>NC_143552.1:11155000-12521666 GCF_054136105.1 Typopeltis vanoorti
AGCATACTCAGCTCATCCGAAGATTCCCTTCCCTACCTTGCCCACCCAGTGGGGGGGGGGGGTTACAAAACTAACTAAACCTAACCTACCCTACATAAGTGAAACAGGGTGCACCATTCCAGTAAGAAAAGATGAACATAAATACCACATTAAATTCCTCCATGATGGTAAAACAGGCCTTCAAACATTCACACTTCAAACATGTCACAGAATCAACTGGAAAGCCCTACACCTTACAAAAACCTGCTTTGAAAGAAAGTTCAAAGAAGCCTGTGAGATGATGAAGTATCATCTGAATCTTAACAAAAATGATGGACTGATAATTCTAAGAATCCATCTGCAGTCTACATAGCATTTTATTTTATCTGTATATTAGTATATTGATATGTATAAAAATTTATTTTATTTTATTAATTTATATTTTTGTATATATTTTATCTATGTTTATTATTATTTTTAATAAAAATTTTTTCCACCAGAGGTCAGGCTAGGATAAATGATTAACAAAGCATTTAGATTAATCTTACTTTTGTCTAGTGCAATATAGTCTTATGTTCTGTACATATGTATGTTTTCCTGATGATAACCTCGATATAGAGGTCGAAATGTCAAGGGTTATTTTCTTAATTGTAAGTAAACTAATTACTCCAACACACGTATTTGTCTCCATTAATTCTTCGCTGTATACCGGGTGATTATAAACATGAAGTGCTCAGAGCCCTCTAGCGAGTAATGTATTGGACGAAACACACCAATATTCGGTAAACGTACACAGTGGAACATGGCGATTCGATTTAACGAAAATAAAAAGTACCAAAAGTCGCCAACAGGGAAAATTTTGGCGCTGCCAAATTAATTTTAGAAGGTGTGACTAATGAATGACTAAATGGCAAATGAGAGACAGCACACATCAATTTCATGACGTTTATTGTTAATTACAAATGAGGTTCAATATGACCACCATTCTGATCAGGAACTGCATACTGTGCACGACATTTTCCACACCGGCTCGCAACATATCGGAATTGATTTGTCTTGCGTGTAACGTTATTCGATCTTTCAAAGTTGGAATATTGGGTACATGTCCTTGATACACAATGCTTTTAAGAAATTCCCACAGCCAAAAGTCACAAGAATTGAGATCAGGCGATCTCTGTGGCCATGGCGTGGGAATTGCATGACTAATGATTCTTCTGTCAGAGAAATGTTGTCACAAAACATGCTGTACCTGAAATCCGATGTGGGGTGGTGCACCATCCTGCATGAAGATGGTCGAATCGAGACATCCTCTTTACTGCAGTTGTGGAAACACAAAGTTCTGTTGCATATTGGCATACTTGCTAGCATTGACGGAACAGGTCACTGGTCCATTTTGGTGATTTTCCTCGTAAAAGTATGGACCGATGATAAAAGATGCCGTAAATCCACACCACACTGTGACTTTGGGCGAGTGGATAGGCATCTGCAGACATACGTGCGGATTAGTTGCAGCCCAAATGCGACAGTTGCGTGTGTTAATATCGGCGTTCAAATAAAAGTGCGCTTCATCACTCCATAAAATCTGCCATCACCATGCATCCACTTCCATGCGTGCTAAGAATCTCAAAGATAGGTCGATTCGTGTGGTCGCATCACAGGGTGCAATTCTTGAACATGACTGATTTTATAGGGGTAAAACTTCAACATCTGATACAGGATTTTCCACACCGTTGTGTATGCGATATCCATTTGCCGGGATATTGCTGGTGCATTGCTGGTACCCTGCACGTTCGTCATCTGTTCCACAATAGCAGTTGCAACTTGTTCAACTTGTTGGCATCCCCTGCCTACCTGCACCGCTAGATGTCCAGTAGTTTCAAATCGCCGAATCAGTTTTCGTAAGTTTGTTACACTAATTGGTCCTTTTCGTAAATTTTTTATACGCAGAAAATCACGAAGACAAGCACTGGCATTATTGTTCTGCTGATAATAGAGTTTGACTAACAAAGCACGCTCACGTAAGGTAAGAGGCATCGAAAAGCAGTTCGTCTACTAATGATAAGAAATCTCACAGGCTTTCCTTTTATTACATGATCGCTCACAAGAAACGCGATAATGCAAATTAATGCTTTTTACTTGGTAAACTGCACCAAAATTTCCCCTGTTGGCGACTTTTGGTACTATTTTTTTTTCGTTAAATCGAATCCCCCATGTTCAACTGTGTACATCTACCGAATATTGGTGTATTGCATCCAATACATTACTTGCTAGAGGTCTCTGAACACTTGATGTTATTTTATAATCACCCGGTATATATATATATATATATATATATTGTGATTATTCATTTTTACTCTAGAAAATATAAATTATTTTAAATGACTGATACCGAGAGATAAAGAGATGACATGGTCTATTTAAAAAGATACTACTAGTTTACTAGTTTTGTTCAATGGATCAACTTCTTCAGGTATCACAATCAAAGAAATATACAAAAAATAATAGAGACTTAAAAAGTGCATTAACAGTGCTAGTAAAAAAAAAAAAAACAGTAGTACATTTTGAAAACAGTAATGCAAGCTTGAGTTCCAAATAAAAGTTGACTACGTGCTGGTACGAGTGCGCCAGTATTGAACAGAGGCAATATGTGCATCAGAAAGATTGAAACTTAGGGAATTATTGATATGGGAAGAATCTAACGCAATTTCTCTGGACTCGACAATCTTTCTTTCATGTTTGTCATAGCACACATGGATATTAGAAGTTTGTGTCTAGTCCACAATGTGTTGGCGGCCTTCATCTGAGTTAACGGAGAAAGGAACGTGGCTAGAGAGAGCGCTGGCTCTAGTCCTGTTGTAGGAAATATCTCTACGGTGTTCTTCCAAACGTAGAAAGATGAATTTAGCAGTTTGGTCGTAGTATGGCTTTCCACAATCATATAAGATCTTGTAGACTCCTGGAAACTGAGTTGGAAGATGTTTCTCTTTCGGTTTATTAAATATGGAGCGAAGTTTTGGGAGCGTAGTGAATCAAGTTCTGAAGTTAAATTTCTTGAGAATTTTAGCTAGTTTTGGTGAAAGAGAGCTGATGTAAGGCAAAGAAATAAAGGCTCTGGGGGAAGAGGGATCTTCAGAAGCAGTTGAGTGATGGAGAGAAAGAAATTTTTCAATCTTATTAGGAGAGATACCATTATTTGATAAAAGTCTTTTTAAGAAAAAGGAGTTCATTTTCAATTTCTGTTTCTTCTGTTAGTAAAGATTTGGCCTGGTGTGCTAAGGTAGAAATAATACCAAATTTTTGCAGAGAGTAGTGATGGGAAGAAGCATGAAGGTATCTGTCAATATGAGTAATTTTTCTAAAAATTTCTATATATATATATGTAGAGAGTTTTATACCTTGGGTATAATATATGTTAAAGATGCCAAGTTATTTTAAATATAAACCTGTTTTTTTACATCATTTCCCAAGTAAGTAAATAGACAGGTCAGTCAAGTTTGCGCCTGCAAGTGTGTTGCAACTCTAGCTGACCCTGCACGTAGTGCAAGTCCAAGGCAACTCGTGGTAAAGGTAGAATAAGCTCTGATCACTATTCTTAATATTTACCCTTAATGCAAAGCACATCTCCATACATCTCCTCCAGGAGATGTGCTTTGCATTAAGGGTAAATATTAAGAATAGTGATTAGAGCTTATTCTACCTTTACCACGAGTTGCTTTGGACTTGCAGGCGCAAACTTGACTGACCTGTCTGTTTTTTTACTTGGGAAATGGAGTAAAAAACCAGGTTTATATTTAAAATAACTTGGTAGTGATCAGAGCTTTACCCACCTTTACAATGAGTTGCCCTGGTGTTGTACCATCTTTAGGCTTGAACTATGTTTTAGGCGCATACTTAATTGTTTGCATACTTGGGATTAGGAGTTAAATAACCAAGCTTATAAAATTACTTGGTAATCTAATATACAGTATCCCCAAGTTAAAAAATTAATTACATCTATATCTCCTCCAGAGATTCTTATTAAAAATAAAAACACCTTGTAGCAACTTCTATAGGTAAAGTTGATAAGGCTCTGTATTACTAAAACCTTGGTATTTAGGGTCTAGCTACTCACCGAGGAGACCTCAAAAAAGGTTGAAAACCGGTCTGGGTAGTGACCCCACCCATAATGTATTGCAGTATACATCTTTTAGTGAGATGTGCTTTACATTATGGGAAAATACTAAGAATAGTAATCAGAGCTTTACCCACCTTTACAATGAGTTGCCCTAGTGTTGTACCATCTTTAGACTTGAACTATGTTTCAGGTGCAAACTTAATTGTTTACATACTTGGGATTAGGAGTTAAATAACCAAGCTTATAAAATTACTTGGTAACCCTAATATACAGTATCCCCAAGTTAAAAATTTAATTACACATATATATATGTGTGTGTGTGTGTGTGTATAGACCTGATCTTAATTCATACAGTATACACTTGATATATCATATCTGGAAACTGGTCTTCTACTCTTCTTTCCCTCTACTCTCTCTTACTTCTTCCTCCCCCCCCCCCCCAGTGCTATTAGAGTAACTCGAGGGTGAGGGGGTGACTCTATCCTCTCAAACTGTAGTTTCCACTATCTGCTAAAAGAGGCAGGCCTAGTTGTCTTAAGGTGGCAGCCCCTCCACTGGGATACCTATTGTCATGCTAGTCACTTGATATAGGGAAACACATATTTCTTTCAAGTCTCAATGAAATCCAAACCGGACAGAAAACATAGGAAACGACCACAAACTGGAAAAGGTTAAGAAACTTTGGAAAAAGAAAAACGTGGTGAAATATGCTACATGGAACATTAGAAGCATAGCACATAAAGAAGAAGAATTAGATAAAATTTTAAATGATGAAAATATAGAAATTGCAGAAACAAAAAAGAAACTTAAAGGAACAAAAGAAACAGCTAACTACAATATCATATGGAGTGGACAACCAAATACATGCAAAAGCTGGTGTAATGATTTGAATCCATAAATCAATTAAAGCAAAAATAACTCATTATACATACTGGAATGAAAGAATATTAGAAGTTTGATTGAAATTAAATAAAGAAAATTTAACAATTGTTGGAGTGTATGCCCCTGAAGGAGGAAAAGAAGAAGAAATTGATTACTTTTACAAAGAGTTACAAGGAATATATGAAAAATTAAATAAAACAGACCATATAATTATAGCCGGAGATCTTAATGCCAGAATAGGAATAAAAAAAAATTAACAATAATATACAAAAATTTGGAGAACCAACAGTAAAAAAAAATGGAAAGCAACTCATTGATTATACAATATATAATAATTCAAAAATAATGAATACATTTTAAAAACAAAAATATACATTAATTTTTATGTTTGTAAAATGTGTGCAAAAGGTTTGTAAAAGGTGTGCAAGAGGACAAAAATCAACAATAGACTACTTTATAGCAAATGAAAAAGCAGCAAACCTCTTCCTAGACATTAAAGTTAGAAGAGGGCTAGAAATTGACACAAATCACTAGTTAGTACAGGCAAAACTAAGATTTCCACCAAACTGGCTACAAAAAATACAAAAAAATAAACAAACTAGAAAAACAAAATCTGATTACAAAGTAAGACTACTAAATGATTCAAGTATAAGAAATTTATACCAACCGAGGATTAATAACTAGGAAAAAATACAAGAAAATGAAGACATTGAGAAAGAATGGAATAATATAAAAGAAATTATCGCATCAGCAGCATATGCAAGTCTAGGAACAGACAAAAAATATCATAAAAAATATATTTCATATATGGGATAATGAAATAAAAACAATAATTGAAAATAAAAAGCTGGCTTTTAAAAGATGGTAAAGTAGCAAAAAACAAGAAGATGAAATTGAATATAAAAAAAGACGAGCAATAGCCAAAAGAGAAACCAGAAAGAGAGACAGAGAAAGCTGGGAAAAATTTGTATCATATCTAGAAAATGACATATGCAAAATAAGACCCAGTGCATACAAAATCCAGAATAGGTTGTAATTTCATACAACACATGAATGCAGATATAAAAGAAACTGCAAATATAAATTGTGAAATAGATGCAAAAGAATTTTTGGATTACTTTACAGATCTTTGGACAGATAATACTGGCATTAACAATTATTACACCAGAAACTTACAAAATACCTTAAATGATATGATAACAATGAAAGAATTAAAGGACAACCTAAATAAAATGAAAAATTGCAAATCAGCAGGAGAAGATGGGATAAACTCCGAACTGTATAAAATTGCTAGAAAAAAAATTTCATCAAAGATTACTAAAATTTTAAAATAAAATATATACAAATGGACAAATACCAATAGAATGGAATACAAGCATAGTAATACCTATATTTGGTAATACCAAAATGGATTTAGAAAAGGATGCCCTACGATGGATACAGCTTTCTGTTTAAAACTACTTATAGAAAAAAGAAGAGAATTTAATTTGGAAACCTCATCTTTTGTTTATAGATTACGAAAAAGCATTTGACAAAGTAAAAAGATGTATACTATTTGATATATTACAAAGAATAAATATACCTAATATTTTGCTTCATGCAACCTAAATAAAATTAAATATATACAAAGATAATGAAATAAAAATAAATGAAAAGTTGTCTGAAAAACAATCTATAAACCAAGGAGTAAGACAGGTTACTCCTTGGTTTATAGATTGTTCGCCCTCTGTCTCCAACACTTTTCAATATATACATTAATGAAATATTAATACAGTGGAACACCTTAAACAATCAGGGTATAGAAATTTTCTGGAATAACAAAATAAATACACTATTATTTGCAGATGATCAGGTAATAATATCAGAAAAAGAAGACAATTTTCAAAGAGCTATATATAATTTAAACATTATAGTAGAACAGTTTGGAATGAAAATTTCCATAGATGAAACTAAAACAATGCATTTTGTAGACAAACTCCAGTTAGAAGCAAAATAGTTAATAATAATAAAATAATAGAACAGATAAATACTTTCAGTTATCTTGGATGTGAAATATCATATGAAGGAGAAAAAGACATAAAATTAAAAACTTCAAAATTTTTATAGATTATAGACCCGATGAAGGGGTGCTTAAGGGTCACAGCTGTATAACTGAGAGGAGACCTCCACATAGCCTTTAAAGGAATGCGGAGAACCGACCAGGGCTTCTGAGCTAATGTCCAATCCTCACCTTCTCGTGGTGCACCCTGTTGGGTATCTACTTGGATACTGAACGAACGAGGATGGGCTGCCAATTTGGGATTTAGCCGACCAAATTGTATTCTTATTGGTTAAACCAAAATAAAAAATGATGGTACAACATGACAAAATTTCATGCCGGCTGGGGCGTCGCCCGGTTAAACAAGGCCCCCGTTGTTTTCGCCAGGGAACCAGGGCGAACAGCGAAAAGTCAGCTACTGGAACAAATCTGAAAACAAACCCCAACTCAACATCACCAGAATTAAAGATCGGTACTATCAACGTAAGAAGCCTGAATGGCAAAGAAATGGAGCTAACTGAGGAATTAGATAAGTACCAGATCGACATAATAGGGGTGACTGAAACAAAAAAGACCAAAACTGGTGAGATCTTTCTGAGCAATAAATACAAAATGTTATATTCAGGCAACGACAATCAAGGAAAAGAAGGAGTAGCCATTGTATTCAACACAAAATACGAGGCTAATCTTCTTGAATGGCAGTCAGTCTCAAGTAGAGTAATGTGGGCAAATATGAGAATGGGAAACTAGACAATGAGACTTATTTGTGCC
This sequence comes from Typopeltis vanoorti, assembly GCF_054136105.1. Taxonomy (NCBI): domain Eukaryota; kingdom Metazoa; phylum Arthropoda; class Arachnida; order Uropygi; family Thelyphonidae; genus Typopeltis; species Typopeltis vanoorti. The sequence goes on from NC_143552.1 coordinate 11,162,785, forward strand.
TATGGTCCCACAGAAGGTTCTACTAAGGTAGTGGAGGAATTTTTTGAGGCTTTAGAAAAAGCAACTGACACAATGAAAAAGGAAAAGTTGGTCCTTGTTGGGGATCTAAATAGCAGAGTAGGAAATGATTGTCAGACATACAAAAATATTTTAGGAAAATTTGGAGAAAAAAGCAAAGCTAATAATAATGTAGAGAACAAATTCACATGGAGAGAAGAGGCTAGGAATAAGAAAAGTCTCATTGACTATGTTATTGTTGATAGTGATGTTTTCTCCCTGGTGCAGGACACCAGAGTGTACAGAGGATTTGAAATTGGAAGTGATCACTATTTAGTCTTGAGCAGGATAAAATTGAATTTCATATTGAAAAGAATAACATGTAAGAAAGTTTTAAAGCGAATAAAAGTTGAGCAACTCTCAGATGTGAACTGTAGACTAAAATACACAAAGATTATTGAAGAAAAAATGAAAGAGTTTGAGAACAGGAATCAAACCTTGGAGATTCAGTGGCAAACTCTGAAGAAAACATGATTGATTCTGCCAGAGAGGCATATGGTGAGGTTGTCTGCCAGGATAAAAAAATCAGAACTCCCTGGTGGACACAGGATGTTAAAGAGGCAGTGAAGGAAAAGAAGAAAGCATATCAAAAGTTCCTGTCAAATAAGTCAGCTTGTGCTCTTAGAGAATACAGAGACAAATGCAAGAATGCTAAACACTGTGTAAAACTAGCTAAACAAAAGTCATGGGAGGACTGGCAAGAATATAGAAAATAAATATCAAGAAGGTGGAAAAATATTCTGGAGGTTGTTGAAGAAGCTTAGGAATGGAGGAAAGAGTGCTGTAAAAGGATTTAGAGATGATAAAGGTGACATGAAAACGGAAGAAAAAGATATCCTTGAAGTATGGAGTAATTACTTTGAAAAACTGCTAAATGAAACAAGCAGTGATGACAGCACAGTGTTAAAAAACACTGACCAGGCATGCAATCTGGAATACATATCCATACTTGAAGTAGAAAAAGCCATCAAAGGCTTAAAATGTGGAAAGGCAGCAGGAGTAGATGATATTTGACCAGAAATGCTGAAGTATGGTGGTATAAAAGTCTTACAGTGGCTGCACTGCATAGTTAAGAAAGCCTGGACAGAGAGACGAATTCCCGATGATTGGAGTAGAGCTCTCATAGTACCCATATATAAAAAGGGAAATAAAACTGAATGTGAGAATTACAGAGGTATTTCCCTACTGAGTGTTCCTGGCAAGATCTATGCAAGTATTCTTGAGAAATGGTTGAGAAGAATTGTGGAAGAAAAACTTGGTGAAGAACAAGCTGGATTCTGGCGAAATAGAAGCTGTCAGGATCAGATCTTCACTTTACGACAAATAGTCGAGAATGCATGGGAATATAAGAATGATCTGTATTTAAGTTTTGTCGATTTGGAGAAGGCATATGATAAGCTGCCAAGTGAGAAGCTATTCAATATGCTGCAGTTATATGGTGTCAGTGGGGCATTATATCAAGTAATCCTTAGTTTTTATTTGAGTTGTAAGTCAGCAGTTAGAATTGAAGGAAGTACAGGAAGATGGTTTAATGTTAAATCTGGTGTGAGACAAAGATGTACATTATCCCCTCTATTATTCATTATCTATATGGATCACATTATGAAGGAAAGTGGTATTAAAAATGATATCGAAATTGGAGATGTTAATGTCAGCTCTTTGCTTTATGCGGATGATGTTATACTTCTAAATAAATCCTCTACAAGTCTGCAAGATTCTCTGACTAAATTGAATGGCTGTTGTAATAGATATGGTATGAAGGTCAGCAATAAAAAGACAAAGACAATGAAAATAGGCAGAATCATTGAAAATGTCAACTGTGTTGTGAATGGAGAACCTGTGGAACAAGTAAAACATTTCAGCTACTTAGGCACGATATTTACTGAAGATGGTAAATTAAATATAGAAATAGATAACAGAATCAGCAAAGCTGGTATGGTGGGAAGTCAATTGAATAAATTCATATGGAATAAGAGAGAAATTAGTCGGAACACTAAATTAGCTGTATACAAGACAGTGTTCAAACCAATTTAAACTTATGGATCCGAGAGCTGGGTCAGAAGTAAAACACTTAACCAAAGACTAGAGACCACAGATATGAGATTCCTGAGAAAGATTATAGGCATGATATTGGCATCAATGGCAATATCATATTAAAAATGAGGATATTAGGAAAGAACTTGACATTGTCAGCATCCAGGAATGCGTTAGCAGAGCTAATCTCAGGTGGTATGGTCACTTAAACAGAATGGGCGACGAAAGATTAGCAAAACAAGTGGTGTTCTCTGCCAGGTTGGTAGCAAAACGACCCAGAGGAAGACCAAGATATAGGTGGATTGATACGGTACAAAGTGCCTTAGACGATAGAAATATAAGATCTGATAATGTTGGAGTTTTGACAAGTAACAGACTGATTTGGAGGAAAATTGTAGATATGAAGTTAGTAATGATGTAATTTTTTTCATGTAGTACTATCATATCCTATATACCCCCTGAGGGTACATGGCAGGAATTTGATGATGATGAGGCTTGATAAATAGAACACTCAACCCAAATATAGTACAAAAAGAAACACACTTGAAAATATACAATACTTTAGCAGTGCCCACATTATTATATGACAGTGAAATTTGTCCAATAAACAAAGAATAAAAACAAGTGAAATGAGATTTATGAGAAGGACTGCAAAATACACATTATTGATCAAAAAAGGAACAAAGAAATTTTAAAAGAACTGAAAACAAAATCAATAGAAGAAAAACTAAACAATTATAAACAAAAATGGATTGAACTTTGTAAACCGAATGGCCAACACCCGGCATCCTAAACAAATACTAAAATATAAGCCAATTGGAAAGAGAAGGCAGGGTAGACCTCAAAAATGGATATTGGATGGATAATGAGACCTGAACAGACAAATATGGTCTATACTCGTAATTAGTGTTATGATTATGATGATATATATATATATAACTGTATGTTGATCTTTGGGTAAAGAATTAAATTAAGAATATGGTTTGTCTAGTATAATGTACTTTCTACAACTGTCTTTGTTCCAGAGTATTTTAATAATATGGTGATACACCATTTTGTTGCTTGTATATGGAAAATATGGCTGCATTGATGTAACTTTCATTTTAGCTGCTCAGTAACAAGATCTCAGTAAAGGTCAAAACTCATCTAGGTAATGATGCTGTCCATTATTCATAGCAATATTGCCGGCCTGGTTGGCCAAGTGGTTAGTGTATCTGCTCTCCAGCCAAAAGGCTGTGGTTCAAATTCTGCCATGGGCATAGATGTTTGTGATTGTTTGTGAAAATACTAGTGATGGTGGTTGCTAGATGATATTCACATAGTATAATGATGGTAGTTGTATTTCGTTGTAGTTGGTAGATTGAGTGGTGAAGACAGAGAGTTGTCGAGTAGGTGCCCTCCCTCGATGAGTCTTTGGACTCCCTGGAGGTGTCATGTAATAATAATACACACATATGAAAGGAAGTGTATTGTGCCTAATGGGATACTGAAACATTTAGCCAATAGTTGTGAAGATACTTTATTTACAAACTTCTCTTTGCTTATGCTTGAATAAATGATTAAAATATGAATATAATTTTTTGTCTAGGTTGACAGGATGTAGCGTTTAAAAAAGTTTATTTTTAGAGGAAGCGTAAGCATGTTTTTTTTTTTTTTTAATGAATCCTGCCCATGAGAATTTGCACTTTGTGCTTTAGTTCTGAGAGTTAATGACAAAATAATCCAGAAACCCTATTCTCATGGAATCTTTTCAAGTTATTTCACATTTCCAATAATTAATGCGATTCCTTGTACTAAGTGATGGCATTCATCTACATTTCACAAACATCCATAACCTTAGTAAGATTTTGGTTATCTACTAAGGAGAGCAACATCAGAGAAATCCAGTTGTAATTTAACCTAACATTTGCTGTGGATTTCTTCCCCCATCACTCAGTTGGTAATAATGCCCTTTGGATGCCAATCCTCTCCAGGACACATGGAACGTTTATGAGAACTTTTTATCTGCAAGTGAGTTAGCCAGTTTTATAAGGAGGCTGCAGTTTCTCTCCTGGATGCTTGGGTTTGCCATGCCATAAAACAGGCAACCAGCTAGAATACACACACAATTAAGACATTACACTGGACTTGTAGCTATAGTTGCTTCAGCCATAATTCCAAACACATTCCCTCTTTCCCATCTTGCTTATTTACAAAGCTACCTTCCTGTAGAGACCAGGTAAGAATCTGCTGGAGCAAAATTAGGCTAAACTATTATTGCATTTCTAGAATAGTTATTTGGAGTTTTGCATTGTTTGTTTTGTGGTATTTTCTGTGTTTAGTCTATAAATGTTTGTGTGTGGTTTACAGTTGGTAGTTGAAAGTTTAAAAATGGGACCTGTATATTAGCATAAGGCAACAGGACAAAGTTTTAGAGAAAAATCTGAGTTTGTATTGGACTTTTCCTAGTGGATGCACTGTGAAAAATTGTTTTATGTGTGCTTCAAAAAATGTGAAAGATTTTTTGGGGTCATGATGAATGGAAAGAATTGAGTGTGTTGATAGACTGAAGCTTTGATGATTACTGATAGATTTTTTTTTTTTGGGGGGGGAGAATAGCATGGCCAAAACCAATAAAAAAAATTGATGACATTGTTAGTAATTGCCCACACATAGCATTTATTTGCTATAGACCTTTCTGTCTCTCCTGTGTGGGAATAATATTTAAAAAAAATGGAAGTGAAATGGAGGAGCTTAGCAAGAACTTATGAAAAATGAAGAGTGAAATAAAGCTTATGGAGGATAGTAAATAATTGAGTGTATGAAGAAGCAGGTGACTGGTTTGAATGAAAGGGAGAAAGTTGATAATAAGAAGAAAGTATCAAAGGATGATCATTTGGCATTGTTTGTGGATTGATCATTAGAGGGATGATAAATAAGAAGGTGCATAAAACTCTATTTGCATAGTGAAGCAATTAACTTATGTTTTAGCATAGAAGTGAATAGGCATGAAAACTAGTGGTGGGCACAAATGACTTGGAAGATGTAAAAAATAATGTTGAAAGAGATTTGAGGAAGTTGTTTGAAGCAGAGAATAATGGCATAATTAGGAAAGTGGTCAATGCGTTTCCCAGATGTGACTAGTAAGTTGATGTGGAAAGCAGGATAATGAATAGCAAGAGTGAATGAAAGGGTATGCAGTTTGTGAATGTATGGATGGAATTTGAAGGGAAATTGGAATGGCTTTAAGTAGATTTTAATGAGTTCGGTGGCAGATGTGTGGAGTGACTGCTGTTTGATGAGGAGGTAGACAGAGCACAGAGTCAGAATACAGTGAATAAGACCGAGAGAGAGAGAGAGATGGAGAAACATGAGAAGCAAGTTGTGAATGGACAGGCAGAAGATAGATAAAGGTATGTTTGTGAAAGGACTGAATGATAGAATACATGAGAGTGAGGAGAGAATAACATAAAGTGTAGCATTTAGTGACATAGAGATGATTTTGGTGGAATGGTCTCAAGTTTGGATTGCACACTAATACAAGGAGTAGCAAATGGTACTTCTCCTTGAATGCATTCACCACCAGAACACTTGCAACACTGGCAACCATTTCTCTCATTTATCACTCTCCAGGTGAAAAATCTAAAATTGGGCCCATTACTGTCAACTGTCTTAATTTTCTGGGTTGACTGGCTTGTTTTGCTTCTCTAGCCAGAGAAGTGAAAAATATTCTCTGTATCAGTCCTATAAAACCCTTTTAGTAACTTAAATGTTTCTCTCATGTCTGCTCTTTTCTTTTTCTGCCTATCACTCAACATCTGCAACCCACAAATTCTTAATCTATTTTCACAGGGAGCATTCCATTCCATTACACTTGCTCATTCACTTAGAAACCCCGTTAACCATATCTGTGCATATGTTGCTATATCCAGATGTTGCCATATCAACAGAGCCTTATAAGGGAAATAACTTCTTTATTTTTGCATGTTAATTCTTCAGTAATCAAGTAATCTTGTGTGCTACCCTGGCCACTTTTGCAGTATGCTCTCTGAACTTCAACTCCCTATCCACCAACACTCTAAAATCCTTAGCTAAATCAGTTTTATAGAGTACAGTTCCATCAGTGTAGTACAAAGTTTATTTTTCATTTTAAAATGCATGAATGCTCCCTTTACAAAATTTTCAACATTAAACTGCTATCCATTATCTTTTGTCCTTATTGCCAGTCTATTTAAGTTATTTGCAGGCTCTCTTGTTGCCTTGATTAACTATTACACTATCCAGTTTTTCATCAGCAAACAACAAAATATTTCCCTTCAGATATTTCCCTTCATTAATTTCTTGTATCATTAATGTATAAATTAAATAGGTGGTCCAATCACAGATCCCCACCACACACATCACTAGTTGCCACATTCTCTTGGATTCTGCACCTCAATGTCCTGTTTATTATCTGTCCATTAATTACCCTTGTATACTATAATAAATTTAGTTTAATCCTTTATCCAAGTGTAAGCAAACAAAGTTTGCACCTGAAAATATCTTGAGGACTAAGGGTAAGGTAGTGCAACACCTGAAGATATTTTCAGGCACAAATTTTGCTTGCTTACACTTGGATAAAGGATTAAACTAAATATATTATAGTCTAACCAAGTGAAAAATAAACTTCCAACATCTTTCTCTAAATCCAGAGTAATTCAGTAATAAGGTGGTACACCTGTTGGCAACTCCTATAGGTAAATATGACCTCTCCTATTGCTTCTGCCTTAGTATCACCACGGTTGGGTCTGCCTCCCACTGACAAGACCTCAATAAAGATTGAAACCAGTCTGGATAGTGGCCCTTCCCTTAATGCATAGCAGTATACATGTTCACAAGGAGATGTGCTTTGCATTATGGGAGATGCTGAGACAAGGAGTGATGAGAGCTCGGTACACATTTGCTCGGAGTTGCCTGGTGTTGTACTACCTTATCCCAGTCCTGAAGATATTTTCAGGCGCAAACTTTGTTTGCTTACACTTAGATAAAGGATTAAACAAAATTTATTATAGTCTAACCAAGTGAAAAATAAACTTCCAAAAAAAAAAAAAAACCTTGTGTACATTTCACCATTTCATGTCTATCTCCAATTTGTGTAAGGTGCCTATGAAATGCCTTTGCAAAATCCAGCATTATTTTGTAGCTATTCTTTTTTTTTTTTTATCCAACTCACCTGTCGTTGTATTATAATAAAGTTAGTAAATTACTGCGATATGATGCACCTTTTGCAAAGTCATGCCAACCCCATCAAGGGTTATATTCTTATTCACCCATTCTCCACTACCTCTATCACGACTCTTGAGATAGTGATTGGTCTATAATTTGCTTGAAGCCTCCTTTATACAACAAACTTTGGTCTTCTTTCCACTCCCTTAGGACTTTACAGAACTAAGGCTTATTAGAGGCAATGCCAGTTCTTTTGCACATTCTTGAAATATGTGAACTGAGCTGTTATCCTGTTTAAATCCATTGTATATTTGCATCGAGATTCTTCAATATCCTAAGATCTTCCAATTCACTCAACTACAGTAATACCTCGATTAACACTTGGGATGTGTTCTTAGAAGACAAAGCACTAAATGAAACAGCGTTAAATGGGATCATTTTAACACATTGTAAATAGGGATTAAAATAACTTAATTTTAAGTTATTTTTATATTAACTTTCCTTTCATGGTTCTTGGTGTTTTGGAACGATACACCAGCAATGGTTGTGATTTGAAATCACCATTGGCGTTACCATCCAGAGGAAGGGTTAAACGGCCTTTTGCAGCTTTGAATCCTGGTGCTCGCTTTTGTTTGCACGATATAAATGGGTGCTTCGGCATTCTCTTCCAGAAAAGTCCCATTTCATCAACATTAAAAATTAGTTTGGGAGGCTGGCTCTTAAAGTTGATGGAAAGGCTGAAGCAACTTCAGTATCTGCACTCGTCGCTTCTCCGATGATTCAAATGTTGTAGCGGTTGCTTCTTTTCTTAAATCTGTCAAACCAATCTCTGCTTGCTGCAAAATTTTCGCTCATATCCTCTCTTTGTTTTTGAATATGTTTACAAATTGTTTAAGTTAAGGGATATTACATCCCATATAGTTTCTTAGCCGAATAAGAAACTCAAAGAGTTTCATGCCGAATAAGAAACTCAAAGAGTTTCATGCCGAATATAATAAAAACTATATATAAAGTTCGGCGATTCCAAGCGTAAGCAAATACCTGGATACTGCAGCACTGATCCCAAAGGGTAGTGCAAGCTGGGGCAACTCGTGGTAGAGGTGGAGCGAGCTCCAATCACTATTCTTGATATTTGCCCATAATGTGAACTTAGCTCCTAGGAACTGTATTTTTGTTCACATTATGAGAGAAGGTCACTACCCAGACCGGTTTCGACCTTTATTGAGGTCTCATCAGTGAGTAGCCAGACCTAGTTAATATCAAGTTTGTAGCGAACAGAACTTGTACCCCTACTACGAGTATTGCCGTGAGGTGCTCTAATAAATTATTAGATATGTGAAGAGCCAAAGGCTTCAATTCGGCGACATATAACTTGTTTAAGTTAAGGGATATTACATCCCATATAGTTTCTTAGCCGAATAAGAAACTCAAAGAGTTTCATGCCGAATATAGTAAAAACTATATATAAAGTTCGGCGATTCCAAGCGTAAGCAAATACCTGGATACTGCAGCACTGATCCCAAAGGCTAGTGCAAGAATATCAAGAATATCAAATATCAAGAATAGTGATCGGAGCTCGCTCCACCTCTACCAATAGTTGCCCCAGCTTGCACCACCCTTTGGGATCAGTGCTGCAGTATCCAGGTATTTGCTTACGCTTGGAATCGCCGAACTTTATATATAGTTTTTACTATATTCGGCATGAAACTCTTTGAGTTTCTTATTGGGCTAAGAAACTATATGGGATGTAATATCCCTTAACTTAAACAAGTTATATGTCGCCGAATTGAAGCCTTTGGCTCTTCACATATCTAATGTTTACAAATACTTCTGGCCTTTTCCATGATTATTGCCTGACTTAATGGCATGTTGCATTCAGTTTCATCATCAATCCAAATGGAAAGTTGTTTCTCCATTTCCTCTAAAACATTGCTTCTGGATCTGGTTACCTTTGTTGCAGAAGACGTGGTTGCTGAACACTTAATTTTGTTCTTGTTTTTTTAAAATCGTTCATATAGTGGAAGTAGACAAATTTAAAGCAGCTCCAATGTCAACTTGACATTCACCTTTTTTCTAATTGCCTCAGCATCTGCATTTGAATGTTGAACAAAATGCTTTTTCATATCAATTTTGTTTTGTTTTAAGCTTTCACTGATTTTCTCAGGTTCTGGAATAATTGTATTATATATGAATCAAAGGAAATACAGTGATAAATTGAATCAGCGTAAATTTAGCGCTCTTTTAGGGTTTGGAAAAAACCGTATTATAGCAAATCAGCATTAATCTGAGTAGCGTTAAACACGGTCTTACTGTATTCATGCACATTCACCTCCCTACCATCAGCTTGTTATTGTTATTCTTCAGCAAGTTATCCTTCCATGTCATTTCTTCCTTTTACTTGCCACATAGTGAAAGAATTCTCGAATTCCTCTCATAATCTGATTTTGTCTTCTGTAAATGCTGGTTCTCCCCCCTCCCTTTTTTTTTATGTGCTGCAGTTTACTGATTAAAATTCTATGCGATATCCTGTCAAAGGCCTTGACAAAGTCCAGCAATATCACTGTATATCCATTATCTTTATCCAACTCACCTGTCACTGTATTATAAAACGTGAGCAAGTCACTTAGGCATGACCTACCTTCACATAACCATGCTCTCCCCCTCCATGAAGTATCCCATTTCCATCTATCCATTCCTGTATTTTGCTCTTGACCAACTTCTCCAATACTTTGACAACAACTCCTGATAGGCTGCCATGTTGGAGGGTTAATGGAATATTTTCAACACTGGGAAACTTTCCCAGTGCTGAAAATATTCTATTAAACCTCCAACATATGATGTCTTCATAGCTTCAACATATGGATCCTGATAGACTGATTGGTTGGTAATTTGCTACATCAATCTTGGAGCCTCCTTTTTGCCATGGAACTATTTTCTCCTCTTTCTACCCCCTCAGGACTAATCTAGACCTGAGACTTAGATTAACAATATGGTCAAGAGCATTGACAATTCCCTCAGTGCTTCACATAAAACTTGAGCTGGTATACTATCCAATCCCACAGCTGCATTCACATTAAGGTCCTATAATATGCTATGCATCTCCATTTCATTTACCTCAGTTCTTGTGTAAGCCTTTGGCTCTCTCATTCATTCGACTCTTGCAAAGTAATTACTTTGCAAGAGTCAAAATATTAGAATTACTTAGTAATTCTAATATTTCAACTGATCGTTACCTCCTTACCATCAACATTCCTTAAAATCATTCTGCCATATATATTCTTTCTTTTACACAGCATATCGAAAGAACTGTTTGGGATTCTTTTTAGCCTGCATTGCCTACTTCCTTAATCTGCTTTTTCCTTTCTTACCACACTAGTTACCCTTCTAGCCTGTGCCTTGTACTGTTCATGTGCCTGCAGGACCTTTCTCCTTAAATTCTCTCCACAATGTTTATTTATTTATTATTATTATTTTTTTATTTTTTCCAGCTGATGCTTAATGATGTTCATCCATTTAACTTCCACTTGATTTACTCTTCTGACTCTAGGTATGCAGTTTGCCATTACCTCCCTCAAACACTCCTTTACCACTTCCCATGCACATCAACATCCAGCCCTTGCAGTTTTACATGCCATGGCACTGACCCAAGCAATCTCATAAGCTTGTCATACTTACGAGTCCTGTAATTCCACATATACCCTATCTTAACTGAAAATGCTAACTCTGTGTGGTTTGTATTTTTATAGAATCTTGTCCACTTTTTCAGAGATGCCACAATATGGAATAATGATAGATTTGTTGTGGTATATGTTTGGATGGAGGTGTTAGTCTTCTTTTTTATCTGGTGGGGATGTAGTCATTGTCTAAAAAGGTGTTTTGTATGTGGTTGAGTGCAATGTTGATTGCTTTCTTGCAGCTATTCTGGACTTGAGTATAAGTGGTATTGGAAGATAGTTTTGGATGAAAGCCAGTTATGCTTTACTAGATTCTTCTTGTGTATAACTTTTGGAGAACCAAGGCTTAGATAAGAGATGGGAATTTAGAGTGATTGTAGAAGAAATGTTTCTATACCAGTAAACATTATTTCAATGTGTTCAATTCAAGTTTGAGTTGAAATGCTGGAAATGAGACATAGAAGCTGTTGGATGTATGGTCAAGAGTGGCTATATACATGTTATTCCACAGGGAAATCTGTACTAGATAGTGGTGTAAATTTCCTGAGCAGTGCTTGCCAAACTTATGGATGTATCCGAAAGTTTGGATTAATAGCAAGAATGTGTGACAAGAGAGGACTGGTATATGTGGATGCTCACCTGTCGTTGTATTATAATAAAGTTAGTAAATTACTGCGATATGATGCACCTTTTGCAAAGTCATGCCAACCCCATCAAGGGTTATATTCTTATTCACCCATTCTCCACTACCTCTATCACGACTCTTGAGATAGTGATTGGTCTATAATTTGCTTGAAGCCTCCTTTATACAACAAACTTTGGTCTTCTTTCCACTCCCTTAGGACTTTACAGAATGTGTGACAAGAGAGGACTGGTATATGTGGATGCTTGGAGTGCGTTTGAGGAAAGAGAGGAATTGTATGCAAGAGACCGTTTACATTTGAATGAGGAAGGATGTAGGCATCTGGAGAGATTGCTGTTCTGAAAGAGTCAGTGTGTCCCAGGGAGGATGATAGCAGGGGTGGCCTCTTGTGGGAATGGATACTTGGGAGAAGGGAGACGATGTCCGGTAACACTGAGCCCAGTGGAGTCTAGAAGGGATAATGCTGGGTATAGAAACAATGGCATTTATATGCTTTATACTAATGCCAGGAGTATCCGGAATAAGGGAGAGGAATTGGTGGCGCAGATAGCATCAGCCTGGCCAAAAATTATTGGGATAACTGAGACGTGGTTGATAGAAGGGGATATAATAACAGGAATAGAAGTCGCTGGGTATAGCATTTTTCATCAGGATAGGAGGGGAAAGCGTGGTGGTGGGGTACTGCTTATGATAAGTGATGACCTATGTCCTCCAAGAATGGAGGCTTTGGAAGGAAGTGAGACAAATGATTTTGAGAGCATATGGTGTGAGGTAGAGGTAGGCAAGACAGGATATTTAGTGGGGTGTTGCTACAGACCCAGGAGCACGGAGGATGGGGACCAGGAGATGTTTAGACAGCTAAATTTGGCAAGTGCAAGAAGAATGATTGTTATGGGAGATTTTAACTACAGTAGTATAAATTGGAGAGAGGAAGATGCATGTAGCAATAGTGGAATGGAATTTCTAGAATTGTTGAGGGACAAATGTCTTAAGCAACATGTAACAGAGGGAACAAGAAGTTCAAGAGTTTTAGATTCGGTTATAGCATCAGAAGAGTTGATAATAACTGAGATGACATCTCTCCCACCAGTTGGAGAGAGTGACCATATGGTTTTGACTTGGAAAATGAATAGACATGCAGGAGTATCAAAGAGACAGGAACTTATGTGGAATTATAATGTAGGTGATTATAATAGTCTTAGACGTCAACTTCGGGAAGTTTCACGGAGGGAGGAATTGGAAGGCCGGGATATCGTTAGTGCGTGGGAAATGATGAAAGAATATTTGTTAGCAGCAATGGTAAGTTGTATACCATGAGTGAAGAAGAGGACACAATTTGGAATAAAGTGGATGATAAACAATATTAAACAGGAATTGCATGTGAAAAAGAGGCTATGGAAGAGATATAAGGAGACAGGTGGAGAGAGGATGCGTGAAGAATATAAGACACAGGCCAGAAGAGTGACTAGTGTGGTAAGGAAAGCGAAACTGGAATATGAGAGGAGATTGGCCCTAAGATCCAAAGAAAATCCTAGGGAATTTTTTAACTATGTGGCCAGTAGGAGGAGAAATGACTGTGGAAGAATGATATTGTGGGATAAAAATGGGAATAGAGTGACTGATGCAGAGGACATACTGGAATTGTTCAATGACCACTTTATTGGAGTATTTCATCCTGGAGGAGTTAGTTTTAATGCTAGAGGGATAGGGCAGGTTCAAGGTTTAGAGATACAGGAGGAGGGTGTGTTTCAGATACTGAGAACTCTGGATGTCAATAAAGCTTTTGGACTGGATGGTATTTCACCACGAGTTTTGAGAGAATGTGCTAGGGAACTGACAGTGCCTTTAACATGGCTTTTCAATGAAAGTCTAGCTTCGGGAAAGGTGGCCAGGGAATGGAAGGAAGGTAAGATAGTGCCATTGCATAAGGATGGTAACAGGCTGGAAGTGTCTAATTATAGACCAGTCTGTGTGTCATCAGTAGTTGTTAAGATCTTGGAGAAAGTAGTGAGGGACTTTATACAGCACTGGGCAGATGAGGGTAATGTTATCTGTGAGAGTCAACATGGATTTGTGAAAGGGCGCTCTTGTTTTAGCAATATGCTAGCCTTTTATAATAAAGTTACAAGAACATTAGATGAGGGAAAGGCATATACTGCAATTTTCTTAGACTTAGCAAAGGCATTTGACAGGGTTCCACATGATAAGCTGATATTTAAGTTGCAACACATGGGTCTGGATGTCAGATTGGTCAACTGGATTCGGGATTGGCTGTCTGATAGGTATCAGAGAGTTGTGTATGGTGGAGCAGTATCAAGGAGACAGAAGGTTACAAGCGGGGTCCCACAGGGTTCAGTACTAGGACCTATATTGTTTAACCTTTATATCAATGACATTGCAAGGGGATATTCAGTTGTTTGCAGATGATGCAAAGCTGGGAAGGATTATTAGTAATAGTGAAGATGTGGTAGCCCTTCAAGAGGATTTGAATAAGCTAGATAGATGGGCAAATGAATGGGAGTGTCAGTTTAATACATCAAAATGTAAGGTCTTGAGGTTTGGGAAACATCGATGGGATGCTGCATACTCTATGGGAGGAGTTATAGTGGAGGAAGTTGGGGAGACAAGAGATCTGGGGTTGATGATTGATCGAAACCTGAAGTTTAGGGGACATATTGCAAAGGTGGTGAAGGTAACACAGAGGATTGCTGCAATTATGAGAAGGACACTGACCTGCAGAGATAAGAGGGTTATCATTCCGTTGTATGATAACTCTCTGATCAGACCACACTTGGATTATTGTTCTCAGATTTGGTCTCCAGGATTTGAAGGGGATAAATTAACTGTGGAAAAGATACAAAGATGGTGACAAAGATGGTCTCAGGACTGTACAAGGATAGTTATGAGAATCGGCTGAGGGAATGTGTACTGCAGAGTTTGGCAGATAGAAGAAGGAGAGGTGATATGATTGAGACTTTTAAACTGTTGAGAGGTGGTTACAGGGTTGACACTGGGGAGTTCTTTCACTTGGTTGAACAGCGGGAAGGAGTGATGACAAGAGGCCATCCCTGGAAGTCATCATCATTATCAAATTCCTGCCATGTACCCTCAAGGGGTGTACAGGATATGACAGTACTACATGAAAAAATTACATCATTACTAACTTCCTATCTACAATTTTCCTCCAAATCAGTCTGTTACTTGTCAAGACTCCAACATTATCAGATCTTATATTTCTATCGTCTAAGGCACTTTGTACCGTATTAATCCACCTATATCTTGGTCTTCCTCTGGGTCGTTTTCCTGCCAACCTGGCAGAGAACACTTGTTTTGCTAATCTTTCCTCGCCCATTCTGTTTAAGTGACCATACCACATGAGTTAGCTCTGCTAACACATTCCTGGATGCTGACAATGTCAAGTTCTTTCCTAATATCCTCATTTTTAATATGATATTGCCATTGATGCCATCTGTTCACGCCTCTAATCTTTCTCAGGACTCTCATATCTGTGGTTTCTAGTCTTTGGTCAAGTGTTTTTCTTCTGACCCAGCTCTCAGATCCATAAGTTAAAACTGGTTTGAACACTGTCTTGTATACAGCTAATTTAGTGTTCCGACTAATTTCTCTCTTATTCCATATGAATTTATTCAATTGACTTCCCACAATACCAGCTTTGCTGATTCTGTTGTCTATTTCTATATTTAATTTACCATCTTCAGTAAAAATCGTGCCTAAGTAGCTGAAATGGTTTATTGTTCTGCAGGTTCTCCATTCACAACACAGTTGACATTTTCAATGATTCTGCCTATTTTCATTGTCTTTGTCTTTTTATTGCTGACCTTCATACCATATCTATTACAACAGCAGTTGAATTTAGTCAGAGAATCTTGCAGACTTGTAGCGGATTTATTTAGAAGTATAACATCATTCGCATAAAGCAAAGAGCTTACATTAACATCTCCAATTTTGATATAAGGTTTAATACCACTTTCCTTCATAATGTGATCCATATAGATAATGAATAACAGAGGGGATAATGTACATCCTTGTCTCACACCAGATTTAACATTAAACCATCTTCCTGTACTTCAATTCTAACTGCTGACTTACAACTCAAATAAAGACTAAGTATTGCTTGATATAATG
Source organism: Typopeltis vanoorti (assembly GCF_054136105.1). NCBI lineage: Eukaryota > Metazoa > Arthropoda > Arachnida > Uropygi > Thelyphonidae > Typopeltis > Typopeltis vanoorti. The sequence continues at coordinate 11,178,523 of NC_143552.1, forward strand.
CCCCATTGACACCATATAACTGCAGCGTATTGAATAGCTTCTCTCTTGGCACCTTGTCATATGCCTTTTCCAAATCGACAAAACTTAAATACAGATCTTTGTTATATTCCCATGCTTTCTCGACTATTTGTCGTAAAGTGAAGATCTGATCCTGACAGCCTTTATTTGGCCTGAATCCAGCTTGTTCTTCACCCAGCTTTTCTTCCACAATTCTTCTCAATCATTTCTCAAGAATACTTGCATAGATCTTGCCAGGAACACTTAATAGGGAAATACCTCTGTAATTCTCACATTCAGTTTTATTTCCCTTTTTATATATGGGTACTATGAGAGCTCTACTCCAATCATCCGAATTCGTCCCTCTGTCCAGGCTTTCTGAACTATGCAGTGCAGCCACTGTAAGACTTTTATACCACCATACTTCAGCATTTCTGGTCAAATATCATCTACTCCTGCTGCCATTCCACATTTCTAGACTTTGATGGCTTTTTTCTACTTCAAGTATGGATATGTATTGCTGACTGCATGCCTGCTCAGTGTTTTTTATCACTGTGCTGTCATCACTGCTTGTTTCATTTAGCAGTTTTTCAAAGTAATTACTCCATACTTCAAGGATATCTTTTTCTACCGTTTTCATATCACCTTTATCATCTCTAATTCCTTTTACAGCACTCTTTCCTCCATTCCTAAGCTTCTTCAACAACCTCCAGAATATTTTTCCACCTTCTTGATATTTATTTTCTATATTCTTGCCAAAGTCCTCCCATTACTTTTGTTTAGTTAGTTTTACACACTGTTTAGCTTTCTTACATTTGTCTCTGTATTCTGTAAGAGTAAATGCTGACTTATTTGCCAGGAACTTTTGATATGCTTTTTTCTTTTCCTTCACTGCCTCTTTAACTTCCTGTGTCCACCAGGGAATTCTGATTTTTTTATCCTTGCAGACAACCTCACCATATGCCTCTCTGGCAGAATCAATCAATGTTTTCTTCAGAGTTTTCCACTGAATCTCCAAGGTTTGATTCCTGTTCTCAAACTCTGTCATTTTCTTTTCAAAAATCTTTCTGTATTTTAGTCTACAGTTCACATCTGAGAGTTGCTCAACTTTTATTCGCTTTAAAACTTTCTTACATGTTATTCTTTTCAATATGAAATTCAATTTTATCCTGCTCAAGACTAAATAGTGATCACTTCCAATTTCAAATCCTCTGTACACTCAGGTGTCCTGCACCACGGAGAAAACATCACTATCAACAATAACATAGTCAATGAGACTTTTCTTATTCCTAGCCTCTTCTCTCCATGTGAATTTGTGCACATTTTTATGTTGGAACATGGTGTTTGTAATAACCAGTCCATGTCCTGAGCAGAAATCCAACAGATATTTGCTATTATTATTAGCTTTGCTCTTTTCTCCAAATTTTCCCAAAATATTTTTGTATGTCTCACAATCATTTCCTGCTCTGCTATTTAGATCCCCAACAAGGACCAACTTTTCCTTTTTCATTGTATCAGTTGCTTTTTCTAAAGCGTCAAAAAATTCCTCCACTTCTACCTTAGTAGAACCTTCTGTGGGACCATAGGCACATATAAGTCTCATTGTCCAATTTCCCCATTCTCATATTTGCCCACATTACTCTACTTGAGACTGACTGCCATTCAAGAAGATTAGCCTCATATTTTGTGTTGAATACTATGGCTACCCCTTCTTTTCCTTGATTGTCATTGCCTGAATATAACATTTTGTATTTATTACTCAGAAAGATCTCACCAGTTTTGGTCTTTTTTGTTTCAGTCACCCCTATTATGTCGATCTGGTACTTATCTAATTCCTCAGCTAGCTCCATTTCTTTGCCATTCAGGCTTCTTACGTTGTTAGTGCCGATCTTTAACTCTGGTGATGTTGAGTTGTGGTTTGTTTTCAGATTTGTTCCAGTGGCTGACTTTTCGCTGTTCACCCTGGTTACCTTTCGAAAACAACTGAGGCCTTGTTTAACCGGGCGACGCCCCAGCCGGCATGAAATTTTGTCATGTTGTACCATCATTTTTTATTTTGGTTTAACCAATAAGAATACAATTTGGTCAGCTAAATCCCAAATTGCCAGCCCATCCTCGTTCGTTCAGTATCAAAGTAGATACCCAACAGGGTGCACCACGAGAAGGTGAGGATTGGACATTAGATCAGAAGCCCTGGTCGGTTCTCCGCATTCCTTGAAAGGCTATGTGGAGGTCTCCTCTCAGTTATACAGCTTTGACCCTTAAGCACCCCAATTTCCTTTTTCACATCTGAGAGTTGCTCAAATTTTATTCGCTTTAAAACTTTCTTAGATGTTATTCTTTTCAATATGAAATCCTGATCCCTGGAAGTTACGAAAGGAAACTGTGAGCAAGAGGGTGAGGAGTGGTTTCTTTGCATGGAGGGTGGTTGAGCCGTGGAATGCATTGCCTGATAGAGTGGTGATTGCGAGAACGGTCAATGAGTTTAAGGAGTGGTATGATAGACTTTGTGTTTCTTAGGGGGAACCTCCCCTCGATGATGCCTGAATGGCTTTTTGTTCTTAGGAAGGACCTCCTATGATGAGTCTTTTGACTCCATGGAGGCCTGAGTTTTAGATTAAAACTAAAACTTGCCAAAACTTCTGGACTATCTCTCATGCAGTGTTTTGGTTCTGTGTCTTTTCTGCAGGTACTTCAATGGTCATTGCTCAACTGAACTGGAAACCATCATTCCTCCACTTTCTGTTGCACCTATTAATACATGAGCAGCAGCTGCCCAGCACTGTTTTACTGTGTAACCACAAACACACCAAGCCTTCCTCTTTTATTCTATCTAAACCTCCATCCTCTGGAACAGCCTTCTGCAAGAAGTATTTTCAAATAACTATAACCCACATCTCTTCAAAAATAAACTTCCAAGACCTTTACCTGTTCCAGACATGGCACTGATGTGCATATAGGACCTTTGACGTCATATATAAGATCAGGCTATATTTAAAAAAAAAAAAAAAAAAAAAACTCCTAGTTTCTTTCTAGTTATTCATTTTTGTAAGAGAAATTTGATGTTAGTCCAAAATTATGATGACCATGTTAGAGTAATAACTAATACAAATCAAGATGATTACCTGATGTTTCACCCTTCATATTAACCCTTAATTGTACTGGTGAGATCTGACAGACCCCAGGCAGCAAAGTTTTGTTTGTAAATACTAAATACTACTAGAGAGGGCTCTGCCCCTCAGTGTATTCTCCTGACTCAGTGTTATTTGGCCATTAAATGATATTATATCATTGGGATCCTATAGACCCCACCAGCATAGTAGTGTAACTTGTTTTTGAAAAGGTCAGTTTTGTTTCCCTGTTTTTCTATGGCAGTAAACAGTAGAAGATCTGTTATGAAAAACACTAGCAGAATTGTTAGATGAGGATGATCCTGTTTCTGAATCAATGCAGACAGTGTTGTCTGCATGCAGAGTGACCATAATACCTGTACTGAGGATCAGACCAGTCAGATGAAGGCAAACAGATAAGTACTAGAAGCCTTTTTTTTTGGTATGTGTGTGATGGGGGAGGGGTAAACAGATGCTTCAAATGGAGTAAGGCAGCATCAAGAAAAGGAAGAACAACTCCTGCTAATATTATCATCCCTTTTCCTGAGCTAAGAGGAGCAGCTCTTATCTTGCCTGCAGATGACCTACCAATATCTTATTGGGAATTATTCATGTCCTATGAAATACTCCAGTGCATTTTACTCCATACAAGAGCCTTTCATACGATCTCCAGCAAACCATCCAGAAGCAAAGACGTGAAACAGCTTTGCATATGCGTCCCCCCCCCCACAGAGCTACATTACAATCCACACAGTATGCCAACGTATCACTAATCTGTTCTGCCATTAACCCTGCTAGCTTGACCTCTGAACACATTTTTTCTAGGAACCTCATGTAGCAAAGTAAATGAATTCTTGTTGGAGAACATAACTACATTTCCAAACTTATTACACAAAAATGTCACTGACCAGCTACAAATTAGAACTAGACAGTGAGATAAATAATGAAGTTTAATTCAGTTTTAATAATCTTTATTTTATTTTATTTTTTTCAGCTTGCAAATGCAGATTGTTTTTTGCTTGAAGAAGAAGAGGCACAAAAACGTGATGCTGAAAAAGATTATGTTCTTTTTAAAATCACATGTGATGAAATTCGATCACATATGAAAGAGATTCTTCATCTCAAGAAAGCTAAAAAGTCTGAAGTAAGGCTTAATTTCAGGCATGTTAAACTACTTTATTTATGCTTTTTCTTCTTTGTATGAACTTACAAAATTTTGATATTTAAATAGACAACTGATTTTCATTCAGTTTATTACATTTTGCTTAATAGTGTTCTGAAGGAAACTTGAGTACCAGGACTCAACTCCAGATTTAATGTTTAGTCTATGTATCACACTGTAAGAAAATGCTATGACTTTGAGCATATTTCCTAGAAGAAAGACCATGCTTCACTCACTTTTGACAATATCCTGCTTGCCAACCAGATCAGTTTTCTCTTTTTGGGTTGACTTTCCTATCTGGCCTATCCTTGCACAAGCATATTTGGTATTATTTTTTGTTCTGAACAGTACTTCTCTCCTGCTAAACTCCTGACACTTTATAAAGCTCGAATCCACCTGACCTTAGAATACTCTTCACACATTTGGGGTTGTGCACTCCAAATGTGTGAACAATATGGGGTGGTGCACCTAGGACTTCTCTCAGAATACTCAATTGCTTTCAGAAGAGAGCAATCAACTTAATTCATGACCCCTTTCTCACTGCCTATTTCCAGTCGCTTTCTCATAGGTGCTTGTTGTCTCATTGTCTTTACTGTAAGTATTTCCATGGACAGTGGTCCACCAAACTAGCCATTGCCATTCCTCCACTTTCTTCTAGTTACATGCAAACATGAGTAGTAGCTATTTCACACCCATATACAGTATTCACCTCCAAACTCATTGAACCAATTTCTCCTCCTCCATTCCTTACACTTCTGTTCTTTGGAACATTCTTTCTCATAGTTTTTTTTTTTTTCAGACTTTTTTTTCCCAATGATTACAACTTTCAGGTCTTCAGGAAAAACTTTAATAAATTATTTTTTAGTTTTGATCACTTGCCCACATATGGCACTGTTGTGTCATAGGTCTGGGAACCTCATGTATGAAGCTGATTAAAAAAAAAAAAAAAAAGTTTGACACTCACATGCACATAATGTAATTCATTGGAAGAATATTTTAAATGGAGGAAATGCTAGGTCATGATTTAGAAATTACTCAAATCTACTCTCATCTGCCATAAGCATGTGAGATGCTTTAGTAAAACAGTCAGAATATTCATTTCTTTTCGAAGAAAGAAGAAGCTTCTGATTAGGAAGCCTATCATACTTGAGTTGCTTGGCTTAACATGTTAAGAAAAATGTCAGGTATTTAGACTTAGGTGCTTGTTTAAACTCATGCAATTTAATGGAATAACTACAGCACAAAGAGAAATAATTAAACAGCAGGTGTTTAATTGTTTCAGTATTTCATCTCTGTCACAGTGATATCTTTAGAAATACAATGTAAAAATTGTAATAACACACAGAGTGCATTCCTCACAAGTTCAGGTATTTAGACTTAGGTGCTTGTTTAAACTCATGCAATTTAATGGAATAACTACAGCACAAAGAGAAATAATTAAACAGCAGGTGTTTAATTGTTTCAGTATTTCATCTCTGTCACAGTGATATCTTTAGAAATACAATGTAAAAATTGTAATAACACACAGAGTGCATTCCTCACAAGTTCAGGTATTTAGACTTAGGTGCTTGTTTAAACTCATGCAATTTAATGGAATAACTACAGCACAAAGAGAAATAATTAAACAGCAGGTGTTTAATTGTTTCAGTATTTCATCTCTGTCACAGTGATATCTTTAGAAATACAATGTAAAAATTGTAATAACACACAGAATGCATTCCTCACAAGTTCTGTGAGGGATGCCCTCTATGGGTGCTGTTGGCTAGCCTAAGTTGTTGAGCTGGAGGCCCAAGAATTAAAGTTTTCACAATCTTGGAAATTTTAACACGACCATATTTATTAAGATTAGGCTGGATTTTTAAATCTCGTACTGATTCTAAAAAGGATCTTTCAAGTTTGTATTTACTGTGATGGAGCATAATAGTTTTATCTGATTCTGTACAAGGTATCCAAGGCATGGTCAGCTAAATCTGATTAACCAGAGTTATGGCAGTAGATGTATTTTTTGTGTTCATCTAGGCAGATGCTAGCAGATCTTCTAGTCCAACCATAATATGATAAGTTGCAAGAACAAGAAACTTTGTAAACACCTGGAACAGAGAGTGGTGGAAGTGGATCCTTAAGAGAGCAGAGAAGGGAAGCTAGCTTCAAATGAGGCTTGAAAGTAGTGTAGAGATTATATTTCTTTAGAGTTCTAACTAATTTTTCTGAAGTGCCCCCAGATACAGGGAATAGTAATGACATTAGTGTAGTCTTTATATTGAGAGGGATGTGAGGAGGTGGAATGGATGTATTTGTAGATCTTTTTGGCATTGTTACCATTGGACAGGAAGGCTGCTGAATTAGGTGGGGTTCAGCAAGTCTTAAATGTCTTGATGATACCATTTTGTTGAGAAGGGAGATGATAGGAAAGTTTATGTATGTATTTACCTTGTGGGTTAGTTTTCTGTAAACTGCAAAAGAAAGGGTGCCATTGGGGCAGATGCTGATTAGAATATCTAAAAAAAAGGCAAAAGATAGGAAGTTAGTAATGATGTAATTTTTTTCATGTAGTACTATCATATCCTGTACACCCCCCCCCCCTTGAGGGTACATGGCAGGAATTTGATGATGATGATGAAAAAAAGGCAATCTATTATTTTATTTTTCTGTAGTGAACCTAATTCTGTGGTGCTGACTGTTGCAGTGAAGGAGAAAAGAGCAATGTGTCTGAACACATTACTCTTTTCTCCTTCATCCACATGAAGGTGCACCTTCATGTGGTGCACCGAATAGGTATCTACCTGGACACTGATGAATGAGGATGGGCTGGCAATTTTGCCCAGTTGAACAAGGCCCCCTGTTGTTTTCATTAGGGCACCAGGGCAAACAACAAAAAGTCAGCTACTGGAACAAATCCCAGAACATGTCTTAACTCAACATCAACAGAGTTCAAGATTGGTACTATCAAGATAAGAAGCATCAATGATAGAACTAGCAGAAGAATTGAATAAGTACCAGACCTGTGTGTGACTGAAAGAAGACAAATACAGGTGAGATCTTTGCAAGTGACAAATACAAAATGTTAATTCAGGCAATAACAATCAGAGAAAAAAGGGAGTAGTTATAGTATTCAACACTAAATATGAGAATAAATTTCTTGAATGGCAGGCAATATCAAGTAGAGTGATGTGGGCAAATATCAGAATGGGTAACCTGACTTACTTGTGCTTATGAACAAGTAAGGTCCCACAGAAGGTTCTACCAAAGAAGAAATGGAGAAATTTTTGAGGCATTTGAGAAGGTGACAGCCTCCATGAAAAAGGAAAAGTTGGTCCTTGTAGATCTAAACAGCAGAGTAGGAAATGATTACCAGACATATAGAAATGTTTTGGGAAAATTTGGAGAAAAGTGCAAAGCTAATAATAATGGTAAATGCCTGCTGGATTTCTGTTCAGGACATAGTCATTATTAACAACATGTTCCAACATAAAAATGTACACAAATCAGATGCAATAAATAAGAAAAATCTCATTGACTATATTATAGTTGATAGCAGTGTTTTCCCAATGGTTCAGGAAGTGATCACTATTAGTTTTCAGGAGGATAAAATTGAATTTCATATTGAAACGAAGAGTGTGTAAGAAAGTTTTAAAATGAATCAAGGATGAGCAGTAGCTTTCAGAGGTGAACTGTAGATTTAAATACACCAACATTACTGAAGAAAAATTGAAACAATTTGAAAAGAAGAACCAAACCTTGGAGATTCAGTGGCAAATCCTGAAGAAAACAATGAATGATTCAGCCAGATGGGCCTGTTGTGAGGTTGTCTGTAAGGATACAAAAATCAGAACTCCATGGTGGACTCGTGAAGTTAAGAGGAGTGCAGGAAAAGAAGAAAGCATATTGAAAGTTCATGGCAAGTAAATCAGCTTGTGATTTACTAAGCGAATACAGAGAAAAATGTAAGAAAGTTAAGCACTGTGTAAAACTAGCTAAACAAAAGTCATGGTAACTTTGATAATAACATAGAAAATAAATATCATGAAGGTGGGAAAAAATTCTGGAGGCTATTGATAAAGCTTAGAAATAGAGGAAAAAGTACTGTAAAATTAATCCTAGATAAATGTGACATTAAAACTGAAGATAAAGGTGTCCTAGATGTCTGGAGTAATTATTTTGAAAGATTTCTAAATGAAACAAGCAGTGTCAGCTTGATGGTAAAAAACACTCATCAGGAATGCAGTGAGGAATACATATCCATACTTGAAGTAGAGAAAGTCATCAAAAACCTGTAATGTGCAAAGGCAGCTTGAGTAGATAAAATTTGTACAGAAATGCTCAGATATGGAGACATAAAAGTTTTACAGTAGCTGAATTGCATAATTCAGAAGGTAAGGTCAGAGGGTCAAATTCCAGACGATTGGAGCAGAGCTCTTATAGTACCCATCTATAAAAAGGGAAATAAAACGATGTAAGAATTACAGAAGTATTTCTTTACTGAGTGTTCCTGGTAATATTTATGCAAGTACACTTGAGAAATAGCTAAGAATATTTGTGCAAAGGAAGCTTGGTGAAGAACATGCTGGATTGAGATCAAATAGAGGTTGTCAGAATTAATTTTCACTTTAAGACAAATAGTTGAGAAATTTTAGGAATATAACAAGTTTTAGCATTTAAGTTTTGTGGATCTGGGAAAGGCATATGACAAGGTGCCAAGAGGAAAGCTCTTCAGAACAGTACAGTTATATGGTGTGAATGGGACATTATATTCAAGCAATACATAGTCTATTGAAGATGTAGGTCAGCAGTTAGAACTGAAGGAGGTACAGGAGAATAGTTTGAAGTAAGATCAGATTTGTGACAAGGGTGCATATTATCTCCATTGTTATTCATTACTATATGAATCATAGTATGAAGGAAAGATGTGCTATTGGTGATGTTAATCTTAGCTCTTTACTTTATGTAGATGATGTTATACTTCTGAATAAATCCAGTATAAGTCTGCAAGGTTCCTGACTAAATTGAATAACTGTTGTAATAAATTTGGTATGAATATTAGCAATAAAAAAAAGATAGACAATGAAAATAGGCAGAAATATTGAAAATATTAACTGTATTTTGAATGCTGAAATCTTTAACCTATAGAACAAGTAAAAAATTTAAATTTCAGCTATTTAGGCATAATTTTTAGTGTAGATGGTAAATTAAATATGGAAATAGACAACAGAATTAGTAAAATTTGTATATGGAATAAGAAAGAAATTAGTCAAAACATTAAATTAGCTGTGTTCAAACCAATTTTAATTATAGATCTGAGAGCTGGGTTAGAAATAAAACACTTGATCAAAGACTTGACACCTCTGATATGAGTTTTGAGAAAGATTAGTGGAATGAACAGATAGCATCAATGGCAGTGTTACATCAAAAGTGAGGATATTAGGCAAGAACGTGCCATTCTTAGCATTATGGAATTCGTTAGTAGAGCTAATCTCAGATGGTGTGGTCATTTAAACAGAATGGGAGAGAAAAGATTAGCCAAACAGTTGGTTTTGCCAGGTTGGCAGGAAAAAATACCCAGAGGAAGACCAAGATGTAGATGGATTGATACAGTAAAAAGTGGCTTAAAAGACTGAATCCATGCAACAGAATCCACTATCATAATATCCAGTACATTCCCCTTGAGGCTACTGTCAGGAATTTTATGATGATATATAATTTTGAGAGAAGTTAGACAGTTTAATCTGAATTATTTAGATTGATTGTTTTAATAAATTTAATTTTGAATATGTTTTTTATTGTATTATGTTTAGTTCATTTTTGAAAAAAAATGTTCCAACTTTTCAAATTTGAAAGGGGAAATGACAATAGAAAGAGAAAAATTAATTTGTATACTATACAGATAACCCTCACATAACGCGGATGTTAGGTTCCATAGAAATGCTGTGTTATATAAAATCACATTATGTGAGACTCAGATTACACAGAAAAAGTAGGGTTATGTTCCGAAATCGTTTTTTTTTTTTTTTAAATTATATAAACAACAATGGCATACCCAACAAAAATATATTTTTATTTAATTCTTGTAATTCATGTAAATTAAGAAAACATATAAACTATGAAACAGATATATAGTATAAACTTATAAAATTACAAATTATACGTAAACTTCATTGCACATAATAAAGTGCATATTTTAATCGTCATCACTGTCTTCAAAATGAACATTTCGTAGATGTTCTTTATTTACAAGTGGTCAGACGTCATCATCACTCGAAATCTCTTGGACATCATTTGTATAATTCTCATTGCATACTTCGGCTGGTATAGTTATGAAGAAGTCAGTAATAAGATCTTGCTTGCCACTATGCTGCAATTTTTTATTAAGTTCATAATACGGAGCTAAACAAATATCCAATTGTCTCGTGAATTTTCCGGAGCGCTCCGTTGAGGGATCATTATCCGTATATAAGCTTCCTAACTTTCTTGCCAAGTCCAGTCCTTCTGCTACTTTCTTTAAACTGAATTCTTTAACGGATCACAATCAGAATCTTCGGCAGAAATTTCCCTGCCATTTGGTTCGACGTCATCTATTAATTGTATTAGTTCCTCCTAATTTAAATCTATTTCCCCATCAATTAATTCACTAATTTCATTTTCAACCATATCACAAAAGCCCTCTATGTGGCCATTACTATAAAAATAATTTTTTACATAAAAAAGCATTACATATTGTATGTAACTCACCAAAAAATAAAGTGCTCAGCTTGAGATTAACACACTTATGATTTTTAATGTGCTGTCCTGGCAGAAAATGAAGACAATTTTCAACAATAAACATTTTATACAGTAAACAGCTGACAGACATACATGTATGCTAAAGGATATTTCCCCTAATATAAATTCATTACTTATAACTACATGTGCGATACGGGCAGATGCAAATTTAACGAAGATAAAATTTGACTTTTGAGTTGCGCGGTGAAAAATATATGAAAAGATAAAGGATTACTGCACTTTGTAGACCGTGTTTTTATTCTAAACTGCATTGTATAAGTACTGCATTATACGAGGGTTACCTGTAATTAACTTCACAAACACCAACATCTTCCACTATTCAAGTTATTAGAAATCATAGAGGTCTTAGTTAAAAGGTTTCTAATTACCAGTAAAAGTTTGAAAGTTAAATAGAAAGCTATCTAATAAGAAATGGATACCTAAGAGCAAGGCCATACTAAAATTTAGTATGTATTATTATTATGGGTAACTCCAAGGAATCCTTTGACCCATCAAGGGAGGCCCTAAACATCATGCTCAGAACTATTCAGCATTCGCACAAGTATCTATCATACTTTACTTTGAACTCATTCACAGTCATGGCACCCACAACAGATTCTCGCAGCTTATTCCCCTCATTCACCACTCTTCAAGTAAAAAACCTAGTTCTAACACCCTTTCTAACTACACTCTTGCTCAATTTCCATGGATGGCCCCCTAGTTCTCCCACCACCATACCTGATCTGAAAAATTTCCTCTGAATTAATCTTGTAAAAACCCTCTCAGTAAGTTGAATGTCTCAATCATACCATACCTTTTCTGCCTGTCAACCAGTTTCTGTAAACACAAATCTTTAACCTTTTCTTGTAAGGTTCATTCCACAGACCAGCTACCATCTTGGTCATTCGCCTCTGTATCGTCTGTACCTCCTTCCCCATCACCAAGAAACCCTGGTGTCCAGATCTATCCACAGTAGTCAAGATCTTCAACAACCAAGTGATCTGATGAGCTGATTTAGTCACTTTTGCTATGCGCCCCTTAAACTTTAACTCCCTATCCATTAACACTCCCAAGTCCCTGACTTTATCAATTTCCTGGAGTACGGTTCCACCAATATAGTTTATTGCTGATAATCTTTTCACCTCAAAATGCATAATCTTACACTTTATCACATTAACTGACATTCATTCTCTTTAACCCAGTCTGCCAATCTTTCCAAATGATCCTGCAAAATTTTGACATCATGTGTATTCACTGTTGTTCTACCCAACTTTGAATCATCGGCAAATAATTGAATAGTTTCTCTCAGATCCTTTGTTCATTAATGAACAAATTGGCCATGTTCCAAGAACAGAACCCTGCAGCACACCGCTAGTCACAGGCCTTCTTTTGGACTCTACTTCTGAATAAACTACTCTCTGATATCTCTCCATCAACCACCCTCCTATCCATTTCACCTACCCTATATCCATCCTCATGTGCTGCAGTTTACTGATTAGAGTTCCATGTGGTATCCTGTCAAAAGCCTTTGCAAAGTCCATCAGTATCACTGTAAATCCATTACCACCATCCAGTTCAGCTGTCACTGTATTATAAAATGTGAGCAAGTTACTGAGGCATGATCCACCCTTCACAAAACCATGCTGGCCCCTCATACAATATCTCCTTTTCCATCTATTAATTTCCCATATTTTGCTCTTGACCAACTTCTTCAAAGTATTGGAGAAGTTGGTTGCTGATTGGTCAGTAATTTGGAACAGCAGTCTTGTAGAATCTTTTATTCAGTGGAACTATCCCCCCCCCCCCCAGGGGAGGAGGTGAAAATAGATCATTCTGCCGTTTACATTTTTTCTTTTACTTGCAGCATATTGAAAAAACTTCGGGATTATCTGGTCTGCATTGCTAACTTCCTTTCATAATCTGCTTTTCTTACCACACTATTTACCCTTCTGGCCTGTGCTTTGCACTGTTCATGCCTGCTGGTCACCTTTCTGCTTAAATTCCTTCCACAGTTGCTTCTTTTTTTGCAGCTCCAGCTTAACGGTGTTATTCATCCATTTAACCCTCACTTGATATACTCTCCTGACTCTAGGTATGCATTCATCCATTACCTCCCTCAAACACTCCTTTACCACTTTCCATGCACTATCAACATAGTGCAATGACAGCCCTTGCAGTTTACATGCCATGGCTCTAATCCAAGCAATCTCCTAAGCTTGTCATACTTATCAGCCTGGTAATTCTACGTATACCTTGTCTTAACTGAAAATTCCACACATTTAGCTCCCCCCCCCCACCCAGGTCAAGACCATATGATCACTCTCATTATTTGGTGGCAACGTGGTCATATTCGTTATAGACAAATTCTCAGTTGCAATTACTAGATCAAGCACTCTTGAACCCCTAGTACAGGGTTTCTCAAACTGTGTTCCTTGGAAGGTGAATAGGTGTTCCGCGAGAAGTTCTAGAATTTGTCATTTTAATTTTCTAAGCATTTTTCATGAAGAAATATTTTATAATAGAAATATTCTGAGGAGAATCATACTGGTGAATATGCCGAAAAGCTCAAACCCAGAACCCATAATAATCTGTGTGTCGTTAATTTTCACACATCGAAACATTTCAACATTTGGGAAAGAGAATAACGTTGTTTATGACGGGTCATAAAAATTGCCCGCAAGCGGATTATAACAATGGTGGCATATCCTCTGTTCTCAGTGACCAAGCAGCATATTTTTAAACATGGAAATATTCATGAATTATCGTTAATTTTCATACATCAAAATCTTTCAATTGGGAAAGAGAATACCACCGTTTATGACCGATCATAAAAAATTGCCTGCAAGCCGATTACAACAATGGGTGGCGTGTTCTCAAAACTGAATGAAATAATATCTGTGTTGCAAATGTCAGTGACCAATCATCAAGGAAGTATAAAGAAACTATTTCCACTGAAATTGAAGATCAACGTCCTCAGATCTGTATCTGGTTCCCAGATCTAGTAATACTTTCTTCGCAAGTTCGTATTGCAGTGTGTAAGTGCTTGTTCTGAAACCAGAGTGCCGTGATTTTTTTAAAATTAATAGGAATACAGATTTAAATTCTAATATGAATAAGAGACAAGGAACTTTGTTTTGGTATTAAGAAATCTCTTATTGAAGGTGTTTGTGACAGAACAGATAGTGAGTCATCCATCTCAAGTCTATAAAGATCTCCAGGATGTACAAAAGGAGGGAAAAACTACCAGCACACAGGAGAAAAAGTCTGCATTCACTCGTAAGTACTTATAATAATATTATAAATATATTTGGTGATCAGAATAGGATGTCAATGAAAATCAGCACAAATTAATTTAATGATGCTTTATTGATGCTTTAATTAAGTCAATTAAATTAAACTTTATAATAGATTTAGTTTAATCCTTTATCCCAGTGAGAGCAAACAAAGTTTGCGCCTGAAAATAGCTCCCACTGAAGAGACCTCAATAAAGGTCGAAACTAGTCTGGGTAGATGGCCAATCCCTTTAATGCATAACAGTATACATATCCACATAGGAAATGTGTTTTGCATTATGGGAGATACTGGGTTAGAAGTGCCTGGTAGCTTGCTCCACCTTTGCCACGAGTTGCCTTGGTGTTGCACTACTTACTGGATAAGATAGTACAACACTATATTTAGTCCTGAAGATATTTTCAGGCGCAAACTTTGTTTGCTCTCACTGGGATAAAGGATTAAACTAAATCTATTATAGTCTAACCTAGTGATAAATAAATTTTCAACATCTTTCTCTAAATCCAGAGTAATTTTTAAAAAAGGTGATAAACCTTTTGGCAACTCCCATAGGCACAGATGACTTGCTACTGCTTCTGCCTGGTATCTCCAGCTCTGGGCCTGGCTCCCACTGAAGAGACCTCAATAAAGGTCGAAACTAGTCTGGGTAGATGGCCAATCCCTTTAATGCATAACAGTATACATATCCACATAGGAAATGTGTTTTGCATTATGGGAGATACTGGGTTAGAAGTGCCTGGTAGCTTGCTCCACCTTTGCCACGAGTTGCCTTGGTGTTGCACTACTTACTGGATAAGATAGTACAACACTATATTTAATCCTGAAGATATTTTCAGGCGCAAACTTTGTTTGCTCTCACTGGGATAAAGGATTAAACTAAATCTATTATAGTCTAACCTAGTGATAAATAAATTTTCAACATCTTTCTCTAAATCCAGAGTAATTTTTAAAAAAGGTGATAAACCTTTTGGCAACTCCCATAGGCACAGATGACTTGCTACTGCTTCTGCCTGGTATCTCCAGCTCTGGGCCTGGCTCCCACTGAAGAGACCTCAATAAAGGTCGAAACTAGTCTGGGTAGATGGCCAATCCCTTTAATGCATAACAGTATACATATCCACATAGGAAATGTGTTTTGCATTATGGGAGATACTGGGTTAGAAGTGCCTGGTAGCTTGCTCCACCTTTGCCACGAGTTGCCTTGGTGTTGCACTACTTACTGGATAAGATAGTACAACACTATATTTAGTCCTGAAGATATTTTCAGGCGCAAACTTTGTTTGCTCTCACTGGGATAAAGGATTAAACTAAATCTATTATAGTCTAACCTAGTGATAAATAAATTTTCAATAAATTAAACTTTAATTGATGTTGAATTAATTAAATTAAATTAAACTTAACTAATAATAAAAATTAGCTAAATTACCAATTAATTATTAATTAATACATTAAAATAACCAAGGTGTTCCGTGAAAATTTCAGGATTTGTGAAGTGTTCCGTCATAGAAAAGGTTTGAGAAACCCTGCCCTAGTATATTCCATTACATGCTGTCTCAGGTAATTATCCCTTAGAAACTGCATAAAATTTATTTCCTTCCTCCCATGTGTCCTCTCCTCCTTCCTATCAATGTTACCATAGTTGAAATCCCCCATAATTACCTGTCCTCCATTCTTTGAGTCTCTTTGCCAATTCATACTATCTGCATCATCTATTCCATCCCCTATTCTATAGCAGCACCCAACTGTATGTTTTGCTCTTCTGGCCTCAATCTCACACCAGATAGCCTCAAATGTGCTGTCGAACTTCTATCCTCTTTGGCTGCAGTTCATCGGCTATCATCAATCACACTCCTCCCCCCCATTCTTTTCTCTCCATCCTTCATGAACACACTATACCCTTCACATTCTATCCCACTAACTATATCATGTTCTGTTAGCCATGTCTCACTAATGCTAATAACCTTTGGCTGGGATGAGCCAACCAAAGCCAAAAATTCCTCCTGCGTGCTTCTGATGCTCCTGGCATTAGTGTACATAAAGTGCCCCCCCCCCCCCCAAGTCCCCAGCCCTGTCTTGATGCCTTTTACCAACTATCCCATTCTGGTTTGTTACCATTGGTACTAACTCAGCCCATATTATACACATTCTTACACCCAACTTCCTCACTGATGTCTGCATATCCACTCAACAGCTTCCCCACCTACTCTAAAAGCTCTAATTTCCCTGACTCTGCACATCCACTTTCGCTTCATTTGACAAGAATTTTTCCATCCTCCGAACACCAAATCCATTCAGATGCAAACTATCCTTCTTGTATAGGTCCTTTCGTCAAACTCACTCCACACATCCACAAACTTCACACCAATCCTCCTGCATAACCTATGCATCGAGTCATTCACTATTATGGCCCTCTTTCTCAACTCTACTCTGTCATACTGGCAATAGACTCAGTCTTAACTCTTTCACTCTTTTCTTTTGCTACCTCCAGTAATGCTTTCAAGTCCTCTCTCATGCTATTTTCTCCTTTTAAATCATTCATTCCAGCCACTACAATAATTTCTTTCACCCTACGCTTCTGTTTTCTAATAGCCTCACTTACATCATTAATTTTCACACCAGGAAAGCACGATTATGTCAAACTCTCATCAATCACACCTTTTATGATTGAATCACCATATAACACTCGCTCTTTAATTTTTCTTTCACCAAAATTAAAGTTCCTCTAGTCAGTGATTAGACTCGAACTTAAGTCCATCTTCAGGCGGTTTAGCACTGAGGAGTGCAAACACCTTTTCCACTTAAATGTGAGCAAGCGAGAATATTTATACATAATCACAGCAGTTTGTGGAGATATTAAGAAAAAAGAATTTCTGAAGTACTGCACTGTTGGAAGGGAAGCACTGTTGCGCAGACCAGTTTTGACCTTTATTTAGGTCTTATATCAGTAAAGGATGTGTGCTTTGCTTTATTAATTTAATTTATAAACAAGTGAAAACACTTTCTACAACTTGTTCTGATCCAGAGTATTTTAATAATAAGGTGTGACACATTTAATTATTTAAATGTGTCACACCTGGCTTTATTTAATTGTAGTGGCTGGAATGAATGATTTAAAAGGAGAAAAGTATGGCATGAGAGAGGACTTGAAAGAATTACTGGACGTAGCAAAAGAAAAGAGTGAAAGAGTTAAGACAGTGAGTCTATTGCCAGTATGACAGAGTAGAGCCGAGAAAGAGGATCACGCATGTAAACATTTAATTACAAACATCTCGCCCTGGGCACGGATGTTTGTAATTGTCTGTAGAAATACTAGTGGTGGTTGGCGGTAGATGGCGTTGGTGTAGTTGTGGTCAGTTGGTGGATTGAGTGGAGACAGAGTTGTAGAGTAGGTGCCCTCCCACGATGAGTCTTGGACTTCCTGGAGGTGTCAAATAATAATAATAATAATAATAATAATAATAATTTTCACTACTTGTATATGGGATATATATAACTTCTGCATTTCTTCAACATTGGTATCTCTTCTGGATCTTGTTCCCACAGATAAGACCTCAATAAAGGTTGAAACCAGTCTGGGTAGTGTCCCCTCTCATAATGCATAGCATTATACACACCCAAAATGATATGTTCTTTGCATTATGGGATACTAAGGAAATTAATGTGGACTCATTAGCTTCTATATACAAGTAGCCTAGTAGTGAAGAAACTTCACATGCAGACTTTGTTTGCTTACACTTGGATAGAGGATTAAAGTATTTTAATACTTTAATATTAAAGTATAAAATTAAAAATGCCAAGAAATTATTCTTGACATTTTTAATTTCATTTACAACCATGTGAGAAAAAAAAAATTATATAAATTTGTAAAAGTTTTTCAGTTTAAAGTTTTCAATTATTTTAAGAACTAGCATACAAACACTACTGATAGTTTCATGAAGTGTCAAAAGTGTCAATTAAAATATAAAATAATTATAGAAGAAAGTTTTGAAAAGAACTTTTATTCAGACATTCAAAAGACATTCATTTAGACTATCAACCATATTAAAAGATACTCAGTATAGTAAATACAGTAATGCATTTATATTTGAAGAAACTAACAGTTTTGGTAATGGTCCAAAAATAAATCATACTTTCCTCATTTAGGAGAGTCAATAAATACAGTCACATCAAAAATTCTGTGAAAAATTCTGACCAGAAGAATTACATGCCATTAACAAGCATAGTCTAGTTATTTACATCTCTTCACTCCATTTCTCAGCTTCACTCCAAAGCTCATCTTTGGTCTGCCTCTGTTCCTTTTCCCTTGCAGATTCAATTCTACTGCTTGTTTGGCTTTGTGTTTTTCAGGTTTTCTTAGGACACATACCCTGTCAGTTTTCATTTTCTGTGATTGATGTCATACATTATTGGCTTTTGTTTAGTTCTGTGCCATAATTCTTTATTGGATATCTTTTCTAGCCATTTTATTTATAGAATTCTTCTTAAACATTTATTTACAAAGCTTTGCAGTTTTTTCCTGATTGCTTTTGTTGTCTGTGTTTCTGATGCTTAGGTGTAGAACTGATTTAATATTTGTATTAAATAAACTAATTTTATTTTTTTTAAACTTATTTCCTTTGATCTCATATTTTTCTCTGCTTTTTGTATCTTAGCTTTTATATCTTACTCTGCTCCTCTCTGTTTATTATTGATCCTAGGTAATTAAAGTTCTCCAATGATTCTAAGATTCACCCATCTAGTACTATGTCTTCTTTTTGTTTGTTATTTATTTTTGTTTTTATTTTCATTTTATTTGTTTTTATTTTCATAATTATTCTTAATTAAATTAACAGTCACGGCTTCTCCACTGAGTTTTATCGTTTTTTCCTTCATATGTTGTTGTTGTGTATGTTCCAATAAACATATATCATCTTCAAAATAAATTCCATTAATTCTATTATTCCACTATATTCCTTGTGCATTTTTCATGCTATTTCAATTCTCTCCCCAACAATAAGAAATATTTTTTGGGAGAAAATGCAACCTGTCTAACTTCTAGTCTAATTTTAAACTTTTCTGAAAGTTCTCTGTTGTGTACGGTTTGTATTTTATATTTTACACAATTTTTATTCACTTTGTTGATAATTTTACACGGTAGGCCATAGTATTACATTAATTTCCATGTTACTTATTTCTCAATGCTATCAAAAGATTTTTTTTGAAGTCAGTTAAGCTGATATAAAAATTTAAATGCCATTCTCTTGACTGTTCTATTATTATTCTGAGTATTGATATTTGATCTTTACATGACCTGTTGGTATCTTTCATATATCAACAATCCTATATTCCATTCATCTGGCCCATTCTACCTTTATCCATATTTGGTTAAGAAATAAGTAGAGTGTATTCACTGTTAAAGCTATATCTGCTTATAATAGTTCATTTGGTAAAATATCAATACCAGTTGCTTTTCCATTTTTGCTTTTAGTATTCTTTGTATTTCACTTTTTCTGTGGTGTCTGTTTTTAATATTTTTCCTTTCTTTTTAGCATTTGAATTTCTTTTTCAGGCTTTTCTCTATTCATTATCTCTTTGAATTACAGTCATACCCCGAAGTTACGCGGTAGGTGGGACCTACAAAAAGCGCGTAAGTCGAATTCGCGTAACTCGGGGTATAATTTTGCACGTAATTTATATATACAAACATACAAATTATTAGTTAATTGGGACTAAAGGTTTACAAAAACACCTATATATTTTTTAAGAAATATAATCATAATTGTAGTTTTTCATACATAAAAAAAAAGAAAGTTATTTCTGTGTTGATCGTTTCATAAAATCTAATAGATTTGTCTGACGGCATAATGTCTTTTTCTTGTCATGCAAAATTTCTTCATAGCAAGCCAATAATTTTTTTATTCCTTGCCTTGTGGCTATGATTCGTTCCTTGTTAGAATCTATGTCCTCCAAAATCTGTAAACCTTTCTTTTATGATTGTTCTTACTGTGGATTCGTGTAGACCGAACTTCTTTGCTAGCTCACAAATTTTCATTCCACCTTCAAAATCCTTAATAATGTTGAGTTTTGTTTCCGAAGTCGATGTTTTTCTTTTCTTGCTAGCTATATCAGAATCAGACTTGATTCTTTTGGACGACATTATTTTTTTTATGTGATAAAATTTTTATCAAGAACATAACATTAAACAATTGCAAGGTTTGTAGACTATAAAAATCGTGCATGAATGGAGAACGCGTGAGACACGTCAGTGCTTGTTCACAGCATGTGTGACTCTGGCGAATGTGGCCAGCGCTGGAAACATACGACTAGTGGTGAAGCAGAACGGGAATACGTACATATAAGAAACCGCGTAACTCCAGATTCGCGTAAGTTGGGGTATGTCTGTATTCTATCCACTATCTGTTTTCTTTTTATTATTATTATCTTAATCCCCCATGGAGTCAAAAACTCATCTAGGAGGTCCCTTTGTCATATACACACACCTCATCATACCATGCCTTAAACATTCAGATTCTCTGCAGACATCACACTTTCAGACCAGGCATTCTAATCAGTCACAACTCGCATGCAAAAAACCTGCTTCTCACTCCCTTGTTCACACTTTCCTTATACAGCTTCCTGGGATGACCTCTTGTTCTCTCCTGATCTCTCACCATTTTATGAAAAACCTCTTCAACATTGATCTTATAACAACCCCTTACTAACTCTTGTTCATCTCTATCATATCATCCCCTCTTCTTCCTATCCACTAGACTTTGTAAATTGCATCTTCTAGACCTTTCCTCATATTCAACATTCCAGAGATCAAAAACTACCTTAGTCCGTAGCCTGTGCACCCACCCTTTCCAACATCTCTTAGTCCATTTTGAAAACCAGGTGACCAAATCTGTGCACAGTAGTCCATGTGTGGCCTAATCAGAGCCTTATACAATGGAACAAGAATCTCCTTACTTCTACAAGTCGGTGTCCTCCACATCATTCCCAGAATTCATTGTGTTGTGCTCACAATTTTGGCAATGTGTCCTCTAAATTTTAGATCCTTATCCATCATCACCCCAAGATCTCTCTTATTTCCTCCAGCTACAACAATATATCACCACTAAGTGTAAATTCTACATTCCACCTTTGTTTTCTAAATTTTAAAACCTTACATTTTGCAACAATGAACTGGCATCCCTATTCACTCAATCTATTCAAGTCATCTTGGAAGGCCATAACATCTGTTCTACTCCTCATAGTTCATCCCAACTTTGCATCATTTGCAAACAACTGAATATCCCCATCCAAAATTTCCCCAATATCATTAACATACAGGTTAAACAGCAGTGGCCCTAAAACAGACCTCTAAGGCGCACCACTAGTGACTTTCCTCTTCTGAGATATTGCTTCTCCATACACAACTTGCTGACACGTATCAGATAGTCAATTTCCGATCTAATACACTAATCTAATATCCAACACAATCTGCTCCAATTTGACTATCAACTTATGTGGTAATCTATCAAAAGTCTTTGCAAAATCTAAGTATGCTACTGTGTATTCATCTCCTTTGTCCAATGAAGCCATCACCTTTATAAGTAAGTAGATTACTAAAACATGACCTCCCTTTAGCAAATCCATGCTGTCTCAAAGATATACCATTGTTGTCAACCCAACTTTGGATCCCAGTTCTCACCAGCCTCTCGAGCACTTTAATCACAACTGACACACAGATTTGATGCTTGAGTTTTATTACCTCCCTTGTGAAGCTGCACAATCTTGTCTTCCTTTCACTCCTTTGGAACTTGACATAGTGCAAGACTCATATTAAACAAATATGTCAAGGCAGATGTCAATTCCCTGGCACATTCCTTCAAAATACGTAGTAATATACTCTGTACTTATTATCAAGTCCCTCTGCCATATTAATACCAAGTTTGCTCAATTTCCCATATATTTCTTGCTCACTTACAGTCAGTTTCTCCTCATCAACTTCTCTCAAACTGTCCATGATGTCACATTCACAAGAATGAAAGACATTTATGAACTGCTCATTAAATATCTAACTATATTCTCTGCAGTAGTTGTTCTTGTACCATTTTCTTCAATCAATGTCATTCTTCCATACTTTTTTTTTTTTTTTTTTTTGCTGACTACATATCAAGAGAACTCTCTAGGATTCTTTTTGGCTTCATCAGCTAACTGCTACGCATACTTCACTTTTGCTACCCTCACCAACCAAGTCGCCCTCCTTGCCTGTTCTTTGTAATCCTCATGAAATTGATTATTACCACTCCTCTTATGCTGCGTCCATAATGCCTTTTTCTTCTGCATTGCATGCTTAATCTCTTCATTCATCCATTTCACACCTACCTTATTTAACCTTCTGACCCTTCTTGAATATCACCCAAGCTGCATTGTGATCTCCTTTCCAGCCAACTCTTCATTTCTTGCTATATCTGCAAGCTGTCTATTGAACTTCCCATAATCACCAGCCTTGTAGTTCCACATATACTTTTTCTCATAGAGGATCTCACATCACTTCATAGTCACTCACCAACTGGATGGTGATTTTGACACTTCATTCAAATAATATCTTCTGATGAGATGATCAAATCCAAGACCCCTCAATCCTTGTGTGCCCTCTGTTACATACTGCCTGAAGTAGTTATCCCTCAACAACTCACTCATTTTCTTTACTTACAGTTGATTATATAGAGAAACCTGTTGAGAATTCATTACTAAAATTAACACACGTGAACCACAGTAGTAGGTTTTTTTTTCTTACGTAAATATTTCTTCCTAGGTCTCTTAGGACATCATCAGTACAGTAGAACAATACTAGGAATGACACAAAGGATACGGTGCATACGTACAATGGAATCCGAATTGCGTGCAGTGGTGCGTTGCAGCCTGAACTTAAATTAGATTAAATTGAATTAAATTAAATTAAAATTAAATTACAGTTAAGTTATTTTTACACAATTTTGTAAGATAATTTCCCATACTTTAGGAATGGCAAGAACATCATTGCGGTTTAGATTTGGTCTGTGAAGTAGGGCTTCAGCACTTTCTTTATATAAGCGTTCATATTTATATGAAGATCTGTGTAGGAGTTTTCTCTTTTCCCAGTGGATCTTGTGGTTTGGGTTTTTTCTCTATGTTGAGCGAGGCCTGATTTTTGCGGTTTGATGAGGCGGATATGGTCTTGATGCTCCGAAATGCATTTAAAAACTGATCTGCCTATCTGTCCATAATAAGAGAGTTTACAGGAGCATGGAACCTCGTATACACCAGGTAGTAGCATAGGTGAACATTTGTCTTTGGGCAAAGGTAACAGGTTGTGGATCTAGTTGATGGGTTTGTAGGTGGCAGTAAGATTATATTTCTTCATAATTTTCGAGAGCCGTTCAGAGATGCCTTTGATATAAGGTATGGGAATCCTATGGGCTTGTTCTTGTCTAGGTTGATGTGTAGAGAAGTTGCTGATGATTTTTTAAATTGTTTTGAGATTGTATCCATTTAGAGTGGCCGTGTTTTTGATTATTTCCGATTCTTGTTTTAGAGAATCCTCGGAGGAGCAAAATCTGTGTGCTCTGGTTACCAATGATTTAATGATGCCAAATTTTTGAGAGGGATGGTGAGCAGAAGTATGGTGAATGTAGTGACCTGAAAATATCGGCTTGCGATAGACAGAGGTGGAGATGCAATTTCGGAACATCAAGACCATATCCGCCTCATCAAACGCAAAAATCAGGCCTCGCTCAACACAGAGAAAAAACCCAAACCACAAGATCCACTGGGAAAATCAAAACTCCTACATAGATCTTCATATAAATATGAATGCTTATATAAAGAAAGTGCTGAAGCCCTACTTCACAGACCAAATCCAAACCGCAATGATGTTCTTGCCATCCCTAAAGTATGAGAAATTGTCTTACAAAATTGTGTCAAAATAACTTAATTGTAATTTAATTTTAATTTAATTAATTTAATTCAATTTAATAATTTAAGTTCAGGCCGCAATGCGGCACTGCACGCAATTTGAATTCCATTGTACGTATGCACCCTATCGTTTGTGTCTTCCTAGTATTGTTCTACTGTACTGATGATGTCCTAAGATACCTAGGATGAAATATTTATGTAATAAAAAACCTACTACTGTGGTTCACGTTTCTTAATTTTAGTATTTCCAGTTGTTATCTCATCATCCTGAGGCACGCGGCTGGTGATTTGAGTGGTGGTAGGGAAAAGTTTTTTAAACGGTGTATAGTGTGAATTTTTTTGTGAATTGTGCTGCATTTTTTTCTCAGTAACACAAGTGTTATTTAGTGGTTCTGCTTTTGGAGTTTCGTTGTTATATATTGTGTTATTTTTGGGTTACCGAGAAGGCGAGGTCACAGTCGGCAGCATTTGCGGTGGAAGAGAAGATAAGTTTTCGCTATCTAGTATAGTTGAATATAGCGTTATATTTATATATATATGTTTATATTTAGCGTTTATTTATATATATCTGTGATACAGTGTTCATATATATTTTTAGCAGTTAGTTTAGTAGTTACTTACTTGGCAGTAAGGAATAATGGCAGATGCAGCTGCAATCACAAATGGCATGTCACCAAGTCCTCTGCCATTTAAGAACTCTATTATGCATAACATAATAAAGGACTTTGTGGCATGCAATGTTTGCGGCATGTATGTTTCTCAAGAGTTGGATATGTGGCAGGTGAGAGAAGGGGGGGAGTGTGTATATGTGCAAAATGCAGACAGTGGGAGGAAATCAATGAATTAGATATTATGATAACCGATCTAGTTGTTTCAGGGACGGGAAAAGAATGTCAGGAGATGAGTAGTGTGATAGGAGAGAATGACGAGCGAACTATGAATGAGAAAATAAGAGTCGGGAGTGTGGAAGGTTTGAATGACTGTGAAGTTTATGGAGATGGCTTTGATTGAGTAAATGAATGGCGAGTAAGAGTGACTGACTTGCAGAGAGGGATAGATGAGCTGAAAGAGGAGGTGGAATGTCTTGTGAGCGAGATGAGAAGTATGAAAGATGAAATTAGGAGAATGGAAGAGATGTATGCCAGGCGAATCAGAGTAGGAGTGAGAGAAATTTTTGGATATGATAGAAGAGGAGAGAATAGAAGCAGTAGGAGAGAGGGAATGAGAGAGAGAGAGGTCTGGGAATGATAGAAGAGGAGAGTATAGGAACAGTAGAAGAGAGGGAATGAGAGAGAGGGACATGGGAATGATAGAAGAGGAGAAAATGGGAACAGCAGAAGAGAGGGAATGAGAGAGAGGTATGGGAATGATAGAAGAGGAGAGAATGGGAACAGTAGAAGAGAGGGAATGATAGAAGAGGAGAGAATGGGAACAGTAGAAGAGGAGAGAATAGGATAAGTGGAAGAGAGGGAATGAGAGAGTTATGGGAATGATAGAAGAGGAGAGAATGGAAACAGTAGGAGAGAGGGAATGGTAAGAAGTGTAATGTATGGTGACTCAATGATCTGTGGTGTGCAAGATAGGATGCATGAGGAGTGTTTGCCTGGAGGAATGATAAAAAGTGTGGCTATGGCAATTAAGAGGGGTGAAAAGGTGGATGAGATGATTGTGATGGTAGGAACAAATGACTTGAGAAATAATATAAATTGGGCAGCGAGAGATATGAGATTCTTGCTTGAGGTAGTACGAAAGAAGACACAGAGAGGAAAGATATTCTGCGTGTTGCCTAGGTATGATAGTGACGACCTGAGCAGAAGAGCAGTAATATTGAATAACATAATAGCTAGAA
Source organism: Typopeltis vanoorti (assembly GCF_054136105.1). Classification (NCBI taxonomy): domain Eukaryota; kingdom Metazoa; phylum Arthropoda; class Arachnida; order Uropygi; family Thelyphonidae; genus Typopeltis; species Typopeltis vanoorti. The sequence goes on from NC_143552.1 coordinate 11,204,609, forward strand.
TGTGTCAGAAGAGAGGATTGGAATATGTGGATGCTTGGAGGGCGTTTGAGGACAGAGAGGAATTGTATGCGAGAGACCGCTTGCATTTGAATGAGGAAGGGCGTAGGCATCTGGAGAGATTGCTTTTCTGAATGAGTCAGTGTGTCAATGCAGGGAAACTAGAATGCCCAAGGTAGATGGTAGCAGGGGTGACCTCTTGTGGGAAAGGGTACTTGGGAGAAAGGGGACATCAGGTAATGCTGAGCCCAGTGGAGTCTAGAGGGGATAATGCTGGGTGTAGAAATAGTGGCATTTTTTTGCTTTATACTAATGCCAGGAGTGTCTGCAATAAAGGCGAGGAATTGGTGGCACTGATAGCATCAGACTGGCCAAAGATTATTGAGATCACTGAGACATGGTTGACAGAAGAGGATATAATAACAGGAATAGAAGTAGCAGGGTATAGCATTTTTTGGCAGGATAGGAAGGGAAAGCATGGTGGTGCAGTACTGCTTATAATAAGTGATGACTTATGTCCTCTAAGAGTGGAGGCTTTGGAAGGTAGTGACACTAATGATTTTGAGAGCATATGGTGTGAGGTAAAGATAGGCAACACGGGATATTTAGTGGGGTGTTGCTACAAACCAAGGAGCACAGAGGGTGGGGACCAGGAAATGTTTAGACAGTTGAGCTTGGCAAGTGCAAGAAGAATGATTGTTATGGGATATTTTAACTACAGCAGTATAAATTGAGGAGAGGAAGATGCATGTAGCAATAAGGGAATGGAATTTCTAGAATTCTTGAGGGACAAATAGGCAACATGTAATAGAGGGAACAAGGGGTTCAACAGTTTTGGATTTGGTCAGAGCAGAAGAGTTGATAATAACTGAGATGACATCTCTCCCACCAGTTGGAGAGAGTGACCATGTGGTTTTGACTTGGAAGATGAATAGACATGCAGGAGTATCAAAGAGACTGGAACATATGTGGAATTATAAGGCAATTGATTATAATAGTCTTAGACATCAACTTGGGAAAGTTTCATGGAGGGAGGAATTGGAAGGCCGGGATATCATTAGTGCTTGGGAAATTGTGAAGGAATATTTGTAAGCAGGAATAATAAGCTGTATTCCACAAGTGAAGAAGAGGACACAATTTGGTGTAAAGTGGATGACAAACAATATTAAACAGGAACTGCATGCAAAAAAAGAGGCTATGGAAGAGATATAAGAAGACAAGTGAAGAGAAGATGCATGAAGAATATAAGACACAGGCTAGGAGAGTAACTAGTATGATAAGGAAAGCGAAACTGGAATATGAAAAGAGATTGGCCCTAAGATCCAAAGAAAATCCTAGGAAATTTTTTAGATATGTGGCCAGTAGGAGGAGAAGTGATTGTGGGATAAAAATGGGAATAGAGTGACTGATGCAGAGGACATAGTGTTCAATTGTTCAATGAACACTTTATTGGAGTATTTCATTCTGGAGGAGTAAATTTTAATACTAGAGGGATAGGGCAGGCTCGAAGTTTAGAGTTGCAGGAGCTGTGGGACTGGATGGTATTTCACCATGAGTTTTGAGAGAATGGTGAAATACTAAGGAACTGACATCTCCTTTGACCTGGCTTTTCAATGAAAGTCTGGCTATGGGAAAGATGCCCAGGGAATGGAAGGAAGGTAAGATAGTGCCATTGCATAAGGGCAGTAGCAGACTGGAAGTGTCTAATTATAGGCCAGTTTGTGTGTCATCAGTAGTTGTTAAGATCTTGGAGAAATTAGTTAAGGACTGTGTACAACATTAGGCAGATGAGGGTAATGTTATCTGTGAGAGTTAACATGGATTTGTGAAGGGGTGCTCTTGTTTTAGTAATATGCTAGCCTTTTATAATAAAGTTACAAGAGCAGTAGATGAGGGAAAGGCATATACTTTGTGTTTCCTTCGCTAAGTCCATTTTCTTGGACTTAGCGAAGGCATTTGAAGTGTGCAACATGAGAAGCTGATATTTAAGTTGCAGCACATGGTCTGGATGTCAAGTCGGTCAACTGGATTCAGGATTGGCTGTCCGATAGGTATCAGAGAGTTGTGTATGGTGGGGCAATTTCAAGGAGACAGAGGGTTACAAGTGGGGTCCCACAGGGCTCACTACTGTGGCCTATATTGTTTAGCCTTTATATCAATGATATTGTCAGTGAATCGCAGGGGGGGATATTCAGGTGTTTGCGGATGATGCAAAGCTTGGAAGGGTTAATAGTAATAGTGCAGATGTGGTAATCCCTGCAAGAGGATTTGAATAAGATAGACAGATGGACAAATGAATGGGGGGGGGGTCGGTTTAATGCAGCAAAATGTAAGGTCTTACCCAAAATGTACGGTCATCGATGGTTTGGGACACATCGATGGAACGCTGCATACTCTATTGGAGGAGCTATACTGGAGGAAGTAGGGTGACAAGAGATCTGGAGTTGATGATTGATAGAAACCTGAAATTTAGGGGACATATTGTAAAGGTGGTGAAGGTAACACAAAGGATTGCTGCAATAATGAGAAGGACACTGACCTCCAGAGATAAAAGAATTATTTCATTGTATAAGACCCTGATCAGACCACACTTAGACTACTGTTTTCAGATTTGGTCCCCAGGATTTGAAGGGGATAAATTAACTGTGGAAAGGGTACTGAGGCAGATAACAAAGACGGTTTCCAGACTGTACAATATTAGTTTTGAGGATCATCTGAGGGAATGTGGACTGCAGCATTTGGTGAATAGAAGGAGAGGTGATATGATTGAAACGTTTAAACTGTTGAGAGGTGGTTACAGGGTTGACACCGGGGAGTTCTTTCGCTTGGTTGAACAGTGGGAAGGAGTGATGACAAGGGGCCATCCCTGGAAGTTACAAAAGGAAACTGTGAGCAAGAGGGTGAGGAATGGTTTCTTTGCATGGAGGGTGGTTGAACAGTGGAATGCATTACCTGATAGAGTGGTGAGAGCAAGACTAGTCAACGAGTTTAAGGAGTGGTATGATAAACTTTGTGTTTCCTAGGAGGAACCTCCCACAATGAGTCTTGATAGATTCATCGCAAGAAATCTTTCCTAGGAAGTATTTCTCGTGATGAGTCTTTTGACTCCTTGGAGGCCTAAATAATAATAATAATAATAATAATGCCAGTGTATGTTGCTATAATTAAAATTGCCCATAATGATCATCTTTTTCTTAGTTTATTTCCTTGGCTCATTTGATTATACATTTCATGGTCACTACCATCCACATTACCAGGTCTATAACAGCATCCAGCTAAGTATTCTATTGTCTTCAGTTCTGTATCACATCATACTGCCTCATAACCACTGCCACTATTTCCTTCTTCAGCTCTACCTTATATGGATTCTTTCTTTGTCATCAATAGCACTTCCCCTCCTTTTTACCCTTTCTATCTTCACAGAACACATCATACCCTTTCATCTCTATTCCTGTTAGGATGACATCCTCATCCAACTATGTCTCACTTATTCCAACAGTTCTTGGGTGAACAGACTCAATTAATGCAACCATTTCATTTGTCTTGTTTCTTCCACTTTTAGCATTCGTTTACAGCATAACAGCTCATTCCTAGCAAGTTTCACTGTTACCACTTATTAGATGCAACTTCTCCATTCTTAAGCCATTTCTTTTTCTCCTTATTCTTCTTAGAACTTTCTTCAAATCCAACTGTTTTCCCTTGATCCCAGGTCACCCCTTCCCTTTTTTTCTACACATTCACATCCTCTTGGAGCATCTATCTTTCTCACACCGTGTTCCCTATCCACCCTGAGCCTTGCTGTTTCCCTGTTTGTCTTGCATACTTGTTCTCGCATTCTCTATACTCATGCTATCCTGTTTCTTTATTCATAACCACCACTTCAATCTCTCCTTTTTTACTCTCCCACTCTTTCACATCGCTTTTTACTTGATCAAATTCATTCTGTGTACTTATTTCTCTACCTTCCAGCAGCAGTCGCTTCAAATGACTCACACCAAAACCATTCAAATGCAGTCCACCACTCTTACGCAGTTCAGCTATTGTTTATTTTATTTCCTTGTTTGTCTTTAATAATCTCCTCTTTTTTTAAATTTTTTTGCATGTCATTGTTCTCAATAGTATCACCTCTATTAGCTGCATTTTAATAAATTTAGTTTAATCCTTTATCCAAGTGTAAGCAAACTTTGTTTGCTTACACTTGGATAGAAGAAGGTTCTAAGAACAAACAAAGTTTGCTTGGTCCACCTTTGCGAGTTGCCTCAGTCCTGAAGATACTTCAAGCGCAAACTTTGTTTGCTTACATTTGGATGAAGGATTAAACTAAATTTATTATAGTCTAATCAAGTGGAAAAAAAAACTTCCAAATAGCTGCATTTTCTGCCTCATTTGGTAGGTTTCTACAAACTTTCTCTTATCTTTTCTTGCATTTTTCTTAATATCTTTGTATTTCTTTGTTACTGTTGTAATCCAATATTTTCTTCTTATCTTGTATTATTTTTCCTTTCTTTCTTTTCTTTCTTCAGTTTTGAGTTTTTTGTGTGATATAAATTCTTTGTCTTTTCTTCCATCCACTCTTGGTATTTTTCTGCAGCTTCATGGTAGATATTTTTAATATCTGTCTACATTTCTTCAATGCTTCTGAATTCTTCATGCTCCTTCTGTCTGATAACTTATCAGACAGAGTAACAACTTCATTTCTATTTTTAATCTCTTCTGCATATTTTCTTTTAGTTTCCATATTTTTTAGTTTATGTTATACATTCTATTTTTGGCCATTACTTTCTTTATTGTCATTAATTGTATTTTAATTTCTCCTATGATTAAAAATGGTGTGTGAGTGTGTGAGCATCTGCTCCTCTCATTGATCTCAGGTTCAAAAGAGATCCTCTCAATTTTCTTAGTCATATGATCGATCTGGTTATAAGTTTTTCTATCTGGTGTCCTTCATGTTAATTTATGTATATGTTAATAGTTAAAAATGAATCCTTTTATTTCTAATTCACTTGCCATGTAAGTTACATGAAAGTGTTTGAAAACAAAGTACTTACCACAGCTACATACAAGCCACTAGTGTGGTTATGCTATGTAGATGATGTGTTTGCCATTTGGCCCCATGGACAAGACACTTTGATGCGTTTGTCACCTACCTAAACAGCCAGTTCCCCAAAATCTACTTCGAAAAGAATCAAATAACCGTTTACCATTTCTTGACACATTAGTCACTTATCTTTTTCCATTTACAGAAAGCCATTGCACACAGGAAGATACCTACATAAACAATCACATCATCATCCAGTTCAGCAGTATGACATTTTAAAAACACTTGTACACAGAGCCAGAGCCATTTGTTCTAACGATACAACTCTGTCCACAGAACTCAAATATCTGCACCATACATTCTTGGCCAATATCTACAATCCCTATAAAATAGATAAAATACTCCATAGCCCCATTACCCCTCCTCCCCTAATACACAGGAACACAATGGTATATTCTGATGTACTATTCAGAGCTACATCAGATAAGATAGCCAAAGTACTGATGAAACATGGCCTTCACACTACATTCAAACCTCATGTTAACCTAGCAACTCTGATCCTCTCACTTAAGGATAAACTTCACCTTTTAGCACACCCTAGAGTGTATGAAGTTCTCTGTGACTTGGCCTACTATGGGAAAACAGGATGATCAGTTAACATCTGCCTGGAAGAACACAAAAAATATATATTCGCTACTATTACTATGGTAAGTCAGGACTTGCAGACCACGCATTATACCCCTTCACACAGGATTAGATGGAAGAAAATGAATGTGCTATTTAGAAGCGATTATCGATCTGAAAGATTACTTTATGAGTCTGCCATTGCTTTGAAGAATTCTCCTAACATAAACAAATATGGTTGCATTAATTTGCCAAAAATTTGGGATACTGTTATTGTTGTTATTGTAATAGCAACTTCCACATAGCTGTAATGCTTTTTACAACATTAGAGGGTGCCAAAATAGGACTTTAGATCTTTTGTCTGTTACAGTTGTATTGTTTCATTTACTCATTGTTGCATATACTAGCTGTGTTGTGCTCCTGATGTGATGCTGATTTGAAATTCAGCGAAATATAAGCAGTTAATAAAACATCTTTTGATAAAATTGTTTAGTGTTGTTAATACCGTTAAAAATAAGTAATGAATAACCGTCAACACCTAAGCTTATATGTTTGATCATTATTGGCATTCTTTTTGCATGTTCACTATTCTTATCTTTGTTTCCAGAGTATATTATTGTTTCTCCCGAACTCAGCTGAATCGTTCCCTGTTCATTCCATCTTGTCTTGCTTATTCCTAATACAGTTATACCCCGAAGTTACGCGGTAGGTGGGACCAACAAAAAGTGCAAAAGTCGAATTCGCGTAACTCAGGTATAATTTTGTATACCTGAGTTTTGTATTAGTTAATTTGGTCCCAATTAACTAATACAAAATATTAGTTAATTGGGACCAAAGGTTTACAAAAACACCTATATTTTTTAAGAAATATAATCATAATTGTAGTTTTTCGTACATAAAAGAAAGTTATTTCGATGTCAATGGTTTCATAAAATCTGATAGATTCGTCTGACGGCATAATGTCTTTTTCTTGTCACGCAAAATTTCTTCATAGCAAGCTGATGATTTATTTATTTCTTACCTTGTGGCTACAATTCGTTCCTCGTTAGAATCCTCCAAAATCTGTAAACCTTTCTTTTATAATTGTTCTTATGGTGGATTCCTGTAGACTTCTTTGCTAGCTCACAAATTTTCATTCTGCCTTCAAAATCTTTAATAATGTTGAGTTTTGTTTCTGAAGTCAATGATTTTCTTTTCTTGCTAGCTTTGGAAGATTCGGACTTACTTCCTTTGGACAACATTATTATTTTTTATGTGATAAAATTTTTATCAAGAACATAACATTAAACAATCGCAAGGTTTGTAAACTATGAAAATCATGTATGAATAGAGACCGCATGAAACACATCAGTGCTTGTTCACAGCATGTGCGACACTGGCGAATGTGGCTGCGCTGGAAAGATACGACTAGTGGTGAGGCTTGTAGCGGGACAGGAATACGTACATATATGAAACCGCGTAACTCCGGATTCGCGCAAGTCAGGGTATGACTGTATTTCAATTTTGTAGTCTTTTGTTTCTTTGGCTATGTTGGCTGCTTTTGTTGTTTCATACTCCTCACATTTCAACATCCAGTTCATATTGTTTTTTGGCTCCAAATAATTTAAATAATCAATGCAGATTTGGTAAAATTTATGAATTGCAACTTTAAATATGTTGGCATCAATATTCAATTTACTATTTCACTTCACAAAGTAAAGGACAAAAAGGCCATTTTAGAAGAAAAAAAAAATCTAAAGGACAGAGCAGCGAAATAAAGGAATGCCCTCTTAAATAAAGGACGTATGGTCACTGTAATTATATGGCATGTTTCAATTCGTGGTAGAATTTTATTTGAAGTTAGCCTTTATGATCTGTCATAATGATATCGAGAATTTCAAATGCAATAAAAACAAACACTTATTTCATGTAATTGAAAAATTAGACAATAGATTTTAGTTAGATACTGTGTTTAAGTGCAACATATGGTTTTGCTTGAGTCTATATAGCATATTTTCTGTGGGAGGGGGGGACAATCATAGTGCAATTAGAGAAGCTGGAATAAAAACGGTGCTAACTAATGAATAGCAGTATTTGTTGAGAAATATATTACGCAGACTGTAAAAGCCTCTGTACCTTATTCAGGGATACAATAAAACTACACATTTGTGTTTCTTGCATCTGCAGTATAATGTCTGTTGGGGAGGGCGTGTTGTTACAGCTTGGTGCGAGTTACTATCGACTCGACGTGTACATGTTTAAACATTTTGTGTGCGCGAGGTAATATGCAAAATTTTTTTATGGCTTTTTTCGTAAAGTAAAATCAGGGGTGTGAGTTATAAGCGAGGACAAGTTATATTCGAGTAAATACGGTAAGTATTTCGCCAACAAGTTGACATCCTTCCGTTGTTTCCCCTGCTCAGCTGACTTCTATGGTGAGTTACAATGCAGAAATATTTTTCTCACTACCGTTTTTTTTTCCAAACCAACATCATTAAAATCAGTTTAATAATACAAATATAAATTTTATACTGAATAATATTAGAAATTTATATATAAATAAATATTATAAATAGAATAAAATATCATAAAATTATAAATAATTATTTATAAAATATTATATAATAATCTATTATATAATATTTATTAGAAAATTAATTAATTTTCTATTAATTTTTCCCCTACTAAAAACTGCCAGGCACGTCAGCAACTTGATTTGTAAATTTTTGACATGCGCTGGTACGTCAGCAACTCGATATGTAAACTTGTGGCAAGCGCACATAAAAAGATTCACCACCACTGTATTAGATGATATCACAACCATTTTCACACAGTTATTGACTTCATCATTAACTTATTAAATTTCTTTAATAATGAACTGAGATATTACCTTCCATTTTCTATCTTTCTCCCTTTTTTGTTTTTCTTCTTCCTTCTAACATGGAACATATTAGCAGGAAGGAGAACAACATTGAAGAGGAATTTTTAAATTTTCTGAATTTAGAATTTTGAATTTATTCTAAATTTTCTGCATAACATAAAACTTATTACACATGTCACTTATCTTATTTGTACTTTGTACTCTTCATGTACCCACATAGTGACTTGTATTCCAATGATGTATTCTTACATATAGGTTTTCTACTGTGGCCAGGTATTGGATGAATTCATTTTCTGATTGATTCTCGTGGAAAGGCTTAGATGTTGGTTATGCATTTTTTACTAAATAATTTAAGGAAATTACAACGTAAACTAGGATATACGTTAAAATAAATTTTAATATACTTCAATATTTCGGCAACGTCTCGTTGCCATTTTCAAAGAACTTAAGAACAAAACATGTGCATGCAGGCACAACAAACAGTAAGTGAGGAAGAAGCAGGAAGCTATTATTTCTCCTAAAGTCTTGATGGTGCCCCCTAGCGGGCAGTGTTGGTATTCTTGGGCGATTTTGCTGAAGGTCTTCTGATATAGGTTTCCCAAATTTGAGGCAGTCTTGTGCAGCAAAATTTGTTGAGGTTTGGATTGTTTATTAGGGCTGAAGCTGATTCCATGAAAAGCCTTTCATATTTGTATTTACTATGGTGTATTATCGTGGCTTTCTTCCACCGTATTCTATGGCAGGTATCCAACGCATGGTCAGCAAGACCAGAGTGGCTGTATTGGTTAAACTGGATGTAGTCTTTGTGTTCTGAAATTCTGATATTTGCTGTCCTGTCTGTTTGGCTAAAGTAGGACGGCTTACAGCTGCAAGGGACCTGGTATATGCCAGGTAGGTCTAAGGGGGGGGGAGGTTGGTCTTTAATAGAGCAGATAAGGGATGCCATTATTTTATATGGTCTGTAACAAGATGTTAAGTCATGTTTTTTTATGGATTTTTGTAATTTTTTTCCGACGTGCCTCGGATATAGGGTATGGTGATGGATTTAGAGTTTTCCTTGTTGTGAGGGGGGGGGGTTGTGGTTTATTGGTTTCAATATTTTTTTGATTTATTTTTTGTGGGGGGGGGTAGCCATTGGCTGAGAAAGTGTTGAGAATGGGTTTAGTTCTGTGGTTAGGGCATTGTCGTTTGAACAGATAAGTTTAGCCCTGTTGTGTAGTGTCTTAATGACTCCATATTGTTGCGAGGAGGGGTGGTGGGATTGTTGGTGAATGTATCTGCCTGTATGGGTGGGTTTTCTATAGACTGAGAAAACCAAGGTTCCATCATGCTGGCGGGTGACTAGTGTCTAAGAAAGGAAGGCAGTTGTTTTTTTCCTCTTCTACAAACAAATAGAGGGGGACAGTCATAGGTTCTCCACTCTTCCCAGCCTTGGTCAACTTTTATATGGAGACTTTTGAAGAGAAAACCTTAAACTCTTCCCCACAAAACCCAACCATTTGGCTTCGCTATGTTGATGATGTGTTTGCTATTTGGCCACATGGCTCCGATGCACTCCTCTCCTTCCTAACACACTTAAACAACCAACACCCCAGATACCTGGATACTTGCTATAGAATATGGTGGAAGAAAGCCACGATAATACACCGTAGTAAATACAAATATGAAAGGCTTTTAATGGAATCAGCTTCAGCCCTAATAAACAATCCAAACCTCAACAAATTTGGCTGCATGAGACTGCCTCAAATTTGGGAAACCTACATCAGAAGACCTTCAGCCCAAGAATACCAGCATTGCCCGCTAGGGGGCACTATCAGGACTTTAGGAGAAATAATAGCATCCTGCTTCTTCCTTACTTTTTGTTGTGCCTGCATGCAAGTGTCTTGTTCTTAAGTTCCTTGAAAATGGCAACGTGACGTTGCTGAAATATTGAAGTATATTAAAATTTATTCTGATTGATTAAAAATAAAATAATAAATAAAATAAAAAGAAATTAAGGATTTAATTTAATTTCTTTTTAGGGTCATTCAGGAGAAATTTTCAAGGGACTGAAGCTGCTTAATTTTTGATTTTGATGAAATTGGGTTGTTTTACTTTATCCTGTGGAATAAAATTTTCTGTTTTAAATTTTTCTTCACATCCTGTTAATTACGACAACTATTTTTATTCAGTAGATCCACATAATTTTTGCAGTTTTGTAAAGTTTTACAGTTAATCATAACTTATTTCCATATTATTATTATTATGTGACACCTCCAAGGAGAACAAAGACTCATCGAGGGAGGGCACCTACTCTACAACTCTTCATATCCACCACTCATTCAACCAACTACAGCGAACCACATCATCTACACCAACACCATCTACTGCCCACCACTAGTATTTTCACAGACAATCACCAGTATCCATGCCCAAGGAAGGATACGAACTTGCAGCCTTTTGGCTGGAGAGTGGATACACTAACCACTCAGCCAACCAGGCTGGCCAATTTTTTTACTGCAAAAATGCCAAAAAAAAAAATTTCAAGATGGCAGCCGATTGCTTTAGGGTGTTTTGAATGCCATTTTGTTCTCTACTCTGTTGGGCCTAGGTTGAAATCCACAAGTTTGGTTTTTGATGTGTTTTATATACACATATAGCAGAATGTGTATGTCAAAGTTGATTGAAGAAATGATTCAGTCTGTTGCTTTGATTGAACTGTTTCTACCTCCTTGATGGTGTCTCCACTTTGAAGTGATAAGAAGGCTTGTTTGCACTGATTATCTCAAGGGACCACACTAGGGATCTCCCTAACTAGATAGCTCATAAGGTGGGACTGGTTATCAAATAAAAATCTCTAACTCATAAGCTCAGAACAGAAAGAATGGATTACAATTAGAAAGTTTCTGTGTTGCTATGAAATAATGGTGGATTTAATATCCACTTAATTTTTGCATTGCCGAACTGAAGCGTTTTGGCTCTTTATTTTAGTAAAAGGGTCAGGGGCGCGTCACCAATGTGTGCAATGCGTGCAACGCACGCAGGCGTCAGGATAGTAAAGGCCCCAAAGATTTCAGGCGAGGAAGAAATACTTAAAAAAATATTATTCATTAATTATATCAAAATAAATTACATTTTTGTTTAAATTTTAATTATATTTTATAGATTTGTCTTAAACAAATTATTTATAATTCACTTATTTGTTATTATTCCTTAAGATCTTATTTTATTCTGATCCTAGTTCTAACAAGTAGTTTAGCATAAACAAGTAAAAACTTGAACTTGCATGAGTTTACTGTTTACAGGATGACACGCGTTTGAATTTGTTTAATCTTGTTCACACTCGCATTTGCTCTAAACATATATAAGAACATCTGCTGCAGTTTTTAACTTTATTCTATATTCTGCTGTTATCAGCAGAATATAGGCAACATCTTGCAATGTACCTGAATCGTCATGAGAAAAATTTAAATCATTTGAACAATTACAAAAAATGGACAGAATTAAATACATCCTTAAAAAATAAAACTTGTATTGATCATTTGCAGCAAACGGTTTTAGATAATGAAAGGAAACATTGGTATGAAGTTATAAAAAGAATAATTTTCGTAGTACAGTTTTTAGGCAAACAAAATCTAGTTCTTCGTGGTAAAGGTAATAAACTTTACGATCACAACAAAGGCAATTTTTTAAAATGCATTGAGATGTTAGAAAAGTTTGATCATTTTATATCGGAACACACGTGATGTGTGGCTAATGATCTTGACTTTAAAAATATGCCCTCCTATTTAGGAGATAAAATTCAAAATGAAATACTCACTTTATTGGCATCAAATATTAAAAATAACGTTTTTATAAAGTGTTTTTTTTTATTGGGGGGAGGGGTATAGGGGCACCAACTAAAGTTTTGCACACAGGCGCCAGACACTACTGCGCACCCCTGAAAAGGGTAAAGGATTTCTCAGGCATTCTAAAGGTAGCTACATAGAATGTAGAAGTATAATGACAAAGGAATTGGAATTAGTTAAACAACTATATAAAACACGCACACAAAATAATAATATAGCAATAACAGACACAAACAAACAAAAAAAAGTTAAAGGGAACAAAAGGTATAAATATTATGTTATATAGTGGAGTAGACCAGAATATCAGAGCTTAGAATAGAGTGTCCATTATAATTGATTCTAAGTGAAAAAAAAATGAAATACAAAAATGCACTTTTGTAAATGATCAAATTATAACAGTTAAATGAAAAGCAAATATAGAAATATTTAATTTAAAAACAAATATTATAGGGGATATATTTCTGAAGAAGGTAGAAAAGATGATTCTTCACAGTTTATGAGGAACTACAAAAACAGTAAATGCAATGAAAGTGATTATATATTGATAGCAGGAGACAACACTGCTAGAGTTACCAAAATAAAAAAATTGCACGAATAATAATAGTCAAGAACTATTAGACTTTTACATTTTCAATAATTTAAAAATAACTTTTTTATATCATCACCATGAAAAAAATATATACACTTGGAATAATAGGGGAACAAGTTCAATAATTGACTGTATCATTGTTAATCATAAACTAACTACATATAAGGTATGTATATGTTTACAGAGAAAATGAATCCTTTTGAATTCCAAAATACTAACAAAATGAAGAAAAGAAATAAGAAAAAAACAAGTATATAAAGTTTTATCTATTACAAGACAAAAGCATTACAGTATTATTATTATTGATGTTAGACCTCTATGGAGTCAGAGGCTTTCCGCATGAGGTACACAATCACACACAAAGCTCATCAAACTGTGCCTTAAACTTGATCATTATGTCTGCATTCACAATACACTCAGGCAATGCATTCACTTACTAGCCGCTCTCCATCCAAAGAACATGCTCTTCACTTCTTCATATCACCATCAGGTGGCGTCTGTGAGTAAGTTACTATAAACTAGTGCTCCAGCATTTTATCGCTACTTTTATCCATTCAAATTAAAGTAGGTACCAAGAAGCAGATAACCTCAGCACACGCTGTACGTACTTTTAGTGTATTAAACCAGTTATATTTCGATCTAAAAATTGGCCACGTGCAAGCGCACCCTATACCTACCATACAAAGCAAAGATGGCGGCAACAAAAGCCAATGACAAACAAGTACCCCGTGTTTCGCTAGCGTTATTTCGCTTAGATTGCAGACATACCCACAAAGTTGCGCAGCTGCAAAACCGATATCAGCCAAAAAAAAAAGGGTATAATGTGAGAGTTCTGCTTCCACTGGTTATATGCTTCCCGCGCAGAAATGGATGAAACGGCACACAAGATATATATCGACGTTAACCAACCCTATTTCTGTTCGCTGTGCCTCCCATCTGCAAAACAGCTCCTGAATTTAGGCAAATGAATAGAAAGCCTCAAACAACACATCAGTGTTATGAACGAAACTCTTTCCTCCAAAATATGTGCACTAGAACCCAAGGTTTTAGAAACCTCGAATCAACTGATGATCAGCGGCGCAACGCAAGTTCACCCTCCCCTTGATTGAACTCCATGAAATAATTGCATCAACAGTGCACAACTGGATGGAGGCCAGAAACAAAAAATTCAACGCCATCATTTTGAACTTTCGAAAAGAAAATGGAAAAGCACTAAAAGAAGACATCATCAAACTAGCTGAAGAATGTGACATCGACCCTAAAAATATCATCAGATGCCATCGTTTCGGACCCACAAACAAAAGCAAGGACGGAACGAATTTTCTTCGCTGACAAGCACATCAAAACCAGTAGCAGTGATCAACAACAAGTTCAAAGACACTTGTCCCTAGTCGCACATATTATTATTATTATCCAGGCCTCCATGGAGTCAAAAGACTCATCGTGTGAGGTCCTTCCTAAGAAACACAAAGTCCAACAAGACTCATCGAGGGGAGGTCCCTCCTAAGAAACACAAAGTCTATCATACCACTCTTTAAACTCATTGACAGTTCTCACCACTCTATCAGGCAATGCATTCCATGGTTCAGCCACCCTCCATGCAAAGAAACCACTCCTCACCCTCTTGCTCACTGTTTCCTTTCGTATCTTCCAGGGATGACCTCTTGTCATCACTCCTTCTCGCTGTTCAACCAAGCGAAAGAGCTCCCCATTGTCAACCTTGTAACCACCTTTCAACAGTTTAAAAGTCTCAATCATATCACCTCTCCTTCTTCTCCACCAAACTCTGCAGTCCACATTCCCTCAGCCGATCCTCATAACTAACATTGTACAGTCCTGAAACCATCTTTGTTATCTGCCTTTGTACCCTTTCCACAGTTAATTTATCCCCTTCAAATCCTGGGGACCAAATCTGAGAACAATTGTCTAAGTGTGGTCTGATCCGAGTCTTATACAACGGAAAGATAGCCCTTTTATCTCTGCACGTCGGTGCCTTCTCATTGTTGCAGCAATCCTCTGTTACCTTTACCACCTTTGCTGTACATCCCCTAAATTTGGTTTCTATCAATCATCAACTCCAGATCTCTTGTCTCCCCTACTTCCTCCAGTATAACTCCTCCCATAGAGTATGCAGCATCCCATCGATGTTTCCCAAACCTTAAGATCTTACATTTTGCTGCATTAAACCAACATCCCCCGTATGTGCTTGATCAGACTTATCATTGCACAAAGGGGACAAGGATGCCAACTTCGAAGACAACTTGCAGAAAAACGTCAAAATAGTGACTACAGTTGGACCATCGACTACAGACAAGTTAAATTGGTAGAAAAACCAAGTGACGCCACTTGGTTTTTGCATGGTGGCCAGTATGGAGGCACTGCATATGAATCGTGCAGAACCTCTGTGATCAAACATATGACTCACAAAACCCTACAAATCCACTTTATCAACATCCGTGGCCTAAACTCCAACCTTAATAGTGTCCACTACCACCTGCAGTCTACCAAACCCCACCTACTCTTTCTGGCAGAAACTCAGATCTCACCTCCCTCCAGCACTATTCATCTGAACCTTCCAAACTACACACTCTTTAACTCCTTTTGACCCAAGGATGGCATCTGTGTATACATCTGCTTCAGCTTACCTTACCAGAGATCACCCAACCTAGAATTGCCCTACTTTGATCTCCTCTGGATGAAAATTTCCCTACCCAACTCAGTCAAATTCATATGCTGTCTGTATCGCTCCCCAAATACAACCAACCACTCAAACCCACAGAACAAGTTTCTTTTCCTCCTCCTCCTCCATCTCTGCAACCACTGCACTATGGAACAGTATATCCTTTGATGTGTTCCGTAGGGAATACAATCTACAGTCATTCAAATCTAATGTGAGCAAGTAGCTTCTTTCCCAACCCATACATGGTACTAATGTACTATAGGTTGATCTACCCACCTCTCGTGTGTGGGCTCAACATTTATATATATATATATAAAACTTCTTTACAGTTTCCAGGGATAGCTTCTTGTTCTACCCCCCCCCCCCCCGATTTGGTTAGAAATTGCTTCCATGTTAACCTGGTAACAATCCCTGACCAATTACTACCTTTGTGAGGCTTCTCTTGGACCCTTTTTAACATACATTCATCACCATGAAAACCAGGTGACCAAATCTGTGCATGGTAATCCACACGAGGCCTGAACAAGGCCTTATATAGTGGAATCTATATAACCTATTCTGTATGCCACGGGTCTCTGCATCATTGCCATATTTCGTGAGAATTTCACAACTTGTGCAATGTGGCCCTTTATAAGGCCTTATACAATGGAACCTTAATCTCTTTATGTCTACATGCCAAGATCCTTCACTTCATTAAATTAAACTAGCAAAGAAATTATATTCTTGTTTTATCCTTTATCCAAGTGTATGCAAACAAAATTTGCAGGTATATGCAAACAAAATTTTTACAACTGGGTACTTGTATATCGAAGCTAGTGACTTCACATTAATGCAGGCACGTGCACACTTACACTTTTAGGCATGTATAATGCTATGCATTATGGGAAGGGTCACCACCAGACTGGTTTTGGGTAGTGACCACTGAAGAGACCTTTATTGAGGTCTCATCATTGGGAGCCAAACTCAGAAATACCGAGGTTGAATTAATGCAGGGGTCATATACTTCCCATTGTAAAAAGGTGTATCACTTTATTATTAAAATTCTCTGGATTAGAGGTAAATATAGGAAGATTAATAATTAATTAATTTTTTTTATTTTATGTAAGTTATTTTTTTTAATAAGTTAGGAAATTTAATGATGTTTTTTAGTTATCTTGCATTAGCTATTTAGGTGGCACCTTTTGGAATTGTCAGTTATTGTTCAACCTTGTACTGAAGATGCCTGTGATACTCAGGTGAAAATTATATTAATAAATAATATTTTACATGCGTTAATTCTGTTATTATTATTTATTTAAATAATATCTTGGCTAGTTTAATTTAATTTGCAACCAAGGGGAATAAACTTCCAACCTTTGCATCATTGCCATTATCCAACGTAACTTCAAACTTGTGAAGTGTGACTCTGAACTTCAGCTCCATGTCCACCACCATTTCCAGGTCTTTTATCTCCTCAACTTCCTTCAAAATTTCCCCATCCAGCATATATTTTGTGTCCAACTGTCACCTGCCAAATTTCAGTACCTTATGTTTTGCAACATAAGGTACTGACATATTGAACTGATAGTTCAACTCACTTGCCCACTCATACAATCTATTCAAGTCCTCCTGTAAGTTGATATCTGCCTGATTCTGTATAATTCTCCCCAGTTTTGCATCATCTGTAAAAGTTGTGTATTTGTTATATCTGTAGTTATCCAATGTGATTACTTTGCGACTTGTGAAGTAATCGCACCTCACTGTTCCAGTATCATTAATGTAGATGTTAAACAATAGTGGCTCCAAAACAGACACTACTAGTGGCTTGCCTCTTCCCTGACACTGCACCCCCATACACAACTTGCCGATATCTATCTGACAGTCAGTTACCTATCCAACTCACTATTCTGTTATCCAATTCCATCCATTTTAATTTATTTAACAGCTTGTCGTGTGGCAAATTGCTACTGTTTAATCTATCAAAACCCTTTGCAAAATCTAAGTATACCACTGTATATGCATCTTCCTTGTCCAATACATTTATCACCTTGTTATAGTATATAAGTAACTTGAAACATGATCACCTTTTAACAAGCTCATACTGACAATCATAGAGATTGATAGTTGCTGTTATCAATCCCTTTCTGTATCCTGGTTCTCACTAATCTCTCCAGTACCATAACCACAATTTCAGATATACAGATTGGTCTCTAATTTATAGTAATAGCCTTAACACAAGCTTTATGCAGTGGAACACATACCTTCTTTCCACTCCCTTGGTACATCTGCTGTCGCAAGACTTATTAAAAAGGCATGCCAATGCTACTGCCAATTATGTTGAATATTCCCGTAAGTCATGTTATGATATGTCCTCAAATCCTATTGCCTTATTGACATCAGGTTTATTTAATTCCTCATATACCTCCTGCTCACTCACAAGCCACCCTTTCCTATTTCCTCTACACTTGAGCTTCATGAGAAGCTCAAGTGTAGAGGAAATGGGTGAATGGTATTTCAGAAAAGGGTATTTCATCCTCATCAGGGTGAATGGCCTCTACTTGAGGCCATTCACCCTGATGAGGATGAAATATCCTTATAAACTATTCACTGAATACATGAACTGTATCCTCTGCAACAGTTGCTATTCCACTGTTTTCACCCATTAACATCTTCTTACCATGATCATTCTTGCTTCTACTTGCCACATATCTGAAATAGTTTTTTTTTTTTTTTTGCCTGATTTGTTAATTTCTGTTAATATTATCTTATTCTATTTTTTTAATTTTTTTTTTAACGAACATAAGTTTGTTTAAACAATTTATGTAGAATTTATATGCAAATCTACATAGTATGGAAATAACTAGGACTCGCAACTTATAATTTATAATGTATAATTTATTTTTCCACAGTATATGATCTTGTCAATTTTAATAGCAGTTCTATAGAAAGTGAGTTATAATTTTAAAAGTTACTATCATAAACACAGTAGACAATCATTCTGTCATAGTGAAATAAGCTTTGATGCTCGAATGTCCGCAACAGCTTCAAACGCTCTGAAGAATAGTGGTGGGAGCAACTTTTACTAAACTGTGAGATATAGCTGTAATGTATTCTCATGTTGTCCATTTTTTTTGCTTTTTTCGAAATATTTCTTTAAGCAGCTTGTCTTCACTGGATGCAAAATTTTTTTTTACCAGTAAGGTTGCTAGAACATTAGAACATAGTAACAGTATTATTCTACCAGCAGTGACCTACAGTAGCAAGGCATGCAACACAAAAAAAAAATAGGAACAAACCCTAATAACCATCCAAAGGGAAATATAAGCAAAAAAAAAAAAAAAAACACACATAATATATACACTTAAATAAGGAAAAAATCTGGATTCAAAGATGTGGTAGAAGCTATCTATGTCAACAAAAAATAGGTGGACAGGACATATAGCAAGTATGAATGATAATGGATGAGCTTCAAGAATACGGACTGGTATCCCAGATACATAAAAAGAAAACATGGTAGATCACCTAAGAAATAGGAAGATCCTATATTAAAATCAATAGGAAGGAAATGGAGGAGATTGGCTCAGCATAGAGGAAGTTGGCATCTTTGTGATCTGCAGTCATGGAGAAACTGAGATCACAGGTCCATCAAGGAAATCTTGCTAGAACATTAGAATGTAGTAACATTATTCTACCAACAATGACTTGCAGTAGCAAGACATGGAACACAACAACAACAACAAAAAAAAAAAAATGGAAGAACAAACCCTAATAATAACCCAAAGGGCAATAGAAAGAAGAGTCTGTAATATAAGCAAAAAAAATCTAGGATGATGACAGCATGTAGCTTTCAAGTAGACCTTTGCAAGTCAGCCTTTGTGATGAACAGTTCAATGGTTACCTCCAGCACCATCATATGGACCATGTGACTTGGCAAGAAAGTGCCAGTCTGCAAATTAACCAAAATCATTTTTGTACTTAGCCAGGTTAAAGTTCTTTCTGTTCTTATATTGAGCAGACATTCCATCACTAAAATAATTTTTTCAAAGTAGGAAACTTTCTTTCAAATGGTTTATCAAACTCGCAGAAAAGCATAAACTACTATGATGTATTTCAATCAATCACTGATAACAGTTTCAGATTTTAAACACAATAATATTACTAATTATATGAAGAGCTAAAGGCTTCAATTTGGTGAAGTGAAATTATTTAAGTTAAGGGATATTACATCCCATATTGTTTCATAGCCGAAAAAGAAACTGAAAGAGTTTCTTGCTGAATATAGAAACTATATAAAGTTCGGCGAGTCCAAGCATAAGCAAATACCTGGATAATGCAACACCTAACCCATTTGGTAGTGCAACACTGAGGCAACTCATAGTAAGGGTGGAGCAAGCTCCGATCACTATTCTTGGTATTTACCCATAATATGAAACCCAGCTCCTAGAAGCTGTATTACTGTTCTACATTATGAGAGAAGGACTCTACATATTGGACTCGCCGAACTTTATATAGTTTCTATATTCTGCATATTACTTAACTTACAAACAATAATATTATTTTATCACTTTAGTTATCAAAATGTTATTCTCTCTCTCTTGAAATTGAAGTAAAGTTATGAATTGTAAAAATAGTTAAATAGCAGATAATAGTTCTTCTGATTGGATGTTCAACACATTATGTGCTTGTACATAAATGTTATTATTATTTTTTGTAATTTTTAAACATTCATTTACCTTTTTTCTCATTTGCTATTGTAACATGACAACACCACTCATGAACCTAAAAAAAAAAAAAAAAATATTGATAGGTGATTGCACTAAATGTGCTGAAAGTTGCAACAAAACTGCAGTTTTTTTCTTTCCCTCCAAAAGATTGTCTAGGCTGAATTGATGGAAATAACAGAATAGGACCAATTTTGCTTTATATCCATCTCCGATAATTTGAAATTTATATGCTTGCATAGTTATATTACTTCAAAGTGGCCATTTTAAAATTCCCCCCCCCCAGAAGAAACAGTTCAAACAAGGTGATTTTGGGCGTACATGTTCCAGTACATGTATAAAACAACCTACTCTTAAGTTAGGTTGAATCCACTACTTGTGGATTCAACCTAACTTAAGAGTACAAAATGAGGGAAAAAGAGCACTTGGAACACCTAAAGCAGGTAGTTGCATCTTGAAAAAAATTAGCATTATCTGATAATGCAAATTAAAAAAAAAAAAAAATAAATAACAGCCTGATTGGCTTGAGTGGATAACATACTCTGCAATCAGTAGGTCATGTGTTTGAGTCCCACTGTGGGCATGGGTGTTTGTAAAAGCCTTCTCTGGATGTGCTTGTATAGCTCCTTGACTTTATAAGGCTTTCTTTTTTTTTGTAAAGAAAATGACTACTTTGAGCATTAAAATGGCAGTAAAAAATCAGAAAACAAACAGTCTGGAAATAAGCTGTAATTGATTTTAAAACCCTACTGGAATTGTAACAATTCTGTGTATTTTCCAAATAGAAAGGGCTGTCATAATTAATGGGATGCCGAAAAAAATCTAAAGGATCGTCATCAAATTCCTGACATGTACCCTCAAGGGGTGTGCAGGATATGATAGTACTATATGAAAAATTTACATCATTACTAACTTCCTATCTACAATTTTCCTCCAAATCAGTCTGTTATTTGTCAAGACTCCAACATTATCAGATCTTATATTTCTATCGTCTAAGGTACTTTGTACCGTATCAATCCACCTATATCTTGGTCTTCCTCTGGGTCATTTTCCAGCCAACCTGCAGAGAACACTTGTTTTGCTAATCAACTTCTAATCAAATTCCTAATCTAAAGGATAGGATAATTAAATAAGACTTTCATCAAAATATAAAATTATGTAACTTCAGTTTAATTTGATTTCATGTGAATAGCTAATTATGTAACATTATTCAGTTACATGTCTGTGTGAGGTGTTGGAACATATAGAAAATATAGAGAAATAGGCAGTGCATAAAATGAAAAAATATGGAGATTACTTACTAATTTATTTGTTTTGCTTTATTTTCAAGGATGACATTAGTGAACATCGTGTGCAAGTGTACATGCTATTTTTATCAATGAAGAAACTGAACCGATTAGATAAGCATCGGTGCAAAAAAGCTAGAGATGCTGTAAATGAGGTTTGTTATCTAAACTTTTAGCCCAATATTAGTATGAACATGTAAAATAAATACTTATGTATCATTTATTATAGATAAATTGTGTACTCTGCTGCTGTTTTATAAGTAAACAACTTTAATTTCAATCTTCATAAAATAAGTATGAAGCCAGGACACAAGGCAGATTTTCCATTATGGTGAACTGCAAATAAACAATTGTGTACCTATCTTGACTTTTTTTAAAAAAATATTTATCTGACACATGAGATATGTGGGATAGCACATCAGTGCGGTGCGTAAGGTGCAGATAAGGATGGAGAAAGAAGAAACCTATTCACATTCTTCTTAAAGAGCTGTAGGTTGAAGCTGTTGGGAAACACATCATGAGAAATGCTGTTCCAGAGGACAGAGGTAAACAGAATAAATGAAGAAGAGGAGAAGTACGTTCGGTGAGTTCGCAGTTGTACTGTAAAGGGATGTTGGGCAGCTGCTGTTCTTGTTTTAACAGGCCTAACAGCAAGTGGAGGAATGATGCTTGCCAATTCACTGGAGCAATGACCATGGAAGTACCTTAGAAGAGATGCAGAACTGAAGAACTTCATCTGTGAGATGAAGTGAGCCTGTGTGGAAAGGATCATTTGAGCCAAATTGCTCTCCTCTGGACAGCATCAAGAATTTTTAAGAAAGTTTATTAGCTGGGTGGATGTAAAATAGTTTCTTGAACTGAAACAGAACCTAATTTTTTAGAAGCCAAGAAATCTGTTGATGGGATGTGTTTGTGCCAAGAGAGGTTGGCACAAACACATTTCAGTTCAAGAAGAGATAGTTTATCCTGTCTAGTGATGTGATTATTACCGAGGATAAGGGAAGGTGAGCTGAAATCCCTTTTGTGAGAGAAAAGGCAGGATGGCATTTCGGCAGCATTGAAGGTGACTAGGTTATCCTTGTCCCACTGAAAGATAGTTTGGAGATGAGTGTTTAAGGCACCAGTTGTAGATGATCTTGATGTAAATGATGCCTGGGAACTACATAATTTGTCCAAGGAGTAGGATGAATGAAGAGCGTTATCCTCGGTAAAGCTATGGATATGATTTGCACTGATTGAAAGGTCATTTATGTACATGAGTAAAGAGAAAGAGATGAGAAAAAGGAGCTCTGAGGCACAGGGCTCCTTTCTCTGAAATATTTGTGATCTGTCTACCTGCACCCAAGTGGATGCGAATATCTATTCTATAACCTGTAGATTTGAATCCCAGAAACCTATAACCTGTAGGGTTGAATCATAATATCTTAGGGAGAAAGATAAATAAAGTTTCAGGAAGTTAATTGGATAATTAGCACTCATTCATTGGTGGTAAAACTCGAAGAGAGGGTGCCATGACATTCAGTGAATGATCAGAGAGGAAGAAGCTGGCTATCCAGTTATAGACAGTGGCAGGTAAACCAGAGGAAGACAGTTTGTAAAGCAGGTCTTGATGACATACATGATCTAAATCATTGGAAATGTCAAGGGCAACAGCACACGTTTCTCTGAACCTTTCCATGGCACATGTCCACTGGCAGGTGATGTAGGCTAAGAAATCAGCTGTGGATTTGGATTGGCAGAATCCATACTGGTGGTCCTTGATTAACTGGTAAACTTCTAGGTAGCGAAGAAGTAGACCATTGATAAGAATTATAACACTGGAGGATAACTCACGTAAAATACTTTATTAGCATACAATTTTCACCTAAGTATCATAGGCATTGTCAGTAAAAGATCCCAGAATGGCAATTAAACATTAACAGAGGCAATTTTAAAAAAAAAACACCAAAGTAGCTAATGTAAGATAGCTATAAAAGGTCAGTAATTTCCTCACTTATTTAAAAAAATGTATATATATATATATTGTGATTATTCATTTTTACTCGGTAGAAAATATTATAAATTATTTTAAATGACTGATACCGAGAGATAAAGAGATGACATGGTTTATTTAAAAAGATACTACTAGTTTACTAGTTTCGTTGAATGGATCAACTTCTTCAGCTATCACAATCAAAGAAATATCCAAAAAGTAACAGAGACTTAAAAATTGCATTAACAGTCCTGTCCTGTCAGGTGTCTTC
The DNA here is from genome assembly GCF_054136105.1 of Typopeltis vanoorti. Lineage (NCBI taxonomy): Eukaryota > Metazoa > Arthropoda > Arachnida > Uropygi > Thelyphonidae > Typopeltis > Typopeltis vanoorti. The sequence continues at coordinate 11,228,453 of NC_143552.1, forward strand.
TCCCTCCAGGAGATTGACTACCATGTGTCTCCACCATGTCCTATTCTGTGCCTCTCTGCCGCATTCCTCATATGAGAGATAGGCCAAGTCTTCTATATTTTTCGTCCACTCCAGTCTTTGTCTTCCTTTCTTTCTCTTTCCCTCCACAGTTCCTCCGAGAAGTGTCCTTTGTAGGCAGCTGTTTCTCAGAATATGTCCAAAATATCTGACTTTTCTCTTTTTAATTTCTTTCATCAGGCTCCTGTTTACGCCTGCCATCTCTAGTACCTCTTCATTTGTCTTTTTTTGTCTTTCCGTGATATTCTCATAATTCTTCGCAGCATCCACATTTCAAAGGCTTCCAGTTTTTTCACACTCAGATTGGAGAGTGTCCATGTCTCTACTCCATATAATAATGTAGACCATATGTAGCATTTGGAGATTCTTAGTCTTGTTTTCAGATTTAATTCTCTAGATGTTAGTAGATTTTTCATACTGTTGAAAGTTGACCTTGCAATTTCAATCCTTTTTCTAATTTCATCTTCTGTCCTGCCATTCTTTGTGATCAAGTGTCCGGGGTATATGTATTTTTGCACCTGTTCTAATTTATTTCCTTTTATATTGATGCATATTTTTGGTATTTTCTTTTCTCCTGAAAAGAAAATACCAAATACCAAAATATCATGATTTTTGTCTTTTTAAAGTTGAAACTGAGGCCATACTGTTCGCTATACTTGAGGGTTTCATCTATAAGAGTTTTGAGGTCATATTTGTTTTCAGCTAGAAGAACTGTGTCATCTGTATATCTTAGGTTATTAATATTTCTACCCCCCCCCCTACAGTGATTCTTTTGGTTACTAATTTTATTAAATATTTCTTCTGTGTACAGGTTAAAGAGAATTGGAGAAAAGACACAGCCTTGTCTCACACCTTTCTGAACTGGGAATTCTTCTGAGGTCTCTCTATTTATTCTCAAAGATGCAGTCTGTTCCCAGTAAAGATTAGTTAATAGCCTAATGTCTTTTCCATCCATGCCTATTTTTGAAAGAATTTCAATTAATTGTTCATGTTGGACATTGTTGAATGCCTTTTTGTAATCTATGAATCAGAGGTACACATATTTTTGTTTTTCTAGATATCTTTCTATGATGGTTCTGACGTTGAAAATACCTTCTCTTGTACCTACATTTTCCTTGAAGCCACTTTGTGTATCATTTATTTCTATGTTTATTTTTCTTTTATTTTGTTCAAGAATAACGTATAGAAGGACTTTTGATACTTGACTGATGAGGCTAATTGTCCTGAACTCTTCACATCTTGTAGCTTTTGTTTTTTTGGGAATTGGAACGAAAATTAAATGATTAATATCTCTGGGTAGAAATCCAGTCTCGTATGTTTTATTGCATAATTTTGTTAGAAATTTCAGTCCTCCTTCATTGAGAGCCCTCAACCATTCTGCCAAGATGTTATCTATTCCTGCAGCTTTATGTGGTTTTAGTTTTCTGGTGGCATTTTCAACTTCACAGAGTAAAATGGATGGTCCTTCTAAATCAATCTGTTCAGGAATATCATTTCTTTGTTGTTCATATAATTTCCTTGTGTATTCAATCCATTTTTCCATGATTTCTTTTTTATCCATTAGAATATGGTCTCTTGAGTCTCTAATGACACTTGCATGGTTTGCTGTATTTGTCCTGCTTGTCATTTCTCTGATCTTTTCATGCATTTCTCTGCTTCATTGTTTTCTATCAAGGTTTTCTATATTATACATTTATATTTAATCCATTTCTCTTTGACTTTCCTGCATTCTTTTTTTATTTCTTTATTCATGCTTTTATATTCAGGTTTGTTCTTTAACTTTTTTCTTTGTTCCATCAATGTCAGTATTTTTTCATTCATCCAAGATTTATTCCTTTTCCTTTTTAATTTTGGGAGTGTATTTTTAGCTGCTTCATTAATGCTATTATCGAATGTTTGCCAGTTCATGTTAATTTCTTCAGACTCCTTGGAGGTGTCAGGAATAATAATAATAATAATTTCATCAATTGGTGTTCTATTTTCTGTGTAAGTTGTGGTGTCAGACTTAAGGGATTTTGTGAATTCTTTTATAAAGCAGTTTTTAACTTCTTGGTTGTTAAGTGAGTCTGAATTATAAGTTTCTCTTATGAATGTTTGGCTTTGTATCTTAAATTTTATTTGGATTTTTGCAATCACTGGGTTGTGGTCTGATCCTATGTCTGCTCCAGGATATGTTTTTGTTTGTGTTATTGCATTTTAGAATCTTTTGCTTATTATTATATAGTCAATTTAGTTTCTATAGATGTCCCCAGGGCTTTTCCAGGTATGTAGTCTTCTGGGAGGATGTATAAACAGTGTGTTGGTAATTATTAGGTCATTGGTTTCACGTAATTGAATTAATCTTTCACCTCTTTCATTTCTGATTCCAAGCCCTTGGTTTCCCATGCAAAATGAGATTTTTTTCTGAGCTGACTTTTGCATTTAGGTTGCCCATCATCTGACTTAGCACTGGAGATTGCGGTTTGGATGTCTTCATAAAATTGTTCCAACTCTTCATCTCGTTGATCTTGGGTTGGTGCATATGCTTGGATAATATACAGGTTGAATGGTTGTGCAGTTATTTTGGCTGTTATGATTCTGTCATTTATGGGCCAATATCCCTGTAGAAATTTTGCGATTCTATTACTTAGGACAAGCGCTACTCCATTAAGGTGTATGTCATTGCCAGAGTAGACATTAATAGTACTAGTCCAAAAAAACAGTAGTACATTTTGAAAACAGTAATGCAAGCTTGAGTTCCAAATAAAAGTTGACTACGTGCTGTCATGAGTGCGCCAGTATTGAACAGAAGCAATGTGTGCATCAGAAAGATTGAAACTTAGGGAATTATTGATATGGGAAGAATCTAACGCAATTTCTCTGGACTCGACAATCTTTCTTCAAGTTCATCATAGCACACATGGATGTTTGAAGTTTGTGTCCAGTCCACAATGTGATGGCGGCCTTCATCTGAGTTAATGGAGAAAAGAACGTGGCTAAAGAACGTTGCTGGCCTGGTTCGCTGAGTGGTTAGCATATCCGCTTTCCAGCCAAAAGGTTGCAGGTTCGAATCCCGCCATGGTCATGGATGTTAGTGAAAATACTAGTGGTGAGCGGTGGTACATGGCCTTGGTGTAGATGATGAAGGTAGTTGCGGTTGATGGAGTGGTAGAGACGGAGAGTTGTAGAATAGCTGTCCTCCCTCAATGAGTCTTTGGACTCCCTGGAGGTGTTACATAATAATAATAATAATTAATAGAGAGAGCGCTGGCTTTGGTCCTGTTGTAGGAAATATCTCTACGGTGTTCTTCCAAACGTAATGCTAAATCCATCCTTCTATGTTTGGAAGAACACCATAGAGATATTTCCTACAACAGGACTAGAGCCAGCGCTCTCTCTAGCCACGTTCTTTTCTCCGTTAACTCAGATGAAGGCTGCCAACACATTGTAGACTGGACACAAACTTCTAATATCCATGCATGATATGATGAACTTGAAAGAAAGATTGTCGAGTCCAGAGAAATTGCATTGGATTCTTCCCATATAACTCCCTAAGTTTCAATCTTTCTGATGCACACATTGCCTCTGTTCAATACTGGCGCACTCGTGACAGCACGTAGTCAACTTTTATTTGGAACTCAAGCTTGCATTACTGTTTTCAAAATGTACTGTTAATGCAATTTTAAGTCTGTTATTTTTTGTATATTTATTTGATTGTGATACCTGAAGAAGTTGATCCATTCAATGAAACTAGTAAACTAGTAGTATCTTTTTAAATTGACCATGTCATCTCTTTATCTCTCGGTATCAGTCATTTAAAATAATTTATAATATTTTCTACCGAGTAAAAATGAATAATCACAATATCAATTTTCCTGACGACGAGGAATTAAATTCACTTATCAAAGAATATCAGAAGACTCTCAGGACTATTGGATTATACATTAACAGACTTCTGTTTCTAAAAAAATGTAAGTGCAATTCCATTATTCCATGCTTCCTTAACTTTAAAAAATCCATAAAAACCGCTAAAGCTGAAAGAATTTACCACAGAGCCAAACTGGAACTTTTATGGGAACGCATTTTTGAAACCAAATGTTGTCTTGCCACTTATTTCTCGAAGAAGTCCTATTTTGAAACCCATTTATCTCATTCTGTAGAAAGTTCATCTTGGAACCATTTAAAAGAAATTAGCACTCTTAAAGCTTCTAAAATTCAGAATTCTAATAAAATTAACCTAATCAGAAATTTTGATTCTCTTAAATATATGCAAGACTGCCAAATTTCTCATTTTGATTTTACCTTTTTGAAAAAAGTTATCAATAATTCTTCCCACCAACTGTCTTTGGCAGAAGAAAGTATACTTGCTAAAGGTCTTAATTTTGTCACTGCTCCTACCTCCATACCTAAAGAACAACTCTTAACGAAGATAAAAAAGGCAGCATCTTTATTACCAATCAAAGAAGCTAACCTCCTTCTTATAGAAGCCATTTTCACCATAAATCATGCTAGACCACCTCCAGACAACATCTCTTACTCTGAAAGAGCAGCTATTAAGTATTTAAAAAATAATAATGACATTGTGATTCTACCTGCTGACAAAGGAAATGCGACTGTCATCTTAGACAAGTCTGATTACCATAATAAAATTTTGGAACTTTTAAACAGTGATACTTACTCTGAACCTAACAGTGATCCTACAATTGAATTACACAATAGGACTAATAATTTATTAAAAACCACCTTGGAGTTACCAAGAAACATTCGTCTTTCACTTAGATCACTTCATCCTTTAATCCCTCGATTATATGGTCTTCCCAAGATACACAAGGCAAACGTCCCGCTTAGAACAATAGTTGAAGGGATACACTCACCTACCTACTACCTTTCTAAGTACCTTGCAACTTTTTAAAGAAATCTTTCTGGAATTTCCTCTTCTCATATTAAAAACTCTGCTGACTTTGCATCAAGGACATCAAACTTAAAAAACCAGATTTAATGGCTAGTTTCGATATTCTCTCTCTCTTCACAAATGTTCCTGCTCGAGAAGTCCTTAATCTTCTTAAGAACAAATTATCCAAAAAACTCTTTGCTTTACTCTCCCATTGCATAAAGTCAGGATACTTCAAATATAACAATTAGCTCTACTTACAAAACTCAGGTCTACTTTCTACAATTCTCGCAGATATATTTCTTAACGATTTTGAAGAAAAAGCTATTAACTCCTTCCCCCTTAAACCAAAATTTTGGTATTGTTATATAGACGATATATTCCTCATCTGGGGAGATGGTATCAACAACCTCAATTTATTTTTGGACCACCTAAACAAGTTTCATGAAAAAAATCTCTTTTACCTATGAACTGGAATCCGATGACTACCTCCCCTTTCTTGGTCTGAAGCTTACCAGATGTTCTGAAAGTATTAAAATCTCAATTTTTGGAAAACTTACTCATATTGACAGATACCTTCATGCTTCTTCCCATCACTACACTCTGCAAAAATTTGGTATTATTTCTACCTTAGCACACCAAGCCAAATCTTTACTAACAGAAGAAACAGAAATTGAAAATGAACTCCTTTTTCTTAAAAAGACTTTTATCAATAATGGTTTCTCTCCAGATAAAATTGAAAAATTTCTTTCTCTCTGTCACTTAACTGCTTCTGAAGATCCCTCTTCCCCCAGAGCCTTTATTTCTTTGCCTTACATCAGCTCTCTTTCACCAAAACTAGCTAAAATTCTCAAGAAATTTAACTTCAGAACTTGCTTAACTATGCTCCCAAAACTTCGCTCCATACTTAGTAAACCTAAAGAGAAACATCTTCCCACTCAGTTTCCAGGGGTCTACAAGATCTTATGTTATTGTGGAAAGCCATACTATGACCAAACTGCTAAATCCATCCTTCTACGTTTGGAAGAACACCGTAGAGATATTTCCTACAACAGGACTAGAGCCAGTGCTCTCTCTAGCCACGTTCCTTTCTCCGTTAACTCAGATGAAGGCCGCCAACACATTGTGGACTAGACACAAACTTCTAATATCCATGTGTGCTATGACAAACATGAAAGAAAGATTGTCGAGTCCAGAGAAATTGCGTTAGATTCTTCCCATATCAATAACTCCCTAAGTTTCAATCTTTCTGATGCACATATTGCCTCTGTTCAATACTGGCGCACTCGTACCAGCACGTAGTCAACTTTTATTTGGAACTCAAGCTTGCATTACTGTTTTCAGCATTGCAATTATTCTCTGAGTTGTATTTACAATTTTTGCCATATGACCCTTAAACTTCAACTTCCTGTCTACTGAAACTCCGAGATCCCTAGCCTCATCAATTTCTTCAAGCATAATCCCACCAATGTAATGTGACATTGGACAATCACACCAAAGTGTATGACTACATTTATTAACATTGAAATGGCCCATTTACACATGCCCACAATTTCAGCCTGTTCAAATCATTTTGCAAGTACTGCATATCAGCAGCACTCCAGATTACCATACTCATCTTTGCACCATCAGCAAATAGCTGTATGTCACATGTCAAATCCTTCCAAATGTCATTAATGTACAGATTGAATAACAGTGGACCAAGGACTGATCCTCGAGGCACACCACTGGTTACCTTGAATCTTGCGGATTCCCCCCCCCCCACCACACACATATACCACTTTTCAATATGTCAGTGAGCCATCCTCTTATCCATGCCAGAAGTTTATAATTCAATTCCATATTTTCCATTTATGCAACAGTATTCCATGCTGTATTCTGTCAAAGGCCTTAGCAAAATCCAAAAGTATCAAGGTGTATCCAGTCCCCTTGTCTAACTCAGTGGTAAAATTATTATAGAATGTGAGCAAGCAAAACATGACCTTCTCTTAGTAAATCCATGCTGTTCATTCCAAAGCAAGATTCATTGTCATCCCATTTCACAGCCTAGTCAAAGGAATAGGCAGTTCAGCTGAACACTCTTTTAGCACACATGCTGATATTCCATCAGTCCCTATTGCTGAATTCTTATTCAGTTTGTGCTACAGCTCTAATTCCTCATACACCTGAGTTTCTTCATCCAGTGAAGAGGTAGCAGTGAGCTCAATGTTGCATACACCAGGGTTGATAGCTTTTAACAAAATGGGCACTCATTGGTTGAATATTGGCTGCTTCTTCATGGCATCTGCATTTAGAAGAGTTATTGTTTATAATTCTAGTTTTTTCGACCACTGACTTTAATTCAATAATAAAATTAGACTGGGATATATTGGCCGAAGATTTTAATAACAAATTGAGCTGACTAGTTTTGCCAACTTGACTGTTGGCTTCATCTTTTGTTTGTGCTACAGCTCTAATTCCTCATACACCTGAGTTTCTTCATCCAGTGAAGAGGTAGCAGTGAGCTCAATGTTGCATACACCAGGGTTGATAGCTTTTAACAAAATGGGCACTCATTGGTTGAATATTGGCTGCTTCTTCATGGCATCTGCATTTAGAAGAGTTATTGTTTATAATTCTAGTTTTTTCGACCACTGACTTTAATTCAATAATAAAATTAGACTGGGATATATTGGCCGAAGATTTTAATAACAAATTGAGCTGACTAGTTTTGCCAACTTGACTGTTGGCTTCATCTGGGCATATATATGATGATAAAAAAACAGCTTAAAACAGGTCAAGAAAGAAACATAAATGAGTACTAAATGTTATACAAATTCAAAAGATGCGTTACATCAAATGCATGGAGCGTGTGTGATGTCAGACATTGTTATGCAAGTACGTTCTGTAATTTGCAGTGAAGTTGAATTCTGGTGTGCTAAGTGATGTTATGAGGGTTTTCCATATGTCAGCAAGGATTATCCCTTGGTTCCTATTGAGGCTGTCTTTTGAATGGATTACCACAGTAGCTTCTTTGAAGTTTCGGTTACGAAAGTCTTCCTCTAAATATGGCATTGAACTTTTGTCCCATTTAATGTTATGATTGGTATTCGAGAAATGAAGGGCTAACCCAGAATTATATTTTTTGTTATTATTCTGTGGTAATTCATTCAAAAGGCAGCCTCAATAGGAACCAAGGGATAATCCTTACTAATCCAAAATATTTCTTCTTTAGGTGTGGGTATCCATTTCTTGGAATTCATGTCTACCTGGAGTTTCACAATCCTGAGTTGTAGATAAGCACTGACCTGCATATCTGTTACTTTCTCTTACCATAATTTTCATTACACCATCAGTTAGAACGCAGAGTACACTGCGGGTGGATTTTCTGCATCAAGTGGTAAAAGTATCTCATCTTCTTTATTTGTACTCCTGAACCAGTACTGCTACATTACTTACTGGTAATCCAGTTTGAAACTGAAAATTCAGAAACCTTATTTTGTGAAATATCTTTATCAGATGAGGAAATGCTTTGTAAATACAATACTTGATTGAAATCATCTGAGTTATTTACTATATCTTCGAAAATTCAATCTTTACCAGATGCATTTTTTTTTTTTTTTTTTTTGGACATAGAGGCTTAGGAAAGTCATCATGAGAACATGTGGATTTCCCACATATATTTCTAGTTTATTGGCTTTGATCAGATGCATTCTTCTTTTATTATAGAATATAGAAGGATTCATTTTCAGTTAGGAATAGATAAATTTTTACTCCCTACATGGTATACTATCTGAAGACTGGAAGCAGCTGTCCCTATATAGTGAACAACACATCCTTCCCAACAGCCACTTTACTGCAAATGCAAGAAAACAAGTTTTATTGTATCACTGAATTACAGAGACATATGCAATCTGTGTAATATATTTGTCAACAATAGTGCAATTAGAGAAAAATGACACTACCTAATGAATCACATGTCCTGTAGAAACCATGTAGCATAGACCCAAGCAAAACAGTTTGTTATACTGCCAAACACATCTTACTAAAAACAGTTGTCCTAACATTTATCCGAATTTTCAATTACATGAAACAAGTGTTTCTTTGATTACATTTGAAATTTTCATGTCATTAAGACAGATCACAAATGCTAATTTCAAATAAAATTCTACCAAAAGAGTTGCAACTACCATGCTGTATAAACTTTTTGCCAGTGAAATCGCCCACCAGCCCATTGCAGAAGGGGCACACAAGCAGGAATAAAATTCTACCATAAGAGTTGCAACTAACATGTTGTAGCTTTGTTAGTTGAGCCCGCCCAACAGTAATGAGAAGTCTCTTTGGTATGATAAATGTGTTAAATCATTTTCACATCTGATGCTGTTATGTAGTAATTAGGTATCTAGTGTTCATCCCTAGTGTTCTAAGAATAAATAAGTTGGGATTGAAATGGATGTGCAAATTTATTAAGCAAGAGATTGACAAGAATCCATATGGAAAGAATATTGTGAGAATAAGAGTGAGAGGAGTTATGAAATATAGAAAGCTCTCGTCAGAAAAGTAACTAGTATTGTGCAGAAAGCTAAATCGGAGTGCAAAAAGAAATTGGCCATGCAAGCTAAAGGCAATCCAAAAGAATTTTATTTTTATGCTGCAAGTGAAAGAATGAATGTGAAACAATAACTTTATTGAATGCAGATGGTACTCAAGTGTCTGAAGCTAATGAGATTGTTCAATTAAGGAGTGCTCACTTTGCTAAGATATATCAACCAGGTGTATGTAACATGGTGCATACACCATGTTGTATACACCATGGAGCATACACCATGTTCTAACTCTTCATCCTACATTGGATGAAGAGTTAGAGGTTCATGAAAATGAGGTTGAAGAGCTGTTGTATAACCTAGATAAGAATTTGTCTATAGGGACAGATGGAATATCATCCCATTTGTTAAAGGAATATTCACCAAATTGGCTAGGCCTTTCACATGTTTGTATAACTTGAATCTCAGCTCAGGAACGATACCACATGAATGGAAGGAATGTATGATAGTTCCATTGTATAAGATGGTGCAAAAACTGATGTCTAACTACTGACCTATCAGTATCTCTGGTGTAGTAGTAGTAAAGATTTTGGTAAGCATTCATACAGAAATGGGTAGACAAACAAGCTATACTCTGCAAGGAGCAGCATGAGTTTACTAAACGAAGGTCATGTTTTATTAATTTGCTCATATTTATAACAATGTTACAGCTGAGTTGGATAAACAGAATGGATGCACCATGATAATGTTGGATTTTTCTAAGGCATTTGATATGATACCACATGAAAGGCTGTTGCCTAAATTGGAGAATATAGGATTGGAATTTAAACTTGACTTGGACAGGGGATAGTTGACAGACAGATATCAAAAAGCAGTATACAGTGGGTGTGAATCTGTGCCAGATTTAAGGTGACCAATGGTATACCTCAGGGTTCAGTCCTTGAGCCATTATTGTTCAATCTATACATTAATGACGTCAGGCAGGATCTAACATCAGATGTGCAATTGTTTGCTGATGATGTGAAGATAGGCAGGGCATACATAATGTTTAATGTAAGTAGTTTATTTTTCACTTGGTTAGACTATAATAAATTTAGTTTAATCCTTTATCCAAGTGTGAGCAAACAAAGTTTGCGCCTGAAAGTATCTTCATGACTGGGGTAAGGTAGTACAACACCGGTCAACTCGTTGCAAAGGTGGAGCAAGCTAACATCACTCCTATCTCAGTATCTTCCATAATGCAAAACACATCTCCTTGCGGATATGTATAATGTTATGCATTAAGGGAAGAGCCACTACCCAGACTGTTGTACTACCTTACCCCAGTCCTGAAGATACTTTCAGGTGCAAACTTTGTTTGCTCACACTTGGATAAAGGATTAAACTAAATTTATTATATTCAATGTTAGTAAGTGTAAAGTTATGCACTTTGGCGTGATTAGATTTCCAGCAGCATATTATATTAGCGAGGTTATGCTACAAGAAACTGATGAGGAAAGGGATCTTGGCATATTGGTGGATAGGAATTTGAAGTTCATAGGTCACATAGCAAAAGTTGCAAATACGACTTAGAGAATAATTGTGATGTTGAAGCAAACCTTGACAAGGATAATGAAGTCATTTTGCCTCTTTTTAAGGCTTTGATAAGACCTCTCCTGGATTCCAAGAGGATAAAGAAGCTGTGGGAAGGTTGCAAAGAAGAGTTACAAAGATTATATCCAGATTATGGGATTTAGATTATGAGGCCAGATTGAGAGTATGTGGATTACAGACTGGTTAACAGGAGAAAGAGGGGATGATATGATAGAGGTCTATAAACTTTTGAATGGGTGTTATAGGATATCGTCTGAAGAAATTTTTTTTTATATAAAAGGTGGGAGAGAACAGTGGGATATCCATGGAAGTTAAGTTTGTTCACAGTCAAGAAAGGGGTAAGAGCTTAGTTTTTCTCTTACAGAGCAGTGAGTGAGTGGAATAATTTGCCTTTAGGGGTAGTGAGTGCATCTAGTGTGAATGAATTTAAGGGAAGGTATGACCACTGGTTTGGATGATTTACTCCTTGAAGGTCTCAGATAATAATAATGCCTCTGGAAGTTCTCCAAGTCATGTGAATCTCTTATCTTGTCATATGTCATCTCCTTCCACGAGGTTGCCTACCATGAGCTTCCACCATGTGTAGTTTTCTGCTTCTCTTTTGCATTCTTCATAGGACAAAAAAGGTCCAGTCCTTAATATTTCCTCTGTTTTTCTGTCTTCTTCTTCTTCTTCTTTTTCCTTCTATCATTCCTTCTAGAAATGTTTTTTTTAGGGATTCATGCCTTATTATGTGACCAAGGTAGGTGGTTTTCCTTTTCTTAATGGTTTTCAACAGATTCCTATCTTCTCCAGTCATCTCTAATATTTCTAAATTAGTTTTTTGGCAGTCAATGGGACTAAGAATTCTTCTGAGGATCCACATCCCAAAGGCTTTTAGTTTATTTTCACAATATTTTTATATTGTCCAGGTTTCTGCTCCATATAGTAGTGTTGACCATACGTAGCATTTGGACAGCCTAATTCTTGTTTTGTGTGAATTTCCCTTGAGGTCAGAATGTTTTTCATGCTAATGAAGGTTGATCTAGCAATTTCTATTCTTCTTAATATTTCCTTATCGCACTTTCCATTCTCTGTAATTAGTTGACCCAAATATATATAACTCTCTACTTGATCTAAAGTATTTCCTCTGATCTTAATATTTATATCAGGTATTTTCCCTTTTTCTCTTATTACTAGCATGGTTTTGGTTTTTTTGAAGTTGAAATTAAGTCCATATTTTTCATTTAGCTTCAGTGTCTCTTCTAATAGGTTTTGAAGATCTTTTTTATTTTCAGCTGGCAGTACTGTATCATCTGCATATCTTAAGTTCTTTATATTCCTGTGCCTCCTATGCTGACTCCTTTAAATTCTTCTAATTGCTGGAAGATATTTTCAATATAGAGGTTAAACAATATACGAGAAAGAACATAGCCTTGTCTGACACCCTTCTTTACTTGGAATTCCTCAGAGATTTCTCCTGATATTTTTATTGATGCAGTTTGCTCCCAATATAGATTTATCAGTAATCTGGTATCTTTACCATCTACTCCTAAATTTCTGATGGATTTGATTAGTTGTTCATGTTGTATATTGTCAAAGGCCTTTGTGTAGTCAATAAAACATAAGTAGAATTCTTTCTGCTTCTCCAGATATTGTTCCATAATAGTTCTAATGTTGAAGAGTCCTTCTCTAGTTCTTTTATTTTACTGGAAACCAGATTGTGTTTCATTAATTTCCATTTTGATTTTATGTTTTTTTCTTTCTAGGATGATATATAACATAACTTTTGCTATCTGACTGATCAGACTGATTGTTCTGTATTCTTCACATTTGATTGTCCTTGATTTTTTTAGGTATTGGTAGGAACGTTGAGTGCTTAAAATCTTTTGGCAGGTGTCCAGTTTCGTATATTTTGTTACATATGTCAGTCAGTGATCTTATAGCCTTTAGATATTCTGCCATAATTCCATCCATTCCTGGACCTTTTTCCTGGTTTCAGTTTCCTAATGGCATTTGTTACTTCCCAGGTAAGAATAGTAGGCCTCTCCAAATCTTCTTGCATTGGCTTATCTATTCTATCATGATTGTAGAGTTCCTTTGAATACTCTACCCATCTATCTCTTATTTTGTCTTTCTCCATTAGGATGTTTCCACTGGTATCTTCAATGCAATGAGAGTCTACCCTTTTGCAAGATTTGTTAGTTAGCACCTTAAGTTTTTCATGAAGTTCTCTGGTTTTGTGCTTTTTGTCCTGAAATTCAATTTCCTTGCATTTGTTGTTGAGCCATAGTTCTTTTGCATTTCCACATTCTTTCCTGATTTCCTTGTTTAAGTTCTTGTATTCAGGACTTTTATTTTGTGTTTCTTTCTTTTCTCCATCGTTTTCAGTATCTTGTTATTCATCCAGGGTTTACTCATTTTCTTCTCAGATTTGGGAATTTTTTGTTTTACTGCCTTTTTTATTTTGAGTCTTTAAATTTCTGGCATCTATCCTCAATCTCATCTTTAGGGTAAGGATACTTGGTGGGATCAGGAACATTAACAGCAGTGGATTGTGCCAGTTCCTTTAAAAATTTATCTTGAATTTCATGATTTTTAAGGGAGCCAAGATCATATTTTTCTATGTCTAGAGGTGTCATTGTTTTCTTTAATTTTATTGCTGCTTTTATGACTACAGGATTGTGGTCTGATCCAATATCAGCCCCTGGGTATGTTATGGCTTGTGAGATGTTATTCCGGAACCTTTTTTTAATCATTATATAGTCAATCTGGTTCCTACAGCTGTCTCCAGGACTTTTCCATGTGTAAAGTCTTCTAGGTTTTTTTGTTTTTTCTGTATTTGCTATTATTGTTTTCTTCACAGAACTGTATTAATCTTTTTCCTCTTGGATTTCTATGTCCCAGGCCCTGGTTTCCCATGCAGGAAGAAATCTTTTCTGAGCCTACTTTAGCATTCAGATCTCCCATAATGATAGTTATGTCATCTGATTTAGTGTTGTTTAGTGCATTTTGAATGTCTTCATAGAAACATTCTACATCTTCATCTGGGTAATCAGAAGTAGGTACATATATGTGGACAATAAAAATATTGAAAGGTTGAGCTCCAATTATCCTGTCACTTATTGGCCAAAATCCAAGTAAGGATTGCACAATCTTATTTTTTAGTACAAATGCTACTCCATTCCTATGACTGTCTCCACATAGGTATATAATTGTGGCCCTTTCTGTTTATTTTTCCACTATTAGTTCATTTGACTTCACTGATACCAGCAATATCAATTTTCATTGCTTCAAGTTCTTGTATAAGGTTATCTAACTTCCCAGCTTCATACAAGGTCCTTACATTCCAAGTTTCCAGTCTTAAGAGAAGATTCTTGGTTTTCAGACGTGAAGGATCAGGAGATACCCTGGAGGGTTTAAGTTATCTTCATTATATGCTATTTTCATAACATCCATCTTACATTCCTGAGTTTCTTTCTCTTCTTCCCTGTAATGTTTCCAAGAGACAAAAGTTGCAGAGGATCTAACCTTGTCCCTATTGCTTAAATCCAACATGGTTCTCTGTTTCATGGTTTACTATGGAAGGTTACGTGGTGAGGTTCCTGTCTCTTCCATGGTGACTGGCCACATCTCTGTTTTGTCTCGGAGTGTGCCTGGACTATATCACATAGTTTGCTGTCATGTCTTCATTACCATTGTCAAATTAAATTTTGGTCATCTGCTAACTCAGCCATTCCAGTCTTCAAGTTCAACAAGGAGGAGACACTCTCCTTCACTGCAGCATAAAATGCTGATACCCTCACCTAGTTAGTAATCTGTTATAGTGTTTGTTTGTTTTTTTCCCTTGATTTGAATTATGCATTTGATTTTAATTTGCAGAAGCATGTTTTGCAAAAGGGGAAGGGACATGTTGAGAAGTTAAGAGTTCTTCTGTTTAAAAACAGAACTCTATACCTGAATAATGTACTGTTATCATTTGTTTTAGTGTGTGGGGGGGGGGTTAAATTATAAAAACTACATCACTGGTTGGTGATTAGAGTTAAATTATCTCGATTCCTGTTCTTTTTAGATAGATGGAAAACAGTTGAGTCTTAATAGCCATTTCTGTTTGAAGGATACTGGTTTAATGCTGGCAGTATTTCATCATCACAGTGGGCTGTCATTCTGTGCTTGCTTGACGTATTCCTAACTAGCTCCCCTTCCAAGTGTACTGTTTTTGTCAGCTCTCCTCTTGGCAACTCGGATCACAACTTCATACAAGTCTCTGCCACTGAACAACCTTTAGCCACCAGTTCACAGTCTCATGTCCTTTTGCACTACAAGGGTGCCAACTAGGAAGACTGCCATGACTTCTATTCTTCTTTCCCATGATCTGACTGCTGCTTCAGTTCTTCTGATCCAAACACCTGCTCAGATCGAATAACAGAAATCATCTTCACAGGAATGAAGGCTTTCATCCCTTATTCCACTCCCAATTCTCAGCCATTATTCAAGCCTTGGTTCTCAAAGAAGTCTGCCAATACTGTAAAGGGAAAAAATCTCTGCTTACCATGAATGGCTCAAGACCAAAACTCCAGCTGCTCACCTGTACTGCAGCCTGCAACATTTGTAAAAGAATCATCAAGTCAGAGTCAGACTTTGAAAGTACCAGATACCGCAAACTCACTTCCTTCCTGCTCAAATGGCAGTCTCTCTTTCTGGTCCCTTGCCAAGGCACAACTTCTGCCCACCCAAGTTTCCACTACACTCCTATCCAGATGGTACTGTAGTTACCTCACCGAAAGACTAGGCCAACTTACTCACATTACTCTTCCATTTCCTGCATTGATGACCTGGGCACAATTCTCTCTGCTCCACCAATACAGCTCCCTACCTGTCACTCATACTCTTCTGACAAAAAAACAAACAAGGAACTGGTTCTGAAGGCATCCCACCTATTCTGTTAAAAAATTGTGCCCCAGAACTAACACCTATCCTATATCGCCTCTTCAACCTATCAATATATCTATTCTAAGGTCCACATCCAGTCCATCCGAAAGAAAGGTGTTAAAAGTCAACCAATGAACTACCGTCTGATTGCTCTCACTTCTGTTCTCTCTAAAATTATGGAGAAGGTCAACCACCAATTCTTGAATCACCTAGAGACATACCAAGTAATCAGTGATCAGCAGTATGCATTTCACCTCTCGCAATTTACAGCTGATCTTGCTTTCACCAACCACCTCTGGACTCAAGCTATGGAAAAATTTGGAAAAACTCAAATGGTTGCTCTTGACATTTCAAAGGCATTTGATCGGTTTTGGCACAGCACCTACTTAACAAACTGCCATCCTATGCTCTGCCTTCCACACTCCACAACTGGATTGCCAACTTTTTTACTTGTCGCTCACTATGTGTCTTGGTGGACGGTTTCCTCTCCTTAGATTGCCCCATGAGTGCAGGAGTATCCCAGGGTTCTGTTCTTTCATGCACTGTCTTTCTCTTGTATGTAAATTACCTGTTCTCACAGACTTCAATCCTGTCCATAGCTTTCTGATGACAGTGCACTCCATTCCTCCTTATTTGGCAAACCTTGTTGTGCTCAAGGTCTGTAAATCCTCAACATCTACCATGACCAATGACCTGAACTCAGATCTCCTAACTATATCCCAGTGGGGCAAGAACAACCTTGTGAACTTCAATGCCACCAAAACTCAGTCCTGTCTGATCTCACACAAGAAAGAGCTTGCATCCCTCCCCCCTTATCTTCAGTAATACTGAGATATGCAAGCAGAATCAGATTTCTCTTCTTAGATTGACCTGCACCTCAGATCTTTCCTGGCATAACCACAGTTTAACTGTAGCTTCTGCAGCTGCCAAAATATTTGGTGTACTTTTTTGCAGAAGACACTACGTCACACCTCCACAGCTGCTAACTCTATACCAGCATTTCTCAACCTTTCTAAGCCCAAAGACCAGTAAAATGCCTAAAACAATTCTGCGAACCACTAAGTTACAGAGGCGTAGCTGGGGGGGGGGGGATCCGCCCCTGGCAGCACCTTTTTCGGCGTTTATGAAATCTTGCCTTACTGTCTATAAAACAGCAACTGAGTGATGAAATAGACTTCGACAATGTGATCGACGATTTTGCGAACAGAAAAGCAAGAAAAATAACATTTTAGAATGTTGGAATTAAAGTTTTACTTCAAAAATAAACAGTGTTTTTAATTTATTTACCTATACATTGTTTTGACTTTTTTGTAGTTTTTTTTAAAAAAAAACCTATGTAGGAATTACCAACATTTCGGAAAAACTATGCCATTTATAACATAATAAATCTAAAAGCACGTTTTGAAAGATATGGTAACATATCATCATTGAACAAAGTTTTAATTTTTATTAAACAAATAAATAAGATGATATAATTGTTACTACTTACTTTTAATGAGATGGTTGAGTTTCTCGGCCCTTGCAGAGTTGCTGGATATCTGGCTCAATATTGGTCAACTTCAGCCGAAGATCGGAACACACACTAAGACAATTTCTGTATTTTGTTTTTATTTGAAGGAGCGATGAAAATCCTTTATCACAAAGATAGGGTGTAGAAAACTGCAGGATGATTTTCAATGCTGCTTCAGATAATTCCAGAAATTCACTTCTCACTGAAGACGAGATCCAAAATCGAGCAAAACCAAGATCACGGAATTGCATTTTAAGCCCACTGTCACTTGAAAGCTCAATTAACTGTTCCTTTTTCATTAATGAAAGGTCGTTCTCGTGACTGCAAGCATGAAATGGATCGCGAACCCACAGAAATTTCTTATAAAAGTTATTCGGAAAATATGTTTCAAAATTCCGTTTCAGATTTTTGAGGTGGTCACAAAGCCTTTCCACAAACTCAGAATGAACAAAAATATTATTTTCCACTAAAAAGGATTCCAATGTTGGAAAAGGTGCAAATTGTCTGTCTTTTACATAATTAATCCATAAAACCAGTTTTTTCTTGTGAATGCCTTTATTTTGTCTTAGGTATCAAGAACAGTTAAAAAAATTTCCCCGAAGGGAGAGATTTAGTTAATTTAATTTCTAAAAAATGTCTGAAAGATAGGATAGTGTTGATAACCATGCTTTGTCAACAAGGAGTGATGCAAAATCAGAATTATGTTCATTTACAAATAATAAAACTTCGTGCCTTAATTGAAATAACCATGTTAGTACTTTGCCCCTGGAAAGCCAGCGAATTTCAGAATGAAGCAAAAGTTTTGTATATTCACTGCTCATTTCATCGCATGGTTATCAACATGAAAATAACCTGTTATTTAACGGTCGAGCTTTAATAAAATTAACTAGCTTGACAGCGTTGTATAGCGCAGCTTTAAATTCTGGTGGCATTCTTTTGGAGGTTAACGCTTTCCTATGTATGAAACAATGCACCCAATTCATATCCGGAGCTGCTACTTTGAACTTAGAAACAACCCTACTATGCCTGTAAGAGTGTGTGAGCTCCATCTGAACAGAAGCCTATACATTTTTCCCACTGGATCCCTTTGTGTATTATGTAATTATTGAGAGTGTGAAATATTTTTTCTCTAGTTCGGGATGACAAAACAGAACAGAATGTTATTATTATTATTAGACACCTCCAGGGAGTCCATAGACTCATTGAGGGAGGGCATCTGCTCTACAACTCTGTCTCTACCAACTGACCGCAACTACACCAACAGCAGCTACCGCCAACCATCACCACTAGTATTTCCAGAGATAATCACAAACATCCATGCCAACGGTGGGATTTGAACCTTTCACTTCAAATCTGACAAAACAGCAAGGGAAGGCGGAAGCAATAAAACTATATTGTTTTTCACTTTACCCCTCTTTTATTATTTGTCATTCTGCAGCTACAAATTTAGCAGCAGAATGACGAATAATAAAAGAGGGGTGAAGTGAAAAACAATATAGTTTTATTGCTTCCACCTTTGAACATTCTGACCATATTTGTTGGTTGTTTTTTTTTAAGGCTCCATTTGATTTCAATAATTTTTACTTACTTATTCAATTTTACTTTGTTTTGTTTGGATAATTAAAAAAAGAAAACTAGGACGTCCTCTTAAACGATTCAATGATGACTTCTAAGGCCGGAACATGCCATGCTAGGCCTAAATCTATGATGGAGTCTGCCTGCGGACCACTGCTCTATACAAATCCCAAATCTGACCAGCTATAGAATACTGCTCCTATATTTGGGGTAGTGCACCATATCCTCTCTAAGATTGTTTGATTCTATCTAGAAGGGGTCAATCCTGCTAATTAATGATTTCTCTCTCTCTCACACACACAAACCCACTTTAGTCCCTCTCTCTCACAGACATTCAGTTTCTGCCTTTCCTCTTCTACAGCTACTTTCATGGATAGTGCTCTGCTGAATTAGCCACCATTATTCATTCTTCTCCAGAATTATTCAAACAAGAGTCACTGTTAACCAGCACCCTTTTACTAGATTGTGTTTCATTTGGTTACAGTTCATCTTGAAACTCACCAAACCAACTTTGTTGCCGCCTCTTTTATTCTATATACTTTTGTTCTTTGGAACAGTCTCCCTCACTCTGCCTTCCCCAATGATTATAACCCTCAGCTGTTCAAGCAAAATTGAACAGATTCCTGCTTTCTTCTATTCCTCTTGCCCACACACATGACACTAATGTGCTATAGATCTTGTGGCCTTTCGTGTATCGATCAAATATATATAAAAAAAAAAATTAAATAAAATGTATCTGCATCCAATATATCGATAAGTTGAGGTCATACTCTTTAGTGCCTAGAGATGGAGACTACTAGAATCCTAGTCTTCATTTTATGTATATCTTATACAAAGAAAAGATCTTATACAAAGCTCTTTTTGGTAATGGTGCACCTGTTTTTTTAAAGAATTATCCAACTAGGTTACAGAGAAACTAAATAAATAAATGGAATTATATTAAATGAGGATTATTAATTTTACATACATGCAAGCATTTTAAAAGGTAAAGACGATACAGTCTTTTATATATATTGTACCATTTCAGTACAGTATCTGTACTGATATAGTACAGATACATGACAGGTTTGGTGTTCCTTTTTCTTATTTTCAACTACAGTTGACCCTTGAACAATGCAAGGGTTAGGGGCACTGACCCCCCACACCCCTGTGTTGATCAAAAATCTGCATATAACTTTTGACTCCTCAAAAACTTAACTACTAAAAGCTTGCTATTGATATATGTATTATACACTATTCTTACAATAAAGTAAGCTAGAGAAAAAAAATGTTATTAAGAAAATCATAAGGAAGTGAAAATACATTTACAGAAATGTACTGTATTTATTCATACTGTAAGTTTACGTCATCTGTTTAAAAGATGAATCATGTGTTTGTCAATACCTACATCAATATTGTCTTATATGATACAAAACACTGTAGGTGTTATATGTATCACTAACACTAGATATCAAAAATGAAAAGATAATGTGAAAAGGAAAATTATATTTATTTACTAGTATAACGATGCATGCATTAATAACGAAGCAGCAGCAGCAGCAGTATGATTTCTTTATGATAGCGTAGAGCAATCGATATGACTGCTTTGCAGTAGCGTAACCTATATACTAATGATTGAATCGTTATAAAATTTTTATTTTATGCTAATTAATTTAACTAATCAATAACAGTTAATTTTATGCAGTTATGATTTAATACTGCATCTTTATGTTTGTTTACATTTCTGTTGACTGCAAATGGCACCATGTACAGTCCTGTAAGCATATGTTTTTTAAAATTTCAAAATGCAAGTTTTGAAATTTTAACTTTTTATAATAGATTTGTGTATACTTTATGATAGTAAATGATAAAATAGACTAGTATCTGCATATGTATTATGCATTCATGACATACCTAACTTTTTCTTAATTTTTTCAATATTTCTAGGCTACACAGTTCTTCTGCGAGTTTTTTCAAATTGTTGCAAATCTCCAAAAAATTTTCCAATATATTTATTCAAAAAATTTGCGTATAAGTGGACCTGAGCAGTTCAAACTTGCGTTCTTCAAGGGTCAACTGCTTTAAAATTCTTAGTTTAATTAATTTCTCTGGTATTGGTTTATTCATGCTTTGGTTATCTGATGTCAGTTCTTAATCTTCAACACCTTCAAATCACTTCAGTCTAATCAAGTTGCAGTCCGAAGTACTGTATCATCCTCACCTTCAACTGTGTGACATACCTGCACATAGGTATATCAAATTAATGATCCTCATTAATTTGATGGGATGCTAATGAAACCTAGTGTGCTTACAATAGATATTATAGGATAGAATCCACATGTGTGATATGTTGAGAAATGGGAGTGCAATCTGGTTTTCACTTGTATGTGAATTGTATGTGTTGCTTGTTCAGTGTTGGAGATTTTTGATGTTTGTTGCCTGTGGAGCTAAATAATAAAATATTGTCAACATATCTGAGCAGATTGGATTTTAGAGTATTGCAGTAGTCAACTTTTACATGGAATCTTTTGAGCAATCTGTTGTTCCAAAGACTCCATGTAAGAGTTGGCTATAGGGAAGAGATTTTGGTGAGCCTATGAGGGTAATTTCCTTTTGTAGGCCAGTTATTTTGCCACACAAAGTAACCAGGTTGTAGTATGTAGGCAAAAAAACTGGGATGTGCAGAAACTTGTCATGTAAAAGAAGAATGAGTGTCAGTGATAAGGACATTTGGAAAAGGATGGATACATCAAAAACTGTATCATTTAATATGGTTTATTAAACCACCCTTGCTAAGAATGATGTTCTTAATTTTGTTTGTGATGTGTTGATTGTTTTTTTATATGTAAGAGGAGGAAATGATCCACCAGCTTGAGCATTGCTGCTGTTTTCTTGTTTGGGCGATAATTGTGGCTTAGGCACAATTTTTAGTGAAGTTAGCAAATTAAATTTGGAAATAGACAACAAAATTAGCAAATCTGGCATAGTAGGAAGTCAAATGAATAAACATGATAGTAATTAGTCAAAACACAAAACTAGCTGAATACCAGACAATGTTCAAACCAGTTTTAAATTATAGATCCAAGAGTCTATTTAAAAAAAAAAAAAAATTTAGAATGGAGATCACATTATTTATGTATTATTTATTTAGCATTTGGTTGAGAAGAATATATGCACATGCTATCACACACAAAAAAAAAGATGTACAAGACAATAAAATGCATAAAAGATGTATAAAAGAATACAGTAATGTGAAATGACACTGTAGTCATCATATATACACATAAAAATATACAAATAACCATAAAATTAAAATTGAATGTCTAAGTTCAACAACCAATCAAGAGCATCTGTAGAAACTGTTATAAAGTCAGTTACAGGTCCCATGTAGGCTCTGTGAGTTTGGTCTTATTCCCCACGTAAACAAGGAAGCTCTGTACTTACCATGGTTGGTGCAAACCCTATTTAGGGAGGTCCATATTTTTCGAGGGAGATCAAACCCTGATGGAGGGCTGCTTGGGTTAAAGACAGTCTTCTTCCAGATTCCATCTGCCATGCTATTGTTTCATCATAGCCCTCAGTGACAAATCGTTGTGCCATTATAATAGGCAAGTGTCTTGACTTAAGCCTCTGTGATGTAAAGTTGTCAATATCAGAGTGCATAGAAAGCAGTGGATTCTGGCAAATTTTGTTATATTCATGAATTAGATTGTCTTGGCGTCGTAGTTGTGATGGTTGTATGTGGCTCAGTATGATGGAGTAGCATTTATTGTTCCAGAAAAATGATATGCATTGTCTGATTCAGGAGAGAATCAATTAATTTAATGCGTGCACTGTTGTTGTAAGTGGTTTATACCCTAATCGTTTAGGTTAACTTCCTTATTCTTTATAATCCTACTGGCTGCGCCATTTATGTTGTGACTTTTTCTTTCTTCTATTCGTTTTTACTTTAACTAGCCTCTCGACTCCACCTTTTATGTTATTGCCCTTTCTTATCTTGTTTGCTATTTCTTTACTTAATTAGTTGTTTACCTTTTATCTATCCTTTCTTAACTAATCCAGTATTCTATCTTTCTTAAATTCAAAACTCATCTAACACTGTACCTTATTTATACATGATTATCCCTTATAATTTAAACTCTATAATCAAATATTCTCTCCTTCAGTGCTTTGCAGTCCTATTGGCCTCTCTATGTCTTAAACAATCTGAAGAAGTTCACCCTATAAGTATTAACACATTATATTTATACTGCCAGCTAGTACCTGGGTAGAAAGGATTCTTGTTCAGGGTGACCCTTTCAGAGAGTTAATGATCAAACATAAATTTATCCCCCCCCCCCCCCCCCGCTTGTCCTTTTTCTTTCTTACAGTCGTGGCTTACTTATTGCATTAGAATTCATGGGTTTATCCCGCTTGGTCGTTTGTTATTTTTATGAGTGGTAGTTTTGAATTCATATAATATAGGCAGTCCAGGCAAGTACATGAATGAAACAATTTAATGAGCTTAAAGGTGATACACTATAATACATTCAAAACAGGATAATATGGTTGCACTCAACTCAGATCAAAAGCTCTAATTAACTTGTACTTATCACACATACTAAATCTTAATAACCTTAAATACAATCATAAAGTAAAATTCATAGATTATTATTAAGCCATTCGGATACACGTGGGCTATCGGAGAACACATCAGCACAATTACACTTTTAGTTTAACATTATCTTGTATCTATTCAGCCTCGTGAGCAAACAATTCTTAACACCGTTTCGGACATGTATCTAGTTGTAGGCTACTCTTACAGTTCTTTAAGTTCAGTCCAATATAAACGTTCACACTGGAAATTCACTCTCTTCTTACAATTGGAATTAGTATTTCAAAGGTCTACATTACCATTTCTGTCCTTGAATTCTTAACTCGTTTCCGCCTTGTCTAATCATCGAGGCCTTCAAATGTAGTCACTTTGGAGGATATCTTCCGTAGATCAGCGCGAGTAGAATCTCCGAGGGAAACGTGGGAAGTGGCACGGTAACGTCGCCTTGAATGGACAGCTCAATTTAGTTCCTCCGTCATACGACAACATCACAGCTATCCTAGAACACGGACATAGCTTAGCCCAATACGAACGCTACGACGGACGAACTAAGTGCCTTCCGCGACTGGCCAGGAACTTCCCTCCTACGACGAGCAGGACCACTCCGAGAGGTCAGGAATCTAGGAAGAAAAAAGATAAGAGAGTTCGAATCTTCATGCAAGGTCTTTTTGTTCAATTTTCTCCTCTCGGTAAATCTCGATATTTGCGATACGCGCCAACTCGGTCATGTGTGTCCACATCAATCTCATTAGCTCCCTCTATTATTTCTTCGCACGTGTGTCTGCCTCCTATTCCTGGAAGATGCTTAGGTTTCCCTTTCCAATACTTTCATAATGCAGGATGGTAAAAGTGACCCTTGAACCCTGACTCACAGGCTTTATTATTTCAGTGCAAGAGGCTGGTTTTTACAAATGGATTTTGCCAGCTTACATGGATTTCTATTATCAGGCCAACACTTAATACAGATTATATTTAAACTCTTTATACAATTTTATATAATTCCCTAAACTTTATCCTGACTTGTATTCACAAACAACTTATTTTTTTTATTGCCAATGTTCCATGTTCTCTGCCTGAGTAGAATTAATGTTGTGACCTGAATATTTTAATATAAACCTTTTTAATGCTTATTCAGGACACAACACTGTTCAGCCAGACAGCTGAGCAGCATTCAGCAGTTGAGTAAACGAGTTCCAGAGCAGATGTGGGAGCACAAGCTGTAAATAAGTCTTTCTAATAGCTTAAGACAGACACTGAGCAGTGCTATAGCTTTTAGGTTTATCAGTGGGCTTTTCAGGTTTCAGGATGGCTATTATCTTTGATTTTTTTAAATTTTGCTGGTACTCTGCCACTCTGTAGAATATTAGAGAAGAATTTTGTCAGCCATACCACCGTATTTGGTCCACAATTTTTTTAAAAATTCAGGTTAATATTATCAAATCCAGGTGCTTTACCAGTTTTCACTCCCTGGAGCGCAACAAGAAGTTCTTCTTTGGTGAATGGATTCAATAGATTGGTCGCTTCAGAACAACCTTCTTTAAGTCTGGTCAATTCCTTCATAATTATTTTAGTCTAAATCAGAAAGACAGGGTTTTTCTGATTTAGCTCTGGACAGATTCACTATCCAATTGGCAATACATTTGGCACTAACAGCAGCTTTCTTGTGGGAGTGATGGGAATTACCATCCAACTTTTTAAAGAAGCTCCATACCTTCCTGCTTGAATGCTTAAAGTTCAGCCTTTTGATGCTGTCAATCCATTTGTTCTTTCTAGCTTCATTTAGCTATCAATAAGATACTGCAACATCTACGCATCTGCTATTCAGAAAGTTGTTATAAAGTACTTTGCTGGTTTTGCTCCAGCCTGGTATGTATTCTTTTCTAGCACCTCTAGGGATGTGTGTTTTGGCTATAGAAATTATTATTTTTACAAATCTTTGGTAGTTAAAAGGCTGTATTGGAATCCACTGCACATTTTTATTTAGATCTGATGAGAAGCTGTTTTTATTTTGCCTGGCAAAATTCAAACTTGACATTGGTATAGTTTCAGTAATTGGGATTTGAGGGCCCACCTCGATAAAGACAGGGTGATGTTGACTGTGTGGGAATCTTCCTAATACATGATGGCTGGTCAGCACTAGGAGGCCCCTTTGATTGGTTGTAATGAAACATAAGTCAGGATTGGTGCCAGTATTCAATCTAGCTAAGTTAAAAGTGCAATTATCTTTGGGATCGAAAATGAGCTGTATGTTGTTTGCCTCTCTCCAATCGGCTAGCTTGGCATCATTTGCATCAGTTTCTTTATAACCCCATTGGGTATGATGACTATTAAAGTCCACAGTATAAACAACAGGGTGCATTAAGGCTGGAAAAAACTTCATGAGGTCAGCTGGTAGATGATGGCTTGTAGACATTAATTACTTTTAGGTCATTAACTTCTATAATAATGGTAGATATATTTGAAACATCGCTAGCAGAAATGAAATGGACCTTAGTAAGTGAATTTTTGGCATAGGTGGCTACCTCATACATCTGATAGTATGTTGCTCCTATAAGATTGAAACCTGGAATGGAGCCTCTTTCTCGTAGTTGCAGCTCATTGCTTGCATGGTTTCTTGTATGATGGCAATGTCAATTCTGTTGTCATTAAGAATTCTGGTAAGACATTCACTCTTAGCCCTGCTGATACTTTCTATATTCAACTGGCAGACTCTGAGTATTTGTCCAAGGGACCAAGTCTTAGTGCACTTGTGGTTGACAGGATGAGTCCTAATTTCTGTCATTGTAACCTTCATATGCATGTACAGGAGATCCTATGATAGTCTGGATGGCTGAGTCATTCTAGCTCTTTAGTATTATCCATGATGCCCCACATGGAGGAAAATCTAGAGTTGCACCCCCTCTGCAAACCACAGATATGAGTTCTGAGAAAGATTGGGTGGTATAGAATAAAATTTAATCAGCTAAGTTTCAGATTTTCAGCATAATCCCATTCATTCACCACTAAGTGAATACTGTGGCACACCACAAGAAGGTGAAAATTGGTTGCTTCTATCTAAATAGAAGTCAGCTGCTATTTAAATAGAGTCAGCTACTTAACTGTGCTTTCTTTATAGGAAATTAGTTGTTACTTTGACTGTTAGGTAATCCTATGAGAAGGATAATAAATATTTAATAGACTGATTTTATAATCTCTTTCTGAATGGAGTTACTTAGATGTAACCATCAGCATCATCAAATTCCTGATATGTATCCTCAGAGGTATACAGATAGCCATGGCCTGAAAAATGCACTCATCTGCTCATCCATGACAAGTGAGTATTTTTAGCTGAGTTTAAAAAAAAAAAAAAAAAAAATCCGAAGTGGAGTTTAAGTTTCATTGTCAGTTTTATTTAAGTAATGCTGATTCTGTGCATGTTTTATGTCATGAATATATTATTTTTCCCTTGCTTAGACTGCCTTTTGGGACATACTGGTCATTACAATCTATTTTGTTAATTATGACTGATTTTGTTTTAATGGAATGTGACAATAAGAGGATAAGATATGCAAACATCATAAAAATTTTAAAGAGTGCTCAGGCACAATGCAAAGTAACCAGCTATTTTTGAGATGGCAACATATTTTATTTAAATTACTTATTTTTATTGGTTTATTTATTTTTTTATTTATAGTAGTATAAAATAGAAATAAACCAGTTACTGATAGTAGCAGTTGGCTTATTTTTATCCAGTGATAAAATATTCAAAATTTGGACTAGTAATGATGAATATGAGACCTTGGAAAGTTCAGAAATAACTATTAGCATATTTTTAAATAATTTCCCAAAATATTTAAAAATATGATTAAAAAGATATAATTTCCTTACATTGATTTTAAAAACATAACCTATATTTTTTGAGTGTTTTTTCAGTTGCTTAGCAGCATCATATGATATCACTGACACTGTAAATCGACCAATGTTTTGGAGTCAATTCAAAAATCCCTCTGCTATAGTTAAAGAAAAAGAAAGAAGAAGAAATTGTTTTTATCTTATTCATAAAATTACCGTATTTGCTGGCTTATAAGACGCACTTTTTTTCTTTGAAAATAGGTCTGAAAAACAGGGTGCGTCTTATACGGCGATACTCAGTTTTTTATTATTTTCATTTCTGGAAATTTTCTCTGTTCCGAGTTACGCATTTTCTTTATTGCTTCCTTGCAGTGTGTATGAGAGCATTCCAGTTATGTAGAGCAGTGTTTCTCAAACTTCAGACATCCGCGTTCATATGATTAGCGCAGTATTAACAAAAGATCATGTTACTAAATGACAAAGACATGCCGACAGTTGAGTTGAAAATGCTAATTCTCTTCATCCGAATTCCTTATATAATATCTGAAACACATTCACTATATCTTTCTTCGTTTTAACACGTTCACTTAAACAAAATCATGTTGCACCGGAAACATTTTAGTGCTGTTTTTATCCCAGTTTTCTCTAATTTCAAGCCTGCAGATATCTCTGTACCTTCAGTGATACAATAGGAACGTTTTACGATCTCGAACTTCACGGATACATTGAATTTTATTCTATGCGTTAATGATGCATATCCGAAAATTGCTATGGACCCCCTGAAGACCTTTCACGTACCCCGGGGGTACGCATACCACACTTTGAGAAACACTGACGTAGAGTTCAGTGGATGCGCATTCGCTGTCATCGACGATCACAGCTGTGTCCTGTTTGTTTAAACTTTCTAATTGTTGTCGCAGTTTGAATGGTGATAAATTTCTGCTGTTAAATTTTTCTCTAAATTTCTTGGCAAATTATGGCTGAAAAATGTCAGCATTGTTACAATATTGCATACAAGCTACGTGTGATTGCTGTATGCTAAAGAACATGGAAACAGGGGCTGCAGAGAGGCATTTCTGACCCCCCCCCCCACCTGGGAAAATGATAAGAACTTGCCGGAATCGGGAAGAGGATCTAAAAAAAGCAACTCACAGTAAACATAACCTAAGAAGTGGAACTGCAAAATGGCTGGAACTTTAGGCAGAACTGAATGCTTGGATTTTAGACCACAGAAAAGAAGCACTTTCAGTGCTACAAAAAATGATTATTTATCAAGGCGAAAGCGATAGCCACTAACAGAAGGATCACCAACTTTACTGGATCAACAATCATGGTGTTCAAGATGCATGAAGAGAAACCAGCTATGTATGCAGACTAAAACAAAAATATCACAAAAGATGCCAGCTGAATATGAAAGAAAAAATGATTGAATTTCATCAATTCTTGATTAATACAAGGAAATGAGAAAATTTTGAACTTGTGCAAATAGGAAAGATGGACCAAGTTCCGCTGACTTTTGATGTGCCCTCAAACAAAACTGTAGATTTCAAGGGCACTAAAAGTGTTACTATTAAAACTTCGGGGCACGAAAAAACTCACTACATGGTTGTTTTATCCTGCTGTGCTGATGGGACAAAATTGCTGCTACTATTGATTTTTAAAAGGAAGATGCTACCCAAAGAAAAACTGCTTAAAGGAGTGTTTGTACATGTTCATGTGCAAAAGTCTAGATGGATGGAGGAGGAATGAAGTTATAGATAGATAAAATTTGGTCTAGGCACCCTGGTGGACTGTTGAAGAAGCCTGCCATGCTAGTATGGGATCAGTTTCGTTCTCACAGAACAGACAATGTTACAAATAAACAAAAAAAATACAAAAAAAAAAAAATGGGTCAAAGGTTCATGGGATGCTGTGAAAACTGAGACAGTGGTTAAATCATTTAAGAAGTGTGGAATTAGTAATGCACTGGATGGTACAGAGGACAATTTGTTTTGTATGAGGACTCAGATTCTGATTTAGAAGAGGTTAAAAGTCTCTCTTCATTTAGCTCTGGAGATGAATTTCTGGGTTTTGACGATTAAAAGGTGGGCACTCTTTCCTAGTTAGATTAGGTATTCATTGAAAGTAGACCTACTTATTACTTTATATTTGAAATACTGTAAATTCATTATAATATTCAGTGATAAAATTTTTTTCCTAAAAAATGTGTACAAAAAAGGGGGGGTGCGTCCTATATGCCGGCAAATACGGTAATTCAAGGCATACTGTAAGTGTTAAAACAGAATTATCAAATGTTTTCTAATTGTTTATAAAACATTTATAAACAATACTAATATGTAAGCACTTGACATATTGGCTTCAACATTGCTAGTTAAACAAGTCAAAAATTAAGAATAGCAATAACAGTAGCTTGACCAGGTTCATGATCGAACACGCAGCTATGACATATCAGGTGACGAAAGTTGGTATATTTACCTCATTGGAAAGCCAGCACAAAATTTGTAAAAACCCTGATGATAGGTACATGAAAAGGTTACATCATTACTAACTTCTTATTGACAGTTTCCCTCCAAATTAATCTGTTATCTGTCACTACTCCGTTATTGTCGGATGTTATATTTTGGAATTTTAAGGCAGTTCTTCCTGAATCAGTCCACCTAGATTTTGGACTTCCTCTGTGTCTTTTTTCTGCCTTCCTGGCAAACAACTTTTTTTGATAACTTTTTTTCTCACCCATTCTGTTTAGGCGACAATGCCACCTGAGATTATCTCTTTTTACGTACTCCTGACTGATAACAAATGTTAAGTACTTTCATAATATCCATAGTTTCAATGATTCTGTCATTGATGCATTTGTTCCTTATCTTTTTCAGAACTTGCATGTCTGTGGTCTGCAGTTTTGATCAAGTGTTTTTTATTTCTAATACAGCTCTTGAATCTACAATTTAAAATTGGTTTGAACACTTATATATAGCTAGTTTTGTGTTTTGTTTAATTGCTATTGTGTTGTTCATTTGACTTTCTATCATACCAGCTTTACTAATTCTGTTGTCTATTTCCACATTTAATTTGTCATCTTCACTAAAAATTGTGCTTAAATAGCTGAAATGTTTTTTGCTTGTTATATAGGTTCTCCATTCATGATGCAGTTGATGTTTTCAATGTTTTTGCCTATTTTTATTGCTGATTTTCATATCAAATTTTTTTGCAGCTGTTATCTTAGTTAGGAAATCCTGCAGATTTGTATTGGATTTATTTAGTGATAAACATCATCCACATAAAGTAAAGAGTTGAAATTAACATCTCCAATTTTTATATGGTTTAATGCTACTTTATTTCAAAATGTGATAGAGGAGATAATGTGCATCCTTGTCTCACACCTGAGTTAACATGAAACTATTTTTTCTGTACCTCCTTCAATTCTAACTGCTTACTTACAACTCACAAATGTAGACTATATATTGCTCAGTATAATGTCTTACACCACTTAACTGTAGTGTTTTGAACATCTTTTCTCTTGGCGCCTTGTTGCACGCCTTTTCCACAAAACTTTAAATACAGATCCTTGTTATATTCCCATGATTTCTCAACTATTTGTCTTAAAGTGAAAATTTGATCATTACAACCATTATTCAGCCTAATCCAGGCTTCTTTTCCAATCTTTCCTTCCACATTTTCTCTTAGCCTTTTCTCAACTATATTTGCATAAATCTTATCAGGAATGCTCAGTAGGCAATTTCCCTCTGAAATTCTCACATTCAGTTTTATTTTCCTCTTTATGAATGGGTATTATGACCAGACCTTTGTGTGTGATAACTAAAATTTTTATGCCTCCGTATTTGAGCATTTCTGCTTGGATGTTATCCATTCTAGCTGCTTTTCCACATTTGATTTTTTTTTGCTGGCTTGTTTTATTTAGCATTCCTATAAAGTATATATTCCAGACATCTAGAAAATCTTTATCATTTCATGTCACCTTTATTATCTCTGATTCCTTTTACTGCATTTTTTCCCTTCTTTTCTAAACAGAGATATTTTATGTTTTTATCAATGGAAAGTCTTTGGTTAGAATATAAATATCAAGAATGTGGCAAAATGTTATTTAGGCTATCAAAAAAGTTTAGAAGTGGAAAAAAGTATCATAAAAGGAAAATGCAATTAGAAATATGTATTATTGTTTGAGATAGAAAAAACCTCCAATACCTGAAATGTGGAAGGCAGTTAGAGGAAATGATATCTGATTAGAAATTCTCAAATATGAAGGTATAAAAGTTTTACTCTGACTACACTGCATAATTCAGTTGACTTAATCAGAGGATTGAATTCTGGATAATATGGAGCTCTCATAGTACCCATCTATTAAAAAATAAATAAATAAAAATGAAATTAAAAAAAAAAAAGGAAATAAAACAATGTGAGAATTGCAAAGGAATTTCAGTTCTGAGTTTTCTAGGTAAGATTCAAGTATACTTGCTTAATTGAGTATACTTGAGAATTGGTTTAGTAAAGGTGTGAAAAGTAAACTTGGAGAAGAAAATCTGGGTTTAAGCCAAATAGAGGTAGTCAGGATTAGATTTTTGCTTTACAACAAATGGTTTAGAAATCATGAGAATATACCGAGTCTGTCTTGAAGTTTTGTAGAACTGGAAAAGACATATGACAAAGTATTAAGAGGGAGAAGCATGGAATGTTGTATTGAGCAGTGCATGGTCTATATTTAAGCTGTAAGTCAGTAGTTGGAATTGAAGGAGGTACAGGAAGTTGGTTTGATGTAAAATCTATTGGGTTATCTCCACTGTTATTCATGCTCTATATGGATTATTATGAAGTATTTATTAAGTGGTATTAGTAGTAAGACTTATACGTTGGTTAGACATAACTGGTAATTAGTTTACAGAATTAACAACGCATATAAAGTATATTAATTAAAGGTAACTTTAATGAATAACTTCTATATTCCGGCATTGTCACATTGCCATCTTCTGAAACATAAAGATATGGTATGTGCACTCAGGAACTAACACAAAGCAAATGAGGAAGAAAGCAAGAAACTAATATTGTTCCTAAAGTCCTAATGGTGCCCTCTTGCGGGCTAATTTGGTAGTCTTGGCAGTTGGGCTGAAGTTCTCATAATGAAAGTCTCCCAAATTTGGGGCAGTTTCATGCACCCAAATTTGTTGAGGTTAGGAACGTTTTTTAGAGCTGCTGAAGATTCTTTGAATAATCTTTTGTATTTAAACTTGCTGCGATGGATTATTTTTGTTTTCTTCCAACGAATTTTATGGTGGGTATCTAAGGCATGGTCTGCCAGCCCAGAGCGGCTGTACTGGTGAAACCGGATGTAGTCTTGGTGTTCTGAAATCCTGATATTTGTTGTTCTGCCTGTTTGGACAAAGTAGGACAATTTGCAGCTGCAAGGGACCTGGTATACACCAGGTAGGTCTAGGGGAAGTGGTTGGTCTTTGGTAAAGCGGATAAGGGATGCCAACTTTTTATATGGTCTGTAACAGGAAGTAAGGTCATATTTTTTGAGGATATTGGTTATTTTTTCAGAGGTGCCCTGGATGTAGGGGATGGTGATAGACTTGGTGTAATCTTTATTGTGGAGGGGGGTTGTGGTTTACATGTTTTAGTATTTTTTGGATTTTTTTGGGGTTATAGCCATTGGTTAAGAAAGTGTTGAGGATGTGGTTTAGTTCAATAGTCAGCGCCTTGTCATCTGAGCAGATTAATTTTGCCCTGTTATATAGTGTTTTTATCACCCCATATTGTTGTGAGGGGGGTGGTGGGATTGCTGGTGAATGTATCTGCCAGTGTGGGTGGGTTTTCTGTAAACAGAGAAAACCAAAGATCCATCAAGCTGGCGGGTGATTAAAGTGTCTAGGAAGGGAAGGGTGTTGTTTTCCTCTTTTTCTAAGGTGAACTGGACTCTGGGATGTTGGTTGTTTAAGTGTGTTAGGAAGGAGTGGAGTGTGTCTGAGCCATGTGACCAAATAGCAAACACATCATCCACATAACGAAGCCAAATAGTGGGTTTTTGTGGGGCAGAGTTTAAGGCTTTCTCTTCAAATGTCTCCATAAAGAAATTGGCCAAGGGTGGTGAAAGTGGTGAACTCATGGCTGTCCCCTCTATCTGTTTGTAGAACTTACTTTGTAGAACTCCTTAAGAAAGTCACTTCTTGGCCTGTGGAAGTCACCAACAAACTTAAACCTTATAACTCTAGACCCCCCCCCCCCGATTATATGGACTCCTAAAAATGCATAAACAAAATGTGCCATTGCGTCCCATAGTGGATGGCATTGATTCCCCCACATATAAATTAGCCAAACATTTAGCCAAAACGCTCACACACTACACTGGCAACACACCATCACACATAAAAAACTCTGCCGACTTTAAAGCCAGTATAGAAAACCTCACACTCCAACACACTGACATAATGGTCAGTTTTGACATCTCCTCCCTATTCACTAATGTCCGACTCAAAGAAACCCTTGAGCTCATCCAAGCCAAGTTTCCTCCCGATATCTCTGCCCTATTTCAGTTCACAATGAACTCAGGCTATTTTGTTTGGCAAGGAAAGTTCTACAAACAGATAGAGGGGACAGCCATGGGTTCACCACTTTCGCCACCCTTGGTCAATTTCTTTATGGAGACATTTGAAGAGAAAGCCTTAAACTCCGCCCCACAAAAACCCACTATTTGGCTTCGTTATGTGGATGATGTGTTTGCTATTTGGCCACATGGCTCAGACACACTCCACTCCTTCCTAACACACTTAAACAACCAACATCCCAGAGTCCAGTTCACCTTAGAAAAAGAGGAAAACAACACCCTCCCCTTCCTAGACACTTTAATCACCCGCCAGCTTGATGGATCTTTGGTTTTCTCTGTTTACAGAAAACCCACCCACACTGGCAGATACATTCACCAGCAATCCCACCACCCCCCTCACAACAATATGGGGTGATAAAAACACTATATAACAGAGCAAAATTAATCTGCTCAGATGACAAGGCCCTGACTATTGAACTAAACCACATCCTCAACACTTTCTTAACCAATGGCTATAACCCCAAAAAAATCCAAAAAATACTAAAACATGTAAACCACAACCCCCTCCACAATAAAGATTACACCAAGTCTATCACCATCCCCTACATCCAGGGCACCTCTGAAAAAATAACCAATATCCTCAAAAAATATGACCTTACTTCCTGTTACAGACCATATAAAAAGTTGGCATCCCTTATCCGCTCTACCAAAGACCAACCACTTCCCCTAGACCTACCTGGTGTATACCAGGTCCCTTGCAGCTGCAAATTGTCCTACTTTGTCCAAACAGGCAGAACAACAAATATCAGGATTTCAGAACACCAAGACTACATCCGGTTTCACCAGTACAGCCGCTCTGGGCTGGCAGACCATGCCTTAGATACCCACCATAAAATTCGTTGGAAGAAAACAAAAATAATCCATCGCAGCAAGTTTAAATACGAAAGATTATTCAAAGAATCTTCAGCGGCTCTAAAAAACGTTCCTAACCTCAACAAATTTGGGTGCATGAAACTGCCCCAAATTTGGGAGACTTTCATTATGAGAACTTCAGCCCAACTGCCAAGACTACCAAATTAGCCCGCAAGAGGGCACCATTAGGACTTTAGGAACAATATTAGTTTCTTGCTTTCTTCCTCATTTGCTTTGTGTTAGTTCCTGAGTGCACATACCATATCTTTATGTTCCCGAAGATGGCAATGTGACATTGCCGGAATATAGAAGTTATTCATTAAAGTTACCTTTAATTAATATACTTTATATGCGTTGTTAATTCCGTAAACTAATTACCAGTTAAGTGGTATTAGGCCTGATATCAAAATTAGAGATATTAAACTAATCTCTTTACTTTTTACAGATGATTTTGTTTTCTTAAATAATTCTTAAATGATCAGGCTAGTCATCTTGGAGTGGTGTTAGTATATAGGAAGTTGAAGTTCAGGGACTATGTAGCAAAAAATTGCAAATACAACTCAAAAGATAATTGGGATGCTGAAACAAACTTTCACATGTAAAGATACGGATGTTATTTTGCCTCTATACAATGCCTCGAATTGTGCACAGGTCTAGTCTGGTTTCCATTGTTATTCTGATACAGTGGAGAAAGTGCTAAAAATGATATCACGATTTTGGAATATTGATTATGAAGGTAGATTGAAAATTTGTAGACTTCAGACACCAGCAAACAGGAAAAAGAGGGGTGATATGGTTGAGACTTACAAATTTTTAAAAGGGTTATTCAGGATTTCATTTGATGGAATTTTTTATTTTATGAAGGTTGGGGAAAGGACAAGAAGGCATCCCTGGAAGCTGAGAATGAATGCTGCTAAGAAGGGGGTGAGGGCTAGATTTTTCTTTAATGAGGTGGTGCATGATTGGAATGGATTGCCATTGGATGTTGTGTGTACAAGCAGTGTGAATGAATTCAAGAATAAATATGATAGCTGTTGAGTGTAGTATGCAGCCTCCCTCGATGAGTCCCTGACTCCCTGTAGGTCTCTCTCTTAATAATAACAGTATGCTGGACACATCTTAAAGGGTACAACATATTGGGAATTTGATAATGATGATGATGATTGTGTTAGTCCACACACATGCCATTTATTTGCTACAAGCCTTGAGGCCTCTCGCGTGTGGGAGTAATATGAAAAAAGAGTTTACACTGTTGTGCAGTTTTATTACAATATTGTGCAAAATAGACTGACTAGGAAAACCACTATGAAACGTCAAGCAAGCATCATTGTTGATCTATCTTGCCTATTACCTTCCTTTTTCATCTATATTATCAAACTGCATTATCAGAGAAGACCATATGTAGTTTACTATTATATCTTGGTTCTCTCATTGAGTGGGTGAACTGATGCCTCTTTAAATTTGTGCATGTAACTGTATGAGGCATTTTGTTTTCCTGCCAGAGGTGGTGGCAGAGCTGGACATGTTCAGTACCACTATTAATAAATTATAGAGCTAGTACCTTTCCTCCATTTGAGGGGACAGCAGTAGGTCTGTTTCTGCAGGCTTGTTGCTAGATGTTACATGTGGTCAAACCTAATGATAATGCACCTGGAGGCTTCCTAATCAGCTGGCATAGATTCCTGCTACTGCTTATTTTTCCAGGTTATTCTGTGAGGGAGTCAGAGTGTTGAAGAAGGCACTGTTGAGGCCATGCATAGATTGGAATTGTGGTATTCCTCTGTGAGACTAAGTTTCCTATACTAACTCACTGAGGGATAACCAAACAGTAGTGTCTCTGTGGACATAAAAAAAAATACAACAAAATAAATTCAAAAAAATATCAAAATATCATCCTAAAAGCACCTGCACTTCAATTTCACCAACAAATTTGGGATATCAGTTCTACAAACATTAGTGATGTGTATGACCACTACTTATAAGCATTGTTACCTGATGTATTATTCCTAACCAAATCCCTATTGGCATAATTTAGTCTTCACCTCAGCTATCAGATATCCTTTTTTATAGGAGGCATGATGCCTCCTGTAAAAAAGGGAGGAATGTGCTGTTGTCACATTTGATATTTCTTGTCAAAGGTCATCACAGGAAATCCTAAAAATCAAAGGTTTTTACAGGAAATTACTGTAGAAAATCTGCTCCACCTCAAGATTTCCTTACCTCACTTTATAGGCTTTCATTTGTTGCCATTACTACTCTATAGATTCAGACAGCTATACAGCTCTCTTTGATCGCTTATCTCTAAAAGTTGAATTCATTCAGTCCTGTTAGCAAACTGTAAAATTATCTTCTTAGGAAACTAATATTCATAACACAAACCAGCTCCCTCTTCTGTAACTTCACTGTTGAAGCTGGAAGAGAAGCCAAATCATTTGCTATCAGTCATGATTAACTCAAGTTGTTAATCTATTAACCAGAATATCAAATAATCCTTATAATTCTTCCAGATCTGGACCTTTTTTCTTAACCAACTCTCCCTCTAAATACACTTTAGATGTTAGCACTGCTTCTTCTTCTTGGCAGCTCTTATACATGTCTCCTTTTTCATAGGCCGATCATCTTCCAACCATTCTCAGCCTCTTATCCTATGACACTACAATGGTGTCAAGTGGGCCGACTGGGATTTTTATGCCTCTTTTCCATTTTTCCCCTCTCCTCCAGACACCTGCTCTGACCAAGTAACTGAAATAACTCTTACTGGAATGAGGGAATTCATTTTCCACTCCACTGACCCCCCCCCCCCTCCAAATCCTGATTTTCTAAGAAAAGGTGCTTTGCAGTCCATGATAAAAATACAGCATATACGCTCCACTTCTCACTCAGACTACAGTACAGTCCAAAACAAATGTAAGAAAATCAAGAAATTGAAAGCAGACTTTGTATGAACCAAATGCAATAAGCTTGCCTCCTGCACATTTGAGCCTTCTGGTCTCTTGCTGAGGCTGTTGAGTATAGCTTCTTGCCTTTCCTTATTTACACTTCTCATATGTCCCAATGGTGCCGTGGACACTGCTCAAAGATAAGGCAGACCTATTTGCAGTTTTTCCCCCACTCCACTGCACATTTCCTCCTACTTTTGTACAGACAACCAAGGTAAATCACTTTCTACAATACTATGAACTACTCTGACCTTTGGCTAGGATATCAGAAAAATCCTCATTAATCTTTATAGAAATGAGATTTCTGATTCGTATGGTCTCATCCTTCCAGACATGCTCAAAACTTGTTTCATAATTAACACCCATCTTCTGCTCATTCACTCACATAAGCTTTCATGCTCATCTGTCATCTACCTAGCAGCATGGAAGTAAGCTAGTATCCAATCTGTCCCTAAAAATAAAACTTGTCATAGTCAAAATCAAACTATCATCCTGTTGTTCTCACCTTTGCATCCATGAAAGTAATGGAGAAGGTCAACATCCAGCTTCTTCACTATCTGGACCCATCAGTTGTTTAGTGATCATCAATATAAATTCTGCCTTTCTTGTTCTACAGCGGACATCCTTGCTAGTCTTGACCACTTTTGGCCACAGAAAGATTTGTAATTACTAATGTGTGCTGATGTTTCCAAGTCATGTTTGGCTACACAGTCTTCTTATCAAGCTACCATCTTATTGTCTTCTCGCATTTGTATGTTATTTTATGGATGGCTGCTTCTCATCAGATTTTTTCAGTGCTTGAGCAATCTAGGATTCTATACTCTTGCCCACACCCTTCATTCTACACATCAGTGACCTCTCTCTTTCTTTCTCTCTCTCTAACTTCAAAATCTTATCCATAGTTTTGCCCATGACAGTACTCTGTTCATGTAGTGTGCAAATGAAGATCTTCCATAACCAATGACTTACATACTGATCTCCTCAACATTTTCAAGTGGAGTGAAGGTAATTAGTGCATTTCAGTGTGATAGAACACAGTTTTGTCTCATTCATTACTTTCACATTTAGTGCTTACTTGCATAAACACATCACATCTATAGCCACCTCACCCTCCAAAAAACTTAGTGTTATATTTCATTCACAACACTGTCTCTCTTTACTGCTCAGTTCCTAACTTCTCATAAATTTCGAATTTGATCAGTATTAAAATATTGCTTCCACATTCATGATTGTATAAAGAAGAATACAATTTGCCCAATATGTGACCCCCCCCCTCAGACTTGCTCCATTTACTTTCTCATAGAAACTACATTTCTACATTATGTTCTTATTTATTTATTATTTATTTTTTAAGTACTTTTATTAGCATTGCTTCACCAAATTGCCACCACATTTCCACTACTCTCCTTTGGTCATATAAGAATCTGAGTAGTTGCTTATCAACCATATAAAACTCAACTCCAAACACATTGATCCAACTTCTAATCTTTCTTTATCCCATCTACCCCTGTTCTTCGGAACAGCCTTCTTCATGTTGTTTTTCCTGATGGATACAACTCCCCCCCCCCCCCCGCTTTTCAAAGAGCTTGTTAATCTCTTCTTTCTTCACAACTTAACCACTTTCCTGCACAATTGCTGTTGTATTATAGGTCTTATGACTCTGTTGCTTGTGAAGTCAGTAAAAAAAAAGGTTGTTTCTTCTTCATAGTGTGAAAGTCTAACGCTGCACTTTATGTATCCTTTCTTTTGTGTGATTCTAATATGATCTTAGTATAGTAGATCTTTTGTTTAGAGGAGGTGAAGGTATCTTCTGTAGTTAGTGTAGGTTTTCTTGACTATTGGGTGGCTTCTTGTAATATATTGACTCTTTTTTGTTGTATTGCATTCATTTCTAATTAGAACATTCTTCAGCTTCTGGTTCTGATTTTCTTTATGTTGATAATTGATATGGCATAGATCTCCAAAGGTCTATGCTACATCAGTCTTTAGAGACTAATGGCTCTAGTTTCTGCCTAGTGAAGGAGAATAATATGTTCACAAATCAAAGCATTTTATTTTATTTTGTTTGAAGTGTGAAACGGATTCTTTGTAAATAGTTTAAACAGGAAGTAAATTCAATGGGCTCCTCTTTGGATTCCTCTTCAGGTGTGATTGGAATAGTTTTTGTAGTACAGTTTTGTAAACAATGAAATAAAACAATGAGAATTGTGAAGGAATTTCTCAACTATGTGCACATGCACACACTTGACAAGAGTATGAGAATAGTTGTGGAAGAGGATACATGCAATTGACAGACATTATATACTACATAGGTATCATTAACTATTAACTACTTGTTATAGCATTAATTAGAAAGCTAAGTGACATGGCCATGACAGACCGTTGAGTCTAACGCATAAGAGAAAGATATGAATAAGAGAGAAATTAGCCAAATATGAAACTAGTATTATACAGTACCATATTCAAATCACTTTTGATCAGAAAGTTGGATTAGAAATGAAACTATAGGTCAAATACTAGACATTACAGATATGAGTGTTAAAAAATGACACTTTTAGATTTTTTTTTTTTTTTTTTTTTTTTTTGCTCTTAGCATTCAAAGTGTGAGCACAGCCGTTCTCAAGTAGTCTTCTTCTTCTTCAACCTTTTGGTTCTGTCCACTGCTGGATGAAGGTCTCCCTCATGATTTTCCAGACCACTCGGTTTTCTGCCTCTTCCATCCATCTCACTCCTGCAATTTGTTCCAGTTCATCACTCCACCGTCTTCTCGGTCTTCCTCTTTGTCTTGCTCCATCCATTGGTCTCCACTCTGTTGTTTTTCTAATCCATCTCCACTTAGCCTGTTTAATATATTTTACAATATCCACGACCTGTTTGAGATCTTATCCAGGTATTTGTCTTCCTATCTCTTAATGTTATTTTTAGCATACTTCTTTCCATGCGATGTTGTGTTGTTCTCAGCTTTTTGTTTAGGACCATGTTTCTCCTCCATATGTTAGGACAGGAAGTATGCGCTGGTCAAAAGCTTTCCTTTTTAGACTCATAGGGATGTCACTTCTGAATATGTCTCTCATTTTCCCATAAGCCATCCATCCAAGGTGAATTCTTCGTTCAATCTCTTTTCTTTGGCACTCCTCAAAGGATAACAATTGGCCCAGATATACATATGAAGGAACTTGTTCTATTTCATGGTTTTCAACTTTGACAGTTCTATGGTTTATGTATTTATTCATCATTATTTTTGTTTTTTCTCTATTTATTTTTAATCCAATTACTCTGGAGGCTTCATTTAGCTGATTTAGCCTTTCTTCCAGATCTTCAAGATTATCTGCTATTAGGACAATATCATCTGCAAATTTCTGATGATGCAGCCTTTCTCCATTTATGTTTATTCCTTTTGTTTCCCAATCAAGGCTTCTAAAGACTTCCTCTAGTGCAGCTGTAAATAAATTGGGAGATATGGTGTTGCCTTGCCGGATGCCTTTTTGTATTGGGAACTTTTCACTGTTTTTATATAATTTAATTACAGAAGTAGTATGTTCGCTTAAATGGGAAAGGAGTGGTAAACACAAAATTTGTTTGATCTCAGGATGGCAGGAAAAAGACATGGCAGAATAACCAAAATCTAGGTTGTATTATGACATGAAACTGAAATATAAGATCTGACAAATAACAGAACAATTTGAAAATTGTTAAAACTTAATTGTTTACATTTAGATTGCTAGGAAATGCTAACAGTATTATGCATTGTTTTTTATTGTTTGTTTATTATGTACAAGGGTGTGCTGAAAAGTTGTGATAATGACCATGAAGAAATTGAAGTAGAACCTCAGTGGAGGTGTTTATTAGAACTTTTCAGCTCTCCACCCCCTCGTATATGTATTTAACATGTTAACAGTTTTTAC
Source organism: Typopeltis vanoorti (assembly GCF_054136105.1). Classification (NCBI taxonomy): domain Eukaryota; kingdom Metazoa; phylum Arthropoda; class Arachnida; order Uropygi; family Thelyphonidae; genus Typopeltis; species Typopeltis vanoorti. The sequence continues at coordinate 11,270,208 of NC_143552.1, forward strand.
ATATTCCTTTTGAAAGATGTACCTGCATATTCTTGTGTGTGTGTGTGTGTGTGTGTAATATTAAATTTGGTGGAAGAGGAGGAGAACCAAATATTGTAAGAGAAAAAAAAAGTAATTAGATCTCTATTAAGTAATATATTGTGTGAATGGTAAACATCTTATTATGGAATACACAATGGGAGTATTCTAGTATTTCATGCAATCCATCTTCTTTTTTGCTTGCCATTATACACTATGCCTGCACATAACTGGTAGCACAACACTGAATTTGAAAGGTCTCTGAACTATACAGCTGTGTTATTTTAATACACTTTACAGAAAAAAATTATTATGAATTGTGAACTTACTAAGTGATATTAGTGTTATGGGAGACTTCAATGCTATAATTGGTATATAACAATCAGAAGAAAGCTCAACTGAAATTTAGGATATGGCATGAGAGATGATAGAGGAGCAGGGCTACTAGAATTTGCAGAAAAAGAAAACCTGTGCATCATGAATTCTTTATTCAAGAAAAAAACACATAGGAAGTGGACATGGAAAAGTTCAAATGGAAAAACTAGTGAAATTGACTTTATTCTTAGCAATAAAAAAAACATCTTTCAACACTGCTCTGTTATAAACACCTTCAACATCGGAAGTGACCATCATATGGTACACAGTAAGATTCAAATAAACTACCAAAAAGAAAGAAGAAAAATATTTTGAAGATCGAAGCAAAACATAGATGCACACAAACTCAACATTAAAAAAAATATATTCCAACATGAACTAAACAATAGATTTAAAAGTCTTATTACAGATGACAATGCTTATTCATCAGAAAGTAATGACATTATTATCCAAAACTTTTACAATGCTCACTTGAAATAGCTGGTACCATAGAACAGACACAAGACAAAATTTCTGAACAAACAAAGAGACATGAAAGAAGCAAATAACCTACAGAATAAAATTGAATACACTGAATTGTGCAAAACAATTAGAAAACGTATCATGGATAAAATAAGAAAATTCAATTGTAAATTCATACAACAAACAATTGAAAACAACTGTAGACTCAGAAAAGCCAAACAGCAATAAACAATTGGTTGCAGTCAAACTACAAGATGGGATCATAACCAGAAATAGATATGCTATAGTAAATAGAATTACAGAATTTTACTCAGTATTATATCAGGATGACAAATTAAATGAAGAAGAAGACAACTGAAAAATAACTGAAGCACCACAGTTTCTACCACAAGACGTTATGTGGAGCATCCGAAGCTTGTATAATGGAAAAGCCGCAGGTGAGGATGGAGCTATAGCTGAACTTCTAAAAGCAGGTGGGGAAATGATCTACAAAATCTTAGCAAAATTATTTACCTTATGCCTGAAGAAATATGATATACCAAGAACATGAAAGAAGGCCACCCTAATTCTGATACATAAAAAAGGTGAAATTGAAGACTTGAAGAATTACTGATCCATCGCTCTACTATCGGTGGTTTATAGTGTTTACAAAAGTGTTGGCTGATAGGCTTTATGCAACTCTAGAACCAGCACAGCGAAAAGAACAGTCAGGCTTTCGAAGTGACTTTAGTGCAGTGGACCATATTCAAGTTATACAATAGATTATCGGATGGTGTAATGAATAACAGGTACAGTAATGTCTCGGTTTTATTGATTATGAGAAACCTTTGATTCAGTAAAAACTTGTGCAATACTTAAAGCATTACGAAACCAACAAATGGAGAAGCCATATGTCAGGATTATCAAATCAGCATATGTCAATGCAACAGCAGCATTTCATTTCATTGGAATCATCTCTACTGCAGAAATACAGAGAGGTATAAGACAAGGTGACACAATATCTCCAAAATTATTTACAGCATGCCTAGAAGAAATATTTAAACTTCTTGATTAGGAAGGGAAAGGTCTGAAGATAAATGGAAGACTTTAAAAGAAAGATTCCAGTATTGTGACCACATCTTTATTAAGATAAATAAAGATAAAAAACCCGACAAGTTTCGTATGTTGTTTGACTTACATCTTCAGGGGTTACATGTAACTAAACTTTTAAACACAAGAAATGAGAAATTATTCAAAATAGTTCATTAGATGTTGTTATGGCGGTCTAACTGTTCATCAAATTAAAAAATCCGAATGCAGTATCTATACATACGTTAATGTATGCTATGTTTGAACAATGCTGGATGTTGTCATGTTCTGTTGTTTGCCCTGTCCAAGGTCAGACTTAAGTATATTTTTTATGAATGCTGACCAAACTTGGTGTAGAACGAGGCCCTGGTTTTTGTTGCATTGCATTGGGATTCTAAGCATAATTGCAGCTTCCTTGAATTTTCTTGTGAAACAGTTTTTTTTTTCAACATAAGACATGTTCGTTTTATTCCAAAGTACATTATGGCTGGTTGAAGTTGTGTGGGATGCTAGGCCTGATTTGTGTTCTCTCCTTTTTTGTACGTTATTTTTGATGTTCGTTCATACGAATTTCCCCCAATTTTTCTGTCTGGCCTACGTAACAGATGCCACAGCAACAATAAATTTTATAGACACATGGTTTTTTTAAAGGGTGATGTGTGGGTTTTGGGTGGATGTAGAAATCTTGATTTTTTTTTTTTTTTTTTAGCAGTAGAAAAGCTACTTTAATGTTATGCTTATATAGTAATTTGGCCAATTTGTCTGTAACTTTCTTGATGTATGGTAGTGTAATTACGTTCTTGAAATCTTGCATTTTGTGAAACGCTTTTAGGAGGTGTGCTGAGGATTTTCTTGATTATCTTAAGTTCAAAACCATTTTTTTTTTTTTTGAGGATTTGTATTAAATGATGTAATTCTTTATTCTGCTTTTCTTCTGTGCTAGAAATATTGTAAACTCTATCCCTCAAGTTTTTTATTAAACCTATTTTTTCCGTGGGGTGGTGGTGTGAGGCAGCATTAAGAAATCTTCCTGTGTTGGTGGGTTTTCTATAAATGGAGAAAGATAATCTGTTTTCTTTTTCATTGATTTCTATTAGGATATCAAGGAAAGGAAGTTTATGTTCTTCCTGTTCTAAAGTGAATTTTATGTTGTTGTGCAGATTATTAAGATAATCTTTAAAAGCAGTGAGTTCCTCTGTCATTCCTGGCCATATGATGAAAATATCGTCTACATAATGAAGCCAAATTTTCGTCTTTTTATGATAGTTGTTTAATGCATTATTTTCAAAATTTTCCATATATAGGTTTGCTAAAGCCGGGGAGAGGGAGCCTCTCCAGTATCTCCCAGAAGAAAGCTCTGATCATTCAGCCCTCCAAGCCATGCAAAGACACTTAGAATTATCTGCAAAAGGTGCCCTACTTGATAACAGCATACACAGATAAATCTTTCAGATACCTGCAAGATATTTTTTCTCTTTGGAAAAAAAAAATACCAGGCAGCAAACTGCATCTCCACTATTAGACTTCAAGATGGCATCATCACAGAGGATCCAAGTAAAATCACTTCTCAAATCTTGCACAACTACAAGAATGCATACAGCTCTACAGGAACATCCCTTCATGCCATTCATGAAATACAGAAGGAAACAAAAAGAATCTCTGCAACAGATTGGAACCACTTAGAAAACCCAATCACTCTAGATGAACTGAAAGCAGCATGCACATCCTTGCCAAAGAACAAATCTCCTGGCCTTGATGGTCTCACAACAGTTTTTCCAAGTTTTCTGGAATCAACTTGGATCACTTCTCCTTAAAACACTGCAAGAAGCCAATCTCAATGGACTCCTGCAATCCTTCATGACCTTAGTAGCACAATTGATACCAATGAAGGGAGACCAAACAGACATCTGAAACTGGCATCCAGTCTCACTAATCAATACAGATTGCAAAATCATTTCCAAAGTTATTGCAAACCAACTAAAAGCCAACACTGTCTGAAGTTATTGGCTGACATCAAACTTATTTTGTTCCAGGAAGATCAATGCACGATAACCTCCATCTAATAAGAGATCTCATCCACATCACAAACAGCCAAAATGAAAACCTAGCACTTTTCAGCCTTGAACAGGAGAAGGTTTTTGATAGAGTAGAGCATGAGTACCTTTATGAATTCCTAAAGGTATTTGGCTGTGGTCCTCTCATTATTGAAACAGTCCAATTCCTATACAGAGATGAACTCTTCTGTTTAAAAATCAACAACAGGCTCATTCTTCACTTTGCCATACTCTCGAGGGATCAAGCAAGGATGTCCTCTCTCTCTGGACAATTATACTGTCCATAAAATCTTTCTTAAAAAGAGTACACGACACCATGACAAACCAGCATAATAGAACCACATCTAAAAATAAGCCTATCAGCATATGTTGATGATCACCATAATAATCCGTAATGACGAAGAAATGATAATAACTGATGAAGCACACAGATTATATGCACAAGCCTCAGGGGCCAAATTAAACTCTGCATAAACCACATTCAATCTGAGAACTGATTCTCCGATTGAATGTACCTGGTCAAATGAAGGACAAACATAAGTGTATAGCTTGGCAACACCAAAATGTATAATACACTGAACTGGACATAGATGCATAACCGATTTAAACAGGTACTTGGAAAATGGAAAAGCATTCATTCAGTGTCTTCAATTAGAGGAATCCTATAATCAACCAGATGGCTGCAAGTGTGCTACGGCATATCCTTAGAGTACTGACACCCACTGAAAAGACTTTGTCCATCACATTCAAAAGGCAATCAAACGTTTCCTCTTGAACAATACTAACTGGACAACATACTCTGAACTCTGCAAGCCACTCAATAAAGGAGGTCAAGGCTTGATTTCCTTTGAAAACAAGATTAGATCCTTCAGGATCTTTCTCCTAAAGACACTTCAGTCTAATCATACTCATGTAATCACCTTTGATTAGATCATGAAATCATCCACCAGAGGACTTAACACTTTCCACAATCCTCCCAAATGGCCAGTTCTGTGCCATCACCTCCTAAACTACCTCATTTTTACAGAGATGCTCTACAGCAGTGGAAAAATGCAGAACTTCATCACACACTGACAGTATCAACAGAGTCAGCTGTACTTACAGAACCACTGTTTTCGAACAGAAACCTAACAAGTCTCACAACTGGCCAGCCCTTTCTTTTTCCTGGAACTGGGCAGGAATAAGAGTCATAGGGGACCCAGACCCTAAAGTGGAAAACATTCACATGCCTACCACTGAAAAACCCAAAAAATGAAGAGCAATATCAACAGATGCAAGCTGCTATCATAAAAGCTTTCCCAGATATTGCTACACCTCAGGGAATCTGTATTCCTTCTAGAAACTGCAGGGATCTCCCTTTTCGTCTTCTGTCATCTGAAGCCTCACTTCCAATTCTGCTTTCCAACTACAAGAAAATATACCACTTCCTCATGTCAGTGCCTCCAACTTCGCCCCTAGCATATTCATCCTTAATCCTTTCATCTACAAAGCTGCACTGCCACCCACTTTTCAGTGGGATTTTCCATAAAAAATCAAGTGTGTCAAACCAGATTCTGACATACAGTGGAGGCTGTGGCATAACATCTTGCCAACTCCTTAACTCTACAAATTTCAACTTACACAACTGGATCTGTGTCTCTTCTGCAAAGTTTCAGGTACCTTGGCAACCCCCCCCCCTAACCTGTCCTGCAAATATAGCGATGATCACCTATGTCCTGAATACTGCCTTTAGAACCTGTAATTACACACACAGCTAAGAAGACTATTGAAATTTAGTTCATACAAAAAGAGAACAGACACAGAATATGCAGTTTACTCTTCATCTGTGCTAAGGCCGTCATCTACAGCTTTTGCCTTAAGCACACAAAGAATAACCAGCACCCATCCATCACCAAATCAGAACAAGCCCTCATGTGTAGCCCAAATTGGAAACTACAAAGCAAGCTTTTACTGGAATTTAACTATTCCAAAGAAACAAGAACTGTAGCAAAATACATAGAAGAGTGGAATCCAATTGATACCCTGTTCTGGTTGCCGACGACAATACACTTCAACTGAAAGATATCTAAGAGTGATCCTGAACTGTAATGTTGACTCTTCGTCTAAAAAGACAAATCCTGTCTACGACTGTCTACAAAAAGGATAGACAAATCCTATTTATCCTTTTTGTTGCCTATTTTCCAATGTATATTTTATCAAGTTAAATAAAAAAAAAAAATGTCTGTGTGTCTGAATGAACGGACGAACTGTAAACAGGATTAGGGTAAGACAAGCAGAAACTTTTACAGAGACAGAACTAGTTATGTCACTGCTTTTGTGCTAACAGGGTTTAATGTCAAATTTGAGTTTCATTTTGTATGAACTTTTTTGCTTGGTTTCTAACAAAAAGGTGTATCTTGTTCTCTTAATTTTCCCCCACTAAATTTGTAATTCATAAACTTAGCAAACAGTAATTTATTAATTATATGTGATTTCTAACAGATAAGCTTAGGTGTTGATGGTTATTCATGACTTATTTTACACGGTATTAACAACACTACAAATACTTTTAACAACAAAGATGTTTTATTAATGCTTATATTTCGCTGATTTTCAACTCAGCATCATCAGAGCACAACACACATGTAAACGCGACAGTGAGTGAGTGAAACAATATAATTGTAAAAGACAAAAGATCTAAAGTCCTATTTTTTGACCCCCTCCAACGGGGGAAAAAAAAAAACCGCAGTTATCCAGGAGTTTTTCTTAGGATAACCGTCTCCCAAATTTTTGGCAAATTAATGCAACCATATTTGTTAAGGTTGGGAGAATTCTTCAAAGCCATTGCTGACTCAAAAAATAATCTTTCAGATCTATAACGACTCCTAAATAGCACATTCGTTTTCCTCCATCTAATCCTGTGTGAAGGAGTGTCCAAAGCGTGGTCTGCCAGTCCCGACTTGCCATAATAATAGTAGCAAATGTATCTTTCATGTTCTTCCAGGCGGATGTTCACCGATGTTCCTGTTTGCCCATAATAGGCCAAGTCACACGGAACTTCATACACTCCTGGGTGTGCTAAAGGGTGAAGTTTATCCTTAGGCGAGCGGATCAGAGTTGCCAGCTTGACATGAGGTTTGAAAGTGGTGCGAAGGCCATGTTTCAACAATACTTCGGCTATCTTTTCCGATGTACCTCTGATATAGGGAATACAAATGGTCATGTTGTATTCTGTGTATTATGGGAGGGCAGAGTAATGGGCCTATGTAGTATTTTATCTATTTTGTAGGGATTGTAGCCGTTGGCTAAGAACGTATGGCGCAGGTATTGGAGTTCAGTGGTCAGAGCTGTATCGTTGGAACAAATGGCTCTGGCTCTGTGTGTAAGTGTTTTTAAAATGCCGTACTGTTGGACTGGATGATGATGTGATTGTTTATGTAGGTATCTTCCTGTTTGTGTGTAGGCTTTCTATAAATAGAAAAAGATAGTGATCCATCTGAAAGGCGGGTGACTAATGTGTCAAGAAACGGTGAACTGTTATTTGATTCTTTTTCTACTGTGAAGTGAATTTTGGGGTGTTGGCTGTTTAGGTAGGTGACACTAAAAGAATCAGACATAATGGTTAGTTTCGATGTCACCTCCTTATTTACCAATGTACCACTTATGGACACTCTTGATTTAATAGTCTAAATTTCCCCCAAATATTTTTGAATTATTTCAATTTACCATGAATGCAGGTTACTTTAAATGGGGGGGGGGGTGGATTCTACAAACAGATTAATGGTACTGCTATGGGTTCCCCCCCCTCTCTCCCCCCCGGTTAACAAATTTTTACATGGAACACTTTGAAAACAAAGTACTTACCACAGCTACATACAAGCCACAAGTGTGGTTATGCTATGTAGATGATGTGTTTGCCATGTGGCCCCATGGACAAGACACTTTGGATGCTTTTGTCACCTACCTAAACAGCCAACACCCCAAGATTCACTTCACAGTAGAAAAAGAATCAAATAACAGTTTACCATTTCTTGACACATTAGTCACCCGCCTTTCAGATGGATCACTATCTTTTTCTATTTATAGAAAGCCTACACACACAGGAAGATACCTACATAAACAATCACATCATCATCCAGTCCAACAGTACGGCATTTTAAAAACACTTACATACAGAGCCAGAGCCATTTGTTCCAACAATACAGCTCTGACCACTGAACTCCAATACCTGCGCCATATGTTCTTAGCCAATGGCTACAATCCCTACAAAATAGATAAAAATACTACATAGGCCCATTACTCTGCCCTCCCCTAATACACAAGAATACAACATGACCATTTCTATTCCCTATATCAGAGGTACATCACAAAAGATAGCCAAAGTATTGTTGAAACATGGCCTTCGCACCACTTTCAAACCTCATGTCAAGCTGGCAACTCTGATCCGCTCGCCTAAGGATAAACTTCACCCTTTAGCACACCCAGGAGTGTATGAAGTTCCATGTGACTGTGACTTGGCCTATTATGGGCAAAAGGAAGATCAGTGAACATCTGCCTGGAAGAACATGAAAGATACATTCGCTACTATTACTATGGCAAGTCGGGACTGGCAGACCACGCTTTGGACACTCCTTCACACAGGATTAGATGGAGGAAAATGAATGTGCTATTTAGGAGTCGTTATAGATCTGAAAGATTATTTTTTGAGTCAGCAATGGCTTTGAAGTATTCTCCCAACTTTAACAAATATGGTTGCATTAATTTGCCAAAAATTTGGGAGACGGTTATCCTAAGAAAAACTCCTGGATAACTGCGGTTTTTTTTTTCGTTAGAGGGGGGTCAAAAAATAGGACTTTAGATCTTTTGTCTTTTACAATTATATTGTTTCACTCACTCACTGTCGTGTTTACATGTGTGTTGTGCTCAGATGATGCTGAGTTGAAAATCAGCGAAATATAAGCGTTAATAAAACATCTTTGTTGTTAAAAGTGTTTGTAGTGTTGTTAATACCGTGAAAAATAAGTCATGAATATATGTGATTTCTTTCTAATTAATATTAGGTAAAGCAGAAAGTAGACAACTTTCATCTTCAGCTACAGAATTTATTATATGAAGTTATGCATCTTGAAAAAGAAGTTACAAAATGCCTAGAATTTCGGTTTGTATCATTAATTATAAATTTGTTATTTTTGTTTTTCAAGTCTCATTTAGTTATTTATGAAGAATATACAAAATATTAAGAACATACATGTGTTTGGATGTTGGTGGGTTTTTGGTACACATAGTACTCTTAATCAGGTTGTATTGAAAGGTGAAAAACTGTGCTTTCTCTTTCTTCCTCCTTTGGACAAAACTAACAAAGGAAGAACTTTAGATAATTTTCATACTTATGAAATGATAGTCTATGAAGGTTTGATACAATACATTCCACTTCTTAGAATAGACAGTAAATATTAAATACTGTTCAGAAAAAGTGAATATTTAAATACACAAGTGCAGATGCATAACAGACCAGCATAAATGAACTTAGTTTTTCATATGAAAACAGTTACTAAGGGATAAATACCAGAAACAACATATGATTGAGTGTCCAGGGGTTCGAGAGTGCTGGATCTGTAATAGTCATAACCAAGGTCAACACTAACTCCAATAGGACCATGTAGAAAGGGCTTATGTTGAACTGTAAAGCTGGTACTCTCTCCACTCCTGGCTAACTTCTTTATGGAGACCTTTGAAGAAAAAGCCTTAAACTCTGCCCCACATAAACCCATTGTTTGGCTATTCTATGTGGATGATATGTTTGCCACATGGCCTGGATACACTCCACAAATTCTCAACATACTTAATCAATACCACAGGATCAAGTTTACCTTGGAAAAGGAAAACAACATTCTCTCTTTCCTAAACACTGATTACATTCCAGCCTGATGGATCCCTGGCTTTCTCTGTTTACAGAAACCTACACATACAGGTAGATACTTCCATTACATAAAAGTGGATAAAGAGCAATGGTTAAAGGAAGAATTCAGGAATTAGTGGATAGGAATATGATACTCAATAGTGACTAGCATGATTCTGTAAAAGGTAGATCCTGCCTTAATAATTTATTTGCATTTTATAATAAGGTGATAGTGGAATTAGATAAAAGAAATGGTTACACCATGTTTACTGCTGGACTTTGCAAAGGCATCTGACAGAATACTGCATGGAAAACCTATCCATTCCTGTTTACTCCAATATAAATTGGAGTAAATAGGAATTGATGTTAAGCTGGTGACATGGATTGGGGGGGGGGGGGGGCTAACAGAGATCAGAGAGTAGTATATGATTCTACTCCACCATATACTACTCTCTGATCTCTGTTAGAGAGTAGTATATGGTGTAGTATATGATTCTACTCCACCATATACTACTCTCTAACAGAGATCAGAGAGTAGTATATGGTGGAGTAGAATCAAGGTGAATGAGAGTGACTCACGGCCCTATACTGGGGCCACTATTCAATTTAAATATTAATGATGTGTGTGTGTGTCAGGGGGGGTGTTCAGTTTGCTAACAGTGTAAAACTGGGGAGAGCAGTGGTTGATAAAGGTGATGTAGATATCCTGCAGGATGACATAAATTGGCATAGTAGGCAAAAGATAATGGTTGTTAAATGTTGCAAAAATGATGAAAGATTATGTACTTGATCATATTGATGGTGCTGGATTGCAGGGAATTGACAGAGCTAGTGATTTGGGGGTGATAGAGGACAGAGATTTGAAGTTACGAGGGCATATTGCAAAAGTCAGCAAAATAGCTCAAAAGATTACTTGGAGCTATTTTGCTCAAAGTAATCCTTTATTAATATTAATAATTTTAATACATTCATCAAAGATGATGAATGTATCTTTCCACTTAGTTGTGTGAAAGATAGATTCATCATCATCAAATTCCTGACATATATCCTGTACACCCCTTAAGGGGTGTACAGGATATGATAGTACTATATGAAAAATTTACATCATTACTAACTTTCTATCTTCAATTTTCATACCCTTATACTATGATATGTGCTATATACAACCATACCATTCAATGTTTATGAAAATGTTTCAGTAAGGAAATACCATAAGTAAACATATTACTTACTATTATAATAACGGAAATAACTCATGTAACCTATTCTTTATTAGTAGAATTTTCACCTGAGTATCACAGGCATCATCAGTACAAGTGCAAAGGCTAATTAAACAATAACTGATATATTCACAAAGTGCTACCTAAGTAACTAAGGTTAAATTTCCTAAATGTATATCACCAAAAAAATATAAAAAAATTAAATAAATAAATAAAATTTACATTATTACCAACTTCCTATTTACAATTTTCCTCCAAATCAGTCTGTTAAATGTCAGGACTCCAATATTATCAGGTCTTATATTTCTGTCTTCTAAGGCAGTTTTTACTGTATCAATCCACCTATATCTTGGTCTTCCTCTGGGTCATTTTCCTGCTAACCTGGCAGAGAACACTTGTTTTGCTAATCTTTCCTCTCCCATTCTGCTTAAGTGACCATAATGCCTGCGATTAGCTCTGCTAATGCATTCCTGGATGCTGACAATATCAAGTTCTTTCCTAATATCCTTGTTTTAATATGATATTGCCATTGATACCATCTGTTCATGCCCCTAATCTTTCTCAGGACTGTCATATCTACGGTCTCTAGTCTTTGGTCAAGTGTTTTACTTGTAACCCAGCTCTCAGATCCATAAGTTAAAATTGCTTTAAACACACTGTCTTGTATACAGCTAATTTAGTGTTTTGGCTAATTTATCTCTTATTCCATATAAATTTATTCAGTTGACTTCCTACCATACCAGTTTTCTTGATTCTGTTGTCTATTTCCATATTTAATTTACCATCTTCACTAAAAATCGTGCCTAAGTAGCTGAAATGTTTCACTTGTTCTATAAATTCTCCATTCACAATGCAGTTGATGTTTTCAATGTTTCTGCCTATTTTCATTGTCTTTGTCTTTTTAATGCTGACCTTCATACCATATCTATTACAACAGTTATTCAGTTTAGTCTGGGAATCTTGCAGACTTATAGCGGATTTATTTAGAAGTATAACATCATCCACATAAAGCTAAGGGCTGACATTAACATCTTCAATTTTGATATCAGGTTTAATACCACTTTCCTTCATAATGTGGTCCATGTAGATAATAACAGAGGGGACAATGTACATCCTTGTCTGACACCAAATTTAACATTAAACCATCTTCCTGTACTTCCTTCAATTCTAACTGCTGACTTACAACTCAAATAAAGAATAAGTATTGCTCGATATAATGCCCCATTAACATGTGCTGGATTTACATATAAGCTAAAAAAGCTACAGCTTAGGGCCTCGCAATCTGCTGGGGCCTCAAAAAAAAAAAAAAAAAAAAAAAAAAAGACCAGCTGATGTAATTTAAAACAGTAAGGGAGGTGCTCTGGGTTTTGTATAGCTTAGGGCCTCAGCGAGTCTAAATCCGGCCCAGCATATAACTATAGAATTTTGAATAGCTTCACTCTTGGCATTTTGTCATATGTTTCCAGATCTACAAAACTTAAATACAGATCTTTGTTATATTCCCATGATTTCTGGACTATTTCTCGTAAAGTGAAAATCTGATCCTGACAGCCTCTATTTGCTCTTCCAGCTTGTTCACCAAGCTTTCAGTTTTATTTCCCTTTTTATATACAGGTACTATAAGAGCTCTGCTCCAATCATCTGGAATTCGTCCCTCTGTCCAGGCCTTCTGAACTATGCAGTGCAGCCACTATAAGACTTTTATACCTCCATACTTGAGTATTTCTGCTCGAATATCATCTACTCTTTCTGCCTTTCCCCATTTCAGGCTTTTGGTGGCTTTTTCTACTTCAAGTATGGATATGCCTCTGGATATGTATTCCTGAATGCATGCCTGTTGAGTGTTTTTTACCACTGCTGTTTTTAATATGATCATCACCACTTTTTCATTTAGTAATTTTTCGAAGCAATTATTCCATACTTCAAGGGTATCTATTTCTCCTGTTTTCATGTCACCTTTATCATCTCTAATTCCTTTTACAGCACACTTTCCTCCATTCCTAAGCTTCTTCAACAACCTCCAGAATATCTTACCACCTTCTTGATATTTATTTTCTATGTTCTTGCCAAAGTCTTCCCATGACTTTTGTTTAGCTAGTTTTACATGTTTTGTTTTCTTACATTTGTCTCTATATTCTCTAAATCTGAGCACAATCTGACTTATTTGCCAGTAACTTTTGATATGCTTTCTTCTTTTTTTTCACTGCCTCTTTTAACTTCCTGTGTCCACCATGGAGTTCTGATTTTTCTAACCTTACAACCTCACCACATGCCTCTCTGGCTGAATCAATCAGTGTTATTTTCAGGGCTTGCCTCTGAATCTCCAAGGGTTTGGTTCCTGTTCTCAATGAGATTTTCTTATTCCTTATCTCTTCATGTGAATTTATGCACATTTTTATGTTGGAACATTGTGTTAGTAATAACCAGTCCATGTCCTGAGCAGAAACCCAACAGGTATTTGCCATTATTATTAGCTTTGCTCTTTTCTCTAAATTTTCCCAAAATATTTTTGTGTCTGGCAATCATTTCCTATTCTGCTATTTAGATCCCGAACTCTTTCATTATGTCAGTTGCTTTCTCCAAAGCCTCAAAAAATTCCTCAACTTCTACCTTAGTAGTACCTTCTGTGGGACCATAGGTACAAATAAGTCTCATTGTACAATTCCCCATTGTGATATTTGCCGATATCACTCTACTTGAGACTGCCTGCTATTCAAGAAAATTAGCCTCGTATTCAGTGTTGATTACTATGGCTAATCTTTCTTTTCCTTGTTTGTCGTTGTCTGAATATAACATTTTATATTTATTGCTCTGAAAGATCTTGCCAGTTTTTGCCTTTTTTGTTTCAGTCACCCCTATTATGTCAGTCTGGTACTTATCTAATTCCTCAGCTAGCTCCATTTCTTTGCCATTCAGGCTTCTTATGTTGATATTACCGATCTTTAACTCTGGTGATATTGAGTTGGGGTGTGTTTTCAGATTTGTTCTAGTAGCTGACGTTTCGCTATTTGCCATAGTTCCCTGGCAAAAACAACACTGGCTTTGTTTAACCGGGCAATGCCCTAGCTGGCATGAAATTTTGTTCATTATGCAGGTAGATACCTAACAGGGTGCACCACGAGAAGGTGAGGATTGGACCTTAGGTCAGAAGCCCTGGTCGGTTCTTTGCATTCCTTTAAAGGCTATGTGGAGTTCTCCTCTCAGTTATACAGCTTTGACCCTTAAGCACCCCCAAAGATATTGACAAGTATAAAGTTTGGGAGGTTATTATCCCTCTTTATAAGGCTATGATTCAGCTGCATCTTGGCTGCTGTACACAGATTTAGTCACCTGGGTTTCTTGGGGATCTGCAGGTGATGGAAAGTGATGAAAAGTATTCAGAGTTAAGTAACCAAGCTTGTAACAGGTCTGTAGAATGCTTGGTATAAGGATAGATTGAAGGTGTGTGTGGGTTGAAGAGTTTAGTTGACAGGCAGAGGAGAGGGAACTTGATAGAAACCTATAAATTAGTAAAGAGTCTATAAAATTGACACAAAATAAAATTTTCAATACACGATAAGAGAGGAGAACAAGGGTTTATGCCAGAAGTTGTCTAAGAGTATAGTTAGTAAAGGTGTGTGAGTAAATTGTTTACTTGGAGGGTAGTGTATGAGTATAATGGATTACCAGAGGTGGTTGTGAGTGCCCTATGGTGAATGAGTCTTTGGACCTGTAATAGTATAAATGATAAAATAATTGTAATAGCTGATGTTTTTAAGAAACGTTTCCACTATTGCAAGAGAGTTAATGTTTAAAAAAATCTATTGTAGTGCAGTGATTTTATCATTACATAAATCACATCCTAAAATTGTGAATACAGATGCACTTATTTCATCTTAGTCTAAATAACACAACAGCCATATCAAAAAGCAGTCTGATTCCCATCATTTTTAATGGCAGTAGCTCCACCTAATATTTCAAGCATTGACTTCTTAAAAAAAAAAAAAAAAAAAAAAAAAAAAAAAAAAGCAGCACATCTTCAGAATGCCACGTGATTGTGAGGTGTGATGTCAGCACCACCCCAGATTTTTTTTATTTTATTAATTTTTGAAACTTTCTCAAAACTGTTGCTGATATGAGGAACATTTCAGAGGCCTCTTTGATCTGTAGTTACTCAGCCAATCTCATGCAGAGGTGGTGGTTAGTTTTCCCAAGTTGAAATTTTCTTCTTTTAGAGTTTTTCATCTGAAGATGAGTAAGCCAGCATCACAGATTTAGCAGAGTTTACTTCCAAACTCAGATTTTTTTATCCCATGCTACAGGCAAACTGACCAGAAGAACATGCACTGCCATGACTCTATACAACTCAACTGAATGCAATCAGCTCATCCTATAAATAGACAAAGCAGCCTGAGAACATTGCAGTGTACATTTATAAAAGGCCTGAGTGCAGTGTCTTTAAGGATTGTCTAAGAGATTGGAGACAAGATCTAGATATGACCTTATTTTTTAAAGCTGAAACCTGAATTCAGAGGCTTAGAAAATATTGGAAACCTTATCCCAGTTGTGAATAAAATGAGAAACTATATTTTGGAGCTGTAAAATATCAAAATCAGGTAAGCAAACCTCTTGGCTGACCTGAGAGTTTTGCATATCATTTACTCTGTATTATACAGAAATATTGTCTATATAAGTAGAAGGCCAAAATGTTCAAGTTGAATGCCAATGTTTATTTGCTTTAACCATTGCAAACAATAATACAGTGGCACAATTTTAAAATACTACCAGCAGAAACTAAATATTCAATATTTGAAAAAATGCCTTGTTTCCAATGTCATAATAAAATTTTTTTAAGTATGCGGTAACAAATTTAT
Source organism: Typopeltis vanoorti (assembly GCF_054136105.1). Taxonomy (NCBI): domain Eukaryota; kingdom Metazoa; phylum Arthropoda; class Arachnida; order Uropygi; family Thelyphonidae; genus Typopeltis; species Typopeltis vanoorti. The sequence goes on from NC_143552.1 coordinate 11,286,136, forward strand.
TCCTGTGAACAAAGAAATTTGCCTTCACGAATCAAAATCTCTCATTGATGAGTGATTTTGAAACATAGACATATAATTATATCCACAGAAAGAAAAATTGCTTTAAACATCTTTTAGACCCCAAGGAATGGCAAGACATCCAATAGCAATATATATACATGAAACAACAGCATCATCATAAATGGAATCATCTAACAAATTAATTAATGCTCATGCACACCTTCCCACTTTCACTTCCATTGTGCTCAACATTAACAAACTTAGCTCTCATAGTTTTGTTATGTATCTGTCTAGCTGTGCACTTTTTCAAGATGAAATTGAAGTATTAAGCAAAGGTTTAAATTTTCCTATTCCCCTAAAATGCTTTCCTAGAAAAGAATATGTAATAAAAGTTCAAACTTGCAAATTTCCTAAGGACGTAGTTAAGGAATTAATGTACAGTGCTTACAGAAAACTGTGTGGAGAGACATTTCGGTATAGAAAATGTCCATCCTGAACATGCCACTCCCATTACATCATACCATTCTTAGCACTAAGTGCTTCAGGATTCTTGAGGAAAACTGGCCCACTCCTCTTTCAGAGCCAGGATAAGGCCTTCTTTGTTTTCTGAAGGAGAATTTTGAGAAACAGTGCATCTCCCTGTTGCATCTCAAACATGTTCTGTGGGGATTGAGATCTAGGGAACATGCTGGCCACTCGATTTGATTAATATCCTTGGTCTTCAGAAGTATCTCCAGCTCATGTACAATGTGTGACATTGTCATCCATAAAAATGAATTCTTCACCTAGAGCACAGCAGAATGATCAAATATGATGTTGAAGAACACTGTTGCAGTATCATTCACCAGTAATTCACCGATGCATCCATTAAGCATATCTCACCACACCATAACCCCCAGTTTGCCTATTTATCCCTTTCAAGAACATCCATGAAGCATGTCTGACTACACCATGATCCTCAGTACTACCATATTTATCCCTTTCAAGAAGATTTTTGCGATGGTAAGCAGTACCACTTTCACGCCAGATAAAGCATTTGTCTAGAATCAGAGAAAAGACTAAAACGATGCTCATCTGTAAAGAATATATTAGCCCATTGGTGACTTGTCCAATTTTTATGGATACAACACCACTGAAAATGTGCTGTACGATCAGTTATAGATGAGTTAAGGGACGCAGGCTATAGGCCTATTTGTCACAGACATCTCTCCACAGTTTGTCGAGATATCTGCGTACCTGTGCTTGAATGGAGCTGACTTGCAAGCTGGCCTGTCATGGTGCATTGATTATATTTTGCTGTTATAACCAAAAATCTGTCTTCATGCTCCCTGGTAGAGTAAGCACGACCTCTTAGCAGATGTCTGGAACACATTCCATTGGTTTGACACACTGCCCATAGTCTGGATACAATGCTATATGAGATTCCAAACACAAAATTACTGGCAATATCAGTAATTTTGTGATCTTCTTCAAGCTTTTAATAATTCTTCCCCATATGAAACCATGTGAAATGATGTCTTCGAGACATTGCAGGACATCCAAATTTGCAACTTTATTCCCTCACAAAAAGAGCTTCCTTCAAACACAATTTGCTTAGTGCAGCCTTTTACGTTTATCTTGTTGAGTACTATCACATGACTCCTTTGCATGCTATTTGAAAATTTGGATGTGTGCTAGCTTTCTACTCGAAATCATTAGTTATACATATTTCCGAAAGCTGATTTGTGTGAATTTGCAGTTGTAAACTTTAGAAATAGTATTCATCCTTAGGTTTGGACACCAGTGTATACGTGAAATGCCATAACACATTACATCCTTCTTTTTATAATCAGCCATGCTTAACTGATTATCAGTATTCAATGGTATATTATGTATTTTGGTACTTCGACTTTTGTTTATTCTTTTTATTCTTCCTTGTATCTCTAAACATGTCATGACTTTCCATTTTCTTTGTTTCTGACTACTAATTTGGTTTAGTCTTAATACTTAATTTATTTTCTCTATCCTCATGTATCAATGCTAATGTTTTTCTTTTCAGTAGGGCAGGCCATATTATAATCCAGATTATACATAGTTTTTGTTACTACTCTTCTGTTATATATCTGCAGTACCATTTTGCAGAGGTTTGAATTTGCAATATATCATCAAATATATGTTAGGAAGTACATGTCATAAGAAACAAGAATTTAAGCAATATATTATAAAATACTAATTATTCAAAGTTAAAAAAAAAGGAATAAAACACGTAAAAACCAAATAACTATTTTATAGGAGCAATAAACACACCAACCTTTCATCATAAAACCTCAAACCCAATTCTGCTCTGATTTCTCCCTCTTGAGATTATTCATGAAAAGGATTATTTTAATGTCTTTCTGGTGAAAGATCACAGCAGGCATACAGAGAGCTGATCTTGTTTTAACACAAAAGTTTGCTTTGTTTTCCTTATACAAGAGTTGGAGAAGAATGAGATGCAAGAAAGTCAGCATTGTCTTTGAGTGGTGTTGTATTAGCACCTTCAGGATGAAAGCAAGGAAAGGCTTATTTGTTTTATAGCATGTAGCTCTTGCTTCATTCATCCTTTATGCAGGACATAGCAACAAATGTGAATTTGTTTTTTGTTTTTTTTTGATATTCAAAGAAGTACTGAAGTTTCGACCACTAATCATTTATTATCATCATCAAATTCCTGATATGTATACCCTCAGCTGGTGTACAGGATATTGTGATAGTACTACATGAAAAATTTACATCATTACTAACTTGCTATCAAGCCTCCATAGTTCAATCATTATAGATGAGGCCCTTTGGTCAGAAAGACCTCAGTTTGATTCCTGCCAGTGACATGAGGAACTTTATCCGGTCTCTTTCGACAAAAGGTGAGTTAGCTGGTCTCATACAGAGGTAGAAGGTTTTTTCACCCAGAAACTTGGGTTTTTCGTCTCTCAGAACAGGCAAACTGCCCCCCCATGAACACATGCATCTACAAGCATAGGACACACACACCAGGAGGCATAGGGCCAACCACCTTATCCTCGAGACAGTTGTAAGAATAAAAAACCTCGACACTGTAAAAGATAGAAGAGGAGGATTAAGAAAGAACTAACTTTCTATCAATAATTTTCTTCCAAATTATTCTGTTATCTGTCAGGATTTCAGTATTATCAGATCTTATATTTTGGTCTTGTAAGGAGCTTCTAACAGTATCAATCCACCTAGATCCTGGGTCTTTTTCCTAGTATCTTGGCTAGAAATACCTGTTTAAGTGACCATAACCACCTGAGATTAGCACTGCTTCTTCTTCTTATTATTAAGAGAGACCTATAAGGAGTCAGGAACTCATCGAGGGAGGCCACATACTACACACACCAGCTATCATACTTATTCTTGAATTCATTCACACTGCTTGCACTCACAACATCCAGTGGCCAATCCATTCCAATCACGCACCACCCTAGGAGAGCCCTCATCCCCTTCTTAGCAGCATTCATTCTTGGCTTCCAAGGATGCCTTTTCATCCTTTCCCCACTTTCCATAAATTGAAAATTTCCATCCATTGAAATGCTGTATGACCCTTTCAGAAGTTTGTAAGTCTCAATCATATCACCACTCTTTCTCCGGTTTACTAGTGTCTGCAGTCTACAAATTCTCAATCTGTTTTCATAATCAGTATTCCACAATCCTGATATCATTTTTAAGATATCAGGATTGTGGATATCTCCAATATATCAGAATCACAGTGTAAACCAGGAGACCTGCACACAATAGTCCAAGTGAGGTCTTATCAAGGCTTTGTAAAGAGGCAAAATGACATTCTTATCTTTACATGTGAACATTCGGTTCAGCATTGCAATTATCTTTTGAGTTGTATTTGCAATCTTTGCCACATGGCTCCTGAATCTACTAACATTCCAGGATCCCTAGCCTCATCAGTTTCTTCTAGCATAATCCCACCAATATAATATGACATTGGATTTCTAATCATGCCATAGTGAATGTTATGCATAACTGAATGCTAACAATGTCAAATTACTCTCTAATAGCCTTGCTTTTAATAATTCTGTCACTGATGCCATCTGTTCACTTCTAAGAGTGATGTCACTGATGCCATCTGTTCACTTCTAAGAGTGATGTCTTGGTTTCTAGTTTTTGTCAAGTGTTTTTTTTTTCTAACCATACTCTCAGATCCTTAAGTTAAAACTAGTTTTGAATAAATTCACTTTTACCCCACATAAATTTGACCTCATCTGACCTTCTCCCATACCAGCTTTGCTAATTTTGTTATCCATTTCTATATTTAATTTGCCATTCTCGCCTAAAGAGCAGAAGTTGATGATTTTAATTTTTCAGCCGATTGATTTTATTCATTGTCTTTCTTTTCTACTGCTGATTTTCATATCAGATTTTTTACAGCAGATAATTCAACTCTCTCTCTCTCTGCATATGATTTACTCTTTAATAAATGTAGTTGAAGTTTGAAGAATCCAACCACTAAATTGAATGACAGCTATAATAAATTTTCTATTAAATAAAATCAACATTAAAAAGATAAAACTATGAAAATACTCAGGAACACAGAAAACATTACATCATGAATGGAGAACCTATTTTCACCTGTTTAGGCATAATTTTTAGTGAAGATGGCAGGCTAAATATGGAAATAACAAAGCTGGTGTAATAGGGAATCAGCTGAGTAAATTTATTTGTAATTTGAGAGAAATTAGCCAAAACACTGAACTAGTTATATATAAGATAGTTTTCAAACCAATTTTAACTTACAGATTTGAGAGACCTTTTAGAAATAAAACACTTGGTCAGAGACTGGTTAAGTGTTTTATTTCTACAGAAATAAGCTTTGAGAAAAATTAGGGGAGTGGACAGATAGCACCAATGGCAGAATTAGGAAGGAATTTGGCATTGTTAGCATTCAGGAGTGTGTGGTTTGGTAATTTAAATAGAATGTGAGAGGAAAGGTTAGGAAGACAAGTGTTTTCTGTCAGGATGGCAAGAAAAACACCCAGGGAAAGACCACACTCTAGATATGATACAGTAAGTACCTTAAAAAAAAAATAAATAAAAAATCGAGATCAGCTGTCAGCTTTTTTTTTTTTTTTGTATAACATCATCTGCATAAAGTAAACAGTTGAGATTAACATCTCTAATTTTGATATCAGGTTTAATACCACTTTCCTTCAATATTGATTCTAAAAATACAACCTAAACATTTTTCAGTTTTCTTGATTACCACCATGCCATGCTGTCAATGGCACTGTGCATGCAGCATTTTTTTAGAGGCAGAATTCAGAAAATCTGATATAGTGTCAATATGAGTGTGGATCTGAAGGTTTTATTTTATTGAGAGTTTGTATGATATTTTGAATGTTTTTTTTTACCCTCAACATTTCATAATAATGGTAGAGAAGAAATTGTTAGGCTTTTTTCATAAGATTCTAGACATACCATAACTCTCAAACTTGAAAACATGTGAAAATGAACATCTATTATTTATGTATCACTCATAAATTGTATGAATTTTTTTTTCTTTATATACTGATACTATACCCTCTCACTATAGCAAATGGGAGACCTTAGGAATAGTTTATAGAGAATTTTTTCAGAATAGCATTGTGTTGCTGAATATAACAAACTATTCATTAGTTTGTTATATTCAGAGAGAGTATAATGGTGTTTATAGCAAGAGTTGATGTCTATAAGTATTTTAACATATTTGCTTCTTTTTCAATGCTGATAGCCACAGTGAAATTTAGCCATAGCATTAACAAAAACTTATAAATGGACCACATTTGGGATATAATACCTAGCTGGTGAGATATTATGTGGGTTTACAAATTTTTCAAGCCCTGGTCATCCTCATTCTTGCTGAAAACTACAGATATTGCATAACAAATAAAACCTTTGCCTTGTCTGCATCAGGAATATGTATTATTTTCTCCTGTTCAGTTTCAGCCTGCAGATGAGTCATTTTATCTATTAAAAAAATTTTTTTTTTCATTCTTCTACCTTAGTTTGTAAGACTCACAATTTGCACATAATTTGTTACTCTTTGCCAATTGAGGATATCATGATGTTGTTACAGCTGAGTACAATTTTTGTGAAGAAGTATTTTACATATCTTCATGACAATTGTACTCGTCTTGATTGGAGATGTTCTCATTGGTGTCTGTGTGCTGGTGACATTATTTTTTTGAGATTTTCTTTCTTTTGCAAATTGAAATCACTTCTAAAGGAACAGATGCCAACACACCAACTTTTAAGTTTAATATCAAACATTGCTGTATTGTGATTTGGTGTATTCCTGAATGTCAGGCTCTATTTTTCATAAAAATGAATAAAACCCACCATGTTGTGTTTTGGTTTTCTTTATCCAAGTAGCCAACATGTTTTTTTTTTACATCTTTGTTTACTATTTCCACTGAGCTTTGATTGTCTTGGATTTTCACATATGATCATTTCTAACCAAAGCAGCTTTAGTTCTGTTATAATTTTTGCAAATTCTTTTCTGTTGCTATTATGTAAAATATATGGAAAGCCATAAGTTAAAAATATGTTGTTCCCTTGAAAACAACTTCTGTTGCATCTTTGGTCTCTGAGGCTTGTATAAAGATGAATTTGGTAGTTAATATTTATACACAGTTACGTATTTAGATAGTCCATCAGCTTAAGTCCACTTGACCGTGGTTATTTAACTCTGTGCGTAGATACAAAGCCACCATTTTTTCTTCTTAGTTCTTTTACTAATACAAAATTTACACATTGAAAAACAACAACAACAGCAAAAAACTGATCATTGCAACTACTGTACAAGTAGATGTTCACTATAGCAAGCTCCTAGAGACCACAGAAATGGTTTGTTATATCATAGTGTTCATTCACTACAGTGAATTTAGGGGAGAAAAATTGATCCTCCCAATTCCATTTCCATAAAAGAAAGAGGATGGAAGAAGAAATGGTAGGAAATTATACGTGGTCAACAGGAACAATGTTTACGGATTACTGAATTATTGAAGAACATCATACTAACAAGCAGAGGTAAGGAAGTTGTCATTCCTCTTTATAATACTTTGATATGGCCACAACTGGATTATTATGTTTAGGTCTGGTCTTTCTTAGAGATGTGGAAATGGTTGAGAAAAGATTTAGAGCTAAGTGACTGAGACGACGATAGATTGAGGGTTTCATAGGTTGCAAAAGGTATTTGATAGGTGAAACAAAGAGATATGATAGAAGCATTTGTTACTAAAATATTTCAAGGAGTTTCTTTTTCTTGAGGATGTTTAATAATAGGAAGTTTGAAATTATACCCCAAGAAATATGTGAATGTGCACCACTCCTTCACAGAGTCTCCAAATTTATTGATGCACTTGCCCCAACGATAGATCAGTTTATCTATACCAGCACTGAAGAAGTCTGTGCTCACACTCAGTAATCAACATCACACTGCCTGATGAACTTCCTCATCCATAGTGAAATACTTTCTGGAAAGGTGCTTCTTGAAGGGGTCAAACAAATGGAAGTTTGAAGGTGCTATGCTGGGGGGGAAATGGATGTGCAGAGTTTCCAAAGATTATAGCGCAACTACTCACTAGTGATGTGTGGAGTAGTGTTGTCATTCCAAAATCACACTACTTGTCAGGAGTGCTGGTCGTTTACGTCAAATGTTGGCTTTCAGTTTGTCCAACGTTGCACAATAAAGCTCTACATTGATTGTTCCTCCCTTCTGCAAGAACTCTACCAACAGAACACCTTGACAATCCCAGAACAGTGGTCATGACTTTTGGGATAGTGGGAACAGTTGTGAATTTTTTGCACACAGGAGATTGTGAATGTTTCCAGGTCATCTTTGTTCTCCGGGGTAAAGTGATGAACCCACATTTCATTTCCTGTGACTAGGCGAGTGAGAAAATCCCAGCCCTTGTTGCTGTGTTGCAATACATTCTACAGACACATTCCCATGTGTGTTGCCTTGTACTCCTCTGACAGTTGTCGGGATACCTAGGGAGCCCACCTTTTGGTAGGCTCCTGCTAGGTGTCCCAACAATTGAACAATTTCATAAACAGTGGATTTAGTGGAGTTCACCACTTGTACAATTTTACACAGTTTCACATGACAGTCTTCCAGAATGATGCCTGTAATGTGCAAAATGTCTTCTGTCCTGCTTGATGAAGGCCTGCCCACCCAATGTCAATCTCCAATGTCATCACCACCACCACCCACCCACTTTAAATTCACTGCACCAAAAACATACCTGTTTCATGAACATCACCTTTTCTCCATACACAGCAACCAATTCATGGTGAATGTCACTTGGAAACCCCTTTTCTTGCAAAAGTCGAATAACTTCGTGGACACCTGTTTAAGACCATACTTGCACAGTAGCTACCCTTGGAAATGGAATTAGCTGTGAGGCGACATAGCACCACATTGGCAGTTTTTTGAATGTTATTAACCAATCTATCTGTCCACATTGTTTTATCTCATTCCCCTTCACCATTATTGAGCAAAACAAAAGTAAATTTTGCTAAGGCAAAAGAAGTTGTTCAGCTAATGAGTGTCCATTTTGCTAAAAGCTGTCAACCTGGTGTATACAACATTGAGCTCACTGCTATCTCTTCACTGTTATTAATTGACTTAAGGAATTCACAACGTACAATAGAATATAAATTAAATTAAACTTTAATATACATTTCCAATATTTCGGCAACGTCGTGTTGCCATTTTCAAAGGAACTTACAATAAAGACACGTGCACACAGGCACTACATACAGTAAATGAGGACGGAACAGGAAGATATCATTTCTCCTAAAAGTCCTGATAACGTTCCCTAGCAGGCTATGTAGGTATTCGTGGCCGTTGGGCTAAAGGTCTCATGATATATGTCTCCCAAATTTGGGGCAATCTCATGCAACCAAATTTGTTGAAGTTTAGCAAGTTTCTTAAGGCTGATTCCATGAAAAGTCTTTCAAACTTGAACTTGCTACGATGTATTATTGTGGCTTTCTTCCACCAATTCTGTGGCATGTATCCAGAGCATGGTCTGCAAGACCAGAGTGGCTATACTGGTGAAAATGGATGTAGTCCTTGTGTTCTGAAATTCTGATATATGCTGTCCTGCCTGTTTGGCCAAAGTAGGACAGCTTACAGCTGCAAGGGACCTGGTATACTACAGGTAGGTCTAGGGGAAGTGGTTGGTCTTTAGTGGAGCAGATAAGGGATGCCAATTTTCTATATGGTCTGTAACAACATGTCAAATCATGTTTTCTTACGATTTTGGTAATTTTTTCCGAGGTGCCTTGGATGTAGGGAATGGTGATGGATTTGATGGAGTAATCCTTGTTGTGAAGGGGGGGGGGGGGGGGCTGTGGTTTACTGGTTTCAATATTTTTTGGATTTTTTTTGGGAGGGGGTTGCCATTAGCTGAGAAAGTATTCAGGATGTAATTTAGTGGTTAGGGCATTGTCATTTGAACAGATTAGTTTAGCCCTGTTGTATAGTGTCTTAATAACTCCATATTGTTGTGAGGGGGGGGGGGGGGGTTGTTGGTAAATGTATCTGCATGTATGGGTGGGATCCAGTCTAATATTGTTGGCAATGTGGTATGGAAGGTGGTGGATTCCCCGTTCGTTCTGGATCATTATATCCTCAGTCGGTATTTTCCTGGGAGCAATGCCGAAGTTGTGGCCACGTGATAGTGTGATGAGTGCTGTAGGCTTCAACGTAACTGAAGAAAGGTTGACTACAGTGTTGGTTGGAAGTTTTGGTTTGGAGGTCAAGCTGTATGAGTGCTGTAGGCTTCAACGTAACTGAAGAAAGGTTGACTACAGTGTTGGTTGGAAGTTTTGGTTCAGAGGTCAAGCTGTTTGTTAATTTCTCAAATTTCTTGATATGTCGACCCCATATTTTTTGAAATTCTTTATCTGTGGCAGTGCACGAGACATATAAAATAGACCAAAGCTCGTGAATTAACGTATTGGAAAGCTCTTCTTGAAGCGCCTGAATAGCTTTGTTTGCATCAGTTCGGAGAACTCGCGTGGCGGCAATTTGTTCCTGTAGCTGGCGTGGTTATAAATTCAGAGAGCCTTTTGCGAAAAGAAACAGTGCTTGAATTTCACACAAGTTGGGATTACCTGATTATCCCAGCAACATTTTAGGAAGGTCAGACGATTCAGTTGTCTTGATAACTTCAGCTTCATTTTACTGTTTCGGCAGGCGTTGAGCGTAATGGAATCTCCGTGAATGATAGTAATTCTCGTAGAAAGGCTTATACGCTGGTTATATATAATTATTAATTGACTTAAGGAATTCACAACGTATAATAGAATATAAATTAAATTAACCTTTAATATATATTTCCAATATTTCTGCAACATCACATTGCCATTTTCAAAAGAACTTACATTAAAGACACGTGCACGCAGGCACTACATACAGTAAATGAGAACGGAGCAGGAAGCTATCGTTTCTCCTAAAAGTCCCGATGGTATTCTTGGCCATTGGGCTGAAGGGCTCATGATGTATGTCTCCCAGATTTGGGGCAGTCTCATGCAACCGATTTTCAAAGGAACTTACAATAAAGACACGTGCATGCAGGCACTACATACAGTAAATGAGAACGGAGCAGGGAGCTATAGTTTCTCCTAAAAGTCCCGATGGTATTCTTGGCCATTAGGCTGAAGGTCTCATGATGTATATCTTCCAAATTTAGGGCAGTCTCATGTAACCAAATTTGTTGAGGTTTGACATGTTTCTTAGTGTTGGATCGTATTTCTTACTTATTCGTTGTTTTTACTTTATTAGTTGTTGATTGATACTAGTCTGAATATAAAGAAATTTATATTATCTTGCGCCACCTTATATTCAGATTAGTCTACATAATATAGAGGAATCAATCATCAACTAATGTTTACAGTCTCACTTTTCTACAGGCAAAGGTTAATATTATCTTTTAAGGCTTCTGCAAGGTCCGATAAATTTTTATGAGCGGTGCAATGAAAGGAAATCAGGCAAACATCAATTTGAATTCAATAAAACAAAACATTTAATGCAGGGTTATATAACATGTACATCTAAGTATAACTTTCTAAACAAGATAATGCAATTGAACAAATTCAAAATATCTCTGAGATACAGATATTCAGTTAGGTTTTAAGATTAAAGCCAAAATTCTTAGATCTTATTATTCAATACATAAGCATTTCTATCACAACTTGTCTATTCTATGAGACAAATCATATCATCTACACATCTATTTAGTTCTAGTGCTTAGAATAGATACAATGCATTAGGTATCAAACATTCAACTCTCAGGTCTCTATATTCTGCCAATTAATAGAAAATAGTTTTCACAGTTCAAAGTTCCAGAATTCACAATAAATATTTTTATAGTTGGCTTCTCTAATTCACTTCTGGTCTCTAAACACTTAATTGAATTACTAAGCACATATCAATTCAAGGGAAATTACTTTAATGCTTCATTCCTTCGACTATTTAAACACCTCAGCTAGAGTATAGGTATATTAGACAGAATTAACTTTCAGTTGCTTCACACTGGATGTAAAATGGATAAGTCTTACCAGGTTACAACTTCTGCACATTGAATTCACTTAGGCACATTATCAAAATTCCTGCTAACTAATTATTGTGAAGAAACACAATTCAAAGAAATATTAAACACAGAGCTACATAAGTGTTGACACATTAGATTTATGTCATGTACTAATTCCTTATCTTCCACTATGTATTGACTTCAGCTCTGCAGCTTTCCTCCTCTAATCATTAGGAATCTATCGTAATATCAGAATTCCATAGAGGTAGTTTTTTAATGCCTATTTATTCCCAGTTCTTTCCTTGTCGATTTTTCTGCATATCTCAACTTGCCTTTCATTACACACAACCAGTCTCTTCGCTGTCCCTAAGCTTTCTCCTCCTGTTTACTTTCATTTCCCAATTAACTGCATTTATTCTTCCTGCCAAAATCCAGTTCAGCTTACATCTACAGGCTTCTCTCCATATCATAGCCGTTCATGTTCTAAGCACATGCTAACTAAAAACAACTCCGTTTCTCCTTTACGAGCCAATCAAATTCAATCAGAAGAATTACATAAAATCATATCAGCAGAATTCCACATTTTACATTCCTTTTTTTAGAAATAACAAATAAAGAAATAATCCGTAATTCACATAAAATACATTTAAATATGATAAATACAAATTCTTATAATATATATATATATATATATATATATACACAGCTTCTTATAATATTAATACAGGAATAAATAAAATAAATTGAATGACATTTTGATACAGAGTCTTTTCATTACCAATACAAATCCCACAATTATATAATTAAATAATAATCAACAACAAACTGAAAGTAATTATATGAATAATAATTTATAAGCAAGAAATTAACATCAAATAATATTTACAAGTATTGCTTAAGTTATGGCAGATTATGTTAAATGTGAATGAAGTATTATAATTCTCAAATATCTTCATTCACAATTTAACATTAGGGCTGAGGCCGATTCCATGAAAAGTCTTTCAAACTTGAACTTGCTACGGTGTATTATTGTGGCTTTCTTCCACCATATTCTCTGACGTATATCCAGAGCATGGTCTGCAAGACCAGAGTGGCTATACTGGTGAAAACGAATGTAGTCCTTGTGTTCTGAAATTTTGATATACGCTGTCCTGCCTGTTTGGCCAAAGTAGGACAGCTTACAGCTGCAAGGGACCTGGTATACTACAGGTAGGTCTAGGGGAAGTGGTTGGTCTTTAGTGGAGCAGATAAGGGATGCCAATTTTCTATATGGTCTGTAACAACAGGTTAAATCATGTTTTCTTACGATTTTGGTAATTTTTTCCGAGGTGCCTTGGATGTAGGGAATGGTGATGGATTTAGAGTAATCCTTGTTGTTAAGGGGAGAGGGTTGTGGTTTACTAGTTTCAATATTTTTTGGATTTTTTTTTTTTGGGGGGGGGTTGCCATTGGCTGAGAAAGTGTTGAGGATGTGATTTAGTTCAGTGGTTAGGGCATTGTCATTTGAACAGATTAGTTTATCCACCAACAATCCCCCCCCCCCCACATCAACTCCATATTGATGTGAGGGTGGGGGATTGTTGGTGAATGTATCTGCCTGTATGGGTGGGTTTGCTATAAACAGAGAAAACCAAGGTTTCATCAGGCTGGAGGTGACTAGTGCATCTAGGAAAGGGAGGCTATTGTTTTCCTCTTTCTCCAGAGTGAACTTGATTCTGGGGTGTTGGTTGTTTAAGTGTGTCAGGAAGGAGAGGAGTGTGTCAGAGCCATGTGGCCAAATAGCAAACGCAACATCAACATAGCGAAGCCATATGGTTGGTTTTTGTGGGGTAGAGTTTAAGACTTTCTCTTCAAAAGTCTCCATAAAGAAGTTGGCCAAGGGTGGGAAGAGTGGTGAACCCATGGCTGTCCCCTCTATTTGTTTGTAGAATTTTCCCTGCCAAACGAAATTGCCTGAGTTCATTGTGAACTGCAATAGGGCTCAGATATTGGGAGGAAATTTAGCTAGGATTAGCTCTTAATGTTTCTTACAGTGGGACATTTGTGAATAAGGAGGAGACGTCAAAACTGACCATTATGTCAGTATGTTGGAGTGTAAGGTTTTCTATGCTGGCTTTGAAGTGGACTGAGTTTTTTTATGTGATGGTGTGTTGCCAGTGTAGTGTGTGAGTGCGTTGGCCAAATGTTTAGCTAATTTGTATGTGGCAGAATCAATGCCATCCACTATGGGACGTAATAGTACATTTTCTTTATGTATTTTTGGGAGTCCATATATACGGGGGGAAGGGGGGGTATACAGTTAAACGGTTTTAATTTGTCAGTAACTTCCACAGGCCAAGAAGTGTTCTTCTTAAGGAGCCTATGGAGTTTTCTAATTTGTAAGTTGGTGGGATTATATTCAATGGGAAGGTAAGCAGCACGATCTAATAATAGAGAATTAAGCTTCCCTTTGTAGTCTGTTAGGTTGAGTACTATCGTTCCTCTTATCCGCTCTGGTGATTACTATTTCTTTGTTTTTCTTCAATTCCTGCAGAGCTTTATACTCACTATTGGATATGTCGGCTTTGGTGGTCTTGCTTTGGTGAGAACACAAGCTACATCCAGTCTAATATTGTTGGCGATGTGGTATTGAAGGGGACGGATCCCCTGTTCGATCTGGATCATTATATCCTAAGCCGGTATTTTCCTGGGAACAATGGCGAAGTTGTGGCCATGTGACAGTGTGATGAGTGCTGCAGGCTTCAACGTAACTGAAGAAAGGTTGACTACAGTGTTGGTTGGAAGTTTTGGTTCGGAGGTCGAGCTGTTTTTTAATTTCTCAAATTTCTTGATATGCCGACCCCGTATTTTTTCAAATTCTTTATCCCGCGGTGCACGAGACGTCATATAAAATAGACCAAGGCTCGTGATTTAAAGTATTGAAAAGCTCTTCTGCAAGCACCTGAATAATCTGTTCAAATGACAACACCCTAACTACTGAACTAAATCACATCCTCAATACTTTCTCAGCCAATGGATACCCCCTCAAAAAATCCAAAAAAAAAATAATAAAAATAATGAAACCAGTAAACCACAACCCTCCCCGCTTCACAACAAGGATTACTCTAAATCCATCACCATTCCCTACATCTGAGTTACCTTGGAAAAAATTACCAAAATCTTAAGAAAACATGACTTGACCACTTGTTACAGACCATATAGAAAATTGGCATCCCTTATCTGCTCCACTAAAGACCAACCACTTCCCCTAGACCTACCTGGTGTATACCAGGTCCGTTGCAGTTGTAAGCTGTCCTACTTTGGCCAAACAGGCAGGACAGTGTATATATCAGAATTTCAGAACACAAGGACTACATCCGTTTTCTGCATGATTGAGAATGACTACAATGATAACTAGAACAGGCATTGGGTTAAACACGTGTAAAGGCTTAAGGCCTGTATCATGTCTGGATGATGTAAGGGTAGGTACAGTTCCTTAACCAGTACAAAGATTAATAAAAAATAAATAAAATTACCAGTGGTATACTACAAGGATCAGTCCTTAGTCCACTGTTATTCAATCTGTACATTAATGACATTAGGTAGGATTTGACAGGCAACATACAGCTCTTTGCTGATGATGCAAAGATAGATGGGGTAATCAGGAATGCTGCTAATATGCAGTACTTCCAGAATGATTTTAATAGGCTGGAATTGTGGGCATGGAAAAATCGATGTCAGTTCAGTGTCAGTAAATGCAGAGTCACGCACTTTGGCATTATTTATTAGATATCCAATGTCATTATATTGGTGGGATTATGCTAGAAGAAACTGATCAGGCTAGTCATCTTGGAGTGTTAGTATATAGGAAGTTGAAGTTTAGGGGGGCCATGTAGCAAAGATTACAAATACAACTCAAAAGATAATTGCAATTCTGAAATGAACTTTCACATATAAAGATAAGGATGTCATTTTGCCTCTATACAAGGCCTTGATAAGATGTCACTTGGACTATTGTGTGCAGGTGTAGTCTGGTTTCCATTGTGATTCTGATACAGTGCAGAGAGTAAAAAAGGAGAATGTTAAAAATGATATCAGGATTGTGAAAAACTGATTATGATGACAGATTGAGAATTTGTAGACTGCAGACACGAGCAAACAGAAGAACGAGGAGTGATATGATTGGGACTTACAAATTTCTAAAAAGGATTATATAGAATTTCAGTTGATGGAATTTTTCAGTTTTTGGAGGGTGTGGAAAGGACAAGAGGGCATCCTTGGAATCTGAGAATGAATACCACAAAGAAAGTGGTGAGATCTAGATTTTTCTCTCACAGGACAGTGTATGGCTGAATGAATTGTTGTTGGATGTTGTATATGCAAGCAATATGAATGAATTCAATAACAAATATGATAACTGGTGCATATAGCATATGGCCTTCCTCAACGAATCCTTGACTCCCTGGAGGCCTCTCTTAATAATAATAATAATCATGGAACTAATACACATTTTCTCTTTCTCTTTCCATTCTTATTTTTATTGATTCTGTTAAAGGCATCTGGTAATAGTCACACCCAGATCACCATGACATTTCTATGCTTTTGCAGAAATTTATCAGATCTAACTGCCTTCCCATTTTTCATCTTTCTCAGTACTTCTTCTGCTTCCATTCTTGTTATGTTAGGAATTAGCCCTATTACTACTTGATCTTCTTCATCCTTTTGTATACTCCCATTTATTTCATTAATTTCTCAAAATACTCTTTCCATCTATCTTGCACATCCATTTCTTCTATAAAAAAATTAGTTTAATCCTTTATCCAAGTGTGAGCAAACAAAGTTTGCGCCTGAAAGTATCTTCAGGACTGCGGTAAGGTGGTACAACACCAGGGCAACTCGTTGCAAAGGTGGAGCAAGCTACCAACACTCCTATCGCAGTATCTCCTATAATGCAAAACACATCTCCTTGCAGATATGTCTAATGTTATGCATTAAGGGAAGGGCCACTACCCAGACTAGTTTTGACCCTTATTGAGGTCTCTTCAGTGAGAGCCAGGCCCAAGTGGAGATACCAGGCAGAAGCATTAGCAGGTCATCTCTACCTATAGGAGTTGCAAAATGGTGTGCTACCCTTTTTTAATAAATTACTCTGGATTTAGAGAAAGATATTGAAAGTTTATTTTTTACTTGGTTAGAGTATAATAAAATTAGTTTAATCCTTTATCCAAGTGTGAGCAAACAAAGTTTGTGCCTGAAAGTATCTTCAGGACTGGGGTAGAGATGACCTGCTAATGCTTCTGCCTGGTATCTCCACTTGGGCCTGGCTCCCAATGAAGAGACCTCAATAAAGGTCGAAACTAGTCTGGGTAGTGGCCCTTCCCTTAATGCATAACATTAGACATATCTGCAAGGAGATGTGTTTTGCATTATAGGAGATACTGAGATAGGAGTGTTGGTAACTTGCTCCACCTTTGCAATGAGTTGCCCTGGTGTTGTACCACCTTACCCCAGTCCTGAAGATACTTTCAGGCGCAAACTTTGTTTGCTCACACTTGGATAAAGGATTAAACTAATTTTATTATACTCTAACCAAGTAAAAAATAAACTTTCAGCATCCATTTCTTCATACACTACAGTGATCTTGATCATTCTGGTATATATCTTTATATGTTTTGAGCTGATATATATTTTTTACTTTCTGTAAAATGCTTCATCATACACACTTTCATACAGGTTAGCATAGACTTCAGCTTTAGATCTTGCTACTGCTCTGTTTGCCTTTTTTGCTTTGCTTCTCTATATTTTGCTATTATTGTCACCTATTTTGTCCCATTTCTGCTTAGCCACTTTTCCTTAATACACTTTTGTACCTTGTCATTCGACCACCATGTTTCTTTGTTTATCTTAATTTCTTGGTGTCTGGTCCAACACTTCTTTACTAATATTACAGATGTTTTCCCATTCTGTATCTCCTATCGATTCATTTTCAGCAGTCATTGATTGTCCCTTTTTGACACACTTTAAAGTCATTTTTTTGGGAACAGCTTTCCTCACACTTTTTTCCTCCCAAAGGATTAACAATGCCCGTTGTTGAAGAAATACATAGGTTCTTTCTCCTTAACATTGACCACCCTCTACATGCTTATGTATAGACTGACGTTATAGGGTTCATATTAAAAAAATATGTTAATTGAACATTAAATGCTCATTCATGCATGACTAACATTCCTGTTCCTTTAAAACGTAGTAACAAAAATATTGTGAAGCTGTTTTAACAAGGTTATTTTTTTTGACAAAATTTAGATCAAAAGATGAGGAAATAGATTTAGTTCCAGTTAAAGAATTTTATAGAGATGCCCCAAGAGAAATTTCAAGACCAGTAAGTGTTTGTGTATTATTTTTTCTGATTTTTTGTTATAGTGATATATTTTTAAGGTTTGTGTAATGTATTTTTTTCTGTGCAGTAACAGAAGACGAAAAATGGTAAGGAATATCTTATGAAGTGCTCCCTAAATTATCTTTTACCATTATGGCAAAAAACTTTTTATAAAGTAGCTTTCTGATGTGCAGTATGTATCAGGATGGTAATAATTGTAAAATATCTTTTGTGATACAGTAATTTACTGTATATCAAAACCAGAATAGAAATTCCATTTACTGTTCTGGTAATTGAATGGTAAGGATAATCCAAATAAGTGTGGTACATTTACATGGTTCCTACCATAAAATGGTTGACATACATTGAAGGATTTGTTTTGAAGGTTAGATGAGTGATAGATTACTGCATTTGCGTCATCTTTTAGATGTCATTGCTTGGTAATTATGTCATGTCACCAGCAATTCTTCTTCCTCTTTATATCACTTTTATCCCACTTGGTGCAGGGTCCTTTATGATTATGCAATTGTGGAAAACCTCAACCAGCTTGTCACAGAGTCTGGCATTGCAGGGGGAGGGGGGGTAACCATTTTTATGACTGTAGAAGTGTGTGTTCATAGAGCAGGTTTGCCTGTTCTAGGGTATGGAAAACCCAAGTTTCTGGGTTAAGAAACCCCTATATCCGTATGAGACCAGATAAAGGTCTTCTCACGTCTTGGACAGGAATCAAATCCAAATCTTTTTGACCAAAGGGCTTCATCTGTATTGACTGAGCTACAGAGGCTCTTATATCACCATTAATTGAAAACAAATAAGATTCTTAGCATATTTCTTTATATCTGCTTGAGGAATTTTAACTTCATTACATTCAAAATGTTTTATTTTAGATCAGTAAGAAAGAAATATGCTAAAATTTCAGATTCTCTAGAATAAGATATCACAGAAATTTACAATTTCTCTGTCATCTTATTCTCAAGTCTAACCAGAAAATCTAAATTTGCATTGCGTATAACAAAGATTTCTGTCTCTCATTCAGCTTGACAAGTGGTGTTGGAAAAGGGGAGCAAGTTGGTATTATTGAGACATTGAAGTTGCCTAGGAAGATGACCTCACTGTTTGGATGGCTGGATTGCAAATGATTGAGCTTCAAGGAGAGGAATGTGAAGAGGTCTGAGTAGTTATCATAGTTTGAAGAATGGTAAATGCAGCAGATAAACATTGCTAGATGGGCCAAGGAAACCTTAATCCAAAGGAGCTTGAAAGGAGGGGATTCTAAATTAGACACTCTCTGGCTTGCAGTGTCTGATCTCACAGGTGCCATCCTTGTGGTAGAAGGAATTGCGAAGTGTGTAATTTGAACATTGCAAATGGGCAGTGGTGGATGTTATTTGGGTTTCTGTCAAGAGTGAGATGTTTGGTCTGGATGAATGTAAGTAATGGTAAATGTCATTTATGTTGGTGTTAATGCCAGGAAAGTTATTAAAGTGGATGTAAAAGTGAATTTTTAATGAGGAGATTCTGGTATGGTTTGCATGCTCGGATTATTTTTATTGTGTAATTTTTACAGTAGTTAGAGGAAGATTCCTCTTTTTTGCATTTCCACTATCATTGTAAGATTCACTGTAAGTTTGTTCATGATTATGTGGAAGGATAGAGTAGTGGAGATGTGCAGTGAGATGAGATACTCTTAGACAGTCTGTGGCATCACTGTTTTAACTGATAAACTTTCAAAATAGAGGTTATGGGTTTCTAAGTATGTATGTATGGGATGACCTTGAAAGGTATCACTCGCATTGCATGGAGAAGGGAGGAGACCAGAAACTGGAATGCTCCAATAAGCTGGGTGGTGGTATTTCAGGCAATGAAGGTTATTTGTCAACTAGTAGTCTAGTTGGCATTCTGTCTAACTGGGAAAAGTATCCCTTTATAGTGGGGATACTTGCTGGATTCACTGGTCCTTTTTGTGGAAACATGCCACTTCGAGGAAGGTGGGGTTCACGTGACAGGGAGAGGCTGTATATTGCGCATTGTCTTCTTGCTCACTAGAGGCCCCATGTTGGAGGGAGACACTGTTTAAAGATGCTGTCGATTTTTGTTGCATATCTGATCATCCCATCTCTCTGATGTAACAGATGCTGCATCGCAGAAAATTTTATATACACATGGTCTCTTCAGTGCTGAATGAAGTGGTTTTGGTGACCTCATAGAGACTTTCATTGTCATCAACATGAAGACAACTTTGAAGTTAGTTTAACACGTTAGTAATTTTATCTGTGATGTAAGATATAGAAGCTACACCTTTATATTGTTTTCTTGTACGTGCTGAACAATTAATGGCTTTTGTAAAATGTTACTGATGGTTTTAAGACTATAGCCATTCTTTAGGAGTATTTTATTGAGGTAATAAAACTAGCAGATACCTTTTACAGAAGTCATGAAATTTTCCTACTCGTATACAAGAAAATGTAGACTTCAAAGATAGGCTACATTTTCTTGTATATAGACTACAAAGACTAGAATCTAGACTACAAAGGTAGTCTAGATTCTTCACATTATATAAACATTATAGATAAAATTGCTGATATGTTAAAACTGTAAATTAAAGATGCTAAGATGTTATATTCTTGGTTTAATCCTTTATTTGAGTTTAAGCAAACAAAGTTTGCACGTGAAGTCACTTCACAACTGGGATACTTGTATGTAGAGGCTAACGATTTCACATCAGTTGCCTTAATATCCCATAATGCAATGTGCACATCCTTACAGATGGAAATGTATAATGCTATGCATTATGGAAGGGCCACTACCCAGACCGATTTTGACTTTTATTGAGGTCTCATTAGTGGGAGTCAGACTATCCCAGTTGTGAAGTGACTTCATGTGCAAAATTTATTTGCTTACACCTGGATAAAGGATTAAGGAAATCTTTTTTTTGCAATCGCATCAGATTGGTCTTTTATATAATCAAGTTCAGCTATAATTCTCGCACGAACTTTCCTGCGATAATAAGCTTTAAAAGCTTGTACAATGCCTTAATCACATGGTTGAATTAACAATGTAGTGTTCGAAGACAAGAAAATTACTTTGATGTTCTTTAACCATAAATTGTTTGTGTGTGGTGCAGTTGTCTATTAAAAGACAATTTTTCACTTTAATTTAAAATCCTATTTAACTAACCAGTTGTTGAAAATGTCATTAGTCATCCAAGCTTTTGCACTAGAACAATAGTCAACAGGCAAACTTTTGACACCTTTAAAACACCGAGGATTTTTACTTTTTTCCAATCAGTAGGAGCTCTCGGTTCTCACCTTTCATATTAGCACAACAGAGAACTGTCACTCTCTCTTTTGAAGATTTAAATCCTTTAATACTTTCATTTTTAAACAAATAAGTATGCTCAGGCACTCCCCCTTCCCCCCTGGGGAGTGCCTGAGCCTACTTTCTGGCGAAAACAATGGGGGACCTTCCTTAACCGGGCGATGCCCCAGCCTGTGTGAAATTTTGCCATGTTGTACCATCATTTTGTATTTTGGTTTAAGCCAATAAGAATCCAATTTGGTCGACTAAATTCCAAATTGCCAGCCCATCCTCGTTCGTTCATTATCCAGGTAGATACCCAACAGGGTGCACCATGAGAAGGTGAGGATTGGACATTAGGTCAGAAGCTCTGGTCGGTTTTCTGCATTCCTTTAATGGCTATGTGGAGGTCTCCTCTCAGTTTTATAGCTTTAAGTTATCAGTTCAAGGATGGAGTAGCTATAGTATTGAACACTAAACATAAACTTCTCAAATGGGAGACATTGTCAAATAGTGATGTGCACGTTTTCAAAATTGGAAATTGGTAAACCTGATCAATGAGCATTGAAATTTTCAGGTAACAGTATTATAGATTTAGAGGAATTCTTTTGGTCATGTGAGAGAGAGAGAGCAACTGACAAACTAAAATACTTTTGTTGGAAACTTAATAGCAAACTAGGAAGTGAATCATAGACCTAAACAAATGTAAAATAAAATTGATGAAAAACATATAACTTAAATCTGCTTAGGAAATGGATTACTAATTAACTACCATTACATTCTAACACAAAGATGTGTATAAATTTAAATGGTAAGAACACATGAGAAATAAGAAATATATTATAGACTGTGCTATCTTCCTTCTGGTTGTGAATATAGGACTATTCATGAATGGGATTTGAAATAGGATGATCATTGTCTAGTAGAGCAGAATAGGAATGTGTGCAAAAGTTTTAAACATGATCAAAATTAGCAGTTTATTGACATTTATTGAAATGTACAAATATTTTTAGAGAAAAAGTGAAAAAAAGGTGCAATGACAGAATCTAAAAATCAGTGGTAGAATTGAAGAAATCGTATTGAAAATTCTTTGCAAATATGTTAGAATGTGTGTAAAGAGAATAGAGAGTAAATACAAAAAAGCAAAGTTGGGTGTGAAAGTATCTTCACTAACATTATGAGAAGCCTTTCAGAACAATGGAGATAATAAATTATCATTGTTCTGAAGGCTGCCAAGAAAGCTGAGAAATGAAGGAAAGCACACTATAAAAGGAGTCAAAAATGGTAAATACAGTTCAATGATGAAAGAGAAAATTCATTATCATCATCAAATTACTGATATGCACCCTCAAGGGGTGCACAGGATATGATAGTACTACATGAAAAACTTACATCATTACTAACTTCCTATCTACAATTTTCCACACCAAATCAATTGTTACCTGTCAAGACTCCAACATTATCAGATCTTATATTTCTACCTTCTAAGACACTTTCTACTACTGTATCAATCCACCTATTGTAATCATATAGTTGTTTGTTGCTATTATTTAAAATGTCTTTTCTCTATACTTTATATACCGTTATTCTATTTAGCAGTGCCCTAAATAGCGCTTTCTCTCTCGTAGCCTTTCTCACTTATTCTACTGCGTACTAGGTTTATCCACCTTCCGTATTTTATTAGTCGTATGCCTAAGAACACTGAAAATTTATTTATTGAGACAGTGTCATCAGTATATCGGCATAAGACTAAATAAAGATGTCCTCCCACGATGAGTCTTCGGACTCCTTGGAGGTATCAGGAATAATAATAATAATAATAATAATAATAAAACGTTCGGTAGATCTCTCTCTCTTACTAGCGTAAATTTCCTTTAACAAAGTTTACATTAACAGTCGTGGTTCTTAAGTAATTAAACTGCGCGTTTAATGCTTTAGTCGTTTCCTGCTCACAAGTCCGATTATTTTTTTTAGAAACAGTGCAGTTGTAAAATAAAGGATCAGGCAGCACTTTTAACAAATAAATAAAACACATTTATTTACATTAATATGAAATATACATGAATCGAATGACAGGAGGATTGCTTTCTCTACCCATCTAAAAAAATCTTTAGCATAAAATTAGAATCCTTTTATTTCAATACTAAATAATCTGTTTAACTCAAATACTTATTTACTCTCTGCTTACAAATTCAACTTAATAAACTTCTAGTTTACTCGCAAAGAGGCTAGTTTTTATAAATTAGATATCAACTTCTAACATGCCAATTGACTCTCTTATGGACGCTTCTTATTACTATTAAACTAATTCTTAACAGTCCATTATACAACATATCTCCTAGATTATAGAGAAAATATACAAAGGGAAGTGACTTACAGAGGCTCTGTATCACACATTCAGTCAAGAGTCTTTTACTACAGTCTTTATGGCTTTTCTTTCATCTCGAATTTTAGGCTTCTTTCAGGAGTATCTTGCTACAGCAGTATCACTTCGGGATATTAGTGGACTTTTTGACTGCAATCTGCGGTACTCGAATACAAAGGTTTCAGCATACAGGCAATTTCTTCTCTGGCTCCTACTTCAGGAAATTCTGCTTCTAATTGCCGCCTTCTGCTACTAACTGCTGACTGGCTCTGGTTCTTTTCAGTAACAGCACTTTGCCCTTGCTCTTTAGGCACTTGGATCTCGGCTCTCCTCTCAGCAACTGGGGCCTTGCCTCTCCTCGTTCTCTGCCGCCACTGTTCTGGTTCGGACTCTGCTTATGGTCTGCAGCTTGCTTCCGTCCTGGTTCCGACTGCCTCTAGTTCCAACTTATGAAGATTCTCTCTCGATGCCTGGAAGCCCCTCATGCTCGGCTCGGTCTCCTTTTATTCTCTGATCTCGGGACCTTGTACTAAGGGTAGTAAACCCTGAAGAATTCAGCATGACTCTTTTATCTTTAAGTTTGACCTGCTCTTTGTTCCCCTCCGCACATTCTTTTCATCATATTTTGCCAGGCGCAGAACTTGTCTAAAACTAGCAGACCTCTTTGATACTTCTCTTGTCCATTCAGGCCGCAGAAATTTCTCTAAACCTAGCAGCACTCTTAGATACTAACTTTAAAGGTGTTAGCGCAGTGCTTGTAAGCACTTCTCTCATACACAAAACTAGTAAACAACTTTCCTGCGCTCTTACACATAATTATATACAAAGTTCTGAAAAACCTGGCAGAAAACACTTGTTTTGCTATCTTTCTTTTCCCATTTTGTTTAAGCATCCATACCACCTGAGATTAGCTCTGCTAATTCATTCTTGGATGCTAACAATGTTAAGTTCTTTTCTAATATCCTCATTTTTAATATGATATTGCCACTGATGCTATCTGTTCATGCTGCCCCTAATCTTTCTCAGGACTCTCATATCTGTGTTCTCTAGTCTTTGATCAAGTGTTTTATTTCTAACCAAGCTCTCAGATCCATAAGTTAACATTGGTTTCAACACTGTCTTGTATACAGCTAATTTAGTGTTGCCTGAGCAAATATTTAATATGGATGAAACTGCTCTGTTTTGGAAGACGATGCCAACATGTCAAAAGAGGAAAAATCTATGCCTGGATTCAAGGTCGCAAAAGATCGGATTACTGTTATGATCGGCAGCAACATTTCAGTGGGCTTAAAACTTAAACCCCTTCAGTGTACCGTTCCCAGAGACTGTGTGCCTTTAAGAACATTGACACGTGTATGCTGCCTGTAATCTGGAAATCCAACATGAAGGCTTGGATTACATGTGAGCTGTTCGGAGACTGGTTCAATTACCACTTCATTCACCAGGCGAAGGAATATTGTGCCGAGAAGGAATCCCGTTTAAATTGCTTCTCCTCCTGGACAATGTCCTCGGTCACTCAGAAGAGTTGAATGACTTTCATCCTGATGTAAAAGTTGTTTACCTTCCTCCTAGAACTACCTCACTATTGCAACCTAGGGATCAAGGCATTATTCTGACCTTTAAAGCCTACTATCTGTGGTGTACATTTTCCCCAAGCAGTTAAGGCCACTGATAGTGGTAAGGATATTAATCTACTTGATTTCTGGAAGAACTATAATATCCTTGACGCTATCAAAAACATCGGGTGGCTTGGGATGAAATCAAGCAGACAACAGTGAATGCTGTGTGGAAGAAACTCAGCCCAGTAATGGTCTAATTTTGAGCGTTTCATGGAAGGAGAGCAAACAATGACTGATATGGCTGCTGAGTTGACACAAGAAACATCAGGCTACAGAGAGGCTTGTGCACTACTGGCACAGCAGTTAGAGCTGGAAGTGGATAACAGTGACATTAACAAGCTTCTTTTGAGTCACGATGAAGAGCTGACTGATAATGACCTTATTCAGTTGGAGGCATTCCGAAGAAAACACTAAACTGATTGAATCCAGGCATAATGAAATTTACAACAAAGGGACTAGCCGAGGTTTTCAACTTGATAGACATGACATTAGCAAAATTAGAATTGATGGATCCGAACACTGAGCGGTTCGAAAACATTAGCCACCTTATCTATTCCGATATGTCTAGCTACAAGGACAAGAAGCATTGTGATCACACAATGCAAAGCACATATCCTTACAGGTATGTACGGGCAGGTATGTATTTTAATAATAAGGTGTGACACCTTTTGGTAACTTGTATGTAAAAATGATTTCTGCATTACTTCAATCTTGGTATCACCTCTGGGTCTGGCTCTCACTGACGAGACAGACCTCAATAAAGGTCGAAACCAGTCTGGGTAGTGACTCTTCCCATAATGCCAGTAACGAGATGTGCTTTGCATTATGGGATACTAAGGCAAGTGATGTGAAGTCATACACCTTTACAAGTTGCCTCAGTTCCAAAAATAATTCAGGCACAAACTTTGTTTGCTTACACTTGGATAAAGGATTAAACTAAATTTATTATAGTCTAACCAAATGGGAAAAAAAAAACTTCCAACATCTTTCTCTAAATCCAGAGTAATTTAATAATAAGGTGAGACACCTTTTGGCAACTCGTATAGATAAATATGACTTCTGCATTGCTTCCACCTTGGTATCACCACTTCTTGGTCTGGCTTCCAGTGATATGTTGATGCAAGAAGTCGCTTTGCATTATGAGAGATACTAAGACAAGGAGTGATGAGAGCTAGGTCCACCTTTACCACGAGTTGCCTCAGTCCTGAAGATACTTCATGTGCAAACTTTGTTTGCTTACACTTGGATAAAGGATAAAACTAAATTTATTATAGTCTTACCAAGCAGGGGAAAAAACTTCCAACAGTCTATCCTTCGCTGTTTACCTCAAGCCCGCACACACGTGGCAATAAATACATGCTAACTCATATCACCACTCTTTGCAAAAATTTGGAGTCATCAAAACCCTCAAAAATAGGGCTATAACAATTTGCACTAATGAACAAGATCTTAAACGAGAATTAAAAAATATTATTAGCAATACATTTATAAATAACGGATATAGCAAAAATACTATTAATAAAATTCTTCATGAAACTTCATCAAAAAGTAATATAGATTACAGTAAAACCATAACTATCCGTACATTACAGGGTTATCAGAAAAAATTAATATAATTCTACATCATTATAATCTTAATGCCACTTTTAAACTACCTTTATAATTAAAAAACATATTCAACTCCTCTAAGGATCCTCTATCACCATTGGCACACCTTGGAGTTTATTGCTCCTGTAACTTACCTTATATTGGGGAAACTGGATGTAAAATCCCAGATAGGGATTTAAAAAAGTAAAAAAAAAAAAAGAACACAAATGACACATTAAAATTTAATAATTTTGGTAAAGCAGGCCTCTCAAATCATGCTCTTAACACCCTACATTGAATTGATTGGAAAAGTACTTGTTCTTTACATCATACAAAAACTTGGTATGAACGGAAATTTAAAGAAGCCTGTGAAATTTTGATTAATTACCCTAATCTCAATAAGAATGGTGGCTTAAAAATCCCAAGAATTTGGATGGCACATATTCAGCCCTAGTTTCCAGCAAACCCTGACCTTAGGATCTAAGCAATTTTTCATCTTTTATTGGCCACTATCCATACCAGTTGTTGCAATTTATATGTATACTTTCAAGGGTGGTCTGAAAAGTTCTCGACCATAGATGCCAACACTATTGGCATGATTTTTTTTTTTCTAAGTTGGTACATCTGTCATTAGCATCCATGTGAAATTGCAAGTCATTCTTTCAAGTAGTTTGTTTTATACAGCTGTCTGAAGCAAAAGTGTTGTCTGTATCCCTTGAAATGGATAAAATTGAGTATCATGCAGTTATAAAATTCTTTGTAAAAGAAGGTTTAACGGCAAAAGAAATTCATTCGAAGTTCATAAAAGTTTATGGGCACTCTTCTCCTTCATTTTCGACAATTAAGAAATGGGCTGCCGAGTTTAATTGTGTCCTTACCAGCCTTGAAGATGATCCACGTGAAGGACATCCAAAAAGTGTAACAACAAATCATTGATCAAGTACACAATATGGTATTGGATGACCGGCAAGTCAAAGTGCATGAAATTGCTGAGACTATAGGCATTTCAAAAGAATTTTGCATGAAGAATTCCCAATGAAAAAGCTTTGCGCAAGATAAGTGCTGCACTTGCTCACAGCAGATCAAAAATGCACTCGCATTAAAATTTCTGAACAGTGCTTGGAGCATATCAACAAGAATAAAATGGATTTTGTGCATTGATTTATTACTATGGATGAGACTTGGATTCACCATTACACACCAGAATCCAAACGGCAGTCAAAACAGTGGACAGAAGCCGGTTGTTCAGCGCCAAAGAAGACAAGGTCGGTTCCATCAGCAGGAAAGGTTATGGTATCGGTGTTTTGTGCTAAAGGCATTTTGTTTATTAATTATCTTGAAATGGGTAAAACAATAACTGGGGAATATTATTACAGTCTTTTAACCAGACTAGACGAAAAAATTCTTGAGAAAAACCTAGTTTGCAGAAGAAAAAAAAATCATCTTTCATCTGTTAAGTTATTATGGTTAAGTCCCTATAACTCTGTTGATTTAATGTATCGACTTACGTCCTGCTGGATGGAATGGAACCCGGCGTAAGTCGAGGGATGACTGTATATTTAAGACATGACTAGTTTCAAGTAAGAATAATATAAGCGGGGGAATATAAACTATAACTGCTTAGTCTTTGACTTAAGATCTTATATTCTCATATGCAATCTATAGTCTAACTGGTGCAGTTATTAAAAACATTTGTTTTAAAGACTTTTTACTATCGACTAGCAGCAGTCAATAGTTAAGTCAATAATGGGCAGGCGACCATTCCCAAACATTAAATAAAGAAAGCAAAGGCAAAGCAGAGTAATATAAATGCAGACCACATTATGACAAAGGTTTGTTTCAGCATTGCAATTATTCTCTGAACTGTATTTGCAATTTTTGCTATATGACCCTTGAACTTCAACTTTCTTTCAACTGAAACTCCAAAATCCCTAGCCTGATCAGTTTCTTCAAGCATAATTCTACCAGTATAATACGACATTGGATATCTAATCACACCAAAGTGCATGATTACATTTATTAACATTGAAATAGTCCATTTTCAAATGCCCACAATTCCAGCCTGTTTAAATCATTCTGCAAGTACTGCATATCAGCAGCACTCCTGATTACTCTATCTTTTCATCATCATCAGCAAATAGCTGTATGTGACATGTCAAATCCTTCCCAATGTCATTAATGTACAGATTGAATAACAATGGATCAAGGACTGATTCTTGAGGCACACCACTGGTTACCTTGAATCTTGCAGATTCTCCCCCACCCCCCCCATCATATAACACTCTTCGATATATTATTGAGCCATCCTCTTATCCATGCCAATAATTTATAATCCAATCCCACATTCTCCAGTTTTTTTACAACAGTATTTGATGCTGTATTCTGTCGAAAACCTTAGCAAAATCCACAAGTATCATGATGTATCCATTCCTCTTGTCTAACTCATTGGTTACATTGTTATAGAATGTGAGCAAGTTGCTAATACATTGACCTTCCCTTAGTAAACCCATGTTGCTCATTGCTAAGTAGTGATTCATTGTCAATACATTTTTGAATGCGAGCCCTAACCAATTTTTCGAAAATCTTCACCACCACTCCTGAGATGCTGATGGATACACGGTCTGATGGATGGTTGGATACACGGTCTTTGCACCACCCTTGTGCAATGGGATTACCATACATTCTTTCCACTCCTGTGTAATCTTCCCTGTTGTGAGACTCAAATTATATACCCTGGTCATGGGAATAGCCAGCTCAGCTGAACACTCTTTTAGCATCTTTGCTGATATCCCATCAGTTTTTATTGAAGAATTCTTATTCAATTTGTGCACAACTCTAGTACGTCTTCCTCAGCCACATGAGTTTCCTCATACAGGAAAGAGGTAGCAGTGAGTTCACTGCTACCTCTTTCCTGTATCAACCAGGTTGATAGCTTTTAGCAAAATGGCTGCTCATTAGTTGAACAATCACTTCTGCATACCATCTGCATTCATTAGAGTTATATTTTCAAATTCTTTTACCTATAGCATATCAATAGAACTCTTTTGGGCAATGTTTAACTTGCAGAGTCACTGATGATATCCCATCAGTTTTTATTGAAGAATTCTTATTCAGTTTGTGCACAACTCTAGTATGTCTTCCTCAACCACATGAGTTTCCTCATACGGGAAAGAGGTAGCAGTGAGTTCACTGTTATCTCTTTCCTGTATCAACCAGGTTGATGGCTTTTAGCAAAATGGCTGCTCATTAGTTGAACAATCACTTCTGCATACCATCTGCATTCATTAGAGTTATATTTTCAAATTCTTTTACCTATAGCATATCAATAGAACTCTTTTGGGCAATGTTTAACTTGCAGAGTTTCTTTTCATTCTCGTACTTAGCTTTCCATACAACACTTGTGACTCTTCCAGCCTGCTGCTTATAATTATCATAACTGACATCATTCTTATGCTCATGACATTCCTTCCACATCATCTTTTACTTATGAATCTCTTGCTTAAGTAGATTACACATCCATTTCACTCCTACTCTATTTCTTCTTCAAACTCTAGCGACACATTCTGATATCACATCATTTAAGTATTTTTTAAACACTTACCACACTCTGTGAATATCCTTCCCATTCAATAACTGATACCATGGCACAGAACCTAGCATACCCCTCAGATAGTCATAATTACCTGCTTTGTTGTTTAGCATATAAACTTTTCTGAATGGAACATTTATAAACTTAGCCATTTTCCCAAGTGAATACTGCATGGTCACTGTCACTAACTGGAGGCAGAATAGTTACAAGTTTAACTGAAACACCCTCTGACACTATAATGAGATCTAACACTTTGACTGCATGTTCCTTCTGTCACATGCTGCTTGAGAAAGTTGTCTTGCAACAGCATTAATACAGATGAAACTTCCTAATCAGAGTTTTCTTGAACATTCCTTTAGAACGTAAATAGCAATTTCTTCTTTTATTCACTAAATGTTTATTTACAGTCTTAACTCTTCCAATAAAAAAAAAAAACTTAGTTCTACGATTCCCTTTTCGGAATCTACTATAAATCTTTCAATTAGTGTTTCCTCCAATATTCCGTTTAAAACGCATATAACAATATTTTCTTTTATTTATCCACATACTTATTCCACATTAAAACTTAATAATTCCACAATTCCTTGTACGGAATATACTATTAATTTTCCTCCGACTGTCACATAAAAACTTAAGTTCCTCCAAACCTAAATATCTGGCGGCCTGTGTTCTCAATTCCTTCCGAACGCTATCCTTGTTTACTCTTTCGTTGCTTCGATACCGAACTTGTCAGCCGTCAATCACACATCCAACTTCTTGGCGAGCATGAGCACTCCATTAAACTGGTAAGCAAGAAGTTAGGTAAAAATAATGGCTGACACGTTGTCTCCATTAGCGACAAGAGAGAGAGAATGTCTTCATAAAACACAACTTTTGATAATTTTAAATTACAATAAAATTCTTGTAAGTAATACAAATTATTAAATCTAGTAAGTACATCAATTTTTTAACTTCTTTACATATCATTTTTGACAAAACAATTTCAATGATGGGCACATCGCAAGTGCCGACAATGCGTGTTATAAAACTAATAAACATTTTAACATAAACAATTCTTAAAAATATTCAGAATTTTAATTATGATTATTTTAAATATCAACTTAACTTTACTCCAAATGACATAACGTCACTTGATGTGACGGCTCAATATACAGTTAATGTCTCTAGGTCATTAGACATCATTCACACCTTGTCGTGTACGGATATGATGAAGACCATGCTTTAAACTCATGTGCAAAATTAATCCCTAATGATATTTAACTCCCTGAAGTTAATAATCTCAGCAAACTTTTTAAAATTTAATAATGATATCTACCTTCAAATTTCTGGACTTCCATTATTAGTGGGCAATTGGGCGAACTATTTTTGTCACATCTAGAGTCAAACTTATTAAATCCTTCTCTTCTCCTTGGCATTGCTTCTTATGGATGATGTGTTATCTATTGGAGATCCAATATTTATAACTACCTTAACGACTTTCGTAATAGAGTAAAATTGACCATAGAATCAGAACAAGAAAAATTCATAAATTTTCTAAATTTAACATTAATTAGATCCAAAGTATAATTGAGTCCTTTACCCTTACATAGCTGCAGTAATATTTCATAAACCCATACATATCGGGAACTACATGCGCTTAAACTTTTATCATCCATATCATCCAGTTAATGTGTAAAATTACATACTCCATTAAAAAAATCAATTATTCTTTTATAGTTTATGAACACAAATTTTCCACCAAAAATGGTTACACAGATTTTCAAAAACCGAAATTATCCTGTTATAAGGAATAGGATCACCTATTCCTTATAAGGAATAGGTGATCCCTTATGGTAGAAAATTGCTTCGAATGTTCTTTCAGAGGTTATGGTAATTATGGAGGATCTTGTAGAATATTTAAAAGCTAACTCATTTTCTAGAATGTTCACTCACAGTAAGGTATAAGTTTCAATAGTAATGGTTTTAATCAGGTTTTATATGTCATTGAAATTAATATAACTAAACTTTTTTTTTTTTAGGAAATTACAAAAGCTGATTCACACCACTTAACTTTGGCTCGACTTGAATGGGAATTGGAGCAACGAAAAAGGTCCAATTTTAATTATCTATTTCATTATTAATATCATTCAGAAATAATAATATTCTATTGTTATTTCTGAACAGTATCATTCATTAATGACTTTTTTTTTTTTTCTGTTTTTTTTTTTTTCCAGTAGGAATGGTATTATTCAATAGAAATGGTGCTACAATTCTGTATATTTTAAAGTATAGTTGAGTCCTTTATCTTATGAGTAACAGTTTATAGGGTCTGAAAATGTTTAATGCCATTTAGTAACTCAAGTGCTGAGCAATTGCTGACTTTTTACTTGTCAGTTAAAGTTTCTTCACATAATGTACTCTTTTTTGATATTCAGATTACTCTACGCATACACTTCAATATCAAGAGCTTGTGTAAATAGTTACTACACATTTTGGCTTTAATAATTACATATGCAAAGTGGATACTAGATTCGACATTATTTCAAATCCGAATGTTTGTAGAAATTATGAAAGTTTTGTAAATTTACCTGAGAGCATACAAGAATACAATTCTCGACATTCCCAAGTTTCCTTAGCTTGCACTACCTAAATGACATGGGCACTGCCCAAGCGTCCATATATTTGCATTTTATTAGTGCATTTGATAAAGGTTTCACTGGCCTGACTGCTGTTTTGAACTGGTTTGTTCTCTTCTTCAGAGATCAGGCAGAAACCTTAAGAGAGCAAAAACTCTCTTTCAGTACTAAGGAAATTGAAAATGTCAGAGAAATGTATTTTTTTGTAAGTGAACTCTAAGTTGATATGTAAAAGTAATTACTAAAGGAAGAGCCATAAAACTTCATCTCAGCAATATAAAATTACATATTTTTTGTTGGATCTAGCATCCACTTTGCCTATAGGCAAAGTGGATGCTAGATCCAACATTATTTCAAATTCGAATGTTTGTAGAAGCTATGAAAGTTTTGTAAATTTTGCTGAAACCAAGCCTTATGGCTCTTCCTTTAGTAATTACTTTTACACACCGACCTAGAGTTCACTTAGGAAAAATACATTTCTCTGACATTTTTGATTTCCTTAGTACTGAACTAGAGTTTTTGCTCTCTTAAGGTTTCTGTCTAATCTCTGAAGAGAACTAACCAGTTCGAAACAGCAGTCAGGCCAGTGAAACCTTTATCAAATGCACTAATAACCCTTTCAGGACCATGGGACATATGTGTCCCCACATAAAATTTTAATTTATTTGCAACCCTTTACATCCATTGGGACACATGTGTCCCATGAAATTCTATGAAACCTACGATTTTTTCCTACATAATAATGATGTTTTATGTTAAATAGATACCTAATAAAGTCTTTTAATACCTAAAAACTTTGTATTACTTCATAAGTCCTTCAGCTCCTGAAAGGGTTAAAAGGTGAATATGGACACTTGGGCAGTGCCTATGTCTTTTAAGTTGTGCAAGCTAAAGCAATTCAGGGATGCCAAGGATTGTATTCTTGTTCCGGGTCAACTTGTCTCAGGTCAACTTATGAAACTTGCATAGCTTTTACAAACATTCAACTTTGAAATAATGTTGGATCTAGTATCCACTTTGCCTATGTAATTTTTCATTGCCAAAATGAAGCCTTATGACTCTTCCTTTAGTAATAGCTTTAATAGTTTCTTATTGAAAAAAAGGATTGGTAGCATTTGCTTAATCTCTCAAAAATGTATATTATGCATACTTTTATATGCGCATTTGGGATCAAAGTATGCATGACACCATACTGTATAAAGTTTGGTATACATGTCTTGAATATTTGAATAAATAGACCCAATAGAAAGAGAAGAATTTCTTTCTTTTGGTATTCCAATGGTATGCTGCTGCTTCCTAACATGGATATTAGGCCAGGTGACCTGTTCTGGTCTCATGCCATCTCTTTCTTGGTTTTCCAATTCTTCTTTTTCCACTTATTTTATATCTGTATAATATTTTCGATAGTCTCATCTCATCTTCCTTTTACCCTCTTCTGCCGTTGTAAATTCAATTTACACGTTCTATCCATTTTTGTTTATACTGTCTTATGTAGTAATTAATTGGTTTTGTATTCAGAGATTGTAAACTTTCTTCATTTGTTTTATGGTCCCACTTGATATATCCAGCTGTTTTTCTGAAAAATTTCATGTCTGCTGTTTGAATTCATTTTTCATCTTTACTTTTTATGGTTCATGTTTTGCTTCCGTATAGTAGAGTTGGTTTGACAAGACTTATAGTCTAATTCTTGTGTGTTTTTGTGCTAGGGATGGCATAAGTATATTATTTATTATGCCATTTACTTTGACAACGATATTTTAGTATCTGTCTTTTTTTTTTTTTCATATGATTCATCAAATTCCAAGTATTTGAAAGTATTTACTTGTTCTGATATTTTATTATCTATCACTATTTTACTTTTTATTGGGTTTTCTCCATTGAATGCCATTATTTGTTTTTACTTTAGATATTGTCATATTATATTGTTTTGAGATATTATTTAAATTTAATGATTTTAATGATCTTGGTAGATTATCTTCTCATGTAGCTAATACTGTTTGATCATCTGCAACTAATAGTGTATCTGTCTTTCTTCATTTGTGTGGTTATTTGTATACCATATGCATTATTATACCGTTTCTAGGTTGGTATAATTTTATTTATATATATATATATATATATATTGAAAAGCAGAGGTGAGAGGGTGCATCCTTGTCATACTCCTCTTGATATAGCTTTCCATTCTGAGATGTGTTCTAATTTAACTGATATTTTATTTCCTGTATATATTTCTTGAATGGATTGTAAAAGTTGGTTTGTTATATTTAAATCAGTTAATATTTTAAACAATTTTTGTCTACTAATTTTGTCAAAGTCTTTTTCATAATAAAGGCCACATGTGTTTCTTTTTGAAATTCTCTTCTCTTTTCTATTAATTTTAGAGGGAAAATTGAATCTATGCAGGATTGGAAGCTGTTTTGTTCTTCTAGTAGTATGTCCTCTACAATACTGTTTAGCTTCTCTTTTAATATTCCTGTATATTAGGTATAGTTTCTGGGAAAATTCCCATTCTACTCCTCTTAAACACTATTATTATAATTATGGCTATTATAGCCTTTTTTGTTTAGGAGTGTCCCTTATTTTAAATACATTGGCTATTATTACTCAAAAAAGTGTATATATATTTTAGGGCATTATGGGTGAGTATAGAAGGCAATTGTAGCAGAATAAAAGAGGTGGAAAAATTTTGTTCATGCCTTGTTTTGATACTAGGATGTCTTCCAATTTCATGATCCTGCTGAAGGTGTTTATAATGGGGGAGGGGTTTAACGCAGGAGAAATAAATTTGGAAACCCGGGATATATATATATATATATATATATGTGTGTGTGTGTGTGTAATATATCTATATATATTATTGTGTTTAAGGGTGCTTTGGGGGGGGAGAAGGGGTTTACTTATGAGGAAACTGGGACGGGGACGAGCATTAACGGGGTGCAGACTGTTTCGGTTGACTGACCATCATCGGAACATTTTTGGAATGAGTGTAGGCTATGTCAAGACTGAGTTGAATCTGCCAAATAAGGGCATTTGTTGTCGCTAAATT
This sequence comes from Typopeltis vanoorti, assembly GCF_054136105.1. Lineage (NCBI taxonomy): Eukaryota > Metazoa > Arthropoda > Arachnida > Uropygi > Thelyphonidae > Typopeltis > Typopeltis vanoorti. Next base: position 11,322,173 of record NC_143552.1, read on the forward strand.
GCCGGAGGCATGGCTTAATTTATAAGTTCTGGATCGTCCAACATTTGGAAATTAGGTAGGGGTGGTTGATGTTGATTGAATTTTCATTGCATTTTATGGCAACAGTTTCAGATATTCTAAGCATTGTTTCATTGTCTTGTTTGTCTATGATTATGGCCTTGTCGATTTGGGGGATATGTTTCAGTTCAAGGGCGTGAGGTGCAATTTTTGTCTTCCCTGTACTCTGTGCTTTATTTTTCTTTTTGATGTTGCGATGTTTTTTTGTGTTGAGATATTCTGGAATGGGAATATTGCAATCCTGAAGTGCTCTTGTAGTCTAGTCCATAAAGACCTAATGGTAGAGCCAGTGTAGGTGACGTCACAGTCTTTTTGACAAGGAAATTTGTAGACTACATTGTGGTGTTTGAATATTTCTTTGTGTGTGAGAGATTTAGTGGGTTTTTAGGAGAGTTGCTAATTTTTGGTTCGTGGTGAATACTAGCTTATAGTCCGTGTGTTTGAAAATGTATTTGTAGCCCTCATCCCCTGAAGATTCAACACTCGGGCTACCCTGAGTATTGAGTCATCAGAATTCAAAGAGATCTGGCTAACCAGTCTGAAACATGGGGGGGGGGCGCCGAGGGGGGGATGGAGCCCCCTAGTATATATATATATATATATATATATATATATATATTAAAAAATTTTATTTAATGACTAAAAAATCCAAGATTTTGAGTAAAAAACTTTATTAATATACACGACCAGCCCAGAGTGGCTGTACTGGTTTCACCAGTACAGCCGCTCTGGACTGGCAGACCATGCCTTAGATACCCACCATAAAATTCGTTGGAAGAAAACAAAAATAATCCATCGCAGCAAGTTTAAATACGAAAGATTATTCAAAGAATCTTCAGCAGCTCTAAAAAACGTTCCTAACCTCAACAAATTTGGGTGCATGAAACTGCCCCAAATTTGGGAGACTTTCATTATGAGAACTTCAGCCCAACTGCCAAGACTACCAAATTAGCCTGCAAGAGGGCACCATTAGGACTTAGGGAACAAAATTAGTCTCTTACTTTCTTCCTCATTTGCTTTGTTAGTTCCTTAGTGCACATACCATATCTTTATGTTCCTGAAGATGGCAATGTGACATTGCCGAAATATAGAAGTGATTCATTAAAGTTATCTTTAATTAATATACTTTATATGCGTTGTTAATTCCGTAAATTAATTACCAGTTATAAGAATTCCATCCTCCTTTAGTGTTTATACTCAAACCCGAAATAGATGCAAGAAAACTATCAATGCTTCGAAAACAGAGTTCAAAAGAGCAAAATGCAGGAAACTAGCAGCCTGTCCAAACAGTAGCCAAGCCTTTCGGTCTCTAGCCAAAGCAGTCGGTTGTAACTTCTACCCAACACTATTCCCACCCCTATCATACCCAGATGGGTCTATTGCATTATCACCTACAGAAAAGGCCAATCTCCTGGCCTCACACGTTGCTTCCAATGCATGCATAAATGACAACGGTAAATGTTCACCAACCATTCCAGATGTCCAACATACAATGGCCACTATATCCTTTTGCCAGAAATCTATTGTGTAAATTAGACATACACATAAAAAAGTCTCCTGGCCCTTTGTTTGATTGTTCAAATTGTAGATTCATTTAAATTCAAAATCCTTGCAACAACTTCTGGTTTTTCTCCATTTTTCAACCAATCCATGATTTTAATTTTTTCTTTGAGAGAAATGAATTTTCTTTTCAATGTTGGTTTTCCCCTTTTGTTGCAGTTTGTGGCCATTACTATAAAAATAATTTTTTTACATAAAAAAATGCATTACATATTAATTATGTATGTAACTCACCAGAAAATAAAGTGCTCAGCTTGAGATTAACACACTTATGATTTTTAATGCACTTTCTTGGCAGAAAATGAAGACAATTTTCAATAATAAACACTTTATATGGTAAACAATTGATGTGCATGCATGTTAAAGGGTATTTTTCCTAATATAAATTCACTACTTATAACTACATGCACGATACGGGCGGACGCAAATTTAACAAAGATAAAATTTGATTTTCAAGTCGCACGGTGAAAAACATATGAAAAGATAAAGGATTACTACAATTTGTAGACCATTGTATAAGTACCACGTTATACGAGGGTTACCTGTATTTTCATTTCTGGAAATTTTCTCTGTTCCGAGTTATGCAATTTCTTTCTTGCTTCCTTGCGGTGTGTGAGAGCATTCCAGTTACGTGGAGTTCAGTGGATGTGCATGCACTATCATCGATCACAGCTGTTAAATCACAGATATGCCATTAAATTTTCTTTAAATTTCTTGGCAAATTATGGCTGAAAAACATCGGCATTGCTACAATATTGCATACAAGAGACGTTGCATATGCTAAAGAACATGGAAAGAGGGCTGCAGAGAAGCATTTTGGGCCACCCCCAATGGAGAAAATGATAAGATCAGGAAGAGGATCTGAAAAAAAGCAACTCACAGTAAACATAACCTACAAAGTGGAACTGCAAAATGGCCGGAACTTTAGGCAGAACTGAATGCTTGGATTTTAGACCACAGAAAAGCGGGACTTTCAGTGTCTACAAAAATGATTATTCATCAAGCGAAAGCGATAGCCATTAACACAGGGATCGCCAACTTTATTAGATTAACATCATGGTGTTCAAGATTCATGAAGAGAAACCAGCTGTATATGTGGACTGAAACAAAAATATCACAAAAGATGCTAGCTAAATATGAAGAAAAAATTATTGAATTTCTTTATGTAAATTCATTATTCAGGTTTTTGTATGGTGTTAAAGAGTACAAAAAACAATACAAAGAATACAAAAACATGGTATGAAAGAAAATTTAAGGAAGTCTGCAAAATTCTGATAAACCACCCAAATATCAACAATAATGGTGGCATGGAAATTCCAAGAATCTGGATGGCACATATTCAGCCTACTTAATATTTAGTATCTAGCATATTTCAGGACTCTAGGCAACCTTCAGCTAGTATTGAAAACCATTCCATACTCTAACTGGTTGGAATTTATATATATATATAATCATGTTGTTAATATATAGACTTGTAGCTCCTCAGTCCAATGTAATATTACAACCAATAGATAATAATAATAATAGGACTCTAGCGTTGATGTAGTAAGGATTTTTTTTTTTTCACCAGAGGTCAGGCCAGTAATTGTTTTAATGGTTGATCAGTAACTTCAGCAAACCATGTAGATTGTAGTGCAACTTGTTTCTCTGTATGTAGTATATATGCTCCAGAAGATGACCTTGATATAAAGTTCAAAACGTCGAGTGTAGATTTTGGTTTATATTAAACTAAAGTTTTACTCAACCACAGTAGTTGTCTCCATAATTTTCCAAAATGTTGTCTGTATCATTTGAAATGGTTAAAATTGAGTATCGTGCTGTTATAAAATTCTTTGTAAAAGATGGTTTAATGCCAAAAGAAATTAATTCGAAGTTCATAAAAGTTTATGGGTACTCTTCTCCTTCACTTTTGACAATTAAGAAATGGTGTAATAACATCAGAAAAAGTGTAATAAACATCAGAAATCATTGACCAAGTGCACGATATGGTATTGGATGACTGGCAAGTCAAAGTGCGTGAAATTGCTAAGACTATAGGCATTTCAAAAGAATGTGTAGGATATATTTTGCATGAAGAATTGCTAATGAAAATGTTTGGTACAAAATGGTTGCCACTCTTGCTCACAGCAGATCAAAAATGCACTTGCATGAAAATCTCTGAACAGTGCTTGGAGTGTTTTAACAAGAATAAAACTGATTTTGTGTATCAATTTATTACTATGGATGAGACTTGGATTCACCATTACATAACAGAATCCAAACAGCAGTCAAAACAGTGGACAGAAGCCGGTTGTTGAGCACCAAAGAAGACTAAGTCGGTTACATCAGCAGGAAAGGTCATGCATGTTTTGGGAGATCCTAAAGGCATTTTGTTTATTAATTATCTTGAAAAGACTAAAACAATAACCGGGGAATATTATTGCGATCTTTTAACCAGACTAGATGAAAAAATTTGTGAGAAAAAACCCGGTTTGCAGAAGAAAAAATCATCTTTCATCAGGACAATGCACCTGCACACAAAGGTGTTTTGGCAATGGGAAAATCAAGGGATCTGCACTATGAATTGTTGGAACATCCCTCTATTCCCCAGATTTGGCTCCCTGTGACTTCTAACTCTTCCTCACTGGTCTTGTTTTCCTTCGAATCAAGAGGTGATTGCAGCTGTAGAGGGTATTTTGCAGATCTTATTGAGAATGACTACAGGGATGGAATATATGTATTATTCTTAAAGGAGATTATGTTGAAAAATAAAAATAATTTTGAAATTATAAATTCGTTTTTTCATTGTTAGGCTGAGAACTTTTCAGACCACCCTCATAGGTTGGTCGATTGGTAGAGCCTCTGCTACTAATGGCTTGCAAAAAGTTAAGAGTTTGAGCACTGTTAGTAGTTGGAAGGGATTCAGTCGTTCAGTGCTGGTGGCACACTCTCCCTCAATGAGTCTTTGGACTCCCTAGAGGTGTCACATAATAATAATAATAATAAAATAATATGTATGTGTTGTGTGTGTGTATACATATGTATGTGTTGTGTGTGTGTGTATACATATGTATGTGTCGTGTGTGTATACATATGTATGTGTCGTGTGTGTATACATATGTATGTGTCGTGTGTGTATACATTTGTGTGTGTGTGTGTGTATACATTTGTGTGTGTGTGTGTGTATACATTTGTGTGTGTGTGTATACATTTGTGTGTGTGTGTGTGTATACATTTGTGTGTGTGTGTGTGTATACATATGTATGTGTCGCGTGTGTATACATATGTATGTGTCGTGTGTGTGTATACATATGTATGCGTCGTGTGTGTGTATACATATGTATGCGTTGTGTGTGTGTGTGTGTGTGTGTGTGTGTATACATATGTATGCGTCGTGTGTGTGTGTATCAGGAGAGAAAGAAATGGGGAAGCATCATCAGGAAGGTGTTGAGTCCTCGGATCTAAAAGAGAGAGAGAGAGAGAGAGAGTGTGCATGTGTGTGTGTGTGTATATATAGAGGGAGCCAAATTTGGGGAATAGGGTGGATGTTCCAACAATTCATAGTGCAGATCCCTTGATTTTCCCATTGCCAAAACACCTTTGTGGGCAGGTGCAATGTGTTGTGTGTGTGTTTGTGTGTATATGTATAAGTATGTATGTGTTGTGTGTGTGACTGTGTGTATGTATACCAGTCTGGTTGGCTGAGCGATTAGCGTATCTGCTCTCCAGCCAAGAGACTGTGGGTTCGAATCCTGCCTAGGCATGGATGTTTGTGATTGTCTTTCACCTTCATTCATTCATTCATACAAGTGAAGAAACACTCCCCCAAGATGGACTTGGTCACAATGGGGACTAGTAGACCCAACCCCTTCTTGCAATGGGAGAGGCCTTCACCCTGTAGTGGGGTGAAAACAGGCTGAATATATATATATATATATATATATATATATATATTTCTTCCCCTTCTCTCTCTTTAATCAACATTTTCGTACCAGAATGTTTCTTATAAGAATTGTACCTCATGTGGGACTATATTTGGTCCTAAAACAAAACTTTTGCTTTTTATTGTTTACCACTATACATTATGGTGTCTGTTTGGGAAGAATGTTTTTGGATTCATAATTCCCTTTCAAAATAGTTAAAATATTATAATTTGTGGAATGAACGAATAATAGAAGCTAGAATAAAAATAGATAGAGGTTATTTAACAATATTTGGTTTATATGCCCAGAAGAAGGAAGAGAATTACAAAATTTTAGCAGGAGACTTGAATGCAGCAATTGGAAACACGAAAATTAATAATGATATAGGAACATATGGAAAACATACTCTAAACAGGAATCGTAAAAAATTGATCGACTTTGTAGTTCATCATAACTTTAAAATGAATTCTTTCTATAAACATAAAGACATACATAAATATACTTGGGCAGCAAGAGGATGGAAATCAATATTAGATTACTTAACTTTTCTTTAGATGTGTTTTCATTTTTCTTTAGATATTAGAATTTTCTTTAGAAGTGGTCACTATTTATTTCATAAATAGTGACCACTTCCTTATTAAGATAAAATTAAGATTACCACCTAAATGGTGCGCCAGTAGTGTCCGGTGCCTGTGTGCAAAACTTTAGTTGGCGCCCATATACCCAGTAGAACGGTACTAGTGTCCGACACCTGTCTGCAAAACTTTAGTTGGTGCCCCCCCCCCATCCCACCCTCCAATAAAAAAATCACTTTAAAAAAACGTTTTTTTTTTTTTTAAGTATTTCCTTCTCTTTGGTTCCTTTACTATCCTGGTGCCTGTGTGCATCGCTCACCATATGGACGGCGTGCCCCTGTAAATGGCTGCAAAAGACAAGAACAGAAAGAAAATTTAAAACTTTTTTTATAAAACTAGATTATTAAATGACACAATATACAATGGCTATATGAACAAAGAATTAACCAGTATTTAGATAAAATAAAACAAAATGAAGAAATGGAAATAGAATGGCTTAATATAAAAATGGTACTAAATATAGCAGCATATGAAAGCTTAGGAAAGACCAAAAAATTGAACAAAAAGCAGAAAGGAAGATATGGGACGATACAACCAAAGAAATAATCAAAATGAAAAAAGAAGCATATCATAAATGGTTAAGCGGTAAAAGATTAGAAGATGAAATAGAATATAAAAGAATAAGAGCCATAGCTGAAGGAGAAGTCAGAAAAAGGCAAAGAATCATGGAACAAATTTGTTTCTAATTTAGAACATGATATATAAAATAAGACCCAATGTATATGCCGGCCTGGTGGCTGAGTGGTTAGCGTATCCACTCTCCAGCCAAAAGGCTGCGGGCTCGAATCCCACCGTGGGCATGGATGTTTGTGATTGTCTGCGAGAGTACTAGTGGTGGTAGTCGGCGGTAGATGGCATTGGTGTTAGATGATGAAGGTTGGTGGAGCAGTGAGTTGTAGAGTAGATACCCTCCGTCGATGAGTCTTTGGACTCCCTGGAGGTGATGTAATAATATACGATTTTGAAACATTTAAGTACAGATGCTAAAGAAAGCATAAAATTAAACACCGAATTGAAATTAGAGAAATTTCTGTAGAGAATTGTGAACAGATAAATATTTTAAAAAATATAACTGACAAACATTTAATGAAAATGAAAAGGAAATAACTAAAGAACAATTAGAAATCAGCTTGAAAGAAACCAGAAATGAAAAATCACCTGGAAAAGATAAGTTAGGTTCAGAATTATATAAATACATGGGTGGTCTGAAAAGTTCTCGGCCTAACAATGAAAAAACGAATTTATAATTTCAAAATTAATTTTATTTTTCAATATAATCTCCCTTAAGACTATTACATTTATTCCAGCGATGCTCCAGCGCCATTATCCTATCCTTGAAGTGGTTCTCAGTAAGATCTGCAAAATACCCCTCTACAGCTGCAATCACCTCTTGATTCGAAGAAAAATGCTGACCTTCAAGGAAAAGTTTTAGTTTTGGGAAGAGATAGAAGTCAGAGGGAGCCAAATTTGGGGAATAGGGTGGATGTTCCAACAGTTCATAGTGCAGATCCCTTGATTTTCCCATTGCTAAAACACCTTTGTGGGCAGGTGCATTGTCCTGATGAAAAATGATTTTTTTCTTCTGCAAATCAGATTTTTTCTCAGAAATTTTTTTGTCTAGTCTGGTTAAAAGATCAGAATAATATTAGCCAGTTATTGTTTTACCCTTTTCAAGATAATTAATAAACAAAATACCTTTAGCATCCCAACACACCGATGCTATATGAACCTTACCTGTTGATGGAACTGACTTTGTCTTCTTTGGCGCTGAACAACCGGCTTCTGTCCACTGTTTTAACTGCTGTTTGGATTCTGGTGTGTAATGGTGAATCCAAGTCTCATCCATAGTAATATATCGATGCACAAAATCAGTTTTATTCTTGTTAAAACGCTCCAAGCACTGTTCAGAGATTTTAATGCGAGTGCATTTTTGATCTGCTGTGAGCCAGCGCACCACCCATCTTGCACAAAGCATTTTCATTTGCAATTCTTTATGCAAAATATATCCTACACGTTCTTTTGAAATGCCTATAGTCTTACAATTTCATGCATTTTGACTCACCAATCATCCAATACCATATTATGCACTTGATCAATGATTTCTGGTGGTGTTACACTTTTTGGACGCCCTTTACGTGGATCATCTTCAAGGCTGGTATGGCCACGATTAAACTTGGCAGCCTATTTCTTAATTGTCAGAAATGAAGGTGAATCATTCCCATAAACTTTTATGAACTTCGAATGAATTTCTCCTGGCATTAAACTTTTACAAAGAATTTAATAACCGCATGATATTTGATTTTATCCATTTCAAAGGATAAAGACAACACTTTTGCTTCAGACAGCTGTATAAAGCAAACTGCTTGATAGAATCACTTGCAGTTTCACATTGATGCTTATGACCGATGTGCAAACTTAGAAAAAAAAAAATCTTTTAGATAGTGTTGCCATCTATGTTTGAAGCCAAAAACTTTTTAGACCACCTTCATATGTTCAGCAAAAGACACAAATAGTAAGTGAAAAAATCAGCATATTGTACTCAATGAGAAATTAATAAAAATTCAAAAGTATTTGTGAAAAATACTATATCCATTTTACTTATTTTTATATACTTATGCAATAAATTTAAGCTTTTGTTGTTCTTATTCTAAAAACGCCATCACATTATGAAGTAACAAAAAAAAAAAATGCACTGTTTGGTTTTGATTAGAAATTTTCCTGTGATCTATATCATAATTGTATAAATTTTGGGTATACTAATGTAAATGAATATTTCTAGTATAGTGCTGAAATTTGATACTGTGTGGTTAACAGTGCTAGTGAATTTTCCTTATGTTTTAAAACAAAACAAGGTCACAATTTTTTTATTTTTTAAAGTGAAGATTTTGAAAACTTCTCGTGTGACATATGAAATAGATGTAAAACACCTTACTTATTTACTGTAGTATATAATGACAGATTAAATAAAAATATTTTGATAAGACTATTAAAGTAATGCTAGGAAACTAATTTTTAATGAAAATTTAAGTAAAGGACCCATTTTTTTAAAAAGATAGACATCAAAGAAAGCATCATTTGATCATCTAGCCTTTCAGCTTACTGAAGATAACTTGAACTCACTCTGCTATGGATATCCCCAGTCAGGATTATAGTAGAAGTGATATTGTTCACTCACACACACACACTCTCTCTCTCTAGTTGACATATATCTCTAATAATCGTGTCTAATCTTTCTGAAGAAATTTTAATCACGATAACATAAATAATGATTGGAATACTCAAGTTAAACATCCATGTGAATATACCATGAGTAAATATTCTTTGAGGTCACATTTCAGCAATAACAAAACTTTTTAGTTTTAGCATTAATGATTAGTTTTTGTTATTTTATTTTATGGGTGAGCCATTTATTCCATTGTTAATAAAATAAACTTTGTTAGTTCTCTTTGAAACATTCATGTGGACTATACTAGTGTAAATATGTGTCTCTTAGCTGTAGTATTTGTTCCATTGACTGAATGGGATTCCATTTCTGTACTGAAAACTAAGCATAATTTTGATAATAGATCTCCTTCAAGAGAGAAACACATTAGATGCTCTAAATTACTAATAAAATTATCTTAAATATTTCATTCTGAAACTAATACTAAAATATTTCATACTGAAACTCATCATCATCAACAAATTCCTGATATGTACCAGCAAGAGGTGTATAGGATATAGTACTACATGAAAAATTTACATCATTACCAACTTCCTATCTACAATTTTCCTCCAAATCAGTCTGTTAAATGTCGAGTCTCCAATATTATCAGGTCTTATATTTCTGTCTTCTAAGGCAGTTTTTACTGTATCAATCCACATATATCTTGGTCTTCCTCTGGGTCTTTTTCCATTTTTCCATTCTGGGCAGAGAACACCTGTTTTGCTAATCTTTCCTATCCCATTCTGTTTAAGCCACCATACCACCTGAGATTAGCTTTGCTAACACATTCCTGGATGCTGACAATGTCAAGTTCTTTCCTAACATCTTTGTTTTTAATATGATATTGCCATTGATGTTCGTGCCCCTGATCTTTCTCAGGACTCTCATATCTGTGATCTCTAGTCTTTGGTCAAGTGTTGTACTTCTAACCCAGCCCTCATATCCATAAGTTAAAATTGCTTTAAACACACTGTCTTGTATACAGCTAATTTAGTGTTTTGGCTAATTTCTCTCTTATTCCATATAAATTTATTCAGTTGACTTGCTACCATACCAGTTTTCTTGATTCTGTTGTCTATTTCCATATTTAATTTTCCATCTTCACTAAACATCGTGCCTAAGTAGCTGAAATGTTTCACTTATTCTATAAATTCTCCATTCACAATGCAGTTGATATTTTCAATGTTTCTGTCAATTTTCATTGTCTTTGTCTTGTTATTGCTGACCTTCATACCAACCCCATTACATTAGTTATTCAATTTAGTCATGGGATCTTGCAGACTTGTATACCGATTTATGAAAAGTATAACATCACCTGCATAAAGCAAAGAGCTGACATTAACAAAGAGCTCGAAATTTGATATCAGATTTAATACCAGGAAGATGGTTTAATTTAATGTTAAACCATCTTCCTATACTTCCTTCAATTCTAGCTGCTGACTTACATACAGATGTGGAATTCGCAAGCAATTCAAATACAATAAATACAACAGTTAACTGTTAAGAGCAAATGTGTACATTAGAAGAATCAGATCAAATATGTAATACTGTAAATGATTTCTTATATATACAGGGGATGGGATTCTCAAAATTTTTTTTTTACTCTCTCAGAGAAAGAAAGAATGAAGCAGTCATTCTAATTTGAATTAGGTCAATGTAACTGAGCTTCAGAACTTTATTTGAAGATGATGTTCATATTTAAAATGGCTTCTGTGGAATAGGTGAGTTCACATTTCAAAGGATACAGAATTTGGTTTCAGTTCCATGTTTTGGCAATGCCAGACTTTTGAGGTTTAAGTTACTCACTGTAATATTGATGTTTGCTAATTATTTTTTCAACAGAATGGCATGTCTGTCCAAAATTTTTCTGTAATTTTATTAGTTACTTCTGTGTCTAATGTGTTTTCTCTTTCAGTTACAATAGCACAGGTTCCATTAAAATAAAGACTATATGTCTATGTTGCTGATAATTCATTCCTTGATTAATTAAAATGATAATGGAATTAACTCATGTAAAATATTATTTATTAGTAGAATTTTTGCCTGAGTATCACAGGCATCTTCAGTACATGTGGAAATCTAATTAAACAATAACTGACAATTCCAAAAGGCACCACCTAAGTAGCTAATGTAAGATAACTAAAAAAGATCAATAAATTTTCTAACTTTTTTTAAAAAAAAAATAGATAAATAAATACATTATATACATATATATACACACACACACACACACACACACACACACACACACACATACATACACACAATTAAAAAATTTAGGAAGGATTAGTTGATTTAAAAAGTACTATCTCCTACAAAGGGGATAGACATAGACCATCAGATCTTTTTAAGTTAGGAGAGTGAAGTAAAGTTTCACATGTTTCTTTATAAAGCCGTTCCATGAGGAACTGACTTTTATGAAGGACTCTTGTCTTGTTCCAATGAACTCAATGTCTAGTGTTGATGGCATGCTCTGCAAGTCCAGACTGTTCAGATTCAAGGTACTGAATATAAGACTTGTGTTCTTTTAGCTGAATAAAAGCAGATCTTTCTGTTAGTCTGAAATAAGATAACCCACAAGAGCAAAGAACCTGGTAGACACCTGGATAACCGAGATGTGGAAGCTTAGCTTGTGCTTTGGAGAAGTGAGAAAGGTGGAGATTTTTCTGATTGGTCGAAAGGCAACAAAAATACTTAACGGTTTTAAAACTTTTGCTATGCATTCACAAATGCCTTGCAACAAGGGATAGGAACATGCGTTATTTCTTTTGTATTTGAAGTGGAAGATATATCAAAACTACTCAAAGCTTTTGATGAAGGAATTCTTATATCCAATAGATAAAAAAAGATAAAATAATGTAGCAATTCTTTGTGTAATAGTTCATCTGAAGAATAAAAGGAGTGGGCCCGATGAACCAGTATTTTAATAGTTCCCGCCTTTTGACTTGGATGGTGATGATATTCAGCATGGATATAATGGCCTGTATGGGTCTTCTTCCTATAGAATATTTATATTATTTACTTCTATTTTAAAAAAGTACATCCTACACACACAGCATTTAAGCCCCACTGCAAACTTGCTACCCTTATCTGTTCTACAAAAGATTAGCTCCCTCCTCTCTCAGTGCCTGGAGTTTATAAAGTACCCTGTTCCTGTAAGCCGGCATACCTTGGACAGACAGGCAGATCTGCCTGGAGGAACACAAGTCATACATGTGCAAACATGACTATGGTCAGTGAGACCTCGCTGACCATGTCTTGTTTCTTCCTATATTTTGGATACAACTTATATCTTGAATTATATCTTGGATACAATTCACATGATCTCATAGAAAAAAAACACCATTCTCCACCAAGCAAATTCAAAAAAGAGAGACTATTTTTAGAATCAGCAGCAACTCTCAGAAATCAACCAAATCTTAATAAATATGGTTGCATTAAGCTTCCTAAGATTTGGGAAACACTTATCATCAGAGATCCCATCTTACATTCCAGGCCACCTACAGCCGTCCTTAGATGGCATTCTACCTAGATAGGACTTTACAGTCACCCATGTGGTTGAGCTTAGTATTGTGTGGTATTTGTGTATATGTTACATTAGTTTTTTGTAATCCCTGAAGATGTCCCTGAAAATATAGGAAGTATTAAATTCTGTTTTAATTTTTTCTGAGTGTTGTATACAATCCATTAAGCCTCGAACATGATACTATCAACAATGTCAGATTGTTGCAGTGTGAGACCATCAGTAAATTGCATGAGATCATGCTTGAAATCAGACATTGACAGTCTGCTTTGTAGGGGATACAGAGTGGACTTTCTACTAAGGAAAGTTGTTCTTGCTACAGTCTGCATAGATCTCAGTCATATTTTACATTCTTGTTCAGGACTACAATCCACCTGTCTTCTGTGGTACTCATTTAATCACACATTATGCTCACTGGAGTGTTGCTTCCTACTTAAGTTGATTTATCTTATACTGCTTTGACTGAATAATATACTCTATCAGAATTTTTGTGATTATAAAAGGTCAGATTTTTTCTTTGTAAATAATTAATATTGATTTGTATAATTGCACTCAGACATTTATTTATCTGTGTTTATCTCTCTCTCTCTCTCTCTCTATATATATATATATTCACATACACACACTGTAGTTTCCCATACACATTCAGTGTCTTGTTTATTTATCATAAACATTCAGTGTTTTAGTTATTTATCATCATTTTTATGCATTTATTTATTTAACCTTCTCCTTGCACCATAGATGTGATGCAGTATAGCCTTAATTATCCATGCACCAAAACACTTCAAGAGCTAAGAGTATTTGTATAATTTTTCTGTTATTTTATAATAGGACTAATATATTGACATTTCTTTCTCTCTCACTTTTTTAATTCTAGGCTGGCTGAGAAATTGAAAGAAACTGAATACATGAAGGAAATTTACCAGAATGAAATTGAGAAAAAGAAAGAATGTTTAGAAAACTTACAACCAACGTTGAAATCAATTTTGGATGTAAGTAATATTTTCTATATTAAATAATATAGCAGAACAATATTTAACCTGATATGATAAAAAGTATGATCTTTGTTCATCAAAGATTAACCCTCCCCCCCCCCCCCTCAACTGGCCATGACGTCTATAGATATCCAGCTAAATCTGGATACGATTCTGTAATACCTATTGAATAACATGGATAAGAAGTGCAATTTGGTCTCACTATTTCATCCACCTTGGAAGTAGGGAGGTTAATGAAGGTGTTTTTTTTTAACCCTTGTCAGCCTTCATCTTTTCAAACTATTCATCATAGTAAAACAGAAAAAAAATATCTGTAGGTAACTAAATAAAAATTAAATATAATATTGAAATGCAGTAAATATCAACAGAATTCTTTTTTGTATGATATAAGCCTTTTTTGAAACACAGAACCCAATATTAAAAAAGAAATTTGGTTATTGCATGTAATATAACTTAGAAGCAATGTGAGAAAACAAAATTATGCTTCATTTTCAGATGGGCATTGCTCCACTGAACAAGCGTTCATCATTCATCTTATATATACACACACACACAAAGGAGTGAGGGTCTAGAAGTTCTGATAAACACTTAGACAAAATGATATCAAAGCAACTGATATAATCACAAGAAAAGAACATACTAATAGCAGAGGTATGAAGTTAACTTATGTTCTTTCTTGTGGTTATATCAGTTGCTTTAATATCATTTTTATTCTAGGTGTTTATCAGAACTTTCCAGACCACCACTCCCCTTGTGTGTGTGTGTGTGTGTGTGTGTGTGTGTGTGTGTGTGTGTGTGTGTGTGTGTGTGTGTGTGGAAAAGAGATAATTGTATGGTAATTTGTTTATTATCAAGGGTAATGGAAGATTAATTATGATGATTTTTCTGTGAAAAAAAAGCAGTTCTTTCATAGGATTGAAGGTGAGCAGGTTATCCTCATCCTAACGAATATTGATGCTCTGTGTTTAGATTCTTGTTGAAGAAAATATTGAAGTTCAAAGTGTTTCGATATTGCAAGCTTTAGATGAAATGTGTTGGAAGAATGGAGTATACTGTTATCAGCAAAACTGTGTGATAGTGTTATTGTTCATTAGATAATTAGTGAGATTCTTCTGAATAATATGGAGAGCAGGGAGAAGAAGTTATAGTATACAACACTAATTCTGAAGACAGTAGGAATGTGTTAAATAGCATGATGTGGACCAGTTTTAAAATTGATAGTGGAAAATGAATGGTGCCTGTGGTCCTCACAAAAAAGTTCTAGTATGGAAGAAGTAGAATTTTTTGAGTCATAAAGTAAAAACTGGTTATATGTGAAGACATAATAAAGTAGAATAGAAAATGAACTTGCATGGAATGGTTTGGGAAAAGGAGCACAGATAATAGCAAATGTTTCAAATGTTAATGTTAATGGAGAAGGAACCCATTGAGTTTTAAATCCATCAAAGGTATGAGTTCATTTCATTTCATCACTGGATATAGAAAAGCTATTAGAGATCTGAAATGTTGAAAGATAGTTTTCCAGTATTTGACAGAAATGCTCAGATATGGTGATATTAAAATGTAACATTGTTTGCACTGCATAATTCAAAAATGCTTTCATAGTACCTTTCTAAAAATGGAAATAAAACATTGTGAAAATCGGAGGAATTTCTCCATAATTTCAAGTAAGATTTTCAAACAGATTTTAAGAAAAGGCAAAAATGTTGAAGAGCAACTTGCTCTTAAAAGAGCCAACTCCTTTTTAGGTCAAGAGTCAGGTCAAACACCTCTTTGACCTGTTTCTCTTCATAAACATGTCAAACAAGCATTGAAAAGACCAGATTCAGATATGTGAAAAATCACTGAAATATTTAACAAGAATCCATATTTATATTTTGCCTCTGGAAAAGACACATTAAGGTGCAAAGTCCTCTCTAAGTCTCCCAAGTTTATTTCAAAACATAAGTAGCAACTTTTTAAACTTATTGTTAGATTACGAAAACCCAAACATACACAAACAGTTTTTTTTATTTAGTGTCCTTTTTTTATTAAAATAAATGCATAGAAACTGTACCTTATTGAGGCTGTGCCTTTAAATGTGATCTAGTTTTGCTATAAATTAATCCAGCAGCAGTTGTACAAATTGACCACTCATTAGTTGACTGGTCTGTTATTTTTTATTTTTTTATTTTTTCTTTTTGATAAAAAAAAATGAGAGGAAACATGGCTTGACATGACTTGTGTTAATCTTTGGAACTTCTTGTTGGTTTTGAATTACGTTCTTCATAGGGTACTTATGTTTTTTTCTTTCTTTATCACCAGTTGAAGGTTTTCCTTTATCGATAACTGAGGTTGAATTATCATCAGACAGGAATCACTAACTTAGTTGATTTTTATTTTTTTTTATTATTAATGCATTTAAGTTCATTAGTATAGTTGCTCAAAAACACACTGGAATCAGACTATATAATGTCTTGTCAAAACCAATTCTGCTATACAGAAGCGAAACATGGACCATAAAAAAGGAAAGATGAAAAATGAATTCAAACAGCAGAAATGAAGTTTCTCAGAAAAACAGCTGGATATACCAAGTGGGACCATAGAATGAATGAAGAAATCTTGCAATCCTTGAAAATAAAATCAATTAATTAATACATAAGACAGTATAAACAAAAATAGCTAGAACATTTTCGAATGGACAACAGCAGATTACCAAAAATATTATACAGATACAAAGTAAGTGGAAAGAAAAGAATCGGAAGACCAAGAAAGAGATGGCATGAGACTGGAATAGGCCACTTGGCCTAAAATCCATGTTAGGAAGAAGAAGTATAGTTGCTGTTTTTATTAAAAATTCTGTGATCCTCATCATTTGATTTCTTCAGATCATAAAAATATTGCAGAACACATCGGAATAAAATGTTCATCCTTTCTTCAAGTGAGTTATTAGTGCATAGACTTAGAAAATGTGTTTTGATTTATTATTTCATTGAGCATGAATTTTAACATTACAAATTCACGAATATAGAAATTCACATTTTTGCAGTATAATGCTTCTGCAGTAACTCATATTGGTGCAGTATTAATGCCTTGTGAGAGTGAAATTCAAGTTTATTATCTGAAAAGCCAAATTCAAATCTTAGACTCTTTTTGACAGTTTTAATCACTGAGAAGTACTCCAATACAGCTAGCAAACTATTACAAGTTTTGCAATCCAATATTATTGAAAGTTCATTTATCAAATTTTTACATGTTTTTGGAGTATATTACCAATTTGTTTGGTGATGTGTGGAATATTGTGATTACTTTAGTATCTTTGTTATCAGAGAACTCAGTTGTACATTTTTATTATTATTATCTGAGATTTCCAGGGAATCAAGGACTTATCAAGGGAGGTTATAAATTACCCAAAATTTATTCACACTAGAACTAGAATTTTGTAACAGAACTAGAAAAGGATATATTTAAACCACATGAACAAAATACATTTAATACATTTACATTTAATACATTTAATACAAAATACATTTAATACAATACAAATACATTTAAAATACATGAACAAAGAAAGAAAAGGTAAAATAAAAAAATAGATTTAGAAAAATGAGTAACTTATTTTCAAAATCTTTGGACTAATGACAGTAAAGAAGTAAATTTTTAAACATCAAAGAATGATCTAACAGAAAATATAATGTAAGAACTAAAGAATACAATAAATACAATGAAAAATAAGAAAACACAGAAGAAGAAAAGATAAACATGGAACTGTACAAAAATGAAGGTGAAAAATTTAATGAAAGACTTCTGAAATTCTTTAATGTGATCTGGATTTCTGAAAAAACTCCATACTCTTTGAAAAATGCACTGGTTATCCCGATTTATAAAAAAAAGAAATAAAGATAACTGTATGGGATTAGTTGCTAAATTCAGGATACAAAATACATGCAGGAATATTAAAAGAGAAACTAAACAATATCGTGAAGGACAAACTACTAGAAATCCACAGTAAAGCTTAACTGTATAACTAACACCAAGAGGGGAAAAAATGCATTTATTATACTCGCTAATATTTCACTGGTTTTCTTCTCAGTGTCATCAGAGCACAATGAAACTGTGATAAGCACATGTCACTAAACCAAGTAATTCTAGAAATAATTTGATTTGTAACTGATGTCCTTTTGTGGGCCCTCTATGGGTCAGATAACTACAAAGTTAATTCACATAAGTCTGGCTAGTAGGTCTTAAAATGATAGTCTCCCAAATCTTTGGTAACTTAATACAACCATATTTGTTGAGGTTGGAAGAGTGCTTCATAGCTGATGCTGATTCTAAGAATATCCTCTCATACCTATAATGACTTCTATGTAATAAAGATGTTTTTCTCCATCTGATGTTATGTGAAACAGTATTCAGAGCATGGTCTGCCAATCTCATCTTGCCATACAAATCTTGGGTGTAAATTTTATGTTTTTCAAGGTGTATGCTAACTGATCTGCCAGTCTATCCAATGTAGACTTGCATGCACAAGGAACTCCTGGATGTTCAAGAAGATTTAGTCGATCTATAGGAGAATGTATAAAAGTAGCTAGTTGAATGAAAGGTTTGAAAGTGGTGTGGAGATCATATGTGCAAAGAACTTTGCTATTTTTTCTAGTGCACCCTTAACATATGCAACAGGAATGATTTTGCTGTGACCCTGTGTGTTGGGTGTAGGAAGAATGGGGGTGGGGTGCATGTAATATTTTATTTTGGTTACAGCCATTAGCTAAAAAGGTTTTGCAAAGTTCTCTAAACTCAGTTTCAAGGGCTGTGTCATTTGAACAAATAGCCCTGGCTCACTGAATAAGAGTTTTAATGATGCCATACTGTTGAGAAGGGTGGTGGTGGTGTGATTGTTTATGTAAATGCTTACCATCGCAAGAATGTTCTTGAAAGGGATAGGTATGGTGGTGCTGGGGTCATGGTGTGGGGAGGCATCATGCATAATTGATGCACTGAGCTACAAGTGCTTGAAAAAAACGACTATGAATGACTGTTAAACAATATCGCAATGAAGTTCTTCAACATCATATGCAATTGTTCTATGGTGCTATAGGTAAAGAAATCATTTTTATGGATGAAAATGCCACACTACATTGTACACGCGCAGTGGAGATACCTCTGGAGACCAAGGATATTAATCAAATCAAGTGGTCAGCATGCACCCCAGAACTCAGTCCTATAGAACTGGTTTGCAATAGAGAGATGCTTTGCTGCTTGGAATTCCCCCCGAGAAAACAAAGGTGACCTTATCCTTGCTCTGCAGGAGGAGCAGCTCAATTTGTCCCAAGAACACCTGATGCTAAACATGGTGCGACATTGTGAGAGCTGAATTGCAGTTCATGGTGGAAAATTGTTTCAGGACTGTATGAATGGACAGAAAAACTTGAATTTAGTTCTTCAGCTAGAAATAAGATGGTTAGTACAAAGTAGGGATAGTAGTGGAAAAGGGAAGCAGTTAAGTCTTATGTATACTAATGCGAGAAGCATTCCGAACAAGAGAGAGGAGTTCGGGGACATTAGTTAGCTCTTCTTGGCTAAAAGGTATTGGTATTAGTGAGACAAGACTAACAGAAGATGATATAGTAACTGGTATAGAATGTGAGGGTTACAGTGTTTTTCAGAGCAGACAAAGCAAACAAGACTAGGGTTGGGTATTACCGATGATAACCAATGAACTGCAGCCAAAAAGAGTAACAGCTCAACAGAGGATCGATGAAATAGAAAGCAGTACATTTGAGGCCATCTGGTGTGAGACAGAGGCTAACAGAACAAAATATATAGTTGGCTGCTGCTATAGGCCAGGTAATGTAAAGGATGATGGGAAGGGTATTGATCAGCAAATAAACTCGAGTAGAGGATGGAGAATTATTATGGGAACATAGATTGGATGGAGGAAAAGTCACAATAGAGAAAGGAAATGGAATTTATGCAACTATTAAGGAACATTTGTTGTTTTAAGGATACTTGCGACATAAGACTGAATGATATAATCACGTAATCACAAGAAAGATATTTATTTAACCAAATATTTGGTTAAATAAATATCTTTCTTGTGATTACGTGATTATATCATTCAGTATTAAGGAACAATTAACTTCCATCACAGTATGTGATGGAAAGTACTATGGAATTGAGTGTGCTGGGCCTTGAGATTGAATCAGAGAATTTGTCTATAATGAAGGTCGTTACTTTGCCACCAGTTAGTGAGGGAATTCATGTAGTTTTGACCTGGAATGTGGCTAATTGTATAGATTTCTTGCTAATAAAGGGTTATATGTGGAATTATAGAGCTAATAATTATGTCATACTCAAGAGACTGTTTGGAGAAGTGTCATGGAATAACATACTGCAGGAAGGATGTTAGTAGTGCATGGGAAATGGTCAAGGAGTATTTGAAGGAGGGATAGCAGAATGCATACCTAGAGTCAAAGTAGGAATTAGGTTGATGAGTAACATCATTAAGCATGAGTTGCTAACAAAAAATGCTTATGGAAGACATTTAAAGAAAAAGGTGATCATCAGTCCCATGAGTATAAAGTACAGGCCAGAAGAATGATTGGTATGATAAGGAAGGCAAAAAAAAAGTATGAGATAAAATTAGCTGTGTGAGCAAAAGATAATTTAAAGGAGTTCTTTCACTGTGTGGCAAGTAAGAAGAAGAATGACAATGGTAGAATAATTTTTATTTATACTAATGGTAGGGTGGTGACTGAAGCAGATGAAACAGTTGAATTACCGAATGATCACTTTGCAAAGGTCTATCAGCCAGGTGGAGATATTGCAGTAACAGATGTGACATGGACTGAATTAAAACAGGTGTACACGGTCTTACAGAATCTTGATATGAATACAGCTTTTGCCCACAGACTTGCTATAGGTCTTGTGGATCTGATTAAAAAAAAAAAAAAAAAGCTATGGGATTGAATGGGATATCAACTCATATATTACGAGAATGTGCTGGGTACTAGCAGCAACTTTTACTAGATTGTTTGAGTCTCAGCTCTGGAGAGTCCCAAGAGAATGGAATGAAGGCAAAATAATTCTGCTGCATGAAGGAGGCTCCAAGACTAGTAGCAAGTTATTGACCAACCAGCATCTTAGGAGTGGTGGTCAAGATATTGGAGAAATTGATTAAAAGCAAGATTCATGAATGGGCGGATAGAAATCAGATGCTTTATGCTAGGCAGCATGGTTTTGTGAAGAGTACGTCATGTCATACCTCTGAAATTTGCTTACTCTTTATAATAACATCTGAGTTGGATTAGGGAAATGCTTACATGATAGTACTAGATTTTGCAAAAGCATTTGACAGGGTACTGCATGGAACTTTGTTAGATAAAGTGGAGCAAACAGGCTTGGATATGAAGCTGATGAAGTGGATAAAAGGATGGCTAGTGAATAGTTATCAGAGAGTAGGTCATGGAGGAGTTGAGCCCAGGAGAAGAGTATGACCAGCAGTGTGCCACAGGGCTCTGCACTTGGGCCACTGCTATTTAACTTGTACATTAACAACATAGGATGTGATCTGAGGGGAAGTATTCAGTTATTTGCTGGTGATGTAAAACTGGATAGAGAAATAAGGGTGATGTGAAGATCTTGCAGGACAATTTGTATAGAATATCAGTATGGGTAACGAATGGCTATCAGTTCAGTGTAGCAAAGTGTAAGGTTATGCATTTTGGGACGAAAAGATTATCAGCTATATACTGCATTGATTGAACTGAACTACAGGAAATTACAGAGGCTAGAGATTTGGGAGTTATAGTAGACTCATGGTTAAAGTTCAAAGGCTATATCGCAAAAGTCACTAAAATACCCATAGAATTACCTGGTTATTGAAGAAGACTAACAAGCAAAGATAAGAAGGTCATCATACCTCTTTATAAGGTCTTCATGCAGTTCAGTCTTGACTGTTGTTCACAGATCTGGTCACCTGGATTCCTTGGAAAGGATCTAGAGGTGGGTGACCAAGCTGGTGGTAGGTCTATTGGATGATTACTCTTCCTTTTGAGAAGAGATTGAAGATTTGGGGATTACAGAAATTGGCAGACAGGAGGAAAAGGGAGATATAATAAAGACATATCATTTACTTAAAGGTTGTCATAGGATTAACAGATTTTTCACAACATGTCTAGTTTGGTGAGACCTAGGGGTCATCCCTGGAAATTAAAAAAAGAATTTAGTTGGGAAGGGAGTGAAGACTAAATTTTTTGCTTTGAGAGTAGTGAGTGTGTGGAATGGGTTACGAGTCTGTTGTGAATGCTGTGACGGTAATGGTTAGTATTTGGTTTCCAGATTGTTAGCGGACCTCTTGGAATGAGTCTATAGACTCCATGGAGGTGTCCATAATAATAATACCATAAAGTCAAATAACTACTATAAGTAAATATAAACAAAAATGGTTAGCACATCTAAAATGAATGGACAATAGCAGACTGCAAAAAATACTAAAAATATAAAATAAATGGGAAAAAGAATTGGAAGACCAAGAAAGCAATGGCATGAGGCCAACAGGCCATTTGGCATAAAATCCATGATAGGAAGAAGAAAAATATCCAGATTTTTTTTCTAGTAATAGTGTGCTATTTTAATTTTTATGTATGTAATAATTAGTATTACTTATAATAATGCATTATTTCAGAATCATGGATTTTAGGCCAAGTGGTCTGAATCCTGGCCACACCATTGCTTTCATATGTAATTAGGGGAAATATGTATAACCATTATGATAATAATATTTTGATGGAACTTTTTTCACTTAGCTATGCTACCAATTATATGTATATTTGGTTTAATTCTTTATCCACGTGTAAGCAAACAAAGTTTTGTGCCTGAAGTATTTTCAGGACTGGGGCAACTCGTGACAAAGGTAGTATAACTTCTCATCACTTGCATTAGTATCCCATAATGCAAAGCCCATCTCCTTGCGGACATGCATAATGCTATGCATTAAGGGAAGGATCGGTACCCAGACTGGTTTCAACCTTTATTGAGGTCTCATCAAGGGAGCCGAACCCAAAGGTGGTGATACTAAGGTGGAAGTAATGATGAAGTCATATTTCCATATACCAGTTGCCAAAAGGTGTCACACCTTATTATTAAAATTCTCTGGATTAGAGATAAGTTGATGGCAGTTTTTTCACCTATGCTATCAATTATATATTTTGTTTATTCCTTTATCCAAGCGTAAGCAAACAAAGTTTGCCCCTGAAGTATTTTTAGGACTGGGGCAACTCGTGTCACTTGCCTTAGTATCTCATAATGCAAAGCCCATCTCCTTGCAGACATGCATAATGCTAAGCATTAAAGGAAGGGTCACTACCCAGACCGGTTTTGACCTTTATTGAGGTCTCATCAGTGGGAGCCAGACCCAGTGGGTGAAGAAATGGAGAAGTCATATTTCCATATACCTTATCTCTAATCCAGAGAATTTTAATAAGGTGTGACACCTTTTGGTAACTGGTATATGGAAATATGACTTCTCCATTACTTCCACCTTAGTATCACCTGCTCTTAGTGTCTCCTGCTGATGAGACCTCAGTAAAGGTCGAAACCAGTCTGGGTAGTGACCCTTCCCTTCATGCATGGCATTATGCATGTCTGCAAGGATATGGGCTTTGCATTATGGGATACTAAGGCAGGTGATGAGAAGTTATGCCGCCTTTGTCACGAGTTGTCCCAGTCCTGAAAATACTTCAGACGCAAACTTTGTTTGCTTACACTTGGATAAAGGATTAAACCAAATATATGATAATAATATGTTGTTGTCAATACAACAGTATTGACACACACTAAAACAAGTAAAAAAACAGTTATATGCAATCAAAAAAAATTAATTTCTTAATAGTATACCAGTGCAGGAACATGACTCATTATCACCACAGCTAAACCTAGCATTTTCAGCATATGTTCTATTAACAGTTCTGTTTCACCTAATTTTGTCACTACAAATTGATTCTGTTATTTTTTTAATCTGACTTCCACCTACAAAAAGTTTTCATACACTTATGGTACATTAGTACTATGGGTAGGCTAAGAATTTTTTTTCTTATTTTTTAAAATTAAATTTATATGATTTTTATATTTTTGTGTTTTACATAGCCAGAAATCTTGCTCTAGAGATCAATATATAACTTTTCCATGCCACTTTAGGTCTCCAGTAAGTAGTATTGTAATCTTAAACTACTGATGACTGACCTACAAATTTTAATTCTTTTTTAAGCTTGATGAATCCCTAAGTTACTTTCCTGCAAGTATCTACTTCTTCCACTCTTTTCTGTCTCGAACTCTGCCAGTCTGACATTCCTCTCTCAGCCAAGCCTTTTTGGATGTTATCCTCCAAACATTGCCACGGTCTTCTTCTAGGTTGGCTCACCTTGTCTAGCTATTCTCTTCTCGCCTATTCTTTCCACATATCCAAACCAATTTCAGTCTTCAAGCTTTGATTTCATCAGATGATAGTGAGGATCTATAGAATTCATATAATTCCTGTTCATGTCTTCTTCTCAATTCCTGTTGTGTTATCTCTTACAGGTCCAAAGATTTTTCTTACAATTTTACTTTTCAAGATCTGCAAAGCTTTTGCATCTTGGTCTGTTGTGTTCCAGATTTCTGTTTTAACTCGGTTTGACAGAATTTTGGAAGATAATAAATGGTGTAGCAAAAGATAAAATCATGTCTTTTTGTGCTAATTTTATTATCTTGGTTAATCTGTGTTCCAAGGTATTTGAAGGAAGTGACATTTTTAAATTTCATGTTATCAACATAAACTGGTCATTTCCCCTTCATCGTTGTTTAAAATTTTAGTTTTATCCTGGTAATCCTAGTTTTTCAGCTGAAGTTATAATTATTCTGAATGTGTTAATGAATAATTATTTTGAATTAGAATGTCTTCAACATTTCTCCAACTGTGTATATATCATCAGCATATCCTAATATTACTGTTCTGTTTATGTTGCCTTTTACAGTTTCTCGAATACATTTTTCAAAAGCTAAGTTACATATCTTGGATGAAATGGCATCTCCCTGATTTGATCCATGTTTTAATAACAAAAAGATTCAACCCTAATTCCATTAGCCAATACCATGCTTTAGCTGTTAGTGGTGCAAATTTTGATTAAATTTATTATCTTATGAGGTATTCCAAATTCAGTAATGTAGAAGTCAATTTCTTGGAATCTTTGATTTTTAGTATAATCAAGTGAAAAAACTTTCAACATCTATCTCTGCTCAAGAGTAATTTAGTAATAAGGTGAAACATATTTTCACTACTTGTATACAAGAAATATATGACTTCTTCATTTACTTCAACCTTGGTATCTCTTTTGGATCTGGCTCCCACTGATGAGACCTTAGTAAAGGTTGAAACTAGTCTAGGTGGTGGTGGCTGTTCTGATAATGCTTAGCATTACACATTTCCAAAAGAATGTGTGCTTTGCATTACGGGATATTAAGGCAATAGATGTGAAGTCATTATCCTCTGTAAATGAGTAGCCCACTTGTGAAGATACTGCACATGCTTTGCATTACACTTGGATAAAAGATTAAACTACGAATATAATTTCTTGGCATGTTTAATTTATAAATAAAATATAGACACACTGGTAATATATTCCCAGTTTTTGTCTAGTATTTGTCTTAGAGTAAAAGTCTGATGATAATAATAATGGTAAGTACCTGCTAGATTTCTGCTCAGAAGCAATCACCGTTTAGTGTTGAGTAAAATAAAATTGAACTTCATATTGAAAAGAAGTGTGTGTAAGAAAGTTTTGAAACAAAGTTGAACAGCTATCAGATTGGAACTGTAGACTCAAATATACAAACATTATTTAAAAAAAAAAAAAAAAAAAATGAGAGTGTGAAAACAAGAATCAAATCTTGGAGATTCAGTGGTACACCCTGAAGAAATTTGATTGATTCAGCAAGTGAGGCATGTGGTGAAGTAATCTGCAAGGACAGAAAAATCAGAACTCCATGATAGACTCAGGAAGTTAAAGAGACAGTCAAGGAAAAGATGAATGCATATCAAAAGTTCCTAGCAAGTAAGTCACCTTGTGCTCTTAGGGAATACAGAGAAAAATGTAAGAAAGCAAATCATTGTGCAAAATTAGCTAAACAAAAGTCATGGGAATACTTTGGTAAGAACATTCAAAATAAATATCTGAAAGGTGGTAAAATATTCTGCAGGCTATTGATAAAGCTCAGAAATGGAGGGAAAGAGTACTGTAAAAGGAATCAGAGATAATAAAGGAGACATGAAAACTGAGAATAAAGATATTCTTGATGTATGGAGTAATTACTTTGAAAAATTGCTAAGTAAAATGATAACATGGGAGAAAACACTCAACAGTAATGCCATCTGGAATATATATCTATACTTGAAATAGAAAAAAAGCTATTACAAGCCTGAAATGTGGAAAGGCAGCTGGATTAGATGAAATTTTGACCAGAAATGCTAAAATATGATGGTATAAAAGTTTTACAGTGGCTATACTGCTTAATTCAGAAAGCCTGGTCAGAGGGTAGAATTCCAGATGATTGGAGTAGAGTGCTCATAGTACCCATCTATAAAAAAAGGAAATAAAGCTGAATTGAAATTTCTCTACTGAGTGTTTTTCATTTAGATTTATGCACCTTGAGAATCAGCTAAGAAAAGTTGTGGAGGAGAAGCTTTGAGACGAGTAAGCTGTGTTCAGACCAAACGGAGGTTGTCAAGATACAACAAATAGTTGAGAAACCCTGGAATAAAGATCTGTATTGCTGTTTTGTTGATCTGGAAAAGGCATATAACAAGGTGTCAAGAGGAAAGCTGTTCAAAACAATCCAGTTATATGTTGTAAATGTGACATAATATCAAGCATTACATAGTCAATATTTGAGTTGTAAATCAGCAGTTAGAATTGAAGAAAGCACAAGAAGATGGTTTGATGTTAAGTCAGGTGTGTAACAAGGGTGTACATTATCTCCACTGTTATTCATCATCATATATGGATCATTATGAAGGAAAGCAGTATTAAACATGATATCATGATTGGAGATGTTGTTCTCAGCTCTTTACTTTATGCAGATGATGATGTTATACTCCTAAATAAATTCAGGATAAGTTTGCAGAATTCCTTGACCAAATTGAACAACTACTGTAATTATTGTAATGATCTGGTATGAAAATCAGCATTAAAAAGACAAATACAATGAAAATAGGCAAAAACATTGAAAACATCAACTGCATCCTGAACGGATAACCTATAAAATAAGTAAAATATTTCAGCTATTTAGACACAATTTTTAGTGAAGATGGCAAATTAAATTTGGAAATAAACAGTGGAATTATCAAAGCTGGTATGGGAGGAAATCAACTGAATAAATTTATATGGAATAAGAGAGAGATTAGTCAAAAAAACTAAACTAGCTGTATACAAGACAGTGTTCAAACCAATTTAAATTATGGATCTGAGAGCTGAGTTAGAAATAAAATTCTTGAGCAGAGACTGCAGATATGAGAATCCTGAGAATGATTAAGGGACTAAACAGATGACATCAGTGGCAGTATCATATTAAACATGAGGCTATTAGGAAAGAAATAGACACTGTTAGCATTCAGGAATGTGTTAGGAGAGCTAATCTCAGATGGTATGGCAACTTAATCAGAATGGGAGAGGAAAGATTAGCTAAACAAGTGTTCTTTGCCAGGATGGCAGAAAAATGATCCAGAGGAAGACCAATATGTAGGTGGATTGATACAGTAAAAATGTGTCTTAGAGGACAGAAATATAAGATCTGATAATATTGGTTTTCATATTTACAAATTTAAGGACACAAACACACTGTTGAAATGATTATTTTACTTATTATTAATAAAATAAGACTTGACGTTTTGACCCCTGTATTGAGGTCATCATCAGAAAGATACATGTGTATAAGAAACCAAGCTACATGCTCTTGCACTCTATAAAGATAAATTAAATCTACGCTGTTAATTAATCTTTTTCTTAGCCTGACCTCTAGTGATAAAAAAAAAACTAATTAAATAAATAATTAATAAATAAATAAATAAAAAACTACAATAAACTACTAAAGTCCTCCTGTAATAAGATTCTTCTGGATTTGTACAATTCAGATTGTTATAGTACGATTTTCTTCTGGATTTGTAAGTTCAAGTTGCTATTGAATGTTGAAGAAAAAAAAACACTTCACCAAGTCTTCTTGTATTGGGATTTTTCTTTGGCTTGTTCTGGTTGCTATAAAGGTTGCAAATGGGTCCTCCACATTCTTGGAATGGTTAGGCCATTATTTTTGTTCAGATTTGGATAATGTTTGAGCAATTCACATGCTTTAAATTTCCTCTCGAACCAGGTTTTGGTGCGGTGTAGGGACTTGGTACCTTATCAATCACTTCTGTGGTATGTTTGGAGTGTGTGGTCAGAAAGGCCGGTTTTTCCAAAATGTAGGTATTTAATGTGTCGTTTGTGTTCGTCCTTTCTAGTTGAGATGGTTCGCCCTGTTTCCCCTATGTATGGTAGGTTACATGTGCATTGTATTTTGTAAACCCCTGGGTGGGCTAGGTGTGGAAGGGGATCTTTGGAAGAACTGAGTAGGTGTCTTAATTTTGTCGGGGGTTTAAAGGTGGTTTTGATGTATTTGTGCAGTGTTCTGTCTATTTTTCGGAAATGCCTCTAACATAAGGTATGGTAATAGCATTCTTGAAATCTTTTTTGTTTTTACTATTATCTCTGCAGAGGAACTTGTGAATAGTTTTTTTTACTGTATCTGTTTTTTTTATAAATGTATGGTTGATGATCTTGTATTCCTGATTTAGAGCTTGTTCATTTGAAGTTTGAGCTTCGAGCTCTCTATTTAAGGGTGCTTATGACCCCTTGTTTTTGTGCTGGGTGGTGATAAGAATTTTTGTGTATGTACTGGCCTGTGTGTGTAGCAGTAGACTGAATAGGAGAGACAGCCTGAGGGAAGACGTGTGACGAGTGTTGTCTAGGAATAGAAGAGAGTTGTTTTTTTTCTATTTCAATGGTGAATTGGATATGTTGTGTTGTTTGTTCAGGTGGCTAAGTAATGTATTTAGTGCTTCGCGGCTGTGGGGCCAAATGGTGAAAATATCATCGACGTATCTGAGCCAAATTTTGGGCTTTAGGTACGCTGACTTTAGAGTTCTTTGCTCAGAAACTTCCATATAAACGTTAGCTATTGGGGGGGAAAGTAGTGAGCCCATGGCTGCTCCCTCTTTTTGAAGGTAAAAATTGTTTTGCCACACGAAATATCCTGAGCAGAGTACGTGGGCAAAGAGGGCTATGATGTCGTGTTCATTCTTCCATTTAGGAAGGACAAACACAAACGACACATTAAATACCTACATTTTGGAAAAACCGGCCTTTCTGACACCACTCACTCCAAACATACCACAGAATTATTATTATTATTATTGTTATTATTGTTCCGGGAAACTCCAAGGAGTCAACAGACTCATCAAGGGAGGCCCTAACACCATGTCAAGAACAACTATTCAACATTCACACAGTATCTATCATACCTTGCCTTGAACTCATTCATGGTCGTAGCACCCACAACAGACTCTGGAAGCTTATTCCACTCATTTACCACTCTCCAAGTAAAGAACCTAGCTCTAACACCCTTGTCCACCACGCTCTTGCCCAGCTTCCATGCATGACCCCTAGTCCTCCCACCACCAGTCATATTTTCAAAAATATCTTCTGGATCAATCTTATAAAAACCTTTCAGTAATTTGAATGTCTCAATCATATCACCCCTCCTTCGCCTATCATCCAATTTCTGCAACCCACAAATCTTCAACCTATTTTCATAAGGTTCATTCCACAGACCTGCTATCATCTTGGTCACTCGTCTCTGGACCCTCTCCACTTCCTCCCCATCACAAAGAAACCCTGGTGCCCATAGCTGGGCACAGAAGTCCAGATGGGGTCTTATCAAGGCTCGATACAGAGGAACAACAACTTGTTCGTCTCTGCATGTTAAAGTATTTTTCAGAAGCCAAGTGATTTGGTGAGCTGTTTTAGTTACTTTTGCAATGTGCCCCCTAAACTTCAGCTCCCTATCCACCAACACTCCCAAATCCCTGGCCTCATCAATCTCCTGAAGTATGATTCCACCAATGCGATATACTGCTGCTATTCTTTTCACCCCAAAGTGCATAACCTTACACTTTGCCACATTAAATTGACATCCATTTTTCCTAGCCCAGTCCTCCAAACTATCCAAATCATCCTGTAAAATTTTGACATCTTGTGCACTCACAATTGCTCTACCCAACTTTGCATCATCAGCAAACAAGTGAACACTTCCTCTCAGATCCTTTCCAAATCATTGATGAACAAATTGAAAAGCAGTGGTCCAAGAACAGAGCCCTGTGGCACTCCACTAGTCACAAGACGTCTTTTAGACTCCACTCCTGAATAAACCACTCGTTGATATCTCTCCTTCAACCACCCTCTTATCCATCTCACCAACCCTATATCTATACCCATCTGCTCCAGTTTACTGATTAGGGTTCCATGTGGTATCCTATCAAAGGCCTTGGCAAGGTCCAGTAGTATCACTGTAAACCCATTACCCCTATCCAGTTCAGCCGTCACTGTGTTATAAAACGTGAGCAAGTTACTGAGGCATGATCTACCCTTCACAAAACCATGTTGTCCCCCATACAATATCCCATTTTCATCTATCCAATCCTGTATTCTTTTCTTGACTAATTTCTCTAAGACCTTGGTCAAGGGTACTGACAATTCTTTAGCTGCTTCTCGTACAACACGAGCTGGTATACCATCCAATCCCACAGATGTATTGACATTGAGGTTATGCAATAGACTACTCACCTCCACTTCATTAACCACAATTCCCGTGTAATCTACTGGTTTATTCGTTTCTGCAATGTCACCACCTGGATGATATACGTTTGCAAAGTGCTCACTCAGTAACTCAACTATCTCAACTGATTCAGTTACCTCCCTACCATCGGCATTCTTTAAAATCAATCTGCCATGTACATTTTTCCTTTTACTTGCTACATATCTAAAAAACTGTTTAGGATTCTCTTTAGCCTGCATGGCCAATGTTCTTTCATAATCCTTTTTTCCTTTTCTTACCACACTCGTCACCCTTCTGGCCTGCGCTTTATACCGTTCATGTGCCTGCCGGTCACCCTTCTCCTTAAATTCCCTCCATAGTTGTTTCTTTTTTTGCAACTCAAGCTTAATGGTGTTATTCATCCATTTAACCCCTACTTGATTTATTATTCGGACTCTAGGTATACAGTCAGCCATTGCTTCATGCAAGCACTTCTTAACTACCTCCCATGCACTATCAACTTCTAGTCCTTGCAGTTGTACATGCCATGGCACTGAACCAATCAAACTCCTAAGCTTGTCATACTTTCCAGCCCGATAATTCCACATGTACCCTGTCTTAATTGAAAAGTCTACACCTTTAGCCACCTCCCAAGTTAAGACCCTATGATCACTCTCACCGATTGGTGGCAATGTGGTCATATTTGTTACAGCCAAATCCTCAGATGTAATTACCAGGTCAAGCACTCTCTGACCCCTAGTATTTTCCATTACATGCTGTCGCAGATAGTTATCCCTTAATAACCGCATAAAATCCAGTTCCTTCCTCCCGTGTGTCCTCTCCTCACTCCAATCAATGCGACCATAGTTGAAATCTCCCATAATAATCACCCTCCTTCCACCCATTTCTTCTATTTGCTTGTGCATACTGTCACCACCATCTTTTCCATCACCTGGTCTATAGCAACACCCAATTGTATATTTAGTTCTGCTAGCCACAATCTCACACCAAATGGCCTCAAATGTGCTCTTTTCTCTATCCTGCAATTCAACTTCTATTCTCCTTGGCTGGAACTCATCAGCTATCATCAACAATACTCCTTCCCCCGTTTTATTCTCTCTGTCATTCCTGAACATACTATACCCATCACATTCAATCCCACTAGTTATATCATCTACAGTCAGCCATGTTTCACTAATACCTATAACCTGTGGTCTGGAAGTGTCAACCATGGCCAAAAACTCTTCCTTCTTGTTCCTAATACTCCTAGTATTAGTGTACATGAATTTAAGACCCCCATTAGCCCCAACCCTACCTTGATGCCTTATATTAACTATCCCACTCAGATTTGTTGTCCTTATTTGCTCTGGCATATTATATTCATTCTTACATTCAACTGCCTCCATAAGGACTGTATCTCTACTCCCCCCCCCTAACAAATCTAGTTTCCCTGAATTTGCACATCCACTACATTCAGCAACACTTTCTCAAGTCTTCTTACACCGTAACCATTCAAATGCAAGCCATCCATCTTATATAGATCTTTTCGCCCATCAAACTCACTCCACACATCCACAAATTCCACACCACTCGTCATACATAACCCACGCATAAAGTCATTCGCAATTATAGCCCTCCTTTTAAACATTTCACTGTCATACCGTGGCAAAAGACTAATCATTCTAACTCTCTCACTCTTTTCTTTTGCTACCTCAAACAATTCATTCAGGTCTTCTATCATTTCCATTTTATCTCCTTTCAAATCATTCGTACCTGCCACAACAATCATTTCTTTCACTCTTTCCTTTTGCTCTCTAATAGACGCAGTTACGTCCTTTATGGTCGCACCAGGTTGGTACGATTTTGTCAAATCCTCTACTAACACACCTCGTACTAACGAGTCTCCATACAGCACTCTATCCTTCATTTTGTTCATGTTCACATTCATACGTCTATTTTTCCTGTCATACCTTTTATTATTGGTTGGTTCATTCAGTCTACTTTTGTTCATGCACTCTAGCTGCTGTTTTGCTCTTTCTATCGCACTATTCAACAACGCGATCTCACTCAATGCATCTATCTCATCTTTTTTGTTCTCTGAGAAATCATTTATACTATCATTCAAACTTTCTACATTCACACTCTCACAATTTTCATGTACAACCTTGCCGTTTCTTGTCATATCCTTATTTCCTTCATTCTGAAGGTTGATAAAAATATCACACTCACGATCCGAAATACACTTCAATTCCTCATTCTCCCTACATTTTCTACACACATTCAATCCTTTATTATCATCTAACCACACTCCGACCGCACTCCGCAAAGCGTACATTTCACAGCTAGTACACTGACTCATTTCTTTTACGCTACCGTTCTTTGATAATGATGGCGAACCTTCATTACTGGCCGCCATTTTCCTTTGCACAGGTGCCATTCTTATTTACAACGTGTTTTGTCAAATTATATGTTATAACAGACCAAAAATAGACGCACTAAAATATGCAAGGCAAACAAAACAAAACTACACAATATTAACTGATATAACTGATACACAATATAACTGAAAATGATACTTATCTTATCTGGAGCTTGCACGAACACTACACATTACGAATCCATCTAGCGGCGACTTCCCGACATAGATTATGTTATAAAACACTTTAGTACACTAACCACGCAAATAAAAAATTGATTGGAAAGGTACCACGTCTCTACACCTCACCAAAACCTGGTTCGAGAGGAAATTTAAAGCATGTGAATTGCTCAAACATTATCCAAATCTGAACAAAAATAATGGCCTAACCATTCCAAGAATGTGGAGGACCCATTTGCAACCTTTATAGCAACCAGAACAAGCCAAAGAAAAATCCCAATACAAGAAAACTTGAAGTTTTTTTGTTTTTTTTCTCTCTCTCTCTCCAACATTCAATAGCAATTTGAACTGTACAAGTCCAGAAGAAAATTGTAGTATAACAATCTGAACTGTACAAATCCAGAAGAATCTTATTACAGGAGGACTTTAGCAGAGTTTATTGTAGTTTTTTATTTATTTTATTTATTATTTATTTTTATTTACTTAAATTAAGGGGATATTAAATCCCACATAGTTTTAAAACCGAATAAGAGACTCAAAGATTGGAATCGGAGAGTTTCTTGCCGAATATAGTAAACTATAAGGTATCGGCAATTACTTTTTAATTTAAGTAATGTTTTCATTGCCAAAATGAAGCTTATTAGCTCTTTATACTTTAGTAACTTAATGGTTGCACCTGTTTGGAAACTCGTATCGCAGAGTATATAAGTTTTTTTCGCTATACACTTTGGTATTAGGTCTAGCTACTCACTGATGAAGCCTCAAAAAAGGCTGAAACCGGTCTGGGTAGTGACCTCCCTCCATAATGTAATAACAGCATACATTTCCTAGGAAATGTGTTTTTACATTATGGAAAATACCTAAGAATAGCGATCTGAACTTCTCCACCTTTGCAACAAGGCGTCCGGTATTGTACTACGTACTAGGGTCACTTGCATTAGCTCACGCTAAGTGATTGCCGATACTTTATAGTTTACTATATTCGGCAAGAAACTCTCTGATTCCAATCTTTGAGTCTCTTATTCGGTTTTAAAACTATGTGGGATTTAATATCCCCTTAATTTGAGTAATGTTTTCATTGCTGAAATGAAGCTTATTAGCTCTTTATTCTTTAGTATTTTTATTTATTTATTTTTTATTGCTAGAGGTCAGGCTAAGAAAAAGATTAATTAACAGTGTAGATTTAATTTACCTTTATAAAGTACAAGAGCATGTAGCCTGGTTTCCTATGCACATGTATCTTTCTGATGATGACCTCAATACAGGGGTCGAAACGTCAAGTGTTATTTTATTAATAATAAGTAAAATAATCATTTCAACACGTGTGTTTTGTGTCCCTAAATTCGTAAACATGAATGCCGATCATCTTAAAAGAAAGACTGATAATATTGGGATTTTGACATAACAGACTAATCTAGAGGAAAATTTTTGATAGGAAGTTGTTAATGTAACTTTTCATGTCGTACTAGCATAAGATGCTGTACATGCCCTGGGGGTATATGTTAAGAATTTGATGATGATAAAAATCTAGTCAGCTGCAGGCTTATTTCGCTTAATTTACCTATATTTTCTTCAGCATGTGGTAAGATTCTTTTTAGTAAAATATTAGATAAAAGTTTGTAGCCTGCAGACAGGAGTGATCATCTGTAATTTTCACATTCATTTTTTGTTCCTGTTTTTTTATATATTGATGTGATTACTGATTATTTCCATTCTTTGAACATCATTTCATTTTCCCATATTAAATTGGTATGTACATATACCATATACATTCCAGTTTATGTATTTCTATATCTAATTCACTACCACCAGATTTTAATACATGCATTCAGCTACTACTACTACTCGGTATCTGGTGCTTTGTTGTCTTTGAATTACTTTCTACGCTTGTCTGCTTTGTCTGTTGAAGGTTTATATATTTTCTGGATTCATCACAATGAGTTTTCTGTTTCAAAATTCTCAGCAACTTCATTTTAGTTTAGGAGCTCTTTAATGTTCTCTCTCTCTCTCCATCTCTTTGATGTTTCATTTCTAGTAGTTAATGTTTGTCTGTTACTGTTTATTGTTGTTTTCATATGTGGACCTGTGTTTCTTTATTTATAATTTCATTATAAATTTTTCTAGGGTTGTTTACTGTAAAGTATTTCTGGATTTCTTCAATCTGTTCATGCTGCTACTTGTATGCTATCTTTGATGTGGTTCATATCAATGTAGTTTTTTCCTGCTCAGTGTCATAAACCCCTATTAGTCATTTTTTGAACACTTTTTTTTTATTTTATTTTATTGTCAAAATTCTCTTACCCATAATCTGATTAAGGTTACACACGAAGTTTGAGGGTACTTCATCTTCTGGTTTTCTCTCCAGATTGCATTAAACTTAATTGCAGTGGTCTTGCCCTGCAGACAAGACAAGCCAACTGATCTATGCCTTTCACCGGTGTTGCAGTAAGTCTCCATCCCCATGGTCTAGGGATGGGGGCTTGCTGTGGTGCTTGTATAGCATCCAGCTGTGTTCCACTCCTGAGTGCAATAATTACTTGATATTCAATTGGTCTCCATTTTTGATGCCATGGTTGATGGAAAGCTCTGGTGCCAAACAAAAATATCTTGAGTATAAATTATTCATCATCATGTTTCAAGAACCTAACAAGATCCAACCAAGTACTGATACTGTGGATTCATTTGATAACAGGAGTAAGACACAAAAGATAAGTGATACCAGTATAAATGTACCAGTGTTTTTCATCATCCATGTAACAGGTGAAAAGGACTGTCAAGATTTCCAAAGTCATTTAAGAAACTATATTCTAGTGATATCTTTATGGAAATATCTAAACCAAAGGCTACATCAGCAAGTGAAATATTAGTTACAGTGACAGCTTAGAAACTCTTCTGGAGGAGTTATATCAGAATGGGATCTCCTTGATGTTTTATATTGGAAGATATATGCAGATCTTAAAGATCAGGGAGTAACAGGTATAAAGTACATCCTAATACACACAGATGATCAATTGGTTCTGACCAGGAACATCATCCTTACTTTTGATACATCCAAGCCTCCAACATCTGTAAAAGCAGAGTATCTCAGTTGTCCTATTAGGCTGTACATCCTTAATTCACTAAGATGCTTTGAATTTCAGAAATATGGGTATGCCCAAACTACCTGTCCAGACTCTACCACCTGTGCTTGATGTGGTAGTAAAGAGCATGATAAATCTTGCTCTGCAGTGAAAGCTGAATGTGTCACCTGTTGCAGAGATCATCCAGCCCACTCCCATGCATGCCAGAAGTGGAAGGATGGAAAAGAAAAATAAAAGATTAAAATGCAGTAAAATATCATACCAGGATGCAAAATGGACAATAGGCAATCTCTGCCTGTTGTCCATTTTGTTCTAAGATCCTCTTTTGCTAAGAAGGTGACAGTTAAGAAAATTTCAACAACTCAAATTTGTGTCTTTTCCTGATGATTTCTGGCACCTGAACTTTATGATCATGAGTGCTTCACTGTAGAGTACAATCACACAACCTATGGTCTCACTCTGGAAACACCATCAAAAATGGTTCCATTTGATGAGAACCGCTTGTGTCAAAACATTATGACAAGGATATCACTTAAAGATAAACCACCAGACACCCCCACAGGAAGAAAAAAAAATGGATACTTCAGTATCCACTGCAAGTAAATTTACCTTACCAAATCATCCTGACAGATCAGATGATGTATTGAACAATTTTACAGAGGAAGATATGGACATTGGCTCTTCCCAAAATCAATTGATAAATGTAAACCTGGCACAGGTAAGAACTCAACCTCTTGGAAATCAAATAAGTCCACAAAGCCAAAACAATAGGAAGATTTTCATGATGGAACTGTTGTGGATTTCACCAGAATATTGATGATATGATACAAAGATTCTGCTGCAGAAACACAAGCCCTTCTGTTTCTGTCTGCAGGAAACATATTTACAACCCATTGAGGTCCCTACCTGAAGAAATTTCA
The DNA here is from genome assembly GCF_054136105.1 of Typopeltis vanoorti. Lineage (NCBI taxonomy): Eukaryota > Metazoa > Arthropoda > Arachnida > Uropygi > Thelyphonidae > Typopeltis > Typopeltis vanoorti. The sequence goes on from NC_143552.1 coordinate 11,359,503, forward strand.
CTGTTGTTTGTAAAGACAGAAGTGGAGATAATCTTGTTCGTGGTGGAGCTATCCTAGTGAGCAGTCATACTACTTTCCATCATATCCCACATATGCTGACCACTCGGCCAACCAGACCAGCTAGGTCTGGATTGCCGAGTGGTCAGTGCTGTCCAGCTACGCTCTCCAACCAAAAGGCTGCACGTTCGAATCCCGTCGTGGGCATGAATGTTTGTGATTGTTTGTGAAAATACTAATGGTGACGATGGGCGGTAGATGACATCGGTGTAGATGATGATGATAGTTGTAGCGAGTTGTAGTTGGTGGATTGAGTGCTGGAGACAGAGTTGTAGAGTAGGTGCACTCCCTCGATGAGCCTTTGGACTCCCTGGAGATGTTACATAATAATAATAATAGCCAGCTTAATACTATCCTGGAAGCAGTAACGAATCATCTATCTGTGGGATTTCTTATTACAGTATGTTTAATATACAGTGTTATCTCGCTAATCTGAACCTCTTTAGTCCGAACCCTCCAGTAATCCAAACTGCAGTTTGAAAGAAAAAAAGTTTTATTTATTAAATATTATTATTTTGTGTACTATTATTTTTATTTAATAATTATTATTTTAACTATTATTATTTATTTTATTATTATTACAGTACAGTATAACTATGGTGATACACAAAAAGAGGAAATTCAAAACGTGCATAATTTGGTTAAAAATATAAATCCAGATGTTGTACTTTCACAAACAAATGTTACAGAATGGATTACAGGTAGAACCAAAAGTGGATTCAAAATCAAATCAGATGCTGAAATTATAAATATGATACTACAGAATGAATTAGAAGATGACGACGATAAAGAACTTGAAGAAAAAAAAATAAAACATGAAGAGACAGTTGACAATTTTGATATGTGTATAGAATGAGCTAAGCAGAATGATACGCCATTCCACAAAATTTTATTGCTAATGCAGCTCCGAGAAGAAGCATTCAAAAAAAGTTTAGCTTCCAAGAAGCAAAAGAAAATCAGCAACTTTTTTAAAAGAAATAAACTTTTTTTTGTGTTGTGTACAACAAAGTAATATTTTTTATGCAAATTAAGTTATGTACTGAACTATGCAATTTTATTCAATCAGAATCCTCAACAATTCAGGTACATACAAACTAAATTTTTTACTAATATAAACTTGTGTACTGTATTATTTTTTAAGTTTTACATTACATTACAGTAGCTTTTTTTTCTATCAGTTACCTCATTTATTTACAGAATTAAATTGATGTACCATTAGAATCTGATTGTTTTTGTCTTAAACGCTAGTTATTGTTTTCTCTTGGGGGAGAATTTGCTAATCCAAACGAGCACAGATTAGCGAATTTCTCAGTTCAGATTAGCGAGATACCACTGTATTTACCACCATGTTATGAGTTAAATAAGGTGGAACTTGATGATTTTATATTGCAACTTGCTCAACCCATTCTTTTCTTGGGTGATAATGGACACAGCACTCTGTGAGGTAATACCAACATGAATGAACAAGGTCACTTCATTTAGCAAATGATTGAGTCATGACCTCGCTCTTCTTAATAATGATGGAGTCAGTACCTTGTTCCACATGCTTAACGACTCGTATTCTGCAATTAATCATAATAGTCTGCTCCCCTTGCTATTTTTCTACTTCTTATTGGGGATATTGAAGCAAACATCTATATCATCATTTTAAACAGCCAGTGCAAATATTGTATGGGATAAAATCTAGAAAATGAAAAGTAGATATAAAATGCACCACTTGTCCACATTGAAATGTAATGGGTGTGTTGTTATCTTTATCCTCCTGAATTCTTAATATTGAAAGAACAGTGAGAGAAACAGCAGCAAAACTTTTCTTCCAGTGGGCTAGAACCATACAATCAGCCATTCATTAATGAGGAGTTAAAAATAGCTCTTTTACTGCCTCATCCCCCCAGTTCAGTAAGTACCGATGACATCCATTATGAAATGATAAAACATCTTACATCATATTCTGTGGATCTCCTTCTCTTAATATATAACAGAATACTTACAGAGATAGAATTCCTGAATTCTTTGCATCAGTGAATTGTCATTGCCATCCCAAAATCAGGAACAGATCCAACACAAGCAAACAATTATCAACCCATTCCTCCGACCACTATCTTTATAACATGTTGGAGAAAATGGTCAGTCTTCTCTGGTATTTAGAAAGCAACAATCTTCTCTCCAATATGCAATGCTGCATTTCTAGACAAAAAGATGTATAAGTGATGTATTTCTGAAACGAGAACATCTGGTTTCTGTGTTCTTTAACATGGAAAAAGATATGACGTATTAAAAGACCTCTAATACATAGGTTTCAGAGGGTATCTTCCTGTATTTATTAAAAACTTTCTGCCTATCTGAGTTTTCCAAGTCTGAGTGGGAGGTATAATCTTGGCTAGATAATCAAGAAGTTGTTCTCCAATGCTCTGTCTTAAATGAAATGTGACACTCTTTGCAATAATCTAAACTCAATCACCGAATATCTTTTTCTTGTATCTTTCCATGGGGTAATAGGTTCAGGTTTTCAGCAGGGAAAGAAAAAAAAAGTGTTTCTGTACACTTTTATCAAAATTGCACTCTTCACTGATCCTTAGTTAAAATGAGACAAAGCGTTAATCTAGTAGTAACAGAAGCCTTAGGACTCATCTTTGACAGAAAGTTTACAATTCTTGCTCATGTATATCTGCTCTGACATACCTTGCAAGAGAGCATTCAACCTAGAATTTGCTGGCCTGGTTGGCCAAGTGGTTAGCATATCTGCTCCCCAGCCAAAAGGCTGCGGGTTTGAATTCCACTGTGGGCATGGGCGTTTGTGATTGTCTGTGAAAATAGTGGCGGTGGTCAGTGGTAGATGGTGCTGGTGTAGATGATGAGTTGCAGTTAGTGGAGTGGTGGAGATGGAGAGTTGTAGAGCAGGTGCCCTTCCTCGATGGGTCCTTGGCTCCCTTATCCATCCTCAGATAAGCTTACAAATCTGAGGATGACACCAGTTAGTTATTATTTATTGGCTTGTTTGCTGTGTTGGGAAGTTACAAAATCAAACCCTTACTAATGACCCTTCCAATTACACAGTGAATATAGTGCCCTCCCCCCAGGTGAGTACATATGTCAGTCTTTTTGTACAGGCATTTGGTTTCTGCATTATGTGTATTCCATTAATATTTCTGTGACAAATGTTCATCTGAAATGGCATCAATAACCAAGTGAAAAATAAACTTTCAACATCTTTCTCTAAATCCAGAGTAATTTATTAAAAAAGTCACACACCGTTTGGCAACTCCTATAGGTAGAGATGACCTTGCTAATGCTTCTGCCTGATATCTCCACTTGGGCCTGGTTTCCACTGAAGAGACCTCAATAAAGGTCTAAACTAGTCTGGGTAGTGGCCCTTCCCTTAATGCATAACTTTTGACATATCTGCAAGGAAATGTGTTTTGCATTATGGGAGATACTGAGATAGGAGTGATGTTAGCTTGCTCCACCTTTGCAACGTGTTGTACCACCTTATTCCAGTCCTGAAGATATTTTCAGGCGCAAACTTTGTTTGCTCACACTTGGATAAAGGATTAAACTAAATGTATTATAGTCTAACCAAGTGAAAAATAAACTTTCGGCATCAATAATTGTGTGTGTGCGTGTGTGTCTTATAGTATAACCAAGTGAAAAACTTTCAGATAACCCATTGACATTTGTCATGGCAATAAGCACATACAAATAAATTGTATAAGATTAAGCCCGAAAATAAGCACTGGTAGTCTGGCCACCTAGCAGGCATAGAAAATGGAAGAAAGGTAGTTGTACTTGATAGACTCCGTAGATCACAGTCATCTTACACGTTTTTATTTATTGAGGACTTATGACCCACCTGTGTGTGTGTGTGTGTGTGTGTGTGTGTGGGCAGTGCACATCTCACCAGTCATGATGGAGTGCCAGCACTTCCCTCGAAAAATAATGAATTTTTTAATACTCTGTCTGAACCCTATACCCAGTGGTGAGCTATGGAAATTTTAACAAAGGGCTCGCATCACCTAGCAAAAAAAAAAGCCGTATTTTACACAAAAACTTTTATTAATACAGCTTGTGTACAAATGCCAATGAAAAAGTATGAGGGGGTGGGGCAATCAACCTGTAAAGGTTATCATTTTTAAACAAATATTTCCTGATCTAAACATGAAATATTTGCACACAATCATCTGTGTTAATTTATCTTACATAAGAAAAACATTTTTTAACTATCAAAATATAATAAGAATAAAATCTTTTATAATTGCACATATGAAATAGTCCACATTTTTTATCATCATCAGTTGCATCAGTCTTGGGACTGGTAGCTCAGCATATTTTATAAACAAAATAAATTTCTTTTTGTTTGCGATAAAAGTTATGACGAACAATCTATAAAGAATTAATAAATATTATCTAAAAACAGGGGGGTGCTTAAGGGTCATAGCTGTATAACTGAGAGGAGACCTCCACATTCCCTTTAAAGGAATGCGGAGAACCGACCAGGGCTTCTGACATAATGTCCAATCCACACCTTCTCGTGGTGCACCCTGTTGGGTATCTACTTTGATACTGAATGAACGAGGATGGGCTGGCAATTTGGGATTTAGCCGACCAAATTGTATTCTTATTGGTTAAACCAAAATAAAAAATGATGGTACAACATGACAAAATTTCATGCCGGCTGGGGCGTCACCAAGTTAAACAAGGCCCCCGTTGTTTTCGGCAGGGAACCAGGGCGAACAGCGAAAAGTCAGCTACTGGAACAAATCTGAAAACAAACCCCAACTCAACATTACCAGAGTTAAAGATCGGTGCTATCGACGTAAGAAGACTGAATGGCAAAGAAATGGAGCTAGCTGAGGAATTAGATAAGAACCAGATCGACATAATAGGGGTGACTGAAACAAAAAAGACCAAAACTGGTGAGATCTTTCTGAGCAATAAATATAAAATGTTATATTCAGGCAACGACAATCAAGGAAAAGAAGGAGTAGCCATAGTATTCAACACAAAATACGAGGCTAATCTTCTTGAATGGCGGTCAGTCTCAAGTAGAGTAATGTGGGCAAATATGAGAATGGGGAACTGGACAATGAGACTTATTTGTGCCTATGGTCCCACAGAAGGTTCTACTAAGGTAGAAGTGGAGGAATTTTTTGAGACTTTAGAAAAAGCAACTGACACAATGAAAAAGGAAAAGTTGGTCCTTGTTGGGGATCTAAATAGCAGAGTAGGAAATGATTGTGAGACATACAAAAATATTTTGGGAAAATTTGGATAAAAGAGCAAAGCTAATAATAATGGCAAATATCTGTTGGATTTCTGCTCAGGACATGGACTGGTTATTACTAACACCATTTTCCAACATAAAAATGTGCACAAATTCACATGGAGAGAAGAGGCTAGGAATAAGAAAAGTGTCATTGACTATGTTATTTTTGATAGTGATGTTTTCTCCATGGTGCAGGACACCAGAGTGTACAGAGGATTTGAAATTGGAAGTGATCACTATTTAGTCTTGAGCAGGATAAAATTGAATTTCATATTGAAAAGAATTACATGTAAGAAAGTTTGAAAGCGAATAAAAGTTGAGCAGCTCTCAGATGTGAACTGTAGACTAAAATACAGAAAGATTATTGAAAAGAAAATGAAAGAGTTTGAGAACAGGAATCAAACCTTGGAGATTCAGTGGCAAACTCTGAAGAAAACATTGAGTGATTCTGCCAGAGAGGCATGTGGTGAGGTTGTGTGCAAGGATAAAAAAAATCAGAACTCTCTGGTGGACACAGGAAGTTAAAGAGGCAGTGAAGAAAAAGAAGAAAAGTAGTGGAAGTTAACTGTAGATGAACATTATTTTTAAGATAACGGAGTTTGAGGGTAATCGATCAATGAGATGATGGCAGATTTCTGTCTTGTTTTTTTTTTTTTTTTTTTTTTTTTTTTTGTTGTTGTTGTTGTTGTTGTTGTTGTTGTTTTGTTTTCTGGCATAGGTTGGACTTTGCTTTCTTCCATATTAAGATAAGTACCATCTGTCTAGATAGGGATATATGTCCTAGAGCACTGAATACTACACTCAGAACCTATAACCAGAAGATCATAGATCTAGGTTATTTAAAGATTTTTTTGCTAAATGACCACAGTAAAAAACTGAAGTGCTTGATACATTTAACTGCCATGGTAGGTCTGTGGTTACTACATGATATTTGCTCATACCAGGTTTAGAGATTGATAATTGAAAGCAGCCATCTGATTGCGGAAGAAAAAGGCAAAATTCTGAAGTTATTCAACTAGTAATGAGACAAAGATAGGAGGGAGGCATACTTACAAAAATTTAGTAGTTCCTCTTCTGGAGGTTGTACAATGTAGGCAGATGAATGATTTGTATTAGAAAAAAATCAGCTAACTCCTTTTATTCCCGTATAGGAAGTATGCCAATCCTTTTCTGCCCCATCTAACTTTTGGAGACTGAGGAGAAAGTTCAGTCTCCTAACAGGTGGCCAATCAGAGATAGCTGACCTAGGACTAGCAATAATTATACATGGTCAATGCTGAAGAGATATGACTGACAAAGTCTGCCATCTTGTGGTCCTTAATCTTAACACTATGTTTACTGTCTGAACACTGTGTAGGTAAGATACAAAGTATGATATACTGATGAAACTCTGAAAACATATAGACCACTTTTGCAATGGACATAGAATGTTTTGTAACTTGTCTTATAATTTGCATATATGTCTGAGATAGGTGCTTAAGGGTCAAAGTTGTATAACTGAGAGGAGACCTCCACATAGCCTTTAAAGGAATGTGGAGAACCGACCAGGGGTTCTGACCTGATGTCCAATCCTCACCTTCTCGTGGTGCACCCTGTTGAGTATCTACCTGAATACTGAATGAATGAGGATGGGATGGCAATTTGGGATTTAGCCGACCAAATTGTATTCCTATTGGCTTAAACCAATATACAAAATGATGGTACAACATGACAAAATTTCATGCCGGCTGGGGCATTGCCCGGTTAAACAAGTGCCCCGTTGTTTTCGCCAGGAAACCAGGGCGAAAAGTCAGCTACTGGAACAAATCTGAAAGCACACCCCAAATCAATATCACTGAAAGATCGGTACTATCAACATAACAAGCCTGAATGGTAAAGAAATGGAGCTAGCTGAGGAATTAGATAAGTACCAGATCGACGTAATAGGGGGTTACTGAAACAAAAAAAGACAAAAACTGGTGAGATCTTTCCGAGCAATAAATACAAAATGTTATATTCAGGCAATGACAATCAAGGAAAAGGAGTAGCCATAGTACTCAACAATAAATATGAGGCTAATCTTCTTGAATGGTAGAGTGATGTGGGCAAATATCAGAATGGGGTTACTGGACATTGAGATTTATTTGTGCCTATGGTCTCACAGAAGGCTCTACTAAGGTAGAAGTGGAGGAATTTTTTGAGGATCTAGAGAAAGCTACTGACACAATGAAAACGGAAAAGTTGGTCCTTGTTGGGGATCTAAATAGTAGATTAGGAAGTGATTGGCAGACATACAGAAATGTTTTTGGAAAATTTGGAGAAAAGAGCAAAGCTAATAATAATGGCAAATACCTGTTGGGTATCTGTTCAGGACATGAACTGGTTATTACTAACACCATGTTTCAACATAAAATGTGCACAAATTCACATGGAGAGAAGAGGCAAGGAATAAGAAAAGTCTCATTGACTATGTTATTGTTGATAGTGATATTTGAAAGTGATCACTATTTAGTCTTGAGCAGGATAAAATTGAAATTCATGTTGAAAAAAATGACGTAATAAAGTTTGAAAGCGAATAAAAGTTAAGCAGCTCTCAGATGTGAACTGTAGACTAAAATACACAAAGATTATTGAAGAAAAAATTAAAGAGTTTGAGAACAAGAACCAAACCTTGAAGAAAACCCTGATCGATTCAGCCAGAGAGGTATGTGGTGAGGTTGTCTGCAAGGATAGAAAAATCAGAACTCCATGGTGGACACGGGAAGTTAAAGAGGCAGTGAAGGAAAAGAAGAAATCATATCAAAAGTTCCTGGCAAATAAGTCAGCTTGTGCTCTTAGAGAATACAGAGACTAATGTAAGAAAGCTAAACACTGTGTAAAACTAGCTAAACAAAAGTCATGGGAGGACTTTGGCAAGAACATAGAAAATAAATATCAAAAAGGTGGTAAGATATTCTGGAGGTTGTTGAAGAAGCTTAGAAATGGAGGAAAGAGTGCTGTAAAAGGAGTTAGAGATGATAAAGGTGACATGAAAACGGGAGAAAAAGATATCCTTGAAATATGGCATAATTACTTCGAAAAATTGTTAAATGAAACAAGCAGTGATAGCACAGTGGTAAAAAACACTCAACAGGCATACAGTGAGGAATGCATATCCATACTTGAATTAGAAAAAGCCATCAAAGGCTTGAAATGTGAAAAGGCAGCAGGTGTAGATGATATTCGACCAGAAATGCTGACATATGGTGGTATAAAAGTCATACAGTGGCTGCACTGCTTAGTTCAGAAGGCCTGGACAGAGGGACGAATTCCTGATGATTGGAGTAGAGCTGTAATAGTATCCATATATAAGAAAAGAAATAAAACTGAATGTGAGAATTACAGAGATATATCCCTACTGAGTATTCCAGGGAAGGTTTATGCCAGTATACTTGAGAAACGGTTGAGAAGAATTGTAGAAGAAAAGCTAGGTGAAGAACAAGCTGGATTCAGGCCAAATAGAGGCTGTCAGGATCAAATCTTAACTTTATGACAAATAGTTGAGAAAGCATGGGTATATAACAAAGATCTGTATTTAAGTTTTGTCGATCTGGAAAAGGCATATGACTAGGTGCCAAGAGAGAAGCTATTCAGTACGCTACAGTTATATGGTGTTAATGGGGCATTATATCAAGCAATACTTAGTCTTTATTTGAGTTGTAAGTTAGCAGTTAGAATTGAAGGAAGTAGAGGAAGATGGTTTAATGTTAAATCTGGTGTGAGACAATGATGTACATTATCCGCTCTGTTATTCATTATCTATATGGATCACAAGGAAAGTGGTACTTCTAAATAAATCTGCTACAACTTTGCAAGATTCCCTGACTAAATTGAATAACTGTTGTAATAGATATGGTATGGAGTTCAGCAATAAAAAGACAAAGACAATTGGTAGAATCGTTGAAAATGTCAACTGTGTTTTGAAGGGGAATCTGTGGAACGTGTAAAACATTTCATCTACTTAGGCACGATTTTTAGTGAAGATGGTAAATCAAATATGGAAATAGACAACAGAATCAATAAAGCTGGTATGGTAGGAAGTCAATTGAATAAATTCATATGGAATAAAAGAGAAATTAGTCGGAACACTAAATTAGCTGTATACAAGATAGTGTTCAAACCAATTTTAACTTATGGATCTGAGAGCTGGGTCAGAAGTAAAACACTTGATCAAAGACTAGAGACCGCAGATATCAGAGTCCTGAGAAAGATTAGAGGCGTGAATAGATGGCATCCATGGCAATATCATATTAAAAATGAGGATATTAGGAAAGAACTTGACATTGTCAGCATCCAAGAATGCGATAGCAGAGCTAATCTCAGGTGGTATTGTCACTTAAACAGAATTGGCAAGAAAAGATTAGCAAAACAAGTGTTCTCTGCCAGGTTGGCAGGAAAATGACCCAAAGGATGACCAAGATATAGGTGGATTGATACTGTACAAAGTGCCATAGACGATAGAAATATAAGATCTGATAATGCTGGAGTCTTGACAAGTAACAGACTGATTTGGAGGAAAATTGTAATTTGGAAGTTAGTAGTGATATGAATTTTTCAGGAGTACTATCATATCCTGTACACCCCTTGAGGGTACATGTCAGGAATTTGATTATGATGATGTCTGAGATATTCTAAAAATTAAGTTTGTTAAAAATTTAAGTAATTTCTTTAGAAACAAAGCAATGTATATTATAGTTTCAGTTGATGTTTATTAAAATTGTCTGTTAATCATTTGTTGTTGAGCCAATTTGTCTGTTTGGCAGCATGAAAATCCTGTGTTTTTGAGAAGGAGAACACTGCCACTCCATATGAGATTAACCAATCCAATTTCAGATAAACAGTCTCCTGTAAAAGTTCTTTCATCTTCACCGAATTATCTTTGCAAGTATATTTTATTTAGTTATAAAGATTGTTAAAAAAAATAACAAAAAATAAAAATAATAAAACAGAAATCAGTCATTAAACTGTTATCAGCCATATGCTGATATAGTTTTTTTTGACTGTTTGCTATAGTTTCATAAAAGTAAGTTTTCAAAAAAATTGCATTTAATTACCACATCTCCAATTCTAATACAGCGACTTATATGTTGATTTTTTTTGTTTATTCATGTTTGTTTTTATTCCAGGCTACTGAACCTCTTCATCTAGAACTAGGTATGCCACTTCAAGCAACACAGATACAACATAGGATAGCTGAGTTTCTTCCTAGGCCATTATATGTTTTGTATGTCCAGGTCTGTTCCTTTAAAGAAGCTTGTGGTAAGAACTTAAGAAACTGAGACTTTAAAGTCACTTCTCATTTGTTACTACTTTATGTATTAATTTTTTGATCACTGGAAGTTGAATGTAATATATTGTACAGTGGGTGTCCTCCTGCGATGAGTCTGCAGACTCCTTGGAGGTGTCACGAATAATAATAATCCATATTATTTGTGATATATATAAAGCCTTTTTATGTCACGTTTTTTGAAATGTTTTGAAACTCAGGGGCTACCCTGAGTGTCGAGTCTTCAAAAGTCGTGTCATCAGAATTCAAGGAGAAACAGCCTACCAGTCCGTAACTCGGGGGTTTAAGTGCTGTAGGCGCCAGGGATGTGTAGCCCCCTAGTAATAATAATATAATAATATTAGTAAATATAATAGTATATATAATAATAATTACACAGAAAACATGCACTTTTTTTAACTTGGTACTTATTATATTTCATGAATGTGATATTCAGATACTTGCTAAGAGCAACATATACCCTAATAGCGATATGTGCTGCTTTTAGCAAGCACTATTTTGCCACCCCTAAATTCAAGAAAATTGTGTTTTTTTTTTTTTAAAAAAAAAGTTTATGGCCAAGTTACAATTTTGGAGGTTTTTATGAACCTCCAAACTTCCCCCTCCTAGGCATTGCCTTAGTTAATTAGTAGTTATGATAGTCCTGGTGATTTTTTTTTTATGAGAGAGGAGAATAGGTACTAATACTGGCTTGACTGTTTGTATTGAATTCGATAATTTGGTTAGTTGCTTCTTCCACTCACGTAAAAAACATTCTTGTGTGTTTGTCTGCAAATAAAAAAACTTGCACTGATGGAATGTTAATCCATCAGTGCAAGTTTTTTTTATGTCTTTTTTATGCATTTCAGTATATTTAGTTTAAATATCTTTTATTTGCCACTGTTTTCCTGAGTTTTTTTAGATGATTTTCATTTTTAGATTGTAAAATATCTGCTATTTAGTGATATATTTTTTACATTTTGGTTTAGCAGTGGTCAGATTTTATTTTCATTTGTTTTAAAAAGTGAGAACTTTACTTATTTTAACCCAATAACATACAAAGACGTCTGTGACAAGTCTTTTGTTTATTGCACCAAAATTGATTTTGACGTATCGCAGACGTTACGAAGTTCACTTCAATTTCAAACGAATTTCATACAAAGACATCTGTGACACATCTTTTGTTTATTGCACCAAAATTGATTTTGATGTATCGCAGACGTTATGAAGTTCACGTCAATTTCAAACGAATTTAGAGCCAACCTTAAAAATAATTTATATGTCAAAGGGTTAATCCTGTTTTATATATGAACATTTCACTAAAAATTTAATGCCTCATTTGTTCATCATCAAATTCTTGCCATGTACCTTCAAGGGGTGTACAGGATATGACAGTACTACATGAAAAATTTACATCATTACTAACTTCCTATCTACAGTTTTTCCTCCAAATCAGTTTGTTACCTGTCAAGACTCCAACATTATCAGATCTTACGTTTCTATCTTCTAAGGCACTTTGTACCGTATCAATCCACCTATATCTCTGGGTCATTTTCCTGCCAACCTGGCAGAGAACACTTGATTTGCTGATCTTTCCTCTTCCATTCTATTTAAGTGACCATACCACCTGAGATTAGCTCTATTAACAGATTCCTGGATGCTAACAACATCAAGTTCATTCCTAATATCCTCGTTTTTAATATGATATTGCCATTGAGGATATCTGCTCATGCCCCTAGTCTTACTCAGGACTCTCATATCTCATCATCATCATCAAATTCCTGCCATGTACCCTCAAGGGGTGTACAGGATATGACAGTACTACATGAAAAAATTACATCATTACTAACTTCCTATCTACAATTTTCCTCCAAATCAGTCTCTTACTTGTCAAGACTCCAACATTATCAGATCGTATATTTCTATCGTCTAAGGCACTTTGTACCGTATCAATCCACCTATATCTTGGTCTTCCTCTGGGTCGTTTTCCTGCCAACCTGGCAGAGAACACTTGTTTTGCTAATCTTTCCTCTCCCATTCTATTTAAGTGACCATACCATCTGAGATTAGCTCTGCTAACGCATTCCTGGATGCTGACAATGTCAAGTTCTTTATTAATATCCTCATTTTTAATATGATATTGCCATTGATGCCTTCTGTTCACGCCTCTAATCTTTCTCAGAACTCTCATATCTGCGGTCTCTAGTCTTTGGTCAAGTGTTTTACTTCTGACCCAGCTCTCAGATCCAAAAGTTAAAATTGGTTTGAACACAGTCTTGTATACAGCTAATTTAGTGTTCCGACTAATTTCTTTCTTATTCCATATGAATTTATTCAGTTGACTTCCCACGATACCAGCTTTGCTGATTCTGTTGACTATTTCTATATTTAGTTTACCATCTTCAGTAAAAATTGTGCCTAAGTAGCTGAAATGTTTTACTTGTTCCACAGGTTCTCCATTCACAACACAGTTGACATTTTCAATGATTCTGCCTATTTTCATTGTCTTTGTCTTTTTATTGTTGACCTTCATACCATATCTATTACAACAGCTATTCAATTTAGTCAGAGAATCTTGCAGACTTGTAGCGGATTTATTTAGAAGTATAACATCATCCGCATAAAGCAAAGAGCTGACATTAACATCTCCAATTTTGATATCAGGTTCATTACCACATTCCTTCATAATGTGATCCATATAGATAATGAATAACAGAGGGGATAATGTACATCCTTGTCTCACACCAGATTTAACATTAAACCATCTTCCTGTACTTCCTTCAATTCTAACTGCTGACTCACATCTCAAATAAAGACTAAGTATTGCTTGATATAATGCCCCATTGACACCATATAACTGCAGCGTATTGAATAGCTTCTCCCTTGGCACCTTGTCATATGCCTTTTCCAAATCGACAAAACTTAAATACAGATCTTTGTTATATTTCCATGCTTTCTCGACTATTTGTCGTAAAGTGAAGATCTGATCCTGACAGCCTCAATTTGGCCTGAATCCAGCTTGTTCTTCACCAAGCTTTTCTTCCACAATTCTTCTCAACCGTTTCTCAAGTATACTTGCATAGATCTTGCCAGGAACACTCAGTAGGGAAATACCTCTGTAATTCTCACATTCAGTTTTATTTCCCTTTTTATATATGGGTACTATGAGAGCTCTACTCCAATCATCGGGAATTCGTCCCTCTGTCCAGGCTTTCTTAACTATGCAGTGCAGCCACTGTAAGACTCTTATACCACCATACTTCAGCATTTCTGGGCGAATATCATCTACTCCTGCTGCCTTTCCACATTTCAAGCCATCATCATCATCATCATCAAATTCCTGCCATGTACCCTCAAGGGGTGTACAGGATATGACAGTACTACATGAAAAAATTACATCATTACTAACTTCCTATCTACAATTTTCCTCCAAATCAGTCTGTTACTTGTCAAGACTCCAACATTATCAGATCTTATATTTCTATCGTCTAAGGCACTTTGTACCGTATCAATCCACCTATATCTTGGTCTTCCTCTGGGTCGTTTTCCTGCCAACCTGGCAGAGAACACTTGTTTTGCTAATCTTTCCTCTCCCATTCTATTTAAGTGACCATACCATCTGAGATTAGCTCTGCTAACACATTCCTGGATGCTGACAATGTCAAGTTCTTTCCTAATATCCTCATTTTTAATATGATATTGCCATTGATGCCATCTGTTCACGCCTCTAATCTTTCTCAGGACTCTCATATCTGCGGTCTCTAGTCTTTGGTCAAGTGTTTTACTTCTGACCCAGCTCTCAGATCCATAAGTTAAAATTGGTTTGAACACAGTCTTGTATACAGCTAATTTAGTGTTCCGACTAATTTCTTTCTTTTTCCATATGAATTTATTCAATTGACTTCCCACGATACCAGCTTTGCTGATTCTGTTGTCTATTTCTATATTTAGTTTACCATCTTCAGTAAAAATTGTGCCTAAGTAGCTGAAATGTTTTACTTGTTCCACAAGTTCTCCATTCACAACACAGTTGACATTTTCAATGATTCTGCCTATTTTCATTGTCTTTGTCTTTTTATTGCTGACCTTCATACCATATCTATTACAACAGCTATTCAATTTAGTCAGAGAATCTTGCAGACTTGTAGCGGATTTATTTAGAAGTATAACATCATCCGCATAAAGCAAAGAGCTGACATTAACATCTCCAATTTTGATATCATGTTTAATACCACTTTCCTTCATAATGTGATCCATATAGATAATGAATAACAGCGGGGATAATGTACATCCTTGTCTCACACCAGATTTAACATTAAACCATCTTCCTGTACTTCCTTCAATTCTAACTGCTGACTCACAACTCAAATAAAGACTAAGTATTGCTTGATATAATGCCCCATTGACACCATATAACTGCAGCGTATTGAATAGCTTCTCTCTTGGCACCTTGTCATATGCCTTTTCCAAATCGACAAAACTTAAATACAGATCTTTGTTATATTCCCATGCTTTCTCGACTATTTGTCGTAAAGTGAAGATCTGATCCTGACAGCCTCAATTTGGCCTGAATCCAGCTTGTTCTTCACCAAACTTTTCTTCCACAATTCTTCTCAACCGTTTCTCAAGTATACTTGCATAGATCTTGCCAGGAACACTCAGTAGGGAAATACCTCTGTAATTCTCACATTCAGTTTTATTTCCCTTTTTATATATGGGTACTATGAGAGCTCTACTCCAATCATCGGGAATTCGTCCCTCTGTCCAGGCTTTCTGAACTATGCAGTGCAGCCACTGTAAGACTCATACCACCATACTTCAGCATTTCTGGTCGAATATCATCTACTCCTGCTGCCTTTCCACATTTCAAGCCTTTGATGGCTTTTTCTACTTCAAGTATGGATATGTATTCCTGACTGCATGCCTGGTCAGTGTTTTTTATCACTGTGCTGTCATCACTGCTTGTTTCATTTAGCAGTTTTTCAAAGTAATTACTCCATACTTCAAGGATATCTTTTTCTCCTGTTTTCATTTCACCTTTATCATCTCTAATTCCTTTTACAGCACTCTTTCCTCCATTCCTAAGCTTCTTCAACAACCTCCAGAATATTTTGCCACCTTCTTGATATTTATTTCCTATATTCTTGCCAAAGTCCTCCCATGACTTTTGTTTAGCTAGTTTTACACACTGTTTAGCTTTCTTACATTTGTCTCTGTATTCTGTAAGAGTAAAAGCTGACTTATTTGCCAGGAACTTTTGATATGCTTTCTTCTTTTCCTTCACTGCCTCTTTAACTTCCTGTGTGCACCAGGGAGTTCTGATTTTTTTATCCTTGCACACAACCTCACCACATGCCTCTCTGGCAGAATCAATCAATGTTTCCTTCAGAGTTTGCCACTGAATCTCCAATGTTTGATTCCTGTTCTCAAACTCTTTCATTTTCTTTTCAATAATATTTCTGTATTTTAGTCTACAGTTCACATCTGAGAGCTGCTCAACTTTTATTCGCTTTAAAACTTTCTTACATGTTATTCTTTTCAATATGAAATTCAATTTTATCCTGCTCAAGACTAAATAGTGATCACTTCCAATTTCAAATCCTCTGTACACTCTGGTGTCCTGCACCAGGGAGAAAACATCACTATCAACAATAACATAGTCAATGAGACTTTTCTTATTCCTAGCCTCTTCTCTCCATGTGAATTTGTGCACATTTTTATGTTGGAACATGGTGTTAGTAATAACCAGTCCATGTCCTGAGCAAAAATCCAACAGATATTTGCCATTATTATTAGCTTTGCTCTTTTATCCAAATTTTCCCAAAATATTTTTGTATGTCTCACAATCATTTCCTACTCTACTATTTAGATCCCCAACAAGGACCAACTTTTCCTTTTTCATTGTGTCTGTTGCTTTTTCTAAAGCCTCAAAAAATTCCTTCACTTCTACCTTAGTAGAACCTTCTGTGGGACCATAGGCACAAATAAGTCTCATTGTCCAGTTCCCCATTCTCATATTTGACCACATTACTCTACTTGAGACTGACTGCCATTCAAGAAGATTAGCCTCGTATTTTGTGTTGAATACTATGGCTACTCCTTCTTTTCCTTGATTGTCATTTCCTGAATATAACATTTTGTATTTATTGCTCAGAAAGATCTCACCAGTTTTGGTCTTTTTTGTTTCAGTCACCCCTATTATGTCGATCTGGTACTTATGTAATTCCTCAGCTAGCTCCATTTCTTTGCCATTCAGGCTTCTTACGTTGATAGTACCGATCTTTAACTCTGGTGATGTTGAGTTGGGGTTTGTTTTCAGATTTGTTCCAGTAGCTGACTTTTCGCTGTTCGCCCTGGTTCCCTGGCGAAAACAACGGGGGCCTTGTTTAACCGGGCGACGCCCCAGCCGGAATGAAATTTTGTCATGTTGTACCATCATTTTTTTTTTTTTGGTTTAACCAATAAGAATACAATTTGGTCGGCTAAATCCCAAATTGCCAGCCCATCCTCATTCGTTCAGTATCAAAGTAGATACCCAACAGGGCGCACCACGAGAAGGTGAGGATTGGACATTAGGTCAGAAGCCCTGGTCGTTTCTCCGCATTCCTTTAAAGGGAATGTGGAGGTCACCTCTCAGTTATACAGCTTGATCTGTGGTCTCTAATCTTTGGTCAAGTATTTTATTTCTAACCCAGCTCTCAGATCCATAAGTTAAAACTGGTTTGAACACTCTTGTATATAGCTGATTTAGTATTTTGACTAATTTCTCTCTTATTCCATATAAATTTATTCAGTTGACTTCTTACCACACCAGCTTTGTTTATTTTACCATCTTCACTAAAAATCATGCGAAGTAGCTGAAATGTTTTATTTGTTCTGTAGGTTCTCCATTTACAATGCAGTTGATATTTTCAATGCTTCTGCCTATTTTCATTGTCTTGTTATTGTTGATCTTCATACCAAATCTATCACAATAGTTATTCTATTTAGTCAGGGAATCTTGCAGGCTTGTACCGGATTATATTAGAAGTATCTGCATAAAGTAAAGAGCTGAGATTAACATCAGAGTGAAAAAAATTCATCTGGACTTCTTTCATTCATCTTCTGAAACTTTGTACTTTGTTCAGTAGGCCGAAACAAAAACATAACAACCTGAAATATCATGGCATTTACCGAATTTGGTGCAACTGCAATAACCCTTATTTTGGACAGATGGAAAAATCCATCGAATTACGTCTTGAGAAACATAAAA
The DNA here is from genome assembly GCF_054136105.1 of Typopeltis vanoorti. Classification (NCBI taxonomy): domain Eukaryota; kingdom Metazoa; phylum Arthropoda; class Arachnida; order Uropygi; family Thelyphonidae; genus Typopeltis; species Typopeltis vanoorti. The sequence continues at coordinate 11,377,359 of NC_143552.1, forward strand.
GAGATGTCACATATGGCAGAACCAGAGCTTGTGCTCTGTTGAACCATGTCCTGAGTTCTTCTGATGCTAACAGGGAAAACTTCATTGATCTAGTATTATGGGAGAAATCTGAAAATATCTTTCGATGCTATGATGAACTGGAAAGAAGAATTGTAGAATACAAAGAAATCGTTCTCAATCAAGTACATCTCAGCTATAATCTCTCAAACTGTCATTGCACTGCCATCAAACTTTGGCATTCGTGAGATGTTCACATGCACACCCCCAACATTGAAGAGATACACAGAACAGTTTCAAATGCAAATATGCTAATACTTTAATGTATAGTTTTTTTGGTCTTTTGCAGTTTTTGTCGGTTGTTTCCTCTTGTTATGCACCTGAAGAAGTCTTCTATGATGACGAAACTAGTCATTCAATCTACTTAATTAAAATAGTGTTTTTACTTTTATATCTTGGCTTTGTCATTTAATCTTTTTTTTTTTTAAATATGTTGTAATTGTGTGAAAAATAGTTATAAGATATTTAAGTAGCTTGAAACGAAACCTATTTGTGAAATGAAGAAATACCTTAAAGGATTTAAATGTGCTTTTTTGTTTGTTTGTTCTTATAAATTCCCTATGATTTTAAAGATCGCAGACCAAATGAAATTTCATGAGAGGTTTGTTTTGTATGTTCTGCTATGTATTTTGTGGGACATATTTGCTAAGAAATTTTATATGTACGGCTGAATGTGTACAGTTCTTTTGGGAGACAAATCTTTCTATCACACTTTATACCACAAATGTTTTGTTTTTCTCTCAGTCCTCTTCGAGTTTTGTCTTTCTGTAAGGTTTTATTAAGAATTAATCAAGTGGGAATGGATTGGGGAGGTGTAGTACTAATATTCTGGATATGAATTTGTTTTCTTTACTGGATAAAAAAGAAAACTGGTTAATAATCTACTTAGTACATAGCTGACAAAATACTTGTACATTACTTCAGTAATTCATCAGTAATTGGAAGGATGGTGATGTTTCTCATCAAGAAATGTAAATAATTATTACTATTATTATCATTACGTGACACCTCCAAGTAGTCCAAAGACGCATCGAGGGAGGGCACCTACTCTACAACTCTTCGTCTCTACCACTCAATCCACCAACTACAGCAAACCACATCATCTACACCAATGGCATCTACTACCCGCTGCCACCACCACCACCGCTGGTATTTTCACAGACAATCACAAACATCCATACCCATGGCAGGATTCATATCTGTAGCCAAAGGCTATGGGTTTGAATTGGCTCATTGGCTGGAGAGCGGATACACTAACCACTCGACCAGCCAGGCCAACACAATAGATAAAATGAATTTTATTTGAAACAAAGTAAATACAAGCTTTAAACAACATAACTAAAAACTTGCAAGTCAATAAAAAGTGCAGAAGTCAACTGACATTGTCATCAAAGACACTCAAATTTCTCAACAGAATATTTTCTTAAGTGAAAGAACCTTTTTCAATTATACATCGGTGTCCATAAATTAAAGAACAAAACTTTATTATAAAAAAATTGGAAATAAATAGTTTAGTTCAGTAACAAATGGGTACTTGAAGACAGCAGTCAAAAATAAGAGATCAAAATGAGATTATGAAAGTGCCTCATTAAGGAATGTAGTTACCCTTCACAGCAGTACAGCACCCATAATGACGTTTCATATTCTTTATAATGGTCTCCAGGAGCTCAGTTGGTAACCCTTGCTCCTGTAACTTTTAAGTCCTTCAAGGTTTTGGGGGATTGGAAGTTGAGAGCAGCAACAAATCTACCTAGAACATCCCGAAGCATGCTCAATAGGAGTACGGTCAGGAGACCTGGCTAGCCAAATCATATGTACAATAGTCTCTTCTTGAAGATATTGGTCCACGAGATTCACTTTATGAAGACGAGCATAATTGTCTTGTGGGATTAATGTCTTCCCTGTTGCACCTGCGTACAGGCAAACATAGGGAGTTACAGGACCTCATCCCTAAGTTCCAGCATTCACAGTTCTGCTAGGAAGCACATAGAGGTCTGTGCATTTACTCAACTAGATGCAAACCATCACACTACTACTACTACCACCACCACCACAAGTGACCATGTTACGAATATTAGAGAATTATTATATGTCCCTGATTTTCTCTCCAGATCAGAGCACACCTGGAATCACTTTCTAGAACAAATTGGAAATTGTCTATAAACAGTAAACCCCCCCCCCCCCCTCATGCTTTAGTACCAGTTGCATGGAGCATATCCTCACACCACAGGAGAAAGTGTTTGAAATGGACAGAGGCACACTGTTCACCTAGCATACAGACCACTTTTGTGAATCCTTCTGTTCACAGTGGAAGAAGATACCACTGTTGCTTTAGTTCATGAGGTCAGGTAGATGATTCGGGATAGCATTCTGTTTTAGGAAGCAGATAATCAGATATATCGGTCACTCATTGCAATTGTAGGCTGTGGCCTTTCTTCACTGTATCTTTCCAGGATTTGTGAATTGGTTTCACAATCTGTGAACTACAGAATGATTCACACACAACAATCTGGTAACCTCTGCCTGACTGGCCAGTGTCTAGTCTTACACACCTGAAGCTTGCCACCTGAATTCATTGGTTAAATGATGTCTTGCAGCCATATGTAAAAATTTTTCAATCACAAAATGCCTTGTTCTCACTCCAGATATATCATTCCCAAACACCTGCTTTTATGTCATGGCTGATTTGTACATATCACTGACAATGCCTGCCACTCATTCATATATATATATGATAACCAGATTCAACATCACATTTTTACATAATGTATCTGAGTTTCATGTTTTTTTCTGTTTTCTCTCCAACTTAACACGGTTTTGCTCCTTGTTCCTTAATTTATGGAAATGAACGTATTTCAAAAATTTCAGAAATTTGGTCGAAACACTGCTTATAATTAAAAGAAACAATCCAGAGCCAATTTTTTTCTCATCTTTACACACAACAATCTATGGTGAGTGCTTGAGTACTTCCCTTTTCTCCACCACATCCCCAGTGTTGTTGGGTTTTTCAGTGTAAAACTAAGTATGGAACATGTCTAATTATTGTGATTAATTGAGACTGATTAAACATCTCAGTAATTGAATTTCACATGCTGGCAGCAATGAGAATCAGTCTTTTTGTTGCTATATTATAATACAAAAATTCATAGGCTCATTATGGAAGGGATCATTTAAATTTTTGTGTAACTCTATTTGAAAACATTCACCTGAAGATGCACACACTACCACACCATAAGAATCACTTCATATTCTTCCTAACTACAGTCTTAATTGGTTTCCTAGGATGACCGTGAGTTCTCCATCTGCTGTGAGCTCTGGTATTTCTTGAATGGTTATTCAAATAGAATATGCATTATGTTATTATTTATAATTATTTTATTGTAATGCATACTTGTTTTGTAAAATATTGTGAATAAAAGTGGCCAAAAATGAACATACATGGAAATGCTTGGTTATATGTATTGTAAGTGCCAGCTTACTATGGTTGACATCAGAGCAGAGCAATTCAAAAACCAAAAGTAAATTTCTTCACTGTGTGCGGAGGATTTTATATCTATAATGAAGAAAAATGCAAATAATTAATATATCAGTGAAGTTTGAGGAAGATATTTACCTCCAGACAAAGGTACCGTAAAATTGGTGTAATAGTTTTATTTTTGTTTTTGTATTTATATTTATTGTAATATACATACTATATAGAGCTCAAGTTTTTCCTTTATGTTTTTATTTTGACTCTCTCGCACTGAATTTTTGTTCACCCCTTTTCTACCTTGCGTTATGTACATACGTATGACCGGCTTTAATTCTAATTGCTGCCAGCCATATGTCTACAACTTATTCGGTCCCTTACGCTCTTCAGTCTGGCAAAATTTGTTTTTTGACTGCGCCAGCCAGACTCTACTTCTGAGAGTGAGGGATTGAAATTCAGAATAATCGCAATGCAGGGGCTCGTAACTTTAACAGAAATTTCTCATTATCTTACTCAACACTTAGGTTAGTGGTGGCAATTTCCTACTAGCACACAGGTTCATAATTTTTTTGGAGATAGTGCATTGACAAGTATCAGATCAGCTTGTTGTGTACAAGTCATTTATTCTAAGAATTGCATGTACATTTGAAACAATTAGTTATGGCTACACTTCCCTGGCCTATCTAGATATTGATTATCATACACTATTATATAATGCTATACTATACACTACGCTATTATACAATACAGTATTATACATAATTAAGATAACAACTTATTGCATACCTTCTCAGAGTTGCATATATTCATAGCACAAGGGTATCGACTTATCACAGCTACTCACAGATCTTCCTTCACAAACATTCCATTGTATTCAGCGAGAGTTCCATTAGGATATCTCATTCTTCTCTCTTGATTACGATGTTTCTTGTACCCCCTTAGGACGTTGCGGCAATGCATTTCATTCTTAGTGGCAGCTCGATGTGAATTACGAGTGATGTCCTTCCTTTTCTATTTTTCTGTAGTTGACAGCTGGAAACCTTTCTATCGGAAAAATTCCTGGGGAGATCTGGACTTTATCTTCAAGATCTTTCCTCTGGTTCCTGCCCGCAGGTGCTGGGGGTCGCTGAGAACACGACAACTTCGGAACTTCTCAACTCAGGGAACTCCTGGGAACCTCGATTCCTACTCATCAGGTCACTTAAATATCCTTTCCTTTCTCTTTGCTTCCACAATTTTCGTGCTTATCCTCGGGTGTGTCGGTGTCACTTTTACACGCTTTCTCCGAAGTCTTTGTTCTTGATGATTTTTAACCTTTGAAAGTCTCTGCAACTCTTTCCTTCAGGGCTTTCCCTTTGTTCTTTACTAATCTTGGCAACTTTGTGTTGAGCACAATTGTTTTACAGGTAGTATCAAATTATATATATTATACATTATAACTAATTTTTCATATATACTCGACATCATATCTTATGTATTATTCTGACTTAAGATCCTTGTAAAAGTGAGACATGATAAGTTATAGAATAACCTATTGTGCGAGATTTTACAGTAGATAACAACCATATTGCCCAAGCATAAAATAAGAAACTTGGATGTGACCAACACAATCTACATGATGTGTCTTGCAGTGTTTCTTTGACTAGCAACAGAGAATGCTGAAGAAAATAATAGCTAGAGAGCTGAGAAGGAGAGTGTGGTATAGAAAGAGGTAAATTTGAAATATGGAATAATATGGATCACAATTTCCATAAAATTTAATGAGTAAAGCAGAAGGTTTAAGAAGTGTACATGCAATCAGTTAATGGAAACTGGTATATTTTTCAGATATTTTCAGAGTACTTCTCAGGAGTTTGTTCAGTTGAAGTGACGGAACTGTGGGCTATTCAAATTCCTCAAAAGTCTGGGGAATTTGAATAGCCCACACAAACCAATTGTAGTACGTTTTTATGATGTCATGTTTCAGTGGGTCAGCAATTTTCTTCTCCAGCTGAAATGGCAGATTTTAATGAGCAATGAATTTGTATCAAATTCTGCTTCAGCCTCAAAAAAAAAAAAAAAAAAAAAAAAAAAAAAAAACTGCTTCAGAAACCCACTGAATGCTTAAGCAAACATTTGCTGATAATGTTTTGAGCCAAACAAAACTTCTTTTTTTGGTATTGCTGATAATGTTTTGAGCCAAACAAAACTTCTTTTTTTGGTACAAATGCTTCAAAAGTGGACAAACATCATCTGCTAATTCTGGAAGTCTGTTGACAAGCATAACACTGGAAAACATTGCAAAAGTGCAGAAGGCTATCCTTACTGATTTTATGCATCCATTATGTTTATGAGATCATAAGACTGTTGTATGTGACCACGAGTGCAGTTTTTCAGATGTTTTGAACATAGACACATTGCTGCAAAATTTGTACTGAAACTAATGAGTGACCAGAAAAAACACCCAACTTTGAAGAGATAACCCACCTTCATCTCCAAGGTCATAACTGGTGATGAATAATATGTTTACAGCTATGACCTTGAGGAGTGACAGTCATCACACATTGGGAGTCATCACCAAATTTGCTTCGGCCGAAAAGAGCTCATCAAGTTCCTATCAATGTTAAGCGCATTTTTTTTTTTTTTTTTGCATTGTCTATAAGGAATTCTCTCCCCACCATCTCCCTCCCCCAGTCTGTTTAAATAACAGCTTCAAACATCTAAGGGAAAACTACATAGAATTTATTACTCCTATATATTTTGTGCAATATGTCATGAGCTTCATTTAAGATGAAAGCAGAACTGGTAACGACATTTAAATTATGACTTCTAGAATGAGTCTTACAGCATGCATATAATATCCTACTATAAAAGTCCTACTGTACAGCTGTGACTGAAACATGATATTGCTAATAATTGGTGGTTTTTTATATAGAGAATATTCTCATAATATTATCATATTATTAATCTTACCATAGAGATGATCTCTGTTTCTATCAATTATTTTTAATTTATTTCCGAGTGTACCTATATATTTTTATATGCACAAGGGTTCACTCGAATTGGTGCAATGACCTTAACTCTTTCAGAATCCAAATAATCACTGACTCAAGACCAAAATACAAAATAAACACATTTAATAAAACAAAAATAATATATATACACTTCAAACAACTTTACATAACTAACTACAAATTAATTGGATCCAAGGCCTTTTTAAATAAACTTACACTTAAGACTAGACTAAACACTTTGTTTGCACAATCACAAAATGTTCATAGCCAGTTTCTTTCTCTGTCAAGGCCCTTTTCTGAAGATATATGACTCTATTCTTCATTTACACAGGATCCTTTTCATCACTCATGTAGCACACATAAAATCTTCCTGACTTAATTCTGTCTCTTTTCTTCAGTAGAAATAATAGTCAGATCCGGCGTCCTTAATACAGATGAAACTTCCTAATCAGAGTTTTCTCAAACATTCCTTTAGAACGTAAATAGCAATTTCTTCTTTTATTCACTAAATGTTTATTTACAGTCTTAACTCTTCCAATAGAAAAAAAACTTACAGTTCTACGATTCCCTTTACGGAATCTACTATAAATCTTTCAATTAGTGTTTCCTCCAATATTCCGTTTAAAATGCATATAGCAATATTTTCTTTTATTTATCCACATACTTATTCCACATTAAAACTTAATAGTTCCACGATTCCTTTTTCAGAATATACTATTAATTTTCCTCCAACTGTCACGTAAAAACTTAAGTTCCTCCAAACCTAAATATCTGCCGGCCTGTGTTCTTAATTCCTTCTGAACGCTCTCTTGTTTACAGGCATTACTCAGATACTGAACACTTTTCTTGTCAGCTGTCAATCACACATCAAACTTCTCGACGAACATGTGCACTCCTTCAAAATGGCAAGCGAGAAACTAGGTGTAATGGGTGGCACGATGTCTCCGTTAGCGACAAAAGAGAATGTCTTCATATAAACACAAAACTTAATATTTTCAATTACAATAAAATTCCTGTAAGTAATACAAATATCAAATCTGGTAAGTACATCAATTTTTTGACTTCTTTACATATCACTTTTGAGAAAACAATTTCCATAACGGGCACATCGCAAGTGCCGACAATGCGTGTTATGAAAACAAAACTAATAATCATTTTAACATAAACAATTCATAAAACTATTCAGAATTTTAATTATGATTATTTTTACATCATTATATGCATGACTCATTCTTGAATTCAAATGTTGTTACCAGTTCTCCCTGAATGAAGCTCATGGCATATTGTGCAAACAGTCCTATAGGAACTGTTTCTATAGGAGTAATAAATTCTTTTTAGTTTTCCCTTACGTGTGTGAAGCCATTATTTAAAATGTTATACTGTGTCTAAAATACATGTCTATTAAATGTCTGTTCAAACTATGCCACTCTGTTATTCCAAGGAGTTCATTCGTGTCCTTTTCATTTTTTGATGATTTACTAACCATAGAGATTGGAGTCTAGGAGATAGTATACAACTTGCCTTACTCCTTTTGGTAAATAGAACCAATCTGATAATGTTGTTAGAAATTCTTACTACAGTTTGGTTATTGTTGTGAAGTTGCATGTAATAACTATAAATAATATGTGATTTATTAAATTATTTTTGGATATACTTGGAGTAATCACTAGCTTCGGCTATAATAGAAAATAATTAAGTTTTCTTTGAAATGAGTTAATACTTGAGTGTGAGATTATAATAGCATTTCCATAGAAGACCAACCTGGTTGACCATTCAGAAATTATAAAAGATGATTGAATACCATGAAGGAAATCATTCATCATATATAAGAAATGAACAGCTCTATTCTCATGTGTATTCTATCCAGCTTGGAACCTACCAACACAACTTCTCTTCCTTCTCTTTTGTTACACCTGCTCTCTGTCCTTTAGAACAGCATCTCTCTCATTCTGTTTTCCTCAAAGACTGGAACATTCATTATTTCAAGAAACATGTTAATAGATTCTTTCTTCTCTCTTGCCATACGATGTAGGTTTTGCAATCTTCCAGGTGTGGGTGTTTATATAGCCTCACCAGCCATTGTCAATCCACTGCTGGCTAAAGGCCTTTCCAAGATGACTTCAAGACTATCAATGGCTTTTCTTCCTCATGTAGCTTCTGTCAATCTAATTTCAACAATCCATCATGATTTGGCTGTCATGGTTGGTTTTTCCTCTTCTAGAATCTAATCCATTATGACTTTTCAAATACAGAAATGAGTTTTAGAAACAAGCTATACTTTGCAAGGAACAGCATGGATTTACAAAAGTGTAGTCATGTGATTAATTTCCTCATATTTTATAATAATGTTAGTACTGAATTGGAAAAAAAGGAATGGATACACTGTGGTACTGTCAGACTACTAAGGCATTTGGCAAGATTCCACATGAAAGGTTGTTGCATAAATTAGAGGATATTGGGGAAGCTGTTAGGTGGCATATTGTGTGTATGTTGCATGGTTATTAATGTTCCTGAAAGATAAGTAATTTTTTCATATTTTAGTTGATAATATTAGGTTAATTTATTGTAGTTTTTGTTTTAAATGGGTGTACGATTGATTGAGTTATTTAGTTTGTAACTAAACTTTTTTTTTTTTTTTTAAATACAGTATTGTCAGTATGGCACCAATGCATGAGCGAAAGACAGTGGCAAACTCCACGTTGTCGGATGATTTCTTTTTGTGGGATTTTGTGCAGTGCAGTGTATGATATATATATATATATATATACACACACACACACACACACACACACACATGCAACTTGAAAATTAAAGGATGTGTGAAAGGAAATTGAAACTGGAGAGAGAGTAGTGAGTGCCTATTAGGTGACGAGAATGGAGTAAATGTTAGCAGAGTGAACAGTATCAGTGGTGGTAAAATGTCGAAATTAATGTCAATCGTGGAAATAAAGGAGAATGAAATGGACATAAATAAAGAAATAGCATGCACGAATGTTATCCTTCACAGGACAGTGCACGAAATTGAAAAATTGCAGAAACGACAGATTAGCAGGGCTGATAAGAGAAAGAAGCAGGTGGTCTGAAGTAATAATAAAGACTGAGTGAACAAATGAGAAAAACAAGGAGAAATTATCTATGGAAACTCTTTCTTTTAAGGTTACATGATGATCAGCATTCATATTTACGAATTTAGGGACAAAAAACGTGTTGAAATGATTATTTTACTAATTATTAATAAAATAACACTTGACGTTTCGACCCCTGTATTGAGGTCATCATAAGAATACATGTGTATAGGGAACCAAGCTACATGCTCTTGCACTCTATAGTGGTAAATTAAATCTACACTGTTAATTAATCTTTTTCTTAGCCTGAGCTCTAGCGATAATTAAATAAAATAAAATAAAAATTGAAAAAAAAATTAAATAAATAAAAAAAATTATAATTAATAAATAAAAAACTACAACAAACTCTGCTAAAGTCCTCATGTACTAAGATTCTTCTGGATTTGTACAGTTCAGATGTTATACTATGATTTTCTTCAGGACTTGCAAGTTCAAGTTGCTATGGAATGTTAAGGGAAAAAAACAACAACATTTCACCAAGTCTTTTTGTAGTGGGATTTTTCTTTGGCTTGTTCTGATTGCTATACAGGTTGCAGATGGGTCCTCCACATTCTTGGAATGGTTAGGCCATCATTTTTGTTCAGATTTTGTGAATTTCCTCTCGAACCAGGTTACACTGCACCAAAACCTGGTTCGAGAGGAAATTCAAAGCAGCATGTGAAATACTCAAACATAACCCAAATCTGAAAAAAAAAAATGATGGCCTAACCATTCCAAGAATGTGTTCTTGTAATCCCACTACAAGAAGACTTGAAGTTTTTTTTTCCCCCCCTTAAAATTTCATAGCAACTTGAACTTACAAGTCCTGAAGAAAATCATAGTATAACAATCTGAACTGTACAAATTCAGACGAATCCTAGTACATGAGGACATTAGCAGAATTTGTTGTAGTTTTTTATTTATTAATTATAAATTTTTATTTATTTATTTATTTTATATAAAGGTTCGGACCTTTTAAGTATGTCTGGGGAGGGAAAAGAGAAAATTCTAGAACAAGACCAAATACACTGTATATCTAATTATAAGAATAGGCTAGGTCGTAATTTATTATGTCTATACACAAATGCCAGGAGCATTAGAAACAAAGGGGTTGAGTTTGTTGCTTTATTGAATACGATATGGCCTAAGATTGTTGGCATTAGTGAAACCTGCTATCAGAATCAGATATGGTAAGTGGAATTGAATGTAACGGATATATTATTTTTTAGGAATGACAGAAGAGATAGGAGAGGAGGAGGAGTGCTATAATGATATCAGATGGCTTAAGTCCAGTTAGGGTAGAAATACAAGAAAATGATGGTAACAATGTCCCAAGTAGTGATGAGTTTGAGTCTATTTGGTGTGAAGTGGAGGTTAACAGAATGAAATATATGGCAGGGTGTTGCTACAGACCTGGCAGCTCAGTTGGAGGGGACAAAGAAATGCATCGCCAGTTTAGCCTTATGGGTACCAAGCGAATGAACATTATGGGTGACTTTAATTTTCCACATTGATTGGGTAGAAAAGAAATCTCATGATCAGAAAGAACAGGAATTTATTGAATTGTTGTGAGGTAACGTTTTCAAGCAGTATGTGAAAGAAGGAACTAGAGGTCAAAGAGTGTTGGATTTGCTCATAGCATCAAAAGGGATCTCTGTCAAGAATATGGCTATTTTACCACCAATTGGTAACAGTGATCATGCTGTTCTTTCTTGGGAAGTATCTACTTGTATTGAAACTTCGATTAAATCAGGCTACATGCTGAATTGCAAAGCTGGAAATTATGATCAACTTAGAAGAATACTATCTTTGGTCCCATGGTATTTGGTTACTGAATGGAAAAAAATGTCAGCAACGAATGTGAATCTTTGAAAAAGTTATTGAATGAGGTGGTATCTGAATGTATCCCTAGTGTTCGAAGAATAAATAGCTTGGGAGTGAAATGGATGTGTAGCCTTATTAAGCTAGAGATCCACAAGAAGAAGATGATGTGGAAAGAAATTGTGAGAATAAGAGTGAGAGGAGTTATGAAGTTCAGGCCAGAAAAGTAACGAGTATTGTGAGAAAAGCTCACAATACTCATTACTTTTCTATGAGAAAATGGAGTATGAAAAGAAATTGGCAATGTAAGCTAAAGGCAATCCGAAAGAATTTTATCGTTATGTCGCAAGGAAAAGAAAGAATGAATGTGGAAGAATAACTTTATTGAATGCAGATGGTACATCAGTGTCGGAAGCTAAGGAGATTGTTCAGTTGACGAGTGCTCACTTTGCTAAGATATATCAAACAGGTGTATGTAGCATGGTGCACAGTGCTACTGCTATGTTGGATGAAGAGTTAGAGGTACATGAAAATTAGGTTGAAGAGCTCTTGCATAACCTGGATAAGAATTTTTCAATAGGGACAGATGGAATATCTGTCCGTTTGTTAAAGGAACGTTCAGCTGAATTGGCTAGGCCTTTCACATGTTTGTATAACTTGAGTCTCGGCCAGGAATGGAAGGAATGTGTGATAGTTCCATTGCAGGGTGGTGCAAACACTGATGTGTCTAACTACTGACCTATTAGTATCTCTGGTGTGGTAGTGAAGATTTTAGAGAAGTTGGTAAGAACTCGCATACAGAAATGGTAGACAAGCATTTATACCCTGCAGGGAACAGCATGGGTAGGTTTACTAAAGGAAGGTCATGTTTTAGCAATTTGCTCATATTTTATAACAACGTTATGGCCAAGTTGGATAAAGGGAATGGATACACTATGATAATGTTGGATTTTTCTAAGGCATTTGATAGGATACCACACGATAGGCTGTTGTGTAAACTGGAGAATATGGGATTGGAACATAATCTATTGACTTGGATCAGTTGATGGTTGACAGACAGATATCAAAAAGTGGTATACAGCAGGTATGAATCTGCCAGATTTAAGGTAACCAGTGGTGTACCTCAGGGTTGAGTCCTTGGGCCATTATTGTTTAATCTATACATTAATGACATCGAGCAGTGTCTATCATCAGGTTTGCAATTGTTTGCTGATGATGCGAAGATAGGCAGGGCAAGCAGGGATGCTACTGATATTCAGCAATTACAGAATGATTTGAATAGACTGGAAATCTGGGAAATTAAAATAGCTGTCAGTTTAATGTTAGTAAGTGTAAAGTTATGCACTTTGGCATAGTTAGAGTTCCAGCAGCATATTATATTAGCGGGGTTATGCTACAAGAAACTGAAGAGGCAAGAGATCTTGGTGTATTGGTGGATAAGAATTTAAAGTTCAAATGTCACATAGCAAAAGTTGCAAATACAACTCAGAGGATAATTGCTATGTTGAAGTGAACCTTGACATGTAAGGATAAGGAAGTAATTTTGCCTCTTTATAAGGCTTTGATATGACCACACTTGGATTACTGTGTGCGGATTTGGTCTCTCGGGTTCCAAGGGGATGAAGAAGCTGTGGAAAGGTGCAAAGAAGAGTTACAAAGATTATATCTGGATTATGGGATTTACATTATGAGGACAGATTGCGAGTATGTGGATTACAGACTCTGGTTAACACGTTCGCTGCCATGCTACTTGGCCATAGTTTGTTCCCGCACGCCAAGTGCTTTCGCGTCTTCAAGGTCACTATGAGTAATCTCGTAGCCAGCTTATCAGACAGAATTTTGTTTCATACGCCAACTACGAGTAATCTTGTATCACCCCCAACCATATATTACATGCACCGAAGAATGTGTTTATTGCGTTCTAGTCTCTAAAAACCTTCAGTTTCGCCAGGACCAGTAAAAGAAAACTTACTGATAATGAATTAGAAGCTTATGCTAATATGAGCGATGATGAATTTAATGAATTCATCATCATAAATGGAAGGATAAGAGGGAAGTTCTTTCCATTTCAAATATGCACAAATTTGAAATGGTTGAAGCAAAAAATCGGAATGGTAAAATTCAATTAAAGCCAAATATCATTAGGGACTATAATTTGGGTATGTCAGTCATCAATCTTTCTGATCACATGCTTTCTTACTATTCCCCGTTACGAAAGACAATTAGATGGCCAAAGAAACTGGCAATACGCATTTTTGATATATACATTCAAAATGCGCATAAATTTTATAATATAATTCCTAGAAATGCAATGACTGCGTTAAAATTTAGAGATCAATTTATCTCAGTTTTTGTTGGGATGGATGAGCTTACAGCATCACAGAATATCAGCAGGATTCGGGATCTTCATTATTTGGAAATTTTACTACCTACAGAAAAAAATATTCGCCGACAAAGCCATGCTGAATATGTACGTGAAAGAAACAACGACGCGAAACACGTAATTATTGTCCTGTTTGCCAGGAAAAACCACCATTGTGCGTGGAAAATTGTTTTAAAGTGTATCATTCGTAATTTGAATAAATTGGTTTTTATTTTATTGATTTCATTTTATAATTTTTATTGATTTTATCAGTTTTAAATTGATTTACAAATTACGTGTTTACTACGGATTAGCTCGTGCTTGGCATAGGAGGTTGGTAATCGACATACGAGTATATTCGTAGTTGGCTTCTGAGGCACATATATAATATACTATATTTTAGTTGAAATTATTTCACTTCAATCAAGCCACCAGATGTGCTCTCTGCTTTATTCAGAATCCAAGGGTCCAAATGAACGTAATTATACTAAGGGTTAACTCGTGTTTGGCATAGGAGGTCGGTAAGTCGACATATGAGTATACTCGTAGTTGGCTTGTGAAGCTCATATACGAACTACGAGTATACTCATAGTTGGCAGCGAAGGTGTTAACAGGAGAAAGAGGGGTGATATGATAGAGGTCTATAAACTTTTGAATGGGTGTTATAGCATTTCAAGTGATGAAATTTTTCTTTATATGGAAAGTGAGGGGATAACACAGGGGCATCCATGGAAGTTAAATTTATTTGCAGTCAAGAAAGGGGTAAGAGCTAGGTTTTTCTTCCAGAGAGCAGTAAGTGAGTGGAATAATTTGCCCTTATGGGTAGTGAGTGCATCTAGTGTGAATGAATTCAAGAGTAGGTACGATAGCTGGGTTGGGTAATTTACAGCCTCCCTCAATGAATCCTTGACTCCCTGGAGGTCTCAGATAATAATAATAATATTTTTTATTTATTTTTTTTTTTTCAATTTTTATTTTATTTTATTTAATTATTGCTAGAGGTCAGGCTAAGAAAAAGATTAATTAACAGTGTAGATTTAATTTACCAGTATAGAGTGCAAGAGCATGTAGCTTGGTTCCCTATACACATGTATCCTTCTGATGATGACCTCAATACAGGGGTCGAAACATCATGTGTTATTTTATTAATAATTAATGAAATAATAATTTCAACATGTGTATTTTGTGTCCCTAAATTCGTAAATATGTATGGAAACTCGGTGATCAGGAGAGTACTTAATGAAAGTGAAACAAAATTGTGTTTCCCTGGTGCAAAAATTCATGATATTAGTCACCATCTGGATGCAAAAAGGTATGACAAATGAACTGATTGTCTTGGTTGGCACAAATGATTTGAAAGATGAGAAGTATTCTATCAGGTAACATGTAAAGTAGTTGTTAAAACAAGCAAAACTGAAGAGCCAGAAGGAGAAAATTGTGCATATCCTGCCATGCTATATATTTCTTAGTTTTAGCACATTCACGACGGGGTGTCGTTTATCGTTCCGACGGGCTTATTACCGGTGGGCTCAACTCACACAAAGGTTGAAACTTTGTGTAAGTTGAGCCTGTCATGTAATTGAAAAATTGGACAATAGTTTTTAGTAGTTAAATACTGTGTTTCCAGTGCAACATGAATCAATGTAGGTTGTGCAGAAGAAATGATGTAGAATTCTGGACCTTTAGTCTGTGTTTAATGGAAAGAAGGATAATGCATCAGCATTATCCTTCTTTAAAGCATATAAATGGTTTAAGTGTTAGGTGTCTAGAGAGAGCTTTGTTCACTGAGCATGCTGATGCACAAATTCAGGAAAAGTTATGCAATTAGGATCAAAGTAGGAGAGTTTGTGTGGAGGCATCCACGAGGCAAGCGAGTATGAGGATGACCAGATGTGGAATCTAGTTTCTCAAGCAAAAATATTGAATAGTGTAGTTAATTCAGGAAGTAAACATTAGTGGGGGCCTAAAACGATACCACAATTTCCATATACTAATGTCAGAAATATTACGAACAAGGAGGAGGAGTTTTGGGCATTGGTTAGTGCAACCTCGCCAAAAATTATAGGAATTAGTGAGACTTGACTAACAGCAGATGATGTTGTTTCAAATATAGAATGTGAAGTATTTATTATTTTCAGGAAAGATAGAGAAGATGGAATGTGGCAAGGGGTTACTACTGATAGCAGATGAATTGCAGCCAAAATGGGCAGGATGGTAGCTGTTCACTTGAAGCAGTTTGGTTTGAGTTAAAGGCCAGGAAGACAAAATATACAGGTGATTGTAAACCCCTGGATGTACCAGATCATCCAGGGGTTTCCATGGATGATCTGGAAGACATGCATCTGCAAATTAGTACAATGAGTACAGAGGTTGAGTGATTATTATGGGTGCTTCAACTGCGGAGATGTAGACTGGAAAAAAGACAGATCACCTGGCAGGAAAGAAATGGGATTTATACATTTCATCATCATTATCAAATTCCTGCCATGTACCCTCAAGTGTACCCTTTAGTCTGACGACTAACGAAACTTGTCAGGTTTGTTTTTTAGTACTTATTTAGTTTTAAAAAACAGCTTTTTTTTAATAAAAAATGGTCACAAAACCGAAATAATTCGATTGAACTTCTTAACCACAGAAACCTCCGCATGATTAAGAGAAAAGTTATTCTTTAAAGATTATTTTTGCTGCTGTAATCATCAGAACAGAGAAGGAAGCATGTTACTACTTGTGATTTTATGTAAGCACTCTTTTTCCCTTCTGCTTGAAATAGTGGGCTTATTTGCCTATGTTTCCCCATCTCCCCTTCCATATACAAGTAAATATTTGAGAAGCTAAAATCCTTTATCAGATGAGGAAATCATACATTTCTCTTGAAGGTGTGTGGGGAGAGAGTTCTGTTATGTGAAAATGACAACAGTTTCAAAGTTTTCAAAATTTATAATGCTATGCATTAAGGGAAGGGCCACTACCCATATGGGTATTGCATTATACATTCCCTTCCCTTAATGCATAGCATTATAAATGTCTGCAAGGAGATGTACTTTGCATTATGGGAGATACTAAGGCAAGTGATGAGAACTTGTCACCTTTACCACGAGTTGCTCCAGTCTTGAAGATACTTCAGGCGCAAACTTTGTTTGCTTACACTTGGATAAAGAATTAAACTAACTATATAATTCATAGTCTAACCAAGTGAAAAAACTTCCAACATTATCAAAGTTTTATTAAGTAGAAGACTTCAAAATATTTTTAAAAAATTACAAGAAATTAACAAAGAATGTTATTTTAATTGTTTTTCTAACCTAGACCAGAAGTTACATATTGGGATTGAAGGAAACATTGAAGAGGCAAAAACACTTCACACTCATGCAGATGAGATTGGTAAGCTGAGTGTATTACTTTATATGCAATTTAGATGATTAATCATAAAAGATTACCAATAATGTTAAAATATTATTCACCGGTACAGTTTTGAAAATAAATTGTGTCCAACTGATTTCCTTTCTTCTTTTCTTTGCAGCACTCTGCCTTCTTAAAAATTACAGCTAGCATTGAAATGAAATATGAATAAAATCTTTCTTTCTAGAATTCAGTTTATCTACAATTCCAAATATGATTAGCAAAAATGTTGAAATCTGGTGTGTATGAAGAGAAGATTTCAAAATGTCACTTAGAATCTGTCCTTCATTCTTGCTGAGCAAATTTGTAAGAAAAGATGACTGTAGTGATGTTTATTTATTTAATAAGAAAAGAAGTTTTCTTCTAGATAAGACATAAAGGTCTTATTCCAATCAGTGTCATGATAAAGGAATCATGACATTGATTCATTTATCAAATCCGCCTGAGATTTAGTCCAAAAGTTATCTGACATCTCAGTCTCATCATCAAACAATACCCTCACCAGTCTTGACATTTCACTGTATGTGAATTTCCCAGTCAACAAAGTTCCAGACTTCATCGAAGACCTCTTTTCTCTTGATGTCACAACACTCTTTAAACATTACAACTAATCAAATTACTTCAAATGGAATGATAATCTCTACAAACAACTTTTTGGCCTAGCCATGGAAAGTCCCTTATTCCTCTCAACCCCCATGCTCTGATTTCTTCATAAAAAATTTTAAGTTTCTTACACTAGACAACCCAATACTTGCCATGTAGTAAGATATTTATACTCTTTTTCAGGTTATCTTGGAAGTAGCAGAATAAGCTACATTTCTGGCTTTTTTTTTTACCATTTGTACTATAGGCTTACACTGCATAAAATAGTTCCTTAAATTTTTTATGTTATCACATCATGTGGTATCTGGAAGGATGGCTCTATCTCCATGGGAACAAAGTTGAAGATTTTAGATGCAGTTGTTTTTCCAACAGCGGCTTATGGATGCGAGACTTGGAACCTAAAGAAGTCAGATAAGAAACGGATATCTGCTTTTAAGATGTGGTGTTACAGAAAGAAGGCTGTTGTGGATATCATACACTGAAAGGCATACAAATGAATGGGTGTTAGAAAAGATTAGTAGAACTTTAAGGCTCCTTAAGGATATTGACAGAAGAAAGTTAAAATATTTTGGACACACAGAAAGGATGGAAGGAGGACTTTTCAGAACAGTAATAGAAGGTCAAGTTCCTGGAAAAGGAGGCAGGGGTAGACCATCAATGAGATGGATGGATGGCGTGTGTGTGGAGTGACTGATCTTCAGAGAGTTGAGGCTGCCAGAAGGGCAAACAACAGGACTACATGACGAGGCCTAGTGTGGAATATCATAGAGCATCGGAGTGACCATACAGCATCTGTAGATGCCCAGTGAATACAGACAGACATTGTGTGGTACTTTGTATATAATTATTTTTCTACTTCCTTACTTGATGATGCTAGAATTATACGTTTCATACCATTAAATTATTACAGGGAACTGATTATTGGAAAATGCAATTAACTATCCCATGGTCTCCGCCTGACTTTACCCTAAGCATTGGCGGAGATTCCAAATAATAAGTTCCTGTAACAGTTTAATGGGATGAAACATACAATTCTAGCATCAGCAAGGAAGTAGTAAATTAATTATATACGAGGTACCACCACACGATGTCATAACATGAAAATTTAAGGAACTATTTTATGCAGCGTAGGCCTATAGTATGAATGGTAAGAAAAGTGGAAATGTAGCTTATTCTGCTACTTCCAAGATAACCTGAAAAAGAGTATAGATGATATCTTTATTGTCTGGAAACATAGCATTGCTAATTGAAACAGTTTACTAATCTCTCTAAATTCGTTCCATCAAAAAATAAAATTCACCTTGGAAGTTAAAAACAACAAATTACACTTTCTGTACAGTCTCATTTTGAAAACTTCTGAAAATGGTTTCACACCAGACGTTTACCGCAACACCCACTCATACCATATGTTACCTTCATTCATCATTTCTTCACCATCCTTCACAAAAAAATAGGAATCATCCATATTCTCTGCTATCTCTGTCTTAAAGATGAATATAAGCAAAATGAAGAATTACAACTTCTACCCACCAATTTATTCTCAACAGATATCCAAGGAAGTTGCTCCAAAAAATACTATTCTTCAATCCTAATCTTCAACCACATCTTGGCATGCTTTACAGAGACTGATGAAAACAATTACATTCTCAATGTTGAACTTAAAGAACAAATTAAAATAGTTGTAGTTTTGCTGAAGATGGCAAATTAAAATTTGAAGTAAATAATAGAATAAAACTAAGCTAGTATAGTAGGAAACCAGTTGAATAAGAATGAAATAAGAAATTAGTCAAAGCACTCACACGAATTTAAACTTGCAAATGAGAGAAAGAGGGGGGGGGGAAGGGTCATCAGACTAGAGCACAGATAAGAATTAAAAATTAGGGGAGTAAACAGATGACACCAGCAATAGAATCATTAAAAATATCTACAGGGTGTTCGGGATAAATTTGACAGTTTCGTAAGGAAAAAGAAAATCTTCTTTGTATCTATTAAATTTAATGAATTGACAAAAAAACATTACAGGCAGAGTTAATTACAATACTATCAACAAGATTTACTCAAAATAACCACCATTAGCATCGATCACAGCTTCAATTCTGCTTCGGAACCTCGAACAAGCTGATGCTACAGTCTCCCTGGGAAGGGCCGCAAAAACTGTTTTAATTTTATCCATTAACTGGGCTTTTGTATTACTGGAAGTGCGATTGGTGTCTTTTTCAACTGCGCCCCATACAAAATAATCCATGGGGTTAAGGTCTGGGGAGTTTGGAGGCCAAACATTTGGACTGGTGAAGTCGTAGAAATTTTCAGACAACCATTTTTGACTTTTCCCAGAGGTGTGGCAAGGGGCCGAATCCTGCTGCCATACATACGGCCTACCATTGGCTACCCTTGTTACCCAGGGCTTGACTACAGTTAGCAACTCCACGAACAAAGCCCGAATTTCAATGCCAGGGTTCTTCAACACCTGTTCCTGCAGATTTGCGAGGAATTCTGCTGTACGAACGCAATCAGATCGTCTGCTAGGGATCTTTCTTCTTGCTACATCCTCGTAGTCACCATTGCAAGTCTCTAGTTCATGCCTGATTGTTTTTACTGTATTCAGGGAGCATTGGGCAGCAGTCGTAATATCCTTATTTTGATGGCGGGCACGAATCATCATGATACAAGTTATTCTCTTCCATGATTCAGGTGGGTTCCAGCTATCCATCCTTTCTGACATCTTGTATATGAATGAAGAAGGGTCCAAACTTTTAAATGAAGAGAAGTGTGTGTTAATACATGTAACTTACGGAAAAATATAATTAATTATAAATATGTCAAATTTATCCCGAACACCCTGTATATCTATTCTTTCTTGTTATATCAGCATCTATTGCAGCTGCTTTTATACATATTATTTTACATATTTATGACATATTCTACCTTAAGTATTGATATATACTCCTAATTGTGTTCCTCTTGAGTATTTTCTACCACTTTTCTGAGATTGTTTGTTTCATTTAACAGCCTTTTGAGGTAACTCTAGATATCTAGAATATACTTCTGGTCAGATTTTATGCTGATTTTTCTTTACTCTTTCCTTTCTTAACTTTTTCAGTCTCATCTAGATTTGCCACTCTGATCTTCTGTATCCTTGTGAAAGGGGTAGGATTGAATGAGAGTTTTTACTCTCTTAAGGTTTCTGCCTGGTCTCTGAAGAGAACCAACCAGTTCAAAATTTGCTGTTAGGCAGTGAAACTTTAAAAAATGCACTAATAAAAAGCAAACATGCAAGGTGCTTGGGCAGCAGTTATGTTCTTTTAAGCTAAGGCAACTCCACTGCCAAGGATTGTATTCTCATAAGCTCTCAGGTCAAATTTTATTAAACTTTCATAAGTTTCTAAAAACATTTGGCTTTGAAATAATGTTGGATCTTTAATATCCACTTTTCTTATGTAATTGTTTTTTACATTTTCTTTATAGTTTTTTTTTTTTTTTTTTTTTTTTTTTTTTTTTTTTTTTTGGGCATCTTCTGACTTATTAGGTAGTTCCAACGTGTTTTGTAATTTTTTCAGGATTGCTTCTTTAACTTCTTAAGTCCAAAATATGAACACTATGTTTCTATTATTGAAAATAACTACACCACATGCCTTCCTGGCTTTATCAGTCTTTTCTACAGATTTTACCTTCGATTCTCCCAGGTTTTGATCTTGTTTGCATACTTTCACTTTTCTTTTAATAATACTTTTATATTTGCATATGCAGTTCAATTCTGAAATCTGCTAGATTTTGATCCTTTTTTCTTCTTCTTCTTCTTGTGCAGCTTGTCCCACTTAAGTGGGGGGTCACTGTTAATGATGAGTCTCCTCCACCTCCTCCTCTCTTGGGCTGTCACCACATCCAAGTTCTTTATCCTCAAGTCCTCTTCTACCAGCTCTCTCCATCTCTTCTTTGGCCGCCCACGCTTCCTCCTTCCTTGCACTTCCATCTGCATGACCTTTCTTCCCACAAATTCGTCCTCCCTCTTCATCACATGACCAAACCATATCAACCTTGCCTCCTGTATCTTCGCTCCTAAGTTCGTAACTTTCACTATTCCCCCCCCCCCCCCCTCACATAGTCATTTCTCAGACGATCCTTTCTGCTCACACTGCACATCCACCTAAGCATTCTCATCTCTGCTACCTCCATCCTGCTGATGTTATTTTTCCTCAGGGCCACAGTTTCCATAGCATACGTCAAAGCTGGCCTTGCTACTGTCCAATAGATTTTGCCTTTCAGATTGATCGGCACCCTCTTATCGCATAGCACTTCAGCTATCTCTCTCCAGTTCCTCCAACCTGCTTGTATCCTGCATCCCCCTTCCTTCTCAGCCCCTCCATCTTCTTCCACTGTTGAACCTAAGTATCTAAAGTCCCTAACCATCCTGATGACATTTCCTTCCAGCTCCAGATCTGTCTCCTGGCCACTGTCCACTTTGCAACACATATATTCTGTCTTACTTCTGCTCAGTCTCATACCTCTCTCTTCCAGTATTTTCCTCCATCTTTCCAGTTTAGCTGCCACTTCTTCTCTTGAATTTGCACACAGCAAGATGTCATCTGCATACAACATTGTCCAAGGCACGTCTTCTCTCACCTCCTCAATCACCACCTCCATCACAATATTAAACAGAAACGGACTTAATGCTGACTCTTGATGCAAGCCAACTGAAAACTTTCTGTCTGTCCAAGACAGGTCCGAAATCTTGTCTTCACATTTCTGTACATCTCCTGTGCCAACCTGACATATTTCTCTGGTACCTTCTTCTCCCTGAGACACCTCCAGACTTCTTGCCTTGGCACTCTACCGTATGCTTTCTCCAGATCAATAAACACCAGATGTTTCTCTTGAAACTTTTCCATCATCTGCCATAACCCAAAGATAGCATCTGTCGTTGATTTTGATCCTTTTTAAAAATTATATTTCCCCTTTCATTATGATATTCAGTTTTATCCTGCTCAAAACTAAATGGCATTTACTTCATATTCTCTGTATACTTTTGTGTCATGTATGAAGATTTTTCTCATCTCTTTTGTCTTCTTTTCATGTGAATTTGCACACATTTTAGTATGAAATATAGTATCAGTAATGACCAGTTCATGGTTTGAACAGCTGTTAGCAGATACTTATGGTTGTTATTATTTGCATTGCCTTTTTTTTTTTTTTTTTTTTTTTAAGATTTCTCCAGCTGTGTTAGTCTACCATTATCCATTTTCTACTTTCCTTTTTGATGTTCTTGTTGGTTGGATTTTTGAGTTATTGGACGAGTTGCCTTTTGTAATGACTCAAAAAAATTCCTCCACTTTACTCTGCTTTACTAGAGGCATCTAGCAACAGAAACCTGAAGTTATGTGAGACAGATTCAAAGTCCATATGTAGATAATGTCACTTTTAAAGTTTTTCTCAGTCATCAGATGATCTAAAAATTTTCACCTCTGAGCAGTAGTAGGTCCATGCAGCTGTAAAAAAACAAACAAAAAATTAGAGGGAATATTACACAGTACAGAACTCCTTTCACCACTAGAGTGACACTTGTGCCTTTGTAAAGTCAGACATTGCATGCTATAGAGTGGCTAATCTAGAATCCCCTGCTTTCGACATCCTTTGGCTCAAGGTTTACTTGCTCCATCTAGTAATATGCATCTACTGCATTTGTTATTCTCCAAACTTCAATAACTACTCAGCATTCCTCCCTATGAAACTCATTCATCTGCACTCAAGCTATCTAAATAATGTCATCCTAGTTGACCTCATCATCCATAATTCCAACTGTCTCCCCATTTTCCAAAACCATTGTTTGATTTCTTTTTAATTATTCTTCCTCCAAATATGCTATAAAGGCCATCTTCACTCAGAGTTTACACCATCTCATCTCACTGCAAGTAGCTTGCATCAAGAACTTCAGCTGAATAAAGCAAGCAACATATTCAAATCAGATTTCAGCAGATGCTAATCCAGTTTCTTAAAGGCCAACAGTATAAGTACAACAGTCCATCTTGTACTAGTCTCCCCTCACACAACATCCTTCCTTAAGCCACTCTGACTTCACATCCTCAGGCACTATGGGTTCTGAGTTAATACAGGTTGACCTTGATAGTCTCTACACTGTCTTAGTCTATGCTTCTTATGGATGATTTTAATTGATATAATACTTTGTTGGATAGTGCCAACATGAATGGATGAGGCTAGATTGCTGAGTGTGTGCTTGACCATAACAACCTCTGTTTTCTAAATAATGGATGCAATAGATCTCATAATATGCTTCCCTGTCATTCTTCCAGTTTTCATGTGGGATGTCGAAGAGAACATATATGGAAGTGAACATTCTTCTGTTGATTGCACTATATCCCCAAAAGAAATGTTCTTGTACATGGATGCCTAACTAGAAAATTGACCATGCTGACCTGGAATACTTTTTCCCATCATGTAAAATTTAATGTTGAAGCAGTCAAAATGTCTGACACTAATGTATGTAACAGATTATATTGTCTAGGCTGCAACAATTGCATTTCCAAAATATCATATCAATTTCCACTCTTTACAATGCAGTTGTGGAACCTTGAGTGCCAAGCATCCAAAAAAGATCAAGACAGAGCATGGAGTATATTTTGGAGTTACCCTACCACATCATATCTCATAGCTTTTAATGCTCAGGTCAAAACACATATGTTATGTCAGGGTCAGAAATAATTATGGATCGAGGTTACATCATTAATCAATTATACTCATACAACCAGTGCAAAAATTATTGGATAAGATCCATAAAATGTAAGGTAGCTATAGAAATATCCCATTTGTCTATCCTGGAACATAATGGAAATATAGTTGCTGAACTGAAAGCAATTACAGGTACATTAATGGAATGCTTGCCAGAATCTGTGTCAACTTCCTATCCTCCTGAATTTTTGACATTGAAAGAACTACAGCCATTCATTAAGGAGGAACTAAAAGGAACACTTTTAATCTCTCATGCAAGTGTCATAGGGCCTGATACATTCATTATGAGAGATAAAACATCTTTCATCATTTCTGTGAATCTTCTTCTTCTATACAACAGAATACTTACTGAGGACGAGGCTCAGATTCATGACATAAGTCAATTGTCTTTGCCAGGAAAAGATCCAACATAAGCTGATAATTACTAATTTATCACTATATCTGTAAGATATTAGAGAAAATGGTTAATTCCAGAAAGCAATAGGCTTCTCTCCAACACTGTGGCTTTTGTAACATTTAGAAAAATGGTTAAGAGATTCCAGAAACAACATGTGGTTTGTTTTCTTTATGAAATGAAAAAAAGCTTATGACAGCCTGGAGAAATGGCATGTTAAAAGACCTCATTAATCTCATGGCATTTTCCTGTTTTTATTAAAAACTTGTATCTCTATCCAAATCTTCCATGTCTGATTGGAAAGAACATTATCGTACCCATATCACCAAGAAGTGGGTGTGTTTGTTCACCAAAGGCTCAGTTTTAAGTAGGACACTCTTTGCAATTAAAGAAAACTCAATCACTGAACAGTTTTCTCCCACAGTGGGTAATGCTCTATATGCTGACAACTTCACAATGTATTGTCATTTTTGTATCACGAGGATCATTTAAAGGGAACTTTAAAATCATTCAGTTTGCTGTTTATGAGTAGGGAAAAAAGTATTTGTATGCTTTGCTGAAAATGCACCTTCTCCCAACCAGAGTTAAGGATGGGAAAATTATTATCCAGATAGTACCAGCTTCTGCTAAGTTTCTGGTACTCATTTTTGACAGAAAGCTTAAATTATTTGCACATATTTATCAAATGAGAGAAAAGTGCAAAAGAACATTGAATATCTTTTGTGCTCTATCCTTTATAGAATGGAGTTCAGATATATTTTCTTTGCTCCACTTTTATCATGCACTTATTTGATTAACATTGATTATGGGTCCCAAGTAGGGTTCTGCATAGTGTACCCTCATAGTTAATCCTGTCCATTGTTAGGTATATGAATTGTTACTGCTACACTTTGCACTTTATTCATTCAAAGTCTTTATGTCAAAGCAAATGAACCTGCTCTGTCACTTAGATGTAAAAAATTGTCTCTTTAACTATGTCCTAAAAGTAGCATATTCGTAAGCATCCAATGTTGACTTTTTTTTTTTTTGTTTTTATAAGTTCTATATCACATATCAGGCTGACATTACCTTCACTGAACATTATAGTATTCTTCCATGGATGGTTTGTACCCAGTCATGCAGCTTTTCTCTGTGCTAGTTAAGAAAGTTGCATACTCTATCATCAGTCTATCTGCAGTTGTTTAATGCAAACAGAACATAGCACTCTTTCTTACTAGCCTATAGTGACTGTTTTGAGGTCTGACATACTATTGATTCTGCTGCTGTTTTTCTTGTCTGCATTATTTCTTTTCTTTCTGATAAGTGATTCCTAACAAGTGATATGGTTTTAGTTATTTATGCAGGAGCTTTTATATTGAATGTAAAGTTGTTCTGAAGTGACGAAACCATCGATAAAGTTTTTAGTAGATTATTCATTGGAGCTGGTTGTTACTTTCATATTGAAGCTGAAATTATAGAAGTGCGTTGAATGAAGGCAAGATATATTTTTTCTAGTGCTTCATGATTTAGAATGCAAGAAGATTTTGCTGGTTATGTTGCTGATATACAAGAAGCAGTTTTTATGGTAGTCTTTCTCCTGTGTAAATTCAAGAAGGAATTAAAGTTTCTAGGAAGCAAGAGACTGAAATTCCCAAAGTTTTGATTATATAGGATGAAAACTGAAGGGAAGGAAGCTGTGTAGCTACAGTTTTTCACATTGCACGAAGTTATAGTTTGAAGAATATATTGGCACTTGCATAGTTAAGTAGTTGGTTTGGTGCTGTATGCATTTGTGATTTTTGTAAATTAAAGATTTTTTTATTTTTTATTTTTGGTTAATAAGGTCTGTATAGATTCAGTTTCCTAATAGGTTTTAATGGTTATTGAGTTAATTTAGAAGATAGTATGTTTATGCAAGATTATTTGAGAGGGAGGAGCTTTTGGCATTGGTTAGTATAAACTCTCCAAAAGTTATAGGCATTAGTGAAACTTGGCTAACAGCAGATGGTGTAGTTACAGGGATTGAATGCGAAGGGTTTAGGCAAGGAAGGCAAAATCAGATTATGAGAAGAATTTAGCCAAGCAGGCCAAAGAAAATCCCGAAGAGTTCTTTCGTTATGTGGCAAGTAAGAGGAAGAATAACTATGGAAGATTAACCTTAATGAGTGATGATGATGGTCACATGTGGAGACAGAAGTGGATAAAATAGTTGAGTTACTGAGTGACCACTTTGCAAGTATATGTCTTCCTTCTGAGGTTATAGCTTTAACCTATGTATAGGTTAAAGTATGTGACAGACACTGATATGGGACCAGAGGTGGTTGAATTGAAGGTTCTTAGGATATTGCAGAATCTCAATGTAAATACAGTTGTGGGATTGGGATTAGATGGGATATCAGCTAGGGTTTTGCGAGAATGTGTGAGGAAACTGGCAATGCCTTTGACTAAGCTGTTTAATTTAAATCTCAGCTCTGGTAGAGTGCCAAGGGAGTGGAAAGAGGGCAAATGCATTTTTGAAAATTATGGAGACAACTACTGTGTTTGAATAAAAACTTTAGTTTAATATAACTAAAATCTACATTCAACGTTTCGACCTTTATGTCAAGGCCATCTTCTGGAGCATACAACTATACACAGAAAACATGCTAACAAATCAAACTGGTTTGTTAAACTGACACTGACCAACTGCTACAACAATTGTTGGCCTGACCTCTGGTGAAAAAAATAAAAAAAATAAAATAAATAAAAAAAAATTAAAGAAAATTATACATCAACGCTAGAGTCCTATTATTAGTGTTATCTGTTGGTTATAGAAATACATTGGGCACAACAACAAGTATCTATCTGTATACATATATTAACATCATGTACATTCCAGCCAATTGGTATGGAATGGTTTGTAATACTAGCTGAAGATTGGCTAGAGTTCTGACTTATGCTGGATCTTATATATTAGGTAGGCTGAATGTGTGCCATCCAGATCCTTGGAATTTTCATGCCATCTTTGTTGTTGATATTTGGGTGGTTTATCAGGATTTCGCAGGCTTCCTTAAATTTCCTTTCATACCAGGTTTTTGTGCGGTGTAAAGAGCAGGTGCTTTTCCAGTTAATTTGGTGTAAGGTGTTAAGTGTGTGGTCTGAGAGGCCTGCTTCACCATAATGGTTATATTTAATGTGTCTAATGTGTTCTTTCTTGCGTATAGGGATTGTCCGTCCTGTTTCACCAACGTACGGTAAGTTACAGGTGCAGTGGATGCAATAGACTCCAGGATGTGCTAATGGGAGGAGAGGATCCTTAGAGGAGTTGAATATGGTTTTAAGTTTAGTGGGTGGTTTAAAGGTGGCATTGAGGTTATAATGTTGTAGGATTCTGTTGATTTTTTCCGATAACCCTTTAATGTATGGGATGGTGGTTTTACTGTAATCTAGATTCGTTTTTGTTTTTGTTTTATGGAGTATTTTATTAATAGTATTTTTGTTATAGCCATTATTTATGAATGTGTCGCTGATGATTTTTAGTTCTTGTTTCAGGGCTTGCTGGTTAGAGCAAATTGTCGTAGCTCTGTTTTTAAGGGTGTTAATGACTCCATATTTTTGTGATGGGTGGTGGTATGAATTAGCATGTATGTATTGGCCAGTGTATGTAGGTTTTCGGTAGACTGTGAAGGATAGACTGCCTGAAGGAAGACGTGTGACTAGTGTGTCTAGGAACGTGAGCGAATTTTGGTTTTCGATTTCGATGGTAAATTGTATGCGTTCATGTTGTGGTATGAATTAGCATGTATGTATTGGCCAGTGTGTGTCGGTTTTCGGTAGACCGTGAAGGATAGACTGCCTGAAGGAAGACGTGTGACTAGTGTGTCTAGGAATGTGGGCGAATTTTGGTTTTCGATTTCGATGGTAAATTGTATGCGTTCATGTTGTTTGTTCAGGTGGCTAAGGAATGTGTTTAGCGTTTGTCGTCCGTGCAGCCAGAAATTATTCCTTTGCATAAGGCAGGTTCTAAGACTACAGTAGCAAATCATAGACCAGTCAGTATTTCAGGCATCATGGTGATTAAAGTTCTAGAAAAATTGCTAAAAAAAGAGAGTTCAAAAATGGGGAGATAAAAATATGTTGGGGGTCGACATGGCTTTGTAAAGGGTCGGTCATGCCTTAGTAATTTACTAACTTTTTATAATAGAGTAACAGCTGACTTGGATAAAGGAAATGGCTACATAGCGATTTTGCTGGATTTTGCAAAGGCATTTGACAGAATACCACATGGAACACTGTTACACAAATTAGAACAAATGCGGATGAATATGTCACTAGCTAAGTGGATAAGATGGTGGCTGCTGGACAGATATCAAAAAGTGGTGTATGGAGGGGCAGAATCGAGGCAAAAACAAAAAATTAAACAGCAATGCTGGGACCATTGCTGTTTAATTTGTACATAAATGATATTGGAAATAACTTGAAAGGAAATATTCAGTTGTTTGCTGATGATGTGAAATTAGGTAGAGTAATGATTAATCAAGGCAATGTGGAGAGCTTGTAGGAAGATATAAAGAGGCTGTCAGTATGGGCAAAAGTTAATGGGTGTCATTTGAATGTCGAGAAATGTAAAGTTTTGCATTTTGGGATAAATAGATTACAAGCTGTGTATCACATTGATGGCACTGTACTCCAAGAAATAGATGAAGCTAAAGATTTAGAGGTGGTGGTAGACAGAGAGTTAAAATTTAGTTTATATATTACTAAGGTTGCTAAATTAGTCCATAAGATTACTTGACAATGAATATCACATTAACAAGTAGAGATAAGGAGGTTGTAATCCCTCTTTATAAGGCCTTGATATGCCCACATCCATCTTGATTATTGTGCTCAATTCTGATCCCCTGGTTTTCTTGGGGATGAGGAAGTGGTGGAGAGGATTCAGAGGTCATTACTTGACAATGAAGAACACATTAACAAGTAGAGATAAGGAAGTTGTAATTCCTCTTTATAAGGCCTTGATATGCCCACATCCATCTGGATTATTGTGCTCAATTCTGATCCCCTGGTTTTCTTGGGGATGAGGAAGTGGTGGAGAGGATGGCCCGTGGAATGTTCTGTATGAGGATAGATTGAAGTTGTGTGGATTGCAGAAGTCGGTTGATCAGAGAAAAATAGGGGATATGATAGAAACATTTAAGTTGCTTAAAGGATTTTATAGGATAGATGCAGGGGAAATATTTCGGCATTTGGCTAGAGGGACCAGAACAAGTGATCATGCTGGGAAGTTGAATAAAGGTGTGGTCAGTAAGGGTGTGAGGACTAGAATTTTTGCTTGTAGAGTGGTGAATGAGTGGAATGGGTTGCCAGAGTCAGTCGTGAGTGCTTTGTCCGTTAATGGGTTTAAGGAGAGGTACGATAGATTGTGTGGATAGATTGGGTCTCCTGCAATGAATCTTTGAACTCCATGGAGGTGCCGTATATTATTATAATAATATACAGGGATACAAACCTGTGTGCAAGGTTAAACCACTCAGAGTGTGAGTCAATAAAAAAAAATCATACCATCTCCCCCCCCCCCCCCCCACACACACTTATACACATAAAGGAAAACTGCTATGAAAAATTCATACTTTATGCATACTTGCTTGTTCAATTCTTTATAGACCATTTCTTCTCCTGTGTACCGTCTACCTCCACTCCTTTTTTATGGTGTTCTACAGTTAGTGTCTCAAAAAAATGAAGAATTTTGCTTCTAATTTCAGTTATGCTGGATTTCCAGCCATATTAGAATTAACAGAAATGAAAGCAGCTGCAAGTGCTAGGTCACCTCATGCTTTCTGTACCTGCACTGTTTGTTAGCCCCTGTACAGTTTAGGGCATAACTAATTAATCGGTGGCAGGAACCACTGACAAATAAATTGGTTGAAATTAGGCATTCATATTCTAGTCAATATAGAAACAAAAGCAAGGGCTAGGCTGGTGATCCACCTATGTGTGACACTCATGTTACCATTTGCCACGTTTCGGTGAAGTGGCACTTCAGTGGAATTGAATTTTTTTTTTTTTTTACTATATAGTCTGGCTAAGCCATATATACTACACAGATTGATCTTGTCAGACTTGAATAAATTGCGCTTGTAAAAATAATTTATACAAATACAGGTAAACCTCGCTTAATGCGATTAATTAATCCATCAATTAATTCGTGCTAAGTGAAATCGCGTTAAGCGAATACAATAAACAATAGGAATAATTAGAATTCATCCATCAGTTAGCATAAATTTGATAAAAATTGACATTATAAGTTATATTTAGAGGATAAAATCATCAAAGTTAATAAAAATCATGTTGAAAGTTTATTTTTCGCTAGGTTAGACTATGATAAATTTAGTTTAATCCTTTATCCCAGTGAGAGCAAACAAAGTTTGCACCTGAAAATATCTTCAGGACTGAATATAGTGTTGTACTATCTTACCTGGGTAAGTAGTACAACACCAGGCAACTTGTAGCAACACTCCTATCCCAGTATCTCCCATAATGCAAAACACATCTCCTTGTGGATATGTATACTGTTATGGATTAAGGGATTGACCACTACCCAGACTAGTTTCGACCTTTATTGAGGTCCCTTCAGTGGGAGCCAGGCCCAGAGTTGGAGATATCAGGCAGAAGCAGTAGCAAGGTCATCCTTACCTATAGGAGTTGCCAAAAGTTTTGCCACCTTTTTTTTTATTAAATTACTCTGGATTTAGAGAAAGATGTTGAAAGTTTATTTTTCACTAGGTTAGACTATGATAAATTTAGTTTAATCCTTTATCCCAGTGAGAGCAAACAAAGTTAGATAGTACAACACTATATTCAGTCCTGAAGATATTTTCAGGCGCAAACTTTGTTTGCTCTCACTGGGATAAAGGATTAAACTTAATAAAAATTAGTTGCTTAAATTTTTATTTAATGTCTAAACATTTGACTGAGCTACATTTTTATAAAAAAAAAAAAAAAATCAAGTAAAGATGTTTGAATCATGCTTGACTTTTTCGTCTTGTCGTGCAATTAGCTGGTGATCGCTTTATCAAGATTTCGGCAGACTTTGAAGCTTCATTCCATATCAGGATCAGCATCAAACAAAATTTTCTTAGCATGCTCAATGTGATTGAAAAGTAGCTCAAATTCTTTTGCAGTTAGCTTCTTAGTCAACACATTCTCTTTTTGTTCACACTCCTTATCTTCTTTTTCATATGCATGCTGTTCTTCTAGTTGAAGGAAATCATTCTTGCGTAACTGTTCTGAATGGAAATCAAGCAAGTTTCTCACATTTCATTATCCAGGTCATTAAATCCAAGTTCTTTTCCACTTGTTCTGATTTCTTCAATAATGTTAGATATTGGATTTTGCGCATGATAAACTAACATAGGCTTGAGTTTAAAGTCACCTTCTGCATTGCCTCCTAATAAAAGTATATGACGATCTTTAGGTACTCTGTATCCTGGTTGTGATGCTTCAGTTTTAGCTAGGAAAGTTTTTGTTGCCATACCCTTCTAAAAGAGACCAATTTCGTCCATATTGAATATTTGCCGATCGTCATAATCACCCTCCTGAATTATCCTTGACAATTCTTCAGGAAACTTGACTGCAGAATCTTTATCAGCACTAACAGATTCCCCAGTTATTCTTACGTATGCAGTCCATCTCGATTTTTAAAACATTCAAACCATCCTAAATTCACTATAAAGCTTTCACATTCATCTTGAAATTTAGTCTCTTTCAATGAGGTAAAAATATTGAGAGTTTTTGCCCGAATATTCCCTGTACTAAGAGGTATTCTTTTTTGGTTATAATCCTCAATCCAGAGTGATAGAAGATGCTCCATCTCGATCATTAAATGGCTTCTATTTTGAGTGATCTGCATGCTTAAAGAAGTAGTAGCAACTTTTCTTTGTTCTTTGTATTTTTTTACTCTTATTTAATATAGTCCAAACTGTAGACTCACTATCCCTAGTCTCAGATAATCATTGTATACTAGCGGCACTTTCATGTCTCTTAATGACCTCCATCTTTTCCACTTGCTGCAGATTGGTGACAAAAAAAAAAAGTAACTTAAAAGTTCGTGTAACTTAAAATTTTGCATGACATAAAAAAATCGCATTACCTGATTAATGACTTGCATAAAGCTGGGAATAGTATCATTTCACTCAATTGTGCTAACTGATTATCGTGCATATCGAATCCCATTACGTGAGGGTTTTCCTGTACATTTGATCATCAATGTAAATTGTATACAGGTAAGCCATTGATCAGTTTTTGAAAATTTGTTTTCTTTTACATGTCATTTGACTATTTAGCTGTTTTTTTTTGCTTACCTTGATTAACCTAAAAACCACCAGTAAAGCTAAAAACAGACCAACTTTTTTTTAAAGAATTGACTATATATGGGCTAACTTCCATGCTATAGTAGGATGGATGCTAGCTTAGTATAATATAGTATAGAAGTGATAAAGAACAGGTTTTAGTTCAGGAGCACATTTTATTTATTTTTTTTTTTATGTGTTGCCCTTATATGAGAAACTGATTAATCAACCTATAGTAAGTTAGCCATGCATGGGAAACACAGTTGGGCTGCCTTGAGTGCTGCTGATTGAATTTCTATCAGGAAGTTTCTGGTATTCAGGTTGTTCGTGATTCTTTTGTTTTCTTTATGGCAGAAAGCCACAGGAGGTGATTGTTTTGATCATCTGTTCAGGAGTTGAATGAGAAGAATGATACCAGAAGGTCAGCTTTAGGTAATGTTGCAATACTGCTGTCTGAGTGAGACAAAAGTGGGAGCATAGATGAATATTGCACTTGGCAACTACAGGGGATCAGAAGGCATGACTGTCATTCCTATAGGAAGCAAGTTTTCTACATTTAGCCCTTTCACGGTCACACCTAGTCTTGTTAAGTCTGGGTTTTCAAGTGTAAAAAAAACATATCATACCATGTGAATGAACTTGGAGTTTTTTTTTTTTTTTTCCCCTCATACCATGTATAATGAGATTCCCCCCCCCCCCCCTGGTCTCCCCATCACACGTTTTTGGAAAAACTGTGGTTTGGGTAATGGTGGGAATTTTGAACAGAGTGAGGAATAAAAACCTATTCCAGTATGGATAATTTCTGTAACAAGATCATGGTAAGGATCTGGAGAACGAAAACAGTACTCTGTCCGTGGAAAGGTGGAATAAAAGTCTCAAAGATCATCCCACTTGGCATTGTTTTGGGACGAGTATATTAAGGTTGTGAATGGCTGAGGGGAGGACGTTTCACTTGAAATTGATGATAGGTCTGTATTACCAAGAGGAATGGTTATCTTAACAATGTACATGGAATGAGAACGCTTTAAAAACAGATCTAGATTGTTGGATGACTACAGGGGATTTTCACATATTCCAGTTGATATCTGAATAATTTACTTTAGGCTGTAGCTTTCAGCAAATATTTAAACTCTCCCCCCCCACCCCCCAGCTTTGTCAGGAATTGGGGGTGGGGGAGCCAGTCGGGGGTTGTGAAAATTGAAATCACTAAGGAAGAAGATTTCAATACCTGGAAATTTGGACTACAGGAAATTAAGCATCAAGGATAAGAAGTCAAAGAGGTCAGAATGAATTTCAGAATTGTTGGAGGTAGAGACAGCAGATGAATAATACACGATGAGGCCAGGATATCTTAAGAGAGAGAAAGACAAGAATGGGAAGATTTATGATTAGGAATTTTTTGGCAGGAATACTGATTGCACAAAAACACGTGTACAACTTTTGTTGCAGAAGGAGTCATACAGAGTTCAGATTAAGATGAACCGTGATTGTTCTGGCTGAATTTAGTGATTTTGGTCCATTGTCTAGGTTTGATCCTTAAGCAGCTCTGTTTGTTGATGGAAAACTAGTAATAATATGAACTTAAACTATGGATTTTGTCATAGTGTCCCTTACATCCCTTGTGAGTGCATATGAAGAATTTAGTGATGTAATTGTGATTTAATTCCTTAGCTACTTAATGTGTTTCAGTATGATGGAGTGCCAAAGCACATCCACAATGAGATGGTAACATTCTTGAATGATAATTTGCATATGTGATGGGTTGTAAAGGATGGTCCACTTCATGCTTTTACAGTCTTCAGATGTGTCACCTTGAATTTTCTTTAGTAATTTGTGAAAGTGAATGTTGACCATTCACTTATGTCCTGTGGTGTTTATATTGGAGAATTGCATATAGCGATTGCAAAAAAATACATCACAAAATGTGTGGCACAGAGTTGAATATCATATAGATGCATGCAAGGCGACAAATAAAGCACATGTTGAACTTCTATTAAGTATTAGTTGCTCTTTAAAGACATAAAGTGTGGCTGGCTTCATAACTTTTTCTGGAACTATATAGCTATTCAGCTTTGAAAGATGCAGCCTTTTCCAGAGGTATGCAGCATCTGTCTGTGGAATTAACTATACTTGTAGGAAATTGTACCTCAGTTATAGTTGGGAATTATGAGGTTAGGAGAAAGAGAAGATGTATCATTCATTACAGAAACATAGGATCAGGCTTAACCACACATGTGGTTTATAAACCATTCCATGGAATAAATTGCATCTGCATTGCTATGCTTAGTGTGAAAGTCCTTTTGTCATTTTAAAGAATCTGTGAAATTATTTATCCTTATGAAACTGTTAACAGGAATCAGAGACTGAGTCTGCATTGCATGTAGAAGTCACCTATCAAATCTTGTATTTCAGAACTCAGTTATTTTGAATATTGCCAGAAAGCACTACTAATCTAATGATTTTTTTATAGTTGATATTGTTAATGGTTTTTACATTTTATGTAAATCCTAATTCTGAGGAAAGTACCATAATTATAATACAATTTAATGGAATAACTAGAGCACAAGATAGTAACCTTTACATCTGCTACTCAAAACCAAGTGTCTCTACAAGATCATTTGCAGTTGTGATCGATACTACATAGGACAGACTGGCAGATCTGGTGAGATATGCCAGTTGGAACACTTCAAGGACATTGAAAATGAAAGAAAGCACAAATCTGGTGGTGCATACAACAAAATCAAAACACTAAGTAGAATGGCAACAAATTGAAATGCTTCACACTGATTACAATTTTTACTCAAGAGCTTTCAAAGAATCAGCCGTAATGATGAAGCATCTTCTACAATGTATAACAAAAAAACAAGTGATTATTTTACATTGTCTGGTCTCCCTTAATCCACCACGACATGCTTTTATCTATCAGTAGTATGTTGTAACAACCCACGAACCAGCAGCCAGCATAATGGTGAATGCATATCTTCCATTGTTTAAACATTTACAAATACTTTTTCACTAGAAATGTTAACTGTTATTGCTTGCTTTCTAGTTTTTAGTTTATTCATGTTATTTTCTGATCAAGTGAAAGAAAGTATTTCACAAAACTAGTCAAAATAAATATGTAAAAATATAGTTTCTGTTTGACATCTTTGTTTGTGGTTTTATACCAGAAAAAAAAAATAGTTGTCAAAAAAAGCAGGTTTAATCATTTCAGCATATCATTTCTGTTGCAGAATACAGGAATACAATGTTAAAATTGCAATATCAAACAAAACACATCCAAGAAACAATAAGTGGAAGAAATGAAATTAGACTATATAAAGACTTAAAGTCTTATGAAAGATACCCCTCTGTGTGATTTTGGCTAGCCACATACAGGTGGGAGGTCTAAGAAATAATGTTCCACAAATCTTGGGAAGCCTAGTACAACCATTTTTTTAAATCTACTACTAATTCTAAAAAGATTTTCAAGTTTGTATTCACTGTGATGGAGCATGATAGTTCCTTTCATCATTTTGTGCAAGGTATGGGGTGCTAGACCTTCCTGACATAGTTGTGGCAGCAGATATATTTATTGTGTTCATCTAAGCAAATGTTAGCAGATATCCCAGTCTGACCATAATATGATAGGTTGTAAGAACAAGGAACCTTGTAAACACCTGAAAGAGAAAGGGGAGGAAATCTTTAGGAGAAAGGAAGCCAGCTTCCAAAGAGGTTTGAAGCAGTTCAGAGATTATATTTCTTTAAAATTCTGGCTATTTTTTCTGAAGTGCCCCAGATATAGGAAATAGCAGTGCCGTTATTGTATGTAGCCTTTATGTTGAGAGGGATGAGGAGGCGGAAGGAACATATAACTTGTAGATATTTTTCATTTCAACCATTGGACAGGAAGTTTTTGGTGAATAAAGTTTGAGCAGAACTGAGGTTGAAGACTGTTGACAAGAATTTGATAACACCATATTGCTGAGAACGGGGATGATGGGAAAGTTTATGAATGTATCTATCTATGTATGTGAGTGGTTTTCTGTAAACTGCATAAGGAAAAGGTGCCATTGGGTAGTCGTGTGATTAGAGTATCTAAAAAAGGCCAGCTGTTATTTTCTTTTTCAATAGTGAACTGAATTTTGGAGTACTGACTGTTGAGGTGAGGAGGAAAGAGTCTAATGTGTCTGAGCCATGTTGCCAAATAGAGAACACATCAATATATCTTAACCAGATAGAGGGCTTGAGACTTGCTGTATCAAGAGCATAGTTTTCAAAATGCCCCATATAAAAATTAGCCAGAAGGGGAGAGAGCCCATGGAAGTATCTTTTATCTGTTTATATAAGGTGCCCTTCCAAAAGAAGTAACCAATATGGATAGCAAAATTAAAGAGATCAATAATGTCAAGAGGAAAGACATTTATCAGTAAATTTTTAGTGACAGAAAGTGAAATATTTCTGAATAAGGAGCTGGCATTCAAAACTCACCATGATATCATTATTCTTTATAACTAAATTCTGAAATCTGCATAATTTTTTATATATAAAAATGTCACCATTAAGTGGAATTAAAGATTTTGATAACTTAAGGGGAGGGAGTCAATAGCATCTACTATGGGATGGAGAGGGTAGTTGGATTTATTAATTTTTGGTGTTCCTTTAATTAACCAAACAGTTAGCTACATATTTAATTCATCTCTTGCTGAATTCTTATTCATTTTATGCAACAGGTCTAGTTCCTGCTTCTTCTCAATACCACCCAAGTATGTTTATGTTACTCGTGTAGTGAATCAGCATTCTCCTACATCAGTAGGAGAATGCTGGTCATTACAAACTCTTGTTTTTGTCAATTTCATTGATTTTATTGTAATTGAATACAAGTGAGAGGCTAGGACATGCTCACATTATTTTATCGTTGGGGGGGGGGGGGGCACTCAGTCATACTGCAAGGTAACCAATTAATCACAACATGGCAAACTAATATAGATAGACAGTGGACATGGTGGTTAGCTTAGCCAGGGATGAATATGCAGAATTTGGCTATTATAAATGGATATGAAACTTTGAAAGTTGATAAAGAAGTATTTATTTTCCCAAAATATTTCTTTATATTGATTCTGATCTTTTTTGAGCCATTCAGAATTCAGAAAGTACTAATGTAGTTTACATGTAGCCATAAGAGTATTATTTCATTCAGAGACTTGATGATGCTGAATGTTTTAAACATTTTTTTTTTCTCTCTAATGACAGAGAACATTTAGATAAAGGATTCAACTAAATTTATTATAGTCTAACCAAGTGTGTGTGTGGGGGGGGAAACACCTACAACATCTTTCTCTAAATCCAGAGTAATTTAATAATAAGGTGGTACACCTTTTGGCAACTCGTATAGGTAAATATGACTTCTCCACTGCTTCTGCCTTAGCATCACCATCTCTGGGTATGGCTCCCACTGACGAGACCTCAATAAAGGTCGAAACCAGTCTGGGTAGTGGCCCTTCCCTTAATTCATAGCATTATACATGCCCTTAAGGAGATGTGCTTTGGATTATGGGAGATACTAAGACAAGGAGTGATGAGAGCTTGGTCCACCTTTATCACGAGTTGCCTCAGTCCTGAAGATACTTCAGGCACAAACTTTGTTTGCTTACGCTTGGATAAAGGATTAAACTAAATTTATTATAATCTAACCAAGTGGGGAAAAAAAAAGAAAAAACTTCCAAGAGAAGAAATTGTTTGATTTTTTAGCCCGCCTCCCATAAAAGTGATTCAAGACATGATAGAAGTGAGAACATAGTGAAAAACATAATGCTAATTACTGATATTCTTTTGTTAGATAGGTAGCCCGATCTAACAATAAAGCATTTGGCTTACCTGTATAGTACGTTTCTTGAGAACTGCAGTGGCATTTCCCTTACCTGTTTTGGTGATCTATTTCTTGGTTTTTCTTCATATTTTGTAGAGTTTTATATTCACCTTTGGACATGTTGGTTTTTGGTGGTCTTGCTTTCGTGAGAACACCTGCTACATCCAGTCAGTCTGATATAGTTTGGAAGGTTGCGGATACCACGTTCTATCTGGATCATTATTTCTTCGGCTGGTATTTTCTTAGGAGATATGGCAAAATTGTGGCCATGTGCCAGCGCATTGAGTGCCTCAGGCTTCAAAGTAACGGAAGAGAGGTTGACTACAGTGTTGAGTGGTTGTTGTGGTTCAGAGGTAGAGTCAGTTTTCAAATTTTTTGATGTGCCAACTTCGTATCTTTTCAAATTCTTTTGCTGCTGAAGCGCACGAGACGTCGTAGAGAATCGTCCAAAGGTTGTGGTTCAGCGTGTCGGAAAGCTCCTCCTCTTTACGCCCGAATAGCTTAGTTTTCTTTGGCTAGGAGAATGTGCATAGCAGTAATTTGTTCTTGTAATAGGGTGAAGCTAGCGCAGTTATAAATACGGAGTCATTGTATGTTCCCATGAAGATGGCAATGTGACATTGCCGAAACATAGGAGGTATTAAAGTTTCTTTTAATTAATATCCCAGTATACGTTGTAAATTGCTTCAATAATTTAATAGTCATGTTAAATCATGTTTCATTCTTCTCATGAGATTTCACCACCTCCCAGTCAGTGCTAATATAATTAGTCACCCATGATGATGATTCTGTAGATAGTTTCTGGTATTGAAACCACATGTTTTAAGATAATTAAGGAATGTAATAAAATTTAACCCCTACAAGTTTTGTAAGTTGTCAGGGGGTATCACCAAAAATTGTACAGAAAAGAGAGTAGAAACAATTAATTACACATATTAGATGTTATCAGAACTTCACAATTCATACATACAAATTAATAACCAGAATAAAAATGCTAAATTAATACTGTGTGTGTGTGTGTTGGAACAATGCTACTTGCTGCTGTCACGTTCTGTAGTTCTTCATGCGTATCGTATCCTAGGTCTGCAGCAGTTAGATTTTTAATGAAAGCAGACCAAACTTAATGTAGAATTAAACCTTGATTTTTGTAACATTGTTTGAGGGATCTGTAGCATTTCAGGGGCTTCTTTGAACTTTCTTGTGAAACAGTTATAATCAATATAAGGCATTTTGGTTTGTTGCCAAATTACTGGATGGCCTTTTGTAGTTGTGTGGTACGTCAAACCAGATT
Organism: Typopeltis vanoorti; assembly: GCF_054136105.1. Classification (NCBI taxonomy): domain Eukaryota; kingdom Metazoa; phylum Arthropoda; class Arachnida; order Uropygi; family Thelyphonidae; genus Typopeltis; species Typopeltis vanoorti. Next base: position 11,417,747 of record NC_143552.1, read on the forward strand.
TATGCTGTCTTCTTTTTTGGACATCTCTTACATGTTCAGACTGTGTATCTCCCCTAATCTTTCCATTTGGTCTACATAGCAAAAGAGCAACGAATCTCATAAATGCCTGTTTTTTTTAATGGGATGATATGGAGGTTTTGGTGGATATAAGAATCTGGAGATTCTATGCAGTGGTATAAAAAACACTTTAATGTTGTACTCAAGGAGTAGCTTTGCCACTTTGTCTGTAACATTCTTGATGTAAAGTAGTGTAATTACATTCTTAAAATCTTATTTAAGTACAGGAGGTATATTAAGAATTTCACTAATCAGCCAGGATTCCCCATAGTATATCTGCATATGAGAACTAAGTTTTGCTAATGCCTACAGTCTGAGACTACCCTGTATTCACCAAGGCAATAAATAAAATGATTATTTTTACCTTATTGAATGCTTTCAAAATCAATAAATGTGATGTGTGTTTCTAGACTGTACTCACTTCTTTTTTCGATTACTAATTTTTAACAGAACTGTGGATCTCTGCAGGCATATCCTTTACTAAATGTGTTCTCTGGTTTTGGAATGAAGTCTTGATGTTTTAAGTTTTATATTCTACTATATGTTTTGTAACAGGAATTTAGAATGCTCATAACCCTATAAATTTGAGGATGTTCTTTATTTTATTTTATTATTTTTTTTAAATAAGTTAGAATTACTACTGCTGATTTCTATTCTTCAGGAATCACTGTTGGTCATTTCCATTCTTTTTGCTGATTTCACAGTGAATAAAAAATTTATTTTAAAATGTCTCTCTCTCTCTCTCTCAAAATCATATTCTTGATATTTACATAATTACCAAGAAACTTGTTTCTCTCAGCTTTAAACATTGAAACTGCTGCTGTTATTGTGTTGATATTTATGCTGTTACCAAAATTATTGAAGTTCTCTTAGAAGGGAAGAAAGAGGAAATAGCCATATTTTTAAAAATACCAGAGCAAAATTTCCAATATGTATTTATAGTTTTAACTTCTGCATTTGCACACATTAACAGAATAGTATATTTTGGAAAGGCAGGGTATACATTAAAATTAAAACATTCAAATTTCTCAGCAAAATAAGAGGAAATAAGAGAGTCCTCAGTATAAAATGGTAAATTACTAAACACAAATAAATATTTTTTATAGCAGAATTACTGTAACAGTGGTTGTTGTTCTTATAGCAGATAGTTATGGAATACGTGACATCATTTGTTTCACAAAATCTAATAAATGAAAATTTGTTTTAATTTCAATTGCTTTATATAAAAATGGGGTGCTTAAGGGTCAAAGCTGTATAACTGAGAGGAGACTTACACATAGCCTTTAAAGGAATGCAGAGAACCGATGTTAGATTGTGATAGAGTGGAAATTTATGAATTCCTATCTCATCACAGTCTAACATGCTTTTCCAAACAAAAGAATGAGATAAATACAGTAAATTGCCTCTAAGTGTAAAATAAGTAATGTGTATATATGTGTCAAGTGTGTTCTGTTATGAAAAGGTTAAATAAGTATGTATTGTGTGCCATTTGCGAACATGGTTAATTTAGTATTAAAAATGTAAAACATTACCAGAGCTTTAGAAATTAACCTGTGTGAAAAAATTATGAATGTAAGCACATATTCAACAGTTGGGGGGGTCAAGTCCAAAGGTTACGCGAGGGAGCGGATCGCCCCGAGTAAACAATGACATCATTGTACGGTGCGATTAACGGCAGAGACGATGGACGCCGTGACATAGTGGTTCGCTGGACATTGAAAGGGGGCGAGAAATGCCGAGAAAGAGGAGGGTAATATAAGGGTCATGCGACCCTGTAGCAAGGCTTTTTTTCTCCTGGATCTCTGGTGTGGTTCTCCCCTCATGGCGAGGAAGGGTGCCAGTGTCCGGTACCGGCAGTCGCAGGTTTCGGCGACAGTATCTCTGCGGAAATGTCCGGCTGCCCACAGAAGGCCAGTTTCCTGTGAATATGATGCCATAAAGAGCTATAAAGGAAGATAAGTAGACTTTGTGTTTCACCGAATATGAATGAAAGATTTGTGCCTCGTTAATATGTTAAACGGGGAACATTAATGACATAGGATAAGGTTGTATTGCTAGGACTTTAGAAGGACATTGAATTTATGCTTATTATCTGTCGTTGTGTTAAAGTTCGCCATTATATTGAATGAAATTAAGGATATGTTTAGAGTAAAGAATTGGCATAATATAAAGAGATTGTGAAAGATATGAATGTTATCTTGTGTAGTCTGACAGAGCTACAGAGTCTTAGATTGATTGTGATAATAGTACATGACTAATGCATTAGCGAAGGTTAATATAATTCATACTTTAGGAAGCTACTGTATATTAATTTATAAGTGTAATAGTAGTGTTTGAATTTTATATGCCTTGTCTGAAACTCCCTTAAGATGGGATTTGATTTAGTGTTATTATGTGTATCAACCTTTGAGTATACTAAACCTTGCTTTTGATTCTAACAAAGACTTTCTGTATGTTAAGGGGATAAAAATCCCTATTGTTTTTCAGCCAGTAAGCGAAACTAAGATCGAAAACTACGATCCGTAACGTTTCATGCCGACGAACTGTCAGCGTATCCAAGCATAAGTGACCACTTGGTAGTGCCACACCACGGCAACTCGTTGCAAAGGTGGAGCAAGATCCCTCACTGTTCTTGATATTTTCTCATAATGTAAAATACACAGCTCTTAAAAGATGTAGTACTGTTTTACATTATGAGGAGAGGTCACTACCCAGACCGGTTTCAACCTTTTTTGAGGTCTCATCAGTGAGTAGCTAGACCTAGAATATCAGAGTTTAAGTGAAGAAAACTTACATAAATTTGCTATACGATTGCCCGAAAGGTGTGTCACTATATTCTATTATAACATAGTATAACTAAGATAGCCGTAAAAATAGCCGTTTGGCTTTTCATCTTAGTTATACTATGTTATAATAGAATATAGTGACACACCTTTCGGGCAATCGTATAGCAAAAGTATGTAAGTTTTCTTCACTTAAACTCTGATATTCTAGGTCTAGCTACTCACTGATGAGACCTCAAAAAAGGTTGAAACCGGTCTGGGTAGTGACCTCTCCTCATAATGTAAAACAGTACTACATCTCTTAAGAGCTGTGTGTTTTACATTATGACAAAATATCAAGAACAGTGAGGGAGCTTGCTCCACCTTTGCAACGAGTTGCCGTGGTATGGCACTACCAAGTGGTCACTTACGCTTGGATACGCTGACAGTTCGTCGGCATGAAATGTTACAGATCGTAGTTTTCGATCTTAGTTTTGCTTACTGGCTGAAAAACAATAGGGATTTTTATCCCCTTAACGTATATCAACCTCGCCAGAAAAAAATAGCTGTTTGGCTTTTCATCTAAAGACTTTCTGTGATTTCTGGAATCCGATGCACCGCTTATAAAATATTAATGCGAACCTATGCGGGATATTAAAAGGGATATTTGAAAAGAGTATATTTTGACCACGTCTGTAGAGTTGTTAGGTATCATTAAGTACTGTCCAGAGATTACCTCTTGGTTGTTAATGTTTAATAATCTAATAGCGCTAAGTGGTGCAGCGAAACAAATAAATTTCTTGGCGTTTTATGAGAGGTAAATCTTAGACACTCTGATACTCTGGTACTGCCTCGATCTCGGGGAAATTCCATTGTCCCTCAGAGGTATCATGTGCTACCCGATAGTGTATTACAGAGATAAAGCAACAAAGGTTTAAAATAAGTGTGAATAAGAAGAAGCGACACAACATAAATGGCGGTAGGATATTGGTAGAATAAGGCTAAGATAGAAGGAGGTTTAGGTAGAAAAGATTGAACATAAAAAATACAACCGTTGTACAATAAAAGACAAAGAAACATTACAACATATATGGCACAGCCGGTAGGATAGTTATAATAAGGAAGAAAAAGTTACAACACCGACCAGGGCTTCTAACCTAATGTCCAATCCTCACCTTCATGTGGTGCACCCTGTTGGATGTCTACCTGGATACTGAATGAAAGAGGATGGGCTGGAAATTTGGGATTTAGCCGACCAAATTGTAATTCTTATTAGCCTAAACCAAATTACAAAATGATGGTACAACATGACAAAATTTCATAATGGTTGGGGCGTCGCACAGTTAAAAACAAGGGGCCTGTTGTTTTCACCAGGGAACCAGGGTGAACAGCGAAAAGACAGCTACTGGAACAAATCTGAAAAAATACTTCAACTCAACATCACCAGAGTAGTTAAAGATCGGTACTATCAACATAAGAAGCCTGAATGGCAAAGAAATGGAGCTAGCTGAGGAATTAGATAAGTACCAGATTGACATAATAAGGGTGACTGAAACAAAAAAGACAAAAACTGGTGAGATCTTTCTGAGTAATAAATACAAAATGTTATATTCAGGCAATGTCAATCAAGGAAAAGAAGGAGTAGCCATAGTATTCAACAATAAATATGAGGCTAATCTTCTTGAATGGTAGAGTGATGTGGGCAAATATCAGAATGGGGAATTGGACAAAGAGAGTTATTTGTGCCTATGGTCCCACAGAAGTTTCTACTAAGGTAGAAGTGGAGGAATTTTTTTAAGCTTTAGAGAAAGCAACTAACACAATGAAAAAGAAAAGTTGATCCTTGTTGGGGATCTAAATAGCAGAGTAGAAAATGATTGTCAGACATACAAAAATATTTTGGGAAAATTTGTAGAAAAGAGCAAAGCTAATATTAATGGCAAATACCTGTTGGATTTCTGCTCAGGATATGGACTGGTTATTACTAACACCATGTTCCAAAATAAAAATGTGCACAAATTCACATGGAGAGAAGAGGCAAGGAATAAGAAAAGTCTCATTGACTATGTTATTGTTGATAGTGATGTTTTTTCCCTGGTGCAGGACACCAAAGTGTACACAGGATTTGAAATTGGAAGTGATCACTATTTAGTCTTGGACAGGATAAAATTGAATTTCATATTGAAAAGAATAACATGTAAGAAAGTTTTAAAGCGAGTAAAAGTTTGAACAGCTTCCAGATGTGAACTGTGGACAAAAATGCACAAAGATTATTGAAGAAAAAATGAAACATGTTAGAGAACAGGAACCAGACCTTGGTGATTCAGTTACAAGCCTTGAAGAAAACCCTGGTTGATTCAGCCAGAGAGGCATGTGATGAGGTTGTGTGCAAGAATAGAAAAATCAGAACACAGGAAGTTAAAGAAGCAGTGAAGCAAAAGAAGAAAGCATATCAAAAGTTCCTGGCAAATAAGTTAGCTTGTGCTCTTAGAGAATACAGAGACAAATGTAAGAAAGCTAAACTCTGTGTAAAACTAGCTAAACAAAAGTCATGGGAGTACTTTGGCAAGGACATAGAAACTAAATATCAAGAAGGTGGCAAAATATTTTGGAGGTTGTTGAAGAAGCTTAGGAATGGAGGAAAGAGTGCTGTAAAAGGAGTTAGAGATGATAAAGGTGACATGAAAATGGGAGGAAAAGATATCCTTCAAGTATCGAGTAATTACTTCGAGAAATTGCTAAATGAAACAGGCAGTGATAGTACAGTGGTAAAAAACACTCAACAGGCATACAGTCAGGAATACATATCCATACTTGAAGTAGAAAAAGCCATCAAAGGCTTAAAATGTGGAAAGGCAGCAGGAGTAGATGATATACTACCAGAAATGCTGAAGTATGGTGGTATAAAAGTCTTGCAGTGGCTGACTGCATAGTTCAGAAGGCCTGGACAGAGGGACGAATTCCTGATGATTGGAATAGAGCTGTCATAGTACCCATATATAAAAAGGGAAATAAAACTGAATGTGAGAATTACAGAGGTATTTCCCTATTGAGTGTGCCTGGTAAGATATATGCAAGTGTACTTGAGAAATGGTTGAGAAGAATTGTAGAAGAAAAGTTGAAGAACAAGCTGGATTCAGGCCAAATAGAGGCTGTCAGGATCAGATCTTCACTTTACAACAAATAGTGGAGAAAACATGGGAATATAACAAAGATCTCTATTTGAGTTTTGTAGATCTGGAAAAGGCATATGATAAGGTGCCAAGAGAAAAGATATTCAATACGCTACAGTTATATGGTGTCAATGAGGCATTATATCAAACACTGCTTAGCCTTTATTTGAGTTATTGTAAGTCAGCAGTTAGAATTGAAGGAAGTATGGAAAGATGGTTTAATGTTAAATCTGGTGTGAGACACGTATGTACATTATCCCCTCTGTTATGCATTATCTATATGGATCACATTATGTAGGAAAGTGGTATTAAACATGACATCAAAATTGGAGATGTTAATGTCAGCTGTTTGCTTTATGCCGACGATGTTATACTTATCAATAAGTCCATTACGAGTCTGCAAGATTCCCAGACTAAATTGAATAACTGTTGTAATAGATACGGTATGAAGGTCAGCAATAAAAAGACAAAGACAATGAAAATAGGCAGAATCGTTGAAAATGTCAACTGCATTGTTAACGGAGAACCTGTGGAACAAGTAAAACATTTCACCTACTTAGGCACGATTTTTAGTGAAGATGGTAAATTAAATATCGAAATAGACAACAGAATCAACAAAGCTGGTATGGTAGGAAGTCAATTGAATAAATTCATATGGAATAAGAAAGAAATTAGTCGGATCACTAAATTAGCTCTATACAGGATAGTGTTCAAACCAGTTTTAACTTATGGATCAGAAGTAAAACACTTGACCAAAGACTAGAGACTGCGGATATGAGAGTCCTAAGAAAGTTTATAGGCGTGAACAGATGGCATCAATGGCAATATCATATTAAAAACGAGGATGTTAGGAAAGAACTTGACATTGTCAGCATCCAGGAATGCGTTAGCAGAGCTAATCCAAGGTGGTATGGTCATTTAAACAGAAGAATGGGTGAGGAAAGATTGGCAAAACAAGTGTTCTCTGCCAGGTTGGTAGGAAAACAACCCAGAGGAAGACCAAGATATAGGTGGATTGATACGGTATAAAGTGCCTTAGACAACAGAAATATAAGATCTAATAATATTGGAGTCTTGACAAGTAACAGACTGATATGGAGGAAAATTGTAGATAGGAAGTTAGTAATGATGTAAATTTTTTGTGTAGTACTATCATATCTTGTACACCCCTTGAGAGTACCGGGTAGGAATTTGATGATGATGATGATTATATAAACATTTAATTATGATGTAATTTCAAAAAAGAGTGAATTATTGACATTTCGTAATTGTTGTTCTACCAGTGAAGTTTTCTTCACTATAAAACATTTCATGTCACATCAGAATTTAGCATACGTCTGCATATAAGAGGTGAGAACAAGGGAGAAGAAGAAGCAGTGTAATTATTGAATTCTGAAGCACAAGATAAATAAATCCATATAGCAGTAAAGTACCATTTCAGGTTATTTAACTTCAGATCAGAATTTTAAATGATTGAGGGTTGAAAGTCTAATAAAAAGTACAGAGAGAGATAGTGTGTGTGTGTGTGTGTGTGTGTGTGTGTGTGTGTGTGTGTGTGTGTTCACAGCCTGGGTGTCACAGCACAGCCATATATTGATTGATTACACAAATAGCCATATGGATGAAATATATCAATTAATTTAGGCTTCATATCTAGGCTATTTCAATAGTATCCAAATGTTATTTCAATTTCAATGGGCTCTTCGCATTGATGTAATTACTGATGTGTGAACATGTGAAGACCAGTAAGGAGAGTTGCTCTTCTGAACAGGTTTCTGGATTATCTGACCCATTTAACTCCACTTAGTATATTGACATACCGTTACGTCGTGGTTTTTCTTTAAATCCAATTTACTATTATCCCCCTCTTGTGCCAACTCAGAATGAGATCTGTAGTCTATCTCTTTGGGGCTGTCTCCTTTTCGAATTCTGATAAATTTGTTTGTTCCAGCTGTGCCAGTCAGAATCCTAGGACAGAAGAATTCTTGCTCAGAGAAACTTTCCCAGAGTTCTAACAGCTACCTAAATTCGTCTGTAGAGATCTCAGTTTGCAGTCATAGCCCTATCCTTTCTAATTATTCTATACCTTCCCCTTATGCATAGTTTCAAACTTTTATGAGTGGTAAATTAGTTTCATGCTCAAGCAAAACTCAGGCTTACATAGTAAAACATGTTTATTAAAGATCTAATGAGTTTACAATTAGGTTTAAACATATCAAAAGCTTATCACAATACCTATACTAAATCAACTGACAATCATAAATGAACACTATTTAATGAACATATAACTCATATCCTCTGGTCAATTAAAACACACTTAGCATGGGAAAATATAAGTGTACTATTTTAACTTCAAAAGATAACACAGATCCTACCACATTAATTAGGTCTCACACAAGAACTTAAGGCCTCCAATAACCGTCCAATGGAGCTAACAAGTTACAGTGCATATAAGTCATTCAAAACGTTCTCTAAGCAATTTTCCATTATCTTCCAATTAGAAATTGATTCACCCTTTTCCTCTAATGCTAATTGTTAATAAAATAAGAGAATTCTGAACATTACCACCGCCACATGAGGTTACCATCCCCCTTTGTCCATCCTTGACTGTTAGATACTTTACTGCTTCAGTGTGTTGCGTCCACGTAGAGGTCACTTTGCTCGTATCGTACAACCATTTTCTGCACTCTGCTGGGCAAACGCTTGCCTCGCCGGTAACTATCGTCAGACTGCCCATCTCCCTGAAGAAACCTTCCATTGTCTCATTTTGGTAGCACTTCTATTATTATCACGCGCGACTCCAGGGGGTCATTTGACTCATCGAGGGAGGCCCTGAACATCATGTCCACACAACTATTCGACATTCTCACAGCATCTATCACACCTTACCTTGAACTCATTCAATGTCATAGCACCAACAACAGACTCTGGCAGCTTATTCCACTCATTTACCACTCTAAAAGTAAAGAACCCATCTCTAACACCCTTGCTAACCAAACTCTTGCCCAGCTTCCATAGATGTCTCTTAGTTCTCCCACCACCAGTCCCGATCTCAAAAATATCCTCTGAATTAATCCTATAGAAACCCTTCAGCAATTTGAATGTCTCAGTCATATCTCCCCTTTTCCGCCTATCAACCAATTTCTGCAACCCACAAATCTTCAATCTGTTCTCATAAGGTTCATTCCATAGACCTGCTATCATCTTGGTCACTTGTCTCTGGATCCTCTCCACCTCCTCCCCATCAAGAAGAAACCTAGGTGACCAAATCTGGGCACAGTAGTCGAGATGAGGTCTTATCAAGGCTCAGTACAGAGGAACGATAACTTGCTTGTCTCAGCTCGTCAAAGTATTTTTTAGCAACCAAGTAATTTGATGAGCTAACTTAGCCACTTTTGCAGTGTATCCCCTAAACTTCATCTCCCTATCCACCAACATCAATCTCCTGGAGTACAGTTCCACCAACGTGATATACTGCTGCTAATCTTTTCACCCCAAAATGCATAACCTTACATTTTGTCACATTAAATTGACATCCATTCTCCTTTGCCCAGAACTCCAATCTATCCAAATCATCCTGCAAGATTTTGACATCTTCTGTATTCACTATTGCCCTACCCAACTTTGCATCATTAGCGAACAAATGAACCATTCCTTTTAGATCCTTACCTATATCGTTAATGAACAAATTAAACAGCAGTGGTCCAAGAACAGAACCCTGCAGCACACCACTAGTCACAGGCCGTCTTTTGGATTCTTCTCCTGAATAAACTACTCTCTGATATCTCTCCATCAACCACCCACCTATCCATCTCACCAACCCTATATCCATTCCCATATGTTGCAGTTTATGGATTTGAATTCCATGTGGCATCTTGGCAAAGGCCTTAGCCAGGTCCAGCGGTATCACTGTAAACCCATTACCCTTATCCAGTTCAGCCATCACTGTGTTATAAAACTTGAGCAAGTTACTGAGGCATGATCTACCCTTTCACAAAGCCATGCTGTCCCCCTTACAGTATCTCATTTTCATCAATCCATTCCTGTATTTTTCCCTTGACTACTTTCTCCAAGACCTTGACAATGACTCCTGATATGCTGATCAGTCGATAATTTGCAACAGTAGTCTTGGATCCTCCTTTATGCAGTGGAACTATTTTCCCCTCTTTCCACACCTTCGGGACTAAACCAGACCCAAGACTCAGATTAAACAGCATAGTCAAGGGCACTGATAATTCTTTAGCCGCTTCACTTAAGACTCGTGCCAGTATACCATCCAATCCCACAGATGTATTTACATTAAGGTTCTGTAATAGACTATTCACCTCCACTTAATTCATCACAATTGCTGTATAAACTAATGGTTCCTTCATTCTTTCAGTGTCACCAGCTGGATGATATACTCTTGCAAGGTGCTCACTCAGTAATCCCACTATATCGACTGATTCTGTGATCTCCTTACCATCGATATTCCTTAACATCATTCTGCCGTGTACAGTTTTTTTCTTTGCTTGCAGCATATTTAAAGAGCTGTTTGGGATTCTCTTTAGCTTGCATAGCTAGTTTCCTTTCATAATCTGCTTTTGCTTTTCTTACCACACTCGTTACCTTTCTGGCCTGCACTTTATACCGTTCGTGTGCCTGAAGGTCACCTTTCTCTGTAAATTCCCTCCACAGTTGTTTCTTTTTTTGCAGCTCAAGCTTAATGGTGTTATTCATCCATTTAACCCCTACTTGTTTTACTATTCAGACCCTGGGTATACATAACCTCCCTTAACACATAACCTCCTGTAAATGCTCCTTGACCACTTCCCATGCTCTATCGACATCCATCCCTTGCAGTTTTACATGCCATGGCACTGAACCAAGCAATCTCCTAAGCTTGTCTAACTTGCCAGCATGTTATTTCCACATTTAGCCTGTCTTAATCGAAAATTCCATACCTTCTACCATTGGGCCGAGTCGGTGGACAACGTTCATCTTGCGTACAACTTGCCCAATACTCACCAGTCAACAATGGGGAGAAACTTGCCATCTGAAGTCATAGAATTCCCTTCCGCTGGTCAGGATCATGGGTCTGAAAGAAAACGAACAGAAAAAACGGGGGCTTTGAAACCCATGCGCACCCGCATTTATTATCCCTTGTTGTGCCCTCTTTTTCGTTGCAGAAGTTTTCTCACAGCTCCTTGTTGTTTAGTCACAACTCTTCTCCTCAAGAGCGCTCTTTTTGGGGAACGCAAGTTCAATTCGTTTTCTACGAATGCCTTTGCTTCAGGCGTTACGCTTATCGTGGGTAACTCACATGCAACCTTTGGACCTTTGTTTGCTTTTCTTACCACAGTCATTACCTTTCTGGCCTGCACTTTATACCATTCGTGTGCCTGCAGTTCACCTTTCTCTGTAAATTATTGACATGTATTTTGCATAGAGTATTTTTCTTACTAGTGTTTTCAAACAACAATATTTCTATCTACACAGACATATTCCTGCTTTTTTTTATACTTCATTTTAAGGCAATTCATTTATGTTCTCTATTAACAATTTGTTTCTTTACTAACAGTACAAGTATTTCTTGGTTATTATTGTATTCTTGTTAAATCTTGAATGAAATGATCCTTTTGATGAAAAGGTCCTTATTCAAGATCTATCAATACTATATTTTCACTTGGTAAACTGGATTATCACTTAAAAAAAAAATAATAATAGTAATAATAATGCTTTTATACCTAGTGGTATGTATGTGAGATATCAGTACTTGAGAACCTGTGGCAGCATTTAAACTATTTTGGAAAAAAAAATGACCTTTTTTTGTGAATATATGTTGTTCCTTAGTATTATAACATAATACTAAGGAACTACCTTTTTTTTAATCAAGATAAATAGTGGGCAAATATATTAATCATATAACAACCAGGAAACATCTGCATTTAAATAAATTATAGATTGGTGACTTTGAATATTAATCAGGTTGTCTTTATGTAAAATTAGTTGTTGTGGTTTTATGGAACAGCAGTGGGGCCTCTTGGGGGGGGGGGGAGGATAATTGCAAATAATATTATTTTTTAAAAAAATTGGTAATTAAAAGTAGTTTTTGTTTTAATTAAAACAAAAACTACTAATTTTTTTACAAAAACTGGTAATTAAAAGAATTTTATCATGCTATTTTTAAATATTTCACAGCATATTTATTTATTAAATTTGAAAATCTTTAAATAGAGGATGAAAGTGGAGACTCAGAAGAAGAGGCTTCGATGGTAGTAAGTAACTCTTTTCTGTTTTGCTGTTTTTAATTTAAACATTATGATTGCATGCTTTTCCATTAAGAAAATAAGTTAATTTTTGTGCTATGGAAATATGAAAATGTAATGAATATGAAATTATTTTGCAGTCGCAGCTAATTTGATTATTATAGTAGACACTTGCTGTAGTATGAACCTGTAAGAACCTAATAAACAGTTTGTTTGCAATAGTGACTATTTTGGGGGGAGGTCCTCAGAATTTTTTCTTTGGAATGAATACTCATCATATTACTGATGAGTATTCATTGCAAAAATTTCAAGACATATTATAAAGGGATACTCCAGGGAGTCATTGACTCAGCACGAGGCCAAATATCAGTTACTTTAGCTGTCATATCTTAGGTGAGACAATTGATCACATCCATATTAGATTCCACAGTGGGACTTGAGATGTGTGATTAGGTAGCCTAATTATACCATATCTATTACAACAGTTATTCAATTTAGTCAGAGAATCTTGCAGACTTGTAGCGGATTTATTTAGAAGATATATATATATATATTTAGAAGTATAACATCATCCGCATAAAGCAAAGAGCTGACATTAACATCTCCAATTTTGATACCATGTTTAATACCACTTTCCTTCATAATGTGATCCATATGGATAATGAATAACAGAGGGGATAATGTAGATCCTTGTCTCACACGAGATTTAACATTAAACCATCTTCCTGTACTTCCTTCAATTCTAACTGCTGACTTGCAACTCAAATAAAGACTAAGTATTGCTTGATATAATACCGCATTGACACCATATAACTGTAGCATATTGAATAGCTTCTCTCTTGGCACCTTGTCATATGCCTTTTCCAAATCGACAAAACTTAAATATATATCTTTGTTATATTCCCATGCTTTCTCGACTATTTGTCATAAAGTGAAGATCTGATCCTGACAGCCTCTATTTGGCCTCAAACCAGTTTATTCTTCACCAAGCTTTTCTTCCACAATTCTTCTCAACCGTTTCTCAAGTATACTTCCATATATCTTGCCAGGAACACTCAGTAAGGAAATACCTCTGTAATTCTCACATTCAGTTTTATTTCCCTTTTTTTATATATGGGTACTATGAGAGCTCTACTCCAATCATCGGGAATTCGTCCCTCTCTCCAGGCTTTCTGAACTACGCAGTGCAGTGCAGCCACTCTAAGACTATCATACCACCATACTTCAGCATTTCTGCTCGAATATCATTTACTCCTGCTGCCTTTCCACATTTCAAGCCTTTGATGGCATTTTCTACTTCAAGTATGGATATGTATTCCTGACTGTATGCCTGTTGAGCGTTTTTTACCACTGTGCTATCACACTTGTTTCATTTAGCAGTTTCTCGAAGTAATTACTCCATACTTCAAGGATATCTTTTTCTCCTGTTTTCATACCACCTTTATCATCTCTAACTCCTTTTATAGCACTCTTTCCTCCATTCCTAAGCTTCTTCAACAACCTCAAGAATATTTTGCCACCTTCTTGATATTTATTTTTTATATTCTTGCCAAAGTCCTCCCATGACTTTTGTTTAGCTAGTTTTACACATTGTTTAGCATTCTTGCATTTGTCTCTGTATTCTCTTAGTGCACAAGCTGACTTATTTGCCAGGAACTTTTATATGCTTCTTTTTTTCCTTCACTGCCTCTTTCACTTCCTGTGTCCACTATCTAATTTTTCTATCCTTGCAAACAACTTCACCTCTGTAGCTGAATCAATCATGGCTTTCTTCAAGGTTTGCCACTGAATCTCCAAGGTTTGATTCCTGTTCTCAAACTCTTTCATTTTTTCTTCAATAATCTTTGTGTATTTTAGTCTATAGTTCACATATGAGAGCTGCTCAACTTTTATTCGCTTTCAAACTTTCTTACATGTTATTCTTTTCAATGTGAAATTCAATTTTATCCTGCTCAAGACTAAATAGTGATCACTTCCAATTTCAAATCCTCTGTACATCTGGTGTCCTGCACCAGGGAGAAAACATCACTATCAACAATAACATAGTCAATGAGACTTTTCTTATTCCTTGCCTCTTCTCTCCATGTGAATTTGTGCAGATATTTATGTTGAACATGGTGTTAGTAATAACCAGTCCATGTCCTGAGCAGAAATCCAACAGATATTTGCCATTATTATTAGCTTTGCTCTTTTCTCCAAATTTTCCCAAAATATTTTTGTATGTCTGATAATCATTTCCTACGCTGCTATTTAGATCGCCAACAAGGACCAACTTTTCCTTTTTCATTGTGTCAGTTGCTTTTTCTAAAGCCTCAAAAATTCCTCCACTTCTAACTTAGTAAAACCTTCTGCGGTACCATAGGCACAAATAAGTCTCATTGTCAAGTTCCCCATTCTCATATTTGCCCACATTACTCTACTTGAGATTGCCTGCCATTCAAGAAGATTAGCCTCGTATTTTGTGTTGAATACTATGGCTACTCCTTCTTTTCCTTGATTGTCATTGCCTGAATATAACATTTTGTATTTATTGCTCAGAAAGATCTCACCAGTTTTTGTCTTTTTTGTTTCAGTCACCCCTGTTATGTCGATCTGGTACTTATCTAATTCCTTAGCTTGCTCCATTTCTTTGCCATTCATGCTTCTTATGTTGATAGTACCGATTTAACTTTGGTGATGTTGAGTTGGGGTGTGTTTTCAGATTTGTTCCAGTAGCTGACTTTTTGCTGTTCGCCCTGGTTCCATGGCGAAAACAACGGGGGCCTTGTTTAATTGGGCGATGCCCCAGCTGGCATGAAATTTTGTCATGTTGTATCATCATTTTTTATTTTGGTTTAACCAATAAGAATACAATTTGGTCAGCTAAATCCCAAATTGCCAGCCCATCCTCGTTCGTTCAGTATCCAAGTAGATACCCAACAGGGTGCACCACAAGAAGGTGAGGATTGGACATTAGGTCAGAAGCCCTGGTCGGTTCTCCGCATTCCCATAAAGGCTATGTGGAGGTCTCCTCTCAGTTATTCAGCTTTGATCCTTAAGCACCCCATAAAGTACCATTAAACCTTTTATTGAAATCAGAGATATTAAACTCATATCTTTATTTTATGCATATTAACATTATCCAATATT
Source organism: Typopeltis vanoorti (assembly GCF_054136105.1). Classification (NCBI taxonomy): domain Eukaryota; kingdom Metazoa; phylum Arthropoda; class Arachnida; order Uropygi; family Thelyphonidae; genus Typopeltis; species Typopeltis vanoorti. The sequence goes on from NC_143552.1 coordinate 11,433,116, forward strand.
TTAACAATAACATATTGTTACGAAATAAATCCATTAAATAAACTAGTGGTGGTGTTCGGCGTTAGATAGCGTTGGTGTAGTTGCAGTCGGTGGATTGATTGGTGGAGACGGAGTTGTAGAGCAGGTGCCCTCTCTTTATGAATCTTTGGACTCCCTGGAGATCTCAAATAACAATAATAATAACAATATATGATTAATTGTCTTCTTATATAGAATAAAAGAGTATTAACAATACACTAAACTATCAGTATACAATACAGTATTTAAATAATTTTAACTTATAGATCTGAAAGTTAGGATGTGCATGAATGAAGTATGTGAAGTAAAATATGAGTTCTGATGAAGATCAGTTAAGTGACAAATGACATCAGTGAAAAATCATATTAAAAATTAATAAATTACAAAGACTGAAGAACCATAGAAGCAATGGGTCTTTAGTTAGGACTATGCATTAGTTTGTTCTAATGAACAAATCTGCTATAATGATGTTTGATGTAGTTAGTTGACTGTAATATGCACTTTTATGTTTTATATCCCTTTAGAAGGTTAGATATGATGACTATGCTTTTCAAGGAAATAATCGCACTTTGACTTAAAATTTCTTCAGGTGTACTTCACCTGAAGAAATTTTAATAAGAGCAGATTTGTTACAGTGGTGTTTGCTATAGTTAGAGCTGACTATTTATTGAAATTAAATTGATTCAGCATTTTCCCTCTACCCCATCACTACCACTTTTTTTAAAAATATTCCTTTGAGATTGCTGTGATTATGGTTACTTTGTTCATTATCACATTTTTCTCAAATGCTGTAAACAATAAATAGTTATTCTAGATTAATAGCTTTTATTGAAAACATTTAAAGTAACACTATGAACTATGAAAGTTTATTGCTTTCATAGTTCATAGTTTCAAATTTTTACTTATATTTTAACTAATATAAGTAAAAATTTAATGAGAAATTCTAACTTAAGTATTTAGCTAATTTATTGAATTAATGCAGAGTTTTGCACATGTAGCTGAAATTGTGTTTTCAGCTTGTATTTTCTAATTTTTTTTTTATTTTATCCTCTCTTAATACAATCATGTGCTCTTCAGAAACGTCATAGAAGGTCAACAAGTGATAGGAGAGAAGATCATATTTTATGGAAACATCCACTCTCAGTTTGTTTAACCATTGATGCCATTGGTGAGTCATAATTCCGGTATGCTAAGGTTTGAATATATTACAGTTGACTCTCACTAGAGCAAACTCCTAGGGACCACAGAAATAGCTTGTTATAGATAAGGTAAAGTTTCTGGGAAAATTCCCATGCTACTCCTCTTAAACACTCTTATTATAATAACGGCTATTATAGCCTGTTTTTGTTTAGGAGTGGCCCTTATTTTAAATACATTGGCTATTATGCTCAAAAAAGGGGATATATATATATATATATATACAGGGTGTTCGGGATAAATTTGACATGTTTATAATTAATTATATTTTTCCGTAAGTTACATGTATTAACACACACTTCTCTTCATTTAAAAGTTTGGACCCTTCTTCATTCATATACAAGATGTCAGAAAGGATGGATAGCTGGAACCCACCTGAATCATGGAAGAGAATAACTTGTATCATGATGATTCGTGCCCGCCATCAAAATAAGGATATTACGACTGCTGCCCAATGCTCCCTGAATACAGTAAAAACAATCAGGCATGAACTAGAGACTTGCAATGGTGACTACGAGGATGTAGCAAGAAGAAAGATCCCTAGCAGACGATCTGATTGCGTTCGTACAGCAGAATTCCTCGCAAATCTGCAGGAACAGGTGTTGAAGAACCCTGGCATTGGAATTCGGGCTTTGTTCGTGGAGTTGCTAACTGTAGTCAAGCCCTGGATAACAAGGGTAGCCAATGGTAGGCCGTATGTATGGCAGCAGGATTCGGCCCCTTGCCACACCTCTGGGAAAAGTCAAAAATGGTTGTCTGAAAATTTCTACGACTTCACCAGTCCAAATGTTTGGCCTCCAAACTCCCCAGACCTTAACCCCATGGATTATTTTGTATGGGGCGCAGTTGAAAAAGACACCAATCGCACTTCCAGTAATACAAAAGCCCAGTTAATGGATAAAATTAAAACAGTTTTTGCGGCCCTTCCCAGGGAGACTGTAGCATCAGCTTGTTCGAGGTTCCGAAGCAGAATTGAAGCTGTGATCGATGCTAATGGTGGTTATTTTGAGTAAATCTTGTTGATAGTATTGTAATTAACTCTGCCTGTAATGTTTTTTTTGTCAATTCATTAAATTTAATAGATACAAAGAAGATTTTCTTTTTCCTTACGAAACTGTCAAATTTATCCCGAACACCCTGTATATATATATATATATATATATATTTTAGGGCATTATGGGTGAGTATAGAAGGCAATTATAGCAGAATACAATAGGTGGAAAAATTTTGTACATACCTTGTTTTGATTCCAGGATGTCTTCCAATTTCATGGTCCTGCTTAAGGTTGTTTATAAAGGGGGGGAGGGAGCGTGGGAGTGTGTTTTGACGTGGGAAAATAAATTTGGAAACCTGGGTTATGTATTAATAATATATATATAAATATATATTTAGCAGGATCATGAAATTGGAAGACATCCTGGAATCAAAACAAGTTATGTACAAAATTCTTCCACCTCTTTTATTCTGCTATAATTGCCTTCTATACTCACCCATAATGCTCTAAAATATATATACCCTTTTTTTTTGAGTATAATAGCCAATGTATTTAAAATAAGGGACACTTCTAAACAAAAACAGGCTATTATAGCCGTTATTATAATAATTGTTATAGATAGTTTTCTGCATTGAATTTTCTTTAGCAAAACACATAGCCTATAAGGCTTCAGTTGGGATGCTTTTGTAGTTCATTATAAGAGCAAGTCTGTTACAGTGGTGTTTGTTATAGTTAGAGCTGACTGTGTATTGAAATTAAATTGATTCAGCATTATTAATCAAAATAAAGAATATAAAAATCATACCAAGTTGAGCAGATAGCATCTTTGTTTCATGCACAAGACCACAATTTTGAGCTGCATGAATTAGTTTTTAAAAGACATGTGGACTGTTTTAGTCCACATGTCAAAATGCAACTAATACATTACAAATATGTTCGCCACCTTAGTATGATGAAATATGCAAGCATTTTCTTGCAATTTTTCTGTTTTTCAGTCTCAACACTTAGAGGGACCAACAGAAATCATTCTAAGTCATTGAATGTTTTTTCACTTGGCTATATTATAAATTAAAGATACCAAGAAATTATATTCTTGGTTTAATCCTTTATCCAAGTGTAAGCAAATAATGTTTGCATGTGAAGTGGAATGGGAAATATATGACTTCTGCATTACTTTAACCTTGGTATCTCTTCAGGGTCTGTCTCCCACTGATAGACCTCAGTAAAGGTCAAAACCAGTCTGAGTAGTGGCCCTTCTCATTATGCATAGCATTATACACATCCTAAAGGTGTGTTCTTTGCATTATGGGATACTAATGCAATTGATGTGAACTCATTAGCCTCTATATACAAGTAGTCCAGTCGTGAAGATACTTCACACACAAACATTGTTTATACTTGGATAAAGGATTAAACCAAGATTATAATTTCTTGGCATCTTTTATTCATTGTCAGTCATTTTCAGATTTTTAAAATTGAATTTTTGTTATTGCTCTTCAATTGGAAATACCTGGGTTTTGAACACCATCTAGAATGTGAACAACCTTTATCAGGGCTTTTTAACTAAAGGTGAGTTAGCTGTTTTGATATGGTTAAGGTATGAGAATGGCATGAGGTATGAGCATGTATGAAGAGGTGAATAGGAAGTTTACCACAACAGAGTCCAGTGGAAAACCTGCTTGTTCCACCCCCCCCCCCCCCCACCCCCCCCCCCCCCCACCCCCCCCCCCCCCCACCCCCCCCCCCCCCCACCCCCCCCCCCCCCCACCCCCCCCCCCCCCCACCCCCCCCCCCCCCCACCCCCCCCCCCCCCCACCCCCCCCCCCCCCCACCCCCCCCCCCCCCCACCCCCCCCCCCCCCCACCCCCCCCCCCCCCCACCCCCCCCCCCCCCCACCCCCCCCCCCCCCCACCCCCCCCCCCCCCCACCCCCCCCCCCCCCCACCCCCCCCCCCCCCCACCCCCCCCCCCCCCCACCCCCCCCCCCCCCCACCCCCCCCCCCCCCCACCCCCCCCCCCCCCCACCCCCCCCCCCCCCCACCCCCCCCCCCCCCCACCCCCCCCCCCCCCCACCCCCCCCCCCCCCCACCCCCCCCCCCCCCCACCCCCCCCCCCCCCCACCCCCCCCCCCCCCCACCCCCCCCCCCCCCCACCCCCCCCCCCCCCCACCCCCCCCCCCCCCCAAATATTAAAATTTATTTTAATGTATATCCTAGTACGTTGTAATTTCCTTAAATTATATGGTGAAAAAAAAAAAAACTCATGAACAAGGAAACACAGGTAAAAAGGGTGAGTGGGAGTATACCATGCAAGTGAAAATATTCTGTGGTTGATTGGTTTGGCAGAATTTGATAGGATTATAGAATTAAATGAACTGGAGGTGCTAGGTGTAAGAGAATTGGCAGTGGCTCTGGCCAGGCTGTTTAAGTCTTGTCTCTTATGGCATCCTAAGGGAATAGAAAGGGAGCTTAGTTCCATTTTCTAAAAGAAGCACCAACATACTGGAAGCAAATTACAGACCAATCACTGTCTCAGGAGCGTTGAAAAATTGTTCTGAACACAATTAAGGAATTTGGATAGGTCTATATTATTCTATGGGAAAAGCATGTCTTTGTGAGTGGTGGGTATTACTATAGTAATTTACTCATTTTCTGCATTGAAATGACAGTTGAGTTGGATAAAAGACATACACTGTAATACAGATGGAATTTTCAGAGACATTTGTCAAGATACAACAGAATTGGATCAAATGGTGATGAATATGAAGCTGGTGACATAGATAAAAGGATATCTGATGGATGCAGTTAGAATAGTGGATGGTATCAAAGATTCCAACAGAAGGCAATTGACAGGTGACCCTCATGTTCCACAGGGCTCTGTACTTAGTTTGTTGCTTTGTTGTTAATTTGTACCTTAATGATTTGAAGAGGAATATTGTTTGCTGTTTGTCGCTGTGTGTGCAGTTGTTTGCTGATGATGCTAAACTGGAGACAGCAGTAGTAGTCATTAATGGTTGTGTAAGAGATTCTGCAAGATGATTTAGATACTGTGACTGTACGGACAAAAGATAATAGTTGCAAGTTTAATTTTTATTTTTCAACATCTCCCTTAAGACTAATACATTTATTCCAGTGATGCTCCAGCACCATTATCCATTCCCTGTAGTGGTTTTCAGTAAGATCTGCAAAATACCCCTCTACAGCTGCAATCACCTCTTGATTCGAAGAAAAATGCTTACCAGCGAGGAGGAGTTTTAGTTTTGAGAAGAGATAGAAGTCAGAGGGAGCCAAATCTGAGGAATAGGGTGGATGTTCCAACAATTCATAGTGAAGATCCCTTAATTTTCCCATTGCCAGAACACCTTTGTGGGCAGGTGCATTGTCCTGATGAAAGACTATTTTTTTCTTCTGCAAAATGGGTCTTTTCTCACGAATTTTTTCGTATAGTCTGATTAAAAGATCGGAATAATAATAATATTCCCCGGTTATTGTTTTACCCTTTACAAGATAATTAATAAACAAAATGCCTTTAGCACTCCAAAACACCAATGCCATGATCTTTGCTGTTGTTGGAACCGATTTTGTCTTCTTTGTTGCTGAACAGCTGACTTCTGTCCACTGTTTTGACTGCTGTTTGGATTCTAGTGTATAATGGTGAATCCAAGTCTCATCCATAGTAATAAATCGATGCAAAAAATCAGTTTTATTCTTGTTAAAAACGCTCCCAGCACTGTTCAGAGATTTTCATGCGAGTGCATTTTTGATCTGCTATGAGCAAGCTCGGCACCCATCTTGTGCAAAGCATTTTCATTTGTAATCTTCATGCAAAATATATTCTACACATTCTTTTGAAATGCCTATAGCCTTAGCAATTTCACACACTTTTTGCCCGTCATGTAATACTATGCCATGCACTTGATCAATGATTTCTGGTGTTGTTACACTTTTTTGATGTCCTTCACGTGGATCAACTTAAAGGCTGGTACAGCCATGTTTAAACTCAGTAGCCCATTTCTTAATTGTTGAAAACATAGGAGAAGAGTTCCCATAAACTTTTATGAACTTCGAATGAATTTCTTTTGGAGTTAAACCTTCTTTTACAAAGAATTTTATAACTACATGATACTCAATTTTATCCATTTCAAGGGATACAGACAACACTTTTGCTTCAGACAGCTGTATAAAACAAACTACTTAATAGAATGACTTGCAATTTCATTGGTGCTTATGACAGATGTACCAACTTAAAAAAAAAAAAATAAGAACCTTGCCGATAGTGTTGCCATCTATAGTTGAGGCTGAGAACCTTTCAAACCAGCATCATACATTGATCAAAATGTACTGCACTGCAAGAAATTTATGTAGCTCATATGCTGTGTGGGGTAATATAAAGAGGACATTTGCACAGCTGGACAGAAGAGTGCTATAGATGATTTATATATTAAAGACCATGCTGACAAGTAGAAATAAAGAGTTTATTATTCTTTTTTTATAAGGCTTTGATATGACCACACCTAGACTGCTTTTCATAGATTTGTTTTTCTCAGTTTCTTTGAGAAGTGGAATAATTATTGGAGATTTTTAACTGAATTCTTCAAGACTAATTCATATCTTGAGTTAGACTTGAATATCATATCATGTCATGTCATATAATGGAACTAAGTGGAGCATGTTCCTTTCTCTGTGCTTTAATGTAAAGGTAAAACTTTTTTTTTTTTTTTTTTTGAGACATAACAATAATCCTGTTAGGATAGGCAAAAATGGAGTTGTCTGCTTCTTAAACAGCCACAGATGTGAAACGGTAGCAACAAATTAGCTATACAAATAATAATTATCATGAACTTTCATTACTTGTTGAAGAGATAATGAGATGTTATAGTTATTCCATACAACTAAATGAGCTGTGTACCTGCTTATATATATTTTATTTTGCACCAAGTAAGTTTTGTAACTTACAGTATTTGATCTGGCCACTGATTGACATTGCAAATTAACTTCCAAATATAAACATAATTAACTTCCAAAAGGAGTCCCTAAAATAGTGTCAGAAACACCTCAATTCTAAATTTGTTCAAAATCTGAATGATGCTTATTGATGAATAGTGCCATGTGTGGAATTGTCTGTGACAGAATCCCTCCCCCATTCCTTTCTTCATATTAATCTCATTAAGCTGAATTTCTTGTTGACCTTAACAAAATTGGCTAACTAATAATTTAACTGAATGGGATGTATAGCAAGTGTAATTTTGGACCTGATTATTCTTGTAGTAATACTAATCTATGACTAATTCAATGATAGACTAAAGATTCACTGTTGGGACTCTTAATTAAGATAGTTCAAACTCCTGTTTTAGTTACGATCTTTTTGAAATTTTAAGAATAATTTGGATGCAGTCTCTGCCCAAGTGGGTCAACTGTTGTTTAGTATCTAGGAAATATCTGAACCTAATCTGCTGTTTTTAATAGATCCTGAACCGACTTTTATAACAATCAGTGTCCACCTCAAATAGGTAAACCATAAACTTCCTGATTCTTTCTATCATTGGGATGTGTGAAACTATGAATATTGGCAGGAACATGCATTCTTTGGTGAAAGTTCAGCTGTTTATTTCAATTTATAGTGAAGGTGGAAACTTAAATATAGAAATAGTAATAGAATAACCAGAGTTAGTCTGGTGAGGCTCTAGCTGAATAAATTTGTATAACGTATGTATGAGAGAGAGAGAGAGAGAAGACAAAACACTGATGTGGCAGTACCCTCACTTATGGATCTTGGGTTTGAAATAATAGGGAAACATGCATAGATATGAGTTCTGAGGCAAATTAGAGGAATGAACAGAATATTAATTGAAGATCTTTAAAAATAAATTTACATTATCAGCATTAAGGGATGTGTAAGCAAGACTAATCTAAGATTCCTTGTTACATGGAATGAAATGGAAAAGGTTTACCAAAGAGATATTTGTTTCAGAAATGGCAGGAAATACCAAGATCCAAATGGTTATGCAGTTATCATTACCTCAGAAGGCCGAAATGTAATCATTTACATCACTGGAGATTTGATAAGTCTCAGATTAATTTTGAAGAATATTGTTGACATACAGTATAATCATTATGAAATCTTAGTATCTTGTACCCCCCACCATTTCCTTGAGGATACATATCATGAAATGATGGTATGTGTGTGATAAAATCTAATGTACTGCATTTAAACAGAAATCTGTTTTTAAGAGTATTTTTGCAGGCATGGTAAATATAACAACATTAAATATAATTATGATGCCTACAAAACTACTCTTAAAAAAACAGATTTCTTTTTAGATGCAGTACACTTATCATTAGACTTTATCATACATACACACACACCATCATTTCCTGATATGAATTCTCAAGGGCTGGATGAGTACCATTAAATGTCAAGTATTCTTCAAAATTAATTTGAGATTCTCGGATTAATTTGAAGTGCAATGTTAATGTTCTAATTTTAAGGTTTAATGGAATAAATACAGCACATATAAATAATTAAACAACGCCATTTATTACTCCTATATTCTATCTCAGTCACTGAGACGTCGTCAGGGAAAAACTTAAAATTGCAAAAACACATGCAAATTTGCTCCTATGAGGGGGGGGGGGGGGCTTCCTGTATGGATGTTGTTGGCTAGCCTTAGCTGTGTTGGGCATGATGCCTAAGAATTAAAGTTTCTCACATCTTGGGAAGTTTAATACAACCATATTTATTAAGATTAGGTTGATTTTTTAAATCTGCTGCTGATTCTAAAAAAAAAAAAGTCTTTCAAATTTCTATTTTTTTTGTGGTAATACACCCTCTGTCCAAAAAGACACCGAACTCTTCGAAAATAGAAGAAACTAGTGGCGCCACCTGTCATCAAAAATGGCAACCTTCATCATTGTTGTGTCAACTGTTTATGACATTTGTTTCATTAGAAGCAGAGTTATAGTGCCAAGAATGACAGTGTGTTTTGACGAATGGTTGGAAAATGAGTTTCAAATAGAGAGCTGTGATTGACTTTTGTGTTATACTTGGTTAAAGTTTTACCGAAACGCATCAAATGCTTTCAAAAGCATACAGTGATGAATGCTTATCCCGTACTCAAATTTACGAGTGGTTTAAGTGATTTCAAAGTGATCATGAGACACTGGAGAATGGGGAAAAGCCAGGCCATCCAAAAACTGGACTGAGCAAAGTTAACATCCAAAAAGTGCATGAATTCATCAGAGAAAACCCGAAATCGTCCGTGAGATTGATTGAAGATGAATTGGGGATTCCAAAATCAACTGTGCACAACATTTTGACCGAGAGTTTGGGCCTTCATAAATTGAATTCGTGATTTGTTCCCCACAAGTTGACCAACGACCAAAAAATGTATTAAATTGAACACTGCTATGACCTCATTAACACTGCTCATAAGGACTCAAACTTCCTTGAAATGATCTTTACTGGTGATGAAACGTGGTGTTTTGAGTATGAGTCCGAAACAGAGTGGAACCAGAAGGGGGCATCCGAAAAAAAGTCGCTTGGAGAAGTCTGATTTTTTTCTACGATTCCAAGGGCTACAAAGAATTCATTCCGCCTGGCCAAATGGTCAATGGTGAGTTTTATCTCAAAGTTTTGAAGCAATTGATAGCGAGAATTCGTCGTGTACAGCATGAATATCATGACGACCAACCGTTTGTCAAAACACGCTGTCACTCTTGGCACTATAACTCGGATTCTAATAAAACAAATGTCATAAACAGTTGAAAGAATACTAATGAAGGTTGCCGCTTTCGACAACAAAAAGATACAACAGGTGGCACCACCAGTTTCTTCTATTTTTGAAATATTTGGTTTCGTTTTGGACAGAAGGTGTAGTAGCTTTTTTCCATTTGATTTTGTGCAAGATATCCAAGGCATGGTCAGCAGTTTCTGACTGACTGTATTTATGATGTTTTAAAGTTCTGGCTAATTTGTTCTGGATATAAGGAACAATAATAGCATTATTATAGTCAACATGTTGAAGAGGGATATGAGAAACAATTAATTTGCTCATTTTGGCATTGTAGCCATTGGACACCATAAAGGAGAGTTTAGCTATAAGTTCAGCCTTGGTAGAACAGAGATTGGAGGCTCTATTAACAAGGGTTTTGTTAACACCATATTGTTGAAAAGGAGAAAGATGATGGGAAAGTTTGTGTAACTACCTACCTTTCTGAGAGGGCACCTAAAAAAATAGCTGAGACTCTAAAAAATTACACTGCATTCAATCCTTATCTGAAGCTGACTGCTCTCATTTGCTCTCCCAAGGATCCTCTACCTCCTCTCTCTGTTCCAGGTGTTTACAAAGCTTCTTGTTCCAGCAACTTATGTTATAGTCAGACTGGGAGATCTGCTAACATCTACCTATTATATATATATATATATATATATATATATATGTGTGTGTGTGTGTGTGTGTGTGTTTCCATAAGTATGGTCAGTCAGGGCTTGCTGACCATGCCTTTGGATACCTTGTTCAGAATCAAAGGGGAAAAAACTACTATGATTAACTAAGTGTGAAAATACAATTTTGAAAGTTTTTTTCAGAATCAGCAGCAGATTTAAAACATCACCCTAATCTTAATAAATATGGTTGTATTCAACTTCCCAAGATTTGGGAAACTAATTCTTTGCCCCCCCCCCTCCCCCTCCCCCCTCCCAGGGTGCTGTTGTCTAGCCTTAGCTGTGTTGAACAGCTAAGGCTAGACAACAGCACCCATAGAGGATGCCCCTCATAGGACTTTAGGCTTTCAGTATAATCTTTTCCACTTATTTTGTGTGTTTTTGCTATTTTATTATTGTTTCCCTGATTCCTCAAAATATGTTTAATTACTCCTATATTCATCACAGTCACTGAGAAATCATCAGGGAAACAATATTAAAATAGCAAAAACACACAAATATTCACAAAATAAGTGGTAAAGATTAGACTGAAAGCCTCAAGTCCTATGAAGGGCATCCTCATAGGACTTGAGGTTTTCATTCTAATCTTTTCCACTTATACTCCTGATGTTTTTTATTGAGGCAGTTTGCCCCCAATATAGATTTATCAGTAATTTGGTATCTTTACCATCTATTTGTAATTTCTCTAAATTAAAAAGAATTCCCAGTAAAGAAGGGTGTCAGACAATACTGTGTTCTTTCTCCTATATTGTTTAACCTCTATACTGAAAATATCTTCCAGCTATTAACAGAATTTAAAGGAGTCAGCATAGGAGGCAGAAATATAAACAACTTCAGATATGCAGACAATACAGTACTGCTGGCTGAAAATAAAAAAAAATCTTCAAAACCTACTAGAAGAGATGCTGAAACTAAGTGAAAAATATGGACTGAATTTCAACTTCACTAAAACCAAAACCATGCAGGCAATGAGAGAAAAAGGGAACATACTTGATATAAATATTATGATTAGACGAAATACTTTAGCTCAAGTAGAGAGTTATATATATATATATATATATATATATATATATGGGCCAACTAATTACAGAGAATGGAAAGTGTGATAAGGAAATATTAAGAAGGATAGAAATTGCTAGATCAACCTTCCTTAGCATTAAAAACATTTTGATCTCAAGGGAAATTCACACAAAAACAAGAATTAGGCTGTCCAAATGCTACATATGGTCAACACTGTTATATGGAGCAGAAACCTGGACAATATCAAAATATCGGGAAAATAAACTTAAAAGCCTTTGAAACGTGGATCTCATAAGAGTCCCATGGGGATGATTGGAGAAGATGGGACTCTGTTGAAAACCATTAAGAAAAGGAAAATCACCTACCTTGGTTACATACTAAGGCAATAGTCCCTACAAAAAATACTTTAGAAGGAATGATACAAGAAAAAAGAAGAAGACAAAGAACAGATTGGATGGGAAATATTAAGGACTGGACTTTTTTTTTTTTATCTTATGAAGAATGTAAGAAAGAAGCACAAATAAGATAAAAATAATATTAAGAAGGATTACTTAAATTAAGGGGATATTAAATCCCACATAGTTTTAAAACCGAATAAGAAACTCAAAGATTGGAATCAGAGAGTTTCTTGCCGAATATAGTAAACTATAAAGTATCGGCGACACTAGCGTTAGCAAATGCAAGTGATCGTAGTACAATACTGGGCAGCTTGTTGCAAAGGTGGAGAAGTTCAGATCGCTATTCTTAGGTATTTTCCATAATGTAAAAACACACTTCCTAGGAAATGTATGCTGTTATTACATTATGGAGGAAGGTCACTACCCAGACCAGTTTCAGCCTTTTTTGAGGCTTCATCAGTGAGTAGCTAGACCTAATAATACCAAAGTGTATAGCGAAAAGAACTTATATACTCTGCGAACGAGTTATCCAAACAGGTGCAACCATTAAGTTACTTAAATATAAAGAGCTAATAAGCTTCATTTCGGCAATGAAAACATTACTTAAATTAAGGGGATATTAAATCCCACATAGTTTTAAAACCAAATAAGAAACTCAAAGATTGGAATCAGAGAGTTTCTTGCCGAATATAGTAAACTATAAAGTATCGGCGACACTAGCATTAGCAAATGCAAGTGATCCTAGTACGTAGTACAATACTGGGCAGCTTGTTGCAAAGGTGGAGAAGTTCAGATCGCTATTCTTAGGTATTTTCCATAATGTAAAAACACATTTCCTAGGAAATGTATGCTGTTATTACATTATGGAGGGAGGTCACTACCCAGACCAGTTTCAGCCTTTTTTGAGGCTTCATCAGTGAGTAGCTAGACCTAATAATACCAAAGTGTATAGCGAAAAGAACTTATATACTCTGCGAACGAGTTATCCAAACAGGTGCAACCATTAAGTTACTTAAATATAAAGAGCTAATAAGCTCTTTATATTTAAGTATAAAGTATAAAAATATAAAGTATAAGTATAAAAAAACGCCGATACTTTATAGTTTACTATATTCGGCAAGAAACTCTCTGATTCCAATCTTTGAGTTTCTTATTCGGTTTTAAAACTATGTGGGATTTAATATCCCCTTAATTTAAGTAATGTTTTCATTGCCGAAATGAAGCTTATTAGCTCTTTATATTTAAGTATTAAGAAGGATATTTTTTTGTCAGGTGTCGTCTACTTCCGAGTAGACGACACCTGACAAAAGAGAGTGTTCTGTGTGCACTTCTGGTTGTTTTCAGAGATTCTATGAATAATACATATTGACAGTTATTGTTATCATGGCAAGTCTACTGCTCTGAAACATTCTAAGATGTGAAGGTTCATAAAGCTGTTGTGTCAGTACTTTTTTGAGAATTAGTCCAGAAGAAAGACTTTTCTCCTTTAAATTCACTATAGCAAACCATGCTCCAAAATGATTCTCCTGCTGATTCCCTATAAGTGAGCATCCATTGTATTTATATCATCTTATCATAAATACTATTTTACACTAAGATATGAATGATCTGTTGATCTTTTGAAATTTCTAACAGTTTGTCTTCTTTAACTTTTATGAGCAAAGCTTTCTGCAACAATAAATCCTACTGTCCATTTAATTTCGTCTCCTGTAAAGGTCATACCGAAGAATTTTTTTTCAGTGAAAAAGTAAGCTTTTTAATGAGGTGCTGTTCTAAACATGCTAGCTCTTAAATTTGAATATGACTGGTCATATAAAATTTGGGAATCATCCTGTATATTTGGTTTAGTCACTGTATGTGCCATTCTTTGTTAACTGATAGTGATCTGATACTGATTTGCTGGCCTGGTTGGCTGAATAAATAAGCCTTCTACTCTGCAACCAGTAGGATGTATGTTCTTGTACCATTGCAAGCATGGATATTTGTGAATGTCTTTAAGTGATAGATGAATTTTCATCTTGTGTAATAACATCACCACCTGCTTATTGGCAGTCTGAAGTGACTTAATAGTTTATAGAGCAAGGTTTTGGGATTAACTATCCCTTAGCCTTGAGTTGTTATTTTAATACATGATACTGGCACTTACTATGTTCACAATTGAAAAATGCCAGTGTCCCAAAAATTAAGGTTTCAAATTAAATTGTACTTATCAGAAACATATTATCTGTAATAATTTGTCATAACAGCCTCCATAGCTTAGTCAGTATAGACGAAGCCCTTTGGTCAGAAAGACCTGGTTTGATTCCATCCATGACTTGAACTTTTATCTGGTCTTTTTCGATGAAAGGCAAGTTAGACGGTCTCATACAGAGGTAGGGGTTTTTTTTCACTCTGGTTTTTTGTATCCTAGTACAGGCCAACCAGCCCCATGAAAACACACACACACACACACACACACAGATTACAGTCAGGAATACCTAAGACCCAGCCACAGGCTGATTCGTCAGCTATGTGCCTGTTCTGAGCCCAGATAAAAATGGGTGGGGATTGAGATGGTGCTGTAATCCCTATTTAAGAAGAATGATAGGTAGTGTATGAACGATGGCTAGTGTGTGAAAAAATGCATCTTTCACAAGGAGTCTTCTGACTCCATGGAGATATAATAATAATACCCCCCCCCCCCCCCAGGATAATGCCATGGCTATGGACAGTATTAACAACCAGAATGAAGGTAAAAATCTGTGTCCATCTTTTTATACCCTCCTGGCAATTGCTGAGTTGCAAATACATGCAAATTCCATGTATCTGGTGTTTATAAATCCCCTATCTCTTATGCATGATGCACAATGTATTCTTGCAAAATTTTGCAGTATTTGGACCACTGGAATGCACTTCACAAGGCCTTAAACAGGGATACTTTATATTGAATATTGATCCCATACACAAGAGGTCAAGGGACTTATATGTGTGGGTTACAGATGAGGACTGAGATAGAAAGTTATTTTTGTTATTTTTTTTTTAAGAGTTTATAATAGGTTGTAGGTGTTTGGGAATACTTCATCAGGAAGGCTGTTTCAGAGGTGGCCTGGAATAAAAGATGAAGAACAGAAGTAGGTTCTCTGTGTTTGCAGTTGTACAGTAAGGGGCTGCTGGGCATTTACTGTTTCTTGTATTAACAGGTGCAACACACGATGATAATGATTTATGGTTTTAATGATGCAAGGACAGCAAGGGTCATACTGTGCCATATCAAAGGTTATAGCAGTGCACAAGGTAAGACAGTCACAAACATCAATGCCTATAGCAGGATTCGAGTCTGTGACCTGTTGGTTGGGGAGGTGGTATGCTAACCACTTAGTCAACCAGGCCAGGTACAACAAAAAGTGGAGGAATGATGTTTGCCAGTTCGTTGGAGCAATGGCTGTTGAAATGCCTGTAAAATAGATACAGAGCCAAAATATTGCATCTGTGAGATAGAGGTTGAAGTGATTCCGTAAGAGAGGGATCATCTATGAGCCTAATTGCTGACCCAGAGATCAGCAATTAGGCTCATCTGGACAGCATCAAGTATTTTAAGGGAAGCTTCAGTGCACTACCCCAAATATGTAAAAAATATTCTAAACATGAGTGGATTTGGGATTTCTGTATAGTTAAGAGTTGGTTGAGCATAAAATAGGCTCATGAACGAAAGAAAATGTCACATTTCTTGATGCAGAGGAGGCTATAGATGTGATGTGTTTATGCCAGGAAAGACTGGAGGTAAATGCTGGTCCAAAGAAGGAGATTTGATCTTGTCTGGTGTTTTGTGTATTACACAAGGGTAAGGGTAAGTGAGCTGGAATCTCTTTTGCATGAGAAAAAGGAATACCATGCTTTGATAGCAATCGATATAATATAGTTCTCCTTGCCTTGATTGAGGATAGTATGTAGATCAATGTTTAAGACACTAGGTGTAGATGATCTTGTAGCCTGGAATGTCAGGGTACTGCATGGTTTGTGAAATGAGTAGGATGAATGGAGAGTACTGTTGTCTGCAAAGTTGTGGATAGGATAAGTGGTTATTGTGAGCAGATCATTTATGTACAGGAGAAAGAGAGTAGGTGATAGAGAGCGTTGAGGCAGTCCAGCATATGGTGGTGAAGCTTGAAGAGAGGGAGCCATCTACAATGACTTGTAGAGAATGACCAGAGAGAAAACTTGCTAACTAATTACAAAGGATGGCAATTCATTTAGTATGACTTGATGCCACATATGGTTGAAACCTTTGGAAATCTCTGAACCTTTCCATAGTACATGTCCAGTAGTGGGTGATGTAAGATATGAGAGCAGCTGTGGATCTTGAGTGGCGGTCGCTGATTAATTGGTTGGCTTCTAAGTAGTAGAGAGTTCACTATTGATGACTTTCTCCAGTATATTGGAGAGAACAGAGATGATGGCATTTAGTCGGTAGTTTGATGAGAGACTTCTGTAGGAATAAGATGGATATGAGATTGCATCCATGCATTGGGATAAGTACCAAACATGCATAATAAATTACGGGGGGGGTCTGAAAAGTTCTGATAAACACGTAGAACAAAATTAATTAATTTTATGTCTTCTTATATATCCTAAAAGAAAAAAATATATTTTCTGGAAAAAAAAAATTGTTCTAGGTGTTTATCAGAACTTTCCAGAACCTCCTCATATAGACATGATGCAGATTTGGCTCTGGAGGGAATAATTAAAAAAATGCCATCAGGACCAGAAAACCAGTTCTTCCAGATGAGTTCTGGATGAACTGATCAGAAATAGATCCAGATTATTTGGAGAGTGAAAAGGGTTATCAGAAATGCGAGTATGGTTTGTGTTAGATTATTACTTATAGCAAAGACTTCTGCTTCTCATCCTGTTTGGTCGGTGGTGTTTGGATTAGGGGAGTCAGTTGAAATTGTGGATGTTGATGTACCAGGAAGATGACCTCACTATATGGATAGCTGGAATGCAGGTGGTTGAGTTTCACAAAAAGGAATGTGAAGAGATCTAAGTGGTTATCGTGTTTGGAGACTAGTAGATGCAACAAATGAATGTTACTAAATGGAGCAAGGAAACGAGCCAGAGAAGGTCAAAAGCAGGGGATTCTAAATTAGCTATTCTCTGCCAGGCTATGTCAGATTCACAAAGGCACTGGTACCAACACTGTGGTAAAAAGAATTGTGAATTGTGTAGTTTGAGCAGTGGAGGTGGACATAGTAAATTAGCTGCAATCTGCATTGTTGTCAGGAATAAGATGTCTGGTGTGGAAGACTGCAATTGATGGTGAACGTTATTTATGTTTTAATTTTGCGGCATTATGTCTTAATGCCGCAGATGATAGTAAATGGTGAATGTGAGTTTTTAGCATTGAAATTTTGGCATGGTTTGTGTGTTGTGACAGGTTGTGATGTGACCTTTTCAACAAAGATTTGCTTTTGTTGCAATGTCACTGTTATTGTTTGTGAGTCTTCATAAATTTAATCATAAGTTTGATTAGACTAAAGGATATAATGGAGATGTGCAAAGAAAGTGAAAGAAAATAGACTCTCGTACATGACATTACAGAGAGAAACCATCCCTGTGCCATGATGTGGCCTTGACAGTATCTCCCACATACTATGAATCAGACTCCCTCTCCATGCACAACCTATCAGAGTATGTGATAGACAGATTATGCACCAGTTGATCGGAAGACTCATGCCTTGTTAGTGACAGTTTGAGGCCTGTGTACTAACTGCGGCACCACCATTTTAACTGATGTAACCTCAAATGGAGTGGGTTATGAGTCTCTAAGTATGTCTGTCATGGCCTTCAAGGATATCTCTCACAGTGCATGGAGAAGAGACGATGGGAACAGAAACGGGAATCACTGCTCTGGAGACCAAACATGGCATTTGCCAAATCAGACTTTGAATAAGCTGGGGTGTGGTATTTCACATGTAATGAGCTTAGAAAAACAAGTTATTATATTGTGAATTATAAATATTAAATTTCTCTCTCTCTCACACACACACACACACACTCTCACACTTTCTCTCAGTTTAAATTATACAATCATCAAAATGTGTATTGAGCATGACTAAAAATTAATAAACTCTTAATTGGCAAATGTATAGTCCAAAATATAACATCATCATCATCATAGTTAACCCTGAAGTTGCACTCTAAGCAATATCAAGTAGTTTCTTCTCTGAGTGAAGTAGACAGAACAGATAAATTATTCAAATGCTTATGTTGCCTTCTCCATTCAAAGTTATTAGTGGTCATCTGTTCCACTTTCAACACAAGACAGAAGAACTTAAGATATAATATGGTCCTAACTTCCAGTACCAATTATATTTGATTTAATCCTTTATCCAAATATATAATTGGTAGCATAGCCAAGTGAAAAAACTTCCAGTACTTTGAGAGAATTTACAAACAACACTGCTTCCATTCATAATAAAGAATACAAGTTCTTGCATAACATAATGGAAGTGCATATATTAGTTTCTTTTGTTCCAATCACCAGTGACAGCAGGTATTATCAATTGTTCCTTTACTTCATCAATTGAAAGATTCTTGTAAGTGATATCTTGAAAACATCAGCATATATCAGTTGCTAATAGACTATGTACATGCAGTCCTTAAATAAGACCTCCATTTTATTTCTTAAATTTGTGGAAATTCTGGATCCATATTATTCCATACTTCAAATTTTCCTCTTCTCATTCTCTTTACTATTCTTTCCTTGTTGGTTCCCCAGCTTATTCTTTTTGTATTCTCTGTTTCTAACCAAAAGAAGTTCTTCATGATGTTATGTAAATTGCATCCGTCATCACATGTAGGTTCATCATTCTGTGCTTGTCGATATTATTGTTAATATGCACCTTTGTTTGGAGATAAATATCTCCTGAAAACTTCACTGAAATATTATTATTCACACTTTACTTTGGTATTTTCTTGTTCTATTCATCCAGAACATCTTCCATGCACTGAAGAAATAAGTTTTGGTTTTGTAACTTCTCTGCCAACAAATGTTAGTTAGCCTAGCATCATCATCATCAAATTCCTGCCATGTACCCACAAGGGGTGTACAGGATATGACAGTACTACATGAAAAAATTACATCGTTATTAACTTCCTATCTACAATTTTCCTCCAAATCAGTCTGTTACTTGTCAAGACTCCAACATT
Source organism: Typopeltis vanoorti (assembly GCF_054136105.1). Classification (NCBI taxonomy): domain Eukaryota; kingdom Metazoa; phylum Arthropoda; class Arachnida; order Uropygi; family Thelyphonidae; genus Typopeltis; species Typopeltis vanoorti. The sequence goes on from NC_143552.1 coordinate 11,452,372, forward strand.
ATCAGATCTTATATTTCTATCGTCTAAGGCACTTTGTACCCTATCAATCCACCTATATCTTGGTCTTCTTCTGGGTCGTTTTCCTGCCAACCTGGCAGAGAACACTTGTTGTGCTAATCTTTCCTCTCCCATTCTATTTAAGTGACCATACCACCTGAGATTAGCTCTGCTAACGCATTCCTGGATGCTGACAATGCCAAGTTCTTTCCTAATATCCTCATTTTTAATATGATATTGCCATTGATGCCATCTGTTCACACCTCTAATCTTTCTCAGTACTCTCATATCTGCGGTCTCTAGTCTTTGGTCAAGTGTATTACTTCTGACCCAGCTTTCAGATCCATAAGTTAAAACTGGTTTGAACACTGTCTTGTATACAGCTAATTTATTGTTCCGACTAATTTCTCGCTTATTCCATATGAATTTATTCAATTGACTTCCCACCATACCAGCTTTGCTGATTCTGTTGTCTATTTCTTTATTTAATTTACCATCTTCAGTAAAAATCGTGCCTTACTTAGGCACGATTTTTTTTCCTTACTTAGGCACGCTGAAATGTTTTACTTGTTCTACAGGTTCTCCATTCACAACACAGTTGATATTTTCAATGATTCTGCCTATTTTCATTGTCTTTGTCTTTTTATTGCTGACCTTCATACCGTATCTATTACAACAGCTATTCAATTTAGTCAGAGAATCTTGCAGACTTGTAGCGGATTTATTTAGAAGTATAACATCATCCGCATAAAGCAAAGAGTTGACATTAACATCTCCAATTTTGATATCAGGTTTAATACCACTTTCCTTCATAATGTGATCCATAATAGATAATGAATAACAGAGGGGATAATGTACATCCTTGTCTGACACTAGATTTAACATTAAACCATCTTCCTGTACTTCCTTCATTCTAACTGCTGACTTACAACTCAAATAAAGACTAAGTATTGCATGCCCCATTGACACCATATAACTGCAGCGTATTGAATAGCTTCTCTCTTGGCACCTTGTCATATGCCTTTTCCAAATCGACAAAACTTAAATACAGATCTTTGTTATATTCCCATGCTTTCTCGACTATTTGTCGTAAAGTGAAGATCTGATCCTGACAGCCTCTATTTGGCCTGAATCCAGCTTGTTCTTCACCAAGCTTTTCTTCCACAATTCTTCTCAACCGTTTATACTTGCATAGATCTTGCCAGGAACACTCAGTAGGGAAATACCTCTGTAATTCTCACATTGTTTTATTTCCCTTTTTATATATGGGTACTATGAGAGCTCTACTCCAATCATCGGGAATTCGTCCCTCTGTCCAGGCTTTCTGAACTATGCAGTGCAGCCACTGTAAGACTTTTATACCACCATACTTCAGCATTTCTGGTCGAATATCATCTACACCTGCTGCCTTTTCACATTTCAAGCCTTTGATGGCTTTTTCTACTTCAAGTATGGATATGTATTCCTGACTGCATGCCTGGTCAGTGTTTTTTATCACTATGCTGTCATCACTGCTTGTTTCATTTAGCAGTTTTTCAAAGTAATTACTCCATACTTGAAGGATATCTTTTTCTCCTGTTTTCATGTCACCTTTATCATCTCTGACTCCTTTTACAGCACTCTTTCCCCCATTCCTAAGCTTCTTCAACAACCTCCAGAATATTTTGCCAACTTCTTGATATTTATTTTCTATATTCTTGCCAAAGTCCTCCCATGACTTTTGTTTAGCTAGTTTTACACGCTGTTTAGCTTTCTTACATTTGTCTCTGTATTCTGTAAGAGTAAAAGCTGACTTATTTGCCAGGAACTTTTGATATGCTTTCTTCTTTTCCTTCACTGCCTCTTTAACTTCCTGTGTCCACCAGGGAGTTCTGATTTTTCTATCCTTGCACACAATCTCACCACATGTCTCTCTGGCAGAATTAATCAATGTTTTCTTCAGAGTTTACCACTGAATCTCCAAGATTTGATTCCTGTTCTCAAACTCTTTCATTTTCTTTTCAATAATCTTTCTGTATTTTAGTCTACAGATCACATCTGAGAGCTGCTCAACTTTTATTCACTTTAAAACTTTCTTACATGTTATTCTTTTCAATATGAAATTCAATTTTATCCTGCTCAAGACTAAATAGTGATCACTTCCAATTTCAAATCCTCTGCACACTCTGGTGTCCTGCACCAGGGAGAAAACATCACTATCAACAATAACATAGTCAATGAGACTTTTCTTATTCCTAGCCTCTTCTCTCCATGTGAATTTGTGCACATTTTTATGTTGGAACATGGTGTTAGTAATAACCAATCCATGTCCTGAGCAGAAATCCAACAGATATTTGCCATTATTATTAGCTTTGCTCTTTTCTCCAAATTTTCCCAAAATATTTTTGTATGTCTCACAATCATTTCCTACTCTGCTATTTAGATCCCCAACAAGGACCAACTTTTCCTTTTTCATTGTGTCAGTTGCTTTTTCTAAAGCCTCAAAAAAATTCCTCCACTTCTACCTTAGTAGAACCTTCTGTGGGACCATAGGCACAAATAAGTCTCATTGTCCAGTTCCCCATTCTCATATTTGCCCACATTACTCTACTTGAGACTGACTGCCATTCAAGATTAGCCTTGTATTTTGTGTTGAATACTATGGCTACTCCTTCTTTTCCTTGATTGTCATTGCCTGAATATAACATTTTATATTTATTGCTCAGAAAGATCTCGCCAGTTTTGGTCTTTTTTGTTTCAGTCACCCCTATTATGTCAATCTGGTACTTATCTAATTCCTCAGCTAGCTCCATTTCTTTGCCATTCAGGCTTCTTACGTTGATAGTACCGATCTTTAACTCTGGTGATGTTGAGTTGGGGTTTGTTTTCAGATTTGTTCCAGTAGCTGACTTTTCGCCGTTCGCCCTGGTTCCCTGGCGAAAACAACGGGGGCCTTGTTTAACCAGGCGACGCCCCAGCCGGCATGAAATTTTGTTATGTTGTACCATCATTTTTTATTTTGGTTTAACCAATAATAATACAATTTGGTCGGCTAAATCCGAAATTGCCAGCCCATCCTCGTTCGTTCAGTTTCAAAATAGATACCCTACAGGGTGCACCACGAGAAGGTGAGGATTGGGCATTAGGTCATAAGCCCTGGTCGGTTCTCCACATTCCTTTAAAGGCTATGTGGAGTTCTCCTCTCAGTTATACAGCTTTGACCCTTAAGCACCCCTTAGCCTAGCATTAATTACATAATGCTCTAAATATTTCCATATACGTTCAACCTTGGACACTTTTACATTATCGTTATATTATAACACACAATACATCACAATAAATATATTTACAAATAATGAAATATGTATTATACTTGAATAATTGATGTAGAATCATAAGACATATGATGTAGAATCACAATGGCAATGGAGGCTTTAACAAAAATGAGACATTTCTTCTCTTCCTGCATAAATGAGAGAGAGATCCAAGAAAGCATGTGTTTGCATAACAAGCAATACTCCAGACACATGCTTTCTTGGATCTCTCTCTCATTTATGCAGGAAGAGAAGAAATGTCTCATTTTTGTTAAATCCTCCATTGCCATTGTGATTCTACATCATATGTCTTTTTTACTTCTGTTGTTCTGTTGTTGAGAAACTAGGTTAATCATTTCATTGTTGATCTCATTGAAGAGCTCAACAGTGAAATGAAAAACAAAAACAATGTTTTTGGTTTTTGTATCTTAAGGAAATACAGTCTTTGCACCACTTTCAAACCTCATTTAAAACTAGCTACTCTTATTTGCTCCACTAAAGACAAATTCCCTCCCTTCTCAGTTCCAGGTGTATGCAGAGTTCCTTGTTCCTGCAAGTTGGCCTACTATGGACAGACAGGAAGATCAGCTACTGTCTGATTGGGAGAACATAAAAAATGTATCTGCAGTCATGACTATGGTCAGTCTATTTTGCAGACAATGCTTTGGATACATCTCAGAGAATCAATTGGAAAAAGATCATCATGCTCCATCACAGTACATTTAGGAGAGAGAGACTAGTTTTAGAATCTGCTGCTCTAAAAAATTAGCCTAATTTTAATAAATACGGTTGCATAAAGCTTCCGAAAATATGGGAAACACCAATACTTCGCGATTCCAGCTTAGATCCTAGGCTGCTAACATGTGTCCATAGAGGGTGCCTCACCTAGTTAGGACTGTAGGCTTTCATCCATGTATTTTAATTAGTTTGCACTGCCTGTGTGTGTGTGTTACAGATCTTATTTTGCACTCCCTGATGTCTCTGTAACTGAGGCAAAATATTGGAAGCATTAAATATTACTTTTAATAATTTCTCAGTGCTGTTTCACTCCATTAAACTCATGAGTTTTGATCATTAAAAATAATCATTGATCACATTTGATCATTAAGCTGTCTTAAATGTAGATATTGCATTTCTCTATCAAACTAACAGAACTTCTATTAAATAAAAATACTTTGAGTAAAAATTAATCTTATATTTATTGATGAGAGAGAGAGAGAGCTTACACATAAAGTTATCATACTGCATGTGCAGCTGCTACAATGCCTTTGGTTAGAAAACCAATGTTTGAATCATCTGGGATGCAGACAACCATCATTAGGGTTGCTTCCAGCTGGAGATGAGTTAGCTAGTCTCATATGGAGGTAACAAGTTTTTTCCTCAAGAAACTAGAGTTTTTCACCCCACTAAACTGACAAATGAGCCAGAAGAACATAATGCAGTTTACAGACATAATACACTGGCTTCATAACCTTAGTTGCTTTGGCTGTAATTAGAACAACCACAAGGACACTGTGTGGTCACTCATTACTACTGATTGCACTGTCTACAGTAACAAACCTGAAGCATATAAGTTCATCCACTCTATTCTGTGAAACTGATCCATCATGCATGATTGTGATACAGATTAATATCTATATTATGATGAGATTATTAAGCATGCCTTTTGATAAATTCATTTATCTTATTTGATTACCACTAAGAGGAGATTCCTATTTATTGTATATAGCATACTACTGTCATTAAGAATGTCATACCTTAAGAAAAAATTTGTATTCTTTTTTAGGTGATGGAACTTTATGCATTCAGTTTTTCTACTTGGTACATCTGCATATTGTTACTACCTCCGTTAAATTGATTAAACCTGTTTGTCTTGGTGGTGTTGCAGCAAGGTGAATCCACAATTCTTCATTATTTTTTTAAAAATGATATTTTAATGTCAGAAGAATCCTCGCTGTTTTTGTACAAAGTAGATATCACTGTTCTTTACAAATTTCACTTTTAAAGGAACTATATTCATTCAGTCAATATTTATATTCATTTATCTGTTATGTATAAATAAATAAATGCTTATTAACATTAGTGTTGAATATTTCCGGAAAAATAACTAACAAGGAATGAAATAAATAATAGCTAAATATTTATGCTCTAGTTAATACCGCAGTATGCCCGCGTGCCCAGAATTTATGACCTGCCAAAAGTACACAAAACAGACACACCATTACATCCAATTGTGGAAAGAATCGACATCCCAAATTACCACTTAGCCAAAAAATTAGTAGCCACACTCAAGGAATTGGTTGGTCATTCCCCTTCCTACATAAAAAAATACACAACATTTCATAAACAAAATTAAAAACATTACACTTTATTAATTAAAAGCATTAAAAAGTACACAAAACAGACACACCATTACGTCCAATTGTGGAAAGAATCGACATCCCAAATTACCACTTAGCAAAAAAATTAGCAGCCACACTCAAGGAATTGGTTGGCCATTCCCCTTCCTACATAAAAAATACACAACATTTCATAAACAAAATTAAAAACATTACACTCAACGACTAAGATCTATTAGTCAGCTTTGACATAACTTCCCTTTTCACCAATGTCCCAATCAGTGATACTATCTTGCTCTTATAAAACATATTTCCACACGACATCATGGCCCTCTTTGCCCACGTACTCCGCTTCGGATATTTCGTGTGGCAAAACAATTTTTACCTTCAAAAAGAGGGTAGAGCCATGCCCCCCCCCCCCCCCCCCCCCCACACACACACACAATAGGGAACTTTTATATGGAAGATTTTGAGCAACGAGCTCTAGAGTCAGCTTGCCTAAAACCCAGAATTTGGCTCATATACATCGACGATATTTTCGCCATTTGGGCCCATGGCCGCGAAGCACTAAATACATTCCTTAGCCACCTGAACAAACAACACAAACGCATCCAATTCACTATTGAAATAGAAAAAACAACTCTCTTCCATTCCTAGACACACTTGTCACACATCTTCCTTCAGGCTGTCTCTCCTTCTCAGTTTACCGCAAACCTACACACACAGGCCAGTACATACGCAAAACTTCTTGTCACCACCCAACACAAAAACTAGGGATCATAAGCACCCTTAAACACAGAACTCAAACTATTTGTTCAAATGAACAAGCTCTTAACCATGAATATGAGACCATCAAACATACCTTTATAAAAAATGGATACAGTATAAAAACCATTCACAAGATCCTCCACAAAGATACCACTAATGACAAAAAAGATTTCAAGAATGCTATACCATATGTTAGAGGCGTTTATGAAAAAATAGAACACTACACAAATACAACATCAAAACCACCTTTAAATCCCCAACAAAATTAAGACCTACTCAGTTCTTCCAAGGATCCTCTGCCACACCTAGCCCACCCAGGGGTTTACAAAATACAATGCATATGTAACATACCATACATAGGGGAAACAGGGCGAACCATCCCAGTCAGGAAGGATGAACACAAATGACACATAAAATACCTCCATTTTGGAAAAACCGGCCTTTCTGACCCAAACACGCCACAGAATTGATTGGAAAGGTACCAAGTCCCAACACCGCACCAAAACCTGGTTCGAGAGGAAATTCAAGGAAACGGGAAATGCTTAAACACGATCCGAATCTGAATAAAAATGATGGTCTAACCATTCCAAGAATGTGGAGGACCCATCTGCAACCTTCATAAAGAAAAATCTCAATACAAGAAGACTTGGTGAAGTGTTTTTTTTTTTTTTCCCCTGAACATTCAATAGCAACCTTACTTGTTGTTTATTATTTTAACGGTATAATAGAACACAGAAACTAAGTAAATAATTAATTTATTCACTTGATGCTGATATTTCGCTGGTATTATAACCAGCATCTTCAGAGCACAAAAACACTGTTTGTCACAATACGCGAGACTAAAACAACATGGTGTACATTAACAAAATTGTAGCAGCAACACAAAGACTAGAGTCCTGATTTTGGCGCCCTCTATCTGAAAAAAAAAAAAAAAAAAAAAAAAAAAAACGCTATCATATATTGCTAGAGTCCTAGAAAAGTGCTAGTTTTTCCTTAATATGACTGTCTCCCAGATCTTCGGCAAGTTAATACAGCCATATTTGTTGAGATTTGGGGTGTGTTTTAGGGCTTCTGTCGCCTCTAAGAACAATCTCTCTGATTTATATGGGTTTCTGTGTAGTACTTTTGTGTTTTTCCAGTTGATCCTGTGTGCAGGGGTATCCAGAGCATGGTCTGCTAGGCCCGACTTCCCATAATGATATTTCCGGACGTATCGTTTATGTTCGCTGATGCGGATATTCACAGTTCTTCCTGTTTGACCGTAGTAGGCTTGATTGCATGAGCAGGGTACTTGGTAGACTCCTGGATGTGATAAAGGAGGAATGCTGTCCTTGGGTGAGCGGATGAGGGTGGCTAATTTGCTACATGGTCTGAATGTAGTGCGTAGTTTATGTTTAATGAGAATTCTTGAGATCTTTTCGGATGTGCCTTTAATGTAAGGGATGGTGACTGTTTTGTTGTAGTTCTCTGTGGTGGATGGTGGGAGGGGTTTCTTAGGAGTGTTTAGTATTTTGTTTATTTTTTGTGGATTGTAGCCGTTGGCCAAGAAGGTGTGGCGTAAGTGAGTCAGTTCAGCAGTAAGAGCCTTGTCATTTGAACAGATTGCTCTCGCTCTATGGGTTAGCGTTTTTAAAATGCCATATTGTTGAGAAGGATGATGGTGTGATTGTTTGTGTAAGTATCTGCCTGTATGTGTGGGTTTTCTGAAAACTGAAAATGATAAGGAACCATCTGGGAGACGTGTAATGAGTGTATCCAGGAAGGGCAGACAGTTGTTGGCTTCCGGTTCCATAGTAAAGTGGATTTTTGGGTGTTGGCTATTTAAATGTGCTAGGAATGTTTTCAATGTCTCAGGGCCATGTGGCCAAATGGCAAGCACATCATCAACATAGCGTAGCCAAAGTGTTGGTTTGAGAGTGGCTGTATTGATTGCTTGTTTTTCCAGGTGTTCTATGTAAAAGTTGGCTAGGGGGGGAGAAAGGGGGGAGCCCATTTGGCCACATGGCCCACATGGTCTTTGTGTTGCTGCTACAATTTTGTTAATGTACACCATGTTGTTTTAGTCTCGCGTATTGTGACAAACAGTGTTTTTGTGCTCTGAAGATGCTGGTTATAATACCAGCGAAATATCAGCATCAAGTGAATAAATTAATTATTTACTTAGTTTCTGTGTTCTATTATACCGTTAAAATAATAAACAACATGTTCGACGAACACATAAGTCTGTCCACACGTTTAAGCAACCTTACTGTACAAATCCAGAAGATAATCGTAATATATAAATATGAACTGTATAATTCCAGAAGAATCCTAGGACGTGAGGACTTCAGCAGAGTTTATTGTATTTTTTTTTTTTTTATTTTTTTATCACTAGAGGACAGGCTAAGAAAAAAGATTAGTTAACAATGTAGATGTAATTTACCTGTATAGAGTGCAACAACTTGTAGCTTGGTTCTTATACACATGTATCCTTCTGATGATGACCTCAATATAGGGGTCGAAACGTCAAGTTATTATTTTATTATTAATCAGTAAAATAATCTTTTCAACACGTGTGTTTTTTTTTGTCCCTAAATTCATAAATATGAATAAATATGGATTTACACTCTATTGTTTTGATAGCTCTAGTTTGCATTATCTATATACTTAAGACATACTCAGGAAAGACAAACTGAAATGTACTAGAAAACAAAGTCACACACTTAATGTGATGAGTGTTGTGTTGCATATATCAAGTGTCTAGAGCAGTTTCCAAAAGCAGTCTTTGCAATTTAAATTAGATTTGTGCAGTAACTTTGGTTTGTTCTCTCTGATGAAGTGATCTTTATCCATGATGTGTCCACTTCAGGATTATCCACACTGTATAAGTTTGTTTTTATTTCTGATCATGCAGTTTATTTTGTCACGAAACAGGTGTAAACTACACTGACAGCAGAACCATATACAACCAGAATGGAGAGAGAAGGTTCTGGCAGTCTTGAATCTCTGTCAGGAGAAGGTTCTGGGGTCGTAGACTGTTTTAGAAGATGGCATGTATTGTGTATGTATAATCTAGTTTAGAGCAGGTGTTGTCTTTATGTTCCTTTTAAAATGTGTGTCAAGATGCTTTGTATCTGTTTTCTTTAAATAATCTCACCCACTGCAGGAAGTGGGTGAGATTAGAGATTTGGGAGTGATGGTTGACAGTAGACTGAAGTTTAGTGGCCATATTGCTAGTGTTGCAAAGGCTGCAAATTGTAGCTGCTGTGATAACATCCTTACATGTTAGTACTCTAGCATGTAAGGATAAGGAAGTGGTTGTATAAAGCACTGGTCAGACCACACTTGGACTATTGTGCTCAGATCTGGTCACCTGGTTTTCAATGTGATGTGGAGACATTGGAGAGGGTCCAGAGGTGAGTGGCTAAAACAATATCAGGACTTTAGAATGCTGACTATCGAGAAAGTTGGAAGAAATGTGGATTGCAGAGTTTGATGGATAGGAGGAAGAGAGGAGATATGATAGAGACATTTAAGTTAGTGAGAGGATTTTATCAGATTAATCCAGAGGGGATTATAAAAAGAGTAGAAGGTAAGAGGGGAAGAACCAGAGGTCATTCCTGGAAGTTATGTAAAAGTGTGGTGAAGAAGGGTGTATGAGGATAAGATTTTTTACATGGAGAATTGTCAGCAAATGGAATGCTTTACCAGAATGTGTTAATGCAAGGAGTGTTAAGGATTTTAAAATTCTATATCAGGGGGTGGGGAACCTTTTTTAGTATCGAGGGCGAAAATTGCTAATTTAAAAACTTCCACGGGCGACTGGAAAATTTTGACTCTTATATATAGTGTATGCAGTGTGCAATATATATCTCAATAAGTAAATGTGCAACATTCTCATCTGATATGGTATCTTTTAATTAGAATTGTGTAGACATATAATTATAACAATCAAGCAATGGCTATATTTAATTTATTTAAAAAATGATATTTATTTTATTTTAACTGAGAACTTTATTAAAACAATAATAGCATAATAAATATTTCATCAAAGTTAATGAAGCTTACCTTTAATCTTCAACTTTTTAGTGAGAAGGCTGAAACCGCTTTTTTTGTGAAAGCTTAGAAATATTAGCTGCCCTCGATGGGACGGCTACTCATAGTTCATTGGCAAGATTTTCATCAGTGAGTTTTGTACGAAGGCGATTTTTTGCCAGACTTAATTTTGAAAAAAATTGCTCGCATTGATAAGTAGTAGTAAACTGAGAAGCTATTTTCAAGGTGTTATTTTTTAAAGAAGGGAATTTCCCAGAATCAATAGACGATTCTTTTAAATTTTCATATTTCTTATGCATTACTCAAATAATGCCATTCAAGATTATATTTTTTGTAAACTGCAACATGTTCGTTACAAATAAGACAAATGCACTTGTCATTAATTTCAATAAAGAAGTATAGTTCTGTCCATTTTTCACAAAACAGAGCACATTCACCACTTCTTTTACGCGTTTCACTACAACTTGTCATTTAAAAAAATAAATTGAATAAAGTTGTCAACTGGCTAATTACAAGGCACTCGCAGTACTGCATGAGAAAAACAAAGTCAAAAGTCTACATGTTTTGACACTCGGGAAAATTGAGAAGCAACCAATCAGAGAAAGTCTGAACTTTGCCCGCAAGAAATGCTCCTGATTTCTTTTTATTTTAATGGCTGGTCTCGATTTGATGGTTGCCAGACATATGACGATCATATTTTATGTAATATAGTTATTTTTGATTTTGTATATTTAATTATTTAAATTTAAATTATTATAAAATTTTATTTACATGTACATATGAGTACATCAGCAAAGGGCGAATTAAAATAGACTCGCGGGCGAGAGGTTTCCCACCCCTGTTCATATGATAAATATGTTTTCAGTTGAATGAACCTTCCACAATGAGTCTGTCGACTCCATGGTGGGTGTAATAATAATAATAATATTTCAGGTGATTAGAGAAGGCAGCTGACATAAAGGAAAAGTTGGTGCTTATTGAAGATCTAAACAGCAGACTAGGAGATGAATACAAGACATATAGAAATGTTACAGTCACTCTGACACCATGTTTGCAAATAAAGATGCAAAAATTCACTTGGAGAGTAAGAGAGAAGAAAAGTCTCATTGACTATGTTATTGTTTTTATATCATTCCCACACATGATAAGCTGCAAGACCTATAGCAAACAAATACCATGTGAAGGCCAGGGTTTGTAAAGTAATCTGTTGATATTCTTCTTGACCAGTTGGTCAAGAAGAATATCAACAGATTCATGAGGAATACTTCTTGTGGAAAGCTATACCACAGAACTGATGTAGATGGAATTAAAGATGACTCAGAGTACCAGATGTGGTGAATCTGCAGTTCAGCTTTTAAGGATATTGAGTAGCTCTTGCTCATGTTCCTGTACTTTAGCAGAAATGGGATGGTGTGGGGAAGGCATAATGAATGCTAGTTTTGCTGAACAGTGCCCAGCGAAATATGAAAAGAATCTGTGAGAGAGAGATGGAGTCATCAAACAATTGAACTACATCAAGAATTTCTGGAGGGGATCTTAGGTGTAGCACTCCAAATCGAGAGCAATATTCTGCTGCTGAAGGTTTTTTCCCATTTGGTTATACTATAAATTAAAGATACCAAGAAATTATATACAGGCAGTCTCCAGGTTACGAACGAGATATGTTTCTGAGAATGTCTTTAAGTTGGATTTGTACATAACTCGAATCCCCTGATGAACAGCGCATATACGGTAATAATAATAATAAAACTCCTGTGTTAGCTGCTAACGTAAAGATGCTGCATCTGTAAACAAACTAGTTAAAAGAAGTTTAAAAGTTTTACTAGTTTAGAAGTTTAAACTAGTAAACTTCTTCTGCATATGTAAACAAACTAGTTCCCAAATTATTAATTTCATTATTAATTATCCTTATGAGGTGCCTTGTGAGATCATAATTCGGGTCGTCCGTAACCTGGGGACCGCCTGTACTTGATTTAATCCTTTTTCCAAGTGTAAGCAAACAAAGTTTACGCCTAAAGTATTTTCTGGACTGGGGCTTATTATTATATATTTACAACTTATTATTATAATACTCTGGATTAGAGATAGTTAGTTGTTTAAAGTTTTTCCACTTGGAAAAACTTTCCAAGGTGCAAACTTTGTTTGCTTACACTTGGATAAAGGATTAAACCAAGTATATGATTTCTTGGTATCTTTAATTTATAGTATGACTTCTGCATTACTTCAACCTTGGTATCACCTCTGGGTCTGGCTCCCACTGATGAAACCTCAGTAAAGGTTGAAACCAGTCTGGGTAGTGACCCTTCTGATAACTCATAGCATTATACATGTCTACAAGGAGATGTGCTTTGTATCATGGGATACCAAGGCAAGTGATGTGAATTCAGTACCACCTTTGCCACAAGTTGCCCCAGTCTTGAAAATACTTCAGGCACAAACTTTGTTTGCTTACACTTTTATAAAGAATTAAGCCAAGTATATAATTTCTTGGTATCTTTAATTTATTGATAGCAATATTCTGTTGAGTGCATTTGTGCAGAGCAAGTAAACTGGACGGAAGAAAAGTAATGTCTTGAGAGGGGGAAAAAAGTGCCAGTCATATGCAAATGATGTTCTATGTGAAACATCTCTGTAGAATGTAGTTTTTGTGAAATAAAGAAAATAAACAGTTATTATTTTTAATTGATTTATTAGATTACAGGAGTGCAAGATACAATTGATTTGTGGTAACTAAAATATGAGATAGAACTGCGATTGCAAATCATGTAATCCACACTGAAAAACTAACTGTAGAAGTATACTGCTTCTTGTCATTACTATAGTAGTATAAATTAAAGATACCAAGAAATTATATTCCTGGTTTAATCCTTTATCCAAGTATAAGCAAACAAATTTGCACGTGAAGTAACTTCACAGCTGGCAACTCATATAAAGAGGCTGATGATTTCACATCACTTACCTTAGTATCCCATAATGCAAAGCACATATCCTTACAGACATGTATAATGCTATGCATTATGGGAAAGGTCACTACCCAGACTGGTTTCGACCTTTATTGAGGTCTCATCAGCGGGAGCCAGAGCCTGCAGTGATACGAAGGTTGGAGTAATGCAGATGTCATATTTCCATATACAAGTAGACAAAAAGTGTCACACCTTATTACTAAAATACTCTGGATTAGAGATAGTTGTGCATGTGAAGTTACTTCATGTGCAAACTTTGTTTGCTTACACTTGGATAAAGGATTAAACCAAGAATATAATTTCCTGGAATCTTTAATTTATAATATAACCAAGTAGAAAAACTTTCAACATTTGCTATAGTACGTTTTGTGTTCATAGTGAACCCTAAATTCTTTTAGAAACTTGAAGAAGTGTAATGTAGTGCTGTGCCATTGTAAAATATTTATAATTGGTTACTTGCTACTTCTAATTTGTAGATATACTGTTAATATCTCTTTATTGATCTACCTTAAGTATTCCTTCTCATGCCTAGAATCTCCAGATATTTATTTGTTTAATGATTGCACCCATGAAGTATAGGCAAAAGAACGCTTTCATACCCCAGTAGATCAAGAATTAGCTATATCTTATCCTCGCCTCGGTTTTTGCAGTCATGGCAAAATATTCGCTACCTATCTTAAATCACTTCTAGCCTTCGGGTTCCCGTTTGCAAGTCCGAATTGTGTTTTTTGGGATCAGTGCATTGCAAAAGATTGGATCTGACAACACTTTAAATAATAATAACAAACAAGTTTAATTAATGGTCTAATATTTGTACACATTACATGAAAATACAAGTTTGGTTCACAGAGGACTATTTCTTAGCCTTAAAAGATCACTTAAATTTGATTGCTAGTATATTCTCTTGCACTCACTTAATTAAATCTCCAATAAACCTATTTTATATCACAACTATTAGGAAATATCGTATACATCATAGATATCCTTGGTGCTCATATCAATCGTAACTTAGCTTCATTCAGGCACCACACGCACACACACACATATATATATATCTCAGAATCTTATTTTTTTCTTGAACACTTAGTTAAAACTCTGGTAATTACATTGGTACAATTTATGTCATCAAGTTCTAACCATTCCTATAATATGATAGCAGGTAAATACTTCAACAACAAGAATTAACACAAGCACACATTTAGTTATCAAAAGAAATTCAATAGCCCAACTTCTTCCGTGGGAAGTTAACTGCGTTCATGTTTCATTCGTCAGTAATTACACACATTTACGAGTAATGATTACACATTAAAACTACCCCTAGTTAGATAACTTAACAATTCGATAGGGAATTTTCACTTAATTCACAGACATTTAATGAAAAGATGGACTCACGTGGGTCTCCTCCCATCTTGCATGTATTTTCCTTTCCTTATTCCTTTTCTGGTGCTTGAGGGGTCTCTCCTCCGTTCCATGTTTTTGGAATCTTTCTCTTGGAGTCACAGGGCATCGAAGAATAATCTCGACAGCTAGCGGGATATAGGGTAGGCTTTCCGGCGTCTTGAACTGCTTGGCGAAGAAATGTGTAGGTCAGGGCATACACTTACTCAACAGAGCGGCATAGCTTCAGGTCCAATACGTCAAGATTTCTCCTTGGCTTATTGCCTCCAGATATCTACGGCTGCAACTTGAGTGGCTCTCAGTGGATGGATCTCAGTCTTCCCCTACGGAACTAACGGCACCTCTCGATCTCTTGTGGATGGATCACTCCAGATAAAAAAAAAAAGTAAGCCCTTTTCATCTCAGATCCACACCTTTTAATCGCCAATGGATTAAGTTTTTGGACCCGTAATGTCCCCGAGCAAGTCTTGTGCGTAGTTATGAGAACCCTGGATAATAACATGCGACTTAATGGTTCTCGAATTTTCACCGACAAAATCTTACTTTCCCTCTTTACCTCCTTAATCCTACCTACGGGACTTTCCTTTTGATTCCCACTGCGCCCTTTCAATATTGACCTTGAAGGTCACCTGCGACGGAATTTGTAAACAATTTTCAAAAGGCACTCTTTGGCGTTTCTCTTGGTTTCATTACCTCCACATCTCTTCTTGAACAATGAACGAGTTAATTCCCTTTGGGCTTATTTTGTTTTTTACACAGGTAACTAACTTTACATAGAAAAATAGATACATTTGTACAAGGAAATATGGGTGTATTTCCACTGTAAAAGGTCAATGTTTTTGATCATTTATATTTTGGGAACATCGAAATTTTACAGAGGACCTGCAAATTAGCATCAGAGAAATCACTGTTGAAGTCACCATTCAGAATAATTGGTATCTGATTATTTTTCTTCACCAGTGCAGTACAGTCACTGGTATAAGGCAGAAGAACAGACTTCTTATTTAGCCAAATTTCAGAGAGCATTAAACATGTTTTGAGCAACTGCATCCATGAGATCTTTGGAATGAGCTGGAAGATTGACAATTAAGAGAAAGAATGAATTAATATGCTTTTCTGTCTTTGAAAGATCTGAGTAAACAGTGTTATACGATTCTCAATGGATTATTTGCTAAACCTTCAAATTCCTTTTGGAGAGGCATTGTCAATTGCATATTTCCCAATCCATGATGAAAGGTCGTCTTGTCCATTAGGAGAAACAAAGTGGAATCTCTTTATATCAGTTACTATGGATAAGGTGTTGAAACCAATGACTGCTCTTGGTTCTTTTCATCCATACACAACCAAATCAAAACTTTCTCCTCGAGATTTATCAATGGTTATAGCACAAGCCAGAATTGGGGTAAAGTGATACCATTTAACTGATGTTGTTTTATTGTTATTCCAAACATACTGCCTGTACACAGTGAAATTTTCTAATTCAATTTTCATAATTTTCGGATTCAATTCTTGTCAGTTGACACAAGCTCCATTCGCTAATTCATCAGAAATGTCCATATTTGTGATGGTATGATTTGTCACCAACGAGGAAGTTTGTTGGGTAGACTACCAGTTTCTCAAACCAACATTTTGTGTAGCTTCTATCATATACTTGCTTCTTGCTCTGCATTTTTGCATCCAATGAACATGTCTTGAGCAATTAAAGTCACTTTGTCTTCTGATCAGTTAAAGGCTGAGTTATAATAATTTGCAGAATGATTGCTACAAAAGTCTTATACAATTGGCAAAAGTCTATCATCTTCTTCGGTTTAGAGGCGTTAATTGATCTTTGTAGGCTTTAAGTATGACAATCTAAAATGATGTTTTTTCTTTTTTGTTTATAATTTAAAATTTTCACGTTTTTCTCATCCAGAATGATGAATGAAAATCAACACACTTGGAAATTTTCATAACAATCCCATTTTCACAAAATGGGATGACTCCAATTAATTGCTCCAAATTGAAGCAATACCAGATAGAGACTATTATAAGCTGTTTTAGCAGGTATGACATAGTTACTTCCACCTTCTGATTTTGTAACTTGCATACTGTGAGTTTATTCCCTGTCGAAACATCATTTGTGTGTATGTGTGCCAGCAGATCAGATGCATATTCTTCTCTTTATATTTCCCTCATGATTTCTCTGAATGGTGATAATTTTTATCTGTTTTTTTTTTTTTTTTTGGAGGGGGGGGGCAATAGCTTGAGGTAAGGAATTGTCTGTGTTCATTACTTTGGCGGCACACAGAACAGACTTCTGTGATAGTGTGCTTTTCTCATGATGATCTTTTGCCAGTGTATTCATGCAACAACTCACTGGAACACTCTCTTGATTATGCTACAGGAGTTCCCTCTGTTTATAGTCCACCATGTCTGAACTATTAGTTGAGTACAAAAACAAATTGTATTTTTGCTTTTCATTTCGTTGCAATATTTGTAACAGTTGTATTATAATTATAATGTATAAAATTTCATGAAATTTACAGGAAGAAATTAGGTTATCTGGATGAAGGTATATTTGCCTCTTTTGTTTGTATTATATAACTTATCCTGTGTTTATTTATTTAGATGTTTTCTTTTTAATTGTGTTTTATATTATGTACTGTGTGATGTTTTGCATTCTTTGTTGGTTTTATTTTATTTAATTTTTTTTCCATATGACACCATACAGACGACAATGTGCCCCTTGTCGTCTGTATGGTGTCATGTTGCTGAAGTCTCTGGACATTCAAACTTGCCATATGGTTTTCTGGAATTCTCAGTTATTTGAGAGAAGCTTGTCTCCACATCTACATGTGCTACTACACAATCTGTCACAGTAGTTTCTTCCATCAGGAATTGCATGATACTCATCTTCTAAGTTTATTCCTTGATATTTCACAATCAAAAAGATGGCAGGTTTTCTAGAAGTTGAAGATGCTGTACAAGTGATGTGATTAACAATCCAGAAACAGGAATCTGATCTTCACTGTTAAGTTGAGCATCACTAAATGTGAAGAAAAAATAATTAAGGACTGTGTTCTGAGAAAAATGACAGAGCCGTGATTCAAAAGCATTGAAAGTGACTAGGTTTGCCCTATTCCAGGATGGTGAGATCAGTGTTTATGACACTTATTGTAAATAATCTTGAAGCTTGAGCACTTCAAGGTTGGTCATGTAAGTACAATGAATGGATAATGTTATCAGTAAAATTGTGAATAAATCAAGCAATTGAGCAAATAAATGCAGCATTTTACCCTCTTGTAATGCCTATTTTTCAGTGGTTTCCCCCCCCCCCATTTAAAAAAATGTCAAGCACAGATCTCTACCATAAGATAAAGTATAGCAGTATAATTCATAAAATTATGTGAAGGCTATCGTGCTTATATGTCTTTTATTATTATTATTATTATCATCATCATCATCATTGCATGGGCACCTTGATGAGCTCCTCCTGCCTTTGCTAACCACACTTTTACCCAATTTACACGGATGACCCCATATTCTGTCCCCTACAGCCAAGTGCTGAAGCATTTCCCCTACATCAGTACTATAAAAGCCTTTAAGTAGGCTTTAAGTAATCCATGTTCTGTCCCCTACAGCCAAGTGCTGAAGCATTTCCCCTACATCAATACTATAAAAGCCTTTAAGTAACAAAATATAAGACTTATTGTTAAACTGACCATAGATTTTTAATTCGTACGTATGTTCGTACAATATTGCCTACCGGTTTTGCTAATAACTGACTAGCTTTTTCAAGGCTTGCACAGTACAAAAAAATGATAAATGCAAAAAAGGTTTAATGCAAAAAAACGTTAGTACCTGTTAGGTAGCTAAGGTAACACATTCGCATAACATTTCTACTCAGTATCATGAACACGCGTTACATGCAAACAAGTAATATGATTATTCGCATACTGTAGTTCTGTTGAACTGAGGGAATTAATTAGATTTTTCTAAGTATCATTCAGTATGGCCCCTTGATTTCTGTTTAGGTTGCTGCCTGTACATAGCACTACTGCTGCTGCTGCTTCTTTAAATAATCGATGTCTGTAATCTTCGTCTACGTAGGGCATAGAGCTGTTATTCCAGTCTATAGTGTGGTTCGAAGTTGAAAAGTGATGTGCTAACCCTGAGGTGTGATCATTGTGTTGTGATTTACATCGCCAACATGCTCTTTCTGTCTTATTTCCAGGCTTCTCGAAGTTTGTCCAATGCAGGAAAAACCGCACATGCATGGAATATTATACACACCTTGATATTTATAAAATGGAACACTGTCTTGAGGAGATCTTAGAACCTGTCTGATGCTAGTAGTTGGTTTAAATACAACCCTAATGTTATGGGCCTTGAACAATCTCACAATTTTGGTGGAAATTGAACCCATAAAGGGGATGACTGCTGTTGAAATTTGCTGCGAGACTGTTCTTTCTTGTTGGTTATTATCTTTGTTGCTTTATATAGAAATTTTGATTTGCCACAGATGCCATCTGTTCACTCCCATAATCTTTCTTGGAACTCTCTGTGGTCTCTGCTCTTTAATCAAGTGTTTTATTTCTAATCCGGTTCTCAGTCCATAAGTTAAAATTGGTTTGAATATTAGCTTGTATGTAGCTAGTTTAGTGTTTTGACTCATTACTCTCATATTCGAAAGAAATTTTTTTCTGTTGTCTATGTCCATATTTCTCCTTCAGATCTTCCTCTACATTATCTTTCCACTTCTTCCTCCTTGTATTTCCATCATCATGATACTTCGTCATTCATATTTTTCATTTTGCCTCATTACGGTCCATACCATCTTAATCATTCTTCTTGTATTTTGTTTGTAATTGCAGTCACCGTTACAGTACTTCTGATGTTTATTCCTCACCTGATATTGCTCTTGAATATTTTTACAACTTTTCTGCATTTAACAGTCTTTCAAAATAATTACTTTGAACATCTAGGATATCTTCATATTGTCTTTATTATCTAGGATTCATTTTACAGTACTCTTTCTTCCATTTCTAAGCTTTTTCAATAGCCTCCATTTTGCCACCTTCCTGATATTTGTTTTCTGTGTTCTTACTAAAATCTTCCCAAGACTTTTGTTTAGATATTTTTACACACTGCTTGCTTTCTTCTGTTTTTCTCTGTATTCTCTTGTCATTTGCTGACTTACTTGGTAGGAACTTATATATGCTTTCTTCTTTTTCAAGACTTCTCTCACTTCTTAAACCTACCATGGAGTTGTGATTTTTCTCCTCAGAGATAACTTTACCACATGCTTAATTCATTGGATGCCATTATTTTCTTCAGAGTTTGCCCCTGACTCTTGAAGGTTTAATTATTGTTATCACACTTCATTTTTCTTCAAGCAGTATTTGTGTACTTATGTCTCCAGATTTCCTATGAAAGTCGCTCAACTTCAGTTCTTTTTTTAAACACTTTTTTACATATTTTTATTTTCTGTATAATATTCAGTTTTATTTTGCTCAAAACTAAATAGTGATCACTTCATATTTTGAATACTGTATGTGCTCCTCTGTGTCCTGAACCAGGATGAAGATATTGCGCTCAACAATAATGTAGTCAGTGAGACTTTTTCCTGTTCCTGTATCTTTTCTCGATATATATTTATTCATATCTTTGTCTGAACATGAAGTTAATGATGACTAATCCATGTCGTGAACAGAAATCCAGCAGGCACTTACCATTATTATTAGCTGTGTCCTTTTCTAGAAATTTTCTTAACCCATCTTAGCTGCCTTCTCTAATGACTCAAAAGATTCCTCCACTTCTTCTTTAGTAAAACCTTGTGTTGGAGCATAGTCACAAATAAGTAACATTGTCTAATTCCCCATTTTGAGATTTACTGACATCACTCTACTCAATATTGACTACCATTCAAGAAGATTATTTTTATGTTTGATGTTGAAGACTATAGTTACTTCTTCCTTTCTGTGATAATCACTGACTAAATATATAAAATATCGTAGTTGTTATTTAGAAGAATTTCAACTGCTTTTGACTTTTTCATTTCAGTAATACCACTTATCTCGATGTTGTACTAGTATAATTGTTCTGCTAGTTCCACTTCTTTTCCATTTGAATTTGTTCCAGTTTATGACCCTAGTTTCCTGAACAAAACAGCAGGGAGCTTATTTGACTAGGCAATGTCCAGCCAGCTTGTACTACCATACAATTGTTGTTTATGTCAATAAAGAATGCAATTTGGTTGGACCCAAACTGCAGCCCATCCATGTTTCTTCAGTATCCAGATAGACTCACTAACAGGGTGCACCATGAGGTAAGGATGGGAAATTACATCAGAAACCCTGTTGGTTCTTTGTCTTCATTAAAAGACTATGTGGATACTGAGGTCTCCTCCCAGTTATCTAGCTTTGACCATTAAACCATCTCTTTTACTTTTTTAATAAAAGATAAGTCTTTCTTGGAAAATGTAAACAGATTGTGTTAAGGAATAGATACATATATGTCTAAAAAGAATAGCACCAAACATTAAATCTGTTTTGTTCAATTGCATTGTATTTCTGAGCTCTCTGTTATGTTGGAGGTTTAATGGATTTTTTTACAACACTCAGAATGAATTAAATTAGAATTTAATACTCCTATATTTCGTCCTAGTCACTAGGACATCTACGGGGATTACAAAAACAATTAATGTAACATGCACACAAAAACTTACAATACTAAGCCCAACCACGTGGGTGACACTAAAGTCCTATCTAGGTGAAGCGCCCTCTAAGGGCGGTAGTAGGTGGCCTGGAATGTATGGTGGGACCTCTGGTGATGAGTGTTTCCCAAATCTTCGGAAGCTTAATGCAACCGTATTTGTTAAGATTTGGTTGGTTTCTGAGAGCTGCTGCTGCTTCTAAGAAAAGTCTCTCTTTCTTGAATTTGCTGTGGTGGAGCATGGTGGTTTTCTTCCATGATACTCTGTGGGTGGTGTCCAAAACATGGTCAGCCAAGCCTGAATGGCCATAGTTGTGTTTAACGATGTACGACTTGTGTTCCTCCAGGCGGATGGATGCTGATCTGCCTGTCTGTCCAAAGTACGCAAGCTTACAAGAACAGGGTACTTTGTAAACTCCAGGCAGAGAGAGGGGGGGGAGCTGATCTTTCGTAGAACGGATAAGGGTAGCAAGTTTGCGGTAGGGCTTGTTTGCTGTGTGTAGGTTATACTTTTTAAGTATCTTGGCTATTTTTTCCGAAGTGCCTCGGATGTAGGGTATGGTGATGGCATTTTTAAATTCTTGTTGACGAGATTGATGGGGAATGGGGGAGGAATTGATTATTTTTTTGATACTGTGTGCACTGTAGCCATTGGAGAGGAAAGTTCTGTGTATGTGGTTAAGCTCATTAGCGAGGGCGGTTCCACTGGAACAAAGATTGTGGGCTCTCTTGGTAAGGGTTTTAATGATGCCATATTGTTGTGAGGGGTGGTGGTGGGAGAGTTTGTGAATGTATCTGCCTGTGTGTGTGGGTTTTCTGTATACAGTGAAGGCAAGTGTATCATTGGGCAGGCGCGTGACTAAGGTGTCTAGGAAGGGTAAACAATTGTTCTTTTCCTTTTCCATAGTAAACTGGATTCTTGGATGTAGGCTATTGAGATGACTGAGGAAGGTGTCTAACGTGTCTGGGCCATGAGGCCAAATGAAGAACACATCATCTACATATCTTAGCCAGATAGAAGGTTTGAGTGGGGCTGAGTCTATGGCTCGTTTTTCGAAATCTTCCATATAGAAATTGGCATGGGGGGGGTGAGAGGGGGAACCCATGGCGGTTCCTTCTATCTGCTTGTAGATTTTGTTATTCCAAGAGAAATATCCTGAGTTGATGGCAAAGGAAAAGAGATCTAAGATGTCAGAGGGGAAAACGTTTTCTAAGAGAGATAAAGTGTCAGTTAAAGTGTGCATGTTACATTAATTGTTTTTGTAATCCATGTAGATGTCCTAGTGACTAGGACGAAATATAGGAGTATTAAATTCTAATTTAATTCATTCTGAGTGTTGTAAAAAAATCCATTAAACCTCCATCATAATGTCCTCACAGCACTTAAGCCTCTACACAAGAATTCTGAGCTCTCTGGTTTGTGATTGTCTCTTAGAAAAATCATTAAACCTAATAATTAGTTTAAACTAGCACATAAACCTAAATACTAGACTCATAGAAAAGTATTTAGGTTTATGTGCACGGTTTGGCTATGAATCATTAATAAATGAAAGGAATGATATATAGTGTGCACCAGTTTTATTAGCATATACTATAATTGCCTTAATAATCATCATTCTCTTTGTTAGATAAGTGTGATTTTTATATCTGTTTCTGTATCATTATTATTCTAATTATTAAATTTTTGTTGTCTAAATGCCTTTCTAAATAGTTGTAACTGTTAACTTCTCTTATTTCAATATACACATTTCTCACCCTCTAGCGATGTTTTAAAATCCGATTCCTTGTTGAATTGTTTGTTTCCTGGAGATACTGGCAAAGAATCACCTAATCCAGCAAATTGGTATCAGTTAAAAAAAAATGGGTAAATATTATTTGAAATGTGTAGTACAGTATTTTTAAAACAATAAAAAATTGCTGCTATTCTTTCTAATTATCCTTTCAAGATGTAACAAAAGTGAAAATTGTTATTTTGGTGTATTGATCTTTTGAAATATGGTGCGTGTGTGCGTGCACACACACACACACCCATTGTTGAAATAAGTAATGGGGCAGCACTATATTTCAGAAAAATCTAAATTGCATGCACATGCCCTTCACACTTGGTTCTCCTTTATTCCTAATCATACATTGTGAACTGTAAAGTCCACCAGGAATAAAGGAGAACCAGGTATTTTGGACCTTTTTTTCCTTTACCAAGATTGATAGTTCATCTACCATTGTTGGACATGCTGATTTCATCAGTACATGCTAGAGCATTTGAAACACCTACCTCAATGGTTTGTCATTTTTCCCTATACAAATATCAAAATGATGTATCATGATTTATCATTGCACTACTTTTGATTGGAGTTATCTTGAAGGTTTTTTGTTTTCTCCATTGGTAGAAAAGTATTATACTTGACAGGAAATTATATTTTGGTTTCCTTCTTTTATCTAACTTTACATAGGCAGATATTTGCATTGAAATGCAGAGTGATCGAAATGAAGGGATCCCTGTTCTGTTTTTGGCTTTGTGGAGCACTGTCCAGTGATCCAAATGCTGTGAAACTTTGCAGCAATACAGTGTGTGTCATGCAGAAGCAATATCTGAAAAAAAAAAAGGGGGGGGGGGAAGAGTTCCAAAATTCAGGACCAGCCCATTACAAACACCAAATGCATGGGATTTGCATATTGTGCAACTCGGCAGGTAGCAGGAGGAGTTTAAAAAAATGGACACGGGGTCCCCCATTCTGATTGTTAATACTGTTCACAGTGATGACACTAACCTTGCTTTCCTCATGAAGCTGTACTACCAAAACAACTGCAATGCTGTTACTGCATTTCGTGAAGTTCATCGCCTGAACAAATGTCGACAAGGTATACTATTTCTATATGCTCTGTGATGAATGATCAGTCGTTTTAAAGAAATGGGATCTTTGGGAGATAGACTGGGCAGAGGTCACAAACCAGCCAGGTGAATGAAGTTGCTACTGCAATTGTGGAGCAGTCCATGAATAACAGCATTGGTTCCTGCAGTTCATGTGCTGTATCAAGACATATGGATGTTCCTTACACAACTATTTAGAAAATTCTATGTAAGATTGTGCATTTCTACCCATCGCACATTATCCTGACAGAGGAGTTGTGCCTGAAGGGCTTTGAAAGTTGACTGACATTTGCTTTAACATTCCTTGCTCAAGTATAGTTGGATGATTTTCTGGGGAGATGAGGCTCATTTTCACCTGAATGGAGCTGCAAATACCCACAGTTGCTGGGTATGAGCTATGCAAAATCTGCATGCAATCCAACAGATTTCTTTGCATTCGCCCAAAGTTAATGTCCGGTGTGGGTTTACAGCTTTGTTTATCATTGGATCATTCTTCTTTGAAAGCATTCACCAGTCAGGTCATGTGACCTGCTGAGAGGTATTGTGATATGATAAAGTCATCAGAAAGAAAGCTGACAAAATAAAGGAAAGGCAAGTTCTCTTCTGAGATCTAAATAGCAGAGCATACCCAGCATTATGCAGAAATGTTTTCGGAAGATTTAAAGAGTAAAGCAGTGCTAATAATAATGGCAAGCATATTCTGCATTTGTGTTCGTGACATGTACTATTAATTCTTGAATGCTGACAATGGGAAGCTCTTTCCTAATATCCTCATTTTTAATATGATACTGCCATTGATGCCATCTGTTTACTCCCCTAATTTATCGGAACTCATATCTGTAGGGTCCAGTCTTTGGTCAAGTATTTCATTTCTAACCAAGCTCTCCGATCCATAAGTTAAAATTGGTTTGAACACGGTCTTGTACACAGCTATTTTAGTATTTTGACTAATTTCTCTCTTATTATCATTCTGAATTTATTACAACAGTCATTTGTTTTAGTCAGATAATCTTGTAGAGTTGTACTGGATTTAGTTAGTATAGCATAAAATGGAGAGTTAAGATTAACATATCCAATTTTGATATTAGGTTTATTGCCACTCTCTTTCATAATGTGAACCATATAGATGATGAATATATATATGGAATGGAGATAATGTACATCCTTATCTCACACCTGATTTAGCATCATACCATCTTCCTGTACCTCCTTCAATTCTAACTGCTCACAACTCAAATAAAGACTATGTATTACTTGATATAATGTCCCATTTACACCATGTAACTGGTGTAAATGGAACATTGTATTATTATATCATAATTTCCTCTTGGCACTTTGTTATATGCCTTTTTCAGATTAATAAGACTTCAATACAGATCCTTGATATATTCCCATTACTTCACTCTTTGTCTTAAAGTGAAAATCCAATCCTGACAACCTCTATTTGGCCTACATCAAGTTCTCATATTTAGCTTTTATTTTCTTTTTTATAGATAGGTGCCATGAGAGATCTACTTCAGTCATTCAAAATTTGACCTCCTGACCAGGCTTTCTGAATTATGCAATGTAGTTAATCGCTGTATGAGAGGTTACCCAAAAAACAACTGGAATCACTTGCTGTGCTCGCATTTTCTATTTCCAGATGATACAGTTAGGCATTGTGGGTGTGCACCAGTCTGGCAAGTGGCATCATCCTGTGTGAATTGGTTCATTGTCCTGGCTGGCCACAAGAAACACAGTGTGTATGAAATTTTGTTTACTTTTGGGTAAAACTGCAGCTGAAACTATTGTTATGCTTTGGCAGGCCTTTAAGGACGATACATTACATAAAACGCAGGTCTATGAAATTCTTTTCCTGTTTCCAAAGCAGGGACGTGTCAGTTGAAGACCAATCACGATTTGGTCAACCTTTGACATCAGCAATGATGAAAACATCATAAAGGTTTGTCAGGCAATCAGTGAAGATCATCGAGCAAGTGAGCAAGTTTCTGAAGAGATGAATTTGTTGGTTGCTGCACCATGACAATGCCATGTTCCATCCCACATGGCAGTTGTTCCCCAAGCTACTCCCCGATCTCTCTCTATGTAACTTTTTTTATTCCCATGAATAAGGAAACCATGAATGTGTGTGAAGTGAAAGAAAAGTTGCTGGAGGCCATAAACAGTATTCTTCAACAGTTCCAGAACTTTCCAGTAGTACAAAAAACTTTGGTACAAGTGCATTGACTCACAGGGAGAGTACAGGCAGCCCTCGGTTTATGCCTCACTTCTGCTCCTGAAAAAACGGCCGTATAATGAACCTAATTTTAATGGGAGGTACAAAGTTATGTTCTGCGTAGTCAAAAAATATGCACATGAAGTATGTGTAACATTACTATATTTAAAGCTTTGATAATACATGCATATATATTTGTTAAAATAAAATTATTAATAACGAAAACAAAACAAAATTATATACAAAAAATATGAAACTTCAAAAAGATATTACATATTTCTATGTTGAAGTTCCTGGTTTCGGATCACCTGCACTTCGTTTCAAGCTGCCTTGATGTTGTTAATGCCCTTCAAAATATTGAATGACCGGCAATAGTCTTTAATAGTTTTTTCTGAAGTGTCCAAGACATTTTTTTGAAAAAAAGTATCGGTGTTAACTACCTAGATTTTCTTTGTTTAAGGAGTTCAGTGTAAGGTCGAATAGATGCGATCACACTCCTTTTTACCTTCGCACTCTGTTCCCAAGCGTGGTCCATTTCGCAGAGTTCATGAGTCAGTGTCTCTATGCTTGCAGTGACACTCTGTAAATTGGCCGTTTTTATATTTTTCAGAGGACCTTCTTCGTTTTCTTTCTTCTAATTTGGATGCTGACTTAATTGTTTGGCTAATTCTTTTAAGTCTTCATTAGAAAGCGGTTTATCATGGCTCTCTAAGATTTCTGTCACATCTTCAGCTGTAATATCGTCCAATCCCACCTCTCGCGCAAGCTTTGTAACATCTTCAATAACATTCTCCTCTTGCTCTAATTCCTCGAAGTCGTGCATAAATGCTGGAAGACATTTTCGCCATGCTCCTTTTGAACACTTTGCTGACACTTCATTCCAAGCTGCCTTGATGTTGTTGTTACCCTTCAAAATATTGAATGACCGGCAATAGTCTTTAATAGTTTTTCCTGAAGTGTCCAAGACTCTTACCATTTCTTAAATGTTATACGGAGGTAATAGTCTTTGAAGATTGATATAATCCCCTGGTCCATCGGTTGCAAAAGCGATGTTGTGTTTGGGGCATGTAAATAACCTTGACATCCAATGATGTTCTTACTTCAGCAAGGTTTTGAGGATATCCAGAGGCATTATCCAAGAGAAGCAATGCCTTGGCTGGCAAATCATTTTCTTTACAGAAGCAAAGCACAGCAGGACAAAAATAATATGTGTACCAATCTATAAAAACATCTTGTATAACTCAAGCTTTCTTGTTCCATTTCCAATAGACTGGCAGCATGGCTTTTAGACCCTTGAAGACGCATGGTGTCTGTGAATAGTACACCAACATTCGTTTAAGCTTCAAAGTTCCGGAGACATTTGCACCCAACAAAAGCATAAGTCTATCTTTTGCAGCTTTAAAACCTGGAGTGGAAGGTTCTTCACAAGAAATGAAGGTGCATGATGACAAGTTTTTCCAGTAGAGCCCAGTCTCATCAACAAGGAAGTTATCCTCCTGATTTCATTTTTAATGTTTGTTCTACACAGTCTTGAAATTCTTTAGAAAAAGCAGCCGCTACCACAACATCCGCACTTGCTACCTCACCACATTATTTGACACTATGGCATTTACTACAAGACTTAAATCTGATGAACCAACCTTTGCTTCCTAAAAATGTTTCTTCGCTTCCATCTGTCTTTTTAAGATCCTCAAAAATTGTTTTTGCTTTCTTAGTTATAACAGCCTGCATCAGAGAAATGTTTTTCTGATTCAAGTCATCCAACCATAATGATAATAATTTTTCATGAAGTTTACCCCTACTATAATTTACATGTTTTGCACTTAGTACTGCCATAGATTGTTGCGTATTATTCTATCTGTATTTTTCATAATTGTAGTAACAGTCGATGGAGGTAAGTTCATACTTCTATAGACATTAGCATGTGTCTGTCCATCTTCCATTCTTTGAATCACCTCCATCTTCTTTTCAAGTGTGATTGATTTCCACACCTTCTTAACACCAAGTTCTGCTAACTTTTCTGCACTTCTTTTATCAGACATGGTATGTAATTACCTACTTTATCAATTTAAATACGTATGTAAAAAAAAAAAAATAAAAATAAAACAATTAGGTAGATTCAACAGTAAAACTAGGTTTGATACATATACATCGTAGTAGCTATGTAAACACTAGCGTGCCTGCTAGCATTGTTTCTCAGTCAGATCACACTACAGTAAGAAAGCACACATATGCATCCAGTGTTATTGTGAACCGTCATAAACCGATGGCTGCCTGTACTTTGAAGGAGACTAAATGAAGACAGGCTAAGAACAGCATATCAGAACATATTGGAAACTAAGCTTAAGACCCCAAGTGAAAAACAAAATATAAATACAAGAGCAGAACGACTGACTACAGTTCTAAAAAAAGCAGTAGAGGATAATTCCTGAAAGAGAAAAGATCAACAAGAAATGGATAACTCAGGAAACCCTAAAATTGGTACAAGAGAAAAGAGAACTGAAACTTGAAAGAGATAATTCTGAGGCAGCAGTTGAGTTATACCTTCAAAAATGCAATGAAGTATTGAAAGCTGGAAGATCTGATAAAGCCAAATGATTGGAGGACCAGTGCAAAGACATTGAACAGTACTATGGAGAACACAAAACTAGAGAGGTCTACAAACTTATAAGAAATGTCGATGGGAAGTGGCAAACAAGATCAGTAGCAGTCAAAGATGAAAATGGTAAAGTATTGATGGACAAGACAGAAATCATACACAGATGGACAAGATATTGCAGCGAACTATATAAAAATCAACTAAATGATACTGCAACAGAAGTAATCAAAGAACTAAAAGCACTCTCTCCACCAGCAGAGATCTTTGAAAATGACATCTTGGAAGAGGAGGTGAATAAGGCTATAAAACATCTCAAGAACAACAAGAGTCCTGGAAATGACAACATAATAGGCAAGATGCTAAAATATTGGGGAGAATATACAAGCTATGTAATGAAATATGGAGATCAGAGTATGCCTCGGAAGAGGTGGAAAAAATCGGTCTTGGTTGTTCTTCATAAAAAAGGCAGTGCTTTAGATTGCACCAATTACAGAACTATTGCATTAATGAGTCATCTTGGCAAAGTGCTTATGAAAATACTAACAGAACGCCTGAAGGGTCATATGGAGGCACATCTTCCTGGTGAGCAAGCCGGATTTCGACAAGATCGAAGTACAGTGCAACAAATACTCGCACTAAGACTAATAGCAGAGAAAGCTCTAAGAAAGAACAAAAAGATATACTGCTGTTTTGTGGACTTCCAAAAAAGCATTTGATAATATTGACCGAAATATAACATGGGCTGTCTTAGAATCCTATGGTGTGGACAATAAATTGATCTGCCTGCTGAAAGATATAAAGAGCCAAGCACAAGCAAAAATCAGAATAGCAGGTGAGACTGGAGACTGGTTTGCCACTTGTCAAGGCACAAGACAAGGGGACCCAAAATCACCAATCATCTTCATCACACATCTGGGAAGAACACTAGATAAGATTAAAGAAGCTGGAGGCATTTCAATAAATGGCATGAGAATAAACTACCTTTGCTTTGCAGATGACATCGTCCTGATTGAAGAAGACACAGCAAAGCTGGAACAGACACTATACACAGAAGGAAAAATATATGGACTAAATGTCAACTTTGAAAAAACTAAAATAATGATATTCGGACAACAGGAGTTACTGAACAGAGTTACAATAGACAGATTTCAGCTGGAAAATGTGGAACACTTCATATATCTTGGATGCCACATGATGCATGACTTGGATCCCAAAAAAAACATAAAAATTAGAATAGCCAGAGCAACAACTGTTTTAAAAGCCATGGACAAAATATGGAAGAGCCAAGCTATAAAGATGCAAACTAAACTGCACATTGTAGACACCTGTATCTTCAGCAGCATGCTTTATGGATGCAAGGCCTGAGTACTCCTGAATGAATCTGAAAGGAGGATATTGGCATTCGAGAGGAAACACTATAGAAAGATCTTGAGAATAAGCTGGATACAGAAAGTGAACACTGAGGAAATCTACAGACGAATACAACCAAAAGAAAACCTGATCCAGAAAATAATCAAAAGGAAACTATGTCTATTTTGCCATATATGTAGATTGAATGATGAGAGAAAATTAAAAACGTTGCTGTTTGGAATGATTGAAGGAAAGAACAAAAGAGGAGGACCAAACAGAGAATGGGGCGATGACATCGTCAAATGGTGCGGAAACTCTATACACAAACTGAGTCATCTTGCACAAA
Source organism: Typopeltis vanoorti (assembly GCF_054136105.1). NCBI lineage: Eukaryota > Metazoa > Arthropoda > Arachnida > Uropygi > Thelyphonidae > Typopeltis > Typopeltis vanoorti. The sequence goes on from NC_143552.1 coordinate 11,483,237, forward strand.
ATTGAATGCAATGGAAGAATCATATCAAGATGGCATCAGACACCTATGGGCATTGGACCCTTGGTTGTTGATGATGATGAATAGTTTTTTTGTTTTTTTTTTTAAATAATTCTATTTATTTTTGTGTATCCCCCTCCTCGTAAAACTTTTTTATCACCATATCTGAGCATTTCTGGTCATATATCTGTGATTCCACATGTGATTACTTGTTTCATTTGGCAGCTTTTCAAAATTATTACTTCAGACATCTAGAATGCTTTTATCTTCAGTTTTCATATAATGTTTATCACCTCTGATTCCTTTCTAAGCTTTTTCAATAGCCTCCAGGATAAACCTTCCTGATATTTATTTTCTGTGTTCTTCCCATGACTTTTGTTTAGTTAGTTGTACACAGTACTTCACTTTCTTACAGTTTTCTCTGTATTATCTAACATCATGCAAATCTCTAAGATTCTCTGAGATCTCTATTCTTAATCTGTAGGTGTGAATTGACAGTTCACATATGAAAGCTGCTTGATATGCTTGACTTTGAGTCTTTTTTAAAACCCTGACATATTTTACTCTTCAAGATGATATTTGTTTTTATCATCACCAATTTTCTGATCTGCATCCTCAAGTGATGTGCAGGATACTGTGACAGTATTGCCTAGTTTGCATCACTACTAATCTCCTTTAAACATTTTTCCTCCAGATTATTCTGTCATCATTATTCCAGTATTTTCAGATTTTATATTTGTCTTCTAGGCACTTTTGATTGTATCAATTCATCCAGACCTTAGTTCTCCTCTGTGTCTTTTCCTCTACTATCTAAGCAGCAAACACCTGTTTTGCTAACTTTTCCTCTCATTCGGTTAATATCACCTGACAATATCACCTTAGATTGGCTTTGCTCTTCCAGACCCTTTCTAATATCTTAATTTTTAATATAATTCTGCCTTTTGTCATCTCTAAAATGTTTTATGACTAAAGAACATGCAGTAATACCAAAGATATTTAATTATTTATTAAATTTGAAACTTACAGTATACCAGGTTTGTTCAACCATGAAGAACTGATAGCATCAAGGTTAATTAACATACAAATTAATATTGTATTATGTATAAATATTGTATGCATTTATAAAAAATATAGATAATTTGGATCATCTTTTAACATGATATCAACTTCTTTAACAATTACCTTCAGTTGTTAAATGCAGAGAGCTATCATGGCACGTGACTTTACATTTATTTAAGCATGAATTTATTTATTTTTCTTCATAATGATTTTTCAGCACATGGATGACTGTTATCTATTTATATATTTTTTTATGTTAAAGTCCTGATAAGGCCACCAGTTTTTCATGAGCAATTGAAACTAGTAGTTTGTAAGTTTTGAATTTAATGACTTATTAAATATTTTTGTTATTATTGCATGATTAATGTCATTTGTTCACTCCCACAATTTTTCTAAAAATTCTGATATCTGCAGTCTCCAGTCATTGATCATTAGCAGCATCAATTTCCTGATATCTACCCTCTTCCCCAAGGGGTTCAGGTTACTATTGAGAGCACTACATGATTAAGTTTACATTATTATTAATCTCCTATCAACAATTTTTCTCCACATCAACACTTCAATATTGTCATATCTAACATTTTGTGCTTCTAAGGCATTTTTGTCTGAATCAATCCACTAGACCTTTGTTTTCCTCTGGGTCTCTTTCCTGCCATCTTGGCATCAAACACCTGTTTTGCTAACCTTTCTTCACCCATTCTATTTAAGTAGCCATACCACCTTAGATTAGCTTTGCTGACACATTCTTGAATGCTAATAATGTCAAGTTCCTTTCTAATAATCTTCATTTTTAATATCATTGAAAACTCTCATAATTGGTTTACTCACCCAATTTTTCACAGAATACTCATATCTTTGGTCTCTAATTTTTGATCAAGTGCTTTATTTCTAATCCAACTCTCAGATCCATAACTTTAAACTGCTTTAAACACTATTTTGTATACTGCTAGTTTGGTGTTTTGGCTAAGATTCTTTCTTATTCCATATAAATTTATTAAGCCATACCAACTTTGCTTATCCGGTTGTCTGTTTTCAGATTTAACCTCCCATCTTCACTAAAAACTGTGCCTAAATAGCTAAAATATTTTACTTGTTCTATACGATCACCATTTAGAATGCATCTTAAATTTACTATTCTCCTGCCTACATTCATAGTTTTGGTCCTTTTATTGCTGATTTTCATGTCAAATTGGTTACAGCTGTTATTCAATTTAGTTAGAGAATCCTGAAGGCTTGCACTGGATGTGTTTAGGAGTACATCATCATCTGCATAAAGCAGAGAGAGAGAGAGAGAGAGAGATCTTGGATATCTTCAATTCTAATATCAGGTTTAATACTGCTTTCTTTCATAATGTGATCCACATAGATGATGAATAAGATTGGAGATAATGTGCATCCTTGTCTTACTCCAGATTTTATATCAAACCGTCTTCCTGTATTCCCTTCAATTCTAACTGCTGACTGACAACTTACATATGAACTATGCATAGCTCTGTATAATGTTCCATTCATTTTATAAAATTGAAGTGTTTTTGAAAAGCTTTTTTCTGTGTACCTTGTCGTATGCCTTTTCCAGATCTAAAAACTAAACCAGATCTCAATGTCTTCTTCTACAGAGTTTGCCACCGAGACTCCAAGCTTTTTTTTTTTTTTTTTTTTTTTTTTTTTCAATTTGTTTCATTTTTTAATTCAATAATGTTTGCATGGTCTTCAACAATTTACTTGTAAAATCTGCTGAACTTTAATTCTTTTTAAAACTTTCTTACATACATACTGTTCTTTTTCATGTGATATCCATTTTTATCCTGCTTATTACTAATGGTCACTTTCTATTTCAAATCCTCTGCACACTCTTACATCCTAAATCAACATGAATGTCATTGTTAATATCACTATCAACAATGACATAGTCAATGAGGCTTTTCTTATTTCTTGTGTCTTCTCTCCACTTGAACTTGTGCACATCTTTATGTTGAAACGTGGTGTTAGTAATGACTAGTCCATGTCCCGAGCAGTCTTCAATTGACTATTTTATTTCTAACTCAGTTCCTCAAGTTAAAATTAAACACTGTTTTATATGCATCATCAGTAAGGTTCGTAATTTCCTTGATGTGTTTATTTCTTCAAAATTGGCATTATTAGAACTTGTTTGGAAAAGAAATTGTCTTCAAGTTTGGACATAAACAGGTTTAATTTCTACTAGATCACGGCAGAAATCAACTTTGACTCAACCTCCTGATATCAGTATGCATTCACAATTCAAGTTGCCCTTAATTATAATTTTCTTCTACAACAGGAAAAAAAAAGTGCCTGTGCTGCCTTTTTGTTCAAATTGAATTTACAATCTTGAAAGCCATATCTATAATTTCTTTCATTTTTAACATTTTAGCACACAGAACGTGATGGTATATTATGCAGCGATAATGCAAAATTTTAGAAAAGACTTTGTTGCTCTTACATAGTGCAGCAAAAACATTACAACAACTGATCATATCTAGATCAGTTATATCTAGATAATACGTCAGTAGTTATTTGCATTATCTTGTACGAGGATGTGCTGAAAAGTTGTGATAATCACCGTGAAGGAATTGAGGTAGAACTGTGTAACTTACACATTATTCTACATATTCCCCAAGAAATGTTATATACTTATTATAATGCTGCTGCATCATTTGAATCCTCTGAGAAAAAAAGTCTTTCCCTTGTTGCACAAACCAGTCCTCAGCTACAAATATGTCTTCATCATCTGTTTTTTTTTTAAATTTGGGAATAGGAAATAATCAGATGGGGCCAGGTCTGATAAATAGGGTGGGTGAGGCAAACATTGAAATCCCAAGTTGTGTATTATCTGTTGGGTTTCATCAGCAGTGTGAGTAGCTGCATTCTCCTGCAAAAGCAACATGCCTGTGCTCAGTTTTTTTTTCCTTCAGTACCTCCTAATTCCTTCAGAGCTGATGAATACTGCATCTGTAACAGTTTCACATTTTTTTAGGTATTGGTAAGGATTACACCATCCATTTCTCAAAAGACAATGGCAAGAACCTTCCCTGCTGACTTTTGGATTTGGAACTTCTTTAGCCATGGAGAACTTTTGTGTCTTCACTCCATTGACTGTTGTTTGGTATATGGATCATAGCGATGAAGCCATGATTTACTAACAGTCACAATACGAACCAAAAAATTTGCGTCTGATTTCTCAAAATGACCCAAAATCTCTTGAGATGACAATACACGTTCTCTCTTTTGTACGGTATTCAAACATTTGGGGACTTACTTTGCTGAGAGCTTCTGCATGTCCAGATGTTGGTGGATAATAACCTCAACTCATTCCCTGGATATCTCCAGAGGCTTTGACTGGTATTCGTGTGTCATCAGGGATCATGGTGCATTGCCTTGATGTTTTCAAATGTCATTGCTCTGGAAGGTCTTCCTGACCTTGTTGCTTCTGTTATCTTAGGCTGCCCAGTTTTAAACTTGGCCTTCCATCTGGCAACTGTTGGATATGCACTCACCTAAAGTTTCATATGAAGTTTGGTGAATCTCAATTGTGGACTTTTCTCGCAGCATGAAAAACTTGATGACGGCATGCACCTCTTTGTCTTTGAATTTTTTCAAAACCTCTGACATGTCTTCTTGTATATCCTAAAAGAAAAAGAACAAATTATTACAATTTGATGTAATATGGGGCTTAAAGGGTTTTAAGATATGATCTTTCTTGTGGTTATATCAGTTGCTTTAATATAATTTTTGTTCCAGGTGAATAGATAACTAAATTATTTTAATAAAGTTTTTAAGACTACTAAATAAATCTTAACTTCTTGTTCTACCTTACAACAGAAATATTGTAATTTTTCCTTAACAGAAAAGTTTTCAAAAACCATCCTAATGAAAGTAATCATTTGGGATAGATCAACTATGTCTGTAGATTCGAGTTGAATTGAAAATGCCTGGCAATCCTTTGATGTCTTGCAATAATTGCTATTTTCAATTAGAAGCTATTTCATCTACTCCTCATACATTGTATTACAAGATAACGGCATACTGTTGATGTTAGAAACTACTTCTGACTTATTTTTGAATTTACAAAACAGTCAGCTGCTTCTAAAAATTCCATTTTGAAAATTGTACTATCACTCAATGGTTTCTTATTTTTAGGTAGAACATGGCATAATTCAGAAAGATGCAACTGTAGCTATCTTTGATGTTTTTTTAAAAACATCAAAGATAGCTACAGTTTAAAAAATTTTAAAAAATTGATTGCTTAGCTGAAAGATTTTTCAATTCTTTAAATTTAGCCTTCTGCAAATCTATTTCTATGGATAGTTAATCTCATGTTTGTTGTACTATTTTAAAGTGTCATCCCAGGTTTCCATTCTTTGGTGATGCAATACTAACACTACAAATTAAACATTTGTTTTTTTCACCATAAAAAAAATTAATAATAATCTTGCTCCCATTCTTATGTTAGTGATACAATTTCTTCTTTTTTGGTGTCCATGATGTTAAAAAAAATAACTTTAAGAAGATATAAATTTATTTGCATAATCAACATACACTGTGCTTTGCTAATAGGCATGTGGAAAACACAAGTTACCACATGTTTGTGTTACAACTACCAACTAGTCACTGATGCATGTGCACCTTGTCTTTTTCATAAACTTACTATTATAATAACGGAATTTACTCGTGTAAAATATTCTTTATTGGTAGAATTTTTGCCTGAGTATCACAAGCATCATCAGTACAAAGGCTAATTAAACAATAACTGATATATTCACAAAACGCCAACTAAGTAGCTAAGGTTAAATTTCCTAAATTTATTTCACAAAAAAAAAAATAATAATAATTAAATAAATAAATAAAATTTATGTGTGTGTGTGTGTGTGCGCGCGCATACAATTACAAAAGTTAGGAAAGATTTGCTGATTTATAGAGTACTATCTTCCACAAAGGGGAAAGACGTAGGCCATTGGATCTGTTAAGGTTAGGCGAGTGAAGTAACATTTCACGTTTCTTTGTAAAGCCGTTCCATGAGGAACTGACTTTTGTCTTGTTCCACTGACCTCTGTGTCTGGTGCTGATGGCATGCTCTGCAAGTCCAGGCTGTTCAGGTTCAGGGTACTGAATATACAGGGTGTTCGGGATAAATTTGACATATTTATAATTAATTATATTTTTCCGTAAGTTACATGTATTAACACACACTTCTCTTCATTTAAAAGTTTGGACCCTTCTTCATTCATATACAAGATGTCAGAAAGGATGGATAGCTGGAACCCACCTGAATCATGGAAGAGAATAACTTGTATCATGATGATTCGTGCCCGCCATCAAAATAAGGATATTACGACTGCTGCCCAATGCTCCCTGAATACAGTAAAAACAATCAGGCATGAACTAGAGACTTGCAATGGTGACTACGAGGATGTAGCAAGAAGAAAGATCCCTAGCAGACGATCTGATTGCGTTCGTACAGCAGAATTCCTCGCAAATCTGCAGGAACAGGTGTTGAAGAACCCTGGCATTGGAATTCGGGCTTTGTTCGTGGAGTTGCTAACTGTAGTCAAGCCCTGGATAACAAGGGTAGCCAATGGTAGGCCGTATGTATGGCAGCAGGATTCGGCCCCTTGCCACACCTCTGGGAAAAGTCAAAAATGGTTGTCTGAAAATTTCTACGACTTCACCAGTCCAAATGTTTGGCCTCCAAACTCCCCAGACCTTAACCCCATGGATTATTTTGTATGGGGCGCAGTTGAAAAAGACACCAATCGCACTTCCAGTAATACAAAAGCCCAGTTAATGGATAAAATTAAAACAGTTTTTGTGGCCCTTCCCAGGGAGACTGTAGCATCAGCTTGTTCGAGGTTCCGAAGCAGAATTGAAGCTGTGATCGATGCTAATGGTGGTTATTTTGAGTAAATCTTGTTGATAGTATTGTAATTAACTCTGCCTGTAATGTTTTTTTGTCAATTCATTAAATTTAATAGATACAAAGAAGATTTTCTTTTTCCTTACGAAACTGTCAAATTTATCCCGAACACCCTATATGACTTGTGTTCTTCTAACCAGATCAGAGCAGATCTTCCTGTTTGTCTGAAATATGATAACCCACAAGAACAGGGAATCTGGTAGACACCTGGATAGCTGAGATGTGGGAGCTTGTCCTTTGGAGATGTGAGGAATGTAGAGATTTTTCGGATGGGTCAAAAGTCAACACAAATATTTAGTGGTTTGAACACTTTAGCTATGCGTTCACTAATGCCTTGCACATAGGGTATAGGTATATGCGTTGTTTCTTCTGTATTAGAAGAGGATGCTGAAGCATTACTACTTAAAGCTCTTTTTATGAAGGAATTCTTATAACCATTGGATATGAAGGAGGAATTAATATATTGTAATTCTTTTTGTAATAGTTCTTTTGAAGAACAAAAGGAGTGGGTTCTATGTACCAGTGTTTTTATAGTACCTGCCTTTTGACTGGGATGGTGATGTGATTCAACATGTATGTACTGGCCTGTATGAGTCTCCTTTCTATAGACTGTGAATTGTAGGTTACCATCTGGTTAGCAAAGAATTAAGAAGTTTAGAAAGGCTAACTGCTTATTTACTTCTACTTCTAGGGTGAACTGGATCCTTGGATGAAGGACATTTATTTTTGAGAGAAGCTGTTGTAATTCTTCCGAAGTGTCCTTCCATATGGCAAAACTGTCATCCACATATCTGAACCAAAGGTTAGGTCTGGGTGAAATGTTGTCAAAGATATGTTGTTAGAAGTGCTATATTAAGTAGTTGGCAATAGCTGGAGATATTGGATTACCCATTGCTGTTCCTTCGATTTGTTGGTATAACTGGTTTTTGAAGGAAAAATAACCGGATTTTATTACAAATTCAAAGAATTTGACTATGCCTGGAGGAAATTCTTGGTGCAGTAATTCAATCCTATTTGCTAATGGAACATTCATAAATAGAGAAACAACATCTAGACTAATCATAATCTCCGAATTGTTTAGATGAAGATTGGAAATTTTATTTCTGAAATCCAAAGAAATTTTTATATACGTAGCAGTTCTTCTAGTTGAAGAAGTGAGTAAATTTGACAGAAATTTTGTAAGTGGGACAACCTATACAGTCTAGAACAGGTCTTAATGGAATTCCTGGCTTATATACTTTTGGAAGACCATATTAATCTAGGTGGGTGCCCGAAAGAGGTTTTTAGTGATTTCTTTTTATGTCCCATATCGATAAGAGCATTAAGTCTTTTTATTTGACTACCCATAGGATCCGAAGGTGAGGGGCCTATAAGTCAATAATCGCGGAGTAACAGTCACATTTTTCTCTCGTATTCTCTTCTGTCTTGAATGACTACAGCCTTCCCTTTGTCAGCTTTTGTAATAATTAGGTTCTTGTTATTCTTCAATGATTTCAGTGTTTTTTGTTCAACGTACGATAGGTTCGGCCGAGGAGGCTTGGCATTAAAAAGAATTTTTGCACATTCAAATTTTGTCCCGTTAGCTGTTTTTTGGGGTAAGGATACCTCTGTGTATGTTATGGAAAAAATCTATTATGGGTACCTTGTTCTGAGCAGCAGCGAAATTATGACCTTTTGACAAAACGTTCCCTGTTTGTTAGCGGGCGGCTGGACACATTGTTAACTATTCTATCTGTATCACAGACAATATTGCTAGATTTGGGGTGGCTCACCAGTGAATCATTCACTGGTGAATGATTTCACCATTGGACAACATTTCACCCAGACCTAACCTTTGGTTCAGATATGTAGACGACATGTTTGTCATATGGAAGGGCAATCTAACAGATAAGCTTAGGTGTTCATGGTTATTCACGACTTATTTTTTAATGGTTTTAACAACACCAAACAATTTTATCAAAGAGATGTTTTATTAACTGCTTATGTTTCTCTGAATTTCAACTCAGCATCAGCAGAGCACAACACACTTGTACACGCCACAGTGAGTGAGTGAAACAATACAATTGCAATGGACAAAAGATCTAAAGTCATATTTTTGGAGCCCTCTAACTGGGGGGGGAAGCTCTGTGGGAATTTCTCTTAGGATAACAGTCTCCCAAATTTTTGGCAAATTAATGCAACCATATTAGTTAAGGTTGGGAGAATTCTTCAAAGCCATTGCTGACTTAAAAAATAATCTTTCAGATCTGTAACGACTTCTAAATAGCACATTCATTTTCTTCCATATAATCCTGTGTGAAGGAGTGTCCAAAGCGTGGTCTGCCAGTCCTGACTTGCCACAGTAATAGTAGTGAATGTATTTTTCATGTTCTTCCAGGTGGATGTTAACTGATCTTTCTGTTTGCCCATAATAGACCAAGTCACAGTGACAGGGAACTTCATACACTCCTGGTGTGCTAAAGGGTGAAGTTTATCCTAGGTGAGCAAATCAGAGTTGCTAGTTTGACATGAGGTTTGAAAGTGGTGCGAAGGCCATGTTTCATCAATACTCTGGCTATCTTTTCTGATGTACCTCTTAAATAGGGAATAGAAACGATCAAATTGTGTTCTTGTGTATTAGGGGAGGGCAGAGTAATGGGACTATGTTAGTATTTTATCTATTTTGTAGGGATTATAGCCATTGGCCAAGAACGTATGATGCAGATATTTGAGTTCTCTGGTCAGAGTTGTATTGTTAGAACAAATGGCTCTGTGTGTCAGTGTTTTTAAAATGCTATGCTGTTGGAGCAGATGATGATGTGATTGTTTATGTAGGTACCTTCCTGTGTGTGTAGGCTTTCTGTAAATGGAAAAAGATAGTGATCCATCTGAAAGGCAGGTGACCAAAGTGTCAAGAAATGGTAAACAGTTATTCATTTCTTTTTCTACTGTAAAGTGGATTTTGGATGTTGGCTGTTTACGTAGGTGACAAATACATCGAACGTGTCTTGTCCATGGGGCCAGATGGAAAAACACATCATCTACATAGCGTAACTACACTAGTGGCTTGTATGTAGCTGTGGTGAGTACTTTGTTTGCAAAGTGTTCTATGTAAAAGTTTGCTAACGGGGGTGGGGGGACCCTTAGCAGTACCATTAATCTGTTTGTAGAATTTTCCTCCCCATGTAAATTAACCTGCATTCATAGTAAATTTAAATAATTCAAAAATATCAGGGGGAAATTTAGACTTTATTAAATCAAGAGTGTCCATAAGTGGTACATTGGTAAATAAAGAGGTGACATCAAAACTCACCATTATGTCTGAATTTTTTAGGATAAGATTTTTAACTAGTGTTTTGAAATGGACTGAATTTTTTACAAAAGTAGAGGAGTTGCCAGTAAGTGGAGCAAGCGACTTTGCCTGAATGCTGGGCCAGTTTATATATGGGACTATCTATGCTATCGACTATGGGGCATAGAGTGATATTAGTTTTGTGGATTTTTGTTAATACATAAATACGGGGTGGTATAACATGAATTGATTTTATTTTCCTGATGATTTCTTTGGTCCATGACTTCACTTTTTTTTCAGTAATTTTTGGACTTTTTTCCTTTGAGACATAGTGGGATCTCGATGTATAATTTCATACGTGGAACCGTATGATAGGAGGTCTTGCATTTTTCTGTTATATTCTTCTTGATTCATGATAACCGTTGCATTTCCTTATCGGCTTTTGTAATATTAATATTTTTATTCTTATGTAACCTTTTTAAGGCAGTTATTTGATTACGTGGAATATTGCTTATTGGTGGTTTAGCCTTGTTTAGAATACTTGCTATATCTAGACACACGTTATTGGCCATTGCCGGTGGAAGATCGTGGATGCCCCGTTCTACTTTCATCATAATTTCTAATTTAGGAATTTGTTTGGGTGTGACACAAAGTTATGCCCTAGACCAGGGGTGACCAACCTTTTATAGTTCATGCATCAATTTTTTTCATTTTTTAGTTAAGATGCACCATACAAACGTATACCACTTTTCTGCCCTTTTAAAATATGGTAATATGGATATATTTAACAGTTATGCATAAAATGATTTATTATATAAATGGTAATATAGACAATTTTAGCAGTTTTAAATAAAAGGATTTCATATAAAGACAAGATGAACATTAATTATTTTTTGAGACTTCTGAAATTGCTTTGCTTTTGCTAAGCTTGTAATGTTTGGAGTTAAATAAGTTACAGAAAGCATCAAACAGTTTTTCAAATTTGAATCAGTTAGTCGCGACCATAGTTTGTTCTTAATCATTTTCATTGATGAAAATGCTTGTTCGCATCTGTATGTAGTTCCAAAATGACAGATATAACTCTGAGCAAATTTTCTCAGTTCTGGAAAATGTTCACAGGGCAATGATCACGAGAAATTAATTATATCAGAAGCATCTGGGAGTGATGGAAGTTCATTAAATTTCATTTTCAATAAAAAAATTGGTTTTGAGATCAATAAGTTCCATTTGTATGTTACTAGGCATTGTCAAGATTTTTTCTTCAGTTAGTGAAAAGGGATTTATAAATGCAAGTATACAGTCTTCTTCTTTGGCAAAATCGCTAAAACGACTGTTAAAGGACTCTTGCAGTAATCTGAGTTTCTCGGTATATTCTGTAAAGTTGCCATTATCTTCAACAGATTCACTATGTTCTTTTAAATGTGGAAATTGCCGTTGTGTTGGCTTAACAGCTTCCTCTCCATCAGAGAAAGGTTTGTGTTTTTTAGCTAACACAGCAGCAATTTCATAAGACGCCTCCAACATTGCCACACTTTCACAACTTCGTTTCACAAATATATTTTGTCTCTTTTTTATTTCTTCCTTTTTCTTAACCACATATTCTTTCCGCAACTCATACCCAGGAACTAACTTCGGTTTTTCTTCTAATTCAGCTTCATGTTTTCTATAGTGTCTGATAAGATCTTGTCATCTGAGAGAGTGCTTTCACAAACAATGCACAATGGTTTTCCTGAAGGACCCGCAATAAATAAGAACTCATTTTCCCATGGTTCATTAAACTTGTGCTTGCTATCACCTTCTGCTTTTCTTCTGCTCATTTTCTTTTGCAAAGTAATGGGTAACTGACTATTAAAAAAAAATTATTTCAAAAAGTAAAGCTTATTATTAAATAATTTATTTAAATTATTTTATCATTTTAAACATTGCGAACATTCAAAAACAGTTCTACAAGTTTAAGATAAGATTCCTGTTTTCATGAAGGCCTAATACAGTTCTATAAGTTTAAAATCATATATATATTTTTTTTTCATATAGAGTTTTCGTCTCTCTCTCTCTTGTAGTACATTATTTCCAAAAATACAAGATCGCTTCCTGCCATAAAACAGTTGATCAGCTGGCAATCACACACACAACCCAAACATCCTCATTACGAAAGCTTTGCTGATGATCAATTACATTTTAAGAATAAACCTACTATACGTAAATAAAAAGGAAAGATATTGTATAAAAAAAACATAAAAACACACACACATACAAATACACCGAATAATTGCAGGTTTCAGTAATCAGTAAATGAGGGGAGCGGGCAAGAACTCGATATATACGCATTCAAAATGAAAAAATTTATTTTTAAATTTTAAATTTACTATATTAAGCCTTTATGAAAACAGAAATCTTATCTTAAACTTAAAGAATTGTTAATAAAAACATAAGTTTGAAAACACAAAATTGTTCACTCGCATCGAATCAGAAGTTCATCGAACGTTATGACACGAGAGTCAGCTGTAAACTGATTGAGTAACTGGTGATGCATGTCAGCATTTGCTGGTGCCTCTTGCTTCAAGATCAAACAAGTATAATATGTGCGTGCACACTCTAGAATTCAGTGGTAGGTTAATTGTGTGTTTATATATATATATATATATGACAGAATGATCATTGACTCCGTTAACATACATAGTTTTATGAAAAAAATTGAATGACTAGAACCGAGATTTAATTAAAAAGGTTTTAATATAAACACACTACTAGTTTCGGCCTGTAACAGCCTTCTTCAGGTGACATTATAAAAGAAAAAACACTAAACATTGAGGGTTAAAAGACTATGAACATCATAGACAGTCTTTATACATAATTAGCATTAAAACGTTGTAGTTGTATTTGAAGCTGTTCTTTCATTTGTTGCATTGTTGGGAGAGTGCGTGCTTGCTGCATCACGTGAACGCCAGTACATGATTACAGCTGAATGACTATCAGGGAGGTTGTAGCTTAAGTTGTTATTTAGATGAACAGGATTGAAGATGATTTCTCTCGATTCCACAATTTTTCTCTCTATTTCGTCACTGCAACGGAAGATGTTTGTAGATTTTTCCCAGCAGACTTTGTGACTTTGGTTATCATCATTAGGATTAGCCGAGAAGAGGATATGACTTGATAATGCACTTGCTCGCTGTCTCTTGTAAGTAATGTCTCTCATGTGTTCTTCCATACGCATTTCGACAGATTTGTCTGTCTGCCCGAAATAAGGAATATCGCAGTCACATAATATTTTATATACGCCAGGGTATTTGAGTTGATGATGACAAGGTTTTGGGTGGCTAATTAAGGAACGGATCTTTGGAAGTGGAGTGAACAAGGTTCTGATATTGTATTTTTTTAGAACTTTTGCTAATTTATGTGAAACAGTACTTATGTAAGGAATAGATATATTGCTTTTGAATCTATTTGTTTCTTCTGAGTGATGTCTGGGAGGATTAAGAAGGAATTTGTTAATGATTTTCTTGGAATATCCATTAACTTCGAAAGAAGTTTTCAGGTAGTTTATTTCTGTAAGCAATTCATTTGGATCATCAAGAAGAGAACGGGCTCTATGTCCCAAGGTGGAAATTATTCCAAGCTTATGAGGAGGGAAATGATGGGATTGACAGTGCAGATATCTGTTGGTATGTGTGGGTTTTCTATATATCGATATTTTTAGTTTACCAGCAGAAGAGCGAGTCAGTTTGACATCAAGAAAAGGCAAGGAATTATCCGTTTCAAGCTCAGCAGTAAACTTAATACTTTGATGTCGGCTATTGAGATGTTCGAGGAAAACCAAAAGGGATTCATGTCCATGGCTCCAAACAATGAAGACATCATCCACATAATGTTTCCAAACTTTAGGTGTTAAAATAAAGGAAGAGATAGCTTTGGTTTCAAAATCTTCTAAGTAAATATTTGCAAGAACAGGAGATAAAGGATTACCCATAGCCAGTCCATGATTTTGTTTGTAAATATTATCTTGAAATTTGAAGTAACCGGACCTGATGCAATGTGTAAGCAAGGCTAACATTTTTTTGGATAACTTGTCCTTGAGTAATGTTAGGACTTCATCTGTTGGGACATTAGTGAACAAAGAAGTTATGTCCAAGCTAGCCATGATGTCATTTTCATCAACTGTAATATCCTTGATGTATGTAACAAATTCTGTAGTGTTCTTGATAAAGGAAGGTGATTTCCCTGAAAAACTTTTGAGGTATTTGGCAAGGTATTTTGAAAGATTGTATGTAGGTGAATCGATACCTTCTACTATTGGGCGTAATGGGGTGTTCTCTTTATGGATTTTAGGAACACCATATATGCGAGGAATTAACGGATGGAGAGAGCGAAGAGATAAACGGACGTTTCGGGATAATTCAGTTGTTGTTTTTAATAAGTTGTTTGTACGATTTTGAAGTTCACGAGTTGGATCTCTCTCAAGTATTGAGTAGGTATCATTATGTAGTAAATCAATCATTTTATTCTTGTAATCTTCGGAGTTCATGATGACTGTTGCATTTCCTTTATCTGCAGGTAGGATGATTATATCTCTGTTGTTTTTTAAACTTTTAATAGCTTTGCGTTCAGTTGAAGTAATGTTGTCTGCAGGTGGTTTTGCGTTATTGATAATAAAGATTGATTCAATACGTAGAAGGTTTGCATCTTGTTGAGGGAGAAAAGAAGCAGCTCTTTCTATTTTTGTAAGTAGTGTTTCCTTTGGTATTAATTTTGGTGAAGGAATGAAGTTTAGACCTTTACTAAGGATGCTTTGTTCTACATCTGAAAGTATATAGGAGGATTTGTTGATAACGACTTTGTCAATATTGATGTGTGGTTTTGAGTTCCTATTATTCTGTAAACTCTTTAACGTTTCAAATTTTCTTATAAGATTTACTTTGTTATTATATTGTAATCTGGCTGCTTGAGATTCACAGTAGGTATTAAAGGTATGCCAACTTTCATTATCTAGAGATTCTTCCAGTATTTCAGCTATGGTTATATTATATCATAAAGCTAAATTAGACCTACTGTCGGAAAGAATATCGGATACTAAACGCACTCTCGCTTTTCTTTTCAATAAAAAAAGAACCATAGCTGAAATACTGGAAGAATCTCTAGATAATTTGCAGACAACATTACTTCAACTGAACGCAAAGCTATTAAAAGTTTAAAAAAAACAACAGAGATATAATCATCCTACCTGCAGATAAAGGAAATGCAACAGTCATCATGAACTCCGAAGATTACAAGAATAAAATGATTGATTTACTACGTAATGATACCTACTCAATACTTGAGAGAGATACAACTCGTGAACTTCAAAATCGTACAAACAACTTATTAAAAACAACAACTGAATTATCCCGAAACGTCCGTTTATCTCTTCGCTCTCTCCATCCGTTAATTCCTCGCATATATGGTGTTCCTAAAATCCATAAAGAGAACATCCCATTACGCCCAATAGTAGAAGGTATCGATTCACCTACATACAATCTTTCAAAATACCTTGCCAAATACCTCAAAAGTTTTTCAGGGAAATCACCTTCCTTTATCAAGAACACTACAGAATTTGTTACATACATCAAGGATATTACAGTTGATGAAAATGACATCATGGCTAGCTTGGACATAACTTCTTTGTTCACTAATGTCCCAACAGATGAAGAGTTGCTTACACATTGCATCAGGTCCGGTTACTTCAAATTTCAAGATAATATTTACAAACAAAATCATGAACTGGCTATGGGTAATCCTTTATCTCCTGTTCTTGCAAATATTTACTTAGAAGATTTTGAAACCAAAGCTATCTCTTCCTTTATTTTAACACCTAAAGTTTGGAAACGTTATGTGGATGATGTCTTCATTGTTTGGAGCCATGGACATGAATCCCTTATGGTTTTCCTCGAACATCTCAATAGCCGACATCAAAGTATTAAGTTTACTGCTGAGCTTGAAACGGATAATTCCTTGCCTTTTCTTGATGTCAAACTGACTCGCTCTTCTGCTGGTAAACTAAAAATATCGATATATAGAAAACCCACACATACCAACAGATATCTGCACTGTCAATCCCATCATTTCCCTCCTCATAAGCTTGGAATAATTTCCACCTTGGGACATAGAGCCCGTTCTCTTCTTGATGATCCAAATGAATTGCTTACAGAAATAAACCATCTGAAAACTTCTTTCGAAGTTAATGGATATTCCAAGAAAATCATTAACAAATTCCTTCTTAATCCTCCCAGACATCACTCAGAAGAAACAAATAGATTCAAAAGCAATATATCTATTCCTTACATAAGTACTGTTTCACATAAATTAGCAAAAGTTCTAAAAAAATACAATATCAGAACCTTGTTCACTCCACTTCCAAAGATCCGTTCCTTAATTAGCCACCCAAAACCTTGTCATCATCAACTCAAATACCCTGGCGTATATAAAATATTATGTGACTGCGATATTCCTTATTTCGGGCAGACAGACAAATCTGTCGAAATGCGTATGGAAGAACACATGAGAGACATTACTTACAAGAGACAGCGAGCAAGTGCATTATCAAGTCATATCCTCTTCTCGGCTAATCCTAATGATGATAACCAAAGTCACAAAGTCTGCTGGGAAAAATCTACAAACATCTTCCGTTGCAGTGACGAAATAGAGAGAAAAATTGTGGAATCGAGAGAAATCATCTTCAATCCTGTTCATCTAAATAACAACTTAAGCTACAACCTCCCTGATAGTCATTCAGCTGTAATCATGTACTGGCGTTCACGTGATGCAGCAAGCAAGCACTCTCCCAACAATGCAACAAATGAAAGAACAGCTTCAAATACAACTACAACGTTTTAATGCTAATTATGTATAAAGACTGTCTATGATGTTCATAGTCTTTTAACCCTCAATGTTTAGTGTTTTTTCTTTTATAATGTCACCTGAAGAAGGCTGTTACAGGCCGAAACTAGTAGTGTGTTTATATTAAAACCTTTTTAATTAAATCTCGGTTCTAGTCATTCAATTTTTTTCATAAAAATATATATATATATATATATATATATATGATGATTAGTACTATTAACTCGGGGTTGGGATATGTTCATTTTTCTAAATTGGACCCTTTTCACATGAATAACAATCTTAGCTATAATTTGGCTGACTCTTTCAACTCTACTATTAGATACTGGAGATCGCGTGATTCCACACACGCACAGGTGTACAACAATAGAACTTTAACTCGGACTGTAGTTCAAGTTCATAATAACTGTAATTTACAGTCGAATATTATGGCTTTATAATTGTATAGCTTTAGAGTGTGTCAATGTTAATTTCGTGTCTTTTAATATCTTTCTATGTTCTTATCGCCTGATGAAGTCATTCTTGACGAAACATGTTGCGTTTTTTCAAATAAATGTCATTGTGTTATAATTCTCGGGTTTTAAGTCAGTTAATTTAGAAAAATGAATATATATATATATATGTATATATACATATACATATATATATATAAATCGTATACAAAATTTTTTTAAATTTTTCTCTGGGGTTCAGTGCCAACTTCTAATCATGCAATGCACCACTTTTGCCACCCTGCCCTAGACTGAGAGCATTCTTGGCTTCTTCAGTGAGTGTTTCAGACGATAGGTTTATGTCCACATGGTCTCGTCGAAGTTGCGGTCGGGACTTCGTATGTTGCTGCTGTTGTAGGGGTTTATATTTCTTCAGGTGTCTGCTTTTATACTTTTGTAAATTTTTTTTTGCTGTAACTTTGGAGATGTGATGTAGGACAGACCACATTTCAGGATTTAGCACGTTGATTAGTTCTTGTTCTAGAGCAGCGAAGATCTGTTTAACTTACTAAGCTCTATGCGAGTAGTGGCGATTTGTTCTCAGAGAAGCGTTAAACTCGCCCATCGATATATATGATGTGCCTTTACCAATTGTAACTTTTCTTTAAATTTCAGAAAAGATGGAATGATATCATTGTCATGGCATCATTTAAGGAAGACTAATCTGTTCAATTTTCTGGACAATTTCAGTTTCAACTTACCAAACCGTCTTGCTTTGTATACAGTATCTTCTCCCTGCAGAATCAACAATCTAACAGATAAGCTTAGGTGTTGATGGTTATTCATGACGTTATTTTTTAATGGTATTAACAACACCAAAACAATTTTATCAAACAGATGTTTTTTTAACTGCTTATATTTCGCTGAATTTCAACTCAGTATCATCAGAGCACAGCACACTTGTACACACAACAGTGTGTACGAGAAATCATCAGGAAAATAAAACCAATTCATGTTAAACCACCCCGTATTTATGGATTAACAAAAATCCACAAAAGTAATATCCCCCTGTGCCCCATAGTCGATAGCATAGATAGCCCCACATATAAACTGGCCCAGCATTTAGCCAAGTCATTTGCTCTCCTTACTGGCAACTCCTCTACTTTTGTAAAAAATTCAGTCCATTTCAAAACGCTAGTTAAAAATCTTATCCTAAAAAATTCAGACATAATGGTGAGTTTTGATGTCACCTCTTTATTTACCAATGTACCACTTATGGACACTCTTGATTTAATCAAGTCTAAATTTCCCCCTGATATTTTTGAATTATTTAAATTTACTATGAATGCAGGTTAATTTACATGGGGAGGAAAAATCTACAAACAGATTAATGGTACTGCTAAGGGTCCCCCCACCCCCGTTAGCAAACTTTTACATAGAACACTTTGCAAACAAAGTACTCACCACAGCTACATACAAGCCACTAATGTAGTTACGCTATGTAGATGATGTGTTTGCCATGTGGCCCCATGGACAAGACACTTTGGATGCTTTTGTCACCTACCTAAACAGCCAACACCCCAAGATTCACTTCACAGTAGAAAAAGAATCAAATAACAGTTTACCATTTCTTGACACATTAGTCACCCGCCTTTCAGATGGATCACTATCTCTTTCTATTTATAGAAAGCCTACACACACAGGAAGATACCTACATAAACAGTCACATCATCATCCAGTCCAACAGTACGGCATTTTAAAAACACTTACACACAGAGCCAGAGCCATTTGTTCCAACGATACAGCTCTGACCACTGAACTCCAATACCTGCGCCATACGTTCTTAGCCAACGGCTACAATCCCTACAAAATAGATAAAAATACTACATAGGCCCATTACTCTGCCCTCCCCTAATACACAAGAACACAATTTGATCGTTTCTATTCCCTATATCAGAGGTACATCACAAAAAGATAGCCAAAGTATTGTTGAAACATGGCCTTCGCACCACTTTCAAACCTCATGTCAAGCTGGCAACTCTGATCCGCTCGCCTAAGGATAAACTTCACCCTTTAGCACACCCAGGAGTGTATGAAGTTCCGTGTGACTGTGACTTGGCCTATTATGGGTAAAAAGGAAGATCAGTGAACATCTGCCTGGAAGAACATGAAAGATACATTCGCTACTATTACTATGGCAAGTCGGGACTGGCAGACCACGCTTTGGACACTCCTTCACACAGGATTAGATGGAGGAAAATGAATGTGCTATTTAGGAGTCGTTATAGATGTGAAAGGTTATTTTTTGAGTCACAATGGCTTTGAAGAATTCTCCCAACTTTAACAAATATGGTTGCCTTAATTTGCCAAAAATTTGGGAGACTGTTATCGTAAGAGAAACTCCCGCATAGCTTTTTTTTTTTTTTTTCCTTCCGTTAGATGGCTCCAAAAATATGACTTTAGATCTTTTGTCCATTGCAATTGTATTGTTTCACTCACTCACTGTCGTGTGTACAAGTGTGTTGTGCTCTGCTGATGCTGAGTTGAAATTCAGCGAAATATAAGCAGTTAATAAAACATCTCTTTGATGAAATTTATGGTGTTGTTAATACAGTTAAAAAATAAGTCATGAATATGGAAGGGCACTTTGGAAGAATTACAACAGTTTCTCTCAAAAATAAATGTACTTCATCCAAGGATCCAGTTCACCCTAGAAGTAGAAGTAAGCTGTTAGCCTTTCTAGACCTCTTAATTCTTTTCCAACCAGATGGCAACCTACGATTCACAGTCAATAGGAAGGAGATTCATACAGGCCAGTACATCCATGCTGAATCACATCATCATCCCAGTCAAAAGGCAGCTACTATAAAAAGACTGGTTCATAGAGCCCACTCCTTTTGTTCTTTAGAAGAACTATTACAAAAAGAATTACAATATATTAATTCATGTGTTGAGGCTTAAGTTCTGTGAAGAATTCATGTTGGAGGTTTAATGGAACATTATCAGCACTGAGAAAGGATTAAAACAAATTTTAATACTTCTAATCGTCTCCATCACAGAGACATCTTCAGAGATTACAAAAAACTTTTTATAACAACATACACACAAATAAAATACAATAGCGAGTGAAACTAAAGTCCTAGGTGGTTTGCCCTCTATGTGCATTTGCAAGTGGTCTAGGAACAGGTATCTCTGATAATTAATGTTTCCCAAATTTTGGAATGTTTAATGCATCCATATTTGTTTAAATTAGGTTGATTCCTGAGTGCAGATGCAGATTCAAAGAACAGTCTTTCTTTTTTGAATTTATGATGGTGGAGCATGGTGGTATTTTTCCAGGAGTTCCTGTGGGTTGTATCCAAAACATGATCTACAAGGCCAGATTGACCATAATCGTGATTACAAATGTATCACTTGTGTTCTTCTACCCGGATGGTTGCTGATCTGCCTCTGTCTAAAGTAAGCCAGTTTACAGGCACAAGGCACTATATATACTCCAGGCACTGAGAGAGGAGGGAGCGGATCTTTGATTGAACGGATATGGGTAGCAAGTTTATGGTGGGGCTTAAAAGCTGTGTGGAGATTGTACTTTTTTAATGATCTGGCTATTTTTTCTGATGTACCATGGGTGTAAGGTATGGTGATGGCATTTCTGAAGTCCTTCTGAAGAGATGGTCAGGGAATGGGGAAGGACTTGATTATTTTTTTAATTCCGTAGTCACTGTAGCCATTGGAGAGGAAGGTGCTGTGTATGTGTTTGAGTTTGGTTGAAAAGGCAGTTTCACTGGAGCGAAGATTGTTTGCTCTGTTGGTTAGAGTTTTAATAATGCCATATTGCTGAGGGTGGTGGTGGGAGAGTTTGTGAATGTATCTGCCTGTATGAGTAAGTTTTCTATATACAGAGAAAGAAAGGTTACCATTAGGAAGGCATGTTACTAAGATGCCTAGGAAGGGTAAGCTATTGTTATTTTCCTTTTCCATCGTAAACTGGATGCTTGGATGTAGACTATTGAGGTGACTGAGGAAGGAATCTAATGTGTTCTGGGCCATGAGGCCAAATAGAGAACACATCATCTACATATCTTAGCCAGATAGAAGGTTTTAGAGGGGAAAAGTCTATGAAGTCTATGGCTCATTTTTTCAAAATTTTCCGTGTAAAAATTGACAAGAGAGGGGAACCCATGGCAGTTATCTCTATCTGTTTGTAGAGTTTGCTGTTTATAGAAAAATAACCAGAGTTGATGGCAAAGGAAAAGAGCTCTAAGATATCAGAAGGAAAAACATACTTTAACAGTGTTAAGGTGTCAATTAGGGGAATATTGGTAAACAATGAGATGATGTCAAAGCTGACCAATATGTTGTCTGTATTATTTAAAGTAAGTTTTTAAAGTGGGTAGAGTTTTTTACATAAGATATGGTAAGACCAGTGATGGGGGTTTCGAAGAGTTAGCTAGCTGCTTTGTCAATTTGTAGCAAGGTGCATTGGTGGCATCTACTGTAGGTCTTAGGGGAGAATTAGATTTGTGGATTTTAGGTAAACTGTATATACAAGGGGGGTGGGGGAGAACCGAATGGTTTCAGTTTTTTGTAATGTCAGGAGGACACTTTTTAAAGTAGGTTTTTTAACTTGAGTTTTTGTGGGATCGTGTTCAAATGGTATGTAGGTAGCACGATCACGGAGAATAATATCCATTTTCCGATTATATTCCGAGGTATTAAGAAAGAGTGTGGCATTACCCTTATCAGCTCTGGTGATGACAATACTTTTTTCTTTTCGTAATTTTCTGAGGGGGGAGAGTTGTCTGGAAGATAAATTAATTTTTTGATGACCGGGAGAGGATGTTAGCTACATCAGTTCTGATGTTATTGGCTGTTTATGGAGCAAGTGACGAATTCTGCATTTGATGTTGTACATAATATCCAATACCGGAACTTCTTTAGGTGTGACGACAAAATTGTGTTCAAGGCTTAGGGCACTACTGGCATCTTTGCTGAGTCTTTTAGATGATAGGTTGGCTACTGTATGGAGTGGTTAAACTTGAGGTAGCGGTTTAGATTTACAAAGGTTATTAAACTTTTTGATGTGCTTATTTTTTATTTTGGAATTCTTTCTGAGAGGAAGCTTCTGAGATGCCAAAGAGAATGGACAAAAGTTCAGGATTAAATATAGCGGAGATCTGGTTGTTACAAGCCAATGGTGGCGTTTGTTGTAGCGAGGCTGGCGCAAGTTGAAGCAATCTGTTCTCGTAATAGTGCCAGACTAGCACGTTTGTATATCTGGAGGGCTTTATTTGATTTAAATTTGGTTTTAAGTCTAACACAGTGAAGAATACCTCTGGAGTCCTTGTCATCTTTTTAAAAAGGCCAGCCAATTTAATTGCCTCGATAAGTGTAGTTTCAACTTACCGTATTGTTTTGCTTGGCATGCTATTTCTAATCTATTATAATAATCTTTTATTATAATAAAAATAACTAAAATGATGGGGTGCTTAAGGATCAAAGCTAAGATGGAGACCTCCACATAGCCTTTAAAGGAATGCAGAGAACTGATCAGGACTTCTGACCTAATGTCCAGTAATCACCATCTTATGGTGTACCCTGTTAGGTATCTACCTGGATACTGAACGAACGAGGATGGGTTGGCAATTTGGGATTTAGCTAACCAAATTGTATTCTTATTGGCTTAAACCAAATTAAAAAAATCATGGTACAACATGACAGAATTTCATGCCGGCTGGTGCGTCGGCCAGTTAAACAAGGCCCCGTTATTTTTGCGGGGAACTATGGCAAGCAGCGAAAAGTCAGCTACTGGAACAAATCCTAAAACCCACCCAAACTCAACATCACCAGAGTTCAAGATCAGTACGATCAACATAAGAAGCTTGAATGGCAAAGAAATGGAGTTAGCTGAGGAATTGGATAAGTACCAGATCAACATAATAGGGTTGACTGAAACAAAAAAGACAAAAACTGGTGTGATCTTTCTGACCAATAAACAGAAAATGTTATTTTTAGGTAATGACAATCAAGGAAAAGAACGAATAGCCATAGTATTCAACACTAAATATGAGGCTAATCTTCTTTAATGGCAGGCAGTCTCAGGTAGAGTGATGTGGGCAAATATGAGAATGGGAAACTGGACAGTGAGACTTATTTGTGCCTATGGTCCCACAGAAGGTTCTACTAAGGAAGAAGTGGAGAATTTTTTGAGGATTTAGAGAATGCAACTGACACAATGAAAAACAAAAAGTTGATCCTTGTTGGGGATCTAAATAGCAGAGTAGGAAATGATTGTCAGACATACAGAAATATTTTGTGAAAATTTGGAGAAAATAACTTATGATAATCACAAATACTTGTTGGATTTCTGCTCAGGACATGGACTGGTTATTACTAACACAATGTTCCAACATAAAAATGTGCACAAATTCACAAGGAGAGAAGAGGGAAGGAATAAGAAAAGTCTCATTGACTATGTTATTGATGATAGTGATGTTTTCCTACTGGTGCAGGACACCAGAGTGTACAGAGGATATGAAATTGGAATTGATCACCATTTAGTCTTCAGCAGGATAAAATTGAATTTCATATTGAAAAGAATAACATATAAGAAAGTTTTAAATGGAATAAAAGTTAAGCAACTCTCATATGGGAACTGTAGTCTAAAATACACAAATATTATTCATGGAAATATGAAAGAGTTTGAGAACAGGAACCAAACCTTGGAGATTCAGTGGCAAGCCCTGAAGAAACCTGATTGATTCAGCCAGAGAGATTGATTCATGCAGTGAGGTTGCCTGCAAGGATAGAAAAATCAGAACTCCATGGTGGACACAAAAGGTTAAAGAGCTAGTGAAGGGAAAAAAGAAAGCATATCAAAAGGTCCTGGCAAATAAGTCAGCTTATGCTCTTAGAGAATACAGAGACAAATGTGAGAAAGCTGAGCACTGTGTAAAACTTACTAAACAAAAGTCACGGAAGGACTTTGGCAAGAATATAGAAAATAAATATCAAGAAAGTGGCAAAATATTCTGGAGGTTGTTGAAGAAGCTTAGGAATGGAGGAAAGAGTGCTGTAAAAGGAGTTAGAGATGATAAAGGTGACATAAAAAAGGAAGGAAAAGATATCCTTGAAGTATGGAGTAAATACTTTGAAAAACTGCTAAATGAAACAAGCAGTGATGACAGCACAGTAGCAAAAAACACTGACCAGGCATTTAATCAGGAATACATATCCATACTTGAAGTAGAAAAAGCCATCGAAAGGCTGCAGGAATAGATGATATTCGACCAGAAATGCTCAGGTATGGAGGTATAAAAGGGATACAGTGGCTGCACTGCATAGTTCAGAAGGCCTGAACAGAGGGACTAATTCCAGATGATTGGAGTAGAACTCTCGTAGTACCCATATATAAAAAGGAAGGTAAAACTGAATATGAGAATTACATAGTCATTTCATTATTGAGTGTTCCTGTTAAAATACATGTAAGTATACTTGAGAAACGGTAAAAGGATTGTGGAAGAGAAGCTTGGTGAAGAACAAGCTAGATTCAGGCCAAATATATGCTGTCAGGATCAGATTTTCACTTTACGACAGATAGTTGAGAAATCATGGGAATATAACGAAGATCTGTATTTAAGTTTTGTAGCTCTGGAAAAAGGCATATGACAAGGTGCCAAAAGAGAAGCTATTCCAAACGCTACAGTTATATGGTGTTAATGGGGCATTATATCAAGCAATACTTAGTCAGCAGTTAGAATTGAAGGAAGTACAGGAAGATGGTTTAATGTTAAATCTGGTGTCAGACAATGATGTACATTATCCCCTCTCTTATTCATTATCTATATGGATCACATTATGAAGGAATGTGGTAATGAACCTGATATCAAAATTGGAGATGTTAATGTCAGCTCTTTGCTTTATGCGGATGATGTTATACTTCTAAATAAATCTGCTACAAGTCTGCAAGATTCGATGACTAACTTGAATAACTGTTGTAATATGTATGGTATGAAGGTCAGCATTAAAAAGACAAAGACAATGAAAATAGGCAGAAACATTGAAAATATCAACTGCATTGTGAATGGAGAACTTATAGAACAAGTAAAATATTTCAGATACTTAAGCACGATTTTTAGTGAAGATGGTAAATTAAATATGGAAATAGACAACAGAATCAACAAAGCTGGTATGGTAGGAAGTCAACTGAATAAATTTATATGTAATAAGAGAGAAATTAGCTGTATACATGACAGTGTTTAAACTAATTTTAACTTATGGATCTGAGAGCTGGGTTAGAAGTAAAACACGACCAAAGACTAGAGACTGCAGACATGACAGTCCTGAGAAAGATTAGGGGCATGAACAGATGGCAATATCATTTAAAAACAAGGATATTAGGAAAGAACTTGATATTGTCAGCATCCAGGAATGCATTAGCAGAGCTAATCTCAGGTGGTACGGTCACTTAAGCAGAATGAGAGAAGAAATATTAGCAAAACAAGTGTTCTCTGCCAGGTTGGCAGGAAAATGACTCAGAGGAAGACCGAGATATAGGTGTATTGATACAGTAAAAACTGCCTTAGAAGACAGAAATATAAGACCTGATAATATTGGAGACTCGACATTTAACAGACTGATTTGGAGGAAAATTGTAGATAGGAAGTTGGTAATGATGTAAATTTTTCATGTAGTACTATATCCTATACACCTCTTGCTGGTACATATCAGGAATTTGATGATGATGAAATTTTATTTATTTATTTAATTTTTTTAAAATATTTTTTGGTGAAATAAATTTAGGAAATTTAACCTTAGCTACTTAGGTCGTGCTTTATGAATATATCAGCTATTGTTTAATTAGCTTTGTACTTGTACTGATGATGATGCCTGTGATACTCAGGTGAAAATTCTACTAATAAAGAATATTTTACGTGATTTAATTCCGTTATTATAATAGTAAGTAATATTTCTACTCACGGTATTTCCTTACTGAAACTTTTTCATAAACATTGAATAGTATTGTATATAGTGTATATAGAGTGGAATATGGTTGTGTATATAGCACATATCATAGTATAAGGGTATGTAAGATCTGAATCCATTAAGTAGAGTCATTAAAGCAAAATTATTTCTAAGACTTGATGTACTTTTGGTAATGTTATTAACAAACTGCATTCTTGATAATTGCAGTCTTAAGAAAAATATATGAATATATTCTTGGTGATTGATTAAAAATATTTGTGATTGATGTTTTATGGACACCACTGTTTTATAGGTTCTTTATTCAGGATGCAGAAAATGTTTTTAAATATTCTTGCCTGTTTTCATAGTCTGTTTTTATCTATTTACTACTTATTTTCATACCAATTTTTTGTTTAAAAAAAAAAAACAGTTATTCAGTTTAGTTAATCAGACTTATACTGGATTTATTTAATAGTATAAGATCATCTGCATAAAGAAAAGAACTGAGGTTAACATTTCCAATTTTGATATCTGGCTGGCCTAATGCCACTTTCTTTCATAATGAGATCCACATCTATGATGAATAAGAGTGGAGATAGTGTTTATCCTTGTCTAAACCTACACTCTCTGAGTTTGCATGAGACCATCTTCCTTTACTTCCTTCAGTTCTATCTGCAGATTAACAACAATTTAAACAAAGGCTATGTATTGCTGTTGCTCTGGATAATGTTTCATTTCCCTCATATCATTGCAGAATTCTGAACAGATTTTCTCTTCGTAACTTGTCATATTCTTTTTTTCAGATATACAAAACATAAGTACAAATCTTTGTAATAGTCTCAACTATTTGTTGTAAAGTGAAAATAAGCTCTGTTTGGCTGGAACCCAACTTGTCCTTCTCAAAGTTTCTCTTTTGCCATTTTTCTTAGACTCTTAAGTATGCTTCCATAAATCATATCTGGAATACTTAACGCTGAAATTCCTCTCTAATGATCATGTACAGTTTTGTTTCTCTTTTTATAGATATGAACTAATGCTACAAGGCCATTCTGTTTGCTTGGAATTGCACATATTCTTTGCATATATTTTTTCCAGGATAAAAAAAAAATCATATTTTCAGGAGGCAAAATCCATGCCACTTCTACCTCTGTATGAGATTTGCTGACTCACCTTCTGATGAAAAAATCTTTATAAAGGTTCCTGTAATCCTGGATTGGACAGTGAGACCTAAACATTAGTATTGGGGAAATTTTAATCTTTGCTATAATAAGCAAGCATACAACTTGAGACACCTGGTAAATCCCCTCTTAATGCATTTGTGTATTTCTAAGGCTTTAGGCACCTTTGCAGAATTTCTTTGATGATATGGAATGATGTCTACAGATGTGCTGTATAGTTGTACTTATTTATTTATACATATAGAATGTACTTATAGTTACTGTATTATAGTGACTTAGTTGGTTTACCAGCAGTATTGCCTCTTGCTTTTTCTTAGTTAACTATTGTAATTTCAACTGATAGGATAAAAATAATTGATAAATTTTCCTCCATTATTAAACAGGAAGGACGAATTTCCTTTTGCTGCTTCAGGAGCTGGTTATCCATATCTATGGGCTCAAAGATTAGCTGGACTGGAATTTTTACTTGCAGATTTTGATGATTTGGAAGCAAAACGCCAGCATCTAGCTAGTGCATCTTGTGTGGAAAAAATTATTACTGCGATTAGGGCTCGTTTAACATCCCGAGTATTACTTTATAATCATCTTTTATCTTTAGGTAATATTGAATAAATAATAATCACATGCATTTTAATGACATATGATGGTATCAGAATTCTGTCGTTAGTATCTTATAATTGATTATTCTGTAATGTATGCTTGAGTTTAGGCTCTGTAAATCTAAAATGATATTTCATTTTTAGTTTCCTGTTAATAGTTTTGTTCCAAATTCTTTTATTATTTATACAGGCAAACCACAACTTACAAACATATTTTGTTCAGGGAAATATATTTGCAAGTTGTGGTTTGCCTGTACAAATAATAAAAGAATTTGGAACAAAACTACTAATGAAATATTATTTTAGATTTACAGAGCCTAATCTCGAGAATACATTACAGAATAATCAATTATAAGATAAATTCAACTTATGAACTTATTCTTTTCATAAGATATATTGTTATTTTGTGGAGTTTTTATTACCATGGCTTGTAGTATTCATAATTATGGAATAAATACTGGCAAAATACCACGTAAAAAAAAAGTAAAATAAGTAAGTTACTAGTTTCATAAACAATATTGTGTACTTCTTCAGATTGATACAATAAAACATGAATATAAAAGAGAGATTAACATGAAGATTTCTAAATAAGAAACCATCATTTTCGTAATTCATTCAACATCCAGCAGATGTTGGATGCAGGGATGAGATATCATGGATTTGAGTCATTGAACAGGATATACGAGGGATGTCCAGAAAGTAAGTTCCAGTGGGCTGTCATGAGAAACGAAAATACACTTACAAAAAAAAAACTTTATTGGAAATTAAAGTAGATTCCACTACTTTTCTACATAATTTCTTCCATTGTTCAGGCACTTATCATAATGGTGCACCAAGAGTTGTATACCTTCATCGTAGAAGGTTGCAGCCTGTGATGCAAACCACGTATTGACTGCTTCTTTGACCTCGTCGTTGTCTTGAAACCGCTGGCCACCAAGGAAAGATTGCAGATGTTTGAACTGAGAGTTGCTTGGCGCTAGGTCAGGACTATATGGTGGATGATGGAATTGTTCCCAGCTGAAGGTGGTGAGAAGTTGTTGTGTTATGCCAGCCATGTGTGGGCAAGTGTTATCAAGAATCAAAACAACGCCCCTGGTAAGCATGTCGCGTCGTTTATTCTGGATCGCATGATGCAATTACTTAAGGGTTTGACAGTACATACTCGTGTTGATTGTAGAGCCTTGACCCAAGAAGTCTACCAGCAAAATTCCTTGTCTATCCCAAAACACAGTGCACATGATTATCTGAGTGGAAACCGTTGTCTTCAATTTCATCTTGACTGGTGATGAGGTGTGCCTCCACTCCATGGACTGTTGTTTGGATTCAGGGGTTGCGTGCGACACCCAAGTCTCATCCCTGGTGACAAGTCTTCTTAGGAAAGCATTGCCATCCTCATAGTTGCATGTCAAGAATTACAATGCACTGGCCAGCCAATTCACTTTGTGTTGTTCTTTCAGCAACTTCGGTACCTAGCGTGCACACAATTTCCAATAATTTAGTTTCTCCGACGCAATTTCATGAAGACATGAACGTGAAACTCCTGGAAATTGCAGCAAGATGACGTCATAGTGAATCCCCTTTTCTGTCGAATCTTCTCTTCAACTGAATGCACCAAATCGTCAGTCAGTAAAGATGGTCGCCCACTCGTTCATCATCATGAACACCTGTCCTTCATTAAAAAGTCTTACCCATCTTCGTACCATTGAATACCATTGAATCACTCATTGCGTGTTCTCCATAAACCTCAATAATTTGTCGATTAATTTCAGCTGCTTTAATGTTCCTCACATTCAAGAAATGGATAACTGACCTAATTTCACATGCGGCAGGCAATTTGATTTTCTTAGACATTATAAACACACACCAAGAAGCATACGCACTGCAAGAAGGTCTGAAAATAGCACCAACACTTTGCTAAAGAATCAACAAACTCAGCATGCATGCACACCGTTGCAGTGAAAATATTTAAAAATGGAACTTACTTTCTGGATGTCCCTCGTAACATATTTTGTCTCATAGCCTAATTCGCCCACATGTACTGCTCAGAGATCATTTAATATTAGGTCTTGGTTTTTATTACACTGAGTCAGCCATCGTATCGTCTTACTAGCCTCTTTAAATTTACTTATATAAGTACTAGAGGGGCTACTCCCCTCCCCGCGCACCTATGGCGCCCAACCCCCATGTTCTGGACTGGTATGCTGGTTCTCCTTGGATTCTGATGACTCGAATTTTAAAGACCTGAAAGAGGGGGGTATGCCCCCCCCTTCCCCCCAAGTTCCGAGCTGGTAGGTAGGTTCTCTTTGAATTTTGAAAACTCGACACTCAGGTAGCCCCTGAGTTTCAAAAAGTGACATAAAAAGGCTTATCATTTTATATATATATAGGGTAGATTAAACACTGTGTATGGTATTTTGGTGATTTGCCAATTGACTTGATGGTTTTTATTGGTGGTGTGAAAGGTCATTCCAGATTTATGCACTCTTATTTTCTCTACATCTCTGACATATTCATTTTGATGGATTTCTCCGGAACATCCTATCTGTCAGATGCAGTAAGTAAGTTGTCAGATGTTAAATGCTGCAATTGCAATAGATTTTAGAAAACTTCTGGTCTCTTCGTAGGTTCCAGATTTTTTTTGATATAAGATATACTGCTTGTTGTCTTGAAGCCTGTATTGGTTTATTCAATACATTTTTAATAGTTTTGCTGTTGTAAGCTTTTTTTACTGATGCAAATGTTATATCCTGTAACAGTGGCCCATGCTTTATTTTATTTTTATTTATGTAGTTTTGGCATGTGGTTCCCACCCATGAAAGGTTATTATAAACCTAGAGTACATTTTGTGTGGGCTAAGGATTAATATGTTTTTTTTTTTTTTTTTGCCATTTTTATCAGTTTTATATATTTTTTGTAAGTTTTTGACCTGATGATTGTCATGTGTTTAATGAATTACAAAAATGACGGCTTTGTTGTTTAGAAATCTCCATATTAATATCTTTTTTTTTTTACATTTGTGTCATCCCCTCTCAGTTTTGATAATGTTCCAGTTTTCTTTCAGGATCACCTTTCTCTTCCTGGGTTCTGTCACATCCAGTTTATCCTGGCAAAAACATATGACATACATAGCCTCCTCTGCCTCTAAAAAACTTGGTTCTTTTTCATTCTAAACAATGCTTCTCTTCCTCTCAACTCATCCAAGTACTGTTCCCACATTTGGGATGGATTCTAGCAATTTTGTGGGAACAAAATTGCTAGAATGCAATTTCTCACATACCTAAACCAAATTATTTTTACAAGAAAAGGTATAAAAATACTCACATGAAACCTGCTGTTTATTGGAACAGTAATAACTTGCTTTGTGTTGTAATCTGTGAACGTAAGGTATCGAATAGGTACTAAAATTTTTATGCACTACATCAAATTGCTAACTGCTTGTCACATTATATTGTCTGTAAAAAAAAAGTTAATGTTCCTGCTGATGCATACTGGACTTGTAAAATCCCGATCATTTAAAAGTTCCCACCCGCCAACGCTATGCTTGTTAAGACCTGTCGTCGGACTTCAATGTTGATCGGCTGTAAGTTGCATTTTGTACATGTCGTTGGGGAAAAAAAAAAAACCATTACGACCTTTACTTACATTATACAATAGTTTTGTCATCAAAATTTTTGGTGATAATTTTTTTTCAGTACTTCATTTTTGTCCTGTATGCTTTCACCACCCCTTTACTTCAATTCAACACTCCTTTCTGCTCATGATGCCACTACCATCCCCCTGGATCGTTCCGACATCCCCAAAGGGATGGTGCCACCCACTTTGGAAATCACTGGTGTAGATGATGATGATAGTTGCAGGTCCTTGTAGTTGGTGGATTTGAATGCTTGGATCTTTGAACTCCCTGGGAGGTGTCACGTAATAATAAAAGATTGCTTAATTCTGTCCAAAAGAGGACATTCTGGCTAATTAATGATATCTCTCTCACATACCTACTTTAGTCCCTTTCT
This sequence comes from Typopeltis vanoorti, assembly GCF_054136105.1. Lineage (NCBI taxonomy): Eukaryota > Metazoa > Arthropoda > Arachnida > Uropygi > Thelyphonidae > Typopeltis > Typopeltis vanoorti. The sequence continues at coordinate 11,515,542 of NC_143552.1, forward strand.
CACAGATGTTCAATTTCTGCTTTGTGCCACTTCTACAGATACTTTCATGGTCATTGCTCTGCTGAATTGGCCACTGTTATTCATGTCACTCTCCTCCAAAATCATTAAAACAAGAGTCCCTGCTAACCAGCACCCTTTTACAGTCCATCTTGAAACTCACGAAACCAACTTCACTGCCTCCTCTTTCATTCTGTCTAATTATGTGCTTTTTGAACAATCTCACCCACTGTGCCTTCCTCAAAGATTACAACCCTCAGCTGTTCAAGCAAAATGTGAACACATTCCTCCTTTTGTCTATTCCCCTTGCCCACACACAGCACTAATGTGCTATAGATGTTGTGGCCTATCGTGTGTGAATCAGATATATATTAAAAAATATATATATATATTCACTGCCACAACTATAGCCAATCAGATCTAGGTGACCATGCCTTTGGATACCTGACACAGAATCAAATGGTCGAAGAAAACACTATGCTTTATCATTGCAAATGCAAACTTGAAATTTTTTTTTTTAATCAGCAGCAGATTTAAAAAAACTAACTAAATATAAATATTCTTGTGTTAAACTCCCTAAGATTTAAGAAACATTAATTCTTAGACCTCCTGCCCAACAGCCAAGTCTACCTACTGTGTTGTAGCTCGTAGGTATCCTCATCCCTTGACCACTCTTATGACCACTTCAAGCTTTCATCTAACATCTTCCACTTACATTGTGTGTTATTACTAAGAATTTTTATATTGTACCCCAGGTAATCTCTGACAGATTAAATTATGGCTACTGCCACTATTGCCATGAGGCTGATGTATTATGTTTGTTATAATTAGGTTTAATGGAAAGAAAACAGCACAATAAACTGTTAAACCCGTCTTTAATTATTGTGCTGTTTTATGGCTTTATTTAAAATATGGCTATTTTACCACCAGTTGGTGACTGTGCTTTCTTGGGGAGTATCGAATTGTATTGATGCTCCGATTAAAACAGGTTACATGTTGAGCTACAAAGCTGGAAATTATGATCAAACTTAGGAATACTATCTTTGGCCCTATGGAATCAGTTATTGAATGGGAAAAATGCTAGCAATGCATGTGAATCTTTGAAAAAATGCCTAAATGAGGTGGTATCTGAATGTGTATATCCCTAGTGTTCGAAGAATAAATAGGTTGGGAGTGAAATGGATGTGCAGTCTTATTAAGTAAGAGATCTACAAGAAGATGATGTGAAAAGAATATCGTGAGAATAAGAGAGGAGTTATGAAATATATAAAGCTCAGACCAGAAAAGTAACGAGTATTGCGCGGAAAGCTAAATCAGAGTATGAAAAGAAATTGGCTATGCAAACTAAAGACAGTCAGAGAATTTTATCATTATGCTGCAAGCAGAAGAAAGAATGAATGTGAAAGAATAACTTTATTGAATGCAGAGTGCTCTAGTGTCAAAAGCTAATGAGATTGTTCAATTAATGAGTGCTCACTTGTGCTAAGATATATCAACCAGGTGTATGTAACATGGTGCACAGTGCTACTGCTACATTGGATGAAGAGTTAAAGATTCATGAAAATGAGGTTGAAGAGCTGTTGCATAACCTTAATAAGAATTTGCCTATAGGAACAGATGGAATATCAGTCCGTTTCCTAAAGGAATGTTCAGCCGAATTGGCTAGGCCTTTCACATGTTTGTATAACTTGATACCACAGGAATGGAAAGAATGTATGATAGTTCCATTCTACAAGGGTGGTGTAAAAACTGATGTGTCTAACTGCTGACCTATCAGTATCTCTGGTGTCGTAGTGAAGATTTTAGAGAAATTAGTAGGAATTTGCATTACAGAAATGGGTAGACAAACAAGCTATACTCTGCAAGGAGCAGCATGAGTTTACTAAAGAGAGGTCATGCTTTAGCAATTTGCTCATATTTTATAACAATGTTATGGCCGAGTTGGATAAAGGGAATGGATACACTATGATAATGTTGGATTTTTCTAAGGCATTTGATAGGATACCACACAAAAGGCTGTTGCATAAACTGGAATATAAATTCTTGACTTGGATCAGGGGATGGTTGACAGATAGATATCAAAAAGTGGTATACAGTGAGTGTGAATTTGCCAGATTTAAAGTGACCAGTGGGGTTCAGTCCTTGCTCATTGTTCAATCTATACATTAATGACATCAGGTGTGCAATTGTTTGAACAGGCTGGAAATTTTGGCAAATGAAAATGGCTGTCAATTTAATGTTAGTAAGTGTAAAGATATGCACTTTGGCATGATGAGATTTCCAGTGGCATATTATACTGGTGGGGTTATACTACAAGAAACTGAGGGGGCAAGGGGGCTTGGCATATTGGTTGATAGGAATTTGAAGTACAAAGGCTACATAGCAAAAGTTGCAAATACAACTCAGGATAATGCGATGGCGAAGTGAATCTTGACATCTAAGGATAAGGAAGTCATTTTTCTCTTTATAAGGCTTTGATAAGACCACGCCTGGATTATTGTGCACAGATTTGGTCTCCCAGATTCCAAGGGGATAAAGAAGCTGTGGAAAGGGTGCAGCAAAGAGTTACAAAAATTATATCTGGATTATGGGATTTAGGTTATGAGGACAGATTGCGAGTATGTGGGTTACAGACTCTGGTTAACAAGAGAAAGAGGAATGATAGGTCTATAAACTGTGTGTTTTATCGTCTGATGAATTTTTTGTTATATGGAAGGTGGGGAGAGAACACAGCAGCATCCATGAAATTTAAGTTTGTTCACAGTCAAGAAATGGATGCGGGATAAGTTTTTCTCTCCCAGTGCAGTGAGTGAGTGGAATAGTTTGCCTTTAGGGGTAGTGAGTGCATCTAGTGTGAATGAATTTAAGAGAAGGTATGGCAGCTGGTTTGGGTGATTTATAGCTTCCCTCGATGAATTCTTGACTCCCTTGATGTCTCAGATAATAATACAACAACAGTGTTGTATGACATAGTATTTGTGACCTTTTACATGAGTTGCTTTTGTGTTGCAGTAAAGTTTTTTGATAAATCATACTTTGTCTTTATGGAGAAGGTTTAATGATATTCACAAATGATCATTCTTTGTTACACTGAAGTAAATTACGGTATGTTCTGCACTGCCTTCAACTTTAGGAGAATCATGTTTCACTATACTGAAGTTTGAGATGTGTAAGACATTTACCATCATTATCAGGATTTGTGATGGTGGAAACTGTAATGCAACAACAATCGACAACTGCCTCACTGAAAATTTGCTGGGCTAGGGCAGCGGTCGGCAATCTTTTTGGAGTGAAGAGCCATTTTTAAAATTATATCTATTAAAAAAAAATTTCGGGAGCCGCACGCAGTGATGAGTAACCAATTGTCCACGGGCTACATGCGGCCCATGGACAATTGGTTTTTTGTGCGGTCCACGGTGTTCGTTTTGTATGGCAGAATTAGTATATTTTAATTAAAAATCAATTTTATGGATGTTGATTTTTACATGTGGATTTATTTGTGCAGGTTAAAAAATTAAAATATACCTAAATAATGGAAAATAAATTAATACAGTAAAACCCCTTTTTTTACACTTTTCAGGGAACTGATGGAAAAAAAGTGTAAATAGCAGGAAATGTAAAAAAAACATTTAAAAATGCTAAAGATGACTTACTACTAGTATGTCAGTCTACATACTAGATTACAAAATTTAATAACTGAAAATAAATGAATTTACATTTATCTATTTAAAAAAAAATTTTAATTGCTGATTTTTTTTTTTTTTTTTTTACATAGCACCAGATTGCTTTGCATTGAGTTCAGTGCTTGACCCGTTTTTTACTATTGTGTTCAAAGTGGACACGGAGAGTCCAAGATCTTTTGCTAAATGCACACGTGCTCCGGCATGCCAATCTGCACATCTCAAAATTTGCCATCTTTTCTTCTAACGAATACATTTTCTGTCTTTTTTCTCCATTTTACTAACATGGACAATCCACCACCACAACTTGAAAGCAACTTTCACACGCTAAATTACATAGCAGAAATTCTGCAATATCAATTCATACTGTGATTGAAAAATCACGATATCGCTCATCACTACATTACTGCTGCAAACATGCTAGTCACTGTGATGGCAGAAACGAAACTACAGCCAAAAGCAACGCCATCTGGGAACAGAAATGCACAGATTTCCGCAGAAATCATTTTGAAAATCAATATTGCCACCCAAAAAAAAATGCAAATCACGATCACATTGCAGATGATGTAGCGGTCTTGCCATTATTTTGTTAACAATTTCTACAATCAAATCCATCACTACTGTTATCCACATCAAGTTGTTAATGCTGGGAAACAATATATCATAAGAATACGCCTTAAGACGGGACCAACGAAAAATGACATAAATGGCAGGAAAACGTAAAAACGGGGTTTTACTGTACTTTCTTATCAAAGAAAAAGAAAATATTCTTTATACAGATCGAACCGAGTATTTTATTTACTATTTAATTGCTCATCACTGCTTTAAATTTAGAAACTAATTGAAAAATATTGTAATTAAATTATTTATTCAATTTTTTTTACAGTAACATGTTATCATCATTGTAAAACACAGGGGTGGCATGTCACACGAAATTATATTTTTTAATTTATAACATCTTCTTAGTACGACTTTTGCTATTGAACTTCTTGGGGTAGTTTCTCAGAATGCAGCGAATACGCCGTAATTTTCATTTTCAAACATGATGAAAGACTGTTAGTTTCTCAACTTATTTTTAATAAAATTCATATTAGAAACTATTTGTTCACAGAAATATGTCGATCCGAAATTCGATAGGAGGCCAAATGCGTATGTTTTTAACTGAATGTAAGTATCCGGTAAACAATTCCATGTCAAATACAATCTGATCTTTCTTTTTAAGATCTTCTATTTCAGACCATTTGTGTTGTATTGCAAGGATGGATTTTTGTCTTTCCAACTCCTCCAGGTCAGCTTCAAGATTTCTAAATTTTGAATTCTGCAAATCCTTGGTTTTCAGGTCCTCTAACTCAAGTCGAAATGCAGCCTCATCAATTCCAAGAAATAGTAAATTTAATTTGGCAGAATTAATTTCAAGTGGTCGCAATAAAAATGACATAGTTGCCTTGTTCTTTCTAAACTCCTCAAATCTCCCATTAAATTGAGATCGCATATTTACCACAGTTTCTGTGAAAAGGGTTACATTTATGGAATTATTATCAGCTTGTTCTTGTTGATATTTCTTCAACATAGGAAACTGTAATAATGTGCCTTTCTCTAAGTTTGTCGCAAACAAATATAATTTTTGCTCAAACGAAATCACTTCTTCTAAAAGCAGAACTGCTGTATTTCCCTTTCCCTGTAGTTTCTTATTTAGTGCGTTTAAGTGGGAGGTCATATCCACCATTAAGTAGAATTTCTGTAACCAATTGAGTATCTTCTAACTGCATATTCAAGGTCTTTTTGTCTTAGAAACAACTTAACCTCTCCAAGGCAGGTGGCAAATCACATCAACAATGCACCTCTGGAAAACCATCTTATTCTGTTATGCAAAAGATCAGAATATTCGCAATTCGTTTCTTTAAGAAGTTCACAAAATTGCAGATGATGTAGCGGTCTTGCCATTATTTTGCTAACAATTTCTACAATCAAATCCATCACTACTGTTATCTCTTTTGGAAAAGTTTGTGCACAAAGTATCTCTTGATGGATTATGCAGTGAAAGGACATGTCATGCAAAATTTGTTTTTTAAATAAAGAAACAAAAGCGCTTTTTGTACCTTTCATGCTCGGTACCCCATCGGTCGCAATAGATATCATTTTGTCAATATTAATTCCCTTACTTTTCAAGCAAGTGGTAACAACAGATTCGGTGTCTTCTCCATGAGTTTGTCCTGTAAGTGGCAGTATATCGAGTAATTCTTCCTGAGGTCCTTGATAGTTTAAGTATCTACAAATAAGTACAATATGTGCAATGTTATCCACATCGCATGATTTGTCACAGGCAATGGATAATCCTGGTGTTGAATTTAGATCTGCAACCTGCTGATTTGTTATATCTTCTGCCATTCGTATAGTTCTGTCCCTTACAATCTTAGCAGATAATGGCATTTCTTTTATTTTTGTAATTATCTCCGCTTTGTTTTTAAAATCATAGAAAAAAAATTCGGACATTTTAATAAAACATTCTTTCACATATTCGCTGTCCGTAAAAGATTTTCCTTGTTTAACAACTTCTTGAGCAGCCACAAAATTAGCAATAGTTGTATTCTTGATGCTTTTATCCATTTGGAAAATGAACATTTAGTTATGTTTACTTTGCGTTGCAGCTCTTCTACTGCATTTTTTCTTTCATCTCCCCGTAGATATGCTTTGTCAAATGTATCGTGTTTATTTTAAAAATGTCTTTGTATATTTGATTTTTTATTGTTTGAAAGCTTTTCATGACATATTAAACACATTGGAAATCCTGCTGTATTTGCTACAAATGCGTAGATTTTATTCCATTCACTTTTAAATTCCCAATTTTCTTGTTCTATCTTTCTCTTCTTTGCTGACATTTTAAATACTATAAAAATATTTATTTTGTTAATATTTAATTTAATGTTACAATATTCACGTTATCTTACACAATCACCAGTAAATGAAAGCACTGCAATGTCCACTACAAAACCGTTACTTATTTTAACAAAGTGAGCAGATTTACAGACCACACCTGCACTGTATGCGAAGACAATGGGCGCGTTCAGATAGGCAAGCGCTACTGTAGCACTACATGCGCTAGCCTAGCGCATGTAGCAAATGCTATATATTAATAAATAACATTCATTTTGCATTATTCAAAAATAGATTATTTAATAATGAAAAAAGCCGCAATTATTCATTCAAAGAGCCACAGGTTGCCGACCGCTGGGCTAGGGGAAGAATCAAAGCTCTCCATGTTATATGATATGGCACCTCCATGGAGCCCTCAGACTCACCATAGGATGCCAATCTACTTGCTGTATTTTTCATTACCATCTACAGCATTCTGTATAGTAGCAGATACACAGTATGTTTTTTACTAGACAAAGTAGTATAGATTGCTTTCTGGCTGGCTTGCCTGAAACAGAAATAAAAACCCAAACACTTTGAATACTTTAAAAAAAAAAAAATAGAAGTGTCAGCCTTATTTAAAAAATAGAAAGTAAAGAAAAAGTTTAGTCATAAATTTATATATAAATATTGAATTAAAATGCAATGTTTTATTTTTAATTAGTATTACTTTAGTAAAGTGTTTGCATAAAAAATATGTAGCTATTTTATTACAATTTTTGTTTATATCTCTAGAAAGGAAAAATTATTCATCTCAGAAATTTAATTTCTGGAACTTAAAAATTGCAGAAGAAGCTAATTTTTTATGCATTAACACTGCAGTATATTCTTGCTTACAAAAAAAAAAAAAGTAAACCCTTTATTGCTTAGCAATTTTTGAGCTGGGCAGAAATGCATTGCCAAGATGATGGGATGTTTGCTATAATGAGAGAGAGTGAGATAACAGCTGTTGATTGGGAACAGAATAGTCTGAAAGGAGAATGAAAGATTATGAAGAAATATAGTATAAAGGAAGGATCTTTTAAGTCTGAGAGAAGGTTGAGACAACTAGAAAAGAACAATGGTTGAAATTCTTTTTAAGAAATATTCAGTTGAACCTGGATAAAACTGATAAAGAAGGGTTTGTTTGGATCTCTCAGCAGATTGGACAGTTGTATTTTAAATATGTTGAACAGCAGTCTTGTTCTGGTAAGTGTTTTAAATAAAGAAGAAAACAAGCTTTCTTATGCTTAAGGATAATGGAAGAATTTCCAGAAGAAAGCCAGACTTTAAAATTATCTTGATGATGTGTATGTTGAAAATAAACAGAAATAAACCATCTATGTTCAGAGAATGTAAAGGAGGGTAAAGTCATGATATTAATTATTGCATGGGCATTTCCATGGAGTTCATATACTGATTGAGGGAAATCCCAAACATTATGCCAAGCACCAACCAGTTACCACATAATATCCGTCATACTTTGCTTTGAACTCATTCACAGTCAAGTCCTCCACAAGACTCTGGCAACCTATTCCACTCATTCATCACTCCCCAAACAAAACACATAGTCCTCACACCCTTGCTAACCACACTATTGTCCATTTCCAAAGATGGTCCCTACTTCTCCCACCACTAGACCTGTTCTGAAAAATTTCCTTTGTATTAATCCTGTAAAACCCCTTTCAGTAATTTGTATGTCTCAATCTTATCATCTCTTTTCTACTTATCAACCAGTTTCTGTAACCCACAAATCTTCATCCTGTGCTCACAAGGTGCATTCCACAGATCTGCCATCATCTTGGTCACTTGCTTCCTGATCTTCTCTTCCTCCTGCTCATCCCCAAAAAACCCAGGTAAACAGATCTGTTCCCAGTTTATCTGGGATTTTTAATCCTGCAAGCAGGCAAACCGGCCCCGTTAACACACGCGGATCTACAGCCATAAATACTTAACCTCCCCCATGAGGGGGCTCAACTCGCCCCAATAGGGATGGGGGAGGAAACTCCTTATGAATAAATAAGTCTAGATGGGGTCTTATCAAGGCCCTATAAAGAGGTACAATAACCTACTTATCTCTTCTCATAAGGATGTTCTTCAGTAAACAATAATCTGATGAACTAGTTGTTTTAGCCACTTTTGCAACATGCCCTCTAAGCTTCACTTCCCTATCCACTAACATCCTCAAATCCCTGGCTTTCAGTTTCCTGGAGTATACTTTCATCAATATGATACACAGCTGGTAATCTTTTCACCCCCAAAATGCATAACGTTATGCTTTGCACATTAAAGTGATATATGTTCTCCTTTGCTCATACTGCCAGTCTATTCAAACCATCCTGCAAAATTTTAACATAAATTTTATTGATTATTGCTCTACTTGCATCTGAATAACTGAATATTTCCTCTCAGATCATTTCCTATATCATGACTGTACAAATTAAATAGTAGTTGCCCAAATACAGAGTGTTGTGGCATGCTGCTAGTCACAGGCCTTCTACTGGGCTCTACAACTGAATAAACTACTGTCTTCTTATCCACATCACTGACTTCATATCATCCCCATTTGCAGCACTTTATTTATTAGAATTACATGCAGTGCCTGTCAGAAGCCTTGCAAAGTTCAGCAATATCACCATATACCCATTACCTTCATCCAGCTCAACTGTTACTGTATTATAAAAGGTAAGTTACTAAGGCATGAGTTATCTTTCACAAAACTACGTTGTTCCTTAGACAGTATCCCATTCCTGGATTTTTCTGTTAACCAACTTCTCCAATACCTTGACCACCACTCCTAAGCTGGCAATTAATCAATAATTAGCTATCTCAGTCTTAGAGCTTCCTTTACACAATGGAACTATTTTCCCCTCTTTCCACATCTTTGGGACAATCCAGAGCTGAAATATAAATTAAATAATGTGATCAAAGAAACTGCCGATTCCCTAACACTCATAACACTCAAGCTGTATACCATCTAATCCCATTGCTGTATTCATATCATAGCTCTCTAGTATCCTATGTGATAATTTTGAAGAATCACCATTCTTCAAAATTATCTTCCTTTTACTTCAAATGGTTACTTATCATTCTCAGTATATAGAAAACCCACACATACATGGAATGTTTACACAAACAATCACACCATCACCCATCTCAACAGTATGGTATCCTAAAAACGCTAACCCACAGAGCGAGAGCAATTTGTTTCAATGACAATGCGCTTACTGCTGAACTTGCTCACTTATGCCACACCTTCTTAGCCAGTGGCTATAATCCCCATAAGATAGACAAAATACTAAATGCTCCCCAGAAATACCCCCCACTGTCCACTATGGAGAACTACAACAAAACAGTCACCATTAAAGTCACATTGAAAAATATATCTAGAGTGCTCAATAAACATAAACTACACACTATATTTAGACCATATGTCAAATTGGGTACTTTCATCCATTCACCCAAGGACAGTATTTCTCCTTTATCACATCCAGGAGTCTACGAGGTACAGTCAGACAGGAAGAACTGTGGACATCTGCTCAGTGAACACAAAAAATACATCCAGCACTATCACTATTGCAAGTTGGTCTAGCAGACCATGCTTTAGATATCCTTGCACACAGGATCAACTGAAAGAAAACTAAAGTGCTGCACAGAAGCTTTTACAAGTCAAAGTGATTGTTCTTAGAATCAATAGAAGCCTTGAAACATACTCTGAACCTCAACAAGTATGGCAGTATAAATCCACCTAAGATTTGGGAGACAGCCATCTCAAGACATAACTAGTACATGCTTTCTCTCTCTGTTTTTTTTTTTTTTTTTTTTTTTTTACATGGCGGGCACCTAATTAGTACTTTAGTGTTGTGTTGTAGCTACAGTTGATTTAACTAGTCCCATTGTTACACCAGATTGTTGTCTTGTGCACTGTGACAAACTGTTTTTAGTGCTCTGAAGATGCTGGTTAGAATACAAGTGAAATATCAGCAATAAGTCAGTAAACTTATTCTGTGTTCTAATATATATAATATACCATCAAAATTAATGAACTTTCTTTTACTTATCACTTACCGAAAGAACTCTTTGGGATTACCTTTAACCTGCACTGCTAGTTTCCTCTCATACTCTGATTTTGCCTTTCTTACCATACTGGTCCCTTCTGGCCTGTGCTTTATACTTCTCATGTGCCTGTTGGTCACCTTTCTCTCTGAATTCATTCAAGAGATTTTTTTTTTTTAACTCCTGCTTAGTGATGCAATCCATTGATTTAAATCCCACTTTATTTATTCTCTCGACTATAGGTATGCAGTCTGTTACCTCCTTTGAACACGCCTTTTCACTTCCCATGCACTAATCACATTCAATCCTTGAAGTTTCTCATGCTCCAAGCAATCTCCAGAAAATTTCACACATTTAGCCACCTCCAGTTCAAGACTACGTGATCACTCTAATTAGTAACTGCATAAATTCAATTCCATTTCCTTCCTCCACATGTCCTTTCCTCCTTCCAGACTCTTCCAATAGTTGAAGTTTTCCATAATACTTGTTCTCCACTCATTGAGCTTATTTGCTTATGCACGTAACTCCGTCTTTCACACTTTCAGTTCTACACCAGCAACTAACTGTATATTTTGTCCTGTTGATCTCTATCTGACACCAGATGGACGCAAATGCACTATATTCACTGACCTCCAGTTGTGAATCTCTATTGGTTTACAGTTCATCAGCTATCTCTTAAGTAGTGCCTACTAGGCAACTCCAAAGCCAAAAGTTATATTATCTTAAGCTCTTTTTGAAACTTTATATTTGGCTATAAAATATTATTGGATTCACAATATCTTCCATTTTGATATCTTAATTATGTCAAATTGAACCCTTTTGGGTCTATATTTTAGTAGTGTGGTGTAATTTTTTTTTATTTTTTCCATGAACATTAAGTATAAGTTGTTTAAACTAGTGTTGACTAAATTTAACTTCAGATCACTAAAGATATCACAGAAATATTTTATTCCTGAATTCCAAAACTGATCAGTTCAAGGCAAATCATCGATTTCAGTAATTTTCCCATTCTTTCTCTTCCTTAATGTGTTGTCAGCCTCTACCAGACCTATTTCTACTTCTCTGTTCATTCTGGTTTATTTCACTCCTATTTTTTATCTTTAACAGATTTCTAAAATAATTTCACCACAGCATCCTGATCATTCTTCTTGTGTCACTGGGTTTGCATCTCCATTTATTAAAAAAATTTAGTTTCTAATTGCTCCTTCATTAATCCTTGTAACATTATCCGGTACCATTGCTAATGTTCTCTAGCTTATGTATGAATTCATTCCAGTTTTTTATTTATATTTCTTAATTATTTTCTAGAACCTCAGGGGCTCACTTTAGTGAGTACAGGTGTGGCAAACCTGAGGTACCTGATGCTGGACCATGTCTTACTTCGTGTAATATACATCTGTTATATTATCTGTAGACTGGTCCCTCCTCTTCCTCCCTTGACTCTTTCTTTCTTCTCTTCTTGCTCCTTCCCCCGAATGCTATTAGAGTATTCGAGGGGAATCCTTCCTATTTTTCTATGTCATTTCGTCTTGTGCTAACAGGACATTATCAAACACTGTAACATGATTAGGCCATCAAAAAATGTTCATACCGCATCGTCCATCGCGTGGGTTACCAAGGAACGTGTTCGGGTTTTAGGCAGAGGGACCTGTTCGAAAAATATGTTACAGTCTCCCTTAGGCACCACTCCTCAGCACATTGCTAGCGGAAACTTCATCAATGGGCCCACTACCCGTTTGGGGAGGTGTTTAGGGGCAGCACAAAGAAATGGTTCTGCAAAAGGACGGAAATGGCAACGACAACGGCAACAGACTATGGCTTTAGGCAACTGGAACATCTTCTCTCTGACAGGGAAGGAGTTGGAACTGGTTGAGGAAGCCGAGCGCTACCGGCTAGACTTAGTCGGGCTTTCTTCAACCAAGAGGAGAGGCTCTGGAACTGTCGACCTGGATAAGGGGTGGAAGCTCTACTACTCTGATGTGAGCCCGACAATGTCTGCTCAGGCGGGTGTGGGGATACTCACAAGCCCCCAGCTGTCAGACTGTGTTGCTGAGTGGATCCCATTGGGGGGATGGGTGTGTGTGTTAAGGCTTCAGATGAAAAACCATGATTTGGCTGTGGTGCAAGCCTATGCACCTAATCTGGAGTCAGAATACTCTGCCTTCCTAGAGGAAGTGGATGCTGCTTTTCACAGGGCGGCAGACATGGAATCAGTCCTGCTAATGGATGACTTCAATGCACATGTTGGAACAGATGACCAGACATGGAGGGGTGTGGTTGGGAGGAACGGTGCCCCTGACCTTAACGCAAATGGGTTGAAATTATTGGACTTCTGCTGTACTAACAGCTTGTCCATAATGAATACCTTCTTCCAGCACCGAGAAGTCTACAAGTATACCTGGTACAGGGATACACTAGAACAAAGGTCTCTGATTGACTTCTTTATAGTCTCAGCAGACCTATTTTCCTCAGTGTTGGATGTTCGTGTGAGAAGAGGGGCAGAATTGTCAACTAACCACCACCTTGTTGTGTGCACCTACAGCTTCAGAAACCAGATGCTATCATCAATGCTGGTAGGCCTAAGCAGCTATACCACGTGAAATGGGAGACATTGGAAAATGAGGCTGTGAGGAAGAATTTTGCAAATGACATTTCCTCCAGGTTCAAAGAGATTCCCAAGCATACTGCAGATGTTGAGGAGGAATGGAAGCTGTTCAGAACAGCTGTCACTGCCTCTGCACTCTCATGGTGTGGCAGAAAGCAGCTCGGCGTGGCAACGAGCAGTGAGAAAAGGACACCTTGGTGGAACCAAGAAGTCCGAAAAACTGTCCGGGCAAAAAAAGGAGTCCTACCTAACATGGCTTAGAGTCAGGTCACCTGAGATGCATTTGCAGTATGTTGAGGCACGAAAAGCTGCTGCTAAGGCAGTAAAGCAGAAGGCTTGGGAATCCTTTGGAGAAAGATTAGACTCATCCTATGCAAATGCAAACAAAGTATTCTGTCAGACCATCCGCCACCTTCGAGGGAGGAAATCGTGCACAGCAAGGGCAATTAAGGCCTCTGATGGTGCACTTTTAACAACCAAGAAGGATATCCTCCACAGATGGAGGGAATACTTTGAGAGCCTTCTTAACCCGGGTGGCCCAGCAGTTGCGGACATCCAAGAGGTGCAGATCGGGGCAGTGACTTGTCTCACAGCAGAAGAGGTCTATTTAGCAATAAAATCACTAAAATCGGGCAAGGCTGCTGACGATGATGAAATTCGGCCCGAAATGCTAAAAGCCTTAAATCGAGACAGTGTTCTCTGGCTGACTCAAGTGTGTCAGGCTGCTTGGATATCGGGGCGATCACCAAAGCAATGGCAGATAGGCATAATAATACCAGTCTTTAAGAAGGGAGACCAGAAGGATTGCAGTAACTATCGTGGCATCTCTCTCTGCTCAGCCTGCCTGGGAAAGTGTATGCTAAGTGCTTGGAAAGACTGTGCAGGAGCATAGTTGAGTCAAAGTTCCAGGAAGAACAATGTGGCTTTCGTCCTGGTAGAAGCACAACTGACTAAATCATCACTTTAAGGCAAGTCTTTGAGAAATCTTGGGAATATGCCAAGAATGTCTACACATGTTTTGTGGACTTGGAGAAGGCATATGACCGAGTTCCTCGGGATAAGCTTTGGCAAGTAGTACAGGAATATGGAGTGGATGGTCAACTATTAGCTGCCATCAAGTCCCTGTATGAATGCCCAGAGTTTTGTGTCAGGGTAAACAGCACAAAGTCTGAACCTTTCACAGTCTCCGTTGGTCTCCGCCAAGGGTGTGTTCTGTCACCCATCCTTTTCATAATATTTATGGACTGGATTGATAGGCACAGCCGAGGCAGTGAGTGTGTCAGAATTGGAAAATGTAGCATTGGACGTCTGCTTTTTGCGGATGACCTAGTTCTGCTTAGCTCTTCCACAGATGACCACCAGCGGACCCTGGATAGGTTTGTAGCTGTTTGTGCAGATGCCGGAATGAAGATCAGTGTTGCCAAAACTGAAACATTTGTGGTCTCAAGACAACCATCCCAGTGCACTCTAAATGTAAGTGGAGTCCCAGTGAGACAGGTGGAGAAGTTTAAATACCTTGGGTCCATATTCACGAATGATGGAAAATGGGACGTAGAGCTAGGTACTCGAATTGGCTTAGCAAGCTCAATATTGCTGGAGCTTGGCCGTTCGGTAGTATTGAAACGGGAGTTAGGCCAGAAGGCAAAGCTGGCTGTCTTCAATACAGTCTATGTCCCCATCCTCACCTATGGTCATGAGAGTTGGGTAATGACCGAAAGAATGTGGACACGAATCCAAGCGGCTGAAATGAGGTTCCTTCGAGGGGTTGTGGGGCTGACAAAACTCAACAGAGTCAGAAGCTCTGCAATTCGGGAAACCCTCGATACTCAACCACTGCTTCTCCGTGTTGAGAGATCACAGTTACGCTGGTACGGGCACCTGGTCAGAATGCCACAAGAGAGGCTCCCTCAGCAGGCCCTCTTTGCCAAGCCAGAGGGTGGGAGACCACGTGAAATGCCAAGGACTCGCTGGATAGATTATATCCAAAACCTTGGGTGGACACGTTTGGGAATCCCACCAGAACATCTGAGCTTGCATGCAGAGGATCGTGACCATTGGAAGTTCCTCTTACAGCTGTTGCCCCCACAACCCAAATAGGAAGAGTGGGCCTTGAAGATGTATGTATGTATTATTTTCTAGCATGGTCCTTTTTCTCATCATAAACAGGTAATTTGGCCTTCTCTTTATCAATTTTTGAAATGGTTTTTGAAAATTTATGACTACTAATAAATTTATCTCATTCCACCAGCGTCTTTCTTTTCTGTTTTATTTCTGCATGTCTTTCCATACTCTTTGTCCTATTCCTGCCGTTATTTGGAGGGAATTTTTTTTCCCTTTCTTTATTGGCATTAATCATTAACTCATCACTTGGATCAGGTCCATGCTTGGACCTGATCCAAGATTCATATCTTGATTTACCTCAGTCTCTTTCAACATCTCCACTATAAGCTCTCTGTCTCCTTTTTTATTACACGTTGCTTTTCTGTAAGCATGTTAAACATAGCTATAAGAAGCCCATGATCTGTGCTAATTGGTAACTAATCTTTGATGTTGCTGACTTTATTATGCTATTCTTTGTCAGAAATGAAATAATCTACAATAGATTTTGATATGATCCCAACTAGAGCATTATAATTTTAATGCCTTTTTTCTTCTCAAATCAGAAGTTTCCAATCATAATTTCATTTCTCATATACAAAAATCGAATAACCTTTACCTTTTCATCATTTCTTTAACTGAAATTAAATGATTCCCATCCCTCCCCCCTACTCCTTTCTTCTCCAGTCTGATATCCTGTTATGATATCCTAAGATGATTACTCTCTTATCTTGGAAAATTCCTTCCGACTGCTCTTATCTAAATTTCATGGTGGTGTATGTAACTGAATCAAAATTGTTTTTCATTAAATAAAATATATACTTCATTATTCTCTTACTAACTTCATTGCACTTTATAAGACTGTCATTGATTTCTTTACTGATGATGAATCCAAGACATGTTTGCAAAAGGGATGTTGCTGATATACAGCACTTACAAAATGATATTTCTGGTGGATTACATTGGTGGAATTATGCTATGCAAAACTTGATGAAGCTAAGGATCTTGGTGGATAGGAATTTAAAGTTCAGTTTAAAGGTTACATAGCAAAAATTGCAAATACAACTTGGAGAATAATTGTGATGCTGAAATAAACATTGACACAGTCATTTTGGTGCTTTATTAGGCTTTGATATGAATGCACCTGGACTAATGTGCACAGATTTCGTCTTATGGATTGGGAGGGGATGAAGGTGGGGAAAAGATGCCAAGAGGCATAACAAAGATGTAAAAGAGTAACAAATATTATGGAATGTAGATTATGAGAACAGTTGAGAGTATGTGTACTGTAGATACAGGAGGAAATAGAGGTGATATGATGGAGGTCTGTAAATTTCTGAAAAGGTGTTATAGGATATCAGCTGATGAAAATTTTTGTTATATGGAAGGTGGGGAAAGATCACAGCATCCATTGAAGCTAAGATTTTGTGCAGTTGAGAAATAGCTAAGAGCTAGCTAGATTTTTCTCTCACAGAACAGTTAGTGTGTGTGAAACCGTTCACCTGTTTGAAGTGGTGAGTGCATCTATTGTCAGTGAGTTTAAGAGGAGGTATGTCGGCTAGTATGGGTGAGGTGCAACCTCCCTGGAGGTCTTAGATAATAATAAAAACTAGACATTGTGCTCTTAGGGTTCCTCCTTCCTTGTTTTATTCATTTCTCTTTTCCAAAAAGTATCTAATTTTCTATTCATCATAATATCCACTATCTCCACTCCTCCTCTCCTGTAATTATTTGTTTTGAAATCTGGGTTCTTAGTTCAGGTCATTTATCAAAGCTTGGTAATATATCCAGGCTTTGATTCCTTTGCTTTTTTAGCTATAAATAAATCCCCTGTCATTTTGCTGGGGAGAATTCATGCTGATCATTGCTATGGACCTCCAAGTGGTAAAGAAGTTGACCATTAAGAACATTCTTCATATTTTTATGCAGAACAATGAGTATATAGGTCAATCCATTCCAAAAGTCGGCTGACTTTTGGAATGGATTGAATAACAGGCAATGATCTCTATGCTGTGGAGTAGATGCCACTCAAATATGAAAAAGTCTACTGAAGACAGAATATATATGCATTAGTTCCCGAGTACAACTAGAGCTTGGGTTCAACTTCAGAACGCTATCAAGTCCATCCATCTGTTTATTGGGCATCAACAGATGCAAAATGGTCACCCAGGTGCTCAGTGATGTGCCACACCAGTCCTCACCATGTGGTCCTGTTGTATGCTTTTCTGGGGGCTTCAATTCTCTGAAGATCAGTTATTATATGGTATTATAGATGGTATATCAGTTTCCAGATATACCATCCTGGCATCAAATTGACAGTCTATCCCTTCCTCTTTTCCCAGGAACTTTACTTTCTATTACTGTTCTGAGAAGTCCTCCTTCCATCCTTTCAATGTGTCCAAAGTATTTCAACTGTCAGTATCCTTAAGGAGCCTTGAAGTTCTATTGATCCTTTCTAGTACCTCTATTTTTCTGCCTTTCAGTATATGATATCCTCAACAGCCTTCTGTAACACCACATCTCAGAACCAGCTATCATTTTCCTATCAGGCTTCTTTAGCTTCCAGGTCTCACATCGATAAGTTGCTGTTGGAAAAACAGCTGCATCCAAAATCCTCAACTTTGTTCCCGTGGAGATAGATCCATCCCTCCAGATTGTACACAAGTTTTAGCCATTCCTAATCATCTTGTGAACAGTAATTCTTCACATTAATAATGAATCTCAACTACTCAAACTTGCTGATTTCTTGAATTCTTTCTCTGTTAAAGTATATTTGTTTCTCAGGAGCTTCCCTGTTTATATTCCCTTTGAGAACCTCTGTTATTACTGATCTGATTAACTTTGTCAAGTATATGTCCTAGTTCTTCCTTGCCATTACAAAGAGTAATGTATCATCGGCACACCTCAGATTACTGATCAATCTACTGCTTATCCTAATTCCTGTCTTAAGCACATCTAATGCTGCATGATGTCCTCTGCATAGATACTAAAAAAGTGAGGAGAAAATAGACATCTTTGCCTAACTCCATATCCAACCTGGAGCCAATCAGTTAATCCAACACCTGTTCTTACCATGGCTTCTTGCTCTCTGTACAAGTTACCTATCAGCCTGATAGTGTCTTGAGGAAAACCCATTCTTTTTCATTACTTCCCACAGTTTCATATGCTGAACAGAGTCAAAAGCTTTAGAGTAGTCTATGAAACACATTACCATAGGGAGTCTAAATTCTTTATACTTTTCTATGATTTGTCTAAGGCAAAGGATTTGATCTCTGGTACCCTTTCCTTTCCTAAAACCTGCTTGTTCTTCAAGCATCTCTGCCTCAACTTTGGCCACAATCTTATTTAGAATGACGTTTAATTAAATCTTGCTTTTCACGAGATATCAAACTAATAGTTCTATATTCTTGCAATCCTTCATATCCCCCCCCCCTTATGTAGTGGTTGAAAACAGACTTCTTTTAGTCTCTAGACCATGATCCTGTATCCCATATCCTTGTAATCAACCTATGAAACACTTTTATCCCTTTATCCCCTGCAGCCTTAATTAACTCTGCTGAGATTCCATCTACACCTGGGCCTTATTTCTATTAAGCTGTTTAACTGCCCTTTCAACCTAAGTGGAGGAGGTTCCAAATTAAAATTGTAGTAGTGTGAGGGTGCCTCCAAATTTTCTTTATCCTCTCTATTGTATAGTTCCTCATAGTATTCTTTCCTTCTGTTTTTGATTTCTAATTTTTCTGTTAGTACTGCTCCATTCCTGTCTTTGATGACATTCAATTTGGGCTTAAACTTGTGCTTTAGGTTACAAACCAAATGAAGCATCATTTTATAATCCTTTTATAATCGTGCCTATTCATCTGGATTATGTAATGTTTTTCTGATCTCTTTCTGACAAAAGACAACAGGATACTGGCAGTACACTGTTTTGATATGGTATGATATAATTCTTGTCTGAGCCATACACAGGTATTCCACTGGTTTTCAACATTTAAAGAGGGGAGGGAGTCCCTGGAGAATAAACCATGCTGTGGATGGCCAGTTTCTGCACAGACAAATGAAAATGTAGTGAAAGCTAGGTGTTGTACAGCTTCGTGTTGGTAAGGAAATGACCAGATTAATCTTAGAAAGAGATTTGTTCGATGTTTGTGCTTTACACGTTGATTCACGAACAGAGAGAGCACCAGGTTGCAAGTTGACAAAATTTCATCCATGCAGTTGATGAAGATCATAATGTGTTGCAAAGAACTGTCACTGATGATGAAAGTTGGTGTTTTCAGATTGATCTCGAAATGAAACACCAGAACATGGAATGGTGTGGAATGTCTTCTCCCTGGAAAAAGAATGTCAGATTGCAAAAACCACGTGTCAAGACAATGATCATTGTTTTTTTCGATGGTGCTGGAATAGTACACCTGCATATGACATGTCAGGAACCAGCACATCATGTGCTGCCTGCAAAGTAGTTTCTGGCTTCAAAGTTGATATGTATGATCAAACATCCCCCTGTTCATCAGATTTGGCTCTTGCAGACTTTTCCCTTCACCGACATTGAGGATATCCAATGTGGTGTGACCCAAACACTGAAGGAGGTTCATGTCCAGGGCATCCACCATGGCTTCGAACACCTATAGACAGATGTAAAAGTTGTGTGGAGTTGGATGAAGATACCACTTTACAGGTGATGTCACCTGTAAAGTGGTATGTGTTGATTATCAAGATGGTCTGTAGATGGCAAGATTATCTACGTGGTGCAGAGGATTTTTTGGTGATCAGATATAAATTAAAGATACCAAGAAATTATATACTTGGTTTAATCTTTTATCCAAGTGTAAGCAAACAAAGTTTGTGCCTGAAAGATAATCAGGACTGGGGCAACTCGTATATAGAAGCTAGTGACTTCACATCACTTGCCATAGTATCCCATAATTATCCCATACATCCTTACATGTAGGTATAATGCTATGCATTATGGGAAGGGTCACTACCCAGACTGGTTTTGACCTTTACTCAGGTCTCGTCAGTGGGAGCCAGACCCAGAGGTGATACTAAGGTTGAAGTGATGCTGAAATAATATTTTCATATACGAGTAGCCAAAAGGTGTCACACCTTATTATTAAAATACTCTGGATTAGAGATAATTATTGGAAATTTTTCCACTTGGTTATACTATAAATTAAAGATACCAAGAAATTATATACTTGGTTTAATCCTTTATCCAAGTGTAAGCAAACAAAGTGTGCACATGAAATATAATCAGGACTAGAAGCTTACTATCACCTCTGGGTCTGGCTCCCACTGACAAGACCTCAATAAAGGTCGAAACTGGTCTGGGTAGTGACCTTTCCCATAATGCATACCTGTAAGGATATGTGCTTGGCATTATGGGATACTATGGCAAGTGATGTGACATCATTAGGTTCTATATACGAGTTGCCCCAGTCCTGATTATATTTCAGGCACAAACTTTGTTTGCTTACACTTGGATAAAGGATTAAATCAAGTATATAATTTCTTGGTATCTTTAATTTATAGTATAATCAAGTGATGAACAGATAGATTACTAATTTTTTGAAGGTTTAACTGACACCAGAGACAGTTCTAGCATTAATAACTAATAATGAACAGGCAGTTTTAGCATCATTAGTTAATGTTTTAACAGTGATATGAAAAATGATTAGTGTGCTTACTGGTGTAGGTAGATATCCTTGGATAAAGGAATGACTATCAAGGAAGTGCATACCGTTGTTTTCTTTTCTATGATAAAACAGATCCTTACTGTTGACTAAGGTACACTAAAACATTTTGTATGTGCCTATACCATGTACTAGGTTTGTAAGGAGTAGTGCTAATATACCTATTCAAAGTATTCTATGAATAGCTGGGGGGGGGGGGTAGGAATAGAAAGTTAACTCACATTTTCAGTCTTTACATTTTGCCCTGCCAAGTGAATAATAGCTAGGGTGCATTGTCAAAGTGATAAAGCAGATATATATTAAGGGATGGTCTGAAGTAGTTCTGAAATTTCTTTTCAGGAAGACATTCGTGATTAGAGAAGCTGTGTTACAACTTGACCATAATGCCTATGCAATATTCTTTAAGGTGCCAGTAAAGTGTGTGTGTGTGTGTGAGAGAGAGAGAGAGAGACATCTTCCCCTACTCTTTGTGTGATACTACTTCAAATTAAGTAAACAGCGATTTAAAACTGCTATTTCTGACATTTTTTGATAACACTTTAGAATTACGAGGGTGGTCTGAAAAATTCTCAGCCTCAACAACAGATGGCAACACTATCAGCACAATTTTTATTTTCTAAGTTGGTACATCAGTCATAAGCATTCATGTAAAATTGCAAGTCATTCTATCAAATAGTTCATTTTATACAGCTGTCTGAAGCAAAAGTGTTGTCTGTATCCCTTGAAATGGATAAAATTGAGTATCGTGCCGTTTGTAAAATTAGGTTTAATGCCAAAAGAAATTCATTTGAAGTTAATAAAAGTTTATGGGCACTTTTCTCCTTCATTTTTGACAATTAAGAAATGGGCTGCCGAGTTTAAACATGGCCATACCAGCCATGTTAAACATGGCTGGTATGGTCATGTTTAAATTATATATTTAAATGTGTTACACTTTTTGGACGTCCAAAAAGTGTAACAACCAGAAATCATTGATCAAGTGCACGATATGGTATTGGATGACCAGCGAGTCAAAGTGCTTGAAATTGCTGAGACTATAGGCATTTCAAAAGACTGTGTAGGATATATTTTGCATGAAGAATTGCAAAAAAGCATGAAAAAAGCTTTGTCTAAGATGGTTGCCGCTCTTGCTCACAGCAGATCAAAAATGCACTTGCATGAAAATCTCTGAACAGTGCTTGGAGCATTTTAACAAGAATTAAACTGATGTTGTGCATTAATTTATTACTATGGATGAGACTTGGATTCACCATTATACATCAGAATCCAAACAGCAGAGTAAACAGTGGACAGAAGCCGGTTGTTCAGCGACAAAGAAGACAAAGTCGGTTCTTTCGACAGGAAAGGTTATGGCATCGGTGGTTTGGGGGTGCTAAAGGCATTTTGTTTATTAATTCCCTTGTAAAGGGTAAAACAATAACCGGGGAATATTATTATTATTCCAATCTTTTAATCAGACTAGACGAAAAAATTCACGAGCAAAGACCCAGTTTGCAGAAGAAAAAAAAATCATCTTTCATCAGGACAATACACCTGCCCAAAAAGGTGTTTTGGGAATGGAAAAATTAAGGGATCTTCACTATAAATTGTCAGAACATCCACCCTATTCCCCAGATTTGACTCTCTCTGACTTCTGTCTCTTCCCAAAACTAAAACTCTTCCTTGCTGGTCATCACTTGTCTTCGATGGGGTAAAAAAATGTCGATTTAAATAAAGTTCAGTTATTATCATTAGACATTTGTTTCATCCATTAAACAAAAACACAAGTGAACTTAATGCAATATTAGAGTTTAGGTGGCCACTGCTACACTTTGGACACAGTAGCTCAACTCATGCAACAGAGTTACCGTACGTAGTTCTATTATCATTTAAAATGTTTTACTCGCTAATAAACAATATGTTTCAGTTTTTAATATTAATGTTCCATAAAATTTCTAGTATCTTAGCTAAGGAGATTTTGGTCCATTTTTATCATTTTTTAGATGTATTTTATTTATTTATTTTTACATGATCCAGAAACTAAGCTCTGGAGACCAAACATGGAACTTTCTCATGCAGCCACTTCTGGCCTCCAGTAAGCAGTGCAGTTGTTTCACATTGGGTGATAAGATTCATCTCCTGCCTAAAGAGGTTGGCCATATCTACTGTGCAGTTGGTTTCCAATAGTCTGTTTATTTCAGACATTACTTAGAACTCCCCCCACCCAAAAAAAAAAAAAATAATAATAATAATAAAAAATAGGAGGTTCTGTATCCATGACAGTGTAACTCTTTGATCTGGATCCACAATGCCCAAACACTGATGTGCTTCATATATGATTTACAAATAAGTGGATTTACTTTGTCTTATTAGAAAAAATTGTTGACTTATAATCATGGCAATTAATGTTTGTTGAATTTGATGTCCCATACGATTTGAGAGATTACCTATACTTTATAAGAGTCTTTTGGTGATTCTAGCTAACACTACAGTGGAATTATTCTAGTTTCTTAAAATTTGCTAGCTGTTTACTATGGGACTAAATGACACCATAGCAAAATTATTCAGATTTGTTAAAAACAGTTTTTAATACAATACGATTTTGTGATAAAAAATTCTGAGAAAATCTGAAAAACATGAAAGTACAAATTGTAAATTTAACAAAAGTAAATTTAAGATCAATAGTCATGTTGATATAGATTCTAATTGTTGAGCCATTTAATTATGATAAATGCAAAGACTATATGGAGCACTTTTTTTGAGAAACACATTGTTGTGATAATGATGGTTTGGTCAGTTTTGAAATGAAGCAACACATTGTTCAGTATTAAACGTTAATGAAAAAATGAATTTATTGATGAATTTTCCAATGAAAACATCATTGGAGAATTCATTTTAAACTAATACAAAACTGATGAAATGTAGCTTATACATATATACAGTCAACTCTCACTATAGGCAAATACCATTATAGCAACTCAGTTTAGAAGGCCAAAAGAATAATTTTTCTGCCCTTCCAACAAGTAGGAAGCAGGTTGGGTAAAGATCCGACATTGGATGAAGATCTTTATAAATATCTTCAAGTGGTATGTGACATTTACCATCTGGTGTGATACCACTACCCTGCTTTCTGGAGGCCTGAAACTGCTTGAAAAAATGTTTGGTCTTTAGAACATGGTTTCATTATTGTGTTAAGCCCACCAATGGTAGTAACTACAATAAATTATTTGTTTTGTCTTTGCAATGTTAATTGTAGTGATAGTTGAATATAATATTAATCCAAAGACTTCAAAAAAAGGGGTGGGGATTGCAGATCAGTGCAAACAAAAATATAATCATATGAGTGTAATGATGGCACATTATCAAAGCACCACAACAGCATTTATGATCATTAGTCATTATTTACATCTGCATATGTAAATAATGATAATCTTTATGAATTGATAATATTCTTGTACTTGCATGTGTTAGTGAACTTAATGTCTACTCTGAACATATCTTAATAGAAAATGGATCACTGCCTTTGCCCCCCGAAGCATCTCCATTGTTTCCATCCAAGATAGCAGCTCGTCTACGAGAATGGAGAAGATCATCTTGGGAGGATGTTATGGTAAACATAACTAAAATTACTACTTTTTTTCATCTTTTTAAAGTTGTTAAACTGTTTGATGTATGTTAATAAAGCATTAATGATAAATCATGATATCAATCAAGTTTTAATTTAGCTGCATTTCATTGTTCAGTGAGTGACCATCACCATGCTTATTGGAGGCTGAAATAGCTTGGGAAAGTTCCATGTTTGGTCTTAGAGTAGTTTCCAAATTATGAAATCCCCTTAATCATCAATAATATGATAGATCACTATAGTGAATCATTAGGAATAAGAGACATGGTTTGTTATAGTGAATTTAGGATAAAATTACTAATCTCTGCTCTTCATTCGAGTGAAACAAAAGAAATTCTGAGAAAGAAAATAAATTATGGGGAAATGGAACAAAGGTATTTACAAAAAGAAAAACTAACAGAAAATTGCAGGAAACAGGACAAAGGTGATCACCAAAAGTAGAACAAATGAAAACACAAGAAACAGAATATAGGGAATCACTAGAAATGGAATAAAAGAAACTGCAAAAAACAAATCACCAGAAACAAAATAAAGCAAATGGGGGGGAGGGATTGCTAGAAATAGAGCAAATGAAATGGCAAGAAATTGTACATTGACAACAAACATAAAGGATATTAGCAGGATAGATAAAGCACGCCCTCAAGGGCTCACTTTAGTGAGTACGGGAGCAGCAAACCCGTGGTGCCTGATGCTGGACCGTGCCTTACTTCATGTAATGTACAGTATATCTGTAGACCAGTCCCTACTCTTCTTTCTTTCCTTTTTGTTGTTCCTCTTGCCCCCCCCCCCTCAATGCTATTAGAGTAGTCGTGGGCTAGGGAGGAATCTTTCCTATTATACTTTGTTTTTTCCATTTCACGCAGTGGGATTTCCCTCCCAAAAGGCAGGTTTTCGGAAGCCTTAAGGCAGCAGCCCTACCACCGAACTCACCCTGTGAAAGGTTGGTAGCCTATCCAGAGGAAATTTCCAATTTCTCGCAAAGTTCTGAAGAAGAAAAATAAGATGGATTTAATCGGAATTTACCTGGCTAATGGACAGGGACTTTTTGAAAAATTAAAAATAGCTACTTGAAATGTCTGTGGAATCACACACAAAATTGATGAGCTAAACAGAGAACTACAAAATAGAAACATTGATATAGCAGCAATAACTGAGACAAAAAAGAAGGGATCTCAAATTCTGGAAGATTATGTCATGATCTTCTCCAGAGTTCCAGAAGACAAATGGGCTTCATCTGGGGTTGCAATTTGGATTAAAAAATGGAAAAAACAAAATTTCCCATTATACTTGGATACCAGACAGAATAATCAAAGTTAGAACAAAAATTATGAATCAAACATTCGATATTTTTGGAATTTATGCACCAGTAGATGGAAAAGAGGAAGAGACAGAAGAATTGTACAGAAAACTTTAGGAATGTATTGATGAAACAAATAAAAATGAAGCAACAATCTTGATGAGAGATTTCAATGCTAGAGTGGTAAGTAATCCAATAACAGGATGCATTGAATCAGAAGGAGAATCAGTAATCAATAACAATGGAATTTTATTAAGAGACTTCTGCATATTTAACAATCTAAAAATCAGCAATACTTTCATCAGGCATAAAAATATACATAAGTACACATGGGAAACAAGAGGAATAAAATCAATAATAGCAATTACATTCAATTACAATAATCAATTACATTATTATTAACAACAAACTAAATAATAATATCATGGATACAAGAGTTTTTAGAGGGAGTGAAATTGATGATGATCACATGTTAGTTGAAAGCAGATTTGAATTCATAAAAAGAACCACATACTTCAAAAGAAAAAAGATAACAAACCAACATCTAATAAACAGTTTAAAATTCACCTCCTAGAACAGGAAGTATCAGAAACTTATATAAAAGCAGAATAAAGAACACTGTGCTGACTATATACGGTATAAGAAATTATGGGCTGAAGTCAGAAGTATATGCAGAGAAGATTGGAGTAAATATGTTAAATCATTAGAACAGGATATCACTGGACCACAAAGAATAGGTTTTAAAATTTTCAGGCAACTACAAACAGCAGAAAATGACCAATTAAGAAATAATCTAATTTCCAAAGAGGATTGGATAGAACACCATAAAATATTGTGGAATGAAAAGCAAGAAATACAAAACTCACAAAATTGAAGATATCAATATATACAGGAAAGTACAGAAGAAATAGCAATGGAAGAATTAGAAAAAGAATTTAAAAACTCAAGAAATAGCCTGGGTCTGAATGGAATATGTGTTGAGCTCTTTAAATATGTAGACAATAGCTTAAAAGAAACCCTATTTAAACTCTTCAATAATATCTGGAAATATCAAAAGATCTGAAAAGAATGGGAAACTGGAGTAGTAATAAATATTCACAAAAAAAGGTCCCAAGGACAAATGCGGAAATTACAGAGGCATTACTCGCTTAATAACAGCATCTAAACTATATGCAAACATCTTAAAGAACAGACTGATTAAATATACAGAAAATTATTTAGAAGAAGAACAGTATGGTTTAGAAGAGTTAGAAGATGCACAGATGCCTCTTTCACAATGCAACAGATCATAGAAAAAAGAAAAGAATTTAACCTGCCCACTTTTCTTCTATTTATTGATTATGAAAAGGCGTATGATAACTTGAACAGAAATCTAATCTGGAAAATATTACCAGATGATAAAATATCTCCTGGATTAATTAACGCAATAAAACGTTTATATAGAGAAACAAAAATTTGCAGATGGAACATTATCAGAACCTAACTATAAATAAAGAAGTAAGACAAGGTTGTGGCTTATCCCCAATTCTGTTCAACATTTATATAAACAGAATCCTAAAAGAATGGAAAACAACTGTGAAAGATGGAATTAAACTAACAAATAATAAACAGCTAAATACAATACTTTATGCAGATGATCAAGTACTAATTTCAAATTCAGAAGATAAACTCCAAATTGCAAATAACCACCTAAATGAAATAGCAAAATATTTTAAGTCAAAATCTCTGAAACAATACTTGAAACATTACTTTCATCATTTGGTGCGAGACCACTGCTCTGCTTATTGGAGGCATGAAGTAACTTGAAAAAATTCCATGTTCAGTGTCTAAAGTAGGATTTCTGGATTACATAAAAAAATAAATGAAAAACACCTTAGCCCATCCACAGTACTGATGTACTATAGGTTTATGAAACTCTTTGTGGATGGGAGTTAAGTTAGAACAAAGGCAGATGTTTTAAAATAGCTAAGAAAAGGAAGCAAATGAAGGGAGGAAGGAGGGGGGGAGGTCTTGTTAAGTTAGGAGTTGCATTGTAATGGGATACTTAATACCTGCTACATGTGTTTTAACAGATTTAGACAAGAGCGGGAGAATTACCAGATACAATTCCAATGAACAGTGACCACAGTTTCATAGCACACTTCCAAAGAGTAAAAGAATCCTTTATTAATTTTGTGGGAGAGGGGACGCCTTTAAACCAGCCATAAAATTAAGAAGTTTAATCGGTTCCTCTAGGGGGTCTCCTGTGTTAACCTGTGGAGGGATGCACCTGTAGCTTGCCTTACAGTGAAAGAGAATAAACAGTACCAGTAGGAAATTTTTGAAAAAATATAAAAATAACACTAACAACACATTATATTTAATAAATATTGGAATTCAGGCCATTCTGATCATCCACTTGATTTATTTGGCAGAATATATTGAAAAGGTGCCTAAAGATTTCTCAAATGTAGATGTAGAAAGTATTTTTTTTACTTGGTTATCAAGTAAATTATAATAAAATAATT
Organism: Typopeltis vanoorti; assembly: GCF_054136105.1. Classification (NCBI taxonomy): domain Eukaryota; kingdom Metazoa; phylum Arthropoda; class Arachnida; order Uropygi; family Thelyphonidae; genus Typopeltis; species Typopeltis vanoorti. Next base: position 11,543,973 of record NC_143552.1, read on the forward strand.
ATAATTTTGTTTTAATCCAATACCTGAGAATAAGCACACTAAGTTTGTGTGTGAAGTATCTTCATAAACAGGTCAGTTTCAGATGTACAGGGTGATTAAAATTAAAATATCCCTGTTTAAGACCTTGTGGAGTGCACCCAGTGAGACTTTGCAGGAATACATTGTCCACCATGTGGAAGCAATATCTGGTGGTGGTGGTGGTGGTGGGGGGGGGTTTGCAGTTCCAAAATTCACCACCGGAGGGCACTGTATAATGTACTGAATGTAGGTATAGTAATTTTTCTGTGTGTGTGTGTGTGTGTGTAAGGAAGAGAAAAGTGACACAAGTATATATAATACATGTTTATTCACTTCCATTATGCATTCACAGGCTCTACTGCCACAAAATGCATCCTTTGCACAATGTGTTCAATAGCTCAATGGAAGAATTGCAGCTTGTCGGGACTGATATTGTGCACATACGACATTATGCTGTCTTTCATTGCTGGCAAGTTATCATGGATGATCCTGATAAACTCTGACTTTGAGAAATCTCCACGCCCAGAAGTCACATGCAGACAGATCAGATGAACAAGATGGCTGTGCAGTGGGGGATGCACTGCTGATCACTCTGACTTCCGTAAAATGTTCTTGAAGAACCTCCTGTACAGATCGACTGATGTATGAAAGGGTCCCACATCCTGCATGAAAATGGCTGAATCCATGCGCAGGTGCTGCTGTAACTGTGGCACAACAAAATTGTTTATCATATCATGATAGCTCTCAGCAGTTACTGAGCAGGTCACAGAATCTGACTGGCGAATGTCCTCAAAGAAGAATGGTCCAATGATAAATGAAGCTGTAAACCCTCACCAGATAGTAACTTTGGGTGAATGCAAAGGAATTCGTTGGATTGCATGCAGATTTTGCATGGCCCATACATTGCAATTGTGAGTACTTGCAGCTCTGTTCAGATGTGAGCTTCATCTCCCCACAAAATCATTCACAGCCACACAGCATTCAACTCTACTCAAGCAAAGAATATAAAAGTGAATGTCAGTCGACTTAAAGTCCTGCGGACACAACTCCCATGTCAGGGTTATCTTCAACGGGTAGAAATGCAGAATCTTCCGTAGAATTTTCCAAACAGTTGTGTAAGGCACATCCATGCTTTATACAGCATGTGCACTGCAGGAATGAATGCTGTTATTCATGGACTGCTCCACAACAGCAGTAGCAACTTCATTCACTTGCTGTGAACTAACTGGTTTGTGACCTCTGTCCAGCCTACCTCCCAAAGTTCCCATTTCTTCAAATTGACTAATCATTCATCACAGAGTGCAGCAGTAGCATTACAATTGGTTAAGTATCACAGCTTCGTGAGCAAAGTACATTTGGGCAAGGTTACTGCCATCACTGTGGACAGTATTAACGGCCAGAATAGACATCATGTGCCTTTTTTTAAACGTTCCTGGCACCTGCTGAGTTGTGTGATATGCATATTCCAAGCATTTCATGTTTACAGTGCCCCTAGTGGGGAATTTCGGAAGCACTTTTTTTTCCCTCAGATATCGCTTCTGCATGATGCACAGTTTTGCAGCATTTGGAGTACTTGGTGGCACCTCACAAAGCCTTAAACAGATATACTTGAATAATTTTGATCACCCTGTATGTCTGCAGGTGATGCACATCATTTAGGTTGTGATCCATATTCACCACACCACACCACGAAAAAAATGTATTCCTTTAACCACTCCATGCAAGTAACCTGCTCTTTATTGCCCTAGTTCACACCCTCCTTATATAGTTTCCAGTAAGAAGTATGCATAACATTTTCAGGTTTTTTTAGTGACATTTGTGTTTTATTTCAACTGCAGTGATACCATATTAATTAGGTTTTACTGTCATCTGTGATTTTACTGTTTCAGAGGTGAAGAGAAAAAGAGCTAAGTAACATACTGTTGGAGAAGGTATTCTTAGATATGTCACATATACACAATGCACCCAGTCTTCATTCTGTAACATAGCCTGGACAGTTCCCCTTGCCACATGGGGAACACGTTCCCTTTAAGCACTACCTGGCAGTGTACATGGTTCATTGATTGTGTGCCAGCTGATCTGAGAGTCTCCTAAATGCATCACCATCCAGTTTGTCCTTCACATGGAGGTAGCCTACAGAACTGCTTTACTGCTGTATTATCGAAGATGGGATAGGCCAGCATTTCCCAGGTTTTTCCTATGACGGAACACTTCACAAATCCTGAAAATTTCACGGAACACCTTGGTTATTTTGTGGTGTATTAATAATTAATTATTATTATTTGATCAATAATTAATTATTGATATATTACAAAATTAATAATTAATTATGTCATAATCATAACGAGTATTAGTGCACTTATGTATATGGTGTGGCATGTTGACAAATATAAAATTACATTTATATCAGTTATCAATCACTGGACTAATGAAATCTTATAGCATATTATAGTTTCCTCAGGCCAAACATCATTAAATTGATTTGTGCTGATTTTCATTGACATATCTCATTCTGATCACCAAAAATTTATAACATTAATGTAAGTACTTACAAGTGAATGCAGACTTTTTCTCCTGTGTGCTAGTTGTTTTCCCCTCCTTTTGTACATCCTAGAGATCGCTCTGTATGCTGGAGGTGGATGAATCACCTCTGTTGTGTCACAAACATCTTCAATAAGAGATTTCTTAACACCAAAATTAAACAAAGTCCCTTGTCATATTAAAATTTAAATCTCTAGGCTTATTACTTTTAAAAAATCACGGCGCTATGTTTATGAAACAAGCACTTTCACCCTACAATATGAACTTGTGAATAAAGTATTCAGTATTACTAGATTTGAAAAATGGATACAGACTACCTTGATCTTCACTTTCAGTGGAAAAATTTTCTTGATACTTCCTTGCTGATTGGTCACTAACATTTGCAACACAGATGTTATTTCATTCAGTTTTGAGAACAGAGGATATGCCGCCCATTGTTGTAATCGGTTTGCAAGCAATTTTTATGATCGGTCATAAACAGATTGATGCTGATTGCAGTTCAGATATAGTTTCCATAAATTAAAGAGCAAAGAGAAAAATCATGATAACTCAAAAACTGTATGATGAATTTTTATGCAATTTGGTGAAAAGTAGTATGATACGATATGTGAAAGATACACTCATAAAAATTGTAAATAAATGGTTTAATGCACTAAAAAATGGATACATGAAGACATGTACCTGTTTCTTACTCTCATTTTGACCTCTCAAAAATAAGAGGTCAAACGAGATTGTCAAAGTGCTTCAGTAAGGATTGCAGTCATCGCTGACAGCAGTATAGCTTTCACAACGTTTCATACTTTTGCTCCTGCAAAGCTTTCCTAAGTCCCTCAAGGAGGTTGAGAGCATATTGCTAATATAGAGCATCCCAGGGATTGCTCAATATGATTAAGGTCAGGAGACCTGGCTGGCCAGTCCATACATACAGTAGTCTTTTCTTGAAGATCTTGGTATTCTAGCTATGCTTGATGAGGATGAGCATTATCGTCTTATAGGTTAATGTCTCCCTTATCACACCCACATATGGACAAACATAGCAGTTCAAGACTCTGTCTCAATAAGTTGCAGCATTCATGATTCTCTAGGAAGCACATATAGGTCACGGCCTCCACCCAACAAGATGCCTCTCCATATTATCATGCTCCCTCCACTATAAGTGCTCCTTTCACAGATATTAGAGAACTGATAATGTGTTCCTGCTTCTCCTCAGATCAGAGCACATCTGGTATTGATTTGTAGAGCAAACTGGCACTCACCTGTGAACAATACTTACCCCCTTCCCCATTGGTCTTGAGTCAGCTGATGTGGAGCTGGCCCATTTCAAACATTTTCTCCTATGCCATGGGAATAAGGGAATGCAGACTACCACTACTAGCATATAGACCACATTCTGCACACCGTGGAAGCAGATACCAATGTTCCTGTAGCCAGTGAGATGTCAGATCATAGCTGATTCAGGAGAGCACCCCTGTTTTGGTGAGCTGATATTTGGAGATATCGGTCACCCACTGCAGTTGTAGCTTGTGACCTTCCTTCATTATACACCCTCTGTCCGAAAAGAAACCGAACTTTTTGAAAATAGAAGAACTAGTGGCACGGCCTGTTGTATCTTTTTGTTTTCGAAAGTGGCAACCTTCCTTAGTATTGTATCAACTGTTTATGACATTTGTTTCATTAGAAACCAAATTATAGTGCCAAGAGTGATAGTATGTTTTGACAAACGGTCGGAAAATGAGTTTCAAACAGAGAGCTGCAATTGACTCTTGTGTTAAACTTGGTAAAGGTTTTGCCAAAATGCATTAAATGCTTCAAAAAGCATACAGTAATGAATGCTTATCCCATACTCAAGTTTACGAGTGGTTTAAGCGATTTCAAAGTGGTCGTGAGACTCTTGAGGATGAAGAAAAGCCGGGCCATCCAAAAACTGGACTGAGCAAAGTTAACATCCAAGGGGAGGACAGCCTCTTAGATGTTGCATGTCTCCCAAAACACAATTTCATATGAACAAAATGAAATTCTCTCCTCTGAAACGTTCAAGTTTTAAGAATATTTGTATGTAAGGTTTTTCTGATATTTATTAATTACTTATCTCCTTACTGGCCATGGCATGCTTCAGATGTCAATCAAAACATGTATGTGAATTGTACCGTTGAAATAGGATACCATTCAGATACCCCACAACGTGAGGTATCTGTTCATGGGTGAGGAAACTTCCCAGTGATGATACTGGCCCTTTTCTTCCTGTATTCTTTGCGTAAAAAAAAAAAGACTCCTTTTGAGTCTTTTTTTTTTTGCTATCCCTTTTTTACTTGCAAAGTTCTCTTCAGGCAATTAGAAGTCTAGAGCTATGCCGACATCTGGTGCTCTCTCAAATGCAACACCTTTTCTTTCAGTTTTGGAAGTTACACTTTGACACTTCCATTTGATTCTGAGCTGGGAATCAAATAGAAGGGAAATGAGGTTGCAGATACTGCAGCAAGATCAGCTCATTTCTGAAACATCTACAGTCTGCTTACCATACACAGATTATTGGCAGAATATCAGACAATAATCCCAATGGCAGCAGTCTTGGAACAGAAAGAGTAATAATAAGCTCTACCAAATTAAGCTTGAAATTAAATTATAGCAGTCTAGCTTGCAATGGGTTTGTACAGTGGAGGCTGTTCTTTCTCAACTCCACATAGGTCATTGTCATCTCACTAGCTCCTTCCTTCTGTGGGATGATGACATGTCCATGTGTGAGTTTTGATTCCTGACGATCCACAGTGAAATAATGACTGCCCTCATTTTGTCAATGAGTGCAGTCATTGCTTTAGCCACTTTTTTAGAATGTCTAAGTCGAACACTTAGGCAAATTTTATCACACTCGTCAACTCAACCTGGTTTTTAAGTTTTTAGACAGTATTGAGCTTTACCACCCACCTTATATAAAGTATATATTTTTTCAGTTTAAGTTAGTGTAAATATGTTCTAAAAACATATTTACACTATGAATTTATATACATTTTATGAATTTTAATATTTTTTGTATACTTTTTACATTTGTTTTTTCTATACTGTTTTATGTTGTCTTATTTATTAAATAGTATACTTCTAAGAATTGTGTCTTTTATGATGTTTTGGTTGTTATTTTGACTTTTATATATAGTTTTTAGACCTATATATGCCCCTTCTTTATTACACATGTTTTTGACACAGCATGACCATAGCTGTCCTTGCACCATTAAACCCCAAAACAAACAACCATTTAGATAACATTGAAATAACATGGATAGAGCTTAAGATTATTGATATATTTCATCCACCTTGACCAGTTAGGTGGTTAATTAACATTAACCAGCTAAAAATATTTTTTACTTCTAATCTTGAAGCAAAAGATTATTCACACATTCAATAACATTTTATCTATATATTATATATACATTTTATATAAAGTGATCTTTATTTACAGTGTCATCCAAGCAATTTTGAATTGCAAGAGCTTGGTTTAATCACAGAGGATGACTTTATCTTTAAAGCTGTCTTGGAAAGAGGATCAGGTTAGTTAAACTTCTGAGCTTTTAAATTTTTAACATTTTATTTATTTTAGCTCTGAGAGATGGGGGATCTTGATTTGGCTTTAGTGTAACATAAGGTGGACCTGAGGTCTTTTTATTTTGAAATTTTGTAGTGCAGATGATATTGTGCTTACTAACAAAACTTGGTCACACGTGTAAAAAAATTCAGTAGTTGATACCATTGCTCACCTTGGTTTCTTGATGGTTTTGTACTGGGTAATGCCCCGGCTTCTATGGCAGCTGGGGCTCATTAGGAAGCATTTTATTTGAAAAGAATACTAACATGTTTCGGTGCAAGTTGTTTGGTAACATTAGGATAAATGGGATAAATATGTTCATAACTAGAAAACCGTGATTTCCTGATGCAAACAGTAGCGGGCTTGTTTAACTGGGTAATACACGTTAGCTCTCATGTGCTATGTCATGTTCTATTATAAAACAGTAAGATGCTGGGAATACTTGTGGTAGGAATATTTTAATTTAAATAAGAACATCGTACATGTTTGACTGTCAGTTATCAGGATGAACATATATAATAACTAGAAAACAAATGTAAATATCATTGCAGGCTTGACAGTAAACATTTTTATAAAAAACACAAATGTCTACTGTCAAGCAATGAACTGCATACAGCAAGTGTGCTAGATGCATCACATGTTTTACTAAGCACATGATTGATTATTTGAATAGGATAGATCCAATTCAAATATGGATGAGTGAGTGAACAACTTCACTACTCTTTGTGAAGAGATGATATAGGTTTATTTTTGAGATGAAACATCAGAGTTGATGACTGTCCATTTCATGGTGTTTCTGTGAAATGGACAGTTGCTTTAAATTGATCCTAAACTCTCTGCAAAATTCCACTGCCATCCCATCCTCATTTCTTCAGTATTCAAATGGATATCTCCTATGACAGGACACACTACAGAAAGGTAAGGATTGCACTTTGAATTAGAGGCCCAGTGTTAAATCTTGAATGAAGAGATTTCGTTGTGAAATATCTCATTCAGGATTTTACAAGCATCAAAACACTGAGAGAAATACTTGTATATAAGTAGAGATATTAATTGCTTGAAAAATTTCTTAATAAACGCTTTTAATATTGGACTATTCCATGTAGATAATATTACCTGTTCTTGTAAATTTAACAATGGAAGAAAAATTGATGAGAATTATGTTAGTATGTAAAAGGGAGTTCAAAGTTCGCAAACGAGACATTCGGATTAGTAACATACCCCGTGGCAGTCATGTACGCACGGAGTAAGTTGCGCGCAGGTGTTTCCCGGGAGATGCGAGGAGAAGGACCGGAACCGCATGCAAAGGAGTAGTGCCGAGCAGCTCAAGGTATGATATAAAAGGCTTGACACTGCTAGCTTGCTCTCTCTCGTAGACTCTTACTCTCAGCGCTCTTCATTTGGTTGCTTCTCTCAATTAGCGCAGGTCACTCGAGGGGCCCAGCTCGAGTTATTCCCTGAGATGAATACATGAGAGCAGTCAACAGAACGATGTCTAGACGCAGTTATGCAGCTGAGTAGCAAGCCAAGTGCAGGTATTTCGTCACTAAGGCGGGAAGAATCAACGCAAGCTGACCGTCATGCTATACCACGTTGACCAACTTAAGCAGAGCGGTTCTCGTCTACATCGGAGAGGATAATTCATGATTGTGAGTGTCAGGCTGGCCCGTCGGAAAGACAACTGTGAGGAAGAAGAAGGAATGAGCTGTGGAAAGAATCCTAAGGATTGAGAGATAGACCCGACGAAGTCAGAAGGTCCTGGTAACATACGAATCTTTTAGTTTCCTTTGTGTGTATAAAAGAACTTTGTGTGTATTAATGTGCAAGAAATATTAGGGGGACCTATATAAGATATGAAACACGACTTTATGGCTTAGCCTGATACCAGAATGTTTTATCTCAGAGAGTGAATTCTGATATAGTGTGGTGATAATTTGTATGTAGTATGTTATAGTTTAGTAATGCTTGAAGTTTGATAAGTTAAACATTGAGAGAAATTGTGGATCCGATTGTTAGAAGTCAGTGAATTGATTCATAATTAATATTGTCTCGTGGTAGAATTTAACTAGGAATATTGAAGTATTGTATAGCTAAGTCTGTTAACTTAGGAGAAAGATTTACTTTAGTCATATGACAAGTCTTGTAAATTTGTATTGTGATAGTTTGATGAATAAACCCTTTTTTCTTTTACCTAACAAATCGCCTGATGTATGAATCCAATGCACCACCCATCAAAATAGAACCTGAATGGAACTAATTAATTGGCCACGACTGCAATGAGAGTTTCAAATAAGGGATTTAGCTAACTTAGAAACTGTTATCATATAAATTGTACAACCATGTGGTTAACCTAGTGACTGTTATAATGGTTGGTGTTATTATTATACTGATTTATACTTATTTAGTTCATTGCTGATTATCTTCTTTCTTACTCAAAACCTTACTCATTTAAATTCCTACCAGCTGCTCTATTGTTATATTTTATTGTTCTCTCTCTCTCTCTCTCTAATCTCTTATTTTATATACTTCATTAACCTTTATTATCTTTTCTTGTTGTGTAGCCTAACTAGATTCCACCTAGGGATATTTCCATTTCAGATACTGGCAAATTTATATTTATACTGCGCCAGCCAGTATCCTATAACAGGAATTTTATTCAAGTTCAGAGAAATATTCCTAGATTCACTGGCATACACTGTAACACACAATTAAATAGATATCAGTACTTTGCAGTCATGACCAATGATCTATTACTTAAATATATATATCTAAAATTTCTCCTGCTATGGTTCTAATTTTATAAGTGGTAATTTGATATCTCGAATTCAGGCATGACTCAGGCATATGCAATAAAACATGTTTATTGGAACTAAATGACAATTACAACTAAATTGAATCAAATTACTAAAACTTCTAAATCTCTTGCTAAGTTAAATCTCATGCTAAGATAATTCTCACAATTCTAAATTAATCAAGTTCACATTGTTAATCACACAGAACAGTAGAAAGCAATGACAATATTACACTAAATTAAGATTCTCTCATGCATGCTATTCATAGAGTACATACTATACAACTTGTTGCTTTCTCAGTTAGGGTTATCTACTAAACGAAATACACTTATTACATCAGTCACATACAATTAGATTCATTCCTGACAATTCCTCATCCAACAGGATTTAGCTGTCTCAAATACGAAATCTTATCCAAGTTCTCTAAAGGATTGTCCACATTACTTAATCATACACAACTTTCAATCTTCTATCACTTCCATAACATATAACAAAGATCTCTACATTACCAAATTCTTTCCGAAGGTCTATTAACTAACACATGTTGTTCTGGTCATCCTTCGATCGGCTATCTCAGCACCTAGCTTGTGGCTACGTCATCCTGTCTACTGCTTCCAGACTCGAACTATTTTCTTCCGCAACTGGGGCTATCTTAGCTCCTTTCTGATGGGACATCCAGCGGCTGGCTTGATTTCTGCATAGGCTCTGCATGGAATCTTGTTCAGCATAATCAGGAAAACAGCCCGCTGTCTGACATCATAGAACCCTGGCTCATCCTTTCTCCAACCACCGGTCAAGAATCCTCGAGATGAAAATCCGGAACAAAAAGCCTTGCAATATTGCATTGCCTATATTCTATGTTCTAGTGCCCTCTTTTTGCTGTATCATTTTTTTCGCACAACCCTTAGTTTTAATGCCCTTAAGATGATCCTTACTCCCCCTAATGCTGTTAGGTGCTGTCTTCAAGGAAAGCGCGCTTACGTGGTTTTCCGCGTATGCTGTAGCCTCCGGCGTTATGACCGATACGTGTGTTTCAGACACGACCTTTGCACTGTTACTCATGACCTGTCTGTCGACTTACGTTATTTGAGATAGCTTAACAGGACGCACATTTAACCTAATATTTCTTTTACATGGAATCATTAATTTGTACACAATTCTCTACTTTAGTTTTCTGTTTTTGACTACAAATATTTCTAATACAGTTCACATATTAATACCCATTCTCTTATACAACAAGGTCTTATTACTTTCTGCTGGTGTGCAGGTATTATTTTAAATTAGTTAGAATTTTCTTGTTAGATTCTGAATGAACAACTTCTTAGAAAATCCTCCATTCAGGATCTAACATGGCTATGCGCCTCGCAACCATATGCCTGGGGAAGGAGTGTCCTGGGTTCAATTCCCCCGCTGTCGTGAGGAGCTTAAGGATCTTCCTCAGCCATAGCCAAGTTAGCCGGTCTTGGGCGTGGACAGCAGGGTTCCCCCCCAGTTTATCTGGGGTTTTTCATCCAGCAAGCAGGCAAACCGGCCTCGTGAACACACGGATCTACAGCCATAAATACTTAATCCCTCATGAGGGGGCTCAACTTGCCCCAATAGGGATGGGGGAGAAAAGGGAGGAAACTCCATAAGAATAAATAAATAAAATAAATACTCTGAGAGTTCACTCCTTGATGAAGAACCTTTATCTGATCTAAGGGTTCTAGATGGCGCTGCATTAACAAACAAATTTTCCAGAACCCAACAAGGACACAGCTCCAGATTTTAAATAAAGGAATTAGCTCTATCCAGGGGCAGTTTTTTTGTTTATCGAATTTGCACACGTGAGCAATCTAAGTGATGGCTGCAGAATTGATAGGTAGTTTGAATATGAATCGGGCATATAAAGGGGAACCAGAGAGTAATGTCCCTTACCTAAATAATGCCATCTTAAATAATAATAAAATAAGGAAACAACATTTATAACACCAGTCAGTTCTCCCTGTTCCTTATACTTACAGGAAATTATACTGATCGCAACTTGTCCAAGCTAGCATGTGCAACAAGAAATTCACCACTGCATGTATAAGTAGGCTTAAGTATATTCCCTTCATAACTTATCTTCTCCCTCTCCTTGGGTCATTTTTTTTTTAAATTTTTTTATATTTTTAATATACATATGCAAATACAGAAATGATACTGTTTAAAAATGTGTTTATAAATCAGTATACATAACTTTTTAATTAGCATATCCTCCAAAACCAATTCCTTCTCCAAGTTAAATAAAATAACTACTTTCCACATTGGAAAGTAGGGTCACTATTATTCAGCCTAAGAAAATAATAAATAAATAAAAAATTAATAATGTGTGTGTATGCATGTGCATATACATTTCACCCATGAAAAGCTGTCTGCCTCTAGTATATTAACTGCTCTCGAAGTGAAACAAACTTTTTAGGCTACTTTAGGCCTCCAGTAATTGGGATGTGGTCTCACACAATAAACATTAAAATCCCCCCCCCCCCCCACACACACACACTTGAAGGCATTCACTAAACATCCATGTTCAGAGCGGGATTAAAACTCAAAACATGTTAATTTAGTAAGCAAGGATATATTAACCACCTTTTAATGTTTGAACAGAAATTCAGCAGACACTTACCACTATTATTAACTTTGCTCTTTACTCTAAATTTCTGCAAAATATTTCTGCTTTGTCAGCTATCCTGTCTAATCACTTGTGAAATTCTAGTCTTCTTCTCCTTCTTGACTATAACCATAGGTTCATATAAATCTCAATGTTGATGAATTTCCCTTGAAATATACCTATCAGTTTGTTGGAAACTACCTACCATTCAAAACATTTGTGTGTTCAGTGTTAAATGTTATACCTACTCCTTCGGTTTCTGATCACTGTTGCTTAGGTATAAAATATAACACATTGTGGTAAGTATTTTATAGGATTTCACTTGTTTGTCTTCTTTCTTGGTACAATTATGTCAAGGTACCTCTGTAATTCTTTTACTAGCACTGAGTAGTTTGTTCCAGTAGCTGACATTTCAGTGTTTGCATCATGAATATCTGTGTGAAAAAGAGGTCTGCAAACTGCTGAGAGGTGGTGAATCGAACACTAATTGCTTTCTTCTACTGTCAAGTATTTTTTAGGAATCTCTTGGGAACAATGTGAGGAAACAGTACTCATTGATTTGACAGGTTTGTATAGAGTTAGCATCTGAAATAAAGGGAACATCTTGAGGAAAAGAGAGAAGCTTTTTTTTTTTTTTTTGATGCAATATTTGCACCAAGAGATATTGGAGGTTAGTGATAAGCCTACAAAGAAATCTTATCGCATCTGGAAGTTTGGGCACTGTTAGAAGTAAGACTTTTAACAGTGTATAAAATAAAACAGGAATGAGTCTTACCAGCACTGAAATTAATAAAATTACAAATGCCGTATTGGAGAATGGTTTAGAGATCAGAAGTTATGATTGTAGAAGTTGATATTCTGGAAGTTTTGGTGAAAGGCATAATGGAAATTGTGGAAATTTATGTGGAAAAAAGTGTCTGGACACCAGTGTTGTTTAGACAGTGTATTTATTGCAAAATCAATAATGAGTTGGTCCACTGTTAAATCTGTAGTTATTTTAAATATGTTATCAAATCTTCAAATATATCTTGTCTTCTGCGCCTTTGTTAAAACTATAGTTATCTCGTTTAAACCTTTCTTCTTAATCTTTACTATACTTCTGACTTATGGCTGCAAATAATATAAAGCTCACGTGTGCAAAACTTACAGAACAAAGAAATCGGCTTGGCCCAGAGCCTATCTCTTTGTGTGACCCACTGATGTTTATTCTCAACTGAATTTGGAAAATTTATTTCGTTTCTAGCTGTGCCACCAAATTCGTGGGTTGGAGGTGAATCTCCCTCCGAAAAGTAACACACAGTAAACCATACGGAACTTTTCTCTCTTAATTCTGAGTAAATCTAGCAACTTAAATTTTCTGTTATGCAGGCGTGACGATATCTACCTTAAGGCTCACGGATTCGAATTAATGAGTAGTGCATTGGAAATAGAAATCAGGCAAGTTATTTAAACAAGAAAACAATTTATTTAACATCAATGAAATGTACAATGGGTCAATTTTAAGTACTAAGTAAATTAGCTTCTATGCTTCAAATCACAACTAATGACTACGTTTACAATTTAGTTCCTTATCATAATCAATTCTAGTAAGACCACGTGTCTATAATTTTCTCTCATTAAACTTGGTAATACTCAGATCAATTTTTACATAACATTCTGCAGGTTTAGTCAATAGCTAAAACATTAAATACACGATGTTTCAACTTAAATTTTAGCCAGACCTCTCACATATAACAAAATACTTCAAATATCAGCATAAGGCCTAAAGTCCTCAAGTATCACTATAAAAAAAGTCCCTTAATTAAATCACCGTCACAACAATCTTCTTATTTCTAGCTAAACAAAGGAAAGATCTTACTTTGAACAGATGCCTGGTCTTTTCTGAATGATCCCTGAAATCACTTCCTTCTATTACCGGCCGACTTTAGTACTGCACTTGGATATCATCTCAGGGATTTCGTGAGATCTTCTCTTAATATCGGTGAACATTTTGATCTTGGCAGCATGAAAACTCAGCATCTAATTTCTTCTAAAACCGTTTATCTTAGTCATGTCGCTTTCTCGGCATTTACTGTCTGGAAAGCAGGTCTCTGGTGGTGATTAGAAATCATTTCCCAAGATGTTACCAAAACTCTGCTGCTATACGTAAGTTGTATCATCGTACTTCTCAACTCCGGGATCTCGTCAACTTCTAGAACCCATAACTTCTGGTTGGAACCCCACGTTATCTCGAAACTTCTCGCTGACCCAGGAACGGGACCAGACGAACTCAAACTCCACGTACTGCTCTGCCAGGAACCAAACTGAATCACCGCACTGACCTCTCTTCTTGCCATCGCAAGCCTTTATTTATCTGGCTCCGATGACCTTGGGGTTCGCTTACGTCATCGTCCCCCTGGGTATTACGATGTTCTGAACCCCGCCACCCTTCTCAGTCGTTGCTGTTCTCTTATAAGCCATCCGAAGCCTATTCATCACAATCTGAAATATCCAGGTATATAGAAGTTATGGTGCGATTGTAATATTCCTTATTTTTGGACAGACTAACAAATCTATTGAACTACGTATAGAGGAGTATAAGAGAAACATCTCCTATAAAAGATCACATGCATCTGCCCTATCCAGTCATGTTCTTTTCTCAAACAATCCTCATGATGATGATCTACAGAGTCACTCAGTTTGCTGCGATAAATCCGAAAACATTTTTCGCTGCAGTGATGAGTTTGAAAGGAAAATCGTGTAGTCCAGGGAAATCCTCCTTAATCCTGAACATTTGAACAGCAATTCGAGTTACAACATCCCTGATAGCCATGCTGCAGTTGATCAATACTGCCGTTCACAAGAACTTGCAAGCACGCGTGCAACAAACAATACCGCATTAGATAGAACAACTTGAAAAATACAACGTTTTCTGTGTCAATTATGTATTGCATTTTTTGCCTGTAATTCTCAGTTTTTTGTAACTTCAATTTTTATTATTGTGTTCTACCTTTAGTGGATACCTGATGAAGGCTGAAACTAGTTGTATCATTTTCTTTAAAACTTAATATTTTATCTCGATTTAAAGTCATTAAATATTTTTTTTTTTTTTTTTAAATATATATTATATATAGATTCTCTGTTTTTTCTGTAAGTATATACCAAACTACAATCTTATGTTTAGTTTTCCACCCTTTGTAATGTCATCACTACTTTCCTCTCCAGATGTTTCATTACATATCTTGGTGGAAGGTTTCCTTTCTTCAGATTTCCCCAAGAATTTCCAGATCCATACACTTTCTCCTAATCCTCTTGTTGGCAGTTTAATGGAAATGAAGTGCAGCATATAGGAAAGAAGCAAGTGATAGTTTAGTGACTTCACTGCTTTGTCTGTCATGTTTGTCAGTGATGTCTCTCACTGAAGGTAGGGTATAAAACAGTAATGAATTCACAAGCAGCAAAGGAATGGAAATGGTTGTTCTTCATACCTAAAGTCACAGGAAATGTTTCCTATATTTTAGGGAGTTTCATGCATCTGTATTTATTTCAGTTAGATTGGTTAAGAGTAGTTGCTGATTCCAGTAAAATCTTATTTCGTGCTATGATAAGCATAGTAGTTTATTCCCTTTGTAGCATCTATAGCATGGTCAGCAGCACCCAGTTGAACTAGTTATGTCAACAGATGTATTTATGTTCGATATGGATGTTGGCAGATCTTCTGTAAAATCTCGATGTAGCTTAAAAATATCAAAGCGCTTTACATCAATTTTTTACATAGGTCAAGTCCTATGAGAACTGTAAATAACCTTCTTTGTTTCTATGTATGTTTTGCAAAATATTAATGTAGTTAACCCTGTGGGAAGTGAATGTATTTACTGTTTTAACATCAAAAACAAAGGCAATGCTTTCCCAGAGAAACTTTGTATATGTATATAGTTATGTGTAAGAGCACAGGAAAAGTTGTTTGCTAGTTTTGTATATAAGAGTTGCTTACTGCATTAACACCTTTAAAGATAGTATCTAAGAGTGCCACTAGGTTTAGAGAAGTTTCCGTGGCCTGAAAGGAGAAGCAAAGTATCAAAGAGGTCCGCTAGTTTTATAGTCAAATTTCGGGGGAGAACAATGAGCGGGATAAACTTAAAACAAGATAAAAGAGTCGTGCCGAATTCTTTGGGATTTACTACCCTTAGTGCAAGGTCACAAGATTGCAAAATAAAAGGGACTGAGCCAAGCATAAGGGGCTTCCCGGTTCTAGTCGCCAGAAAGAGGAGCTTCCAGGGCAGAGAGAGGGCTTCCAGGCCTTGCTGAAGAAGGAAAGGCTTCCAGGCACCAGAGAGAGGGATCCCGGTTGAGAGTTAGCGGCAGTTTCAGTTTCTTGGAGACGGCAGTCATCCAGGCATTTTTGGCGAGCGCAAGCAGAAGAAATAAGCCGATGTAAATTACCCAAAGCAACTTTGCTCGGAAGATTTTCTTTTTTCACCGTGGGAGAACGGCCTTTTGCCGGTCGCAGTCCACAGCCCACTATTTTCCCGATGAGATATTACTGAAGCCAGACATTCCTGACAAAGCTCAAGATCTGAGATGAAAGAAATGCCATAAGATTATAGTGAAACATTTTTGACTGAATGTGTGATGCAGAGTTTTTTGTAAGTTCAAACCTTTTATATATTCCCTCTTATAGTATGTTATAGAAAGACTTAAGAATTTGGTTAATAGCAGTAAGAAGTGTCATTAAGAGAATCGATTGGCATATTGGAAGTTGATATAAAAATTGTAAAGATAACTTAACAGAGAGTTAGCTAATCTCTTTGCAAGTAAACTAGAAGTTTAATAAGTTGAATTTGTAAGCAGAGAGTAAATAAGATTGTGAGTTAAAGAAGTTAATTAGTGTTAAAGTAAAAAGGTTCTAATTTATGCTAAAGATTTTATAAATGGATAAAGAAAGCAATCTTCCTATTGTTTAATTCATGTATAATTTGTAAATAAATGTGTTTTAATTATTTGTTAAAAGAGTGCTGCCTGATCTTTTATTTTACAACTGCACTGTTCTTAAATAATTCGGACTTGTGAGCGGGAAATAATTTAAGGCAATAAAAACACTGTTCAGTTACTTACGAACCACGACTGTTAAAGTAAACATTGATAAAAGAAACTTCGCTCGTGAGAGATAAGGAAATCTACCGGAAGTTTTATTTAGTCTTATGCCAATTAAATGATATATTGGTGGTGCAGTCTGACAAATAAATTTCCAGTATTCATAGGCATTCAACTAGTAAATACGGAAGGTGAATAATCATAGTATGCATTAGAGTAAACGAGAAAGGATAAGAGAGAAAAAGTGCATTGGAGTAAAGCTATAAAGATATTACAAATAATAGCAATGAACAGCAGATATTACACTTCTATTGATTAGCAGATCTAGGCTATTGATAATAGGCCAGTTTGCCAGGTACAAGGAATTGTATGCATATACCTTGATCAAGTTTTTCCTGTTCTTTGCAAGAAGCTCCAGATAAAGGAAATATTAATTACATTACTGAAATGTTGATAGGATTGTGGCTTGATATAGAGATTAAGTATTTTTTAATTCTCCTGGAATTGTGGGCATTAGATAAGAAGATTTGGCATATGTGTTCAAGTTCAGCTGTAGGGAGGTATTCTTAAAACATAGGTTGATATTCTGTTAGCTAGTCTGTTTATAATACCATATTTCTGATTTCCTACAAGATATTGTTTAGATTATATTTGGTCATTCAAACATATAAAATTGAAATATACGTGGGCTGTTCAATAAGTAATAAGACTAATTTTACTGTGGCGAAACCACTCATTACAATATTAATTTCTGTGGAATAAAGAAATGTTGCTGTCTGTATTAACGAAAGAAGTTGATAGATGGCGTATACGGGCTGATGTGCCAGAGTGTCACGTGACTAAACGCAAGTGCTCATCGGCATGCCTACAGGGCGTGACCAGTCTTTGAAATGGAAGCATCCTTGGAACAGCGTTATGCAATTAAATTTTGTGAGCATTTGCAAAAATCGGCATCAGACACTTTTAACATGATGCGCGAAGCTTTCAACGATGAAGCAATGTCGAGGGCAAGTGTTTTTCACTGGCATAAAACTTTTAAGGAAGGAAGGCAAAATGTGGAAGATCTTGAACGTGAGGGAAGACCTTCAACGTCCATCACAGAGACAATGATCAACACAGCAGCGATTATCATCAAGCACGTCAAAAGGAAGCGTCTATTGCTGAAGAATGGCTTCTTATTGCACCACGATAATGCACGGCCACATAATGCTGGTTGTGTAGTTGACGTTTTGCAGAAGAACAACACAGATATCCTACCACACCCTCCATACAGTCCTGATCTCACACCATGCAATTTCTGGCTGTTTCCTCAGCTCAAGAAACCACTAAGAGGCCGCCATTTTGAAAGCAACAAAGCATGTGTAAAAGCTGCAGAGGTGGTTTTGAAAGAACTCTCAAAAAACGGACTCTCACGTGTTTAAGAAGTGGACGCAACGTTGGGACTCAAATGCATTGAGTCTCACGGCAGTTACTTCGAAAAAGACCATGTAAATGATGACGATTAAAGGTAATCTGTTTTCTGTATAAATATAGTCTTATTACTTATTGAACAGCCTACGTATATTGATCTTTAATTGACCATGATTTATAAATATCGAATACCAACAAGTTTCACCGACGGGGCTGTCCGGCTTCTTCAGGGTTTATAACGTAAGAGAAAACTCTAAGTGGTTAGTATAGAGAAAATGGAGTAACACTATCTTATAAATTAAACATTAAAACGGAACGCTTAATGTTACACACATGGAGCATGTTGTGTTAATCGCTGTTATGAGAGCACGTTTTGTAGTTTTGAGCGAAATTAAATTCTGGCAGACTGAGTGATCTTAATAAGGTTTTCCCATATGTCAGCTATTATCATTCCCTAATTTCTATGATAAAATTAGTTTAATCCTTTATCCCAGTGAGAGCAAACAAAGTTTGCACCTGAAAATATCTTCAGGACTGAATATAGTGTTCTACTATCTTACCTGGATAAGTAGTATAACACCAGGCAACTCGTAGCATGGTCCCATAATGCAAAACACATCTCCTTGGGGTAACCCACAAGGAAATGTGCTTTGCATTATGGGAGATACTGGGATAGGAGTGTTGGTAGCTTGCTCCACCTTTGCTACGAGATTACTGGTGTTGTACTACTTACCCAGGTAAGATAGTACAACACTATATTCAGTCCTGAAGATATTTTCAGGCGCAAACTTTGTTTGCTCTCACTGGGATAAAGGATTAAACTAAATTTATCATAGTCCAACCTAGTGAAAAATAATCTTTCAACATTCCCTAGTTTCTGTTAAGATTTTCTCTAGAGGACTACAATGACTTCTTTGAAATTTCTACAATGGAAATCTTCTTATAGGTAATCCCAATTAATGGTATGGTTAGTAATCACAAAATGATGGGCTAGACCTGAGTTGTCTGTTCTGTTGTTAACATCTCCTATATATTCCTTTTTTTTTTTTTTTTCGGATTTCGAGGCTGCTCGACATTGTCCTATATAGTTTAGACCACGAGCACATTTGATGTTGTACACTCTAGCATGTTGGATCTTAAAATGTGACTTTTGGTGATCATAAAATGTGACCGACAGTCTTGACCAGTTTGAACGCAACTCTGATGTTGAAAGGTTTAAAAGGTTTTGCGATTTTCTCGGACACTTTACCTGCATAAGGAATAACTAATGAACTATATTGAGTGATGGTAGGTTGTTGTTGTTGTGTGTGTGTGTGTGTGTGTGTGTGTGTGCGTGTGTGTGTAAGGGGGGGTTCTACGAAGAAGCTTGTTGATTAGATTCTTTGGATAGCCATTTTTTATTAATGTCTCTGATATATGAGTAATTTCATCATAGAGTTTTTTTTCTTCTGAGATGATGTTCATAGTTCCATTTTTGATCATATGTATTATGCTGAGCTTCTGGGAAATATGGTGAGATGACTTGAAATGAAGGTAGCGTCCAGTGTGTGTGTTGGTTTGTGGTAGACTGTTAGTTTGATGTGTCCATCTGCTAGTTTCTTGATTAGGGTATCCAAAAATGGTAGCTGATTATCTTTTTCCAGTTCCAAAGTGAATTGTATTTTTTGATGAAAAGAATTAATTTTCGTTAAAAAGTCCAAAAGAGCTGCTTTTGTGTCTCCCTCCAAATTATGAAGACATCATCTACATACCTGCACCACACTAAAGGTTTTGGGTCAAATTTTGAGAGGATGTCTGGTTCTAGCTTTTCCATGAACAGATCTGCACAGTGCGGCGAAAGTGGTCTGCCCATAGTTAAGCTGTTTAGTTGCTCATATATCGTTTCATTTTCCATTTGAAATAATTAGATTTAAGTTGGTGGCAAAAAAAGGTGAGTCGTATCTTCAGGGCAAGGGATTGTATAGGATACTGATAACTTCTACTGGGATGTTGGTAAATAAAGATACCACATGCAAGCTAGCGAGAATGTCTGTCTTTAAGATCTTACTGTTATAAGCCCCTGAAGAAGCCGGACAGTCCCATGGGCGAAACTTGTTGGTATTGGATGTTTATAAATCATGGTCAGTTAAAGATCAATATATATTTCAATTTTATATGTTTGAATGACCAAATATAATCTAAGCCACGAACAGATTCGATGATGATGATATGAAGTAAAAGGTACATTATTTTAAGAAACTCAAATGTAAAAAAGCTAGACTTCTAAACCTTCTAACTTTCTTAAAAAGATGCAGAAACTTGAACATTATTCCCAAGTTTTTAACATTCAAAGAACAATTCCACTCAAGAAGAGCATAAAGAATATATACTATGGCATCCCTGGTCCTACTACGTGAAAGAATACAACACGTAAGAGTTGAACTTAACAGAATAGACCTTTCGTGCTTCCGACTTTTTAAAGTTATTTCTAATAACATAGAGAGCAACTTATGGACACTTCTAGATAAGATGTTTTACAACAGTTTCAACAAAGTTTTTCTAATTAGTAAAAAAACTCAAATCAAAAAATTCAACACACTATATGAAAAGTATTACAACTCCAGACCGAGCCTCCCTGATGAAAAAGTGATTTTTAACCTTTCGGACCATATGTTAACACAACCAGAAACTGAAATATTTAAGAAAGGATTTAATTTCGACATTGTCCCAGATCATATTCATAAGGTCGACATCATCAGTAACATAGAGAAAGCAATTGCATCCTTTCCAAAAATAACAGCAGATGATCTGAGATTAAAAAGTGCTATTATCCTTTCAATTTCAAAGCGACTTAACCTAAACATAACACCCCAAGAAAAAAGAGCCCTCTCAGACTTGAAAAAGAATAAACAAATAACTATCTTAAAAGCAGAGAAAGGTAATGTCACAGTCATTTTAAGCACTAAGGACTACATAGCAAGATTGCAGAATTACTATCAGACCCATCAACGTATCACATATTAGAGTCGGACCCAACATGGAAAAACCACAAGGACACTAACAACTTATTACGGAACATGACTAGTTGGTCCATAGACTTGCAACGGAATCTGAAGTCACTACGCCCATTGATGCCACGATTGTATGGAGCCCCGAAAGTCCACAACAGTGGAGTTCCACTATGCCCGATTGTTGACGGAAGAAATGTTACCACATATTTATTGTCCAAACACCTCTCCAGCCTCCTAAAAGGACATATCAGAAAATCGGACACTTACATTAATAATTCAAAGCACTTTATTGAAAAATTGAAAAACATCTCGATCTTAAAGACAGGCATTCTCGCTAGCTTGGACGTGGTGTCTTTATTTACAAATATCCCTGTAGAAGAAGAAGAAGTTATCAGTATTGTATACAATCTCTTCCCTGGAAATATGGCTCATCTTTTTTGTCACTGCCTTAAATTAATTATTTCAAATGGAATGAAACGATATATATGAGTAACTAAATGGCTTAACTATGGGCAGTCCCCTTTCGCCACCCTGTGCAGATCTGTTCATGGAAAAGCTAGAAACAGACATCCTCTCAAAATTTGACCCAAAACCTTCAGTGTGGTGGAGGTATGTAGATGATGTCTTTATAATTTGGAGGGAGACACAAAAACAGCTCTTTTAGACTTTTTAACCAAAATTAATTATTTTCATCAAAAAATGCAATTCACTTTGGAACTGGAAAAAGATAATCAGCTACCATTTTTGGATACCCTAATCAAGAAACGAGCAGATGGACATATCAAACTAACAGTCTGCCGCAAACCAACACACACTGGACGCTACCTTCATTTCAAGTCATCTCACCATATTTCCCAGAAGCTCAGCATAATACATATGATCAAAAATGGAACTATGAACATCATCTCAGAAGAAAAAAAACTCTCTGATGAAATTACTCATATATCAGAGACATTAATAAAAAATGGCTATCCAAAGAATCTAATCAACAAGATTCTTCATAGAACCCCCACCCTACACACTCGCGCGCGCACACACACACACAACAACAACAACAAAAACCTACCATCACTCAATATAGTTCATTAGTTATTCCTTATGCAGGTAGAGTGTCCGAGAAGATCGCAAAACTTTTTAAACCTTTCAACATCAGAGTTGCATTCAAACCGGTCAAGACTGTCCGTCACGTTTTAAGATCGCCAAAAGACTTTAATCCTTTTTTCAAACACACTGGAGTGTACAACATCAAATGTGCTTGTGATCTAAACTATATAGGACAGACGTCGAGCAGCCTCGAAATCCGAAAAAAATAACATATAGGAGATGTTAATAACAACAGAACAGACAACTCAGGTCTAGCCCATCATTTCGCAATTACTAACCATACCATTGATTGGGATAGTAGCTCCATGCCTTACTTAGAAGATTTCCCATAGTAGAAATTTCAAAGAAGCCGTTGTAATCCTCCATTCTGGAGAAAATCCAGGGAACGATAATAGCTGACATATGGAAAACCTTAATAAGATCACTCAGTCTGCCAGAATTTAGTTTTGCTCAAAACTACAGAAATGCTTTCATAACAGTGACTAACACAACACGCTCCATGCATGTAATATTATGTGTTCTGTTTTAATGTTTAATTTATACAATAGTGTTACTCCATTTTCTCTGTACTAGCATCTTTGAGCTTTCTCTTACTGTTATAAACCCTAAAGAAGCCGGACAGCCCCATCGGCGAAACTTGTTGGTATTAGATGTTTATAAATCATGGTCAATTAAAGATCAATATATATTTCAAAGATATTGTTAACCTATTTAAATTTACCATTAGTGCAGACTGTTTTACATGGCATAGTAAGTTGTTCAAACAAATAGAAGGAACAGTAGTGGGCAATCCTATCTTTTCTGTCTGTCTAGAACAAGAAATTTTTGACATTATATTTCCTCATTTATGGTTACGTTTTGTTGATGATATTTTTGCAGCCCATTCTGAGTCAGAATTACTAAAGTTCTAGAGAAAATAAACTCCTTTATACTTCCAGTATCAAGTTCACTATTGAATGTGAATCCACTAAAAACCTATCCTTTTTGGATACTTTATTAATTCATAAACCCTCAGATCAAGTTGAATTTTCAGTTTTTATTGAAGCCAGCCTTTACTGGCAGATACATTTACTCATACTCCCACCATCATTCATCACAGAAATGGGTATTATCAAGCATCCTTGTATGTAGAGGCTCATAAATAGAATTACTATTCTGATTCCTTTTTATTAGGTGAACTGAGTAAAATTAAAACAATCTGATATGTAATGGATACCACAGAACTGCTATTCAAAAAAAAAATATTGATAATTATCATCCTTCTGCCAGACTACAATACGATGCGAAACAAATTTCAGTACCCTACTTTAAAGGAACCTCAGCACAAATGGCAAGGATTCTTCATAAATTCAATCTATACACTTTCTTCAAACCAGCTTGGAAATTATCTTCCTTCCTATCATCTATGAAGAATACATGGATACCACCTCTTTCCTTACCAAGTCTCTATCCAGGTATCCTGCTTGTGTCATCTTTGCTATTTTGGATAGGCTGGCCATTCTGCCTTGATTACATTTGCAGAACATGAAGACTATATTACATTTTTGTAATCTGACAAGTCTAGCCCTACTTTTCATACTATTGACAGAGTTCTCTGCAACCAGACAAAACTTCTTCACTTCTACAAGTTCAAATTTGTTCATCCTTTCCTTGAAATATGTGAAACACTGTGAAATCGTCCAAACCTGAACCGATCAGACTTCATTAAATTAATTTCTAAAATAATTATTATAGTCAATATCATCATATAATAATATGATGATGAATAATTTAGGATAGAGACTAGCTAGCTATCTACCTACTGATTTCCACAAGCTAGAAGCAAAAGAGTTCTAAATATTTTTGGGGAGTGAAAATGAATTAGAGGAAGAATTATTTTTTTTTATTCCTTTTATTAAGGGAATCAAGCCATATTTGGATTAAGGAAAACAAGACAAAAATAATTCAGCTAGGTCATCTCGTTCCTCTAGCTTCCGACATCTAGAGACAGAAACTTTTATCCCAGTGGCAGTCATCATGGAATAGACAGACTAATAACGATCTATCAAATCAAGCCTGAAATTAAATTGTGGCAGTCGAATCTGTACATGGTCGGTAAAGGAAGAAATTCTAACTCAGCTTTGCATAGGTCATAGTCATCTCACATGCACACACTTCTTCCTATTGAGGTGTAATGACATGCCTGTGTGTGTGTGATTTCAGTGGTACAGGACTTACCATCAGTCATATTTTAATTAACTGCTCTCATTTCATTAGTAAGTGCAGTCACTATTTTAGCCGTATTCATAATCTTTCTCCACCCTATACATCAGGCAGATTTTATCAGACTCACCAAGTATCTCATTTATTTTTAAATTTTTACAGAGAATCAATATTTTTACCATATATAGACTGTTCACATTCTTTTTATTTATACAATGTTGTTTTTGTACATAGGTCGTTTTTATCTGTATTGTACAAACCATTTTTTTTACACTTGTTTTTCATAAACCTCTTTATATTTACCTTTTTTATATATTATTCTCATCTTTCTATACCTGTTTATACTTTTGTTTATGTATCAAGTTATTTTCACCTTATATATTGCTTTGTCTTAACTGGCACAGTATGACCACAGTTGTCCTTGTACCATGAAACAAACAAGTTACTTTTTGATGCACTTACCAGACTAGTCCCTTACTATCTACTATATCATACTTAACAAGAAATTATATTATTATTATTATTATCTCGGGCAACTACAAGGAGTCGAAAGACTCATCGAGGGAGGCCCTAACATCATGTCAAGAGCAACTATTCGACATTCACACAGTATCTATCATACCTTACCTCGCCTTGAACTCATTCACAGTCATAGCACCCACAGCAGACTCTGGCAACTTATTCCACTCATTCACCACTCTCCAAGTAAAAAACCTAGTTCTAACACCCCTGCTAACTACACTCTTGCCCAGCTTCCATGTATGGCCCCTAGTCCTCCCACCACCAATCCTATTCTCAAAAATATCTTCTGGATTAATCCTATAGAAACCCTTCAGTAATTTGAATGTCTCAATCATATCACCCCTTTTCTGCCTATCAACCAATTTTTGTAATCCACAAATCTTCAACCTGTTCTCATAAGGTTCATTCCACAGACCTGCTATCATCTTGGTCACTCGTCTCGGGATCCTCTCCACCTCCTCCCCATCAAGAAGAAACCCTGGCGCCCATATCTGGGCACAGTAGTCTAGATGGGGTCTTATCAAGGCACGATACAGAGGAACAATAACTTGTCTCTGCTTGTTAAAGTATTTTTCAGAAGCCAAGTGATTTGATGAATTGATTTAGCCACTTTTGCAATGTGTCCCCTAAACTTCAATTCCCTATCCACCAACACTCTCAAATCCCTGGCCTCATCAATCTCCTGGAGTACGGTTCCACCAATGTGATATACAGCTGCTAATCTTTTCACTCCAAAATGCATAACCTTACACTTTGCCAAATTAAATTGACATCTATTTTCCCTAGTCCAGTCCTCCAAACTATCCAAATCATCCTGCAAAATTTTGACATCCTGTGCACTCGCAATTGCTCTACCCAGCTTTGCATCATCAGCAAACAAGTGAACACTTCCTCTCAGATACTTTCCTATATCGTTAATGAACCAATTGAAAAGTAGTGGTCCAAGAAACAGAACCCTGCACTACACCACTAGTCACAAGCCGTCTTTTGGACTCAACTCCTGAATAAACCACTCTCTGGTATCTCTCCATCAACCACCCTCCTATCCATCTCACCAACCCTATATCCATCCCTATCTGCTCCAGTTTAGTGATTGGAGTAACATGTGGTATCCTGCCAAAGGCCATGGCAAGGTCCAGTAGAATCACTGTAAACCCATTACCCTTATCCAGTTCAGCCATCACTGTGTTATAAAACGTGAGCAAGTTACTGAGGCATGATCTACCCTTCACAAAACCATGTTGTCCCCCATACAGTATCCCATTTTCATCTATCCAGTCCTGTATTCTTCTCTCGACTAATTTCTCCAAGACCTTGACAACGATGCCTGATATGCTAATCGGTCTGTAATTTACAACATCAGTCTTGGAACCTCCTTTATGCAGTGGAACTATTTTCCCCTCTTTCCACCCCCCCTCGGTACTAACCCAGACCAGAGACTCGAATTAAACAAAGTGGTCAAGGGTACTGACAATTCTGGTATACCATCCAATCCCACAGATGTATTGACATTGAGGTTTTGCAATAGACTACTCACCTCCACATCATTCACCATAATTCCTATATAATCTATTGGTTCATTCATTTCTGCAATGTCACCACCTGAAAGATATATTCTTGCAAAATGCTCACTCAGTAATTCAACTATATCAGCTGCGTTGGTTACCTCCCTACCATCTGCATTCTTTAAAATCATTCTGCCATATACATTTTATCTTTTACTTGCAACATATCGAAAAAACTGTTTAGGATTCTCCTTAGCCTGCATGGCCAATGTTCTTTCATAATCCTTTTTTTTGCTTTTCTTACCACACTCGTTACCCTTGTGGCCTGCGCTTTATACTGTTCACCTTTCTCCTTAAATTCCCTGTATAGTTGTTTCTTTTTTTGCAGCTCAAGCTTAATGGTGTTATTCATCCATTTAACCCCTACGTGACTTATTATTCGGACTCTAGGTATACAGTCAGCCATTGCTTCATGCAAACACTTCTTTACCACCTCCCATGCATTATCAATTCCAAGCCCTTGCAGTTGTACAGGCCATGGCACTGAACCAATCAATCTCCTAAGCTTGTGATACTTACCAGCCCAATAATTCCACATGTACCCTATCGTAATTGTAAATTTCACACATTTAGCCACCTTCCAAGTCAAGACCCTATGATCACTCTCACCAGTTGGTGGCAACATTGTCATATTCGTTACAGTAAATTCTCAGATGCAATTACCAGGTCAAGCACTCACTGATCCCTAGTATTTTCCATTACATGCTGTCGCAGATAGTTATCCCTCAATAACTGCATAAAATCCAATTCCTTCCTCCCGTGTGTCCTCTCCTCCTTCCAATCAATGTTACCATAGTTGAAATCTCCCATAATAATTACCCTCCTTCCACTCATTTCTTCTATTTGCGTATGCATATTATCTCCACCATATATTCCATCACCTGGTCTATAGCAGCACCCAACTGTATATTTAGTTCTGCTAATTTCAATCTCACGCCAAATAGCCTCAAATGTGCTCTTTTCTCTATCCTGCAGTTCCACTTCTATTCTACTTGGCTGTAGCTCATCAGCTATCATCAATAACACTTCACCCCCATTTTATTCACCTCACTCCTGAATACACAAATATTCTTGTTTTAATTCTTTAGTGAAGTGCAAGCAAACAAGTTTTACATGTAAAGTATCTTCATGATTAATCTACTTGCATATAGAGGCTGATGTTGACTTCATGTCAGTTGCCTCAGTATCCCATAATGAAAAATAATATGTTGAGTGTTTTGACTTATACTGAGGTCTCATTACTGGGAGCTGGCTAGATCCAGGAATCTACTATAAATTAAATCAATGCAGAAATCCTATATTTTCTGTATATAAGTAGTAAGATAGTGTATCACAATATTATTAAACTGCTCAGGATCAGAGATAATTGTAGATGCCAATCAGGAAATTAATGATGTTTATTAATTCAATATACAGTTACACATTCTTCTGAAAGCCACAGATAAATGGGGGGGGGGGAGAAGAAAGAAAAAAAAAACTACAACTAGATGACAGAACTTTTGTTAAATATAGCTTTTACTAAGTGAAACCCCAATCACTCCAAGGTTTGGTAATTGGTTATATCTGCAGCCACAGATTAAAGAATACTTCTAATACCTCAATGAAAAACTAATATATCACTTAAATCATGCATTAAAATAAATAAAATTTTGTTTTGTGGCATAAAAGTGGCTTTAATTAATGCAGTGTGATTTAATTAGTTTTAATTTATTAACCACAGTTTTTCAGTTCCTGGAAGTGAGTTTTTTGCTTTTAGTTTGATATTGTGTCATTTGAGATTACAGCATGTTTGAGACCTCAGACAACTAACAATAGAAAATGGGCATTTTGACAGAATTCTATTAATTAGTTATACTTAATGAAGAAAACACCATGACTCTTACTATAACAAATTTGTACAGACTACAGAATAATTTGTTATAATAGATTGCTGTGTGGTAAATTTCTTTGAATAAAGGACTGTACTTCTGGAGATTTGGTTGGAACTCTTCAATACTACAGCAAATACTATTATAAGAACATTGTATTTTACTTCTCTCTAACAAATTATTACATAAAGAACAGATAATGAATATCCATTGTTATTTATTATTATTATTATTCCTGATACCTCCAAGGAGTCCAAAGACTCATCGCAGGAGGACACCTACAACTGTCTCAACCGCTACACCGAACCTCTACTACGAATCATCTCCATCAACGGCATCTACTGCCCACCTCCACCACAACTAGTTTTTTCTTTCTTTTTTTTCTTTTTTTGTCTGTAAATTGCGTGTGTTCTGAAGGACCGATTTGTCTGTATACGGGATGAAAAACCCAAGTTTCCGGGAGAAAAAACCCTGCTACCTCCGTATGAGATCAGCTAACTCACCTTCAATTGAAATCATCCAGATTTCATCCTCCCATCACGACGAAAAACGAACTTATGCCTATTCCAATCAAAGGGCACAATGTACCGTCATTCTTCCAATTGCGCTACAGAGGCACTTTATTTTGTACAAGTAGGAAAATAATGTCTGCATGTGAAACTTTAAAAAAGTTTCAGAAATGATTGAAAGCTTACGAAAATACATACATTCAATATGAATTGCCCTGATACTGCACTACTTAAACTTAGTCTGTGAGCCCATATAATGTTAGTATTTCTTATAGCATTTTTTAAGAAATTTCTTTTGTGAAATTTTTTATGTTCATATGTGCTTTTATCTTAGTCTGTTTTAAAGTATGTGATGTATCTTCTTTCAGCAAAACTTTCCTCGTTAGTATTAATTCCTCCAGCTTATCCACTTGTTTCACCTATATTTCTGTTAACTCTTCATTGGAAAGCAGATAGGAACAGTGAAGCAGATGGTTCTTTATGGGTAAAAATAAATTTTAATTATTTAAAAGTTATGTATTAATTTAATAAGTATCTTCTCTTTATAAATATAAACATAGCATTACACATACTCAGAAAGCTTTTTTCCAGCTTGATTGAATATTATAGTATAGCGTGATATAATGAAAAATTACATTCTTGCTGTCATCCATACTATATTGAAACATATAAAAATAATTTGCATAATATTACTTGTTTGTGCTTATACTGAGAGCACGTGACTTAAGTATCCACTTTAGTTGCTTGCATTAAATCATATTCATGAACAGTTTTCCTCAGAACAGCAGGATCAAAGTCAGTACAGAGGAACCTCTGTTTTCGAATGCCTCGAAAAAATCGGTTCTCGAACATGTTTTCCGAACAGAATCTCGTTTCCCGAACAGGCAAATCGGAAACCACGTGATCCCCGGGCTGAGATGTATGGCAGGAGAGCATCACTTACGCCTCAGCCTCCTCTCAATCCAGACACCTGCTCGAATTTGCAGTGCCTTTTCTTGATTTTCTTTGTGTTTTGCTGTTGTTTTTTTTTTAATAAATTATTATTAAATAAACTACCATGGGACCGAAGAAGGAAAGTGATAGCAGAAAAGCGAAAAGTTGTTAGAACCACAATAGAGGTGAAAAAAGAAATCTTATCCAAACATGAAAATTACGTTTCATGGCTTGGATCTCTCAGATCTTGCTATGCAGTTCGGTATGGCGATATCAATGATCTGTACAATACAAAGAAATAAAGAAGCGATCAAGGGAGCTGATGTTGCAAAAGGAGTCAAAGTTCTTACTAAACAAAGATCTCAGATGATTGAAGAAGTGGAAAAATTGTTGTTGATTTGGATGAATGAGAAACAGTTATGATGACCTGTTTAAAAATTCGTGGTACGAGTGGTGCTAATAGTAAGGCTTGGGTAACCAGGCAATTTTTTATTCAGTGGATCCATGAAATCTTGCCCCAAATGTGAGAAAATACCTTCAAGAAAAAAAAATTGCCATTAAAATGCCTTCTGGTGATGGACTATGCTCTTGCTCACCCTCAAGGCTTTCAGGACGAGTTGGTGGATGAATTTGATTTTATCACAGTGAAGTACCTGTCCCCAACACGACTCCTCTAATCCAGCCCATGGACCAGCAGGTAATTCCGAACTTTAAGAAACTCTACACCAAAGCACTGTTTCAAAGGTGTTTTGAAGTGATCTCTGACATAGAATTAACACTCGGAGAATTCTGGAAAAATCACTTCAATATCATCCATTGCTTAATATTTTTGACAAATCCTGGGTATACAAGTGACTTACAGGACCATTAACTCGGCCTGGAGGAAATTGTGGCCAGTCTTTGTAACAGACACAGAGATTTTGAGGAGGCTGAGTATGCTGCTGTTGTCGATGATGTTGTCTCTTGGCAAAAGCATGGGCTTGGAAGTTGGCAATGCTGATGTGGAGGTCCACACGAATGAGCTCACCACGGAAGAACTGGAACACCTTCGGAAGGAGCAGCAAAAAGATGGTGGTTGAAGAAATGTCTTCAGAGACAGAGGAAGGAAGGGAGGATTCCTAGTTCTTTGATCAAAGAAATGTGTGTGAAATGGGATGAGGTGGAAAGTTTTGTGGAAAGAGATCACACCTTTTCGTCTATATTTTATCTATTTGTTGTGTTTATTCTTTTTATGTAAGATTTTATGCATTTTCGTTATTTTTGTATACAATTTTATGCATGAAGTATTGTTGTTGTAAAGGTTTAAATAAGCAATCATCTCGGGTTCGGGAACGTATTATTCCATTTTATATGAATTCTTATGGGAAAATGGTTTCAGTTTTCAAACAAATCTGTTTCCGAACAGCCTTTAAGAACGAATTATGCTCGACAACCGAGGTTCCACTGTATTTGTAATGTAATTGACAGGTGTCATGGATTCATTAGCTGGCCAAGTGTAGCACATCCACTCCAGGCAGTGCTTTCGGATCCTGCTGTGGGCATAGATGTTTGCAACTTACTAATTCTGTTTGAAAAGAGCTTCTACCATCATTACGACTTCCTTTTTCAGCAAAGACTTTATACTCAAAAACCATACAAGGTAAAGGAGTTGACCATATGATGTCTGATAAAAGATATTAAGTGTGTGAGGGGAGAGAGGCGATTCATTAATTTCTTCATGTTATTGTTAATTTAAAAAAATATCCATTGCTAAAAATTAAAGATGCGAAAAAATTATATTCTTGGTTTAATTCTTTATCCAAGTGTAAGCAAACAAAGTTTGTGTGTGAAGTAACTTCATGACTGGGGAATTCGTATATAGAGGCTAATGACTTCACATCACTTACCTAAGTATCCCATGATGCATTGCATTATACATGTCCATAAGGATATGTGCTTTGCATTACGGGATACTAAGGCAAGTAATGTGAAGCTATTTCGCATGCAAACTTTGTTTACTTATACTTGGATAAAGGATTAAACAAAGTATATAACTTCTTGGCCTCTTTAATTTATAGCATAACCAAGTGGGGAAAACTTTCAACATCTATCTCTAATCCAGAGTATTTTAATAATAAGGTGCGTGTGACACCTTTTGGCTACTTGTATATGGAAATATGACTTCTGCGTTACTTAAATCTTGCTATCACTTCTGGGTCTGGCTCCTACTGATGAGATCTCAATAAAGGTTGAAACCGGTCTGGGTAGTGATCCTTCCCATAATGCATAACATTATACATGTCCTTAAGTTGGAAGTTTATTTTGCACTTGGTTAGACTATAATAAATTTAGTTTAATTCTTTATCTCCAAGTGTAAGCAAACAAAGTTTGCCCCTGAAAATATCTTCAGGACTGAGGTAAGGTGGTAGGTACATCCCTTGGCAACTCGTAGCAAAGGTGGACCAGGCTCTCATCACTCTTTGTCTCAGTATCTCCCATAATGCAAAGCTCATCTCCTTGAGGAGACATGTATACTGCTATGCATTAAGGGAAGGGCCACTACCCAGACCGGTTTCAATCTTTATTGAGGTCTTGTCAGTGGGAGGCATACCCAGAGTAAGATGTTGGAAGTTTATTTTGCACTTGGTTAGACCATAATAAATTTAGTTTAATCCTTTATCCAAGTGTAAGCAAACAAAGTTTGTGCCTGAAAATATCTTCAGGACTGAGGTAAGGTAGTACATCCCTTGGCAACTCGTAGCAAAGGTGGACCAAGCTCTCATCACTCCTTGTCTCAGTATCTCCCATAATGCAAAGCACATCTCCTTGCAGACATGTATATACTGCTATGCATTAAGGGAAGGGCCACTACCCAGACCTTACCTCAGTCCTGAAGATATTTAAGGTGCAAACTTTGTTTGCTTACACTTGGATAAAGGATTAAACTAAATTTATCATGTCCTTAAGGATATGTACTTTGCATTATCGGATACTAAGGATTAAACCAAAAATATAATTTCTCGGCATCTTTAATTTATAGTATAACCAAGTGGAAAAACTTGCAACATCCATTGCTAAATTTACTAAAACTCTTGGTTATTATTTAAAAAACATAACTAATTGATATATTGAATTTGTTGTAAATTTTTTAACTCTTCTATCCAAACTATCCTGACCATTACTGCAGAACTGCATATATATTGTTAACATAGCTTCTGCTGTTTATTGCTTCTGTGAAACAAGAACATGATACATTTGTGTGGCAGTACTCTTACCACATAAAACAGCTGGAATTGAATTAGTTTATTAATTACTCAACTAGTTTTGTGAAATTCACGTGTTTCACATCAGGAGAAATAAGTGAATAAACTAAAAAATCAGATTAGAAACAGGTAATGTTTACAGTGAAATATTTCAATTATTCATTTCACTGTGAAATTAAAACAGGAATAATAATAGAAATTATGCATGTGCTATGAAGGTATTTGCTAGTTTGTAGTTGTCTGCAAACTAGTGGTGACCATGTATTTATGTGTGAAGAAGACCAAACTCGATGCTAAATTATTCCTTGTTTCATGTTGCATTGTTGAATATTTTTAATCATTTCAGTTGCCTCCTTGAATGCTCTTGAGAAGAATCTGTGTAGAGCAATTTGGTTTGTTGCCATAATATTTGATGTTAAGTTTCAGGTATATGTTCAACCAGTCCTTATTTGTGTTTTCTTTTGATCTCTACATCCTTGATGTGTTTAGACTTGAGTGTCACTCTCAATCTATGTGCCTTATGTAGCAGAGCCCACGGGTGTGTTGTAGATACCAGATTTTTTAAGTTGTAAATGGGGGGGGGGGGTTCAGGAGATGAGGGACCTTGCTGAGGAGGCAGAAGGCAACCTTTATACTCTGCTGTTGTAGTAGTCTTGATATCTTATCTGTAATTGAAGAATCACTGTTCATCTGAAATCTTGTGTTTCATGTTCATTCTAGCCAACCTCGCAGAGAGGTTGGCTAGAGTTTTTTTTAGCAATGTTCTGTTGTAACCATTCTTTGGGCAGATGGTACTGTGGTAATCTAGCTCTTGGTTTCTTTTATCTATATTAGTAGAATTTTTTTAAGCTCTCTCATGTAGAGGATGGACAATGCCTGATTTTTTGTCAGATGGTGATGTGGCATGCAAGTAATATCTGGTGTTTGTTGACTTCCAATTCAAAAGCGAATTTAATACGAGAGTGAATATTATTCAGGTATGAGACAAATTCTTCAAATTAGGTAGTAGCATTGCTGGTTCAAACAATATATATATTATTGACATACATGAACCAAAGTTTAGGTCATGTTCCCCCTGGTACTGTAAGGCTTTTTCCTAAAAACACTCCATGAACAAATTTATGTTTCATATCCATATTATTTCAGTAGAATCTCAGTGGAAACTATGCATCCATTTAATTATTGATATGCAAACACATAAAGTGACTGCAGTGATTAAAACGACTTAAATTGATTATGTAGAGCCAACTCTCAATACAGTAACCACATTAATGATAATAAATTGTTGAAAACTCAATAGACATGCTATTCTAAAGAAACTTTTTCTGTAATAGCTATTCCTGTGGTTCCTACTAGTTTTTTATAATGAGTGTCGACTGCACCTTCTCATTCTTTAAATAAGAAAAACAAAATGAGTATTCATGTAGTAATCAGTGTGTTGATGACCCTGTCAAATGAATCATATAAAGCTTGAGCCACATCTAATGAATTTGACAATACTGTTTTATGTGACTGCTTTTAAGCAGAACAGAAGACAATACTGAATGACAAACCTAAGAATAATAATATTTGGTGGATCAAAGGGTTTCGCCCAGTCAAAAGGCCCCTCTTGTTTTCGCCAGGGAACCAGGGCAAACAGCGAAAAGTCAGCTACTGGAACAAATCTGAAAACATACCCCAACTCAATATCACCAGAGTTAAAGATCGGTACTATCAACATAAGAAGCCTGAATGGCAAAGAAATGGAGCTAGCTGAGGAATTAGATAAGTACCAGACTGACATAATAGGGGTGACTGAAACAAAAAAGGCAAAAACTGGCGAGATCTTTCAGAGCAATAAATATAAAATGTTATATTCAGACAATGACAAACAAGGAAAAGAAAGATTAGCCATAGTAATCAACACTGAATACGAGGCTAATTTTCTTGAATGGCAGGCAGTCTCAAGTAGAGTGATATCGGCAAATATCACAATGGGGAATTGTACAATGAGACTTATTTGTACCTATGGTCCCACAGAAGGTACTACTAAGGTAGAAGTTGAGGAATTTTTTGAGGCGTTGGAGAAAGCAACTGACATAATGAAAGAGTTGGGGATCTAAATAGCAGAATAGGAAATGACTGCCAGACACAAAAATATTTTGGGAAAATTTAGAGAAAAGAGCAAAGCTAATAATAATGGCAAATACCTGTTGGATTTCTGCTCAGGACATGGACTGGTTATTACTAACACCATGTTCCAACATAAAAATGTGCACAAATTCACATGGAGAGAAGAGACAAGAAATAAGAAAAGTCTCATTGACTATGGTATTGTTGATAGTGATGTTTTCTCCCTAGTGCAGGACACCAGAGTGTACAGAGGATTTGAAATTGGAAGTGATCACTATTTAGTCTTGAGCAGGATAAAATTGAATTTCATATTAAAAAGAATAAACCGTGCAGTTAGCCTACTGGCTTTGCGCTTCGCAACCATATGCCTGGGGAAGGAGTGTCCCAGGTTCGATTCCCGTTGTAGACGTGAGGAATTTGAGGATCTTCCTCAGGCATAGCCAAGTTAGCCGGTCTTGGGCGCAGTCAGTAGGGTTTTTTCCACCAGTTTATCTGGCGTTTTTCATCCCGCAAACAGGCAAACCGGCCCCCATGAACATACACCTCTACAGTCAAAAATATATTCCCCCCCCCAGCGGCAGACTAGGCGACGGGTCGGTGGGGAGTAGTAACAAGAAGTCGCATCTAAAAGTAACACGCGGACCCTGCATAGGAAGCGGGAATAACACATAGAAGAAGAAGAAGAAGATTAAAAAGAATAACATGTAAGAAAGTTTTAAAGCGAACAAAAGTTGAGCAGCTCTCAGATGTGAACTGTAGACATAAATTCACGAAGATTATTGAAGAAAAAATGAATGAGTTTGAGAACAGGAACCAAATCTTGGAGATTCAGTGGCAAGCCTTGAAGAAAACCCTGATTGATTCAGCCAGAGAGGCATGTCGTGAGGTTGTCTGTAAGGATAGTAAAATCAGAACTCCATAGTGGATATAGGAAGTTAAAGAGGCAGTGAATGAAAAGAACAAAGCATGTCAAAAGTTCTTGGCAAATAAGTCAGCTTGTGCTCTTAGAGAATACAGAGACTAATGTAAGAAAGCTAAACACTGTGTAAAGCTAGCTAAACAAAAATCATTGGAGGACTTTGGTAAGAACATAGAACATACATATCAAGAAGATGGTAAGATATTCTGGAGGTTGTTGAAGAAGCTTAGAAATGGAGGAAAGAGTGCTGTAAAAGGAGTAAGAGATGATAAAGGTGACATGAAAACTGGAGAAAAAGATATCCTTGAAGTGTGGAGTAATTACTTTGAAAAATTGCTAAATGAAACAAGCAGTGATAGCACAGTGGTAAAAAAAACTCTCAACAGGCACACAATCAGGAAGAAGAAAAAGCCATCAAAGGCTTGAAATGATGAAAGGCAGCAAGAGTAGATGATTTTGACCAGAAATGCTGAAGTATGGTGGTATAAAAGTCTTACAGTGGCTGCACTGCATAGTTCAAAAGGTCTGGACAGAGGGAAGAATTCCTGATGATTGGAGTAGAGCTCTAATAGTACCCATATATAAAAAGGGGAATAAAACTGAATGTGAGAATTACAGAGGTATTTCCCTACTAAGTGTTCCTGGCAAGATATATGCAAGTATACTTCAGAAATGGTTGAGAAGAATTGTGGAAGAAAAGCTTGGTGAAGAACAAGCTGGATTTAGGCCAAATAGAGGCTGTCAGGATCAGATCTTCACTTTACTTCAAATAGTTGAGAAAACATGGGAATATAACAAAGATCTGTATTTAAGTTTTGTAGCTCTGGAAAAGGCATATGACAAGGTGCCAAGAGAGAAGCTATTTCAAACGCTACACTTATATGGTGTTAATGGGGCATTATATCAAGCAATACTTAGTCGTAAGTCAGCAGTTAGAATTGAAGGAAGTACAGGAAGATTGTTTAATGTTAAATCTGGCATGAGACAAGGATGTACATTATCCCCTCTGTTATTCATTATCTATATGGATCACATTATGAAGGAAAGTGGTATTAAACATGATATCAAAATTGGAGATGTTAATGTCAGCTCTTTGCTTTATGCGGACGATGTTATACTTCTAAATAAATCCACTACAAGTTTGCAAGATTCCCTGACTAAATTGAAGAACTGTTGTAATAGATATAGCATGAAGGTCAGCAATAAAAAGACAAAGACAATGAAAATATGTAGAATCGTTGAAAATGTCAGCTGTGTTGTGAACAGAGAACCTGTGGAACAAGTAAAACATTTCAGCTACTTAGGCAGGATTTTTAGTGAAGATGGTAAATTAAATATGGAAATAGACAACAGAATCAACAAAGCTGGTATGGTAGGAAGTCAATTGAATAAATTCATATGGAATAAAAGAGAAATTAGTCGGAACACTAAATTAGCTGTATACAAGACAGTGTTCAAACCAGTTTTAAATTATGGATCTGAGAGCTGGGTTAGAAGTAAAACACTTGACCAAAGACTAGAGACCAGAGATATGAGAGTCCTGATAAAGATTAGAGGTGTGAACAGATGGCATCAGTGATAATATCTTAATATAAACGAGGATATTAGGAAAGAACTAGACATTGTCAGCATCCAGGAATGCGTTAGCATAGCTAATCTCAGGTGGTATGGTCACTTAAATAGAATGGGCAAGGAAAGATTAGCAAAACAAGTGTTCTCTGCCAGGTTGGTAGGAAAACGTCCTAGAGGAAGACCAAAGCCGGTACAAAGTCCCTTAGATGATAGAAATATAAGATTTGATAATGTTGCAGTCTTGACAAGTAACAGATTGATTGGAGGAAAATTGTAGATAGGAAGTTAGTAATGATGTAAATTTTTCATGTAGTAGTATCATATCTTGTACACCCTTTGAGGGTACATGTCAGGAATTTGATGATGATGGACCAAAAAACATTACATAGTAATATGAATCATGCACTTTAGAGGAACACTTCAGCATGTAACAGCACAGTCAAAGTCTACAGTTAAAAAAAGAAAAAGAAAAGAACCTATGTTTTTTATTTGTGTAGTCATGAACTAGTAATATCTGTGAACATCTAACAGAACACAGGTAGACATGAGTTGGGTAAAATACTAGAAAATTCATAAGTCTCTACAAGTAAATTATTTGTGCAAGGAGTGTTATTACTCATGATAACCACACTGGATATTCATTCACTGTTATACATTTAAGGTAATATGATCTAAAATGTCTTTCCAGGGTAAACCTTGAGTGATTTGGCCACAGAGGCATCACTTCCATTGTTCTCCAAATCTTTCACACTGATTTCACCCTTGAATTAGAATGGAAATATCTGTAGAAAATGTAAGCAGTAGAAACTGAATGTCTATGGCAAAAGCGATTGAATATTGATAAAAAATGAGTCATTCATCAACTTAATTACTCTTCTATAATGAGTTCAAGATTTAATTTGTATAAAGATGCTAATTATATGAAGAGCCAGAAGCTTCAATTCAGCAACATGAACTTATTTAAGTTAACGGATATTACATCCCATATTCTTTCATAGCGGAATAAGAAACTCAAAGAGTTTCATGCCGAATATAGAAACTATATAAAGTTCGGCGATTCCTAGTGTAAGCAAATACCTGGATAGTGTAACACCTGACCCATTTGGTAGTGCAACACTGAGGCAACTCATAATAAGGGTGGAGTAAGTTCCGATCACTATTCTTGGTATTTACCCATAATGTGAAACCTAGCACCTAGGAGCTGTATTACTGTTCTACATTATGAGAGAAGGTCACTACCCAGACCGGTTTCAACCTTTATTGAGGTCTCATCTGTGAGTAGGTAGACCTAGTTTATAATACCAAGTTTGTAGTGAACAGAGCTTACATACCCTACTAAGAGAATTTCCAAGAAGGCGTCCTAATAAATTACTAATTATATGAAGAGTCAAAGGCTTCAATTCGGCGACATGAATTGAAGCCTTTAATTACATCTCAATATGGGATGTAATATCCCTTAACTTATTTAAGTTAAGGAATATTACATCCCATATTGTTTCATAAGAAACTCGGAGTTTCATGGCGAATATAGAAACTATATAAAGTTCGGTTTTTTTTTTTTACTAAGTAATTTAAGGAATTCTAACGTCACTAGGATATACATTAAAATAAATTTTAATATACTTCAATATTTCAGCAACGTCACGTTGCAATTTTAAAGAAACTTAAGAACAAGACAAGTGCATGTAGGCACAACAAACAGTAAATGAGGAAGAAGCAGGAAGCTATTATTTCTTCTAAAGTCCTGATGGTGCCCCCTAGCGGGCAATGTTAGTATTCTTCAGCGAATGGGCTGAAGGTCTTCTGATGTAGGTTTCCCAAATTTGAGGCAGTATCATGCACCCAAATTTGTTGAGGTTCAGATTGTTTCTTAGGGCTGAAGGTGATTCCATGAAAAGCCTTTCATACTTGTATTTACTATGGTGTACTATCGTGGCATTCCACCACCATATTCTATGGCAGGTATCCAGTGCATAGTCAGCAAGACCAGAGCGGCTGTACTAGTGAAATCGGATGTAGTCCTTGTGTTCTGAGATTCTGATATTGGCTGTTTGGCCAAAGTAGGACAGCTTACAGCTGCAAGGGACCTGGTATACACCAGGTAGGTCTGGGGGGGGGGGGGGAAGGTTGGTCTTTAGTAGAGCAGATAAGGGATGCCAATTTTTTATATGGTCTGTAATAAGAAGTTAAGTCATTTTTTTTAAAGGATTTTTGTAATTTTTTTCCGAGGTGCCTCGGATATAGGGTATGGTGATGGGTTTAGAGTAATTCTTGTTGTGTGTGTGTGGAGGGGGGGTTACTGGTTTCAATATTTTTTGGGGATGGTATTACTGAGAAAGTATTGAGAATGTGGTTTAGTTATGTGGTTAGGGCATTGTTATTTGAACAGATAAGTTTAGCCCTGTTGTGTAGTGTCTTAATGCCTCCGTATTGTTGATTGTTGGTGAAAGTATCTGCTTGTATGGGTGTGTTTTCTATAGACTGAGAAAACCAAGGTTCAATCAGGTGGTGAGCTGGCGGGTGGTGACTAGTGTTTCTAAGAAAGGAAGTCAGTTGTTTTTTTCTTCTTCCACGGTGAATATGATTCTGGGTTGTTTATGTGTGTTAGGAAGGAGAGGAGTACATCGGAGCTATGTGGCCAAATAGCGAACACATCATCAACATAGCGAAGCCAAATGGTTGGTTTTTGTGGGGCAGAGTTTAAGGCTTTCTCTTCAAAAGTCTCCATATAAAAGTTGGCCAAGGGTGGGGAGAGTGGAGATCCCATGGCTATCCCCTCTATTTGTTTGTAGAATTTTCCTTGCCAAACAAAATGGGCTGTGATATCGGGAGGAAATTTAGCTTGGATTAGCTCTAAGGATTCTTTGAGTGGGACATTTGTGGATAAGGAGGAGACATCAAAACTGACCATTATGTCAGTGTGTTTGAGTGTAAGGTTTTCTATGCTGGCTTTGAAGTGGGCTGAGTTTTTTATGTGTGAAGGTGTGTTGCCAGTATAGTGTGAGAGGGCTTTGGCCAAATGTTTAGCTAGTTTGTATGTGGGAGAATCAATGCCATCCACTATGGGATGTAATGGCACATTTTCCTTATGTATTTTTGGGAGTCCATAAATAGTAATTAATAAATAAATAGCTTCTTCCTCATTTACTGTTTGTTGTGCCTGCATACACGTGTCTTGTTCTTAAGTTTCTTGAAAATGGCAACGTGACGTTGCCGAAATATTATAGTATGTTAAAATTTATTTTAATGTATATCCTGGTGACGTTGTAATTTCCTTAAATTACTTAGTAAAAAATGCATAACCAACATCTAAGCCTTTCCACGAGAAGTATATAAAGTTCGGCGATTCCAAGCGTAAGCAAATACCTGGAGAGTGCAACACCTGACCCATTTGGTAGTGCAACACTGAGGCAACTCATAGTAAGGGTGGAGCAAGTTCCGATCACTATTCTTGGTATGTTGCCTCAGTGTTGCACTACCAAATGGGTCAGGTGTTGCACTATCCAGGTATTTTCTTAACCTTGGAATTGCCGAACTTTATATAGTTTCTTTATTCGGCTATGAAACAATATGGAATGTAATATCCCTTAACTTAAATAAGTTCATGTCGCCGAATTGAAGCCTTTTGCTCTTCATATAATTAGTAATTTGTTAGGACGCCTTCTTGGAAATTCTCTTAGTAGGGTATGTAAGCTCTGTTCACTACAAACTTGGTATTATAAACTAGGTCTACCTACTCACTGACGAAACCTCAATAAAGGTTGAAACCGGTCTGGGTAGTGACCTTCTCTCATGATGTAGAACAGTAATACAGCTCCTGGCAGCTAGGTTTCACATTATGAGTAAATACCGAGAATAGTGATCGGAACTTGCTCCACCCTTACAATGAGTTGTCTCAGTGTTGCGCTACCAAATGGGTCGGGTGTTGCACTATCCAGGTATTTGCTTACGCTTGGAATCGCCGAACTTTATATAGTTTCTTATTCAGCTATGAAACAATATGGGATGTAATATCCCTTAACTTAACTAATATATAAAGATGTTTCAGAAATGAAATGAGAAAAACAAAAGAGAGAAACTAATTTTTCATTTGCTGAGGAGGAGGAGGCAGCACGTTTATTGCCAAGGAAGTGTGATGGTGAGAAACAATCTGCTGGATAATGAACAAGGTTGTCTGTTTTTCATAGCGCTTTATTTTATGAGTAGCCTCGACAATTCATGATATATCTGGATACGTTACAGAACTAAGTTTTTCTCAGATGAAAGAAGAAGATGCAATTTTGAGCAAGATAGACACAAATCTCAATCACCAATGTTGTCAATATACCAAATGATCTAATTCTCATTCACTTCATGAATGAGATGTTTCTAGCCTGTTTGGTGATAGGACAGGGAGATCCAATACTTGGTTTCCTAAATCACCTGACTTGATATTTAACATTGTTAATAAAATAGCAAGATTTAAACTCCCAGTTTAAACCTTTCTTGGGAGTTTAAATGTTTGGGTTAAAACACAAATTTATTCATTATCCAGTAAATATATTAAGTTTACTCTCACCTTAAATGCTGTGACATCTCAAAAAACATGATTGTATGATTTGATGAAAATTCTTTTAATATGGGACAGCCTCCTCCAATTCATGATATATATCCAATTCATGATACAAGTAAATACTTTAGGAACAGCAAAGGTAATAACATCAGAACTATACGAAGCACACTGAGGAGAAGAACATTTTAGAATAAGGGACTTTTACAATAAAAGGATATCACTGCTGAAGAGGAAAGGAGAATAGGAATATGGATGTGAAGATAGAAATTTCAATTGGAAAAAAGAGGTTAGGGTTAAAAGGGAAAAGCAATGGAGAGGTGGGAGAGGGAGGAAATTTTGTTCCAGTAAAAAGTACTTATATTATGACTGCATTTTTAGACTAATATATGAAATGGAATAAGAGAAGGGTTCTGCTACATGTATCCATATTGAGTAGGAAGGAAACAAGTTGAAGAGGGAAACATGCAGATGTGAATATTCTAAATAGATTTTTAGGATCTCCAGACTATTGTTGCTTGTTCAGTTTTTGGAATATGTTGTTCTCTTGTATGTATGGATAATAATTATGTAACATGTTTTTCTATTTTTTTTTTTTTTTTTGCATTGTTGGTGTAAGCAATGCTGTAGCACATGCTTTTACTGAAATACATAATCCTTCACTGTCTCTTCTAGTACATTTCCTTCACCTCAAATTTCTCTTCTTGTACCTTTTCTATTCTTATTTTTCCTCATTCCCATCTCAACAGTTATCGCAAGCCGTGTAATAACCACATTAAGGCTTTTGACTAAACTAAGCTGCTTTTTGTGCCACAATGTTTTTCTTTTAATGTATAGCATAGCATTTGAGCAGTCATCCTGAAATGATTAGTTTTGCTATCTCTAAAATGTAACAATTATATATATACACACCTAAACCTCTTTTTACGTGATAGATATGTTCTAAAAATTACGCGTAAATAGAATTCGCATAAAAAGAACTACTGACTCCATAGAAAAAGTGAAGATTGGTTCCAAAAACTGAAATATAAGCAAAATAATGAAAAAAACAAACATTAAATTCGTTAGGATCATAATATTTTTATTTACATTTCATGGAGAATACACATACATATAATGGATTTTAATAACTTAAAAAAAAAAAAACATATTCATTTCAGTTAAGGGGATAATAAATCCCTCATTATTTTATTTTAAAGCCGGTATACGAAACTTGGAGATTGAAATCTAAGGGTTTCATGCCGAAGAACTATCGGCAAATCCATGCGTAAGTGATCACCTGGGTAGTACAACACTAGGGCAACTGGTTGCAAAGGTGGAGCAAGTTCCATCACTAACCTTAATATTTTCTCATAATGTAAAACGCAGCTCCTAGGAGATGTATTACTGTTTTACATTATGAGGAGAGGTCACTACCCAGACCGGTTTCGACCTTTATTTAGGTCTCATCAGTGAGTAGGTAGACCTGGAATACCAAGGTTTAAAGTAAACCAAACTTACATATACCCCCACTAACGAATTGCCAGAGCGGCGTACCCATATATTATTATTACTATGATAAAGAGCCGGAAAAATAGCCTCTTGGCTCTTTAACATATTCATTTCAGTTGTTTGCTAAGGATTCTATAAAAAAAATTACGTTATTCGCTATCGGTTTCTGACATAAACGCGAAAGTTTTCGTGAGACTGTAATATCACTGGAACTACTAGATATGGTATTATCGTCATCGACTTCCGCCTCAACTTGTGGAATTCTTCTTGTCGTGTCTTGAACAAAAGTACCACTGGTTGTTTCAGTAGTTTTAGGCATGAACTCAGTTATTAATCACTGTGTTGATGCTTTAGATAAGTT
This sequence comes from Typopeltis vanoorti, assembly GCF_054136105.1. Lineage (NCBI taxonomy): Eukaryota > Metazoa > Arthropoda > Arachnida > Uropygi > Thelyphonidae > Typopeltis > Typopeltis vanoorti. The sequence continues at coordinate 11,587,949 of NC_143552.1, forward strand.
GCGATATAATTCTCTGTATGAAGACATTAACAACTTAAGCTCACGTGAAACTTCCCAGCACGTTCTTCATTTTGATCATGTCGGGCAAAATAATTGCCTAAATTACTGGTCAATTTAAGACCTTCTTTAATTATATCAACAGTAAAAGTAGGCTTATCTTGATCATTATCATTAACTTCTTCGCTTTCAGGAGTCTCAGAAACAATCTCCACTATTTCGTCTTCGCTAAGAGGTTTATCAATTAACAATTCTTCGATATCTGCCAACGTAAGATCATCGAATCCTTCTCCGCCAATTTCACATGCCAAACCTATTATATTGGGGAATTCTGCAGTATGATTGAAGGAAACAGGAGCATTCTCTTTAACACATGCGGGCCAAATAACTTTCCAGCATGCATTCATAGTTTCTGATCTCAATTCAGATAACGATAATCGAACCTGATCAATACAATCCATAATTGAAAATTTTTTCCACACATCCATAACTGACAGTGTTTCATCATCATTTAGCTTGTTCAAAACATACTGAAATGTTCGTCTAACATAATATGTTTAATCTGTGCATTTGGGTGTTCTATGGCAGGATGACCAGGTGCATTATCAAGAATCAAAAGCACTTTAAATTCGAGACCTTTGTCATTCAAATAGCTTCTAACTTCTGGCACAAAATGTTTGTGGAACCACTCAGTTAAAATATCAATGGTCACCCAAGCTTTTTTGTTGGCCATCCAATGAACTGGCAATTTTTGAAAATCTGCGCCTTTCATTGGCCGTGGTCTTAATGATCGATTTATGAGCAGTGGTTTTAACATCCCATCTCCTAAAGCGTTCGAACAAAATAGGAGTGTTATGCGATCCTTTGCTGCTTTGAACCCACCAACAGTTTTTTGCATTTTTGATACGTAAGTTCTGTTTGGCATTTTTTTCCAGAAAAGGCAGTTTCATCCATATTCCAAACTTGTTCACGAGTGTAACTCCATCTTCAATTATTTTAGCAAGTTTTTGTGGAAATACTTTACTAGCTGTTTCATCAGCAGAAGCCGTTTCACCTTTAATTTTTATATTATGAAGAGCATGTCTTTTAATAAACTTAGCCAGCCAACCATTACTTGAATGAAATTCATATTTTTTCCTCGATTGAGATGAAGTATCTGGATGCAGTTTTTTAATCTGTTCATAAAATCTCAATGATGATTGCTTGATGGAATTTCCGTCAACTGGCATTCTTTTTTGTACATCTATCCACATCACTAAATCTTTTTCGGCCTTTTCTAGAACAACATCTCTTGTGTATAATGATAATTTCACATTCGATTTTGTACCAGAACATACCGCTTTTCTAATAGCCTCTTCATTTTCTTTATAAATCTGGCAGTTGATTCACGGACTCCAAAATGCTTATCCACAGCCGTTGCACCTTCCCCAGTTTGAAGACTATTTAAAATTTGAATCCAAGGAAACGGCTTTCCTCTTTTTTTTTTTTTTTTTTTTTTTTTTTTTTTTTTTTTTTGGTTATCAGCAACATCATGTGAGGGCTGGATTAAAATCTTCGGTTAATGAAATGAAAGGTTTAAAAATTACATGTAGCTTACCATTTATTATTTCTTGGCAAAATTATTAATTTTATAACGCGATTTTTATTTTGATTTCACTTAAAAAATACAAATGCAAAAAATGCGGTAACTGTGTTGTCTACTTAAACACCAAATTCAAACTGCTAAGAACTGTTTTTTTATGCGCAGTCAGTTATGTAATTCAGGGAATTCCCAATAAATGAAAGAATTTAGAATTTTCTTAATTGAAACGACAATGCAATTCTCAGAATTTTCTTGAATTATGGATTTTTTCCTAACTTAGACTTTCGGTTGGTCGCATAAATGTGAATAAAAATCGCGTAAAAAAATTTTTTTTTGATATCTTAATTCGCGTAAAAAAAAATTCGCATAAAAAGAGGTTTAGGTGTATATATATATATATATATATATATATATATTAAAAAAATTTGAATGACTAGAAACCAAGAAAAATGAAAACAAAGTTTAATAGCACAACTAGTTTCAGTTTGTATCAGCCTTCTTCAGGTGCACATTAAGATACAAGCTGAAACTAGTTATGCTATTAAACTTTTTCATTTTTCTCGGTTTCAAGTCGTTCAGTTTTTTTTAAAAAATGTATATCAACTGAGTAAATCAATCTTCCGACGTATGTATATATATATATATATATATATATATAATAAGTTTATATTCATTTAATCAATGAATTTGGTTAAGACTACTATTATTTATGAGTAAAGTAACATCATTTATAGATAAATACCAATCCTTGTTAGTGACTTCTGCTATTATTATAAGTAAGATTATTATTATTAGACCTCTAGAAAGTCAAGAACACATCAAAGGAACTATACATCACCCAAACAGCTGTATTGCCTTCTCATAAATGCATTCACACTAAATGCACTCGCTCACTGTTCTGTGAGAGAAAGATCTAGGATTCTCCCCATATTCTCTTCTTACCTTCCATATAATGAAAAATTTCATCAAATGATATCCTGTAACATCCATTCAGAAGCGTGTAGCCCTTGTTACTGTTTACTAGTGTCTTCAATCCTCAGCTGTATTCTATAATCCAGATATAATCTTTGTAATTATCTTTAAACCCTTTCCACAGATTCTTTTTCCTCCTTGACCTAACATCTTCACGACTGGGTTACTTGTATATAGAGATTAATTATTTCACATCGATTTCCTTAGTAAGGTCAAAACCGCTCTGGGTGGTGGTGCTTCCCATAATGCAATGCACTATGGGATACAAAGACAACTGATGTGAAGTCATTAGCCTCTATATACTTGCAAACTTTTTTGTTTGCTTACACTTGGATAAAGGATTTAAATCCAATAATATAATTTCTTGGTATCTTTAATTTATAGTATAACTAAATTAAAAAACTTTCAATATCTATCTCTCATTCAGAGTATTTTAGTAACAAGATGTGACACCTTTTGACTACTTTTATATATAAATATGACTTCTGCATTATTTCAACCTTGGTATCACTTCTGGATTGCGCTTCCACTGATGTGAAGTTCTACTTAAGTTCCACTGCACAGAACAAGTAGAGATCAGTTCTGGACCATGGAGACTCCCACCAAATTTTCCATTGATTTTTTTAACTAAATTCCAGACTCTGTTCAGCTTGGAACAATGTTACCTGGAATTGGGATATGTGATTAAAATTCAAACAAGCAGTAAAACAGAATATGATGGAATAGGAAAAGAACTGGCTATCCTCAAAAGAAAAAAGTTATAAGACCTGTATAAAGATAAAAACTGGTTCGTAACAAACCAATGCAATGGTATAGAATGCAGCAACATCATTAGAACATTAACATAAAGATAGAACAAGTAGAAGAAAGAAATTCTAAAATAAGAATACAGCAGCACTTAGTAGATAACCCTTCAGCTGCATTCTTCAATAGACAATTTGTAAATATATTATATATTTTTATTTTATCATCATCATGCATATCAAGGATTCAGGCCTAGTGCCTGTTCCAGCCTTAAAAGTCATCGTTTAAGAGAACGTCCTGGTTTTCTTTTTCCTAATGGCTTGTACTTTAAGGCTTGTTTTGGTAATCTTTCTATTTTTATTTTATATATATTTTATTTGTTTGTTTGTTTGTTGTCGTCGCCTGCACCTTTGTACTACCCTGCAACTTTGTACTGCTCCTTAACTTTAATCAACACTACATATATAAAACATTAATCTACTTACCACTTAATTCTACCAAGTCTAATTTCTGTCCCCCCAGCCATTAAACAGACCTAAAGTTGTCAGCCTATTTAATATATGCAGTTCATCAACTCTCGCACAAATCAATCCGAAAAAATTTATTTTTTTATCGACTGCGCCATTCTGATTTAATTAATAAAGTTTGAGGGTTAAAGTGAAGAAAACAGGAAATTTTCATGACTTTGCGACTATACACAAATTTACCGTAATGCAAGTCGTGGCTAACCAAAATTTAATATGCACACAGGTTCACTAATTTTTTTGGAAATAGTTCATTGGATAGAGAACAGGAAAGGTAGTTACAAAACATTTCATTCTAATCAAAAAAAAAGTACAATACACATGGGAGAGGTAATCTCTATAAGCCCTTTCACTTACTAGGAAGGCAATATTTACATTCAAGCTCTCAATATACTCATTGCTTAGTTATCTCAATTTACAATACCAACTAACTTGACTTAAACAAATAGTAGTTCCCTATATCACAACTAAGCACATATTCATTCGTTAAACTAACAAGTTAACATCTAATCTTCCCTATAAGCACATACAATATCGATTTGTAAGCCCTTGACATTAATAAGAATGGTGCTTATATAAACCCTTGGATAGACAGTCCACCCAGTTAGCACAACCTTTAATTGTATCTTTTTGACATTGCGTCCTGTTCTTGGGTGATTGTAGCTGCTTGGACAATTCTGGCAATCCAGTTGGTGGGGAATTGCCGTAGTCCTCAGGAAATCTGTGGGTACCTACTCTCGCATACCGTAACCTTGCTTCCTCGGAACGATCGTTGGAAAATACGGCCTCTCCTAAATCCATGTCTGGAGCATGTCCTCGGGATGGACAGCACTGGGAACCTAATATCTGGAGACGAAAATGAAAATGTAGGGAGAGAGAAAAGGCAAGAGGCCCAAAAGCGAAAGCCCATCTGGTTTGTCTCAGTCCTCCTTTATACTATTCCCAATCCTTTGTTCTTTACGAAGTAGTTTATAAGATTAGCCAGCAGCGTGATGATGTCATTCTTGTTCCCTCTGTTTTTTGGTGCCTTTTTCTAACATCGCATGACCTTGATGTTGCTTCATCATCATGATAATCAGGGTTAATCCCTTACTTATTGTATTGCATACAGGTCAATTTACATGGATTTTCTTTTTGCACTTTTACAGCAGAATTATTCACTCGTTTTAGTACAATATAACTTCTAAAATCAAAATGTTCAGAAAACCCTGTAAAATCGAATGCAAAAAAAAAAAAAAAAAATGTAACAAAATTTAATTATGCGAGAGATTTTACAAATTCTCTAAATTCCGTAAAGAAAGGACTATCACTGAAATCGCATTGATGTGAAGACATGTCCACCACTTAAGACAACCTTAATTCCTTTCAAAAACACTACAAAAATCTATTTGAAGACAATAGTGCTGTTGGATGTTATAACTCTTGGAGCATTAATAGCTTTCCTGTTCATATCCAAGATGGGCTTGACAGATTACAGCATCTGAAGTTACCACAGCCTATAAAGAATGTCGAACAAGAAAATCACCAGTACTTGATGGTCTAGGGATAGAACTTTACTGTGACATCTGAGATTTTCTTCTTCCCATTCTAGTTATACTGTTTAATTCTTTTCTCTCGTCAGGACACATACAAGGTGAATTTGTAGCAAGCCATACCGTCCTCATTCCAAACCTAACAGAGATCACACCTTGATCAGCAGCTGGAGACCTATTTTTCCATCTAATACTGACTACAAGATATTTTTCTGCATTATCAATAACATGCCCAAAGTGGGAATGAGATACATAAATAAAAACACACAGGTGTATGGAGTTCCAGGATGAGCATTAGAATTTAATGTTTCTACTATGTGATCTAATACGCAAAGTTGATATGAAAAATATGAAGACTGGAAAATAGGGCCACTTCCCTTTTCTTCTAAAGCTATAGTACTCAAAACCATAATCTTTCTTGCTCAGTTGTACAATAATAAATATTACAGACATCACAGAAGCTGAAAAAAAGCAATTATATAGTAAGCCTGTGCAATTTTTTTGATCTGGCCAAAAGCAGCATGGAGAATTTGGGCTTCCAATCTTAAAATTCTGCTTCAAAATGCAAAATATTGCAGGCCAATCACACATGTGCAGACCTCTGGTACTACCTGGGCAGTACCAGAGGTCTGTTTGGAGTAAATGATTATAAAGGTCCAAAAGCTGAGATTGTTCTTGAATACTACAACACTCTATGCTTAATTCTAAGACTGCTACGACACTCTGGTATTGACATTCTTTCCAGTAAAAAAGTAAAATTTAAAAAAAGTAAAGATATCGTTAATCTCTTTTGCTGCGAACTTCCACAGTTGGGGACTGACAACAACACTCTGTTTCATAACTTATTGAAGTTCCAAGGATACCCTAACAGGAGAGATCTTGTTTGGAGAATTGCATGTGGCTCCCTTCCAGTCAGTACCATCAAATGGAAGTACTTTAACATTGGAGATCCGATCTGTGACATCTGTTACCAATTGGAAACAGTAGTTTCCAATCAGTAGCAGATGTAGGAATGCCCAACACATTATGTTGAGCATTCCATTACTTACAACAGAACAGGGTTTTTTTTTTTTGCAGTACCCACCACCTATCAGCAATGGGAAGAGAATTTTGATTTGTATAATTAATGAATTAAAATACCATTTATGGAAGGTTAGAAAGAAACATGGATTTGAAAACCAACGTTCACGTGTAAAGATAAGGATGTTATTTTGCCTCTTTACAAGGCCTTGATAAGACCTCACTTGGACTACTGTGTGCAGGTCTGGTCTCCTGGTTTCTGTTGTGATTCTGATATATTGGAGAGAGAGTACAAAGGAGAGTGTCAAAAATGATATCAGGATTGTAGATTTACAAACTTCTAAAAGGGTCATACGGGATTTCAATTTATGGAGGGTGGAGAAAGGACGAGAGAACATCCTTGGAAGCTGAGAATGAAGGCCGCCAAGAAGAGTGTGAGAGCTAGATTTTTCTCTCAGAGGGTGGTGCGTGATTTAAACGAATTGCCATTGGATGTTGTGAGTGCAAGCAGTGTGAATGGATTCAAGAATAAGTATGATAGCTAGTGTGTGTGGTATGTGGCCTTCCTCAATGAGTCTCTGACTTCCTGGAGGTCTCTCTTAATAATAATAATAATATGACATCCAAATGCTTTATAATGTTGTATTGTGGAAATTTTATTGTTCAGTCAGACAATTTTTGTACTTAGAAAGAAGCATTCTAGGAGATATTAAATTTTTGACTAGGTGGTATAGACCAGCGTTCTTCAACCTTTTTACACATGTGGACCGGGGAAAATAGGAGAAATATTTCGTGGACCTGCTGATGGCTAAGACAGAAACATAAACCAATGTAGATAGTATTTTATTTATTAAATTCAATGTTATAAAATTACAATTTTTAGCTAGTGCGACATCTGCTGCTGCTTAGAGGTTAGAAAATTTGATATAAGTGGCTGGAGCGTTGTTTCTGAGAGACGAAGTATTAAAGTTTTCAACTAATGCCCTTAAATGTCGACTTATTGTCTTGATTATGACTTTCTTGTTGACATCAGCAGCAATCCTAAATTCTCCCAAAAGGTGGAAACATTTCTGTATCTTTCTCTTGTACGTGACTATCCCAAATAGCCAGTTTCTTTTTGAATGCATCCATTTTATTTCTCAGTAAAAATATTTGTACAAGATCCCTGAAGAGAAATATTAAGTTCGGTAAGAAGGCTAAATATGTCCACCATATACACAAGCTTAGCCATCCATTCCTCATTCAACAAAAGCTCTACTAGGTCAGATTTTTCGCTCTCTCTCAGAAACTGCTTTACTTCTTCCCTCAGTTCGAAAAGGCATGCAAGAACCCTTCCTCTCGATAACCACCTCACTTCAGCATGGAGAAGGAGATGTTGTTGGTGATGTGAGTTTATACTTTCACACAGTGTCGTGAACATCCTGGAGTTCATAGCTCAACTACAAATTTCATTAATGATCTTCACTGCGTTATTCAATACAGTGTTTAGTTCAGTAGAAAGCTTTTTTTGCAGCTAGGTGCTCCCAGTTGATCATACAGTGAGTGGACAAAACTTCTGGGTGCGTGACTTCCTTTATTTTTGCAACTACTCCTGAGTGACGTCCAGTCATGTTCGCAGCACCGTCCATACACACTCCGATGCATTGGCTCCAGTCTAGGCCCTGCGCTTGAAAATACCTGGCGAGCATTAAATATCTCTGAACTAGTGGTCCGTCCAGGTAAGTCAAGGCAACAAAGAAGTTCTTCCCTTAAGTCTTCATCTTCACTATACCTCATGAAGCAAAGTACGTTAGCATGGTTACTCACGTCAGTTGATTCATCAAATTGAATCGCGAAACATCTCAATTTCTTTATCCCCTCTACAACTTGCTTTTCAATATCGGTGGCAATATCAATAATTCTCCTTTGAATGGTGGTGTCCGAAAGTGATATTGCCTCTAGTTTTTTAGTGGCTTGAGGACTCAAAATTTCTCATACGGCATCTAAGATGCAAGGCTTTACTAACTCCTCGCCAATAGTAAACGTTTTTTTCGTTTTAGCTATTCAAAGAGCAACTAAATAAGACGCTCGAAGCAGCGCCTTGTCACTAGTCGTCATCATTTTCATTTCACTTTTCTGACTTTTCATCTGGTCATGTAATCTTTGTAAAAAAAGTCCAGTGGCTTATCAATAAAATCTCTGTGCTTCGAATGCAAATGACGAGCAAGTTGTTTCATAGCGTCATTTGACAGAATTTCAGAACATACTACACACAAAAGCCGTGGCGATAGTTCACTGCCAGGGACTACAATGAAACCTAGCTTTAAATAGTCCTTGTCGAAACACCTAACAAAGTTTCATTTTCTTTTTTTGGTTTGTATTGCACATTCTGAAGTATCAACATATTTCTTTTTCTTTGTTTCTTCTAAACTTGAAGCACTAGTACTTGGCATACTTTTGGTACCATCACTACTTTTCTCCTGAATATTGTCCTTGCCTCTACTAAAGAAGGTTAAAAGGTTTTGCTGATTGGCTTTTTTTGTCTCCATTCTGTAGGGTTTCAAATTTTACGAAAGAAATAACTTGTTTTCCAAAATACCACACACACAGTGTTAGAAAACAATACGGACGAGCGCGATAAAATAAGAATTTTTGCAACGTGTCATCGACAGGTGAGTTGATGCAATACTGGCATTCGATGGCCACACACTTTGCCAATGTTTCGGGCCGTTCATTGTCGCATGCAGCGTCTCACTCACCCTGCAACAACGTAGTGCCCGAATCATGTAGCCACTACATGATTAGGGGAAATTTTTGGCGGACTGCCAGGAAATTTCTGCAGACCGATTCTGGTCCACGGACCACGGGTTGAAGAACAAGGGTATAGATCACCCACATTATGCAATATTCACCAGGAGGAGATAAAATTCTGTCTATTTTTGCTATGAGAGGTTTTTTAAATAGTTCCATATTCTTAATTCAATGTAGTCTTATAGTCAATTGCAGGGCAGAGAAGGCCAACTCAAAATAGTTAACTTAGATAAGGCTAACCACCTGGGTATCAGTCATCTTTGTGCTTTAGTTTCAATTGGTCTTTTGGTCATTCATCTATATGAGATTGGTGAAAAAGGAAAACTGATGAAAAAGAAATTGTTGGAAGTGTTTTCACTTAGTTATGCTATGAATTAAAGATACCAAGAAATTATATACTTTGTTTAATCCTTTATCCAAGTGTAAGCAAACAAAGTTTGTGTATGAAGTATTTTCAGGATTGGGGCAACTCGTGGTAAAGGTGGTATGACGACATCACTTGCCTTAGTATCCCATCATGCAAAGCGCATCTCTTTGCGGACATGTATATAATGCTATGCATTATGGGAAGGAGTAATGACCCTTCCCAGAAAACAAGGACCTGGTCTCCTTTTCTGCAGAATTCCTTTTTATTTTAGTCTTATTAAGTGAAATTTCTGAGGAGACATTAACAGTATAAGAAACACATTTGTTTCAAATTTTAGTCAAAATCATTGTGCTGACGATCTTAAAGAACACAGATTCTAAATTTAGTTTTAATATGATTGATGAATATGGACTGTTGGAAAGGATTTTCCATCATATACCGGGTGATTATAAAATAACGTCAACTGTTCAGAGCTCTCTAGCGAGTAATGTATTAGACGACTACCAATATTCGGTAGACGTGCACAGTGGAACATGGGATTCGATTTAACGAAAGAAAAAAAAAATACCAAAAGTCACCAACAGGGGAAATTTTGCTGCCAAATTAATTTTAGTAGGTGTGACTAATGAATGACTAAATGGCAAATGAGAGATAGCACACATCAATTTCATGACATTTATTGTTAATTACAAATGAGGTTCAATATGACCACCATTCTGGTGTTCCAGGAACTGCATATGGTGCACGACATTTTCCACTGTGGCTCGCAACATATCGGAATTAATTTGTCTCACGTGTAACGTTATTCGATCTTTCAAAGTTGGAATATCAGGTACATGTCCTTGATACACAATGCTTTTAAGAAATCCCCACAGCCAAAAGTCACAAGGATTGAGATCAGGCGATCTCGGTGGCCATGGCATGGGAAATGCATGACTAATGATTCTTCTATCAGAGAAATGTTGTCGCAAAACATGCTGTACTTGAAATCCGATGTGGGGCAGTGCGCCATCCTGTATGAAGATGGTCAAATCGAGACATCCTCTTTGCTGCAGTTGTGGAACCACAAAGTTCTGTAGCATATTGGCATACCTGTTAGCATTGACGGAACAGGTCACTGGTCCATTTTGGTGATTTTCCTCGTAAAAGTATGGACCGATGATAAAAGATAGCGTAAATCTGCATCACAGTGAGTTTGAGCGAGTGGATAGGCATCTGCAGACACGTGCGGATTAGTTGCAGCCCAAATGCAACAGTTGCGTGTGTTAATATCGCTGTTCAAATAAAAGTGCACTTCGTCACTCCATAAAATCTACTATGGCCATGCATCATCCACTTCCATGTGCGCTAAGAATCTCAAAGATAAGTCGATTCGTGTGGTCGCATCACCGGGGTGCAATTCTTGAACATAACTGATTTTATAGGGGTAAAACTTCAACATCTGATTTAGGATTTTCCACACCATTGTCTATGCGATATCCGTTTGCCAGGATATTGCTCGTGCACTGCTGCTACCCTGCACATTCGTCATCTCCTATTCCACAATAACAGTTGCAAATTGTTCAACTTGTTGGTGATTGATTGGTTTGCATCCCATGCCTACCTGCATTGCTAGAGTTCCAGTAGTTTCAAATCACCGAATCAGTTTTCGTAAGTTTGTTACGCTAATCGGCCTTTTTCATAAATTTTTCATATGCTGAAAATCACAAAGACAAGCACTGGCATTATTGTTCTGCTGATAATAGAGTTTGACTAACAAAGCATGCTCACGTAAAGTAAGAGGCATCAAAAAGTAGTTCGTCTATGAATAATAAGAAATCTCACAGGCTTTTCTTTTATTGCATGATCGCTGACAAGAAATGCAATAATGCAAATTAATGCGTTTTACTCGGTAAACAGCGCCAAAATTTCTCCTGTTGGCGACTTTTGGTACTCTTTTTTTTTTCGTTAAATCGAATTCCCATGTTCCACTTTGTATGTCTACCAAATATTGGTGTGTTTCGTCCAATACATTACTCGCTAGAGGGCTCTGAACATTTGATGTTATTTTATAATCACCCGGTATTTCAAAGTTATACCTGAACAAACTTAGATCTACTTATCCTCAGCAAAGAATAAATCATCTCCATTATCTGCCAGCAGTAATTACCAATTGCTCTTTGTTCTTATGATTTTGCATATTATGCTCAAGCAAGATATTTGGCAGAGATAAAAGTTTCTACCTAGAACTTATAATACTGCATTCGAAAAAAAATCCAGTATAGCCATGCATACTATTCAGTACTTGTCATAGAATTCAGTAGAACACCAAATCCTTTACTGGATTTCTAATAGTTCTCTCTCTCTCTTGCACAGGCCTGGATGGCAGCAAACTAATGTGGGTTTGCTGTGTTTGATTTTTTTTATCTTAATTGAATTATTAGTATGCACTGGTGCTTTTTTTTTGGGATAGTATGCAGTGGTCTGGCATACTGGCATCTTTATTAGCAGTGACATGTCATCGCAGTATCATTTTATTCAACTTTTCCTACTAGAAAAGCATACTGGCACCTGTTGTTTTCAAAATAAAAGTTGGTGGTCTACCCTGATGATGCTGTTTGTAAAATATTCGTTAGTTAAACTAATTATTTCATTCACTGTGATTGTTGTGTAAATCAATCCCTCAAGGAAATCATACTGTGCAAATTGAAAACAAAAGTAAATTGGAATTTCATTTATTTTGAAGTTAAAAATTTTTCTATAAAATACAATTTTTAAATTTACTTTTATAGTCAATCAGTATTTAGTTCTTTTTATTTAATCTATGACTTATAAAAATTTAGTTTAATATTTTTTTCATCTTCATGTGATATTTCACATCCAATAGCATTTTTTGCCTGCAAACTACCACTGTATTTTTATTTAACATTTTCATTCCATTTTGTTCTACATCTCTGTAGAAATTAAAATCTTAAATAAAAATAGAAGTAATTTGTGGACAAAAAAAGAATGCATAAGAAACTGAAAAACCTATTAATGTTATAGGAAGTTTTTTTGCTTTGGTTATAAAGTATATTATACTTGACAAGAAATTATATTCTTATTTTAAGAGAGGGCGCTAGGGACGCTGAAACATGTGGCAGTGGATTTGAGCTATATAAGTTGCTTATATTATATATAAGCAACTTATATAGCTAATCCTTTATCTATATAAGTTGCTACAAGGTGTTTTTATTTTTAATAACAGTCTCTGGAGGAGATGTAATTAATTTTTTAACTTGGGGATACTGTATATTGGGGTTACGAATTAATTTTATAAGCTTAGTTATTACATCTATATCTCCTCCAGAGATTCTTATTAAAACACCTTATAGCAACTTACATAGGTAAAATTGATAAGGCTCTGTATTACTAAAACCTTGGTATTATCCGCTAATTAATAGAAATAGCAAGCTCAGCAACAGAATCAAATTGCAGCTATACCAGTTGACGATTCGTCCTATAATCACCTATGCCTCTCCGGCCTGGAGCCACACCTCTAATGCTAACATCATCAAAATACAGCGAGTGCAGAACAAGTGCCTGAGAATGATTTTGAATGCCCCGTGGTATGTTAGAAACACTCAACTCCACAGAGACACAAATATTCCCTATATCTTCTCTTTTCTACGATCCTTAGCCACCAAGTTTTTCCTAAAGACGTCCACACATCCCAACGATTTGGTTCAACAAGCTACAGCATACGATCCAACGGACATATTCAAATACAGAAGACCAAAAGCTATATTGGCCTCCTTTAGTGATGCATAATCTCCATGCTCAATCAGGGCGAGCATTCTGCTCATAAATTTTACCTTCACTGCAACCACAACAGATAGCGGGGAATATGAAAAGCATCTTGCTTCACCCCTAAAGACATAAATGTCAATTGTCAAGTCAACCTTGGTATTTAGGGTTTAGCTACTCACTGAGGAGACCTCAAAAAAGGTTAAAAAACCGGTCTGGGTAGTGACCCCACCCATATTGTATTGTAGTATACATCTTCTAGTGAGATGTGCTTTACATTATGGGAAATACTAAGAATAGTGATCAGAGCTTTACCCACCTTTACAATGAGTTGCCCTGGTGTTGTACCATCTTTAGACATGAACTATGTTTCAGGTGCAAACTTAACTGTTTGCTTACTTTGGATTAGGAGTTAAATAACCAAGCTTATAAAATTACTTGGTAACCCTAATATGTGTATATGTATATATATATGTAGCTGTATATAATGCAGTGTTTATATAGCGTTTAGTTTAGTAGGAACTACTAAAGTTTCTACTAAGTTGCCAGTAAGGAATGATGGCGGCTGCAGCTGCAATCACAAATGGCATGTCACCAAGTCCTCTGCCATTTAAGAACTCTATTATGCTTATGCGTAACATAATAAAGGACTTTGTGGCATGCAGTGCTTGAGGCATGTATGCATCCTTGGAGTTGGATATGTGGTGGGTGAGAGAAGGGGTGAGTGCGTATATGCGCAAAATGTAGGCAATGGGAGGAATTAAGTGAATTATATATTTCAATAACCAACCTAGTTGTGTCGGGGACGGGAAATGAATGCTGGGAGACGAGTAGTGTGATAGGAGAGAATGACAAGTGAAATATGAATGAGAAAATAAGAGTTGGGAGTGTGGAAGGCTTGAATGATTGTGAAGTTTTTGGAGATGATCTTGATTTGGAGAATGAATGGCTAGTAAAAGTGACTAACTTGCAGAGAGAGAGAGAGAGAGAGATAGATGAGTTGAAAAAGCAGGTGGACTGTCTCAGGAGTGAGATGAGAGTAGACGAATGGAAGAGATGAATGCAAATCAGAGGAGTGAGAGAGAGTTATGGGAATGATAGAAGAGGAGAGAATAGAAACAGTAGAAGAGAGGTGATGAGATAGAGGTATGGGAATGATAGAAGAGTAGAGAATAGGAGCAGAAGGGAATGAGAGTGAGGCATGGGAAGGATAGAAGAGGAGAGAATGGAAACAGTCAGAGAGAGGAAGTGAGAAGAATTCGAGGGAGTGCTGGAACCAGAGATAGAGTGATGCCAGGACAGCAGGTAAGTAGGGGAACACTGAGAGAAAGGGTTAGAGGAGAGAGAGAGAGTGAGGGATGCAGGGGAGCAATCAAGGAACACAGTGGTAAGAGGTGTGATGTATGGAGACAATGATCTGTGGTGTGCAAGATAGGATGCCAGAGGAGTGTTTTCCTGGAGGGACGATAGAAAGTGTGGCTATGGCAATTAAGAATGGTGAAAGGATGGATGAAATGATTATGATGGTGGGCACGAATGACTTGGGAAGCAATGTAAATCAGATGGCGAGAGATCTGAGATTCTTGCTTGAGGTTGTGCAAAAGAAAACGCAGAGAGAAAACATTGTGTTTGTCGCCCAGGTATGATAGTGACAAACTGAGTAGAAGAGCAGTAATACTGAATAGCATAATAGCCAGAATGTGTCAGAAGAGATGATTGGAATATGTGGATGCTTGGAAGGCATTTGAGGACAGAAGAGAACTGTATGCAAGAGACTGCTTGCATTTGAATGAGGAAGGACGAAGGCACCTGGAGAGATTGCTCCAGCTGGAGAGAAGACGACATCAGGTAACACTGAGTCTAGTGGGGTTGAGAGGAGTCCATGGTTGATGGAGGATGATATAATAACAGGAATTGAAGTAGCATGGTACAGCATTTTTCAGCAGGATAGGAAAGGAAAACGTGGTGGTGGAGTACTGCTTATGATAAGTGATGACTTATGTCCTCTAAGAATGGAGGCTTTGGAAGGCAGTGACACTGATGGTTTTGAAAGCATATGGTGTAAGGTAGAAGTACTCTGAATATCAGTAAAGCTGTGGGACTGGATGGTATTTCACCATGTGTTTTGAGAGAATATGCTAAAGAACTGACAGCTCCATTGACTTGGCTCTTCAATAAAAGCCTGGCTGCATGAAAGGTACCCAAGGAATGGGAGGAAGGTAAGATAGTGCCGCTGCATAAGGGCGGTAGCAGACTGGAAGTGTCTAATTATAGACCAGTTTGTGTGTCATCAGTAGTTGTTAAGGTCTTGGAGAAATTAGTGAGGAAGTATATACAACATTGGGCAGATGAGGGTAATGTTATCTGTGAGAATTTACATGGATTTGTTAAGGGGCGCCCTTGCTTTAGTAACATGATTGCCTTTTATAATAAAGTGACAAGAGCTGTTGATGAGGGAAAAGCATATACTGCCATTTTTTGGATTTTGCAGAGGCGTTTGACAGGGTGCCACATTATAAGCTGATATTTAAGTTGCAGCACATGGGTTTAAATGTCGAGTTAGTCAAATGGATTCAGGATTGACTATCTGATAGGTATCAGAGAGTTGTGTATGGTGGGGCAATATCAAGGAATCAGAAGGTTACAAGTGGGGTTCCACAGGGCTCAGTACTGGGACCTGTATTGTTCAACCTTTATATCAATGACATTGTCAATGGATTGCAAGAGGATATTCAATTGTTTGCAGATTATGTGAAGCTGGGAAGGGTTATAAGTAATAGTGCAGATGTGGCAGCCCTGCAAGAGAATTTGAATAAACTAGACAGATGGGCAAATGAATGGGGGTGTCGGTTTAATGCAGCGAAATGTAAAGTCTTGGAGTTTGGGATACATTGATGGGAGGATGCATACTCGATTGGAGAAGCTATACTGGAGGAAGTAGGGGAGACATGAGATCTGGGGGTGATGATTGATAGAAAACTGAAATTCCAGGAGCATATTGCAAAGGTGGTGAAGGTAACCAAGAGGATTGCTGCAATACTGAGAAGGACACTGATCTGCAGAGATGAGGGTTATCATTCCGTTGTATAAAACCCTGATCAGACCACACTTAGACTATTGTTCTCAAATTTGGTCCCCAGGAGATAAATTAACTGTGGAAAGGGTACAGAGGTGGATAACAAAGATAGTTTCAGGACTGTACAATGTCAGTTACGAGGATTGACTGAGGGAATGCGGATTGCAGAGGTTGGTGGATAGAAGGAGGAGAGGTGATATGGTCAGGACATTTAAACTGATGAGAGACAGTTACAGGGTAGACATTGGGAAGTTCTTTCACTTGGTTGAATAGCAGGAAGGAGCGATGACAAGGGGCCATCCCTGGAAGTTACGAAAGGAAGCTGTAAGCAAGAAGGTGAGGAGTGGTTTCTTTGTGTGGAGGGTGCTTGGTTACAAGTGGGGTTTCATCTTGCAACCACCGTGGACTGCATTGCCTGAGAGAGAGTGGTTAGAGCAAGAACAGTCGATGAGTTCAAGGAGTGGTATGATAGACTTTGTGTTTACTAAGAAGGACCTCCCATGATGAGTCTCCATGATGGAGACTCATCATGGGAGGTTTCTTTTGGATTCCATGGAGGCCTGAATAATAATAATAATAATAATAATAATAATTATTATTATTATTATTATTATTTTAATCCTTATCCAAGTGTATGCGAAGAAAGTTATCACATAAAGTATGTTTGTGAAATTAGAAAAAACAAGAAGATAATTTGCTATAAAACATTCCATATGGACTAGTGGTCAGAGAGAAAGATGGTAGTCTTTTTGTAATCTTGGAGGAGCCATAATGATAAGCAGGATCAATGAATTTGAAGATCAGTTGCTTAAGGATGTTGACTAGCAATTGGTTGCATAAAACATGACTACCAAGGGTGGAGTGGAAAAACAGTGAAGCATTCCCATGAAAATATCCGTGGAAGAGGCATAATGCTGAAACAACATCCATGAAAAGGTGGGGGGGAAATCCATGAGCCATCCTTCAAGCAGACGATCTCCTGGCATGAACATATCATAATCATTGCATCCTCAGCTTCCAAAAAACTAGGATTTCTCTTTCACTCAATACGTTACTTCATCTCTAAACAGCTGTTAACCTTATAGAAATCACAAATCCGCCCAGCTATTGAATACTGTTCTCACATATGGAGTGGGGTTCTTAAAAGCTCCCTCAAAATGCAGAGGAGAGCAATTAGACTGATAAATGACCCATCTCTTACCATCTTGCTCCTCTCACTTTCACATAAATGTTTGGTCTCTGCAATTTGTTTATTCTATAATTATTTCCATGGGAAATGTTTATCTGAAACAGCATCAGTAATTCTCACACTCTGTACTAAGCCCATTGGAACACGTACAGCTGCCCCAAACATCCTTTCTCAGTACACCTTTACTTGAAACCCACAGAACAAGTTTCTTTTCCTCCTCCTTTCATCCCTGCTACTGCTGTACTGTGGAACAGTCTTTCTCTTGACATATTTCCCAAGGAATACAATACAGTCTTTTAAATCAAATGTAAACAAGTTTCCCTTTCCCAACACCACTACCCATATATGGTACTAATGTACTATATAGGTAGATCAGCCAACCTCTCGTATATGGGCCCAACACTAAAAAAAAAAAAAAAAAAAACTCTTCCCCCTGTGCACACTCTTTCCAAGGGAGATCCAAATGCATGAACAGCAAAATATTAGTAAGATGAGGAAATTAATTACTTTCCTATTGTGCTGTTTATGTTCCACAGTTATGAAACTCCAGGCCTGGACAGAGATCTGAACATTAGCATTAATAGTATTTATATGCTTTGGTCTCCAGGAATTTGCAATAGCAAATTCCTGGAGACCAAAGACGTTTTTTGTATAATTTCCATTATTATAAAATCACATGCATACCACAGTAAAAATTAATGTACAAATATTTCATCTTGCAAATCTTAAGACATCAGTATAAATGAAGAACAAGTGACCAATTTGAATAAAAGAAACGTAGGGCAGAAGTGTCACATTAGAATCCCTCTATGCGTGCAGTCCCATGTTTGTTAGGATAAAAGCATATTTTAGGATATTTTCGACCTGAAAATAAAATTTAATAAAATACAACCTTTTAATAGTTAAAACTTTATGGATGATTAGTCAGTCATTACGGCTAAGGTTCAGTCAATGGAATAGGGCTTTAGCACTTTCTTTGAATAAGCATTTATATGTATACATTGTTTTCTATGTAATAGCTTGATGTTATCTTTTTGAATCCAATGGCTAGTGTTTTCAGTTCCATGTTGTACCAGGCAGATTTATCAGATTTGATAATCCAAATATGGTCTTGATGTTCAGAAATATGTTTTTGACTGATATTCCTATTTCTCCATAGTAAGACAAGTTGCACAAACCTGGTAGTTGGTGTACACCTGGTGGCATCATTGGTGAGAGAGTTTCTTTTGGAGAAGGTAAATTTAAATTCATCAAACTAAATTCAGATTGTGAATTTAGTTTGATGGGCTGGAGTGTAGTGGTAGAGAGTTTGTATATCTTTTCATAATCTCTGCTACACTTTCAGAAATGCCTTTAATATAAGGTAGGGAGGACTCGAAATTATTTTTTGATTTTCTTGGGTTGTGGCCATTTAGTAAAGCTTTTGTTTGATTAGCTTCCTGTTTGAGTGATCCTTTAGAGTGGCAAATTGTGTGCTCTACACAAAAAAGGATTTTACAAGACAATGCTTTTGAGATGGATGGTGAGCAGATGTATTTATGAATATAGCATCCTATAAAAGTTATTTTCTGGTAGACAAATAGAAAGTGATAGATCAGGTTCTCATTTGGTATATATGTGAAAGAAAATTCTTCTTGTCGATTCTTTTTCCACTGAAAGAAATATGTTTCCAAATATATATATTCCTGTAAATATACAGGTTGATCAAAATTAAAGTATCCATGTTTAAGGCCTTGGAGTACCACCCAGTGATCCAAATACTTTGCAGGAATACATTGTACATGTGGAAGCGATATCAGAGAAAAAGGGTAGCCCTAGAATTCACCACCAGGGGGTGCTGTATATGACATCTTCAATGTAGATGTAATAATTGTGTGTGAGAGAGAGAAGGAGAAAAATTACACAATTATAAATAACATTTTAAATCACTTTCATTATTTACTGTTCAATGTGCTACCCTTCCTGGTATGCCACAAACTGCATCATTTGCAAATGGCAGAATGCATTTGGTGAAGACTGATTTTGTGCACATGCTGTGTTATACCATCTTTTAGCTCTTATCAGGATGATCCCAATAAATCCCATCTTTGAGAAAGCCACAGAGACAGAAGTCACAGGGGATGAGATCAGATAAACAAGGCAGCCATGCAATGAGAAACACATCACTGTTCACTCTGACTTCTGTGAAATGTTCTCAAAGAAACTCCTATTTGGATTGACCCATTTGTGGTGGGCCCCATCCTGCATGAAAATGACTGAATCCATGCACAGGCAACTGCAACTGTGGCACAACAAAATTGTTTATCATATTGCGATACCTCTCAGTAGTAAACTGAGCAGGTTACAGAACTCGACTGACCTCAAAGAAAAATAGTCCAATGATAAACGAAGCTGTAAACCTGCACCACACAGTAACTTTGGGTGAATACAAAGGAATTTGTTGGATTGTATGTGGATTTTGCATAGCTCATACCTAGCAATTGTGGGTATTCACAGCACCATTCAAATGAAAGGGAACAAAGTCATCCATGACCACACAACATCCAACTCCACTCAAGCAAGGAATGTTAAAGTGGAATGTCAGTTGACTTTCGAAGTCCTGCAGGTACAACTCCTGTATCAGGATTATTTTGAAATGGGTAGAAAGACAAAATCTTCTGTAGAATTTCCCAAACAGTTGTGTAAGGAGAGCACATGGGATAGTGGACCTTGTTGACATTTGTTCATGTGTCTTCATATAGAACAATACAAAACATTGCAGGAACCAGAGCTGTTATTCGTGGGCTGCTCCACAACAGCAGTAATAACTTCATTCGCTTCTTGCAAAGTTGCAAACTGACTGGTTTCTGACCTCTGCCAAGTCTAACCCCCAAAGATCCCATTTCTTCAAAGTGACTAATTGTTCATCGGAGAGCACATGGGATAGTGGACCTTTTATTACTATTATTACGGGCAACTCCAGGGAGTCATTGGACTCATCGAGGGAGGCCCCAAATCATATTCATCAGCAACTATTTGACATTCATACAGTATCTATCATACCCTCACCTTAAACTCATTCACTGTCACAGCATCCACCACAGACTCAGGGAGCGCATTCCACTCATTCACTACCCTAAAAGTAAAGAACCCAGATCTAACACCTTTACTAACCACACTTTTGCCCAGTTTCCATGGATGTCCCCTAGTCCTCCCACAACCAGCCCTGTTCTCAAAAATATCTTCTGAATTAATTTTATAGAAACCCTTCAGTAATTTGAATGTCTCAATCATATCTCCCCTCCTCCGCCTATCAACCAATTTTTGCAACCCACAAATCCTCAACCTGTTCTCATACGGTTCATTCCACAGACCTGCTATCATCTTGGTCACTCGCCTCTGGATCCTCTCCACCTCCTCCCCATCAAGAAGAAACCTAGGTGACCAAATCTGAGCACAGTAGTCTAGATGGAGTCTTATCAAGGCTCGATACAGAGGAACAATAACCTGCTTGTCTCTGCTTGTCATCGTATTCTTCAGCAACCAAGTGATTTGATGAGCTGATTTGGTCACTTTTGCAATGTGTCCCCTAAATTTCAATTCCTTATCTACCAACACTCCTAAATCTCGTGCCTCATCAGTTTCCTGGAGCACGGTTCCACCAATGCAGTAAACTGCCGCCAATCTTTTCACCCCAAAATGCATAACCTTACATTTTGCCACATTAAACTGACATCCATTCTCCTTAGCCCAGACCTCCAATCTATCCAAATCATCCTGCAAAATTTTGACGTCATCTGCATTCACTATTGCCCTACCCAACTTCGCATCATCCGCAAACAAATGAACTGTTCCTCTCAGATCATTTCCTATATCATTTATGAACAAATTAAACAGCAGTGGTCCAAGAACAGATCCTTGTGGCACACCACTAGTCACAGGCCGTCTTGTGGACTCTACTCCCGAGTAAACCACTCTCTGATATCTCTCCGTCAACCACCCTCCTATCCATCTCACCAACCCTATGTCCATTCCCATATGCTGCAATTTACTGATTAGAATTCCATGTGGAATCCTGTCAAAGGCCTTGGCAAGGTCCAGTAGAATCACCGTAAACCCATTACCCTTATCCAGTTCAGCCATCACTGTGTTATAATACGTGAGCAAGTTACTGAGGCATGACCTACCCTTCACAAAACCATGCTGTCCCCAATACAGTATCCCATTTTCTTCTATCCAATCTTGTATTTTCCTCTTGACTATTTTCTCTAAGACCTTGACAATGATTCCTGATATGCTAATCGGTCGGTAATTTACTACAGCAGTCTTGGAACCACCTTTATGCAGTGGAACTATTTTCCCCTCTTTCCACCCGCTCGGGACTAACCCAGACCCGAGACTCAAATTAAACAAAATGGTCAAGGGTACTGACAATTCTTTAGCTGCTTCTCGTACAACACGAGCTGGTATACCATCCAATCCCACAGATGTATTGACATTGAGGTTATGCAATAGACTACTCACCTCCACTTCATTAACCACAATTCCCGTATAATCTACTGGTTTATTCGTTTCTGCAATGTCACCACCTGGATGATATACTTTTGCAAAGTGCTCACTCAGTAACTCAACTATCTCAACTGATTCAGTTACCTCCCTACCATCGGCATTCTTTAAAATCAATCTGCCATGTACATTTTTCCTTTTACTTGCTACATATCTAAAAAACTGTTTAGGATTCTCTTTAGCCTGCATGGCCAATGTTCTTTCATAATCCTTTTTTGCTTTTCTTACCACACTCGTCACCCTTCTGGCCTGTGCTTTATACCGTTCATGTGCCTGCCGGTCACCCTTCTCCTTAAATTCCCTCCATAGTTGTTTCTTTTTTTGCAACTCAAGCTTAATGGTGTTATTCATCCATTTAACCCCTATTTGATTTATTATTCGGACTCTAGGTATACAGTCAGCCATTGCTTCATGCAAGCACTTCTTAACTACCTCCCATGCACTATCAACTTCTAGTCCTTGCAGTTGTACATGCCATGGCACTGAACCAATCAAACTCCTAAGCTTGTCATACTTTCCAGCCCGATAATTCCACATGTACCCTGTCTTAACTGAAAATTCTACACCTTTAGCCACCTCCCAAGTTAAGACCCTATGATCACTCTCACCGATTGGTGGCAATGTGGTCATATTTGTTACAGCCAAATCCTCAGATGTAATTACTAGGTCAAGCACTCTCTGACCCCTAGTATTTTCCATTACATGCTGTCGCAGATAGTTATCCCTTAATAACCGCATAAAATCCAGTTCCTTCCTCCCATGTGTCCTCTCCTCACTCCAAGCAATGCGACCATAGTTGAAATCTCCCATAATAATCGCCCTCCTTCCACCCATTTCTTCTATTTGCTTGTGCATACCGTCACCACCATCTTTTCCATCACCTGGTCTATAGCAGCACCCAATTGTATATTTAGTTCTGCTAGCCACAATCTCACACCAAATGGCCTCAAATGTGCTCTTTTCTCTATCCTGCAATTCAACTTCTATTCTCCTTGGCTGGAGCTCATCAGCTATCATCAACAATACTCCTCCCCCCATTTTATTCTCTCTGTCATTCCTGAACACACTATACCCATCACATTCAATCCCACTAGTTATATCATTTACAGTCAGCCATGTTTCACTAATACCTATAACCTGTGGTCTGGAAGTGCCAACCATGGCCAAAAACTCTTCCGTCTTGTTCCTAATACTCCTAGTATTAGTGTACATGAATTTAAGACCCCCATTAGCCCCAACCATACCTTGACGCCTTATATTAACTATCCCACTCAGATTTGTTGTCCTTATTTGCTCTGGCATATTATATTCATTCTTACATGCAACTGCCTCTATAAGGACTGTATCTCTACTCCCCCCCCCCCCAACAAATCTAGTTTCCCTGAATTTGCACATCCACTACATTCAGCAACACTTTCTCAAGTCTTCTTACACCGTAACCATTCAAATGCAAGCCATCCATCTTATATAGATCCTTTCGCCCATCAAACTCATTCCATACCACTCGTCATACATAACCCACGCATAAAGTCATTTGCAATTATAGCCCTCCTTTTAAACATTTCACTGTCATACCGTGGCAAAAGACTAATCATTCTAACTCTCTCACTCTTTTCTTTTGCTACCTCAAACAATTCATTCAGGTCTTCTATCATTTCCATTTTATCTCCTTTCAAATCATTCGTACCTGCCACAACAATCATTTCTTTCACCCTTTCCTTTTGCTCTCTAATAGACGCAGTTACGTCCTTTATGGTCGCACCAGGTTGGTACGATTTTGTCAAATCCTCTACTAACACACCTCGTAATAACAAGTCTCCATAAAGCACTCTATCCTTCATTTTGTTCATGTTCACATTCATACGTCTATTTTTCCCGTCATACCTTTTATTATTGGTTGGTTCATTCAGTCTACTTTTGTTCATGCACTCTAGCTGCTGTTTTGCTCTTTCTATCGCACTATTCAACAACGCGATCTCACTCAATGCATCTATCTCATCTTTTTTGTTTTCTGAGAAACCATTTATACTATCATTCACACTCTCACAATTTTCATGTACAACCTTGCCGTTTCCTGTCATATCCCTGTTTCCTTCATTCTGAAGGTTGACAAAAATATCACACTCACGATCCGAAATACACTTCAATTCCGCATTCTCCCTACATTTTCTTCACACATTCAATCCTTTATTATCATCTAACCACACTCCGACCGCACTCCGCAAAGCGTACATTTCACAGCTAGTACACTGACTCATTTCTTTTATGCTACCGTTCTTTGATAACGATGGCGAACCTACATTACTGGCCGCCATTTTCCTTCGCACAGGTGCCATTATTATCTGTGACGTGTTTTGTCAAATTATACCCTAATCTTTAATAATTATTCAATTAATAAATAAGAGGAAAAAAAGTACAAACATCAGAACATTTAAGTACTAAATATAATTAAATAAAATGAAATATAACTAAATACAGTAACTTAGCTTCGTTTTGTCTTCCACCGTTACGCGTTCGATTCCGACGGTACCAAAATATATTATATCGCGACAGCAACTAACTTCCAAAAAACAACCACTGAAGTACACTCGTATTCAGAGAAACAATTTAGCACTCAAAAACGTAGAAAAACGGGGAAAAAAGCGGACTATTCACCGATTAAAAATCACTTTCTTCTGCACAGCTCAAATTCACCGCCACGTGCTACGGCGACGCTAGCGCCCTTCCAACCTTGTTGACATTTGTTGCAGAGCGCAGCAACAGCATTGCAGTTGTTTAGGTAGTACAGCTTCATAAGCAAAGCAAGTTGGAGCAAGGTTAGTGCCATCACTGTGGATGGTATTAACAACCAGAATGAAAAGAAAAATCCCCTGACCATCTTTATAAACCTTATTGGCATCTGACAAGTTGCATGATATACAGGGGTGTTCTGAAAAGTTCTCGGCCTTGACCATAGATGGCAAGATTTTTTTTTAAGTTTGTACATCTGTCATAAACATCCATATGAAATTAAAAGTCATTCTATCAAGTAGTTTCTTTTATACAGCTATTTGAAGCAAAACTGTTGTCTGTATCAATTGAAATGGATAAAATTGAGTATCGTGTGGTTATGAAATTCTTTGTAAAAGAAGGTTTAATGCCAAAAGAAATTCATTCGAAGTTCATAAACGTTTATGGGCACTCTTCTCCTTCGTTTTCAACATTTAAAAAATAGGCTGCCGAGTTTATACATGGCCGTACCAGCCTTGAAGATGATCCATGTGAAGGATGTCCAAAAAGTGTAACAACAACAGAAATCATTGATCAAGTACACGATATGGTATTGGATGACTGGCGAGTCAAAGAACGTGTAGGATATATTTTGCATGAAGAATTGCAAATGAAAAAGCTTTGTGTAAGATGGGTGCTGCACTTGCTCACAGCAGATCAAAAACACACTTGCATGAAAATCTCTGAACAGTGCTTGGAGTTTTTTTAACAATAATAAAACTGAGTTTTTGCATCAATTTATTACTATGGATGAGACTTGGATCCACCATTATACACCAAATCCAAACAGCAGCCAAAACAGTGGACAGAAGCCGGTTGTTCAGCACCAAAGAAGACAAGATCATGGCATCGGTGTTGTGGGATGCTAAAGGCATTTTGTTTATTAATTATCTTGAAAAGGGTAAAACAATAACTGGGGAATATTATTCTGATCTTTTAACCAGACTAGATGAAAAAATTTGTGAGAAAAGACCTGGTTTGCAAAAGAAGAAAATCATCTTTCATCAGGACAATACACCTGCCCACAAAGGTGTTTTGGCAATGGAAAATGAAGGGATCTGCACTATGAATTGTTGGAATATCCACCCTATTCCCGAGATTTGGCTCTCTCTGACTTCTATCTCTTCCCAAAACTAAAACTCTTCCTCGCTGGTCAGCATTTTTCTTCGAATCAAGAGGTGATTGCAGCTGTAGTGGGGTATTTTGCAGATCTTACTGAGAACCACTACAGGGATGGGATAATGATGCTGGAGCATCGCTGGAATAAATGTAATAGTCATAAGCAAGATTATGTTGAAAAATAAAAGTAATTTTGAAATTATACATTCGTTTTTTCATTCCACCCTCATACAAATTCCATGCATTTGGTGTGTACAACACTCCTTGGTGGTGGATGATTGGATTCCCCCCCCCCCCCTTTCAGATATCACTTCTGCATGACAATGTATATGTACAAAATTTTGCAGCATTTGGATCACTGGATGGCACTCTGCAAAGCCTTAAACAGGGATACTTTAATTTTTATCACCTTTATTTCCTTTGAAGAAAATACAGAAAGATTATTTGATGTAAAATTAGGAATAATACAAGGATGCATATTATCTCCACTCTTATCCATCATCTACATGGATAGCATTATGAAAGGAAATGACATTAAATCTGATATTAAAATATTAGAATTTATTATAATATTAGAATTGGAGATATGAAACTTAGCCATATTCTTTATGAAGTCTATTTAAAAGTTAACAAGTGTCTGGTTGACAGGAGGAAGAGGGGAGATATGATATGGTTGTTATGGGATCAATGCTGGAGAAGTTTTACAGAGAATAGTGGGAGAACCAGAGGTCATCCCTGGAAACTGTATAAAGAGGGTGTGAGTAGGGGAGTGAGAGGCAGGCTTTTTTCATGCAGAGTTGTGAATGATTGAAATGCCTTGTCTGAGAATGTGGTGTCTGCAAAGAGTTTGAATGTGTTTAAAACACGGTATGATGAGCTGTGTGTGTGATAAAAGGACCTCCCAGATGAGTCTTTGACTTCATGAGGTCTTGGGGTGGTAATAATAATATAACTGTTATGCTATTATTGTTATTATTACATGACATCTCTAAGGAGTTGAGGGATCATTGACAGAAGGTCGCTCCATGTCTCCACTTTTTTGAGAAAAGATGCAGCTGTTTTCTGGAGGTTTTTTTTTTTTTTTTTTTTTGTAGACAATGCCTTTCCTCAGAAGGAAACTTTTAGCTACTGGATATGAGAAAACAGTGTTCAAACTAAGCAGTCTTAATTATTTTGAAGGTGCGAGATACTGAAGGTAAAAGTGATCTATGTGATATTGCATATGTGTAAGGGGAAGACAGATCAGTTAGCAGAACTTGTGATTAACAACTTGCAGTAAATTTATTGATTAGATCTGTCTTCTCTTGCACATATATAATATTGCATAGATCACTTTTTCCTTCAGTATGTCTGAAGAACACTGGGCTTTTCCTTTTCTTAGAACAAAGATGTTTTTACTTCTAATGGAAAAGAGAATTCTTTTTAAAACTTGAAAGTGCTAATTTAGTTATTTATTAAATTTATTTGTTAAAATACCAGTTATGGCATTATAACCCGAACAGAGCAAATGCTGTTAGAAATGTGTGTCCAATGTAGTTGGTAGCAACCCTGCCACTGGATTTACCCAGTGAAAGGCTAGTAAGTAACTTGGCCTGGGGAAAATTGATACATCTCAAGAATCAGCCAAAGAAATGCTAGACAGACTAACAGGAAAACAACTCTGATTCAGGAAAAGATAAACAAAACTGGAACATATAATGAAAATCACAGGTTGGAGTATAAGGAGCATCACACACAAAGAAGAGGAACTTGATGAACAACTAAACCAAGCCAATGTAAAGATATGTATACTAACAGAAACAAAGAAAAAGCAAAATGGTACCAAAGAAACAAATAACTACAATCCCCCCCCCCCCACCCCCCCCCCCCCCCACCCCCCCCCCCCCCCACCCCCCCCCCCCCCCACCCCCCCCCCCCCCCACCCCCCCCCCCCCCCACCCCCCCCCCCCCCCACCCCCCCCCCCCCCCACCCCCCCCCCCCCCCACCCCCCCCCCCCCCCACCCCCCCCCCCCCCCACCCCCCCCCCCCCCCACCCCCCCCCCCCCCCACCCCCCCCCCCCCCCACCCCCCCCCCCCCCCACCCCCCCCCCCCCCCACCCCCCCCCCCCCCCACCCCCCCCCCCCCCCACCCCCCCCCCCCCCCACCCCCCCCCCCCCCCACCCCCCCCCCCCCCCACCCCCCCCCCCCCCCACCCCCCCCCCCCCCCACCCCCCCCCCCCCCCACCCCCCCCCCCCCCCACCCCCCCCCCCCCCCACCCCCCCCCCCCCCCACCCCCCCCCCCCCCCACCCCCCCCCCCCCCCACCCCCCCCCCCCCCCACCCCCCCCCCCCCCCACCCCCCCCATATTTTGGATAGATGAGCTATGTAGAAAAGATGTTGACAATGCATGGAAATTCATGCACAAGCAATGCATAACTGCATACCAAAGGTAAAGTGAGTAAATAGAGTAAGAGTGAAATCAAGCAAGCTGTGTTGAAAAAAAAAATGCTATAGATGTGGTACAAAAGAGTTGGTGGTATTTGGATTCATGAAGAGTATAAAGTGTAGACTAGGAAGGTGACGAGCATGGTTAAGAAAGAAAAAGTGTAGTATGAGAGGTTGGTTCGTTTACTGGTGCAAGAACAGCAAAGGTTACAACAGTACAGCATCTACGTATAAATAAAATTACGGCAAAGATTACAGCAGTACATAAATTGTCGAAGACAAATTAGTAAACAATATGTATGCACAAAACTTAAGCTTAGCAATGCAGTATCTACATATAAACAAAATTTCATCAAAGATCACAGCAATACACAAGGTCAAAGGCTATAGCACTTTGACAGGCATTCCCAACCCTATGCCCGCGGGCACCATGGCGCCTGTCGCTGTTCAACCTTGTGCTGTATAGTTTGAAATAATCACGTGCACATCACGCAATAATCCATGGCATGCTATATGACGCATTTGTTAATGACACACAAGTATTAAACGCATAGAATGTAAAGTAGACACGCATTTGAAGTTGTTAATTATCTGTTGCTAGTTATATGCGCATAATTTTAACGGTGTCTTGTACTTACATTTTTGATTAGATTCCAGATGAAAACTTCTGGAATCTAGTGGATAGAAAAAAGTTTCCATTCTTAAAAAGAGCTGTGTATTCTTAAAAGATAAAATCGTTTTTTGGTTCCACATACCTTTGTGAATCATTGTTTTCAACCATGAATATCATAAAATCACAATATAGATCACGACTCACTCATGACGAGCATCTTGATGATTGTTTAAGAACTGGAATATCATCATATTCTCCTAATTATGAAGCACTGGCCAATGAAATGCAATGCCAAAGATCGCACTAACTTACATATATACATTTACATTTTTTATATAATGTAAACTTTTAAGTAATAAAACATTTCATTATAATGTAAACTTTGTATGTATTCATTTAACAAAAGAATTCAAAAAATTTGCTTGAAAAAAATGGATGGTGCCCATTGCCCTACCGGTATTTTAGAATGTGCTCTAGGAAACAAAAAGGTTGGGAACCTCTGCCCTAGGATTCTGTTCTTGGGTCCCTGCTTTGTAAATGATATATCATATGAACTGACTGGGGGTCTTCAGTTGTTTGCTTATGATGCAAGGTTGCAGAGAATTATAAGTAGTACTGCTAATGCTAATTCCCTTCTGGAAGATTTGGGTAGACTTTTGACTTGGACAAAGGAGTGGGAGTTGTAGCTTTAATATTTAATAAGTTAAGTGTAAAGTGTCACATTTTGGAGTGCAGAAACATAAGGCAGTGTACTATATTGATGGTACTGTACTGCAGGTAGTGGATAAGATTGAAGATTTGGGAGTGGTGGTCGCAGTGAACTGAAGTTTAGATGACATATTGTAAGTGTTGCAGAGACTGATCGTAGTACTGCTGTATTAATATTTAGTACTTAACTGTTTTAGAAATCGTGACAGTATGGAATGGTGTGTGTGTGTGTGTGTGTGTGTGTGTGTGTGTGTGTGTGTGTGTGTGTGTGTGTGTGTGTGTGTGTGTGTGTGTGTGTGTGTGTGTGTGATCTTTCTCCCACAGTGGCTAACAATATCTGTTTAAATATGGCTGGAATTCCAACAAAATTCATACCTCCTAAGAAAAACATTGAAAAAAAAAATTATATATATATATATAGCCACTGAAAAAGTTATACAAAAAAAAAAAAAATTACCCTAATGAAGGTTATTTTTTTTCCCACCATAATCATGGAAAAACTGGAGGAATTGTTAAGTATAACAATTCCTCTGCATACCAGATTATACATTTGGATCATACTGCATCTCAAAAGAAATGATTATTCAAAAAAGTTACATCATGACCAAGAGAAATTGCCAATAAAGCTAAAACCCTGTTAACTAGTTTAACTGATATATGGGGTCTGAAAAAATTAACAAACCTAATATCCCTTCCCTTCTTCGTCCAGCAGCTGACAAAACAGATAGCTTCACGTACAACTTGCCAAACAATTAGCTAAATCACCTCCCCCCACACACACAAATAAAGGCAACTCTCCCTCCTTTGTTAAAAATTCTACTCACTTTAAAACCATAACAGAAAATCTTAGTCTAAAAGATTCAGACATCATAGTCAGTTGTGACGTTACTCTTTTGTTTGCTAGTGTACCTTTTACAGAGATCCTTGATGTTATTAAGCCACATTTATCTAATGACATTTATGAATTTATCTGAAGATACAACCAAAGAAGAATCTAATGCAGAAAATTATAAAATGGAAGCTGCAATTATTGGACATCTGCAGAATGAGTGAGGACTGGAAGATAAAGACATTTGTGTTTGGTATTACGATGGTATAAACAGAAGAGGTAGACCATACAGAAAATGGTCTGAATGATCTGAATTATTCAGACTGTTTCACATTAAAAAAATATACAAACACCAAGATAGGGAATGCTATAAGCACCCCCCCCCTCCCCAAATAGCCAATTTCTGTATGAATTTTCTAGAAAACCAAGCACACAAGATAGCTACCAACAGTTTCGCTACTACACTGGGTAGATGTTGATTTTGCTAGGCCTCATTCGCCTAGACACATTAAATAATTTTTGACACATTTAAACAGCCAACATCCAAAAACACATTTCACCAGAAACTAGGCAATGACTATCAAATGGTTCATTATCCTTCTCTGTTCATAGATAGGCATATAAGCAATCACATCAAACCACCCATTCCAACAGACTAGCATCCTCAAAACACTTGCACACAGAGCCAAGGCTATTTGTTCGAATGGCACAGCCCTGGATAATTAACTCTGGTACCTATGTAACTCTTTTTTTTTTTAACCAGTGCCCTCCCCATAAAATAACCCATCTATATACCCTCTCCATTCCTTCTAAGCCAAAATGCAAGCTCACAACAAAACTATTCCCATCTCTTATGTTCAAGATATATCTGAAAAGAGAGCCACATCATTTCTTACCGCCTTCAAACCACATATTCAGCTAGCTCCTTCATCGGTTTTTCCTAAGGATCGGCTTGGCCTACTTTAGACAGACTAGATTTGTTAACATCCATGGTCTGCCAGTCCTGACTTGTGTCCTTCCAGGACACAAGTCAGGACTGGCAGACCATGCTCCAGATATTCCTTTGCACAGGATTGAATGGGAGAAAACAACTGTGCTACGCAGTAGCTACTACAGATCTAAGAGACTATTTTTAGAATTGGCATAAGCTATAAAGCACTCCCCACCAACAAACAAATAGGGCTGTATTAATTTGCCAAAAATTAATTTGCCCGGGGCAGAGCTGACTACTACCGGGTGCGTCCCCAGGTGGCGGATCGGGGAACAGCCTTCAGGTATGGAGGTTAACTGCGATATAAGCAGAGCAATCTGGCGAATAAGCAGCCATGGACCAACAGCGACTGAGCTATCAGGGCGTGGGAGAGCAGAAGTGACAACTCTGTCTCACTTAAAACCTCACAAAGCCCAATGACAACTCGGTGACATGGCGAGTAGTGCCGCCATTAAATAAGTACCTGCTGGGGTCACCGCCCCTGACATTGGGAAGCAGCATTGTCAGTACTGACACAAGGTTGAAGCCAAATGAACGGAAAAGCTTGTGATCAGAGATTTGCAGATGGCAATAAGATTATATTGTGTACGTCTGTAATACTGCGGAGCAGAAAGCAAATGGAGAAACTACTGCTCTACCTTATCTCCAGAACAACCACCATGGTGAGCAAACCCTTACAATTGGCCCCAAGTTCCTGGCGTCCCTTAAATGGGACAGGGGTGCGAAGAATTTCCGGGCTCAAAATGGTGTCCACTTTTAAAATTGCAACTTGGAATGTCAGAACTCTGTATAAAGCTGGCAAATTAAGAAATGCCACAAGAGAAATCAAGAGGCTGGGCATCCGGATTTTGGGAATTTGCGAGACAAGATGGCCAGGATCTGGAAAGTGTCAACAAGATAATATGACAATGTATTACTCTGGGAATGATGAGAACAAACATCGACATGGTGTAGCTGTAATAGTAGATGAAGAAATCAATAAATCAGTAATAAATTGGATTCCATTTTCTGAAAGGATAATGCTGTTACAACATAAGGGAAACCCCGTTAACATAAATATCATCCAAGCTTATGCACCCACAGCTGACAAAAGTGAAGAAGATGTTGAAGAGTTTTATGAACACCTAAAAGAGATTAAAAACCGAACAAAGAAACATGATATAAACATAGTGATGGGTGACTTCAATGCAAAAGTGGGAAGAGGGGGTGATGGAGAAATTGTTGGCGAACATGGCTTAGGCACCAGAAATGACAGAGGAGATTGCCTAGTCCAATTCTGTCAGGAAGAAGATCTAACAATAGCAAATACCTGGTTTAAACTTCTACCCAGAAGACTGTACACTTGGAAATCGCCTCAAGATAACCAACATAATATTGTCAGAAATCAAATTGATTATATACTGATAAATAAAAGATTCCACAGTAGTATAAAGAGTGCAAAGACTTATCCTGGAGCAGATATCTCATCAGACCACAATCCCATAGTTGCAGAAGTACGTCTTAGATTAAAATCAGCTAAAAAATCACAAAAGAAGAAAAAGAAAATTGATGTAGAAAAACTGAAAGACCCGAACATAAATAAAAGTGCCAAGACACAGCTTAACCTGCGATTACAACAGATTAACATAGAAGAAAATAAAAGTGTGGAATCTCTTTGGAATAGCTTAAAGAATGCCATCGTAACAACAAGTATTGAAGAAGTAGGTTATGTGAATAATATAAAACAACAGGAATGGATGACAGATGAGATTCTTTCTCTTATTGATACAAGAAGAATGTATAAAAACAAAGACCTAGCCAGGTATACAGAAACACATAACATCATCAAGAAAAAAATTAAAGAAGCCAAGGAAAATTGGATGAAAAATTTATGTACTGAAATTGAACTGCTTCAGAAACAACATGATAATTTCAATCTGTATAAGAAAATCAACGAAATTTCCGGAAAACTGAGGAAAAAGCAAATAGTGTCTCTAAGAGACGAAAATGGAAAAATAGTTCTAGAAGAAGAGAATAAAGCACAGATTTGGATAAAATATGTAACAGAACTTTTCAATGATACTAGACAGAAGCCTATAAATATAAAAGATAACATTCAAGGACCAGCAATCATGAAATGCGAAATAGAGAATGCTATACAAACAAGTAAAACAGGAAAAGCCAGTGGACCAGATGGTGTGCAAACAGAATTTTTAAAATTAATCGAACCAGATAACATCAAACTTCTTGAAAAACTATTTAATAAAATATATGAAAGTGATGAATTTCCATCAGATTGGCTCAAATCTACATTTATCACTATCCCAAAGAAACCCAAAACGAATTCCTGTGGTGACTTCAGACTTATTAGTCTAATGAGCCAAACATTAAAAATATTTTTGAAAGTAATTCAGAATCGCATTTATAGAAAAAGTGAAGAAACTCTAAGTGAAACACAATTCGGCTTTCGGAATGGTTTTGGTACTAGAGAGGCCCTTTTCTGTACCCAAATATTGATACAAAAAATGCATAGAAAATGCTGAAATGCTACGTGTAGTCTATTCTGCTCTATGGAGTTGAAACATGGACATTGAAGGCGACAACCATCAAGAAAATCGAAGCCTTTGAGATGTGGCTATACAGAAGAATGCTAAAGATATCATGGACAGAAAAAATTACCAATGAAGATGTCTTAAAATCCATTGGCAAAGCTAAACATCTTGTACAAATAATCAAGAAACGAAAAACATCATATCTTGGACACATCATGAGAAACAGCAAATACCAACTTCTACAAACTATTTTGGTAGGAAGAATTGATGGCAAAGGAACTAGAGGAAGAAAAAGAATATCATGGTTTGACAACATCAAGACGTGGACAGGAAAGAGCAGTGCACAACTGCTTAGATTAGCACAAGAGCTCAGTTTGTTCGCCAAGATGGTCGCTGACCTTCAATAGAAGATAGCACAATAAGAAGAAGAATTTGCCAAAGAGCTAGTACACAGCCATTCTAAGACCAAATTAGCACAAACTTCTCCAAATTAATTCACTTTGCTGTAATCTGATTCCTGGGGAGCATCTTTTTAAGGCATTATTTCCTTTTCAGTTATAATTTGAATTGTTTCCATAACATTCCAATCGAGTGCTGTCTCACCACAGTTGTGATTTGTGCACTGATGATGGTTAGAAAACAAAATATTAATATGTTAAACTAATTCATTATAGTTTCTTCTTCTAGTATTGCTCCATGCTGTGTTAGCATACATGTGAATATTTGTAACTTTATAACATTTGAAATAAATAAAAACTTACTAGTTCTCCCTACTAAGTAGCATTATAGATACAGGTAATATGTTATACACAATTTCATTATCTGCATTTTGCATATATACGTGGCTTCATTGTGGTATAAAAGGACTATTGTTGTTTCCTATCCAAGGTTAAGGAAGCTTCAGCACATGTAACTTGTTTTCTAACTACATCCACTGTGCCCAATGGCCAATGTCCATTTTGTGTCTTTAGTGCTGCACTGGTCTATGCTGTATTATTTTATCTATAAACATGAAGATCTGACAAAAGATGAAAAGCAACTGACACCTTTCGACCATTATAGAAGTCACTATGCATTCCACAATCTCAAAATGACCGGTGAGGCTGTAGCTGCAAATCATGTTGCTGCTGAAGAATTTCATGATCACTTCAAAGCAGAAAGATCAAAAGAAGGTTACATACCAAAGCAGGTGTTTATCCTAGATGAAACTCGCCTCTTTTGGAAGCGTAAACAGTCTTACAAACCTAACCATTAAAGAGAAGACAGTGCCTGGGTTCAAAATCACCTAAGACCAAGTGTATTGCTTCCGGGGACTACTAAATGAGAGCTCTCATGGTGTTTCACTCAGAAAACCTGCAGTCACTGATTGGATGCGTAAATGTTCATTATCCAGTGGCAATTAATTTAGCTCGTGCTTATTGGAAAATTATTTCAGGATAGCAGATGTTTTACACTCACGTGTGAGTGATCAGGCAGTATACAGTTTATTTTTTAGTTATTAAATGTCCAATTTAAAAAAGAAAAGAATTATTCATTATTAAAACACTTAAGGAATAGGACAACGTAGTTAAGAATATAAATTAAATTAAACTTTAATAAATATTTTCCGATATTTCGGCAATGTCACATTGCCATTTTCTAAAGGAACTTACAAAAAAGTTACGTGCACGTAAGCACTACAACACAGAAACTGGGAATGAAAAGATGAAGCTATCGTTCTCCTAACAGTCCTGATGGTGCCCTCTAGCGGGCTAAGTAGGTGTTCTTGGCCATTGGGCTGAAGGTCTGCAGATGTAGGCCTCCCAAATTTGGGGCAGTCACATACACCCAAATTTGTTGAGGTTTGGAGAATTTCTCAGGGCTGAGGCTGATTCCATAAAGAGTCTTTCAAATTTGTATTTGCTACGATGTATCACTGTAGCTTTCTTCCACCATATTCTGTGGCGTGTATCCAGAGCATGGTCCGCAAGCCCAAAATGACTGTATTTGTGAAATCGGATGTAGTCCTTGTGTTCCGAAATTCTGATATTCGCTGTCCTGCCTGTTTGGCCAAAGTAAGACAGTTTACAACTGCAAGGGACCTGGTAAACACCAGGTAGGTCTAGGGGAAGTGGTTGGTCTTTAGTGGAGCGGATAAGGGATGCCAATATTTTGTAAGGTTTGTAACAGGGGGTCAGATCATGTTTTTTTAAGATTTTGGTAATCTTTTCCGAGGTGCCTCGGATGTAGGGAATGGTGATGGATTTAGAGTAATCCTTGTTGTGGGAGAAGGGAGGGGATCTGTGGTTTATAGGTTCTAATATTTTTTGGATTTTTTTTTTTTTTGGGGGGGGGGTAGCCATTGGCTGAGAAAGTGTTGAGGATGTGATTTAGTTCAGTGTTTAGGGCCAAGTCGTTTGAACAGATTAGTTTAGCCCTGTTGTATAGTGTTTTCACTACTCCATATTGTTGTGGGGGGGGGGGGGTTTGGTGAATGTATCTGCCTGTATGGGTGGGTTTTCTGTAAACTGAGAAAACCAAGGATCCATTAGG
Organism: Typopeltis vanoorti; assembly: GCF_054136105.1. NCBI lineage: Eukaryota > Metazoa > Arthropoda > Arachnida > Uropygi > Thelyphonidae > Typopeltis > Typopeltis vanoorti. The sequence goes on from NC_143552.1 coordinate 11,624,571, forward strand.
CTGGCGGGTGACTAGTGTGTCTAGGAAAGGGAGGCTGTTGTTTTACTCTTTTTCCAGAGTGAATTTGATTCTGGGGTGTTGGTTGTTTAAGTGTGTTAAGAAGGAGAGAAGTGTTTCAGAGCCATGTGGCCAAATAGCGAACACATCATCAACGTAGCGAAGCCATATGGTTGGTTTTTGTGGGGCAGAGGCTAAGGCTTTTTCTTCAAAGGTCTCCATAAAGAAATTGGCCAAGGGTGGGGAGAGTGGTGAACCCATGGTTGTCCCCTCTATTTGTTTGTAGAATTTTCCCTGCCGAACGAAATAGACTGAGTTCATTGTGAACTGAAATAAGGCTGAGATGTCGGGAGAAAATTTAGCTTCGATTAGCTCTAAAGTTTCCTTGAGTGGGACATTTGTAAATAAAGAGGACACATCAAAGCTGACCATTATATCAGTATGTTGGAGTGTAAGGTTTTCTATGCTGGCTTTGAAATGGGCTGAGTTTTTTATGTGTGATGGTGTGTTGCCAGTATAGTGTGTAAGCTCTTTGGCCAAATGTTTAGCTATTTTGTATGTGGGGGGAATCAATGCCATCCACTATGGGATGTAACGGCACATTTTCTTTGTGTATTTTTGGGAGTCCGTAAATACGGAGGGGTATAGAGTTAAATGGCTTTAATCTGTTGGTAACTTCTACAGGCCAAGAAGTGACTCTCTTAAGGAGACTGTGAAGTTTTCTAATTTAAGAGTTGGTGGGATTGTAATTGATAGGGAGGTAAGTGGTCCGATCTAATAGAAGAGCATTCAGCTTACATGTGTAGTCCTTTTGGTTAAGTAATACAGTTGCATTTCCCTTATCCGCTTTGGTGATAACTAATTCTTTATTATTTTTTATTTCCTCTAGAGCTTTATATTCCTTGTTTGATATATGTTGGTTTTTGGTGGTCTTGCTTTGGAAAGGACACAGGCTACATCCAGTCTTACACTGTTGGCGACTTGTTGTGGAAGGTGGCGGATTCCGCGCTCGATCTGGATCATAATATCTTCACTAGGTATTTTATTGGGAGCAATGGCGAAGTTGTGTCCACGTGCCAGTGCGTTGAGTGCTTCAGGCTTTAGGGTGACTGAAGAAAGGTTGATTACCGTGTTGGTAGCAGGTTTTGCAAAGACGGTAGAGTTCTTTTTTAATTTTTCGAACTTTTTCATCTGTCGGCCTCGTATTTTTTTTAATTCTTTTTCGGCAGCGGTACATGAGACGTCATTTAAAATCGACCAAGGTTCGTGGTTCAAAGTGCGCGAAAGTTCATCTCCGACGGCACGAATAGCTTCGTTAATGTCCGCTAAGAGCGACCGCGTGGCGGTGATTTGTTCGCGTAGCTAGCACGGTTATATATTCGGAGAGCTTTTTGAGACACAAACCGGTGCTTAAATTTCACACAGTTCGGAATTACTTTATTATCCCGGCAGCGTTTCAGGAACGCTAGACGATTTAATTGTCTAGACAGCTTCAATTTCAATTTACCGTATTGGCGGGCCTTCCGTGCGATTGTATCTCCGTGGATAATGTTGATTCTCGTAGACAGGCTTATACGTTGGTTATGCATTATTAAAACACTTAAGGAATAGAACAACGCAGTTAAGAATATAAATTAAATTAAACTTTAATAAATATTTTCCGATATTTCGGGAATGTCACATTGCCATTTTCTAAAGGAACTTACAAAAAAGTTACGTGCACGTAAGCACTACAACACAGAAACTGGGAATGAAAAGATGAAGCTATCGTTCTCCTAACAGTCCTCATGGTGCCCTCTAGCGGGCTAAGTAGGTGTTCTTGGCCGTTGGGCTGAAGGTCTGCAGATGTAGGCCTCCCAAATTTGGGGGAGTCGCATACACCCAAATTTGTTGAGGTTTGGAGAATTTCTCAGGGCTGAGGCTGATTCCATAAAGAGTCTTTCAAATTTGTATTTGCTACGGTGTATAACTATAGCTTTCTTCCACCATATTCTGTGGCGTGTATCCAGAGCATGGTCCGCAAGCCCAGAATGACTGTATACACCGTAGTAAATACAAATTTGAAAGACTCTTTATGGAATCAGCCTCAGCCCTGAGAAATTCTCCAAACCTCAACAAATTTGGGTGTATGCGACTGCCCCAAATTTGGGAGGCCTACATCTGCAGACCTTCAGCCCAACGGCCAAGAACACCTACTTAGCCCGCTAGAGGGCACCATCAGGACTGTTAGGAGAACAATAGCTTCATCTTTTCATTCCCAGTTTCTGTGTGTTGTAGTGCTTACGTGCACGTAACTTTTTTGTAAGTTCCTTTAGAAAATGGCAATGTGACATTGCCGAAATATCGGAAAATATTTATTAAAGTTTAATTTAATTTATATTCTTAACTACGTTGTTCTATTCCTTAAGTGTTTTAATAATGCATAACCAACGTATAAGCTTGTCTACGAGAATCAATATCATCCACGGAGATACAATCGCACAGAAGGCCCGCCAATACGGTAAATTGAAATTGAAGCTGTGATAGCTTCATATCTTCATTCTCAGTTACTGTATTGTTATTGCCTGTGTGCACCTGCCTTTTTGTAAGTTGCTTTAGAAAATGGCAATGTGACATTGCCGAAATATCAGAAATATCTATTAAAGTATAATTTAATTTATATTCGGATCTACGTTGTTTCAATTCCCTAAGTTATTTAGAAAAGATAATTAAATCGTCTAGCGTTCCTGAAACGCTGACGGGATAATAAAGTAATCCTGAACTGTGTGAAATTTAAGCACTGGTTTGTATCACAAAAAGCTCTCCGAATATATAACCGCGCTAGCTACGCGAACAAATCACCGCCACGCGGTTGCTCTTAGCAGACATTAACGAAGCTATTCGTGCCGTCGGAGATGAACTTTCGCGCACTTTGAACCATGAACTTTGGTCGATTTTACATGACGTCTCATGTACCGCTGCCGAAAAAGAATTTAAAAAAATACGAGGCTGACAGATTAATAAGTTCGAAAAATTAAAAAAGAACTCTACCGTCTTTCCAAAACCTGCTACCAACATGGTAATCAACCTTTCTTCAGTCACTCTAAAGCCCAAAGCACTCAACGCACTGGCACGTGGACACAACTTCGCCATTGCTCCCAATAAAATACCTAGTGAAGATATTATGATCCAGATCGAGCGCGGAATCTGCCACCTTCCACAACAAGTCGCCAACAGTGTAAGACTGGATACATCCAGACTGCGTCCCTTCCAAAGCAAGATCACAAAAACCAACATATCAAACAAGGAATATAAAGCTCTACAGGAAATGAAAAATAATAAAGAATTAGTTATCACCAAAGCGGATAAGGGAAATGCAACTGTATTACTTAACCAAAAGGACTACACAGGTAAGCTGAATGCTCTTCTATTCGATCGGACCACTTACCTCCCTATCAATTACAATCCCACCAACTCTCAAATTAGAAAACTTCACAGGCTCCTTAAGAGAGTCACTTCTTGGCCTGTAGAAGTTACCAACAGATTAAAGCCTTTTAACTCTATACCCCCCCCCTCCCCGTATTTACGGACTCCCAAAAATACACAAAGAAAATGTGCCATTACGTCCCATAGTGGATGGCATTGATTCCCCCCACATACAAATTAGCTAAACATTTGGCCAAAGAGCTTACACACTATACTGGCAACACACCATCACACATAAAAAAAACTCAGCCCATTTCAAAGCCAGCATAGAAAACCTTACACTCCAACATACTGACATAATGGTCATCTTTGGTGTGTCCTCTTTATTTACAAATGTCCCACTCAAGGAAACTTTAGAGCTAATCCAAGCTAAATTTTCTCCTGACATCTCAGCCTTATTTCAGTTCACAATGAACTCAGGCTATTTCGTTTGGCAGGGAAAATTCTACAAACAAATAGAGGGGACAGCCATGGGTTCACCACTCTTCCCACCCTTGGCCAATTTCTTTATGGAGACCTTTGAAGAAAAAGCCTTAGCCTCTGCCCCACAAAAACCAACCATATGGCTTCGCTACGTTGATGATGTGTTCGCTATTTGGCCACATGGCTCTGAAACACTTCTCTCCTTCTTAACACACTTAAACAACCAACACCCCAGAATCAAATTCACTCTGGAAAAAGAGTAAAACAACAGCCTCCCTTTCCTAGACACACTAGTCACCCGCCAGCCTAATGGATCCTTGGTTTTCTCAGTTTACAGAAAACCCACCCATACAGGGAGATACATTCACCAACAATCCCCCCCCCCCTCTCACAACAATATGGAGTAGTGAAAACACTATACAACAGGGCTAAACTAATCTGTTCAAACAACTTGGCCCTAAACACTGAACTAAATCACATCCTCAACACTTTCTCAGCCAATGGCTACCCCCCCCCCCCAAAAAAAAAAAATCCAAAAAATATTAGAACCTATAAACCACAGATCCCCTCCCTTCCCCCATAACAAGGATTACTCTAAATCCATCACCATTCCCTACATCCGAGGCACCTCGGAAAAGATTACCAAAATCTTAAAAAAACATGACCTGACCTCCTGTTACAAACCTTACAAAAAATTGGCATCCCTTATCCGCTCCACTAAAGACCAACCACTTCCCCTAGACCTACCTGGTGTTTACCAGGTCCCTTGCAGTTGTAAACTGTCTTACTTTGGCCAAACGGGCAGGACAGCGAATATCAGAATTTCGGAACACAAGGACTACATCCGGTTTCACAAATACAGTCATTTTGGGCTTGCGGACCATGCTCTGGATACACGCCACAGAGTATGGTGGAAGAAAGCTACAGTGATACACCGTAGCAAATACAAATTTGAAAGACTCTTTATGGAATCAGCCTCAGCCCTGAGAAATTCTCCAAACCTCAACAAATTTGGGTGTATGCGACTGCCCCAAATTTGGGAGGCCTACATCTGCAGACCTTCAGCCCAGCAGCCAAGAACACCTACTTAGCCCGCTAGAGGGCACCATCAGGACTGTTAGGAGAACGATAGCTTCATCTTTTCATTCCCAGTTTCTGTGTTGTAGTGCTTACGTGCATGTAACTTTTTTGCAAGTTCCTTTAGAAAATGGCAATGTGACATTGCCGAAATATCGGAAAATATTTATTAAAGTTTAATTTAAATTATATTCTTAACTACGTTGTTCTATTCCTTAAGTGTTTTAATAATGCATAACCAACGTATAAGCCTGTCAACAAGAAAAGAATTATTCAATAAAAAACTTAAAAAAAAACATCAGATAGTTATATTGAAATGCAAAACTTATAATTGAATGATGGTTTCTAGTTATCCTTTGGACTTTCTATCTGTATTTCCATGACAAGTGTCACAGTTCTCAACTAAAAAGAAAAAAAAAAGCAGTTTGAATCTCATGTATGTGTTAAGAAAATCCCACTTTATAATGCTTATTCACCTTTATTGTTTCACTGCATTGTAATTTTGAATAGTATGTTTTATTGCATACTGATATTTTATTGCACACTTCTGTTGTTATGTTTTATTGATTATAGATTTTTTTTTTTTTTTAAGGAAAATATATAAGGTACTATTTAGTAACAAATGCAAATTGAAGTTTTATTTGCTGAGAGTAGTGGTACCTAAGAAATTGATCTTAGCAGTATGCTTCTATTGAAGTGTGCATTAATCAGATTATTTCAGAGAAACCGAGTGGTTTCATGTGATATATTTTATTTTGTATGTAAAGCTGGCCTGGTTGGTCAAGCGGATGGAGTATCTGCTATTCACCCAACAGGCTGCATGTTCAAATCTCACTGTAGCCATGGGTATTTGTTAATGTCTTTCAGCGGTATATGAATTTCTATCACCCAGTATGCAAACACCTTTCCATATCAAAGATCTGAAGAAGTGGCTTAAAAAAACTTCCGTATATAGTCTCTAGAGTAGGATTTCAAATTATGTAGCTTTTAGCCCAACACAGACACTGCTTGGGAAGAAGTCAATGGACACCATGGTGTCAGATGCAAAGAGCCATGGCACCCACCTTAATAAGATATAGGGTCTTCTTTTGCTGCAATGACTGCAGCATTCCTTTGGGACATACTTTCCACAAATGTATGATAGTGATCAATGGAAATTTTGGACCATTCTCCGTAGGCATATAATGAGGTCCTGGACTGTTGTGGGGCAGATGCCCCTTGACTTCACCTGATTCTCCAATTCATCCCACAGATGTTCAATTGAGATCAGGCTCTATGGAAGCCAGTCAAGTTTGATGACATGTCTGCAAACGTTACAGCAGCCTTATGACATGGTACATTATCTTGCTGAAAGAAACAATGGTCAGTTCTGTACAAACACCACAAAGTAGGAAGCATTGTCTTGTCCAAAATGTTCAAATACCTTTTGGAGTTCAATGTTTGTGGCATCATAAACAGAGGTTCAAAGCCAAACTAGGAAAAACAGGACCATACCATCACACCGGCACCTCTGAATTTCATAGTTGGGGTTAGCACTCTGGTAAGAGATGTTCACTTGGTATCTGCTTAGTAGAGTGTGTAGTGTGATTTGTCACTCCATAACACAGCTTTCCAAGTTTCCACATCCCACTGGACATGATCTTTGCACCACTGAAAATGATGCTGCATATTGGTTTGGGTAATGTGGGGCTTATTGCATATCATCCTTCGTAGCACCCTATGGCCGTGTTCAGTGAGTCATCCACTGTGAGTAACACTTGCAGTTGACTCCCTGCACTTCCATCTCAGAATGGTGTCACTGATTGTTGACCTGGGATCCCAATTTGTCAACAATTTACAAAACAGAGAGGCCTGCAACATGGCATCCTACTACACCTCTTTCACTTCATCAGTTCCCTTCTCACAGTTGCATAGACTTGGGAGCATCAGAGTCCTTCAATTTATATTGGCTACAAACACGTGACTCATTACATAGCATGATGCACCTTGCCCCCTTGGGGTGAGGAGGGTGGTTGACTTCTTTCCAAACAGTGTGTGTGTATATAAGGTTGTGTGTGTCTATAGTACATTAGTACTGTGAGTGGGTAAGGATTTTTTTCTACTTTTTATTAATTTTTATAATTTTTGGTATTTTTATTCATTTTTACATAGTCTAGAAATACCCTGCTCTAGAGACCAAACATAGAACTCTCAAGCCAATTCTGGCTAGTGATGTTTAGTGGCTCAGTAGTCTAACATAAGGCAGTGAAATTCATCTGCTCGCTGAAACAAAACATATTACATACTGTATTACATATTTCAGAAGTATCAAAAGCCACTAGCCAATAGATAATGATACATAATGTACCAATGCATCTTCTAAATCATCTACTGGAAATTTCTGGGTTTTTCAGGTTTCTTTATGGCTAATTACAGTATTGCACTTATCTGAACAGCATTTGTTATTCAGAAGCTTATAAAAATAACTGCAGTGTTTTTTTTTTTTGTTTTTTTTATCAGAAGCCTCTTTAATAATATGTAATCTAATGGTTTCATTATTAATATTTAGGAACTCGAGCAAGAAGTTAATGTTCATCTGATAGAGATGCTATCCAACAGCATCAAAAAGTATTTATTGCTTTGTCAGCTTCAGCATTTATTGGTTGGATTTGATGTGTTCTTGGAAACCGAAAGCTGCGGGGATACAGTTGAAGGGCCAAGGGAATTTTCTCAAGGAAAAGTTGTTACAATGCCTGCAAGGTTAGTTTAAAATATTAATATATATCATACAGCATCATGTTAATTCATTTTACTACATATTAAAAGACTGTTATACATATAACAAGAAATAAGTCAAAACACTAAACTAGCTGTACACAAGACGGTGTTTTAACCAATTTTGACGTATGTATATGAAAGTTAGGTTGGAAATAAAAGTTAAAAAGACTAAACCTCATACATAAGAGTTCTGAGAAAAACAGGAGAGTGAACAGGTGGTATCAATGGCAGAATCACATCATAAATAGAATATTTGGAAAGAATGTTATTAGCATGGTCACTTAAACAAAATAGAAAGATTAGCAAAATGGATGTTTGCACCAAGGAGATAAGAAAAGGACACAGAGGAAGACCAAAAATCTAGATGGATTCATATAGCCAGAAGTGTCCTAGAAAACAGAAATATCTAGCAATACTGAATGACTAATTTGAGGGGAAATTGTTAATAGGAGATCAGCACAATGTAAACTTAATCATGTAGTACTGTTACAGTATCCTGTACACCCTCTTGAGGATATAGGATAATGTTAGGTACATATCAGGAATTTGATTATGATGAAGATAACAAGAAAAATTATAAACTTTTTGTTTTACATACGCTATTAAAATTCCCTGTGTATAATATTTTTGTAATAATTTCTAGGTAGGATGAACAGATTAAACATAATTTCTGTCTCAAGCTGAGAACAGTCAGGAGGCTAAGGATGCTAAAGTTAAGGGAAACAGCGACTTCATAACCAAATATTTCAACATTATTTCAAAACCAAATAGTTGATGAGAAATTGGATTCCATGTATTTCAATTCTTTTGGGTTGCTAGAGGATAGCAATTCTGTTTTCCATTTAAATAGGCTGTAGGTTTCAAGCCATCTATTTGGTTTGGATGTTGTTGATGTCCTTAGCTGTAGTTGGAGAATTGAACTGGCTTGACAACTTCTGTTTTGTCTCTAGAGCAGAGATAACAGATTATCTAGCCCTTAGCCTACCCAAGGTAATAATGTCCTAGAGGTTTACAGTCAATTACATCATCATCACCACCACTACTTAACTGATGTGTATTCATAAAGATTGTACAGGATACTGTGGTAGTATTTCATAAGTTTACAGTATTTGTAGCTTACTATTGACAATTTTCTTCCAAATTAATCTGTAATATATTACATCACTTATACTGTAGCTCTTGCATTTAAGTCTCCTGAAGCACTGCTAATTAGTCAGTCCACCTTGGTGGATTAATATAGTTAGTATCTCATCTCATCTTCTTTATATCCTCTTTTACCTTGCGGTGTCGAGGGTTTATTAATCATCGGACCTCGAGCTGTTCACAGGATAATGTGTTCAGCCCTAAGCCTCAGTGTATCCGATGTCCTGTAGTGTCAAGTTCTCAATGCCGGGTTGCCTCCTTTGCGGGATGAAAAACCCCAGGATAACCAGGGGGAAAAAAACCTACTATCCATACCCAAGACCGGCTAACTTGGCTATGGCTGAGGAAGATCCTTCAGCTCCTCACATCACCGACGGGAATCGAACCTAGGACACTGCTTCACCAGGTATATGGTTGCGAAGCATACATAGAACTTGGAACCGAGTGCGAAATAAATATATTTGGAAAGGAATGAAAGGTGACATTGAGGCGTATGTGTCCTCTTGTTACCTATGCCAAAAAAAGGCCAGCATCCCGGGTAAAGCCCCCTTCAAATGACCCCAGTCCCCTCTCGTCTATTCCAAGCTGTGGCCATGGATATTGTGGGACCTCTCCCTGTCACCAAGAAAGGAAATAAATTCATACTGGTGATTGTGGACATGTTCTCCCGGTATCCAGAGGCAGTGGCGTTAAAGGATCAGACAGCCCAGACTGTAGCCAATGAGTTTTTTAAATTAATATATCTAGGTATGGAACACCACAAACACTCCTCTCAGATCAGAGTTCCAACTTCACAGCAGAAGTCATGCTGCAGTTGTGTAAATTATTGAAAATAAAAAAGCTGTTCACCACACCATACCATCCTCAGGGAAATGGAATGTGTGAATGGTTAAATAGAACTTTAAAACTTACCCTATCAAAGTTGGCGGATGATCACATCTCGAATTGGGATGTCTTCCTGGAGCACACTCTGTTTGCATGCTCCTGATGTTGTCCTTTATGGATTTGAGCCCGCATTCCCCAGTGATTTCAGAAACACTCATGTGGACTCTGGATTTCCTGACATAGACACCTACTTAGGGATCTAATAGAGAATAACAAAATAGCGTATGAAATGGGGGCCAGATCCAATCAGTCATGTTCCCAACGGGCTAGGAATTATGCGAACAGGAGGAGGAGGTATAAAGACTTGAACCCTGGAAACCTCATCTTGCTAGAGCAAGGTCTATTAACAAGAAGGGAGGTAAGTTTGGTAGGAGTGCTACCAGACCGTTTGCGATCAAGGAGAAATTATCCCCATTAACGTTTAAGATAGAAGAGATGTCCAAAAGAGCAAGGACCTGGATAGTTCACTCAGATCGACTGAAATTGTATAGAACTCGGTCAGAAAGACTAGTCTGCCAAGGAGAATCCCTGGAGAATGTATATAAGGAGAAGAAAAGCACCCTTCAAAGAAAATTGAGACCCAATGAGAGGTCCAAGGCAGAGAGGAATGAGTATGGATACCAGAGAGATGGAGAAAATCAAATAGGAGGCAATCACCTGTACAGATACTACAAACACAGAGAGTACCAACGAAGAGAATGCCAGAATGAAAGAACCTCGTCCAGAGAGAGAGAGAGCAGCAGATTAGAGTAACAGGGATGAAAGAGAAGCACCGAGGCAGACTGGGTACTACCTCAGGTCCTGTCGAAATGGCAAGGTGGACCACAGAACAAAAGTTTACACCTTACAGGAACGGGTTTCTGAAAAAGGGAATTTTGGAAGAGGGGATCTAAGCCTGAATGAGCCTCGATATGTTGTGTCAGGAATGAAGGAGGTTGAAAGTAGGGCAAATGAGAAAGGGGAGTCAGGAGCAAGGAATCACCATCACGACAAAATGGTAGGCAAAATCCAATGCCTCAAGTTTACCAGGCAGTTCTTTAACAACCTCAACAAAACACTGCAACTTGTAGAAAAAAAACGTTCACAGCATGAAAGAGGGGTAGTGAACCAAGAGTCATTAAATGAGCCCCCCCCCCCGAACATAAAAGAGGAACACTTAGGGGGGGGGGACCTATGTTAAATTGTGATCGATTGAGAATATAGAAATTCCAATCTCTTCATAATTTAACAATCAAAACTAGAGAGATTGAATAAACACATGTGTTTGTCTCTGAGTATACTGTAGTGTAACCTTGTAAATATATCCAAGTTCCATACTGTACAGTTTTGCTTGTCTGAGTATGTTAGAATATAACTAAGTAAGTGTATCAAATATTCTATAATTTACATTATATTATGTTGTTAGCAAGTTATCTATGAGATATGCCTTTGTCATCACAATACTAGTAACAATCAAGATCAGTGTTCTGTCGTAAGTGCAACTAAGTAAATGCATCAGATGTTGTATAGTTTACAATAAAAGTTGTTGTTCGTAAATTGTCCGTAAGGATATGCCTTTGTCATCACAATACCAGTATCAATCAAGGTCAGGGTCCTGCCGTCTTTGTTTGAATTGAGTTGCATGTACAACTTTGTCCCACCCTTCAGCTTGGTCAAGCTTTCAGACTGCTGCATAAAGTTTGGAAGGGAGTGTCACCCAAAGTCCCAGAGCAGTAATATGAGGACGGTTCGCCCCGGCGATCGCATACCAATGCCGCAGGAGAGGGGTAAAAGAGAAGGTAGTCGCTATGACATTTGACCCACGTGAGTAAGGTTTTCTTTCAGACCGTTGCAGCATGACTTGCATAAAGTTTGGAAGGGAGTGTCACCCAAAGTTCCAGAGCAGTAATATGAGGACGGTTCGCCCCGGCTATCACATACCAACGGTGCAGGAGAGGGGTAAAAGAGAAGGTGGTCGCTATGACATTTGACCCACGTGAGTAAGGTTTTCAGCGTTATGTGTATATCATAGAGTGCGGGAATCCCTGTGAGTGGGAAATAAAAAGGTCAAGAACACCCCCACTTGCTCTCTTTTGTTCCTGGATCGTCTAGTATTGGGATTCTCAAGGTCGTCGGCTGGACAAAGGTGGCATAGCCTCCACTCCGGAGCTGGTTGGAATGATGCATCAGCGGAAACAATAGAGCCGAAGTCCCGTAGATCTACAGCTGCGCAAGTCATCCATAGAAGGAGGGGCCATGCTTTCGTCGCACAGAGGTCGAGGAGAATTGTCGACAGCCCAGAGAACCACTGTTTCAGTTAAGGAAAGGAAAAGGGGCATTCTATTGGAGAAAGCCAGCTTCCAACAAGTCAACAACGGTGATGACCTCTGAGATAGATAAGTAGAAACTTTTCATTGCTAGCTGTGGATGAAAGGAATTTGTTTAAGTGATTGATTTAAGGAGAGAGCATTAATGAGAACATAAGACAGGACTGTAGCAATCAGAATCTTGAAAGATAAATTATTGTAGTTTCATAGCAGTGCTGAGTTATTGTAATGACTAGGAGGATGTTGAGATGTTTCAGAAAAGGTTTTGAAGATTAACATTGAGGTTTAAATGATAGTACTACTAGAATTTTGTATTGAATTTAAAGATAATGCTGATATCCAAGATAGCCTGTTAGCATTTAGTTTAGAAGTGATTTTTTGCTACATGTATCTAGCCTTGCAAGAAAATTTATTGGTTAATATCATCGATAATACTAAGCATGGGATTGGGCCCAGTTAGAGTTTTAATATCTTAATATATATTAACCATTGACTGAAATTGTGTAGTGTTCTAATCCATATGTATCATATATAATGTTCATTAAACCTTTGTTTTCTTTAATCTAATCAAGTTGTCTGTGTGTGGAATCTGATGCACCGCTTATAAAAAGATTAATGAGAACCTCAGCGGGGAATTAAGGAATGAGACCTTGGCCATGCCTGCAGATTTAGGATATCACTTGTGTTCTTTCCTGAGATCATCTCACTTTTATTATAACTTATAAAATTCATTAGTCCTAAGAGGTGCAGTCCCAAAATATAAATATCTTGGAATTTCTTGAGAAGCTGATCTCAGGACTTTGAGACAACAGGATTGACTCCCCCCAGAGCCAATTCTCTTGTTAACCAGAGACATCACGTGTTATCAAGAAAGGGTCTTATCGATATTGTTATATAAAATCACAAGGTTCCGTTAAGGGAAAGAAGGAGATATAACAACACTAAATGCTAACAAGCTAATTCAGTAATGGTCAGAACTATAAAAAATCCAAGTTCACATTACAAATGTTAGGCATGTCATCTGCATGCATTGCTTTTCAGGGATTATTAGAATAACTAAGATTGCAATATTACAAGACCGATATAGTATTTAGACTTGTAAGAAAGCTTTTGCAAATTCAAGTTCTGACTTCAACTCCTGTTAAGGCTTTCATATAAGCTATGGTTAAATTGGTGGCAAATGTGTCAATCAATATGAGAGTTGATTTTTGATAATTAATATTGCTCATAGTTTGTATAGTATCAGTATTTAGAACTGATTTATGTTGCATAAGGCATTTTAGTCATTTAGTTCATATTATGACAATAAACCATTATAAATTATATTCATTATATTAATTCATCAAATTATATTACTCACCTTTGCAACGAGTTGCCCATGAATGTACTACGTACTAGGATCACTTGCATTGGCTAACGCTAGTGTTCGCCGATACTTTATAGTTTTCTATATTCGGCAAGAAACTCTCTGATTCCAATCTTTGAGTTTCTTATTCGGTTTTAAAACTATGTGGGATTTAGTATCCCCTTAATTTTAGTAATGTTTTCATTGCCGAAATGAAGCTTATTAGCTCTTTATACTTAAGTAACTTAATGGTTGCACCTACTTGGAAAACTCGTTCGCAGAGTATATAAGTTCTTTTCGCTATACACTTCGGTATTATAATTAGGTCTAGCTACTCACTGATGAAGCCTCAAAAAAGGCTGAAACCGGTCTGGGTAGTGACCTCCTTCCATAATGTAATAACAGCATACATTTCCTAGGAAATGTGTTTTTACATTATGGAAAACATTATGGAAAATACCTAAGAATAGCGATCTGAACTTTACTCACCTTTGCAACGAGTTGCCCATGAATGTACTACGTACTAGGATCACTTGCATTGGCTAACGCTAGTGTTCGCCGATACTTTATAGTTTTCTATATTCGGCAAGAAACTCTCTGATTCCAATCTTTGAGTTTCTTATTCGGTTTTAAAACTATGTGGGATTTAGTATCCCCTTAATTTTAGTAATAAATTATATGCCTTTTAAGACTAACAAAACTTAGGCACACGTGAACAAAACTTTATGTTCACGCAGCCTTTCAAGGTTTGTCTTGAATTAAAAATCTAGCATTTTTATATATGCAACACAGTAGATATAGAAGTAAACACTTTAATGTCAGCATTATACCTCTGTTTACTGTAGTAGATAAGAGTGCAAAATATCCTAGCGTCTTCTTGGTTCAGCCATAGATAGGTAAGTAGTTCTGCTGTTTACGGCAAACAATGGTTTCGCAGATCCTTGGCAGCCAAGTTGCTTGAAATAAGAGTATTCTATAATACATCTTGATTTCCTAAAAAAGTTTCACTCTTGAGATGAACAAATATTATAATTGTTTACAACTCACTAGATATTGAGATGAAGTAAAATTAGCATTTAATTCTGTCCCTACTATATTTGTTAAAGTTTTTCATTTTTGTTTGCTATGTCTTTGCTTGTAAATAGCACTCTGCATCTCTGATTGTTTGTTAGAATTATTCATGCAAAAGCTAGATCAAAGCTTACATGCTATAGAAGCATTTTTACTGGAGACAAAAGAGAACCCAAGAATTAAACTGCTGTAATGATGACTGACAAGTTTTGATATTTTCTTCAGGTTATAAGTACGAATTACAAAATGCAGAGAATACGGTTTAAAATTAAACTTCTTAAACATTTAAAAAAAAAAAGAATAAATATGTTGCAAACAACATTTGTCACCTGCTCTCTCTCATTGACTGTCGGCATTATTAAAGCTTATAGTATTTAGAGATCTGACTATACATCGTGCAAAATTAAATCTTGGTGCCTTATGAGGAAACCATATGAATGAATTGCTTCAGTCAATTGTCTAATTGTTACAGTAAGAAATTTTCTTGGCACCTTGTGGCTGCATTCCACTTCATGTTGCTATGAGTAGAAGCAAGTTACAAGATGTGGCCTGATTTATCATTCCACCTGAGAAACGTTAATACTTTTTTTTTTTCTTTCAAAAATTTCTCTTAATCTGAGTGGTGTAAGGCAGTCAAGAAAAATATTTTATAAACTCCTGGGTACATCTAGAAGGAAACTTACCTTTCTGAGACCTGAAAACACTCCAATTATAGTCTGCCAATGTTATATTTCACATCAGCATTTGAGTGTGGAGGTCTGTTTGTGTATAGGAGTTTATGAATTGAGTTTCTAGAATAGCCTTTGAGGATATATGGGGAACAAGTTCTTTGTTCCTTTTATACTTCTCTCATGAGATGTTAACCATTTCCTTTTTAACAGTATTGATGATTCCAAATTTTTGAGCAAGGTGGTGTAAGAATTTAGCATGAAGCATCCTGTTGAGTGGGTTTACAATAGATCTCAAGATAATAATTAAAGACTTATTTTGTAAGCTAGCCAAGTAAATAATAGTTTAATATTCAACGTTTCACTAATATCTGTCAGCATTTTCAAAGGAATACACTGGTAGGCGATAGAAAGTAACAAAAACTAGGAAACTAACCGACAATTCTAAAAATTATATAAAGTTATCACTGAACGTGAAACAGTGATATGATATGCGTGTCACAAGTACAACATTTCATTTGTTGAGATATTTAATGTAATTTTCGTGAAAGTTCATTTCTTTTTTGGTTAAATGATCTGATTAGTTTTCCATATATCTGGTAAGATTAGGCCTTGATTCTTATTTAAGTTACCTGTTGAACGGGCGACTGTAGCAGCTTTCTTTGAAAGTTCTGGAATGGTAGTTCTCTTCTATGTAGGGCATATGACTCATATCCCATTCAATATTATGGTTGGTAGAGACAAAGTGGGAAGAAAGGCCTGATATATCATGTCTATTATTCCTAACATAGCCTATGTGTTCCTTCTTTCTTGTTTCAAAACTTCTTGATGTCTGTCCGATGTAATTGATACCACATAAACAGGGTATGCTATAAACTCCAGAGTATTTGTAGACAGGATGGTTATCTTTCAGTGATCTTATAAAGTTTTTTGTATGGTCTCAATGGGTTTGAAGGTTACTCTGATATTATAAGGTTTTAGAAGAAGAGCTAATTTTTTGGATATGGTACTAACAAATGGAATTGTTATAGAGCTGATGTATTGGGTTGCATCTCGTTTCTTTGCTGTGTCACTAAAGAGAATCTTGTTGATGATTCTTGTAGGGTAAGCCATTTAGAGATAGATCTCTGGATATTTTCATTAATTTTTCTTGTAAGTCGCCAGGGTCTGTGGTACGTTGAATAGCTCTTTTTTTGAGCATATGGATGATGCTGAGTTTCTTCGATATGTAGTGACGAGTTCGAAATAGAGGTAGCGTCCGGTGTTAGTAGGTTTTCTATATACTGACAGCTTGATGCTACTCAGTTTGTTTCTTAATAGGGACGTCCAAGAATGGAAGTTTATTATCTTTTTCAAATTCCAATGTGAACTTGGTTGTGTTGTGGAAGCAATTAATTTTGTTTAGATAATCTATTAGATCTTCCTTTTTTGTGATTCCAAATGATGAAGATGTTGTCAACATACCTAAACCATGTGGTTGGTTTAGGGGTAATTTGGGATAAGATATGAGTTCCCAAATTTTCTAAGAATAGGTCGGCACAAGAAGAAGAGAGAGGATTGCCCATGGCTAAACCAGTCAGTTGTTTGTAGTAGGTTTTTTGCCATGTAAAGTAATTCGAAGTTAAGCAATGCTTGAACAACTTGGTGATGTTTGGTGGGAACAAGTTTTCTAAGATGTCGATGACTTCTGAAACTGGGATATTTGTGAACAGAGCTGTGACATCCAGGCTAGCCAGAATATTATCATCAGAGATACGGACGTTTTTAATATGAGTCATATGCCCTACATAGAAGAGAACTACCATTCCAGAACTTTCAAAGAAGCTGCTACAGTCACCCGTTCAACAGGTAACTTAAATAAGAATCAAGGTGTAATCTTACCAGATATATGGAAAACTCTAATCAGATCATTTAACCAAACTTGCATGAAAATTACATTAAATATCTCAACAAATAAAATGTTGTACTTGTGACACGCGTATCATATCACTGTTTCACGTTCAGTGATAACTTTATATAATTTTTAGAATTGTCGGTTAGTTTCCTAGTTTTTGTTACTTTCTATCGCCTACCAGTGTATTCCTTTGAAAATGCTGACAGATATTAGTCAGTGAAACGTTGGATATTAAACTATTATTTACTTTGCTAGCTTACAAAATAAGTCTTTAATTATTAATACTAGTGGTTAAGAAAAAGGTCATCAGATCTCTAGATTGTCTGAGTTCTGTTTTTTTTTTTTGTGTGTGTGTGTGTGTGTGTGTTAATCAAGATATCCAAAAAAAGATAATCCATTGTTATTTTCCAAATCCATGGTAAATTTTATTATTTGATGTCACAAGTTTGAGAGAGAGGGGGGGAAATTGCTAGAGTCTGAAATACTGTCCTTCTGGGTAATAAAATTATCATCTATATAGACTAACTTGGTAATAGATTTTATACAAAAGGGTTTATACAAAAACCAGTTTTCGAATTCTACTATTTCCAAAAAAAAAAAAAAAAAAAAACGGTTAAACCGGTTTTCGAATTTTTACAAAAAAAAAAAATTATATATATATATATATACACAAATCAAACAGTAAAAAAATTTTAAAATTTAAAAAATTTTCAGTTTATTTAATATTTATGGAACTAAAAAAATATAAAATAAAATATACTCCATGCAAGACCAAACGAAAAAAAAAACTTAAATCAGTATAAAATATAAATTTTTATTTCATTTATTAATTTGTACTGATTTAAGTTTCAGGAAATATGATTTCAAAAAACATAAAATGTCCACTGAACGATTACTTAATCTTGTTCTTATTCTAGATATAAATCTGCCTGAAATAGAAAATACTCTTTCACTGGCTACTGAACTTGGTTTTATCGTTTTCAGGGTATCAAATAATAAATCTAAATTCTTTGTTATATTTTATTGGTTGCCTCAAATACTGAAACTTCAGCTTTCAGTGTCTTTGAATTTGATATTATTTCTTCAGGTTCCTCAAGAAACATATGAATTGATTTTTCCATGGCTTCTTTTAGAGCCCCTGATTAATAGATTTTCCATCTCCGATACATTCATCATCGGAATCTGTTTCCATACAAGAATTTGGATATATTCTAGATAATATTTTTCCAGATAACTTAATAATATCGAGTTTTGAAACTAGTGGAAATGCACTAGATTTCTTTATTGAAATGTTTTGTGGATTTTGCAAATATAGCAAAAGGGTTACCAATTTAACTTGTCTTCTTTCTTGAATTCATACTTCTAAAGCATTGAATAATTTGTAACTAATTTCAGTCGTTAAATTTTTTTAGTCCATTTAACAGAAATTCAAATATTCCTTCACTTGTTAATAAATTGGCATCTCACCGCCCTAAGGCCTCGGCTGCTAGACATACTGGTTCCAACACTTTAAGAAGTTCCATGATTTTAGGATATTGAGCTTCATTCCACATATGAGAAGCACCAATATCATTCAAAGCTAAAACAACACATTCTTTTAATGTTATAAATCTTTCACTCATGGCCTTTATCATTCAAAGCTAAAACAACACATTCTTTTAATGTTATAAATCTTTCACTCATGGCCTTTAAACTATTCCATCTCGTTTACCAGTCAAGAATCAGACTTAATTCCTTTCCTTTTTCTTGTTTTACATAATTTTGAAGGATGCTATCTCTTATTGGAGATTTTCTAAAAACTTTTTCAGATTATTTTGTAATTGTCAGACAACATAGGGAATCCACAGTCATTATCTAGATCAAGAGAATTTAAAAAATACTTGCCATAGTCATCTTCACACTCTACGTCATCTTCCGATTCCACAGCTGCCGCATAGAATAGCATAATAGAATGTGTTTGTGGATTTGCATGTCAAACATTCGCCTGACTCAAGAAGATTAGTTTTACTACAATATGCTTGTGCCTGAGGCAATTTCAAATCAAAATGTTGACATTTTTAATTAAATAATTAATTAATTTTTACATATTAATTCTAGAATCTAAAACTGGGTTTTTAGATTCTAGATTCAAACATTCGCCTGACTCAAGAAGATTAGTTTTACTGAAATATGCTTGTGCCTGAGGCAATTTCAAATCAAAATGTTGATGTTTTTAATTAAATAATTAATTAATTTTTACATATTAATTCTAGAATCTAAAACTGGTTTTTAAAAACCGACAAACCCTACTTGGAAAGAAGTCAACAGACGCCATAGTGTAAGGAACAAACAACCATTTCTGCCTTAATAAGATATAGGAGCTCCTTTCGTTCGATGACTGCATCAATCCTACAGGGCATACTTTCCACAAGCATATGATAGCAATCAATAGGAATTTTGGACTATTCTTCCTTGTAGACATGTAATGAGGGCCTGGATTGTTGTGGGATGGACATCCCTTGACCTCACCCGACTCTCCAGTTCACTTCACAGATAATCAGTAGGGTTGAGATCAGTGCTCTATGGAGGCCAGTCAAGTGTGGTGACATTCATGTCTACAAACCACACAGTTACAGCAGCAGCCATAAGCCAGACATGGTGCATTATCTTGCGGAGAGAGAGAGACAGTGGTCAGTTCCGTAGGAAGTATTACATTGTCCAGAATACTCTGTCTGAGACCAAACTAGGATATACCATCACACCGCCACCACCGAATTTCATAGTTGGTGTGATGCACTCCACACTCTCCCCTGTCCATTATGCTCAGTATAGAGGGTGTAGTGTGATTCCACATCCCACTATACATACTCTTTGCACCACTAAAGACAAAATTGCATGTTGGTTTGGGTAATGTGGGTATTGCATATTTCAGACCTATCATGGAATTGTGAGCCTCAGATCTGAATGTTTCTGCAGATTCATGCTCCAGTCGATGTCCAGAACTCTGCATTTCAACATGTCAGCCAACGAAAGGCTTTTTTTACATATTATCCTCCATAGCACTGTACAGTCACGTTCAATGAATGAGTGAGTTCAGTTCACTGATTGCTTACCTGGGATGGCCCAATTTGTCAACAATTTGCTGAACAGATTAGGCCTGCAACATGGCATCCTATCACAATCCCTATTCCAAACTCCATCAGTTCCCTTCTCACAGCCATTTTGCTTGGACCTAGTTGCACTGACCTGGGAACATTATATTCCTCCAATTTATACCGGCTACAAACTTGTGACTGATTTTAAGGCATGATGCTCCTTCCCTATGGGGGTATCCATTGACTTCTTTCCAAGCAGTGTATCACCACCAAATGAATTTACCAGAATTTCTCTTAATTTATGAAATTCATTCCTTTTTAACACTCTCCTCATACATAGTAGATTTTGCAAAAAAACTCCTTAAAAATTAATTAAAATGTCTTCTGAATAATAAATTACAAAATAATCAAAATATCTACAGGTCGTAAATAGTTATGTTACATAATCCTGCCTGAGAAACTAGTGTTATTAAAATTTTAAAAGGAGCATGTAGGTACTGACAGTTTGGGAAACACTGCTAAACTCTTTATTTTATTATTTAGAACAGTGTTTTCCAAACTGTCAGTACCTACATACTCTTTTTAAAATTTTAATAACACTAGTTTCTCAGGTAAATGCAGTCTGGGAGAGGTTTATATGTAAGAAGCAATTTTAAAAAATAAATTTTAATTTTAAAAGTTGAGTGAGATGAAGCTTTTTTTTTAAGCCACAGATGGAATCTCCATACCAAGAAGATTCCCTCTCCCACAAGCACACAATACCAAGTAGAAACAAAACCCACATGGGTGCTGAATCAATCACTAAAGTCCATTAAAATTTAAGATATGAATGATTCTGACTATGTTGTTCAAACTATTTTAGTTTAAACTTTTATTGCATAAAGTTGTTACATAATCCTGTCATCAACATGACATTGCCCTAACGAATGTCAGTCAATACATTCTGCTTAAATATTGTCTTACATTTGTTAGTTATCATCATCAAATTCCTGATATACGCTCATGAGCAGTTGAATTAGATACCTGCCGTGTTGGCAAAATGGTGCTATGGCGAATGGAATAGTGCCACGTTGCACGTGATGGGGATGTCGTCAGACCTTATGCTAACCATCTGAGTAATAGTCGAGCACAGAATTGGGAAGACTCGAGATCTCAGTGAATTCGATCGGAGCCAGAAGTATGGTGCAGTGGACTTTTCACGGACCACTGTGTCAAGAGCGTACCGTGAGTACATGGAATCGGGTAAAACTGCCAGGGAAAACTGCTGTGGTGTACAACGTGTCGATGTCAGGGGACGCCATCGGCTAGCTCGGATGGTAACAGTGGATAGACGTGCCGCAGATCACTCTCGTCGATTCAATTCTGGACAACAACAACCTGTGAGCAGCCACACCATCCAGAACCATCTCCTCACTATGGGGTACAGAACCCACCTCCTGACTAGGGTACCTCTGCTCACCAAACGTCAGAAGGCACAATGATTAGCATGGGTGCAGGCCGCCATTGGACCCTAGACGCATGGAAAAAGGTCACCTGGACTGATGAGTCGAGGTGCATGGCGATGGCGGGGTACGAGTGTGTCACTAAGCACCTGAAGCGATGGATCCCTCGTGCCAGCAGAGTACAGTTCAGGCCGGTGGTTGTGGTATCCTCGTATGGGGACTGTTTATATGGGATGAAATGGGTCCCCTGGTACTATCTACCATCATCCCTCTATCGTTCACCAGGGACCTGCTGTCAGATCATGTGCACCCATTTCTGTGCCTACAGCACCCTGCAGGAGACCTGTACCTACAGCAATGCACCAGTCCACTGCTCTCGAATTGTGGCCGAGTGGGTGGATGACCACTCCACGGAAATGAGCATGCTTGGCTGCCCCCCCCCCCCAAGGTCCCCTGACCTCAATCCTATTGAACACATCTGGGATGCTGTCGAGATATATGCACCCTGGACCCTGCTCCGACCAATCTCCGTGCATTGTGGGAGGCTGTGCAGCGGTCATGGATCAGTTTGACTCCCCAACGCTTCCAGTGCCTTGTGGAGTCCATGCCACACCGCATCATTGCCGTCATCAAAGCGAAAGGGGGGGTGGTGCTACCTGCTACTAGGCAGGTATCTCTAATTCAACTACTCACGAGTGTATATACCCTCAAGGGGGGGGGGTGTACAGGATATGATAGTACTACATGATAAATTACATCATTACTAACTTCCTGTCTATCATTTTCCTCCAAATCAGTCAAGACTATCACATCTTATATTTCTATCTTCAAGGCACTTTTTATTGTATCCATCCACCTGTATCTTGGTCTTCCTCTCAGTCTTTTTCCTGCCAACCTGGCAAAGAACACTTGTTTTGCTAATCTTTCCTCTCTGATTCTGTTTAAGTGACAATACCACCTGAGATTAGCTCTGCTAACACATTCCGGGATGCTGACAATGTCAAGTTCTTTCCTAATATCCTCATTGTTAATGTGATATTGCAATGATGCCCCTAATCTTTCTCAGGACTTATATCTGTGATCTCTAGTCTTTGGTCAAGTGTTTAACTTCTGATCCAACTCTCAGATCTGTACGTTAAAATTGGTTTGAACACTATCTTGTATACGGCTAATTTCTCTCTTAGCTCATATACATTTATTCAATTGACTCCCTGCCATACCAGTTTTGTTGATTCTGTTGTCTATTTCCATATTTAATTTACCATCTTCACTAAAAATTGTGCCTAAATAGCTGAAATGTTTTACTTGTCCTATAGGTTCTCCATTCACAATGCAATTGATATTTTGAATGTTTCTGCCTATTTTCATTGTGTTTGTCTTGTTACTGCTGACCTTCATACCATATCTATTACAACAGTTATTCAATTTAGTCATTAAATCTTGCAAACTTGTAGCATATTTATTTAGAAGTATAACATCATCTGCATAAAGCAAATAGCTGGCATTAACACCTCCAATTTTGATATCAGGTTTAATACCTCTCCTTCATAATGTGATCCATATAGATAATGAATAAGAGAGGGGATAATCTACATCCTTGTCTGACACCAGATTTAACGTACAACTCAAATAAGGACTAAGTATCTTCTTCTCTCTTCCATCATCTATGTGGATGATGATGAGGCCGAATGAACTCTTTCCACTTCTGTCCTGGGAGAGTCCAAACAATTCTGTCCAGTTTGGTTGCTTGTTGTGATTTGGTTTTCAGGTCCTCTTTTATTTTGTCTATCCATCTAATTCTGGGCTGTCCTTTGGATCTTTTACCTTCTATCATTGTATTCAGGGCTTTAGATGGTAGTCTTTCTGTTCCCATTCTGGTCACATGGCCAAACCATTGCAGTTCTTGGATTTTGTCTATTATTGTCGTTTCCTTATGTCTTCATTTCTTAGTCAATCCACCAGAGATACTCCAAGTAATCTTCTTAGCCAACCCATTTCAGTAACTAATAATTTTTTCTCTTCAGCCTTTTTGAGATTCCAGCATTCACTTCCAGAGAGGAGTATTGTTTCATAGATTTTTACTTTTGTTACTTGTTTAATGTCTCTTGACTTCCATATTTTATTAAGTCTTCTAAAAGTTTAGGATGCTTGACTGATTCGTCTGTTTATATCTTTTAGAATTTCACCATTGTACTCAATAACTCCTCCAAGGTTAGATGAAGTGTTCTACCTGCTCTAGATTCTTACTATCAATTTCAATTTTCAGATTGGTGGTGCTTTTTCCTATTTGCATAATTTATGTTTAATCCACATTTTATACATTCCTCCTTTATTTTATCAGAAATTCACTGTAGATTTTCTTCTGTGCTTGCAAGTAATGTAATGTCGTCTGCAAATTTTAAATTTGTCACATTTTTCCCATATATTTAGATTCCGGAGTCTTCATTGTTTATGGCCTTACCGATTGCTTCTTCCAGTGTAAGATTGAACAGGTCTGGTGACAGATTGCAGCCCTGATTGGTTCTCTGCATTCCTTTAAAGCTGTGCGGAGTTATATAACTTTGATCCTTAAGCACCCCCTGTTTTTAGTTATTTTTATTATTTATTGTAAAATTAATTATAGAATAGACTTGCACTTGACTATGACAATACGGAGGCAAAAATATAAAAGTTAAATGATAAAAAACAAGTAATCAAAATTTTAAAGAAGTGCCTTGTACCCTCTGAAGACCTTTTGTACCCCCCCCCCCATGGTGGATGTTTACCACCCTTTGGGAAATACTGATTTAGAAAATGGGAAAATTAACATCGTAGAAGATCATCATGCGTATCAAGGATTTAGGCCTAGCATAGCCTGTTCCAGCCTTAGAAAAGTCATCGTTTGAGGACATCCTGGTTTTCTTTTTCCTAATGGCTTGTTTTGGTAATCTTTCTGTTTTTCATCTTTGAACGTGTTCCATTTATCTTTATATTTTTTTAATTTTTTCTGTTACTGGTTCTTGGTTTAATTCTTTCATAATTTCTTCATTTCTTTTGTGATCAAATAGGGTATACTTTGCAGTTTTTCTCATAAACTTCATTTCTGCTGTTATTAATCTTTGTCTTTTTGTTTTATTGTCCAGATTTTGCTTCCATAGTCTGGTTTGTTTTTGAACTAGGTTTGGTTTAAATATAGAGTTAATTACACCTGTTATTTTTAAATATATTGCAATTTTTACGTTTATATGTGATCATACATCCGAGGTAGTTAAATGAATTCACCTGTTCTAAGATCTTGTTATCTATTACTATTTTAGTTCTTGCTGGATCTTGTCCTTTAATTTTTGATTTTTCTGTTGATATTATCATATCATAATCTTTGGCTATCTCATTTAGATCTAAAATAGCTTTCTGTAAGTTATCTTCAGAATTTGGTCGACGGTAAAAAGGGGTGTGTTTAAGTTCACCATAGGAGAAAGTTTAATTCTTTGATGTAAATTTTTATTCCATTTTATTTAGTGTTTCACTATGCTCCATGTGTAAAAACAAATTTTTCATATGTATTTTATTTATTAACAAAGTACACACTGTGTGTGCACACGTGCATGTATAAACATGAAATAAAATTATATTAACACTTTTACTCACCCACACACATTCGTGACCTTAAAACATTGGTCCTTCTGGCATTAAATACAAAATATACTAAGGCAGAAATTAGCATATTTTAGTCAGAGACTCAATGAACCTAAGTTCTCTGTTAGTAATACTAACAGAGAACTTGGCAAAACTTGTTTTGGAAAGGCAAAACAGAAGTTCCTAATCAATCCTCAAGGGAAATAATATAGCAAGTTTCCTTACATGCAATCACACAAGAAATTGATAACTTCAATTTCTATTTAAAACAAGTACCAAAAAAAAAAACATGAATAGCTTATCTCATACATTTCAATTATCCAGCAGTGAAACGAAATAAGACTATTAAGTTCCACAAACAGAATACCTTTCTCTCTAAAATTACAACAGTGAAGATACATTAACTTCTTAATAAGAACTTGAATAATGAGGAATCCACAAAAGCAAGTATTTATTTCTTAAAGGAATCATTCACAACTCTCCCTTTTTGTTTTCTGTCCATTCCATTTTTTTAAGTCCATCAGTAACACTTGCACTGTAATCTCTGAATGATATCATGGCAGCCAGTTACTCAAATATGGCCTTACCTTTACTAAGGTAGGGTCATGTTTGAGTAACTTGCTCACATTTATAATAATGTTACCCATGGTTGAGTTAGACAAGAGGAATGGATATACCATGGCAGCTCTGGAATTGGATTATAAAGTCTGGATATGAGAATGGCTGGCTGACTGACAGGTATCAAAAAGTGGTGTATGCAAATCAGCAAGAATTATGATGACCAGTTGTATACTCTAGGAATTGGTTTTTGCTTCATTGTTGTTCAGTTTGTATTAATGTTATTGGAGACAAAGCTATTTGCTGACGATAGAAATAATAGGCAAAGGTAATTAGGTATGTGACTGACATATAGCGCTTGAACTTTTAATAGGCTGGAATTATTGAGTGAAAATGCAGACCAGTTCGATATTAGTAAATCTCAGCAAAGATTCTCCCTGGTTAGGGGGGTTAACTTGTACGGATAAGTCATTATTCCTCTTTATTAAAGCCTTGATATAATCGTACTTGTACTCTTATATGCACACCTTTTCTCTTGGTTTTTGAGGTGGAGGAGAGATTGATATCAAACGGGGAAAAAGAAGGGTGATATTATAGAGACTTTATAACCTTATGAAAATCTATATAGGATACTGAAATGAAATTTTTCATCTATCAATGAGCATGTGGCCTTCCTTGATGAGTCCCTGGAGGTTTCTAATAATAATTTTCAAAGTCTTAAAAATTATTATTGGGTATAATTGAATTCAGGCACTGAATAAAATTTATTCAGTGCCTGAATTCATGGAAAAGAAATCCTTCTAGTGAGTTTTTTGAAAGGTGCATGCATGGGTCGTCTTTTCAGTAAACCAAAGTATGTGCTGACCTACCTTGTGAAAGACAATAAGAACAATTATGTGAATTTATCATCTCTTTACTTATTTAGAAACTGTATTCTGTGATGCCCACCAGCAGAGGTTGGTTGATTGGTAGAGTCTCTGCTACTAATGGCTCACACAAGAAGTTAAACAAGTCTGAGCGCAGCCACCTCCTTACTATACTGACTGTATTTCTTATTAGATAGTTTGCTCTGTACTAGAGATTGTAAATTAGTTTTTAATTTAAACGTATTTACTATTTCTAGTGCTTGAAGGTCAGATTAGTGTTTGGTTTCTGCATTTGTGTTTTGATCAGTAAGTCTTATTCATTTCGCTAGTAGTCAAAAATGTAAACGTGCTCTTGCAACTTATTACATATTGGACAAATCAAGTATTCCTGATAAGTAATTAGTCACACACTGCATTTTTCACAATTCCACGCCTACCGATTCTCTGCACTTATTTTATTAAATGTGCCTTAAATTACTCTCTTCATCTATGTTATGTGTATTTGTTTTCCATGTAAATTAGGCATTTAACAACCTTATTCCTACTGGATTTACCTCTATTACAGTTTAAAATATTCACCAGTTACAGCTCTAGACCTGATGTGAGAGAAAATTTTCGGATCTTATTATCGAAAGCAGTTTTTTTTTTTTAGCTTAGTGGAAGTTATTTTTTTATGAGATTTTGAATACCTTCAAGTTGCCAGTCACATTGTGTCCAGAGCCCTCATTCTTTTCTACTTTTAAAAATTTAATTATTCTTAGATGTAATGCCAGTCAAATGACACCAAATTATTTTCATGTTAATGTGAATTTTGGTAACCTGGGTAGCTGAAAGAAAAAAGCTTATCAGAAGTTTGGTGTCATTTATATGATGAGTTAACATATATTCATACTTTTAAGTGTTTTGTACAAAGCTCTAATCCAGCAATACATGATATTGGTACTTGGATATGGAAATATGATCTCTAACCTTCAGTTAGCTCTTGCTGATGACAAAGATCACACTAAGAGATAGTAAGCTCCTGCTGGCCACTAGTTGCTACAGCTGAGGTTTGGCTCAGTATTGTACTCAGTACTACTCTGAGTAGTGACTCACTTTGTCTGGACGATTTCAATCGAAGGTGAGTTAGCCAATCTCATACGGAGGTAGCAGGGTTTTTCATCCCGCATACAGACAAATCGGCCCTTCAGAACACACGCAATTTACAGACAAAAAATACTAGTTGTGGTTGGTAGTGGGCGGTAGATGGAGATGATTCGTAGTAGAGGTTCGGTGTAGTGGTTGAGACAGTTGTAGGTGTCCTCCCGCGATGAGTCTTTGGACTCCTTGGAGGTGTCACGAATAATAATAATACACAGGATTATACACACGTGATAAGGGATAGTATGCATTATGTGATACAAGGACAGTTTGACTTCACATCTTGTAGTTTGATCACAAAGATATTTCATATGCAAATTTGTTTAAAATAATGATGAAAACAAAGAATACTGTTTCCCAGCAGCAGCAAAAAACTAAGCACCATCTCCACTCTAAAGTATTGTAATATATTGATACACCATTTTGTTCCTCATATATTGAAATATGACTTCTGGCATGTATAAGTTGTCTGCAATATAAAGTAATTCCATTCTTTGAATATTTAGAGAGATTATGCTTTTCTTTGGTAACAGATAGTCTTCAGTTTTGAAGAGTGTTAGTATTCCCTGACTTCTAATTTATATTTTAATAAATTTTGAAGTATTTATTTTTTTATTTTGTATGGGCTTTCTTCCCCCGTCTCTTTTTTTTTTGGGGGGGGGGGTAAACCTCCTGATGAGGGATTAAATATATATTAAATATTTGATCTATTAAATAATAGATTAAATATAATTGAAGCCTTTGGCTCTTCATATATTTAGTAATTAAATATATATATATATTTTTATGACTGTAGATCCATGTGTGTTCACTGGGCCAGTTTGCCTGTTCTGAGGGATGAAAAGCCCTTTATCTCTATATAAGACCTGCTAACTCACCTTTGGTTGAAAGAGACCAGATAAAGGTTCCTCACGTTATAGTCGGGAATCGACTCAGGTCTTTTCGACTGAAGGACTTCATCTATATGAAAACAAAGAATACTGTTTCCCAGCAGCAGCAAAAAACTAAGCACCATCTCCACTCTATGGAAGCTCTTTTTTTTAGAAGTATATGTTGTTTTGTTGCTACAGGAATAACACATCAATATCAAATATTGTAGGTCATATAAAACAAAGATTCTTGTTAGAATTGTTTGAAAAACTTTTAATAAAGAACTTTATTTTGGAAACATGTTTTGTATAGCAGATAAATTTTTATTTTTTTTATTGAACAATACTTCGTCTGTTTTTACACATGCAAGCATCAGTATTCTGATGAAATTTTGTACCTGGATAAACTTATAATCACCGTAACTGGATAATTAAAGCCATAGTTATGATGCAATGTTGATATTGATACTCAAGGAAGTATTTATTAAAGTTTCTTTTAATTAATATTCCAGTATACGTTGAAAATTCCTTAAATAATTTAATAGTCCTGTATTGCCAATGTATAAGCCTTTCTACAAGAATTACTCTGTTATTTATTAACAAATGGAATATATAAAAAATTTCTTGCTTATGTAACATTTTTCTTTCTTTTTAAATAGGGGAAGAAGTCGCAGCAGGCCATATAAGTATTTATCCAAGCTGGGGATTTTTACACAACGATAATTTTAAAAATGTACTGAATGCCAAATGTTTAGAATAATATCAAGTTTTGTTGCAATCATGTTTTTTTTTTTATCCTTGTAAAAATTAAATCGATTTTCTTAAACGTTATTTATGAAAGCTCAACCTTCACAGAATGCAACACAGTCCCTTCATATGTTTTACTTGCCCAACTCAAAAAATATTTCACCTTACATATACAAAACTTAGAATTAAGACAATTCATTTTCTCAGCATTCTCATTTACCTCTACTTTTTACAAGTAATTGTTGTATTCAAATGACAGTTATCCAATAAATGGAAAACGTTTTAATTTAGGATGCACAACTCAAATTGTGTAACGTAATTTTTCATAAGTACTGAACTATAGTATTACTGCAAGCTGCATTTTTGGATATATGGTCTCTAGGGTTGGACAAGATAAAAAATTACTGCATATTTAAGTTCATTTTTACTATTAGCTTCTTAATAGTTTTCTTTCAAATCAGATCTTATATTTCACTGTTATAAAACAGTGCCTGTATGTTTTTTTAATCTTCATTTTTAACATGATACTGCTAACTAATGCCATCTATTCACTCCTGTTTTTCTCTGAATTCATATTATATCATAGTTGAATGAAATAAAGGCAGTACATAAAAATAATTAAATAATTTAACAGAAACCCATAAACCAAATAACCCTCTTTGATCTATGATAGATTTAACTAATTTCACCATCCCCCTTCACATTAGACAAACAGTAAAACTATTAATGCACCTTCCTCCTTGGCCACACCTTTTCTTAAAAAATTCCTCTACTCCATGTTACTGAAGAATAAAATATACAGATATGAGAATTCTACTCTACTCAACGTTCCATTTTTGACATGGAATAATTTAAAAACTGTGAATGACAGCTACTCTTAAACCTTTTATCTTATTGTAGAAAGTTTCACTTGGTTATAAATTAAATTTAAAATGATGAAAAATTATATTCTTGTTTAATCCTTTATTCTATAAGCAAACAAACTATAAGCAATTAATTAACATTAACAGCATTTAACTATAAGGAAACAAAGAATGCACATGAAGTTCATGACTAGGCTAATTGTATATAGAGGCTGATGACTTTACATTGTCTTAGTATCCCATAATGCAGAGCACACTGTTAGATGTGTATAATGCTATGCATTATAAGAAGGGCCACTCTCCAGACCTAGAAGAGATACCAAGGTTCTTCAAGTAATGGAGAAGTCATATACATCATAAATGTACATCCCATGTTGCAAGTGAATGTAGCAGTAGTTTTAAACAGCGCTGAAAAAAGTGTTTTTAATTTGTGTGTAGTGTCGCAAATTGTGTTGCATTTTTTTTTCAGTATGGATACAAATGGTTTTGTCGTTTATATTGTTTGTTGTACTACTTTACTTCTAAAGATGGTGTCCATAAAGAAACGTAGCACGGAAGGCTTCTGTATGAAAGTCCGGCTTTGCCTTGGATTTTTCCAAGTGGATGCGTTGTGAAAACTGCTATATATGTATGCGTCGAAAAATGTGAAAAGTGCCTGGATAGAGCAATTGGAAATGGGAGTAAATGTTGGGATCATAGTAGAAGAGCTTCAGCAGGAGTTACTGAAAATGAAAAGCGAACTAAAGAAGAGACTGGCTGATGATAAGGAGAAGTTAATGTTATAAAGAAAGAATCAAAGGATAGTCCAATATCAGTGTATAGGGACTCAATCGTTAGAGGTGTGACTACTAATAAAGTGCACAAAACATGCTTTCCTAGTGGAACAATGAAGCAAACCACTGATGTTGCAAAAAAGGAAATACCGGGCATCAAAATTAGTGGTGGCCGCAAGCACAAATGATGTAGTTGGAGAGAAGAAGAATGTTGATAGAAACTTGAGGCAGTTGTTGCAGCAGGTAAAGAAAAATATTGTTGTGAAAGTCGTAGGCATGCTACCCAGATATGATAACAGTGAATCGAAAAGGAGAGCAGAGATAATGAATAGTAAGATGGCAGAGTTGTGTGAGGCAAAGGGAGTTCAATTGGTAAATCTGTGCAGTGTTGGGCACCGATGCTGAACAGGAGAGCACGAGGAAAAACTGGAATTCAAAGAGAAAAAATGTCCCAAAATGGGGGAGCCAAACCTTTTTATATTGCACCTTTAGTGGCACCCCTTCTGCATCAACTTTTTTTGCCCGTCACCATTCTTCTGCACTCGGTTCCGTTCTTCTCTCGTAGCGTCTTCCGGGAAGATCTCGTGCATACGTGACTGCCGTAGGCTCTGCTGCTAATCCGAGTGTCTCACCCACGTACCTTGGACTCATAATTTTACATGCTAACATATATTTCACAAATTATTCTTCCCTTGTTAAACATACAAAGATAGGTAATATTCTACATAGAATCATTCAATGTCAAGATATAATATCTTTAAGGCATTCCAGTAATCTACAATTCTACTTATATACAAGTATATCCTTGTTGGTGTGTTAAAGCTTGTTAAATCCTGACTGAAATATTTCTTAGTGAAATCTCTTCATTCAAGATTTAACAATATCATTGTTTAAAACTAAATTTTGGATTAAAGATTTGAAATGAGTATATATATACAGGGTGTTCGGGATAAATTTGACAGTTTCGTAAGGAAAAAGAAAATCTTCTTTGTATCTATTAAATTTAATGAATTGACAAGAAAACATTACAGGCAGAGTTAATTACAATACTATCAACAAGATTTACTCAAAATAACCACCATTAGCATCGATCACAGCTTCAATTCTGCTTCGGAACCTCGAACAAGCTGATGCTACAGTCTCCCTGGGAAGGGCCGCAAAAACTGTTTTAATTTTATCCATTAACTGGGCTTTTGTATTACTGGAAGTGCGATTGGTGTCTTTTTCAACTGCGCCCCATACAAAATAATCCATGGGGTTAAGGTCTGGGGAGTTTGGAGGCCAAACATTTGGACTGGTTAAGTCGTAGAAATTTTCAGACAACCATTTTTGACTTTTCCCAGAGGTGTGGCAAGGGGCCGAATCCTGCTGCCATACATTGGCTACCCTTGTTATCCAGGGCTTGACTACAGTTAGCAACTCCACGAACAAAGCCCGAATTCCAATGCCAGGGTTCTTCAACACCTGTTCCTGCAGATTTGCGAGGAATTCTGCTGTACGAACGCAATCAGATCGTCTGCTAGGGATCTTTCTTCTTGCTACATCCTCGTAGTCACCATTGCAAGTCTCTAGTTCATGCCTGATTGTTTTTACTGTATTCAGGGAGCATTGGGCAGCAGTCGTAATATCCTTATTTTGATGGCGGGCACGAATCATCATGATACAAGTTATTCTCTTCCATGATTCAGGTGGGTTCCAGCTATCCATCCTTTCTGACATCTTGTATATGAATGAAGAAGGGTCCAAACTTTTAAATGAAGAGAAGTGTGTGTTAATACATGTAACTTACGGAAAAATATAATTAATTATAAATATGTCAAATTTATCCCGAACACCCTGTATATATATATATATATATGACAGAATGATCATTAACTCGGTTAACATACATAGTTTTATGAAAAAATTGAATGACTAGAACCGAGATTTAAGTAAAAAGGTTTTAATATAAAAACACTACTAGTTTTGGCCTGTAACAGCCTTCTTCAGGTGACATTATAAAAGAAATAAAAAACACTAAACAATTGAAGGTTAAAAGACATTTTAACCTTCAATGTTTAGTGTTTTTAAAAAACGTTTTCATGCTAATTATGTATAGAGACTGTCTATGTTGTTCATAGTCTTTTAACCTTCAATGTTTAGTGTTTTTTCTTTCTTTTATAATGTCACCTGAAGAAGGTTGTTACAGGCCGAAACTAGTGTTTTTATATTAAAACCTTTTTACTTAAATCTCGGTTCTAGTCATTGAATTTTTTCATAAATATATATATATAAAAGATGAAGTGTAACTTCTCTTGCAATTCATATTATGGTCACACTGGGCAACATCCACTTTGGTGAACACAGAAAATACATTTGCCACTACAACTATTGTCAGTCAGGTCTAGCTGACCATGCCTTGCACAGAATAAGATGGGGAAAAAATACTATTCTCATCACAGTAAATACAAACTTGAAAGACTTTTTAGAATCAGCAGCAGATGTAAAATACCAGTGTAATCTAAATAAATATGGTTGTGTTATACCACCCAAGATTTGAGAAATTAATTCTTAGGCCTCCTGCCCAACACCTAAGGTTAGCCTCGTGGGACTTGAGGCTCAAAATAGTCTAATTTCTATTGATTTCTCTACTAGTTTCATAAAATTCTTTTGTTTCACTTCATCAGGATAATTATGGACTCTAAACAAAACTACGGGAACTGAATCTGCTATTGACATCACAGCTATTAATTATAGCTTTGAATCAAATGCACAATGGAAAATTTTGGGAAATGCCATCAGTAACCATAGACCCATAATAACAACACTAAACTTCAAGATTGATCAAGAACAGCAAATCAAAAGGACATGGAATCAGAAAAGCCGATTGGACAAAGTTTATTTAAATCTTGTAGAGATGTAGCCTCTGTCAAGATGAACCTATCTCTGGAAACCTTGACAGAAAATTACAAATCCTTACTTCAGACATCAATAAAGCTGCCAAAGCAACAGTACCAAGAGCTGAATAAAACTGCTGAATCCAGAAAGAAATTAATGGACACACAAAATTAACACACAAAACAGAGCTTTGCTGTATCCTGGACCCAAGAAAAGACAGCCAACACTGGAACATTATTAGAATCCTAGAATTCTAGTAATGATTTCTGTTGGTTCAAAGAAGAGAACCAACAGAAAACAAACTTCATCATAAATGCTGGGAAACGAGCTATTACAGACCAAGAAATTGCAAACACACTGGCAAAAAAACCTATTCAAACAACTCCAAACTTCAGTATAACAGAGAGGACAAGACCCTCAATAAACTCAAGTAAAATACTAAAACAAGCAAGAACATATCAAACTAATGACATCTTCTCTGAAGAATTTACGCTAAGTGAACTAAATTCCTCAATCGAGAAAACTGCACCTAATAAATCTCCTGATAATGATCTTATCTTTGGTCACATGGTCAAACACCTTGGCAAAAACGCCAAAGAACAACTTCTGGACATTCTCAATACCTCTTGGCGAACAGGCAAACTTCCAAGAGAATGGAAAAAATCTGTTATTGTACCCATCCTGAAACCTGACAAAAATGCTGCAGAATGTCAAAGCTATAGACCTCTCGCATTAACCAGCATACTCCGTAAAATTACTGAAAGAATCATGCCCTAGCTGACAAAAAATAAGAAAATTAACTACTACCAAACTGCCTATAGAGCCCATCATTCAACAACAGATCAATTATTCCACTTCTGCCAAACACAATAATAGACTCATATCAGGAAAACCAACAAAAAAGACAACTGCCATATTCCTTGATACGACTACTGCTTTCGATAGTGTTTGGATCAAAAAATTAATACAAACAGTACATGATATTCGAATTAGAGGAAAGGCTTTAACCTGGATTGCTGATTTCATTAGAAGAAGAAAGATAAAGGTTAGAATCAATGCAGCAATATCAAGAGAGTAGAGAACCTGGGCTGGTGTTCCCCAGGGCTCTGTACTCAGTCCTTTACTATTTCTTTTATATGTCAATCACATTCATCCCTACCTTACAGAAGACATCAAAGTAGCTTGCTATGCAGATGATATAGCCATCTGTCACACAAGTGCTAAAATCAAAGAATCAGAGGATATTCTAAACAAATCAATGAGAGGATTAGGAAAATGGTCAGATGAACTTTAAATTCAAAATCAACCCAGACAAAACAAAATTAAGCACCTTTAGTACAGAAAGGAAAAATAGACATTCCTACAATCCCAACGTCATGATCAACAACAAGCTAATTGAAAAAGTCACAAATCCAAAATACCTTGGTATTACACTTGATCAGGAATTACGTTTTGCACAACACATTTGTGTAACACTTCCAACAGAGCTCTGAAAAGGCTTTGTGAAACAAATTGGGGTGCAAAGCCAAAAATCCTCAAAACTACAATAATAAGACCAATAATGGAATATGCAGCACCTATCTGGTCACCTTTGGCCTCATTGGTAAAGGAAAAATTAGACAAAATACAAGCAAAAGCATCCAAGATTATCATTGGTTCATTGATAGAACTCAACCATCGATGAACTCGATTTTGTCACATCTAGTCAGAGAAGCTGGTCACTTCTGAGAAAATTAGGTGGAGCAGAGCCAATGATACAAAACAACAGAGATAACTCCTGATCAAATGGCTAACCATTTATTGAAAACCTCCAAGATTCATCCCAGATCTACCAGGAAAATTGCTGTATAAGCTTCCATCAGACAAATCCTAAAGACGGAACCCGAGCTTCCTGAACTCGTACACCCAGTATCTCGGGAAGAGGTACAAATAGCCTTAAAACTTACCAAGAATGGCAAAGCTGCAGGAGTGGATGGTATACTCCCTGAGTTCCTAAAACATCTTGGTCAACATGACTGGCTGCCTTTTTCTCAGAAATCATCATGACTGTAAATTACCAAAGCTATGGAGGGAAGCCCAAATAATTGCCGTGCTCAAACCAGGGAAAGATCCAAATGATGTGAAAAACCTACAACCTATCTCCTTGCTTTGCACCACCTTTAAGCTCTTTGAAAGAATTCTCCTTAAAAGAATTTCACCACTCATCGAAAGAGCACTCCCGACTGAACAAGCTGGCTTCAGGGCAGGAAGAAATTGCTGTGACCAGGTCCTGGCAACTCAAATTGAAGCAGGCTTCCAGAAGAAACTTAAATCTGGAGCCACTTTCATTGACCTAGCATCTGCTTATGACACTGTCTGGTTCAGGAGCCTCCTCCTAAAACTTGGAAATATAAAGTGTAAAAAAACTTTACAACTTTTTGAATCTATTCTCTCCAACAGAAAGATCCAGGTCCATATTGACAGAAAAAAGGACAGGCCCAGATTCCTTCACAACCGTCTTCCTCAGGTTGTGTGTTATCCCCTATACTTTTTAACATCTACCTCATACAGATCAAGCAAGTATATTTACGTCGATGACCTAGCGATCTTACATCATTCCACCTCCTTTACCAGAATCAACCTTGAATACAGACCTGAATACCCTTGGAAGAGTACTTCAAGCAGTGGTACTAGAAGCCAAATCCAATGAAAACAGTGTCCTCAGTATTTCACCTGTACAATGCAGAGGCGAATCAACAACTCAATCTTTCTTTCTGTGGAAAAATGGTAGAACACGAACCTCACCCAAAATACTTTGGAGTGAGTGAGCCTGGACAGAAGCCTAACCTATAAAAGGCACATCAACCTCTCCAATAAAATTAAAACCAGAAATAATATCATTTCAAGGCTTTCTGGAACAACTTGGGGTTGTGGTGCAGAAGTCCTAAGGTCGTCTGCACTAGCCCTCATTCTCTGCAGCAGAATATTGTGCCTCTGTCTGGGAAAGGAGTACACACACTAACATTATAGACACCCAGCTAAACTCTACCATGCACACAATTAGTGGGACAGTGAGAAGCACCCCTCTCTCCTGGCTGCCTGTTCTATCTAACATTGCTCCACCACACATATGGAGAAGACAAGCCTCGATTAAGGAATTCAATAAAGCAATGAGCAATCCACTCCTGCCCCTACACCAGACTCTCATAAACCCACCTAGTCTTTGCCTCAAATCTAGAAAGCCTCTCTGGTCCAAGGACGAACTCTCTTCAGCTGTGCTGCCATCAATATCTGACATATGGAGAGAATACTGGTCCAACAATCTCTCAACAAACGGCTTCCTGGTAGAAGATCCCTATACTCTGCAGCCTGGTTTTGATCTTCCTAGGAAGATTTGGCCATCAATAAACAGGATCAGAACTAGTCAGAGAAGATGTGGCTACCTTCTACATAAATGGGGGCTGTCAGATCACCTTATTGTGATTGTTCTCCCGTGGCTCAGACGATTACTCATATTGTGTAGGACTGCCCAAGGTGCCAATTTCATAGTGGTGGCCTACAGGACATCCACAAGATGACAGATGAGGCCTTCAATTGGCTTTCCAGCCTGGACTTTGACCTGTAGTTGGTATGGTGGTGGCGGTTATGGAGGAAACAGAAGATCAGGGTCCCATCGCACCACAAAAACGTTACTCTCGTAGTCCTCGTCATAGTATCAGCAGAACTCCTCGTTAGATGATGATGATACAATGTGAAATGGGCCTCCTCTAATGGATCAAGTTTTCTCACACAAGACACAACTGCTCTCTACTTAAACCTCGGATACAGCTACATTTATGTTGTGAGAACATGCAGCCTTGTCATACTTGTTGCAGCAGGACGATAATTGTCCCTGGCTTGATTATGACAAGTTACTTTAGCTTTATTTTAAAAAAAAGGAAAAACTTAGAAAGCAGGTTGTGCCTTTTATGTAATGAACTTTTATATGTTAAGATTTTCATCATTTGTTTCTGGAAATTGTGATTGTATTTTTCACTTACCAGTTTCATGTAGCCCTAAGCATAAATAAATAAATAAACTGGTGCAGTCTCATCCACTAACAACGTCAGAGCCCAACAGGAATGTGGGCTCAACCTGCTGGATGACAGACGAAAATTTGCCACCATAAAATCCATAAATAATATCAGAATCTATGAAGTCTGCATTTTTGATTCCAATGTTCATAAGTTTTTAGGGAGATATGATCGCTTTGATAGCTTCTGATATTATTTATGAATTTTATGGTGACAAATTTTCTATCAGGAAGGAAACAGGTCTTGATCGGCTAAATGCCCACATAAACAAAGAACCTCTATTTTCCAGTCCTTTACCTCCATAAATCTAAACCTTTCCAAACTGTGTACAAAAAAAGAATCAAAAGAAATGCTTAAAGAAAAAGGCCTAAATACTATCAACCTTCTTTCATCCTCCAAACAGGTTATTTGTTACACCGATGGATCGTCAGACACCAATATGATTAATGGAGGCGCTGGTGTTCTCCTTCTACTCCCGAAAGGTGAAAAACTTTCAATAAAAGTTGGATCTGGGAGAATTGCTTTCAATTTTACCAGCGAATTTTAAGCAATAAATAAAGCACTCGAAGTCTACTTAAAATTATCATCATCTCAACAATCTGTTAAATTTACAGTGACTCAAGATCAGCTATTGAGGCAATCAAAAATGGCAATACCAAGTTCACACGAGACGCCCATAAACTCTTGAATCAACTAAAGTGTTTAGGAAAAAGTTGCATTTTACAATGGATTCCTGCTCATGTAGGCATTGATTACAATGAAGCAGCTGATAAATTAGCAAAAGAGGCCAGAGAACTCAACCAAGAAACTCACATGATAACTCTTGTTGATGCTAGCTAACATACTAGCAAAAGCTAAACTAATTGCACTGAAATCAGTGATACAACATCAAATTCCCGAAGTCAGTGCTGACAGAAAGACCACCACCACAATAGCAAGACTACGAACAGGACATTATAGAGGAATGAAGATCAATACAGATGATACGAGAACATATAGAAACTGCAACTGCCCCAATACCGAACTGACATCCACTCACATATTTACTTGTCCAGCAATTACAGCAGCCTTGCACGAAATAGATCCTAATCCTGAACAACAGCTCTATACAAACAAAATAATCAACATAGCCAAAGCAGTTCAAGGAGCACATGGAAACATCTAAGACTCTTAAAAGGACAAGACAACAACAGGATAATTACTGAATAGATTAAAAAACTAGAAAACAGGTAATGACAGTTAACCATAGTGTGAAAATATTTGAACATGAATAACAATGGAAAGCACGCATTTGCTATGACGTGTGCTTGTTTGTGGACGTCTGTATACGACTCGTAAACACGAATGTGGTATGAATTAGTGACAACCAAACTTGATGTAAAATCATCCCTTGTTTATTGTTACACTGTAGTGAATATTTCATTTCAGCAGATTCTTTGAATACTCTTGAGAAAAAAAAAAAATCTTAATCTATGCAGAGCATTTTTGTTTATTGCCATAATACTTCATGTTTTGTTTCATGTTTTCAGTTGTATGTGCTGCCAGTCCTGATTAGTGTCTTCTTTCGTTCTTGACATTCTTGAAGTGTTCTGATTGTGTACTTCTCCACACCTGTGGAGAAGTACACAGTCTGTCTGTCTGTCCTATGTAGTGTAAACCACAACTACAGCCTGATCTTGTGGACACCTGATTTAAGTAGCAGATATGGAGGTTTCATGTGATTAGAGATCTTGTTAATTGAGTAGAAAGTGATCTTTATATTTTGTTGTAAACAACCTTGTTATTTGGTCTGTGACTGATTGCAAAGATGGGAGAATCACCGCAATCATATCTGTCACTTAAAAAACCATAATTCTTCTTCCATGACTTCCTTACCATTTTCCATAATTCCTGTAAAACAGGGGTAACTGAAAGACAACTGCAACAAGATGATTGATCATGGAACTTCATAGACATAATGGGTTCATGATTCAGAGGTAAAAAATATCTGTGTACAATTTTAACTCTAACCCATATTTAAGTTTAGGACAAACTATTATCCAAGGTTGTCTGACTTCATTTAGACAAGAAGCTTACATTCCTCGCAAACATGTGTCATCAGCTAAGAAATATATAAGAAAGTACTGAACGTCCTTCAACTTCAATCATGTAGGGTTCAGATTTTGCATGTTGAAGTTGCCTTTTGAAGTTGTTGCATGTTGCCTTTATATGTTGAAGCAATTGAAACTGTTTTAAAAAAGAAAATCTTTGCCCAACCATTCCACAGTGCAGGCTATCCTTCTTATACAACTTTTTTCTGCCAAACTCACTCCACACATCAGTAAACTCGCATCCATTTCTTCTACACAGCCTACAATCATTGCATTTCCCCTTATACTGTGAAGATCATTACTGTAGGTTTGCTACCCAGATATGATAGTTCCAAGTTAAGGAGGAGTGCAATGATTGTAGGCTGTGTAGAAGAAATGGATGCGAGTTTACTGATGTGTGGAGTGAGTTTGGCAGAAAAACGTTGTATAAGAAGGATAGCCTGCACTTGAATTCATTTAGCATCAGGAGCCTAGAGAAATTACTTCTTGGTATGAGATTTAATTCAGAGAGTCAAGGAAACTAGATCATCAAGGGAGGAATGGGGAAAATATGTGTGAAAGTTCAGTTATGGGATGATAAAGATATGTCTTCAAACATGGTTATGTTTGTGGCAAAGGGGTGGGAAAATATGCTCTGTGTTCAGACCTTTTAAGTATGTCTGAGGAGGGGAAAGAGAAAATTCTAGAACAAGACCAAATAGACTGCATATATAATTATAAGAATAAGCTAGGTGGTAATTTATTAAGTCTATACACAAATGCCACTAGCATTAAAAACAAAAGGATTGAGTTTGTTGCTTTATTGAATACGATGTGGACTGAGATAGTTGGCATTAGTGAAACCTAGCTATCAGAATCAGATATGGTAAGTGGAATCGAGTGTAATGGGTATACTATTTGTAGGAATGACAGAAGAGATAGGAGAGGAGGAGTACTACTACTACTAATTTTATCAGGTGACTTAAGTCCAATTAAGGTAGAAACAGAAGAAAACAATGTCCCATGTAGCAGGGGGATAGCAATTGGCTGAGAAAGTGTTAAGGATGTGATTTAGTTCAGTGGTTAGGGCTTTGTCCTTTGAACAGATTAGTTTAGCCTTGTTGAATAGTGTCTTAACTCCTTAATAACTCCATACTATTGGATATGTTGGTTTTTTGTGGTGTGTGTGTGGGGGGGGGGGGGAATTGTTGGTAAGTGTATCTGCCTGTATGGGTGGGTTTTCTATAAACTGAGAAAACCAAGGTTCCATCAGGTTGGCGGGTGACTAGTGTGTCTAGGAAGGGGAGACTATTGTTTTCCTCTTTTTCCAGGGTGAACTTTGATTCTAGGGTGTTGGTTATTTAAGTGTGTTAAGAAGGAGAGGAATGTATCCGGACCATATGGCCAAATAGCGAAGCCATATGGTAGGTTTTTGTGGGGCAGAGTTTAAGGCTTTCT
Source organism: Typopeltis vanoorti (assembly GCF_054136105.1). Classification (NCBI taxonomy): domain Eukaryota; kingdom Metazoa; phylum Arthropoda; class Arachnida; order Uropygi; family Thelyphonidae; genus Typopeltis; species Typopeltis vanoorti. The sequence continues at coordinate 11,666,005 of NC_143552.1, forward strand.
CTTCAAAAGTCTCCATAAAGAAGTTGGCCAAGGGTGCAGAAAGTGGTGAACCCATGGCTGTCCCCTCTATCTGTTTGTAGAATTTTTCCTGCCAAACGAAATAGCTTGAATTCATTGTGAACTGAAATAGGGCTAAGATATCAGGAGGAAATTTAGCTTGAATGAGCTCTAAAGTTTCTTTTTTTTTTGGGGGGGGGGGGGCATTTGTGAATAAGGAGGAGACGTCAAAAACTGACCATTATGTCATTATGTTGGAGTGTAAGGTTTTCTATACTGGCTTTGAAGTGGGCTGAGTTTTTTTATGTGTGATGGTGTGTTGCCAGTATAGTGTGGCTAAATATTTAGCTAGTTTGTAAGTGGGGGAATCAATGCCATCCACTATGGGATGTAATGGCACACTTTCTTGATGTATTTTTGGGAGCCCATATATACGAGGGGTCTAGAGTTATATGGTTTTAGTCTGTTAGTAATCTCCACAGGCCAAGAAATGACCGTCTTAAGAAGCCTGTGGAGTTTTCTAATTTGTGAATTGGTGGATTGCATTCAATGGGGAGGTAAGTAGCTCGATCTAATAGTAAAGCATTAAGCTTTACCTGTGTAGTCAGTATGATTGAGTGCCACGGTGGCATTCCCCTTATCCACTTTGGTGGTAACTATTTCTTTGTTTTTCTTCATTTCCTGTAGAGACTTGTATTAACTATTGGATATGTTGGTTTTTGGTGGTCTTGCTTTTGTGAGAACACAGGCTACATCCAGTCTGATATTGTTGGCGATGTGGTTTGGAAGGTGGCGAATTCCGCATTCAATCTGGATCATTAATTCCTCGGCCGGTAATTTCCTAGGAGCAATGGCGAAGTTGTGACCACGTGATAGGGCGTTGAGTGCTTCAGGCTTCAAGATAACAGAAGAAAGGTTAAACTACAGTGTTGGTTTGGACGTAGAGTTCTTTTTTAATTTATCAAACTTGTTGATATGTCGACTCCGTATTTTTTCGAATTCTTTATTTGCTGCAGTGCACAAGACGTCATGTAGTTCGTGATTTAGCGTATTAGAAAGCCCTTTCTCTAGTGCTAAAATAGCTCTGTTTACGTCAGCTAGGCAACTGCGTGTAGCGTTAATTTGCTCCCATAGCAGAGCCTGGCTCGCACGGTTATAGATACGGAGGGCTTTCTGTGAAAAGAAACGGTGCTTAAATTTTACACAATTTAGGGTTACCTGATTATTCTGGTAGCGTTTTAGAAATGTGAGAGGATTCAGTTGTCTAGATAACTTCAGCTTCAGTTTGCCATAATGGCGGACCTTGCGTGCGATGCAATCTCCGGGGATGATGGTAATTCTTGTAGAAAGGCTTATACGTTGGTTAAACATGATAATTAAATACTTAAGGAATTGACAGCGTATACTAGAAATATTAAATTGGCATCCCTTATCTGCTCCACTAAAGACCTACCTGGTGTATACCAGATCACTTGCAGCTGTAAATTGTCCTACTTTGGCCAAACAGGCAGGACAGCAAATCTCAGAACACAAGGACTACATCCGATTTCACAATTACAGCCACTCTGGGCTTGCAGACCATGCTCTGGATACTTGCCACAGAATAAGGTGAAAGAAAGCCACAGTAATACACCGCAGCAAGTTCAAATATGAAAGGCTATTCATGGAATCAGCCTCAGCCCTTAGGAACATGCCAAACCTCAACTAATTTGGATGCATGAGACTGCCCCAAATTTGGGAAACATACATCAGAAGAACTTCAGCCCAAAGGCCAAGAACATCTAATATAGCTCGCCAGGGGGGCACCATCAGGACTTTAGGAAAACAGTAGCTTCCTCGCTTCATTTCTCATTTGCTGTTATGTAGTACTCGCGTTCACGTGTCTTTATCTTAAGTTCCCATGAAGATGGCAACGTGATGTTGCCAAAATATTGGAAAGTATATATTAAAGTTGATTTAATTTATATTTCTAGTATACGCTGTCAATTCCTTAAGTATTTAATTATCATAGTCAGTATATTGCTCACCATATTTAAGCATTGAGTTAGTCAGTTAGTGATGCACCCCTTCAGTAGCTATCTGTGTGGATACTGAAGACGGGCTGGAAATTTAGAATTTAGCTGCCTAAACTATATCTTATATTGGCTTAAACCATAAGAAAATAATTGTACAGCATGATGAAATGCGATGCTGACTGAGAAGTCTTCCTGTTAATCAAGTTCCCTGCTGTTTTTGTCAGGAAACCAGGATGACCAGTGGGAAGTCAGTTCTCTACACAAACGCAACATTAGCAGAACTCAAATCAGGCAACATGAATGTGAGATACATCAACAGAAGAGAAGTTGAACTGGTGGAAAAATTAAAGGAGTACCACACTGAAATAAAGTAGTGTAACTGAAACAAAGGGGGGGGGGGGGGAAACAGCTAGGATTCATCTACTACAAGATATTACATGCAGGTAATAATGACCAGAGAAAGAAAGGAGTAGCTATAGCATTCAATACTGAAGAAAATAATCTTGAATGGCAGGCAATTAAAATTGCCTGCCATTAAAGATTATTTTCTATTTCAGGCTATATGGAAAACTTCAAGGCTGATGAAATGATGCTGCAATATCAGAATCTACAAAGAATCCACCATTTAGGTGCACCACTCCAAAATAGAGGTAAATGTTAGTCTAAGCAGAGAGAGAGAGAGAGAGATTTGATTAGGTCTGGTGATTTGTGTATTGCTGAGAGTGAGGGTATGCGAGCTGAGATCTCATTTGTGAGAGAAAAAGCAAGACTGTGTTTTGGTGGCATTGAACATGATAAGATTTTCCTTGTCCCACTGAAATATAGTGTGTAGATCAATGTTTATGGCACTAATTGTAGATCTTATAGCCTGAGATGTCAGCGTACTGCATGGTGTGTGTCAAATAGGATGAGTGGAGAGTACTGATATCTGCAAAACTATAGAGAGAATTAGTGGTGATTGTGAGTAGGTAATTTATATACAGGAGAAAGTGATAGAACAGAGCCTTGAAGCAATCCAAGCACTGGTGGTAAAACTCAAAGAGAGAGTGTCATCTACCAAGACTTATAGAGAACAACCAGACCAGACTTCTTTTTTTTTTTTTTTAGTAAATTGTCAAGGGCAGTGTCCTCTCTATTTACTGGTGTGAGACCACTGTTCTGTTTACTTGGGGACCTGAAGTGGCTTGAAAATGTTCAATGTTTGGTCTCTCATTTTTTTTTTTTTTTTTTTACTCAAAAAATTTATTTTTTGGTAAAAAAAAAATAAATTTTTAAAATACAGGGTGTCCCATAAGTTCCTAGATATTTCAATAATTCATGAAAATTAGAAAAATTGGTATATTAAACTGAATCACAAGGGGGATATTTTACTTCAAATTTTCACCGATAAAGGGTGCTGTACCACGTGCACCATTTGCAAACACATGCAAATGAGAGTTCTATAAAACGCAGGGTGTACTGCCGACAGCATGTAATGGATGTGTGCAAATTTCCAGTCACTGGGGGTGAACACAATTGGTTTTGTGAAAAGAAAAATTTGTTACTTGATGCTTACTTTGGTGGCGTGATGATTATGCACCATGAAGGATGCTGACATTCCCGCTATGCAAGTGATTCTTGCAGCTCCCTGTGTACTGCTTACACAGCTTGTTGATTGTGCTGCTATGGCATTCATTTGCGATACCACAACGATGGTACGGGCTTTGAATAACACTGGTCTGCATGTTCGAGGGCAATCTGACAAATTTCCAGTTTTCTCGAAATGTATTAGAGACTGTATTCTGGCAGAAGTGATAGGACCCAGACCTTTCTTCATTCTTTTCTGCATTTGAAACTTTCGTAAAACTTTTCTTTTCACAAAAACAATTCTGTTCACCATGAATGACTGGGAATTTGCAGGCATTCATTATGAGCTGTCAGTGGTACACCCTGCATTTTATAGAACTTTCATTTGCAGGCAGGAGGAACCTTTTATGCTCCAAGATGCATAAGTGGATGATCCTTTGGAGACCAGATGAAGGTTGTTAGCTGGATTGTTCATATTTATTGGTTATTTATATATTTATGAACTTTAACTATCTTTTCTGATATACGAAATGGAAATAGTTTATTGTGATCTGCAAATGATATAGCCCTCATAGCAGAAACTAAGGAACATCTGGAGTGGTTGATTCTATTGGTTAAGATGGTAAACAAAGCGAGGTTTAATTTAAACATCAGCAAAACAAAAGTGATGGTGTCTGGCAGTTTAAATTAATTTATAATTGACGATGATAAAAACAGAAATCATTGAAAGTTATGATTTACTGGGGTCCAGAATCAGAAATGATGGTAAATATGAAGATGAAATTAAAAGGAGTGATAGGAAACAAAGCAATGTTAAACCTGACAAAAATTATGAAAGTTAGAATTGTCAAAGCAATGTTATTGTATTCCAACAGTGATTGGATGTGAAAGCTGGATTATTAAGAAGAAAGACAGAAAACAAATTGATTCATTTGAATTATGGGTGTGGAGGAGACTATTAAGAATCCCACGGATTGCAAGAATTACCAATAAGATTTTACAGAATATGAAGACAGAATAATCCTTGGAGGCGATGATCACTTAACAGAAGTTGATGTACTTTGGTTATATTATGCAAACTGATGAATCATTGGAAAAGGCAGTTGCATTGGGGAAGATTGAGGAAATGAGAAGAAGAGGAAGACCACAAAAGAGATGGATGAACAACATAAAAGAACTTACAATTACTGAAAGAAAGGACAAGAGGCCAAGTGGGATGGAGACCTTTTGTTCACAGGAACACCAAGAGTCTAAAACGTCCAAGTGGCATATAACATAAAATGGAAATCGTTGAAAGTTACTAGGGGTCCAGAATCAGAAATGATGGTAAATGTAAAATGAAATTAAAAGAAGTATAGTCATGGGAGAAAAAAGCCATGTTAAACCTGACAAAAATTATGAAAGATAGAATTGTTAAAGTAATATTTCCAGTAGTGGTGTAAAATCTGAATTATTAAGAAGAAAGATAGAAAGCAATTTGTACTTCCATAGTTGGAAAAGGCTATTAAGAATCCCATAAACTGCAAGAATGACTGATAAGGTTTTAGGGAGTTTAAAGACAGAATATGCTCCCTGGAGGCAATAATCGCTAAACAGAAGTTTATGTATTTTAGACATATGCAAGCAGATGAATCATTACCTTTTCCATAATATATTCCCTATAAATATTGAAAAGACAGGGAGACAGTAAAACCCTGCCACACCGCTTTTTCCACTCGAACAGTTTCTCCAAAGACTGTCATGTTGGAGAAGAGGAAGACTGCAAAAGAGTTGGATGGACAACATTAAAAAACTTAACAACTTGAACATGCAATCGCTGAAAACAAGGACAAGAGGCTGAGTGGGATGGAGAGCCTTTGTTAACAAGATCACCAGGAGTCAAAAACAACTGGATAGCACATAAGGTTTACATTCATATCAAAATCTTACACACGAGTAATGATTGAGAAATTTATTTTTCAGCAAACATAAATAAAGCACTTCACTGGTTATTTTTCGAAGGCATTTTAGGATAGTAAGGTTTACAGACAAAGCAGTGTCTCTGAAAATGGAATATTGGCAAATTTTATTTTAAAACCAAAACTTTATCATACTAAAAACAGGGCAGTATTAGTTTAACATCAAAAACATAAAATGACATATGGGATACTAAGACAAGTGAGTCATCAGCTTCTATATACGAGTTGCCCCAGTCCTGAAAATACTTTAGGCACAAACTTTGTTTGCTACATTTGGATAAAGGATTAAACCAAGTATAATTTCTTGGTATCTTTAATTTATTTCATACCAGTCTTCTTTAAGCTTGCTGATGTACAGGAGGTTATCAAAACGATGGAAACACCAATTTTGTATTAATAATTTGTAACTGCCTCAGGCTGTTAGAACACCATGAATTCAACATGGAATGGACTGATACAAGCCATGTACATAAGATAATGGAATTTGGAACCATTCTTTCTGCAAAATATGTTCCAACTGTACCAGTGATGTTGCAGGCAGAAAATGTGATCGAACCTTGGAAACAGACAACGCCTTGTCCATTTCCATACCTTGTCAATTTTCGATAATGTGGCTCATGATAGACCCATGATTTCTGCTGTTTTGGTTATGGCATTTCCTGCAAGCCACACTCCAATGATCATGCCTTTTTGGAGGTATGATCATTAGAGTGCAGCTTTTTTATGATGCTTTTTTAAAAAAAATATATCAGCTATCACAAAGTGCCATAGTCTATGTTGAATTAACTGTTGTGCAGTTTAGTGTGCAAAATGTCAGCCCTCAATGACCTCCAAAAAGATATGTATATTTTAATTGAAAAACTTCTAATATGGAAATTTAAAACAAATCATTAAAAAAAAAAGAAAAGAAAAAATGAAGAGTTGCAATTATCAAGTTGCCCTTAAACAGCCTACACTCGTAAACAAATCAACTGATATCAAGGATGTCACATCTCTAGTGGTGAAATCTCTGTAGAACTAGGCTGCTCTGAAATTTGTAATTCAGTTATACAAAAGAACTCAGTTAACTGAGGTGCAGATAATACATAATTCACTATATTCTTATCCTCTTGCATATGCTGGTTCCTTATGTCTGCAACTTTGCCTACCTTTAATAGTCTACTGCAACTTCTATGCAACACAGTCTTCTATTTAATTCTGTGTGCAGAATTATTCAGGGCAAGGTCTTCCTTCCAATCCTGTCAAATATATTAACATCCACCTTGAAAAACGTAACTACGTTTATATGGAAAGTCAGGATTGGAAGACTATGCCATGGATAATTCTTCTTACAGAATTAAATAGAAGATGACTGTGCTGCATAAAAGTTGCAATAGACATAAGAAACTATTTTCAGAATAAGCATCAACCATGAAACATCTCCCTCCAACCTCAACAAACACAGCCACATTAATATGCCGGAGATCTACAAGACAGTCATTCTAATACCATATTTAGCTTGGCATCTCTCAATTAACTACTTTTTTTTTTATCCAGCCCCCCTAGAGAGCACAAAGTTAGGATACCAGCTCCTTTTTGGTTTGATCTGGTTTGATCACAGTCAGTGGAGCAGAGACACAAAGGTTCTCCATGGCCAAAGAAGTTCTGAACCCAAAATTGAGCAGAGAAGTTTCTTGCCATTGTCTTTTGGGATATGGATAGTGTAATCCTTACCAAGTACCTTTAAAAAAAGGTGAAATTGTTACAGCAGCAGTTTATTCAACAGCTTTGAAGGAAGTAGTGAAGAAAAAATGAAATGGGAAACTGAGCAGAGGCATTTGCAGGACAATGAACCTGCTCACACTGTTCATGAAACCCAACAGACAATACACAACATGGGCTTTCAATGTCTGCCTCACCCATCCTGTTCGCCACACCTGGTCTCATCGTAATTACTAGAGCCGATAAAGACAGTGCCACAGTTATTTTAAATCGAACAACATATTTAGAAAAAATGAATCTAATAGTCTCAGACAACAGCACTTATCAACTTGTTAACTATAACCCAACCAATCGATCACTATTTAGCCTGATGATAGTTAAAAAATTACTTCCGCACTACACTCATTCCCCAAGAATTTATGGTTTACCAAAGAGTCACAAACAGAATGCACTGCTCCGGCCGATAGTTGAAAGATATAGACAGCCCCAATTATCACCTAGCCAAGAAACTAGCATCAACACTCAAGGAGTTGGTAGGTCATTCCCCTCCTATATTGAAAACACACAACACTTTGTAAACAAAATCAAAGACATCACATGGAAAAAGATGATTTATTAGTCAGTTTTGACATCTCTGCCTTCTTCACGAATGTTCCAATCAATGACACAATCCTTCTATTACAGGACAATTTCCCTCCTGATATCACAGCACTCTTTGCAGCTGTACTATGTTCTGGCTATTTTGTGTGGCAAAACACTTTCTACCTACAAAAAGAAGGTACAGCCATGGGCTCACCATTATCCCCCCACCCCCAATCACTAACTTTTACATGGAATATTTTGAGCATCTGGCTTACGTACGTTGACGATGTTTTCACTATCTGGGCCCATGACTACCAGACACTTGCCTAAGCCACCTAAACAAACAACACAAATGCATATAATTCACAACCGAGATTGAAAAGCAGAACACACTTCTATTTCTAGATACACTTGTCACATATCTTCCTTCTGTCTTTCCTTCACTGTTTACCAGAAACATACACATACTGGCCAATATATACACACAAACTCCTACAACACAAAAACTAGGTGTCGTTAACACACTAAAAAACAGGGCTTTGAAGATTTGCTTCAATGAACAAACACTTAAAGATGAATTAAAAGTTATCAGCAGCATCTTTCTAAAAATTGGCTACAGCCAAAATACATCAACAAAATTCTGTACAGACCTCACTTAAAAACAAAAATAAACTAAACTACAATAAAACTGTAACCATTCCATACATTAAAGGAATATCTGATAAAATAAACAGAATACTACAGAAATATAACCTTAAAGCCATCTTTAAACCTTCTGCAAAATTAAAAGAACTTACTCAACTCATCCAAGGATCCACTCCCACCCTGGGGCATACCTTATTCAATTCATTGCACCTGTAATTTGCCCTATATAGGGGAAACAGGATGCACAATTCCTTTCTGAAAAAAAAAAAAAGGAACATAAACGACACATTAAATATAATAACTATTGTAAAGCTGGCCTTTCTGATCATGCCCTGAACACTTTACATAGAATTGACTGGAAAAGCACCTGTTGTTTACATCATACCAAAACATAGTATGCACATAAATTTAAGGGGGCCTGTAAAATTCTTATCAGCCCCCATAATCTTAACAATAATGATGGTCTAAAAATCCCAAGAATATGGAAGACACATATTCTACCCAAATAACCTTTCTCCCTAAGAGTTGATTATAAATAGGACCATAGGTAATCCAGGATCTTAAACCTAATATAATATAACAATAGCCATGTTAAATTAGGGCATCATTTTTGCTGTAATAAAACTATATGTAAGAATGTTTCTTTGATGTTGTCTTAAACAGAATATAGCTTTGATGTAGTTATTTTATTTCATTTATTTATTTTAATTTTATTTTCACTAGAGGTCAGGCCAGTAGAATAACCATTGATCAAATCATTGTCTCTTTAGCATACTGTGTAAAATGTAATATAGCTTGTCTCTGTGTGTGAATATACAGGGTGTTCGGGATAAATTTGACATATTTATAATTAATTATATTTTTCCGTAAGTTACATGTATTAACACACACTTCTCTTCATTTAAAAGTTTGGACCCTTCTTCATTCATATACAAGATGTCAGAAAGGATGGATAGCTGGAACCCACCTGAATCATGGAAGAGAATAACTTGTATCATGATGATTCGTGCCCGCCATCAAAATAAGGATATTACGACTGCTGCCCAATGCTCCCTGAATACAGTAAAAACAATCAGGCATGAACTAGAGACTTGCAATGGTGACTACGAGGATGTAGCAAGAAGAAAGATCCCTAGCAGACGATCTGATTGCGTTCGTACAGCAGAATTCCTCGCAAATCTGCAGGAACAGGTGTTGAAGAACCCTGGCATTGGAATTCGGGCTTTGTTCGTGGAGTTGCTAACTGTAGTCAAGCCCTGGATAACAAGGGTAGCCAATGGTAGGCCGTATGTATGGCAGCAGGATTCGGCCCCTTGCCACACCTCTGGGAAAAGTCAAAAATGGTTGTCTGAAAATTTCTACGACTTCACCAGTCCAAATGTTTGGCCTCCAAACTTCCCAGACCTTAACCCCATGGATTATTTTGTATGGGGCGCAGTTGAAAAAGACACCAATCGCACTTCCAGTAATACAAAAGCCCAGTTAATGGATAAAATTAAAACAGTTTTTGCGGCCATTCCCAGGGAGACTGTAGCATCAGCTTGTTCGAGGTTCCGAAGCAGAATTGAAGCTGTGATCGATGCTAATGGTGGTTATTTTGAGTAAATCTTGTTGATAGTATTGTAATTAACTCTGCCTGTAATGTTTTTTTGTCAATTCATTAAATTTAATAGATACAAAGAAGATTTTCTTTTTCCTTACGAAACTGTCAAATTTATCCCGAACACCCTGTATATGTGCATACTCCAGATGATGACCTTAATATGAAGATTGAAACATCGGGAAATCAAAATAATTACTTCTTACACAGTTGTAGAGTCCATAATTTGTCTAAAATGAATTTTTATGATGCATGTAGTGAGGATAAGATTTTATAGTTAGTTTGGGTTAGCTGTATAAACTGGATATTAGTTTGCATAGTTCTTATAAAAAGACTTAAGAGTTTCTGCTCATTATGATTTGGCTTGAAGGTGACACTTTCTGTTTCGTGCAAGCTGTCACAGTATGACAGCTTGCACGAAACAGAAAGACGAGTCAACAAACATATCTCTGAACATCAATGCTACATCTGGCTTGGTACGGCATGCAATTGAAAATGCAAAACCCAAGGGATTCAATGGGAAAACCTATTACACAGATCTATATACAAATATGAACAAAAAAAAAGTGCTGAAGGTGTACTTCATCAACCAAATTTTAATTGTAATGACTGTCTTGTCATCCCTAATGTTTGGAAAATTGTCATCCTCAACTGTATTAAATAAGTTATATCATGAATAATTTATTTTAATATCATTTTGGCCCAATAATTTAACTTAAGAAACATACAACTGCATGTGCTCTACTTCTTTTGTTTAAATTTCTTACTATTGTTCTTCGCACACACTGATGATGTCTTATGATACTTGAGATGACATACTTGTCCAATAACTTTTCTGCTGTGGTATATGTGTAATTATGGATAATACTCCATCCAGAATTCTCACACTATACAAGCAAATACCACAAAGCTATATGCACATATAATAGAAAAAAAAAGTATTATTAAAAGAAGATGGCGAGTGACACAATGTGTCAGTTCTGTGTGTGGGGGGGGGGGGGGGGGGATCAGTTATCTGGAATAATCGTATTAGGATGGAGTATCAATGTTCAGCTAATCAGATAACTGCAAATAATTGATGCAAGAATGATTCGTTTTCAGATTTTGCTTAATGTTAAGTAAAGGTAATAAAACTACTAGTAACCCATTTCAGAACAGTAAGCTATTATGTAACTCACTGTATGTAATGATGGATACAGTGAGTTACATAATAATGTAACTCACTGTATCCATCTTCGGGGTAGGGGGGACCTACCCCGAAGTTACGCGGTAGGTCCCCCCTACCGCGCAAGTCGAATTCGCGTAACTCGGGGTATAATTTTGCATGTAATTTATATATACAAACATACAAAATATTAGTTAATTGGGACCAAAGGTTTACAAAAATACCTATTTTTTTTTTAAGAAATATAATCATAATTGTAGTTTTTCATACATAAAAAAAGAAAGGTATTTCTACGTAGATTGTTTCATAAAATCTAATAGATTCGTCTGACAGCATGTCTTTTTCTTGTCATGCAAAATTTGTTCATAGCAAGCCAATGATTTTTTTTATTCCTTGACTTGTGGCTACAATTCGTTCACCGTTAGAATCTATGTCCTCCAAAATCTGTATCTGTAAACCTTTCTTTTATGATTGTTCTTATTGTGGATTCGTGTAGACCGAACTTCTTTGCTAGCTCACAAATTTTCATTCCGCCTTCAAAATCCTTAATAATGTTGAGTTTTGTTTCCAAAGTCTATGTTTTTCTTTTCTTGCTAGCTATATCAGAATTGAATGTGCTTCTTTTGGACAACATTATTTTTTTTATGTGATAAAATTTGTATCAAGAACATAACATTAAACAATCGCAAGGCTTGACTATAAAAATCTTGTATGAATAAAGAACGTGCGAAACACGTCAGTGCTTGTTCACAGCATGTGCGACAGTGGCGAATGCAGCCGGCACCGGAATGGGAATACGTACATATAAGAAACTGCGTAACTCCGGATTCGCATAAGTCAGGGTATGTGTTAAAAACCTTTGAAACTTTAAAACCTTCAAAAATAATTAATTGTTCATTAAAATACAAACTCCACTATGACCATTACACACATTGATTTTTCTAATTTGTTGGTAAATGCCATCCAGTCATTTTCGACTCTTGGCGATCCTGTAAACAAGAAGTCTCAATCCAACTCGGCTTCTTGTCCTTTCTTTCAGTAATTTTAAGTTCAAGTTGACAAGTTCTTTTATGTTGTCCATCCAACTCTTTTGTGGTCTTCCTCTTCTTCTCATTTTCTCAATCTTCCCCAATGTAACTGCCTTTTCCAATGATTCACCAGCTTGCATAATATGACCAACTTCTGTTTAGTGTTCATCACCTTCAAGGATTATTCTGTTTTTATATTCTCTGAAATCTTCTTATTGGTCATTCTTGCAGTTGGTGGATTCTTAAGTCTCCTCCACACCCATAATTCAAATGAATCAGTTTGCTTTCTGTCTTTCCTCTTAATAACCCAGCTTGCACATCCATACATCACTACTGAAAATACCATTGCTTTGACAATTCTAACTTACATGGCCTTACTCTTTCATAATTTTTTTTGTCAGGTTTAACATCGCTTTGTTTCCCATGACTATCCTTTTAATTTCATCTTCACATTTACCATCATTTCTGATTCTGGACCCCATAAATCATAACTTTTAATGATTTCTGTTTTATCTTTCTCTGTTATAAATTCATTTAAACTGCCAGACACCATCACTTTTGTTTTGCTAAAGTTATATATTTTTCTGCCACCAATCTTAATTCCAACTAGATCTTTGTCTAAATCAGGCATTCTCATAATATGTTTCTTATAAATATTAAAAAGATAGGGCAACAGTATACAACCCTGCGAACACTGTTTTTCCAGACTAAGATCCAGTTGGAATTAAGATTGGCGATCAGTCATACAGTTCTCCTATCAAGAGAATGAAATGCTCAGTATTCCCACTAATCTCATTATAATCTACAGTCTTTTGTTATCCATGCAATACTGTATGCCCACAAATGCAAGACCCTTCAACACTTGTGCGCATGTCAGAAGAAGGAGAATCCATTCCGATAATAGGGTAATCAATCCGTCTTGTGGGACAAGTTGTTTATCATTATAAATCGGAAAATTAACTTTTCTTTTATGAATATTGTAGTTTTTAAAGTGATAACAATTTTTCTTGTATAACAGCTGGAAAATTTTACATATAAAGCATTTGATTTTGCATGTTGGTGACCAGGTCATACATTCTTTATTTCTTTCTCCCCTTCAGCATGAATTGACTATTCTTGGCAAACTGCCAAACCAGGTTCTATGAACTGTGGGTGTACAATACTTCTGAAATTCTCTTGCTCTTTCCATAACCCATCTCATGTTTGCTACCTAGTCTCTAGTTTCTCTGCCTGTTCTTGAGGCAATTCTCTATTCACATATGACTCAGTCTTTGTCAGATCATTTTCAGCATAACTTTACTTGCATGTGAAATTAAAGCAATGGTTCTATAATTCTCACAATCTCTGGGATTGATGTTTTCCAATCTCTAGGCCAGTATATTTTCTTCTAAACCTGTTGACAAATTTCAATTAATATAATATATTCTCTACTTCATCCCTTAATAATTCCACTGATACACCATGAGCTTTTCCTTTTGGCAGCTGTTCCATTGCTGATATCACTTCAGTTTGCATTATAATGGGTTCCTCAACAAATTCTCTTTCAATATTATTATCTTTCTTGTACAAATCCTCTACGTACTCTTTCTATCTTTTTTTCACTGCTGCTTCTTCCATCAGATATTTATCCAAATTACTTTTTACAACTCCCAATCTAGGGATAAACTTCCCTGTAACATCATTTATTTTTTTAAACAGATCTCTTGTTCTACCCATAATACTGCTTTCTTCAAGTTCCTTGCGCCTTTTGTTTAGATATTTTTCCTTATCTTTCATATATCCTATCTTTGGAAATCTGCACTCAGTTGCATATTTTCTGAAGTTTCATTTTTCTTCTTTCCTCTGCTATTTGAATAGCTTCTTCTGACAACCATTTACAATTTTTCATTCTTATTGCTTTATTTAGAGTCTTCTTTGCTGCTTCTATGACTACATTTTGTTACCCATAGTTCTTTTAATTCTCTTCCTGCTTTCTCCAAACTTTTTAATTTCTTTCCAACTTCTACTTTAAATTCTTCATTTATAAGATTTAAATGAAATCTGATACCATCCTTTTGTTTCTTCTTAGCTCTTAATTTCAATTTAATTTCAGCTATCAATAATTTGTGATCTGTTCCACAGTCTGCATCAGGTAGTGTTTTTGCTGCTTGAATAGTACTCCTCCACCTTCTGACAACAATATAATCCATCTGATTTTGGTATTCTCCATTAGGTGAAGTCCACGTACACAATCTTCTTTATGTTATTAGAAGCAAGTATTTGCAATAAAGCAACTGTTCTCAACACAAAACTTCAATATCCTTTCTCCTGCTTCATTCCTCAGTCCCTAAACCAAATTTTTCAGCGATGCCTCGTTCTTCTTTCACACACTTTTGCATTCTGATCACTAATATTAAGAGAAAATATGTTTTATCAATACTGTATACCACTTATTGCAAGCTACTGCAAAATTCTTCTACCTCATCTTCACTTGATTCTATAGTGAATGCACACCTGTATATACTAACAGAGTTCTAAAAGAACTCTGTTATGAGGTGTCAAGGTTTCTGATGATAACCAGCATTTCAAAATGCCAAAGATTTGTATTTTTGTAAGTTCTTGAATAATTACACCTCATATGCAAATATATTTTTGCATGCTAGCAGAATATTATGGGTGTTTATTATTCCTTCTTTTAATAATTTCCAATACACCTGTGAAATCTTTGAGCTTTTTTAATTAGTATTATTTAAGAAGTCAAGTACAGGTAATAATATAACGCAGTCTACAAATTGTAGTAGCCCTTTATCTTTTCATATGTTTTTCACTGCGTGACTTAAAAATCAAATTTTATCTTCATTAAATTTGTGTCTGCCTGTATCCCGCATGTAATTATAATTAGCGAATTTATATTAGGGGAAATGCTTTAGCACGCATGTACCTCAATTGTTTACCGTATAAAACGTTTATTGTTGAAAATTGTCCTCGTTTCTGCCAGGAAAGTACATTAAAAATCATAAATGCGTTCATCTCAAGCTGAGCACTTTATTTTCGTGAGTTACATACAACAAGTAATGCTTGCTTTTTTGTGTAAAAAATTATTTTTATAGTAATGGCCACAAACTGCAACTAAAGGGAAAATTCAACATTGCAAACAAAATTAATTTCTCTCGAAGAAAAAAATTCAAAATCTTGCATCAGTTGAAAAACCATGAGTTTTTGCAGGGACTTTGAATTTAAATGAATCAACAATTCGAACAATCAAACAAAATGAACATAAAATCTGAGAAGTGTTTATTGCTGGGTCAACGATAAGTGCAAAGTACATTACTCGTGTATGCGATATTCTAATGGAAAAATGGAGAAATCTCTAATGATTTCGATAGAAGATTGCACCTCAAAAGAAAATTCCTATGGATGGAAATCTTGTTAAAAAAAGCTCTCAAAGTTTATAAACATTTATAGTGCAGACCAGATGTTCAATGCAAATGAATCTGGGTTATATTGGAAAAAAAAGGCAAAAACGCACCTATACTTCAAAAAATGAAAGATCAGCTCCTGGATTCAAAGTTTCCAAAGATAGAATTACTCTACTGTTTTGTAGTAATGCATCAAGTGATTACATGACAAAACCAGTGTTTATTAACCAATCCTCAAATCCTCGTGCTATGAAAGATTAAAATATGCACTATTTTATTTTGCCTAAAACATTTCTGCATTATGTGCAATAAAGTTTAAGTACAATTTGTAATTTTTATACTATGTATTTGTTTCATAGTTTATGTTTTCTTAACTTACATGAATTACCTGAATTAAATAAAAATATATTTTTGTTGGATATGGCATTGTGATCTGAGACTCGCATAACGCGATTTATATAATGCTGATTTCTGCGGAACCTAATATCCGCGTTATACGAGGGTTACCTGTATATCCCAGAAATAAAGGCATAATCAAACAATCCACATTGCTAGCCATAAATTCCCTATAGAATCTCATAACAATCAAGAAATAGCTACAATTTATCTACCATATATATTACGTCCTCACATCTTATCCCACATATAGTACATCAACATCAGCTTCCAATAATAACCTCTGCGGCTTTTTTTTTTTTATTATTATTTTTATTTTTTTAACCAAATACCTTCCCATTTTCCCCCTTCCTGTGCCTCAATCACCAGAAAACATGATCTGATCATTTATCCCCAGATCTCACAACACAAATTTAAGTCAGCATCTTCACTCCCACCATTTTCTCAAGTTTCCTTACAGAAATATTTTCCAACCATAAGCATCATGAACCACCTTATCTTAGGTAAAAACACATGCTTATCTTGCTAATCTCTTCAATAAACGGTTTAATCTAGTGCTTGGCAGCAGAGATAACTTCGTCTATAGAGAAAATAAGCTTTAGCTTCATTTCAGAAATATTAATGTGTGTATATTTTGCAAATTAACTTTGTAGGCAGAAACTACTGATATAATTTTTTTTGAGAAAATTGAAATTTTTTAAAATATTTTTTTTTATTTCATTGAAAATACATATATGCAAATCTGAAATCCATCAAAATAAATATATTTATATGCATCATGTTCAAGTTTCATTTTGAGTTTAAATCTGCTGGGGGGAAAAAATCACAAGTTCTGTGCCCTTTTTTTTTTTTTCCTCCCCATCTTCTCTTTGCAGGTTATGTTTTTTTAGCTTTAGCTACATTTGTTAAGATTCTAATTTTGTAAATACTGCACAGCAGAAGAAGGGCATTAATTATATAAGTAGAGACACACACAACACAAAAATCATTAAGGACAAAGTACAGAATACATGCCAAATAAAGAGATGCCACGTTGGATACTGCTGAAAGTATTACTTGCAGTTTTGCTGTGGATGGATATGGAAATTCATCTGAAAGACAAATTTTAATGAAATCCATTGATTTATGGTGCACTGTCTTATAAAATTGACATACAGCTAGAATTGAGGTCAAATTAATGATAATACGGATAATAAGTTAAAATGTCATGTCTTAAAACATTGGTACTGACATCATCTGGTGAAGTAGCATCTCTGTTTTACAATCCATACACTGTGGGAGTACATCTCACTGTAGCATGGATGTCAGTGATTATATCTTCAAGGAGTTAAATAAGTTTTTGTGAAACCATTAGCTAGTTTTCTCAAAGCAGGCAGGAAGTAGGTTAAAAATTTATCATATCTGGTTTGTAAAGCAAGATGTATGGATTTGCTAATACTTAGTAGCATGACATTGCCAATAAAGAGTGTAGTAAACAAGAACAATTTCACACATCTATCATAAACTACAAAAATAAACTGAAACTTAGCTATGAGGATATGCAGACGTTCTTCCTGAGACTACCTGCATGCCTAAATAGACTACATCTCAGAAGTGTAAATTGCTGATGGTGTGTGTGTGTTCAGGATATAAGATGACCTGAACATCTTACAAAGCTTACTTTAGGTGGGGAGCTACTTTCAATATTTTAACTGAAGGGAAAATATCTCTGAAGAATATTCTATAAAGGACAACTTTATAGAATATTTTCTGTTTCATCTTTCTTTACTTCTGGATGTTTTCTTCAGCAAAAGGTTTCCACTTTTCTTACTTCCTTCCTTAGTCATTTCTTACCACCTTCTCTCAAGTCTCCCTTACCCCTTCTGTTCTTCTCTCCTCTCCCCTCCCACTTTAAGCTTATATCCATCTATCAAAGTTACAGGATTAATAAGGACAAATAAAACATATGCTTCCTTTGACTTGTGACATCACAACCAATAAAATAAAAGTCTATGCTATTTATCTGCACAGAAGTTTCACAAATGCATGCAAGAGAGAAGGTTTGTTGTACCTTCTACAACCTCCATCCCTTTCTTAATCCATACAAAGAATATCCTTGTAAGACTTAAAGATTATTATTATAAGAATTGCAAGATTCTAAGATTGAATTCTTACAGAATACCTCAGAGTGAATTATCCATGCCTTCAAAAGACTAGCTAAGCTTGTAGTAATAGCAACTGCAAGATGATACAGGATATTCATCTCCTCGTGTAATATAACCACTATGTCACAGAGTCCAAGCATAGTTTTTGACCACTTCAATCCTTTAATAAGTGGCGATTTACTTTTATCCCATTACATTCTAAAAGCAATTCAGATGTTCCCTGGATAGAAAACATTTCTTGTTTTCAAGAAGAAATATTAGATAGTACATTAGGCTGAACCCACTAATAATGTTTTGAGACTAGCAAATCATCTTGCTGTCACTATTCTGTCAGGTATTTCTGAACAGGGAAGGGGTCAAAATTGAGATGTGAGTGAGGAGGCACAACTATGACTTCAGAGGTATTGGATGAAATTTCCTTGTATATGTCTCAGCAAAGAATCCATTATTGAATATTCCATGTCCCTCCAAATTTCATCTTACTTTAAACAACAGTTATGAAAAGTCATGCAAATAAAGTGCATGCAGAAACATCCTAGATCCACTAAACAAATAAACATTCTCAGTATCAACTTCAACCATATTCCCGTCCATCTCCATTCAGCCAAATAACTTTCAGCCTCTTCAGTCATTACTTATTGCACCTTTTCCAATTACACACTGACTTTTCTCATTGCAAATATGGCAGTTATACATGTTTGAGCTTAAAATCTCTTCATGTTGATCTTCTTTGACTAAAAAAATCTGTATACTTCATTTCATACAGTTCATTTAGTATCTCCTTTTTATCTCATCTCTCATAATGCCACCAGCTATTTTCATTTATTTTTTTATGTTGTTAACTTAAAGACAATAAACTTTATGATTTCCTTTCTGGAGATGTTGATTTTCAGCTTCCCTAATACCAAATTGTATTATTCATTAGAACTTTCCACTGAGAAAGATAGTCAAGCTACTGTCATCCATGTGTTGTCTGATATTGTAGGAATGCTAAGCAACTATATATATCCAACTGTATAACTCATCCAACCAAGAAAATCCTTAATTTCTTGGTTGAATTAATGTTCAACCAGTATCCAGGTACTGGGTACTGAATAAATGAGGATGGGTTGGCAATTTGGGATTTAGGCTGGCCAAACTGTATTCTTATTGGCTTAAACCATAATATAAAATGATAGTACAACAATAGAGTTTCATGATGGCTGGGCAATAACTCAACTGTTTTCATCAGGGAACCAGGTACAAAAAGTCAGCTAACTGAACAAATTCCAACTCCACATCAGCAGAGTTCAAGACTGGCACCAACATAGAAAGCATCAATGGAAAAGAAACTGAACTAAAAGAAGAACTGAATAAGCACAGAGTGACATGCTAAGATATATTTATTCAGTCAGGTATTTATTCTGCTGTCAGGTTCAGCAAAAGTTTGCTGAACCAATTGGCACTTCTTTTGTATCTCTCTGATTTCCCTCCCCCTACAGTCACCCACCCATTGTTGAGTTTTTAGATGCAGTAGTTATTTGGGTTTACTTTATCTCCAATGAATGTCAGTTTAATGTGATAAAGCATAAATATACCATGTTGATGGAACTGTACTCCATCCTTGGAAAATGAGCAAGTGTAGTTAGCAGGGAAGTCAGAACTAGATTTTTTTGCTTGGAGAGTAGTGAATGAGTGGAATAAGTTGTCAGAGTGTGTTGTGGGAACCATTACTGTGAATGTGTTCAAAGAAAACTATGACAGATACTGCATGAATGTCCATGTTTAGGGTTTCCTTGATGAGTTTAAGGACTCCATGGATCTGCACATAATACATGTTACCAAAATAAAGAAGACAAAACAAGCGAGATCTTTCAAAGAAACAAATACAAGACGTTATATTAAAGCAAGAATGATTAGGGAAAAAGGAGAAGTAACTATAGTATTCAACACTGAATATGGGAATAATCTTCTCAAATGGCATGCAATATCAAGTAGTGATGTGGGCAAATATCAGAATGAGGAACTGGACAATGAAATTTATTTGCATCTATGGTCCCACATAATGTTCTACTAAGGAAAAAGAAGAGAAATTTTTCGAGTCATTAGAGAAGACAGCTGATAATGAAAGAGGAAAAGTTTGTCCTTGTTATAGATCTAATGAACAGAGTAAGAAAAGATTAACATATAGAAATATCTTGGGAAAACTTGGAGAAAAGCACAAAGCTAATAATAATGGTAAATGCCTGCTGGATTTCTGTTCAGGACATAGACTAGTTATTACTAACAGTTATTACCACATTTCAACATAAAAATGTACACAAATTCCCATGGAAAGAAGGCTTAAGAAATAAGAAAAGTCTCATTGACTGTGTTATAGTTGATAGTGATGTTTCCACACTAGTCCAAGACACAAGAAGATACAGAACAGAAGATTGGAAATTCAAAGATCACCATTTAGTTTTCAGCAGGATAAAATTGAATTTCATATTGAGAGAAATGAAATTTCATTTCAAGAGTGTGTAAGAAAAGTTTAAAACAAATCAAAAAAATTAAAACAATATCAATTACCTCTGAAATTGTTTTAATTTTTTTGATTTGTTTAACCTTATACTCAAAATACACAAACATTATTCAAGAAAAAAATGAAATGGTTTGAAAACAAGAACCAAACCTTGTAGATTGTACCAATCTCCAAGGTTTATAGTTTACATGTGACCCTGAAGAAAACACTGAATCAGCCAGAGAGGCAAGGGATAGAAAAATCTGAACTTCATGGTGGACTCAGGAAGTTAAAGAAGCAGTACAGGAAAAATAAATAAATAAAGCATATCAAAAGTTCATGGCAAGTAAGTCGGTTTCTGCTCTTCAAGAATACAGAGAAAAATGTAAGAAAGTGTTCTGTGTTAAACTAGCTAAACAAAAGTTATGTGAAGACTGGTGAACAGTTAGAAAATAAATATTAGGAAGGTTGCAAAATATCCTAGTACTGTAGTTATTGAAAAAGCTTTAAAAAAAAGGAGGAAAGAGTATTGTTTTCAAATTCCTTTAAAAAGTAATTATTCCAAACACCCAGAATATCTTTATCTTCAGTTTTCAACTGAAGATAAAGATATTCTAGGTGTCTGGAGTAATTACTTTGAAAGACTGCTAAATGAAAACAAGCAGTGACAGTAGTGGTAGAAAACACTCGATAGGAATCTAAAAGGCAAGCTTAGGTGTCGAATGTTATTCATAACTTATTTTGATGGTATTACTAATACTAAACAAACTCATTTATCAAAATGATGTTTATTAACTGGCTTATATATATATCGCTGAATTTCAAACTAGCATCTTCAGAGCACGAAACTGCATGATATACAGGGTGTTCGGGATAAATTTGACATATTTATAATTAATTATATTTTTCCGTAAGTTACATGTATTAATACACACTTCTCTTCATTTAAAAGTTTGGACCCTTCTTCATTCATATACAAGATGTCAGAAAGGATGGATAGCTGGAACCCACCTGAATCATGGAAGAGAATAACTTGTATCATGATGATTCGTGCCCCGCCATCAAAATAAGGATATTATGACTGCTGCCCAATGCTCCCTGAATACAGTAAAAACAATCAGGCATGAACTAGAGACTTGCAATGGTGACTGCGAGGATGTAGCAAGAAGAAAGATCCCTAGCAGACGATCTGATTGCGTTCGTACAGCAGAATTCCTCGCAAATCTGCAGGAACAGGTGTTGAAGAACCCTGGCATTGGAATTCGGGCTTTGTTCGTGGAGTTGCTAACTGTAGTCAAGCCCTGGATAACAAGGGTAGCCAATGGTAGGCCGTATGTATGGCAGCAGGATTCGGCCCCTTGCCACACCTCTGGGAAAAGTCAAAAATGGTTGTCTGAAAATTTCTACGACTTCACCAGTCCAAATGTTTGGCCTCCAAACTCCCCAGACCTTAACCCCATGGATTATTTTGTATGGGGCGCAGTTGAAAAAGACACCAATCGCACTTCCAGTAATACAAAAGCCCAGTTAATGGATAAAATTAAAACAGTTTTTGCGGCCCTTCCCAGGGAGACTGTAGCATCAGCTTGTTCGAGGTTCCGAAGCAGAATTGAAGCTGTGATCGATGCTAATGGTGGTTATTTTGAGTAAATCTTGTTGATAGTATTGTAATTAACTCTGCCTGTAATGTTTTTTTGTCAATTCATTAAATTTAATAGATACAAAGAAGATTTTCTTTTTCCTTACGAAACTGTCAAATTTATCCCGAACACCCTGTAGTTTACATGTGACAATGAATAAGTAAAACAAATCAAACTCTAATGGACAAAAGTTCTAATTGGCCACCCTCTAATGTTGTAAAAAAAAAGAAGTATTATGGTTATGTAGGAGTTGATCTTAAGATAACAATCTCCCAAAGTTTTGACAAATTAACACACAATACTTGTTCAGGTTAGGAGAATTCTGTTAACTTCCATTCGTTAAAATACATTCGTTACCATTATTATGGCAAGTCAGGACCAGCAGACCGTGCTTTGGGCATTCCTTCACACAGAATTAGAAGAAAACCAATGTGCTATTTAGAAGTCATTACAGGTCAAAAAGGTTAATTTTTAGAGTCTGCCATGCTACGAAGAATTTTCATAACCTGAAAAGTATGGGTGCATTAATTTGTAAAAAAAATTGGGAGACTGTTCTTAACATCAATTCCCATACAGCTGTAATACATCTTTTTTTTTTCTTCTTATATATTAGAGGGTGCCAAATGAGGACTTTAGATATTTCATTACAATTTTAATTGTTTCAATTACTAATTGTCGTGTGTAAATTATGACATACTCTTTTGTGCTTTAAAATCTAGTGAAATATAAGCCAATTAATAAACATCTTTTTTTATATATTAGTTTGTTTAGTATTGTTAATAACATTAAAATAAGTTATGCATACTCAATAGGAATGTAATTTATTTATTTTTTTTTTTTTTTTTTTTTTTTTTAACGGCATCTACTGCATAATTTAGAAGGCCTGGTCTGAAGGTCAAATTCCATATGATTGGAGTATATCTCATCTATAAAAAGGGAAATAAACCTGAATGTGAGAATTAGAGAGGAATTTTTCTACCAAATGTTTCCTGGTAAGATTTATTCAATCTCAATATTACAAAAATACTAAGACTGAACGCCTGTTAATTATCAAGGGTGTTAGAAGTTACTGTAGTAAATTTTATGTAATACTAACAAAGACCAAATAGCATTCGGAACTAGAACCAGATGAACAGTGCAGAAGTAAGTGTGGTGAATGGAGCAGATTTTACTAAGATGGTTTGTTGTCAGGAACGTAATATGTATGAGTAGATGAATGTGGCAGATATGTTTAATTAGAGACTGAATACGAGAAGAGAGAGAGAAAAAAAAATGAGGGTCAGCAGAAAGTGTGATATTTTAATGCACTGCAGCGATTTTGAAAGTTGAAAACAAGAAGTAAAGAATCCAACAGGCTTTAGGTTCAAATTCTGCTGTGGGCATGGATGTCTGATTGTCTTAAGGTGGGAGATGAATGTCATTGGCTGGTATGAGACCACTACCCTTCTTGCTAGCCTGAATTGCAAGTTGGCCTAGTGCTTAACGTATCCACTCTCCAGTTGAAAGGCTGTGGGTTCAAATCCCACTGTGGGCATGGATGTTTGTGAGTGTCTATGAAAATGCTAGTGGTGGTCGACAGTAGATGGCATTGGTGTAGGTGACAAAAGTAGTGATAAAAAAAGTTGTATTTGGTGGTAGAGATGGACAATTGTGGAGTAGGTATCCTCTCTCGATGACTCTCTGGAGGTGTCATGTAATAATAATTATTGGAAACCTGAAGTGGCTTGAAAAAGTTCCATGTTTGGTCTCTAGAGCAGGGTTTCTGGACTACCATATATTATCGCGTATAACGCGATCCACGTATAATGCGAACTAGAAATTTTGTTTGAAAACTAGCCCTAAAATGCCATGTCCACGTATAATGCGATCTGTTAATCTTGTTCCATAACACTATAAATAATACAATACGAATTAACGAAAGAAATATTTATTTTAAAACAAAATGTCAAAATCCTTTAAATTCTTCATCTTTTGAGTCGTCAAACATTTTATTTATAAATTCATCTCTAGGGATTGCGTCATCAGTGTAGCAGTTGTCGTCATCGTCTTCATGCTCTCCAATTTGTTGTGCGTCATCCTCGCTTTTATATATGACAAGAACTTCGGATCCATCCATTGAATTACTTATTCCACATTTAAGAAATGAGCGTTGAATCATTTCAGATGGTATCGAATCCCATGCTTCTTTAACCCAGCTGGTGACTAGGGTGATCTCAGGCTTCTGAAATGAAAATTTCCACCCTTTATCATCTTCACCAAACCAGATGACATCCATTCTCTCCATTTTTCACATAAGTGATCTTTAAATGGCTTATTCAAGCTGACATCAAGCGGCTGCAAAACAGAAGTTAGACCACCCGGTATGACTGTTAGGTCTGTACGTAGCTCACGTGCTTTCTCTTTGCTTGCCTCTGTTAAATGCGCCCGGAACATATCCCAGACTAGCATGCTTTGTTGACGTAGCAAGCTACCTGGACGTATGTTCCATACTTGATCCAGCCACAATTGTACACCTTCTTCATCCATCCAACCTTTCTGATTGGCACGAACAATTACACCTGGTGGAAATTTCATATGCTTCGGAATTTTCTTCCTTTTAAATATCACTGTTGGCTTTAATTTGGTTCTGTCTGCCATGCATGCTAGAACAACGGTAAAATGAGTTTTTTTTCATGTCCTGTTGTTTTTATGAAGACACCCTTTTCACCAACTGAGTTTACTGTTCGAATCCCAGGCATATCAAACTACATGGGCGTCTCATCCATATTGCCAATTTGGGAAAGTTCATATCCGCGACACTTCCGTAATTTTATGATAAATTTATGGAAGGATTGCACTTTTTCTTCAAGCTGCTTTGGTAACTTCTGCGCAATTTTTGTTCAGTGTCGTAATGCTTTGCATTCCATAAATCTGTTGCACCACCCAGGCGAAGCAAGAAAAGATGAAATACCTGGTGTGTCCTTGAATTTACCATTCTTGAGTTGTAGAGCTCGAAAACAAATTGCATTTCTTGTTACTATAATGGCATCTTGTCATTGCATCAAAATCCATTCATTTAGCTCTTCTTCGAGTTCTGGAAAGGATGCTACATCTCCACGATGGGCACGTTTCATTTTGGGGATTTTTTCAAGACTGTCTTTTTGCTTATGCCAAAGTCTAATATTACTCTCTGCTACATCAAATTCTCTCATAGCAACACTGTTATGTTCTTCTGCAAACTGCACGATGCGCAATTTAAATCCTGCTTCAAAAGATGAACGTGTACGTTTCTGTTGGCTCATTTTCAGGCTAGGTTTGTTTAACAAATAATATTTAAAATGAACTGTGGTTAAACTGATATACCTAACTGTGCTCTATCATTCAGCAACGGAGAGCGCATGCGCAGATACGATGCGCGCTTGGTCGCCAAATGCGAGTGGGTCAAGAAGATTTGGTTGCATAGGCATTAGGTAGTATATATTGTGTGTGCAAGTCTAATAAGATGTTATATTTTTTAGGATCCGCATATAATGCGAACTACTAACTTTAAGTAGTATTTTTTACCATAAATTTTTCGCATTATACGCGATAATATACGGTATGTAAAATTGATAAAATAGAAAAAAAAAATCCTTATCCCATCCACAGGTACAAAATGTATTATAGGTTTGCAATAACCTTTCATTGGTGGGAGCAACATAAAACTGGACAAAAGGCAGTGATTAGTATAAGACTGAGAATGATAGCGAGAATAGTGAGAGAATACAAGTGCAGAAAATATGACTGTGGATACGGAAATGACTGAAAAAGTAAAAGTGAGTATAAATGGAGAAACAGAAGTGAGCCTGACTGACAGTGCAAGAACAGAAGAAGGCATGATTGATGGAGCAAAAGCAAGACAACTGCTAGAATGCAGGTACTGAAGAATGAGATGCATATGCCTCATGTCAAAGACCAAAATGATTGTGAATGGAGTTGAGAATGCATTGGACAGGGAGAGAGAGAGAGAAAAAGACAGTATAAAGAGAGTGGATTGTTAAAGTAGTAAATGCATGTAGGGGGGGGGGGGGATGGTCAGCATGAGAATGGAACAGCCTGTAATACATGGAAAGGAGATATATGGGAGAAGTCACAGGTGAGAGATGGGATGGGTAAGACTGGTTATAGAAATGAATTGCTATGCTTATTTATGAGCATCCAGAGTATCAGAAATAAGGGAGATGAAATTGTTGTGATGACTGAGTTTATTTGCCCAGAAATAGTTGGAATAAGTGAAGCATAGTTGGATGAGAATATTCTGACAAGAATAGAAACAAAAGGATATGATGTTTTTCGTGCAGATAGGAAGGGAAAAAAACAGAGGGGGGGAGTGCTGCTGATGATAGAGGAATTATGTCAACA
The DNA here is from genome assembly GCF_054136105.1 of Typopeltis vanoorti. Taxonomy (NCBI): domain Eukaryota; kingdom Metazoa; phylum Arthropoda; class Arachnida; order Uropygi; family Thelyphonidae; genus Typopeltis; species Typopeltis vanoorti. The sequence continues at coordinate 11,692,702 of NC_143552.1, forward strand.
CAAGGTTGAGATATGAGGGAGAAAGTGGCAGTAGTTTTGAAGCAGTATGATGTAAGGTGGATAGAATATTTGCTTGAATGTTGCTACAGGGCATGGAATGAGGAGACAAGAATGTATAGGCAACTTGGCTTAGTGAGCAAGCAAAGGGTGATCATTATATGTGAGTGATCAGGGAATAAGGAGAATGAATTTGAGTTCTTAAGGACAACTATCTTAGGTAATATATAACAGACGGCACATAAAAATTGAGTCTAATTAGATCTGGTTATATCATCAGAGGATGTGATTGTGAATGGTGGCTGATCTTCCAGTTGGTGAGAGTAGCCATGAAGTCATCACATATGACTGGTTGTGGACGGTCATATGAGAACCTCTGTGAAAAAGGAATATATGTGGAACTACAAGGATGGTGATTACGAAAGCTTAGGAGACAACTGAGAACGATGAGGGGGGTAACTAGAAAGTTCCGATAAACGTCTAGAACAAAACTGTTTTTTCAGTAAACACCATTTCTTTTAGGATATATATATAGAAGACATAAAATTAATTAATTTTTGTTCTAGTTCTTTATCAGAACTTTCCGAATTCCCCTCATCAAGCATGGACAGAAGACTTGAGTGAAAAAAGACATATACATACTGCTTGGGCACTGATCAAGAACTATTTAACAGCAGCAATATCTGAGGAGTTTTTTTAATATTGCTCCCGTCCACGAATGGTTATTTGCAAACCTGTAGTACATTTTGTACTATGGGTAGGCTAAGGAACTTTATTTTAATTTATTTTTTATCATATATATATATATATAAATTTTTTTTTTTTTTGCATTTTTAATTTGTTTTTCACGTGATCCTTTTCATGGACCAAACATGGAACTTTTCAAGCCACAGCAGGCCAATCACAAACATCCATGCCCACAGTGGAATTCTAAGCTGCACGTTGTTGGTTGGAGAACAGGTATTATTATTAAGAGAGACCTCCAGGTAGTCAAGGACTCATCGAAGGAGGCCACATACTACACGCACCAGCTATCATACATATTCTTGAATTCATTCACACTGATTGCACTCGCAACATCTAGTGGCAATCCATTCCAATCACGTACCACTATATGAGAGAAAAATCTAGCCCTCGCCCCTTCTTAGCGTCATTCATTCTCAGTTCCCAAAGATGCCCTCTTTCCTTTCCCCACCCTCCATAAATTGAAAAATTCCATCAATTAAAATCCTGCATGACCGTTTCAGAAGTTTGTGTCTCAATCATATCACCCCTCTTCCTCCTGTTTGCTAGTGTCTGCAGTCTACAAATTCTCAATCTGTGTTCATAATAGTATTCCACAATCCTGATATCATTTTTTAACACTCTCCTTTGAACTCTCTCCAATACATCAGAATCACAACAGAAAATAGGAGACCAAACCTGAGCACAATAGTCCAAGTGAGGTCTTATCAAGGCCTTGTAAAGAGGCAAAATGAGATCATTATCTTTACCTCTGAACGTTTCAGCAATGCAATTATTTTTTGAATTGTATTTGCAATCTTTGCTACGTGTCCCCTGAACTTCAACTTCCTATCTACTAACACTCCAAGATCCCTAGCCTCATCAGTTTTTTCAAGCATAATCCCACCAATATAACATAACATTGGATATCTAATCGCTCCAAAGTGAAGGAACTGATTTTATATTTACTGATATTGAAACGACATCCATTTTCTCATGCCACAATTCCAGCCTATTGAAATAATTTTGCAAGTACTGCTTATCAGCAGCATTCCTGATTACCCTATCTATTTTTGAATCATCAGCAAATAGCTGTATGTTGCTTGTTAAATCCTTCCAATATCATTAATGTACAGATTGAATAACAGTGGACCAAGCACTGATCCTTGTGGTACACCACTGGTTACCTTAAATCTTTCAGACTCACATCATCCATATAACTTTTTGATATCAGTCATTCAGCCTCTTATCCACGCTAATATTCTATAATCCAAACCTATATTCTCCAATTTATGCAACATTCTACCACGCTGTATTCTGTCAAAAGCCTTAGCAAAATCCAAAAGTATCATGGTAAATCCATTCTCTTGTCTAGTTCAATGGTAACATTGTTATAGAATGTGAGCAAGTTATAGAATGTTAAATTGTGAATGAAGAATTTTATGATTTATTAATACTTCTTTAACATATATTGTATTTCCTGAGCTAAGTTTGCTCCTGTGTAAATTGTAAATTAAACACTTACTGTTAAATTTTTATTGAAATAATAATTGTAATTTTTTTTAGTTATTTATTCTGTATAAATTCCTTATATAACTTGTAAATATATCCTAAATGAATTGTAATATATGTTTTGTATTATTGTAAATGAAAGAGAAAGTAAATTTAAGCAATTCTGCTAATGAGATTTGATTGGTCACTGTCAAGGAAACGGAATTATTTTTAGGTAGCGCATGATTAGAGTGTGGAGTACTATATACAAAGGGAGAAGCCAGTTGTTATGAGCTGAACTGGTCAGAAGAACCGAATTTTGGCGGGAAAGAGAAGAACAGAGTTAATTCGAAAACAAAAGTAAGATATAGGAAGAAGCATAGAGAGAGAGCATAGAGTGAGGTAGCAAATGGCAGAGGGGGAATTATTTATATATGCCGTAAATTGACTAGGAAGGACCGGGAATTAATAGGCATTTCGAATTATTTCTATGGGAGTTCTGATACTACGATAAATTCCAAATGTTTAGTGGAAGAATAGTGCAGAACTGAAGTTGATACATAGAAGACAGTAAGGAATTAGTAGATAACTTAAACCAAGTGCATCAAGATTTGTGTATTTCTGTGTCTACAGTCCAGTTATTATAGTGGAAGACTTGCTTTGAATTGTGTTGGCATTAAGTAAAAGTCAACCAGAATTTCAAATGTGCCTATGCGACTTTTTGATGTGTAGAAGAAGTAACCTTGTAAGAGTTGCCCTTTCTATAACCTGTGAAGTTATAACTGTTAACTCCGTCAGATATATTTTGACTAGATACATTTTGGCTATGGTGTTATATCAATTAATGGTTGGATGTAAGATGTACTGAAGTACTTTCCCCTTGAAATAATCAGTGTTATGTTGTTCTAATAAGTGTTAGCTGACTGAGAAAGAATATAGTGTAGCCTGTCATAAAATCAGTTATTGTAACATTATTCTACTTGATTGACTGAGCATAAAGAACTGAAAAGTGAATGTTTGATGGTTAATGGATTGTAATTATTCTGAACACATTAAACTGAGCTAATATATTTGTAATATGACTCATCTAATTCGATAGAGAGAACTATGTGAAAGAAATACTAATGCTTTAAGAATTAAGAAGTGTTAACATTAGTCGTGATCCTCAAACTTAATTGAGAAGTTATTAATGTCTGAATGTGAATTCTTGTAATTTTTCAATTGAATAACTTTTGCAGATAGTTATACTTGAATGTGTATGTTGTACTATTCCACATTAAATGTTTTCTTTTGTTGAGTTAAACTTGGTGATTTTCTTTCATTGCACCGCTCAAAAAATTAATCGGACCTTTGCAGAAGCCTTAAGAGCTATTAATAACCTCGGCCTGAAGATAAAATGATAATATAAGTATAGTTGATGATTGATTCCTCTATATTATTTAGACTAATCTGAATATAAGGTGACACAGTCTAATATAAATTTCTTTATATTCAGATGAGCATCAACCAACAACTAATGAATAAAAACGGAATCTAAAGAGGTAAAGATAAGATTAACAAACCAACAAAAATGGAACAGTCGGTTAGGTAGGACGTTCCAACAGTAACATTGTGATAGAATGTGAGCAAGTTGCTAAAACGTGACCTTCCCTTAATAAACCCATGTTGCTCATTGCAAAGTAGAGATTCACTGTCAACCCATTTCTGAATGCACGTCCTAACCATTTTTCCAAAATCTTCAACCACCATTCCTGAGATACTAATTGGTCGATAGTTGGATACATCGGTCTTTGCACCACCCTTGTGCAATGGAATTACCATGCATTCTTTCTGGAATCTTCCCTGTTCTGAGACTCATTAAACAGTCTGGTCAAAGGAAGAGCCAGTTCAGCTGAACACTCATTTAGTACATGTGCTGATATCCCAAATACCTGAGCTTCTTTATCCAGTGAAGAGGTAGTAGTGAGCTTAATATCACGCACACCAGGATGATAGCTTTTAACAAAATGGGCATTCATTAGATGAACAACCTCTTCTGCATCTGTAACCCCTCACGCCGTATGCATTTAGAAGAGTTCGTTTTTATATTCATTTTTGATTTACTTGCAGCATATTCACAGAATTCTTGTGGGGTTGTCTTCTGCATGCAGGGCCAGTTTCTTTTCATACTCAGACTTTGCTTTCTATTCAACACTTGCGACTATTCTAGCCTGCTGCTTAAAATTTTCATAATGCACACTGTCCTTATGCATATGGTATTCCTTCTACATCATCCTTTTCTTATGAATCTCTTGCTTAATAAGATTACACACCCATTCGACTCCTACCCTATTTATTCTTCGAACTCTGGGGACACATTCTGGTATTGCATCACTTAAGTATTTTTTAAATGTTTCCCATGCACTATCGATATTCTTCCCATTAATCAACCAATCTGTAAACTTTTCTAAATGGAACATGCGGTCACTTCCCAAGTGAGTACGGCATGATCACTGTCACCAACTGGAGGCAAAACAGTTACGTCTTTAACTGAAACACCCTCTGACACTATAATCAAATCTAACACTTTTTGACCTCGAGTTCCTTCTGTCACATGCTACTTGAGGAAGTGGTCCCACAATGGCTCGATAAATGCATTTTCGTTTTTCTTGTGGGATTCTACTGCTACCCAATCAATATTTGGATAATTAAAGTCTCCCATTATGATTACTCTTTTCGCATTCATCTTGTCTGTTTGGTGATGCATTTCTTCATCACTAGCAACTGATCCACCAGATCTGTAACAACATGCTAACCACTTGGCCAACCAGGCCAGCAAGTGTATTCCAAAAGTGAAAAAGCTAAATAAGGTAGGAGCAAAATAGATAAATAAAGAGCTTAAGAGCAATATCCAGGAAAAGAAGGCACTGCTAATATTGACTGGAATGAAGAGAGAGCATCGGTGAATAAGGAGAATTAATTCACCATCAGTCCCTCCTCCATCAATATCCCTCTACACTCACTCCAGCTTCTCCCTTCATGAGGATGACATAGATGACATAGATGACATAGATTAATGGCACCATATGGAAATTGATATGTGGCAAGTAGAAAGTAGAAATTGAAACAGAATCAGGAAATAAGGAGAATGAATTCAAGTTCTTAAGGGAGAAATATCTTACACAATATGTAACAGAGGACATGAAATGAATGTTGATAATTATCAGTTGCATGAAGAGTACAAAGAGCAGGCTGGGAAGATGAAATCCTAATAGTTCTTTTGATATGTGGCAAGTAGAAGAATGACAATGGGAGAATGAAGTTAGTTGATAATAGCAGACTGGTAAATGATTCATTGGATATAATTGAAGTATTCAATGAGCACTTTATCAGTGTACTTCATCCTCATGAAGGAGAAGCTGGAGAGTAGAGGGTATGGTGAAAGAGGGACTGATGGTAAATGAGCAGCAAGTATATGAGGAATTAAGTAAAGTTCATGTTAATTAGGACTCGACAAAAGATCACCTTGAAGGAAGGCTCCAAGGAATTAATGGCACCATTGGAAGAAATATTATTACACTTCAAAAATGGTGGTGGAGGGGGGGGGGGATAACACTGAGGTTACAAATTATAGGCCAACCTGTATATTAGAAGTTGTTAGGGTGTTAGAGAGGTTGGTGAGGACCAGATTCAGAACTGGGTTGAATAATACACTGGTGTCCAAAATCAAAGGATGAACTACATTTTTACCTGTATATAAAAAAAAAAATTCATGATTTACAGTCAACTGTGGACATAAATTTATTGCCAAGCATAGTAATAAATTATATACAAAAAATGTGTTATAAATTTCGTACAAATTAAATTATAATACATTTTTGGCAAAAGGTACAAATTTCCTGAGGACATATATGAGGAATTAATGTATAGTGCTTACAGAAAACTATGTGAAGAGATATTTCAGTATGGAACATATCCACCCTGAACTGTGATGCAGCTCTCACAATGTTACACCATACTTAGCACCACATGATTCAGGAGTTCTTGAGGCAAACTGGCACACTCTCCCCTTCAGAGCAAGGATAAAGCCTTGTTTGTTTTCTGGAGGGGAATTTCGAGCAGCAATTATATATCCCTATTGCATCCCAAATGTGTTCTATGGAGATTGAGATCTGGTGTCTGAGTAATAATCTTGGTCTCCAGAAGTATCTCGTTTATGATGTGGTGTGGTGTATTGTCATCCATAAAAATGAATTCTTTGCTTACAGCAGCACAGAACAATTGAACATGACGTTGAAGAACTTAGTAGCCAGTATCGTTCACCAGTCACAGTCCCTTTTTCCAGTACTTGTAGCTCGGTGCATCCATTAAGCATAATGCCCCCCCCCCACACACACACACACCATAACTCCAGCACCGCCATATCTATCCCTTACAAAAACAATTCTTATGATGATAAGCAGTACCACTTTCACACCTAATCAGGTGTCATCTAGAATCAGAGGAAAGACTGAAACGACTCATCTGTAAAGAGTACATTAGTCCATGTAGGCCAACTTGTCGCAGACATCTTGCCACAGTTTGTCAAGATATCTGCATACCTATACTTGAATGGAGCTGACCTGCTGTGGTGTGTTGATTAAGTTTTGCAGTTATAACCAAAAATCTGACTTCATGCTCTGTGGTAAAATGAAGGCGACCTCTTAGCAAACATCTGAAACACAATCCATTGGTTTGAAACTCTGCCCAGAGCCTGAATACAATGCTATGCAAGATTCAGTGAACCATTCTGGCAATATCAATAATTCTGCAGCCTTCTTCAAGCTTTCCGATAATTCTTCCCCACATGAAAAATTGTCTAGATGATGATGTCTGAGACATTACAAGACATCCGAGTTTGCAACTTTATTCCTTCACGAAAAGCACTTCCTTCAAACACAATTCACTTAGCAAAGCCTTTTATCCTATTGAGTGCTACCATGTGACCCCTTTGTGCACCTTTTGCGAGACCCTTCGACACTTCTGAGCATGTCAGAAGAAGACGAATCCATTCCAATAATAGAGTAATCAATGTGTTTCGTGGGATGAGTGTTTATTATTATACGTCAGAAAATTAGCTTTTCTTTTATGAAAATTCTAGTTCTTAAAGTGGTACCTATTTTGCTCGTACAACAGTTGGAAATTTTACGTATAAACCATGTGATTTTGCATGTTGGTGACCAATTCATACATCCTTTATTTCTTTTATTTCTTTCTCCCCTTCAGCATGAATTGACTATTCTTGGCAATCTGCTAAACTCAGTTATGTGAAGTGTGGACATGCAATACCTGCTTTCTACTCAAAAGCCACAAACTGATTTGTCTGAATTTGCAGTTGTAATCTTAAGAAATAGTGTTCATCCTTAGGTTTTGGACACCAGTGTAGCAGTATCTCTATAGTGGTCAGCACTCATTTGTTAGGAGGATGTCATGCTTTAGCAATCTGCTTATGTATCCCAACAAGGTGACAAATTAATTTGATAAAGAAGATGCACATACAGTGGTGTATACTTGGATTTTTCAAAGGCCTTTGACAGATTGCCATATGACAAGCTGGTAGCTAAACTGAAACAGGTGGGATTGGATTACAAACTAGTGAGTTGGATAGCTGACTGGCTGTCAGACAGGTATCAGCAGGTGGTGTATGGAGGAGTGGTATCCTAAAAGAAGGCCACTAGTGAGTGTTATAGGGATCTGTTTGGGGCCATTATATGTGACTTGTATGTTAATGATATTGGGACTGGCTTAACTTGATATATGCAGCTGTTTGCTGATGATGCAAAGTTGGGAAGAATTATGAGAAGCAGAACAGATATTGTGGCCTTACAGGAGTATCTAAACAGACTGAGTGGAGCTATCAGTTTAATATTGCAAAGTCTTGAAATTTCGTACTCAAAGTTGAGATGCAAGCTGTACAAATCTTGCTTGAGTTATCTGGGAGTGACAGTGGACAGAGACCTGAAGTTTAGGGATCACAATGTTAAAATGGTAAGCACATCACAAGGGATTGTGGCCATAATGAGGAGGATACTGACATTCAGAAGCAAAGGGGTTATGGTTCCTTTGTATAAGGCTGGCTTTGATCAGGCCTCATATGGACTACTATGTTCAAATTTGACTGCTTGGTTTTCACAGGGATAAGGATGTACTGGAGAGGATCCAGAGAAGATTCACTAAGCCAGTGTCAGGTTATGGAATGCTGGATAAGAGGAGAGAATGAGGGAATGCAGCTTGTAGACCACTCTGAAAAGAAGGACAGGGGGATATGAGTGAAACATAAGTTGGTGAGGGGACTGTTACCATATGAATGCAAAGGAGATTTTTCAGAGTAGACTGGGACAAGGGTAGAACAAGAGGCCACTCATGGAAACTGTATAAGGAGGATGTGAGCAAAGGGAATGAGAAGCAGATTCTTTGCATGGAGAGCGATTGGTGATTGGAATGCACTGACTGAAAGTCAAGTGAATGTGGAAACTAGTTTCCACATTCACCGCACTTTCACCACACGAATTTAAGGCATGGTTTAATGATTTTTTTTTTTTAGCATGATAGTGTGTAGACATCCCACAATAAGACCTTCCACAAATGGAGATCAGACATTAATAATAAGAATAATATAACAAGAGTGCATGTTATCTCTGTGGTTATTCATCATTAGATGGAATATCAGCTCGGGTGTTGCGTGAATGTGCAAAGGAATTGTCAACGGATCTTACTTGGTTATTTAACTTAAGTTTGAACTATGGTATGGTCCCTAGGGAGTGGAAGGAAGGCAAAGTAGTTGCTCTGCATAAAGGCGGCTCTAAAACTGTGGTAATTAATTACAGACCAATTACCATCTCAGGGAGTGGTGGTAAAAGTATTGGAAAGGTTGGTTAAAGACAAAATTCAAGAATGGGTGGATCAGGATATGATACTCTGTAGGGGGGCCAACATAGTTTTGTTAAAGATCGATCCTGCCTTAGCAATCTATTAACTTTTTATAATAGAATGACATCTGAGTTGGACAAAGGAAATGGCTACACAGTGGTACTTCTGGATTTTGCTAAGGCGTTTGACAGGATACCCCATGGAATACTGTTGTGCAAATTGGAGTGGATGGGGATGGATACTAAACTGGTGATATGGATAGGAGAATGGCTCAGGGAGAGATACCAGAAGGTGGTGTATAGAGGAGCAGAGCCCAGGATGAGGCAGGTGACCAGTGGTGTGCCTCGGGACTCTGTGCTTGGGCCATTGTTTAATTTGTACATAAATGATATAGGAAATGGCTTAAAGGGAGATATTCAGTTGTTTTCTGATGATGCAAAGTTGGGTAGCGCAATAAAAAATCAAGCTGATGTTGAGTTTGCAGGATGATTTAAATAAGCTGGCAAAATGGGCAAAAGGTTATGGATGTCAGTTCAATGTGGAAAAAGTGTAAATGCATTTGCATTTACACATTTATGCATTTTGGGATTAAAAGATTACCAGCTGTGTACTACATCGATGGAACGATACTCCAAGAGATTGATGAGACTAGAGACTTAGGGGCCAACATGGGGGTGTTGGCCCCTTGAGTGGTGTTGGTGGATAGGGAAATGAAGTTCAGGGGACACATTGCTAAGGTGTCCAAGACTGCACATAGGATTACTTGGTTATTGAGGAACACACTAACATTCAGAGATAAAGAGGTTATTATTCTCCTTCATAAAGCGTTGATACTGAGCACAGTAATCCACATTTGGATTACTGTGCTCAAGTCTGGTCACCTGGATTCCTTGGAGATGAGGCTGTGGAGAGGGTTCAGAGAAGAGTGACAAAGTTGTGATGTAAAAAATGCTCCCTACATTGATAGATTGAGAGCTTGTGGATTGCAGAGGTTGGTTGATAGGCGGAGAAGAGGGGATATGATAGAAATATTTAAATTACTGAAAGGTTTTTATAGGATTGATGCAGGGGAAATGTTTCAGCTGTGTGATAGTGATGGAAGAACAAGAGGTCATCCCTGGAAATTAAGGAAAAGTGTGGTTAACAAGGGTGTGAGAATGAGGTTTTTTGGCTGGAGGGTGGTGAATGAGTGGAATGCATTGCCAGTCTCAGTTGCGAGTTCTTCGTCTGTAAATGAATTCAAGAAGTGATATGATAGGTATTATTTTGATAGTTTGTCTCCTGCGATGGGTCTACTGACTCCATAGAGATATCCATAATAATAATAATAAATGAATCTCATTATGAAGGAAAGTGGTATTAAACCTGATGTTAAATTGGAGATGTTGATCACAGCTCTTCACTTTATGTAGATGATGTTATCCTTTAAATAAATCCAGTATAAATATGCAGGATTCCCTGACTAAACTGAATAACTAATGTAATAAATTTGGTATGCAATCAGCAATAAAAAGACAAAGGCAATAATAGGAAGAAACACAGAAAACATCAACTGCATCATGAATGAAGAATTTTTTTTTTTTATTATACTAAGATCCCATGGAGTCACATATTCATTTAGGAGGTCCCCTTTTGTCATACACACAGCTCATCATACTGTGCCTTAAACACATTCAAATTCTCTGCAGACACCATGCTCTCAGGCATTGCATTCCAATCATTCATAACTCTCCATGCAAAAACCCTGCTTGTCACTCTCTTACTCATACCCTCCTTATACAGCTTCTAGGGATGACCTCTTGTTCTCCCACGAGTTTATGAAAAACCTTTTCAATGTTAATTCTATAACAACCCCTTATCAACTTGTGCATCTCTATCATATCACCCCCTCTTCCTCTTATCCATTAGACTCTGCAAATTGCATTGTTTCAGCCTTTTTTCATATTCAACATTCCAGAGATCAGGAACTATTTTGGTCAATCGCCTCAGGATCCTCTCCAGCATCTCATGATCCGTCTGAAAACCAGGTGACCAAATCTGTGCACAAGTAGTCCATATGTAGCCTAATCACAGCCTTATACAAATGAACCAGAATCTCCTTACTTCTACAAGTCAGTGTCCCCCCCATATCATTGCCAGAATTCGTTGTGTTCTAACAATTTTGGCAACATATTCTCTAAATTTTAAATCCTTATCCACCATCACCTCAAGATCTCTAATTTTCCTCTACCTCCAACAATATATCCCCACCAAGAGTAAATTCTATGTCTTATCTTTGTTTTCCAAATTTTAAAACCTTACATTTCACAACATTAAATTGGCATCCCCACTCCAGTGTCCATTCACTCATAATAGATTTAGTTTAATCCTTTATCCCAGTGAGAGCAAACAAAGTTTGCGCCTGAAAATATCTTCAGGACTAAATATAGTGTTGTACTATCTTATCCAGTAAGTAGTGCAACACCAAGGCAACTCGTGGCAAAGGTGGAGCAAGCTACCAGGCACTTCTTTAATGCATAATCCAATCCCTTTAATGCATAACAGTATACATATCCACATAGGAAATGTGTTTTGCATTATGGGAGATACTGGGTTAGAAGTGCCTGGTAGCTTGCTCCACCTTTGCCACGAGTTGCCTTGGTGTTGCACTACTTACTGGATAAGATAGTACAACACTATATTTAGTCCTGAAGATATTTTCAGGCGCAAACTTTGTTTGCTCTCACTGGGATAAAGGATTAAACTAAATCTATTATAGTCTAACCTAGTGATAAATAAATTTTCAACGTCCATTCACTCAGTCTATTCAAGTATTCTTGTAAGACCACAACATTTGCTCTACTCCTCATAGTTCATCCCAACTTTGCATCATCTGCAAACAACTACATATCCACATTCAAATCTTCCCCAATATCATTAACATACAGGTTAAACAGCAGGTTATAGGAAGTAAAACATTTCAGTTATTTAGGCACAATTTTTAGTGAAGATGTCAAATTAAGTATGGAAATAAACAACAAAATTAAAAAAGCTGGAATGTTAGGAAGTCAACTGAATAAATTTATACATATAATAGAAATCAGTTAAAACACTAATAGCTTTATGGAAGGCAATATTCAAAGCACTGATCTTAGAGCTGGATTAAAAATAAAATGCTTGATCAAAGACTGGAGACCACAGATACGAGAGTTCTAAGGAAGATTACGACAGTGAACATGGCATATTAAAATAGAACATATTAAAAATGAAGGCACTAGGAAAGAAGTTTACATTGAATGCATTCAGGAATGTGTTAGCAGTGTTAATTTCAGGTGGTATTATTACTTAAACAGAATGGGAGAAGAAAAGTTAGTGAAACAAGTATTCTTTACCTGGATGAACAGGAAAAAGACCCAGTGAAAGACCAAGATCTGGATAAATTGATACTGTAAGAAGTCACTCAGAAGACAGAAATATAACATCGATGGGATGCTGCATACTGTATGGGAGGAGTTATACTGGAGGAAGTAGGGAAAACAAGAGATCTGGGGTTGATGATTGATAGAAACCTGAAATTTAGGGGACATATTGCAAAGGTGGTGAAGGTAGCACAGAGCATTGCTGCAATTATTAGAAAGACACTGACCTGCAGAGATAAAAGGGTTATCATTCCGTTGTATAAGTCTCTGATCAGACCACACTTAAGACTATTGTTCTCAGATTTGGTCCCCAGGATTTGAAGGGGATAAATTAACTGTGGAAAGGGTACAAAGACGAATGACAAAGATAGTTTCAGGACTGTACAATTTTGGTTATGAGGATTGGCTGAGAGAGAGAGGTGATGTGATTGAGACTTTTAAACTGTTGAGAGGTGGTTACAGGTTCTTTCGCTTGGTTCAACAGCGGGAAGGAGTGATGACAAGAAGCCATCCCTGGAAGTTACGAAAGGAAACTGTGAGCAAGAGGGTGAGGAGTGGTTTCTTTGCATGGAGGGTGGTTGAACCGTGGAATGCATTGCCTGATGGAGTGGTGAGAGCGAGAACAGTCAATGAGTTTAAGAAGTAGTATGATAGACTTTGTGTTTCTTGGGGGGGGGGGGATCTCCCCCTCGATGAGTCTTGACAGACTATGTTCTTAGGAAGGACCTCCCATGATTTTTGATGATGATGAATCTTTTGACTCCATGGAGGCCTGAATAATAATAAGAAGAAGATCGGACAATATTGAGTCTTGCTAGATAACAGAAAAATTTGGAAGAAACATGAAAAAGTTACATCATTTATTTCCTATTATAATTTTTGATGATGACGAAAGTTTGCTGTGAATGCATCACTGAAACAATCTTTACAGAAACATACATTCCAATACTTTAGATTCTTGTTCCTTATCTAAGATGCGATTCTCTAAGAAGCATGCCAAGCCAATTTAAAAGTGACAGGCATTTCAATGAAATGCCATCTACACCATCTCCTTCCTTTTCTTCCCTAAAGCTTGAAATAACATCACTTAGCTAACATATGAAAAACTGATATTTTAAAGGAATATAACTCAAGAATCTGGCATCATTTCTATGTATATTTTGACTCAATAATATGAATGTCATGTAATGAGCAGAGAAAGAAAAAAAAAACTTTGTTTCTTAAACCTTATCTAAGCCTTGCTTAGATAAAGTTCTGGATATTATATTTCTTGAAGAAAACAGAATGGAAGGCTATTCCAAAGAACAGAGATAAAAAAGAAATGAAAGTGTAGAATGAAACATGAAGCTGAGAAGTTACTGGAACAAGTTTGAAGCTCATGGATGATAATGACGAGTGTTAGCTATGAAAATATTTACAGCAAAGCAATAAGGTAGAAGCAAAATGTCTATGAGAAAATGACTTTAGTGAGTCTGTAAGATACATACTAAACAAATACCCTACTCTGGATAATATCAAAGGAGTATATAAATGATTATAGAGTACAAATACGCTATTCTGGTAGTTTACTGATTCTTCTTCATGTAGCTTCCTCAATGCGAAAGTGCAGCACCATGTCCTTCCAGTCCTCTCTGTTGGCAGCTCTTCTTTTTGTTTCAGTATAGTCACATGATCCTGTCCTTGATCTTATATCATCAAACCATGTCCTCGTTTTTTATCTCTTGATCCTCTTCCCATAATCTTTTCTTCTAAAACTGTTAGTGTCCTCTATCCTGCTGATCCCCTCAATACATGTCTTGCCAGTCTCATCTTTCTCTGAATCATTTCCTGCAATGAAGATGTCTGTGTTTTCAACTATAATACCTAATAATATTTGTCACAAGCTCTGTCCATGAGATTTTCAGGGCTCTTCTGTAGCACCACATTTCAAAGGCAACTATCTGTTGACTTACTCTCTTCTTGAATACCAAGGTCTCACTTCCATATATGGAAACTGGCTAAACTATCATTCTCTTCTTTACCTTTATATCCACAGAACTTCTGAGCAGATCTTTATTTTTCCATAGGGTATCTTTAGCTATGGCAATTCTTATTTTTTATTTCTTTATCTTGTTTTCCATCTGTAGTAAAATACCTTAATATGTGTATTCTGTTGTATGCTCAATTTTTATATTGTTTATGGATATTTCTGGCTCAGATCTATTTTGAGATTCTCATAAATTTGGTCTTTTATGCATTTAAATGTAGGCCAAAATCTTTACCTTCTTCAATTAGTAGATGCAGTAATTTGATTAATTTGTTTGTTCTCTGCAATTAGAATAGTATCATCGTTAGAAGGGTGATATTAATGACTGTGAAAATTATAGAGATATTAGTCTCCTAAACTCTGGATATAAAATCTATAGTAAAATTCTGAAAAATAGACTGTCCATTCTATGAAGATAAGGTAGGAGAATAGCAGAATGGATTCAGGAGAGGCCACTTATGCAGATGGATACTTTACCCTAAAAATTTTATTAGAAAAACAAAGAATACAACGTACAAACCCATATTGCTTTTATTGATTATTCTAAAGCATTTGACAGAATTAACCACAATGAACTTTTTAAAATATTAATAAATGATCGAGTTCCTCATCACCTAATTAAAGCAATCCATGATATATATATATATATGGACAAAATGATTGCAATAAAAATTAATGGAAGAATCTCTGACTGGGAACCTATAAACAGGGGAGTAAGGCAAGGCTATAGCCTATCACCATTCTCTTCACAATCTATATGAATTCTACAGTAAAACTGAGGGCTCACATGGTTATATCCCAATTAACAAATACACAAATATAGACACAATGCTGTTTGCAGATGATCAGGCTATATTTGCAACCTCTGAAACTGATCTGCAGTACTCTATCCATCATCTAACAGTAAAAAAAATTAATATGGAAATTTCAAAAGAGAAGACAAAAGGTATTTGCCTTTAAGGGATTCTAGTAGCAAGGCTTATACGTTGGTTAGACATAACTGGTAATTAGTTTACGGAATTAACAACGCAAATGAAGTATATTAATTAAAGGTAACTTTAATGAATCACTTCTATATTTCGGCAATGTCACATTGCCATCTTTGGGAACATAAAGATATGGTATGTGCACTCAGGAACTAACACAAAGCAAATGAGGAAGAAAGCAAGAAACTAATATTGTTCCTAAAGTCCTAATGGTGCCCTCTTGCAGGCTAATTTACTAAAACCTGTAAACCACAACCCCCCTCCCCCCCTCCACAATAAAGATTACACCAAGTCTATCACCATCCCCTACATCCAGGGCACCTCTGAAAAAATAACCAATATCCTCAAAAAATTCCCTTATCCGCTCTACCAAAGACCAACCACTTCCCCTAGACCTACCTGGTGTATACCAGGTCCCTTGCAGCTGCAAATTGTCCTACTTTGGCCAAACAGGCAGAACAACAAATATCAGGATTTCAGAACACCAAGACTACATCCGATTTCACCAGTACAGCCGCTCTGGGCTGGCAGACCATGCCTTAGATACCCACCATAAATTTCGTTGGAAGAAAACAAAAATAATTCATCGCAGCAAGATTAAATACGAAAGATTATTCAAAGAATCTTCAGCAGCTCTAAAAAACGTTCCTAACCTCAACAAATTTGGGTGCATGAAACTGCCCCAAATTTGGGAGACTTTCATTATGAGAACTTCAGCCCAACTGCCAAGACTACCAAATTAGCCCGTAAGAGGGCACCATTAGGACTTTAGGAACAATATTAGTTTCTTGCTTTCTTCCTCATTTGCTTTGTGTTAGTTCCTGAGTGCACATACCATATCTTTATGTTCCTGAAGATGGCAATGTGACGTTGCCAAAATATAGAAGTGATTCATTAAAGTTACCTTTAATTAATATACTTCATTTGCATTGTTAATTCCGTAAACTAATTACCAGTTATGCCTTTAAGGGAAGAGAACCAATAAGAAGTAAAATCTGTTTAGATAATACAATTATTGAACAAATCAACTCTTTCAAATACCTTGGCTATCACCTAACCTACAGAGAAGAAAAAGGACAAAGAAATGAAAATTACAAATTTCAATAGAGCTTTAAATATCATAAATCAAGTTTTTAAACCTTCGAAGGTGCAAAAACATACTCGGATTAGAGCTTATAAAACATTAGAAAGACCAGTGCTGACTTAATGCATGGACAATCAAAAAAGGAGATGAGAGAAGAAAAACTGCAGCAGGAATGAGATTTATGAGAAGAACTGCAGGATACACCTTGTTAGATCATAAAATAAATAAAGAAATCATGGAAGAAATGAATGAACAACCAATAATAGAATATATCCACAACTATAGATGGAAATGGAAACAGCACATCGGAAGAATGGACAATAGTAGAATCACCAGACAAATCCTTGAATACAAACCTGTGGGGAAGAGATCAGTTGGAAGACAATATAAAAGATAGAATGAGACCGTAACAGGTCCCAAGGCTAAATGCAAGATAGGAAGATATGATAATGATTCTGTTTTCTGCAATTAGAATGATATCATCAGCATATCTAAGCTTGTTGTATTTTTACCACTGATACTGATTCTTGTCCGTGTGGTTAGCCTAGTGGCTGTGCGCTTCACAACCATGTCTGGGAAAGGAGTATCCTAGGTTCGATTACTATCGATGACGTAAAGAGCTGAAGGATCTTCCTCAGCCATAGCCAGGTTAGCCAGTCTTGGGCATGGACAGTAGGGTTTTTTCCCCGTTTATCCTACAGTTTTTCATCCCGCAAAGCAGCCTTGAGAACTCAACACTACAGGACATAGGGCTGACCACCTTATCCTGTGAACAGTTTGAGGTCCGATGATTAATAAACGCTCAACACCGCAAGGTAAAAGAGGGTATAAAGAAGATGAGATGAGATACTGATTCTTATATTTTGTTTTTCAATCTTTTTCATCACTGTCTCACTATAAATATAAAATATATTTGGAGAAAGAATGCAGTCGTGTCTAACTCCTCTTTTTATTTTAACTTCAGAAGTTTCAGAGTTAAACAACTGCATTTTCTGCTCGGAGTAAATCATTTTTATAAGTTTATGTACATGATCTTCTAAGCCAAATTTTTCTAGAATTAGAAACAGTTTATTGTGTTTTACTTCATTGAAGGCTTTCTGAAGGTCTATAAAGCATTGTTCAAGTGATCTTTCCAGTAATATTTTTAGTTCCAGGATAGCATTAATGGTTCCCTTTCCTCTTCTGAAGCCTTTCTGTGGTTCATTTAGTTTACCAGTCTCTTTTAATTTCTTTGTTAATAGTGGTTAAAATGGTTGTAGATGTATGAGAGTTAGACTCACAGTTCATTAATACTCACAATTTTGGGCATTATTTTCCTTTGGAATTGGTATGCAGAAAGATGTAAAAGATTCAGGTAATTCTATTGTTTTATAGATGTGCTGAATGGTGTCCACTAAGTAGGTGTTATCATAACCAGTCAAAGCTTTCAGCAGTTCTGCAGGGATTTTGTCACACCCAGGAGATTATTAGGAAGATTCTTGATTATGTGTTGTATATTATTTCTTGTAGGTAGAGTGCTTTCTGTTGCTGCACATAACCTAAGGTGTTTAAGGAGTTTACTGATACACTACCTCAAATGAGAGAAGAGCAATCTATAATTGGGTGACTCTTGGATTTAGTGTTGGGAGTTGTACAGATGAGGAACAATGTCCTGAGTGGAAAAGAACATAAAGCTTTTCAAAGGCTATGAATATAATGTATTTGTGCAAAGCAAGGCTAGAGGTATAAGTCTGTTTGAGAACAAATCTGTTCATTGAAAATCTCTCTCCATTTTCCATGGTGATGGTAAATGAAGTGAGTAATTCAAATTCACTTGAGTTTCAAGTTCAGTAATTAGGTCAAATGTCAAAATAGGAAGTTGGACAATGAGACTTATTTGTGCCTATCATCACATTTAAAGTTGTAGTATACAAGAAATATAGAAATCGTTTAAATTTCTCTATTTCTTCCATATCAGAAAGGGCATAATACCATATACATACATATATATATATATAGAAATAGAAATGTTTCGGGGGGGGGGGGGAACAAAGCTACTAATAATGCTAAGTAAATAATGCTCAGAATATAAACTAGTGATAACAAGCTCTTCCAACATAAAGATGTGCATAAATTCACACTGGGGGAGAACTGTGAAGAAATAAGAAACATCTTACTTTTTTTTTTCATCATCATCAAATTCCTGATATATACCCTCAAGGGCTATACAGGATATGATAGTACTACATGAAAAATTATATCATTACTAACTTCCTATCTACAATTTTCCTCCAGTCTGTTACCTGTCAAGACTCCAACATTATCAGATCTTATATTTCTATCTTCTAAGGCACTTTTTACTGTATCAATTAACCTACACCTTGGTCTTCCTCTGGGTCTTTTTCCTGCCAACCTGGCAGAGAACACTTGTTTTGCTAATATTTCCTTTCCCATTCTATTTAAGTGACCATACCACCTGAGATTAGCTCTGCTAAAGTATTCCTGGATGCTGACAATGTCAAGTCTTCCCTAATATCCTCGTTTTTAATATGATATTGCTATTGATGCCATCTGTTCATGCCCCTAATCCTACTTAGGACTCTCATATCTGCTGTCTCTAATCTTTGTTCAAGTGTTTTACTTCTAACCCAGCTCTCAGATCCACAAGTTAAAATTGGCTTGAATACCGTCTTATATACAGCTAATTTCTCTCTTATGCCATATAAATTTATTCAGTTGACTTCCTACCATACCAGCTTTGTTGATTCTGTTGTCTATTTCCATATTTAATTTACCATCTTCACTAAAAATTGTGTCTAAGTAGCTGAAATGTTTTACTTGTTCTATAGGTTCTTCATTCACAATGCAGTTGATATTTTCAATGTTTCTGCCTATTTTCATTGTCTTTGTCTTTTTAATGCTGACCTTCATACCATATCTATTACAACAGTTATTCAGTTTAGTCAGAGAATCTTGCAGACTTGTAGCGGATTTATTTAGAAGTATAACATCATCTGCATAAAGAAAGAGCTGAGATTAACATGTCCAATTTTGATATCAGGTTTAATACCACTTTCCTTCATAATGTGATCCATATAGATAATGAATAAGAGAGGGGATAATCTACATCCTTGTCTGACACCAGATTTAACGTTAAACCCACCTTCCTGTACTTCCTTCAATTCTAACTGCTGACTTACGACTCAAATAAAGACTAAGTATTGCTTGATATAATGCCCCATTAACACCATATAACTGTAGCGTTTGGAATAGCTTCTTTCTTGGCACTTTGTCATATGCCTTTTCCAGAGCTACAAAACTTAAATACAGATCTTTGTTATATTCCCATGATTTCTCAACTATCTGTCGTAAAGTGAAAATCTGATCCTGACAGCATATATTTGGCCTGAATTCTAGCTTGTTCTTCACCAAGCTTCTCTTCCACAAATCCTTTTGCCGTTTCTCAAGTATACTTGCATATATCTTACCAGGAACATTCAGTAGAGAAATACCTCTGTAATTCTCACATTCAGTTTTATTTCCCTTTTTATATATGGGTACTATGAGAGCTCTACTCCAATCATCTGGAATTCGTCCCTCTGTCTGGGTCTTCTGAATTATGCAGTGCAGCTACTGTAAGAATTTTATACCCCCATATTTGAGCATTTCTGTGAATATCATCTATTCCTGCTGCCATTCCACATTTCAGGCTTTTGATGGCCTTTTCTACTTCAGATACGGATATGTATTCCTGACTGCATGCCTGGTCAAGTGTTTTACTTCTAACCCAGCTCTCAGATCCACAAGTTAAAATTGGCTTGAATACTGTCTTGTATACAGCTAATTTAGAATTTTGGCTAATTTCTCTCTTATTCCATATAAATTTATTAAGCTGACTTCCTACCATACCAGCTTTGTTGGTTCTGTTGTCTATTTAATTTACCATCTTCACTAAAAATAGTGACTAACACAACATTCCAACATAAAAATGTGCACAAATTCACATGGAGAGAAGAGGCAAGGAACAAGAAAAGTCTCATTGTCTATGTTATTGTTGATAGTGATGTTTTCTCCCTGGTGCAGGACACCAGAGTGTACAGAGATTTGAAATTGGAAGTGATCATTATTTAGTCTTGAGCAGGATAAAATTGGATTTCATATTAAAAAGAAGAACATGTAAGAAAATTTTAAAGCAGATTTGAACTGTAGACTAAAATACACAAACTTGATTGAAGAAAACATGAAAGAGTTTGAGAACAGGAACCAAACCTTGGTGTTTCATTTAGCAATTTTTAGAAGTAATTACTCCATTCTTCAAGGATATCTTTTTCTCCTGTTTTCATGTCACCTTTATCATCTCTTAATTCCTTTTGCAGTATTCTTTCCTCCATTTTTGAGCTTCTTCAACAACCTCCAGAATATTTTGTCACCTTCTTGATATTTATTTTCTATGTTCTTACCAATGTCCTCTCATGTCTTTTGATTAGCTAGTGTTACACAGTATTTAGCTTTCTTAAATTTGTTTCTGTATTCTCTAAGAGCACAAGCTGACTTATTTGCCAGGAACTTTTGATATGCTTTCTTCTTTTCTTTCACTGCCTCTTTAACTCCCTGTGTCCACCATGGAGTTCTGATTTTTTCTATCCTTACAGACAACCTCACCACATGTCTCTCTGGCTGAATCGATCAGTGTTTTCTTCAGGGATTGCCACTGAATCTCCATGGTTTGGTTCCTGTTCTCAAACTCTTTCAGGTTTTCTTCAATCATGTGTGTATTTTAGTCTGCAGTTCACATCTGAGAGCAGCTCAACTTTTATTTACTTTAAAACTTTCTTACATGTTCTTCTTTTTAATATGAAATTCAATTTTATCCTGCTCAAGACTAAATGATCACTTCCAATTTCAAATCCTCTGTACACTCTGGTGTCCTGTACCAGGCAGAAAATATCACTATCAACAATAACATAGTCAACGAGACTTTTCTTATTCCTTGCCTCTTCTCTCCATGTGAATTTGTGCACATTTTTATATTGGAACGTTGTGTTAGTAATAACCAGTCCATGTCCTGAGCAGAAATCCAACAGGTATTTGCCATTATTATTAGCTTTGCTCTTTTCTCCAAATCTTCCCCATTTTTTTTTTTAAACAATAATCTAGCAAACAAAAGGCTGTTCAACCTCTCATTTTCCATTTGTTCAAAACTGAGAAGAAAAGAAATTTTTTAACATTAGATTTTGACTTAGATTGTACTCTAGAAAATACAAAGAAAGCAGTTACAAAATATAACATATAAAGCAAAGAATGAATAGAAATTTCTTCTATGAATTTAGGAGTTGGACTTCAAAGGAATGCTGACTGGCTGCTACATGTGCTTTTAACAGATATAGAAGGGAATAGGAAAATGTCACAAAGTTAAGAATGGAGGAAGACAGGTTTTTACTATCACTGAAATAGCCAAAGTCATCAACAATCCATTGAAGAATGGGTGAAATCAGAGTTTAGGATGTAGAAATTGAAATTCTTGAATTTAGCGATTTGTATAATGCAAGGTTTACAAAATGTTCTTGTTTTAAAATCACTAAAAAAAGAGTAGTGCAAGGTAGTATCAGCAACACAGTGTGGGTTGCAGTCAACTGAAGAAGCTCAATGATAAACATAAGGAAAACAGAAGGTAGAAGTATACAGCATTGTGAAATACCAATAATACAGGAAAAGTTTTAAGAAAAGATCCTTCAACCAAACAACTACGGTGCATACAGACAGAAATCTGGGAATCCAGTTGCAGAAGTCAAAAGGACAGATCATACAGGCCTTTATTCCAAATCTGATCAAATTCCTCAGAGATATCAAGGGCAGCCATTTGAGATTCCCCAAACTTTCCAAGGCACTTAACCAATGAATAATAGAGTAAATTTTATAATATACTCTATTGTAAAAGGTAACCAAATTACTAAAACAAGCGCACCATTTAACTAATCCATTCTGACCTGCATAAATAATATTACCCCTTATCCACCAATTCTGTATATGAATTCTTATCAATTTCTACAAAATCTTAACTAAAGAAGAAATACAAGCGGGCCTATAGTTTGATACCTCTATTTTACTACCACCCTTATGCAATGGTACTATCTTACCCTCCTTCAACTCTCCAGGAACCTATCCCATTGCAAGACTTTCATAACACGGCCAAGTTAATGGCAAAATCATTTCCATAGAACATTTCATTAAAACACATCGTGAAATTCCATCTAGTTCTGCTGCCTTATTGACATTTAGTATAATCAGTATTCAGAGTACATCCTCTTCACTCACTATCCTTCTAGGAAGGAAGCCTGATGGAACACTAATAAAGTGATCACTTCATAGCTCAACTATGTCATCTGCTTTGGTCACCAAAATTCCATCTCCACCACCCATCAAAGATAATCCATTCACTATCATTTTTCCTCCAACTCACCACATAATGAAAAAAAAATCAGGATTCTACTTGAATTGCAGTGCCAGTCTCCTCTCATATTCTAATTATTCTCTACAATACTAGTCACTTTCCTAGCATGAGCCTTATATTCCTCATGCAATTGCTCTCCACCTCTCTCTCTTTGTATGCCTTCCATAATCTTTTTTTATTCTGCAATTCTCATTTTACTTCAAAATCTCCCATGCACTAATGATCCCTCTTCCTTCAAATTTTTTTTATCCATTGTACTGCTACAAGCTTGTTTCTAAGTCTATGATAGTCACCTGCCTTATCATTCCACATAACTTTCACATAAGCAAGGGAACTAACTGGCATTGCCTCTGACTAGGCTCTTTAATTTAAGTCTCATCTATGGTAGAATTCCAAGGGAGTAGAAAGAGGGAAAAATAATTCCCTTGCACAAGATAGGCTCTAAGACTGCAGCAGCAAATTATAGACTGATCAGTATCTCAGATATAGTGGCAAAAGTACTGGAAAAATTGGTCAAAAAGAGAAGTCAAGAGTGGGCAAGTAAGAATATGATACTTATTCTAGAATTCTGTAATAGAGCGAACAAGAGGTTCAAGAGTTTTGGATTTGGTTATAGCATCAGAAGAGTTGATAATAACTGACATGACATCTCTCCCACCAGTTGGAGAGAGTGACCATATGGTTTTGATGTGGAAAATGAACAGACATACAGGAGTATCAAAGAGACAGGAACGTATGTGGAATTATAAGGCAGGTGATTATAATAGTCTAAGATGTCAACTTGGAGAAGTTTCATGGAGGAAGGAATTGGAAGGACGGCATATCATTAGTGTGTGGGAAATTATGAAAGAATATTTGTTAGCAGCAATGGTAAGTTGTATACCACGAGTGAACAAGAGGACACAATTTGGAGTAACAATAACAAACAATATTAAACAGGAATTGCACGCGAAAAAGAGGCTGTGGAAGAGATATAAGGAGACAGGTGAAGAGAAGATGCATGAAGAGTATAAAACACAGGCCAGAAGAGCGACTAGTATGGTAAAGAAGACTAAACTAGAATATGAGAGGAGATTAGCCCTAAGATCAAAAGAAAATTCTAGGAAATTTTTTTTAGATATGTGGCCAGTAGGAGGAGAAATGATTGTGGAAGAATGATATTGTGGGATAAAAATGGGAATAGAGTGACTGATGCAGAGGACATAGTAGAATTGTTCAATGAACACTTTATTGGAGTATTTCATCCTGGAGAAGTCAGTTTTAATGCTAGAGAGATAGTGCAGGTTCGAGGTTTAGAGGTACAGGAGGAGAGTGTGTTTCAAATACTGAGTACTCTGGATGTCAGTAAAGCTGTGAGACTGGATGGTATTTCACCACACGTTTTGAGAGAATGTGCTAGGGAACTGACAGAGCCTTTGACCTGGCTTTTCAATGAAAGTCTGGCTGCAGGAAAGGTGCCCATGGAATGGAAGGAAGGTAGTGCCATTGCATGAGGGTGGTAACAGACTGGAAGTATCTAATTATAGGCCAGTTTGTGTCATCAGTAGTTAGTAAGATCTTGGAGAAAGTACAGAAGGACTGTATACAGCACTGGGCAGATGAGGGTAATGTTATCTGTGAAAGTCAACATGGATTTGTGAAGGGGCGCTCTTGTGTTAGCAATATGCTAGCCTTTTGTGATAAAGTTACAAGAGCATTAGATGGGGGAATGGCATATACTGCCATTTTCTTAGACTTAGCGAAGACATTTGACAGGGTGCCACATGATAAGCTGATATTTAAGTTGCAGCACATGGTCTGGATGTCAGATTGGTCAAGTGGATTCAGGATTGGCTGTCCGACAGGTATCAGAGAGTTGTGTACGGTGGGACAGTTTCAAAGAAGCAGAGGGTTACAAGTGGGGTCCCACAGGGCTCAGTACTGGGACCTATATTGTTTAACCTTTATATCAATGACATTGTCAATGGATTGCAAGGGGATATTCAGTTGTTTGCAGATGATGCGAAGCTAGGAAGGGTTATTAGTAATAGTGCAGATGTGGTAGGCCATGCAAGAGGATTTGAATAAGCTAAACAGATGGACAAATGAATGGGGATATCAGTTTAATGCAGCAAAATGTAAGGTCTTTTGGTTTTTGTGACACATTGATGAAACGCTGCATACTCTATTGGAGGAGCTATACTGGAGCAAGCAGGGGAGACAAGAGATCTGGGGTTGATGATTGACAGAAACCTGAAATTTAGGGGACATATTGCAAAGGTAGCGAAGGTAACACAAAGGATTGCTGCAATAATGAGAAGGACACTGACCTGCAGAGATAAAACAGTTGTCATTCCGTTGTATAAGACCCTGATCAAACCACACTTGGACTATTGTTCTCAGATTTGGTCTCCAGGATTTGAAGGGGATAAATTAACTGTGGAAAGGGTACAAAGGTGGATAACAAAGATGGTTTTAGGGCTGTACAATGATAGTTATGAAGATTGGCTGAGTGGACTGCAGAGTTTGGTGGATCGAAGAAGGAGAGGCGATATGATTGAGACTTTTAAACTGTTGAGAAGTGGTTACAGGGTTGACACTGGGGAGTTCTTTCACTTGGTTGAACAACGGGAAGGAGTGATGACAAGAGGCCATCCCTGGAAGTTACGAAAGGAAAATGTGAGAAAGATGGTGTGGAGTGGTTTCTTTGCATGGAGGATGGTTGAACCATGGAATGCATTGCCTGATGGAGTGGTGAAAGCGAGAACGGTCAATGAGTTCAAGGAATGGTATGATAGACTTTGTGTTTCTTAGGGGAGCGGGGGACCTTACCTCGATGAATCTTGATAGACTGTGTTTCTTATGAAGGACCTCCCATGATGAGTCTTTTGACTCCATGGAGGCCTGAATAATAATAATTATAATAATAATGAGAGGCAGCAATATGTGGTAGAACCACGATGTCTGGCAATTTGAATTTGCATGATTTTGTGCAGTCCAGTGTGTGTGAGATGTATATGTTGCAAAAATTAAAGGATATATGGAAGTAAATTGAAACCAGAGAGAGAGGGAGAGTGTGTATTGAATGTTTCAAAAGTAAATGCCAGTTAGGTGATAAGAATGAAGCAAATGTTAATAGAGTGGACAGTATTGACAGGGTAATGAAATGAACATAAAGAAATAGCATGCTTGAACGTTTTCCTTCACATGGCAAAGGATGGGCTTGAAAAGTTGCAAAAGTGGCAAGAGATTAGCAGGCTGAGAAGAGTAAGAAGTAGAAGAAGAATCTAGCCAAGTAGGCCAAAGGTAATCAACGAGTTCTTTTGTTATGTGGAAAGCAAGAAGAATGACTGTGGAAGATTAACCTTTATGAATGCTGAAAGTGAAGGAAGCAGATAAAATAGTTGTGTTACTGAGTGACCACTTGTGCAAGAGCATATCCTCCAAGTGAGGTTACTGCTCCGACATATGTGACAGACTGATATGGAAAGAGAGCTGGATGAATTGGAAGTTCTTGGGATATTGCAGAATCTCAATGTAAATACAGCTGTGGGATTAGATGGGATATCAGCTCAGGATTTGCAATAATGTGCAAGGGAACTGGCAATGCCTCTGACTAGGCTCTTTAAGTCTCAGCTCTGGTAGAGTTCCAAGGGAGTGGAAAGAGAGGAAAAATAATTCCCTTGGAGGTTCTAAGACTGCAGTAGTAAATTATAGACCAATCTGTATCTCAGGAGGTGTGGTAAATGTACTGAAAAAATTGGTCAAAAGGGGAATTCAAAAATGGGCAGCATGGCTTTGTTAAGGGTCCATCACGCCTTAGTAATTTACTAACTTTTTATACTAGAGCAGGGATGGCCACAACGTGGTTCGCGAGTTAGATATCATGTGGCTCTTCATGATCTATCAGGAAAAAATAAACAAAAATAGAAGAGGAGACAACAAAAAAACGAGGAACAAAATAAAAAAAAAGAAAGAAAAACAGGATTAATAAAAATTACTACAATAAAAAAAGTTTAATTCGAAACACATTAAATGAAGTTTACTTTGAACAATTAGAATAATTTAAAGTCGAAACACAATTTTAGTTACTTATTTACTAGTGGAGGCATTCCTTGTATCCATTTTCTTAGTAAACTCTTTGAAATTAGGTGTGTAATTAGTCAAAGCAGTTCTTACAAGCTCATTACAACCTTGCCATGTGCACACTCACTTACTCCCATACCATCGCATCTGTCAAAGGTTGTGGCTCTTCTAAGTCTTACAGGAATTATTTTGGTTCCAAAAGGATGCATAGTTGGCCACCCCTGTATTAGAGAGACAGCTGTGTTGGATAAAGGAAATGGCAACATGATGATTCTGCTGGATTTTGCAAAGGCATTTGACAGAATACCATATGGAACTCTGATAAGCAAATTAGAACAAATGGAGACAGACAGACAGACATGAACTGGTAATCTGAATAAGAAGGTGGCTGCTGGATAGATATCAGAAAGTATATAGAGGAGCAAAATCCAGGAGAAAGCAGGTGAATAGTAGTGTCAAAGTTCTGTGCTAGGACTACTGTTTAAATTTGTACATAAATGATATAGAGAATAATCTAAAAGTAAATATTCAATTGTTTCTCGATTAACTATTACTCTACCTAATCAAAATTAGGTAGAGTAATAGTTAACCGAGACTATGTGGAGAGCTTGCAGGATGATTTAAATAATCTGTCAGTGTGGGCAAAAGATAATGGGTATCAGTTTAATCTGGAGAAATGTAGAAGATATGCATTTTGGGATAAACAGATTACAAGCTGTGTACTACACTGATGGAAATGTACTCCAGGAAACAAATTAAGCTAGATAATTAGCAATGGTGGTAGACAGAGATTTGATTTGATTTTTTATGTTGCAAAGATGATCACAAGCATCGCCCTTGGCAGGATTCACACCTGGCCTGTTGACTGGAGAGCAGGTATGCTAACCACTCAGCCAACCAGGCCAGCAGGTAGACAGAGTTAAAGTTTAGAGGACATATTGCTAATGCTGCTAAGATTACTTGGCTGTTGAAGACCACACCTAACAAGTAGAGATAAGGAAGTTATTCCTCTTTATAAAGCCTTGATACGTCCACATCTGGATTACTGTGCTCAGGTCTGGTCTCCTGGTAATGAGGAAACACTGGAGAGGATTCAGAGGCCAAGTGGTAAGTGGTCTGCAGAATGTTCTCTATGATGACAGATTAAGGGCATGTGGATTGTAGAAATTGGCTGATAGGAGAAAAGAGAGAATATGATAGAAAAATATTAGTTACTTAAAGGATTTTATAGGACTGATGCAGGGGAAATGTTTTAGCACTTGACTAGAGGGACCACAACAAGAGGTCATCCTCAAAAGTTGAATAGAGGTGTGGTTAGAAGGGGGTGTGAAGACTAGATTTTTTGCTTGGAGTTGTGAATGAGTAGAATGGTTTACCAGAGTTAGCTATGAGTGCTTTGTCTGTTAATGGATTCAAGGAGCGGTATGACAGTGTGTGCGGATATTTTGTGTCTCCTGCAATGAATTTTTAGACTCCATGGAGGTGCCCATACAATAATTATAATAATTTTTGTTTATAGTGGATTCATGTAGCTAAAAATATATAGTATTTAATAATTTAAAAACAACTGCTCCACATGTTTGTAATTTATTATAATGCAAATGGTATTTGAATTTGTGCACCATCACTGGTGATGCAAATCTCATCTCTACTTGCTTTATCAGTGCAAGCTGAAAAAAGCCAGTTGGAACTCTGTTAAAATATCCAAGAAAGAATACTTCACTCTTATGAAAGTTGGATTGGAGAAAATTAATATCTGAAGAACGGAAATCAAAAAGTTCAAAAATATTTGTGGTAGTAAGCAAATGACAGAACAACAAATTTACAGAATGGGACTGAGGGGCTTTTAGTCAAAGAGGATCAAAAAGAGGAGATTCTAAGTTAGAAGCTCTCTGACATGGTATATCAGTAAGATCATATGCATAAATGTCACCTTCAAGATGAAAATACTGAAATAAGCAGTGCTTGAAGAAGCTAGCAAAAGATGTGGTTGAACAGCCTGGATTTAGAAACTAACTTCGATGACATCAAAACTAAGAATCTGGACCTTGTAAATAGAATCATCTGTTCATAAGGATTTTATTCATGATGGTTGTTTAAGTTGAAATGAAATATGCAGTCATGGATTCTAAGCTATACATATGCAGAATGCCATGCAATCCTCTACAAATTGTTGTCTTAGTAGAGTGGCCCAGATACTGTAAAAATAATCATAATTTACAACTGCTTCTTTAAGTTAGCTTTTATTTTTTTTTTGTTAGTTTCAGTTTTGTAACTGCATATGATCAGCACTTGCAATATGTCCAATAAGAAATAGATATTTATGTTAAAAAAAAATAATATTTGAAATTAATGTACTTGCTATATTTGATGATTTTAATAGTTCTCTATTATATTTCACTATGGTTAACTGTACAGTGATATGTGTTGTTAGTCATAAAGATATCCCTAACAAAAACAACAGGTCAGCCATTTTGACCTCTCACATAAACTTAGTTGAACAAGTGTGAATGCCCACCAAGGAGATTGATCAGTGATTTATAGCTGACAGAGTGTTTGGGGGGAGATCGAGAGAGGGGACATTTTTGAGAATGGTGACCATAGAATTTAGTTCTAGGAAGTTGTTGAAAAACTTGAGTTGGAACATATTAACACATTTATGTTGGGAAGTGTTTCATATATTTATCACACCGACGGGACTTCTCATTATCATTCGTGTGCCACTTCTGCGTCTTGTGGGCAGGCCAATCTAACACTAAGTTTACACGCCATGTTAGTTGCAATCCCGTTTGGTAAAATTTTATTGCTGTTTTTTTTGTGTGCTGCTCCCATGATGGGTTGGTGGGTAACCTCACTGACAAAGATTATGCACCATGTTTATTGCAATTCTTTCAGTAGAATTTTATTTGAATTTTATTATCATTGATAATAAAATTCAAATGACATCGAAACAAATGCAATCAAACAAGCACTTATTTCATGTAATTGAAAATTTGAACAAATGTTAGGACAGTTGATTTTAGGTAAGTACAGTGTTTGATGGTACTTACCTAAATTTTTACTCAATCATTTTGTTTGAGTCTATGCAGTACAGTTTCTGTGGGAGGGGGTCATGTTTCATCAGGTAGTGCTATTTTTATTCCAGTTGTCTCTAATTGCACTATTTATTCACAAATATATTATAGATTGCAAATCTCTCTGTACCTTATACAGTGTAACGATAAAACTACTTGTTTTTCTTGCATCTGCAGTATAGTTGCAGATGTTAGGGAGATGTGTTGTTCACTACACAGGGACAGCTGCTTCCAGTCTTTGGACAGTATACACATAGGGAATACACATTTAACTATCCCTAACAGAAAATGAATCCTTCTATATTCTTATAAGAAGATTGCATCTTATGAAACCCAGCAAACTAAAAACATGTGGGAAATCCACATGCTCTAGTGATTTCCTGAACCGTTCTCAAAAAGAAAGAAAACTGCACCTGATGAAGTTTGGAAGATATAAATAATTCAAATGATGATTTCAATCGGATGTTATATTTACAGAGCAGTTACTCATCTGAAGAAGATATTTTTCGATGTAAGGGTTGCGAGTTTTCTCTTTCAAATGAATGGAATCCGGTAAGTAATGTGGCAGTACCAGTTCATGAGTCTATCTCTCCCTTCCGTCTGTTACAGGCGGGTTGGGTCTCCTCCTAATGAGGAGTCACACCGAAATAATGCAGCTGGCACACCACTATTCTGCTGCATCCCTAAATGGAGGTATTCATGACTGTAGTCCATGTGTTCATGGGGCTGGTTTGCCTGCTTTCGGGCAGTAGGGGGGGGGGGGGGGAACCCTACTGCCCACGCCCGGCTAACTTGGTTATGGCTGAGGAAGATCCTTGAGCTCCTCACGTCTCCAACGGGAATTGAACCTAGGACACTCCTTCCCCAGGCATATGGTTGCGAAGCACACAGCCACTAGGTTCATGAGTACAGTAGAGAAGATGAGCTTCTTTTACCAATTGATGCAAAAAATCCATCTGGAGTGTATTCTATGTACACTGCATTTCAGTACTTGATGAACTAATGGAATATGTAGTTAGAGAAACTGATAAATATGTAGAGTGGTGCTTATCTGCATCTCAGGATTGGAAAACTATAACTAAATAAGGAAATTCTAAGAAATGGATACCCACATCCAAAGAAAAAGAAATGAAATTTTTTGGAATCCTGTTGTTTATGGGGATAATACATGTTCCGAAAATACGTTTGTACTGGTCGTAGAATTCCATGTACACAAACTGGAGAATAAAGAATGCGCAGGGACAGATTTTTGCAATAGCTAAAGTATTGGCATTTTCATAACAATGATGTGGAGACTAGTGATCATCTGTATAAAATACGAGAACTGCTAGAATAACCTGTTTCGAGCTTTCAAAAAAGCAGTTTTGCCTGGAAAAAGAGTTGTAATTGATGAGAGCATGATTTCCTGGTGTGGGAGGGTCTTCTTTCAACAATATATTCCCCGGAAGGCTCATAAATATGGTATCAAAGGGTACAAACTATTTACCAACTGGCTACACATACAACAACAACATCTATGTGTATTCAGGTAAAGGTCACACAGTGAGTAATCAAGGCCATGCTCTTGCCATCACTATGAAATTGCTTGATGGCCTCTTGAATACAGGAAGGATTTTATTTATTTTTATATAAGATTGGCACTTGCTGAGGAACTTCTCTCTGTGGAACAATCAGGAATAATGAAGTTGGACTTCCGGCAAAAGTTATGATGAAGAAACAGCACCGAGGAGAAATAATAGCCATGGGAGGAAAAAAAAAAAAAAAAAAGGCATTAAAACACTAAAATGAACTGACAAGAGATAAGTAACTATGTTGACAACTTACAGATATCATTGTGAGTTAGTTAGAGAATGCTCATAAGAATAGAGCAGGACAGCAAGTATTGAAACCAGATGCGGTACTCAGCTATAATGCTGCTAAGAAAGGTGTCAATCTCTCAGACCAGAATGCACGTTATTATTTCACTCTCAGAAAGACAGTGAAGTGGTATAGAAAAATTGCCATGGAAGTATTCTTAGGAACAGCTCTTGTGAATGCATGGATTTGCAGAAAATTCAGTTCTTAAGGAAATCTCTCCATTCTGCAATTCAGAGAAATAATCATAAAATAATTTTTAGATACAGGACAGCCTATATTTAAAGAGATTATAATGAAAAGGCAAAACGTTCATCAGTTAAGAAAACTGAATGGTCCGTCATGCAAGGCTGGTAAGTTCTGCAGAGAATGCTATCAAAAATTTTTAAGAATTGGTTTAAAGAAATTGGCAGATCGGAAATCTAAGAAGGTGACAACATACTGTATAAACTGTGATGGTAGGAGTCCCATGTGTTTAATGCAACTCATACATATGAATAATTTACTACTTATGTAGTCTATGTAGTTATGTTATAGTATCCATAGATAATTTTTTTTTTCTGTGCATAAGGAAAATAGATACTGTGAGCTTTTAAAATAAAATGTCTGTATAAGAAAAAATTATTTATGTACATATTATACTTTATGTAAAAAAAAAAAAAAAAATCACTGTTCATTAGTAAATAAAAGAATTATCAGAAAATAAAGTGAAATATATAAAAAAGAAAGAAATACACATAACAAGCACAATAAATTATACAAGATGATTTGCTCCTCAGTCAACCCACATGTATCCCTGCCACATCAACACGAATCATCTGATCAAGCTTTATTATATCATAGGATAAGCCCCTCGCAATAGTTATTTACTGAGCTAGCAATGTATACAGTCACTGTTTCTTATTGGTTAGTTATTAAAGAGGGGGGGGGGGGGTTGAGACAGCCTTCCTGTCCAAGAAAGCTTCTCTGGTCCATGGACGAACTCTCTTCAGCCGTGCTGCCATCAATATCTGACATATGGAGAGAATACTGTTCCAACAATCTCCCAACAAACGGCTTCCTGGTAGAAGATCCCTGTGCTCCGCAGCCTGGTTTTGATCTTCCTAGGAAGATTTGGTCATCCATAAACAGGATCAGAACTAGTCAGGGCAGATGTGGCTATCTTCTACATAAATGGGGGCTGTCAGATCACCCTTATTGTAATTGTTCTCCCATGGCTCAGACGATTACTCATATTGTGTATGACTGCCCAAGACGCCAATTTCACGGTGGTGGCCTACAGGACATCCATAAGGCGACGGATGAGGCCTTGAACTGGCTTTCCAGCCTGGACCTTGACCTGTAGTTGGTATGATGGTGGCGGTGGTTATGGAGGAAATAGAAGATCACGGTCCCGTCTCACCACGAAGATGTTATTCTCGTAGTTACTCTCATATCCTCGTCATAGTATCAGCAGAACTCCTCCTCATATTAGAAGATGATGATGATACGGTGTGAAATGGGCCTCCTCTAATGGATCAAGTTTTCTCACACAAGACACAACTGCTCTCTACTTAAACCTCCGATACAGCTACTTTTATGTTGTGAAGTGTTGTGACAACATGCAGCCTTGTCATACTTGGTGCAGCAGGATGATAATTGACCCTGGCTTAATTATGACAAGTTACTTTTGCTTTATATTAAAAAAAAAAAAAAAGGAAAGACTTAGAAAGCAGATTGTGCCTTTTATGTAATGAACTTTTATATGTTAAGATTTTCATCATTTGTTTCTGGAAATTGTGATTGTACTTTTCACTTATCAGTAATATACCTTAAGTTATGACCCTTAAGCACCCCTTTTTAGGGGTGCTTAAGGGTCAAAGCTGTATAACTGAGAGGAGACCTCCACATAGCCTTTAAAGGAATGCGGAGAACCGACCAGGGCTTCTGACCTAATGTCCAATCCTCACCTTCTCGTGGTGCACCCTGTTGGGTATCTACTTTGATACTGAACGAACGAGGATGGGCTGGCAATTTGGGATTTAGCCGACCAAATTATATTCTTATTGGTTAAACCAAAATAAAAAATGCCGGCTGGGGCGTCGCCCGGTTAAACAAGGCCCCCGTTGTTTTCGCCAGGGAACCAGGGCGAACAGCGAAAAGTCAGCTACTGGAACAAATCTGAAAACAAACCCCAACTCAACATCACCAGAGTTAAAGATCGGTACTATCAACGTAAGAAGCCTGAATGGCAAAGAAATGGAGCTAGCTGAAGAATTAGATAAGTACCAGATCGACATAATACGGGTGACTGAAACAAAAAAGACCAAAACTGGTGAGATCTTTCTGAGCAATAAATACAAAATGTTATATTCAGGCAATAACAATCAAGGAAAAGAAGGAGTAGCCATAGTATTCAACACAAAATACGAGGCTAATCTTCTTGAATGGCAGTCAGTCTCAAGTAGAGTAATGTGGGCAAATATGAGAATGGGGAACTGGACAATGAGACTTATTTGTGCCGATGGTCCCACAGAAGGTTCTACTAAGGTAGAAGTGGAGGAATTTTTTGAGGCTTTAGAAAAAGCAACTGACACAATGAAAAAGGAAAAGTTGGTCCTTGTTGTGGATCTAAATAGTAGAGTAGGAAATGATTGTGAGACATACAAAAATATTTTGAGAAAATTTGGAGAAAAGAGCAAAGCTAATAATAATGGCAAATATCTGTTGGATTTCTGCTCAGGACATGGACTGGTTATTACTAACACCATGTTCCAACATAAAAATGTGCACAAATTCACATGGAGAGAAGAGGCTAGGAATAAGAAAAGTCTCATTGACTATGTTATTGTTGATAGTGATGTTTTCTCCCTGGTGCAGGACACCAGAGTGTACAGAGGATTTGAAATTGGAAGTGATCACTATTTAGTCTTGAGCAGGATAAAATTGAATTTCATATTGAAAAGAATAACATGTAAGAAAGTTTTAAAGCGAATAAAAGTTGAGCAGCTCTCAGATGTAAACTGTAGACTAAAATACAGAAATATTATTGAAAAGAAAATGAAAGAGTTTGAGAACAGGAATCAAACCTTGGAGATTCAGTGGCAAACTCTGAAGGAAACATTGATTGATTCTGCCAGAGAGGCATGTGGTGAGGTTGTGTGCAAAGATAAAAAAATCAGAACTCCCTGGTGGACACAGGAAGTTAAAGAGGCAGTGAAGGAAAAGAAGAAAGCATATCAAAAGTTCCTGGCAAATAAGTCAGCTTTTACTCTTACAGAATACAGAGACAAATGTAAGAAAGCTAAACAGTGTGTAAAACTAGCTAAACAAAAGTCATGGGAGGACTTTGGCAAGAATACAGAGACAAATAAATACAGAAAATAAATATCAAGAAGGTGGCAAAATATTCTGGAGGTTGTTGAAGAAGCTTAGGAATGGAGGAAAGAGTGCTGTAAAAGGAATTAGAGATGATAAAGGTGAAATGAAAACAGGAGAAAAAGATATACTTGAAGTATGGAGTAATTACTTTGAAAAACTTCTAAATGAAACAAGCAGTGATGACAGCACAGTGATAAAAAAAAAAACACTGACCAGGCATGCAGTCAGGAATACATATCCATACTTGAAGTAGAAAAAGCCATCAAAGGCTTGAAATGTGGAAAGGCAGCAGGAGTAGATGATATTCGACCAGAAATGCTGAAGTATGGTGGTATAAGAGTCTTACAGTGGCTGCACTGCATAGTTCAGAAAGCCTGGACAGAGGGACGAATTCCCGATGATTGGAGTAGAGCTCTCATAGTACCCATATATAAAAAGGAAAATAAAACTGAATGTGAGAATTACAGAGGTATTTCCCTACTGAGTGTTCCTGGCAAGATCTGTGCAAGTATACCTGAGAAACGGTTGAGAAGAATTGTGGAAGAAAAGCTTGGTGAAGAACAAGCTGGATTCAGGCCAAATAGAGGCTGTCAGGATCAGATCTTCACTTTACGACAAATAGTCGAGAAAGCATGGGAATATAACAAAGATCTGTATTTAAGTTTTGTCGATTTGGAAAAGGCATATGACAAGGTGCCAAGAGAGAAGCTATTCAATATGCTGCAGTTATATGGTGTCGATGGGGCATTATATCAAGCAATACTTAGTCTTTATTTGAGTTGTGAGTCAGCAGTTAGAATTGAAGTACAGGAAGATGGTTTAATGTTAAATCTGGTGTGAGACAAGGATGTACATTATCCCCTCTGTTATTCATTATCTATATGGATCACATTATGAAGGAATGTGGTATTAAACCTGATATCAAAATTGGAGATGTTAATGTCAGCTCTTTGCTTTATGCGGATGATGTTATACTTCTAAATAAATCCGCTACAAGTCTGCAAGATTCTCTGACTAAATTGAATAGCTGTTGTAATAGTATGGTATGAAGGTCAGCAATAAAAAGACAAATACAATGAAAATAGGCAGAATCATTGAAAATGTCAACTGTGTTGTGAATGGAGAACCTGTGGAACAAGTAAAACATTTCAGCTACTTAGGCACAATTTTTACTGAAGATGGTAAACTAAATATAGAAATAGACAACAGAATCAGCAAAGCTGGTATCGTGGGAAGTCAATTGAATAAATTCATATGGAATAAGAAAGAAATTAGTCGGAACACTAAATTAGCTGTATACAAGACTGTGTTCAAACCAATTTTAACTTATGGATCTGAGAGCCGGGTCAGAAGTAAAACACTTGACCAAAGACTAGAGACCGCAGATATGAGAGTCCTGAGAAAGATTAGAGGCGTGAACAGATGGCATCAATGGCAATATCATATTAAAAATGAGGATATTAGGAAAGAACTTGACATTGTCAGCATCCAGGAATGCGTTAGCAGAGCTAATCTCAGATGGTATGGTCACTTAAATAGAATGGGAGAGGAAAGATTAGCAAAACAAGTGTTCTCTGCCAGGTTGGCAGGAAAACGACCCAGAGGAAGACCAAGATATAGGTGGATTGATATGGTACAAAGTGCCTTAGACGATAGAAATATAAGATCTGATAATG
The DNA here is from genome assembly GCF_054136105.1 of Typopeltis vanoorti. Classification (NCBI taxonomy): domain Eukaryota; kingdom Metazoa; phylum Arthropoda; class Arachnida; order Uropygi; family Thelyphonidae; genus Typopeltis; species Typopeltis vanoorti. The sequence goes on from NC_143552.1 coordinate 11,729,754, forward strand.
TTGGAGTCTTGACAAGTAACAGACTGATTTGGAGGAAAATTGTAGATAGGAAGTTAGTAATGATGTAATTTTTTCATGTAGTACTGTCATATCCTGTACACCCCTTGAGGGTACATGGCAGGAATTTGATGATGATGATGATGACTTATCAGTTTTCAGGTAGCCATAAGCATAAATAAATAAATTGGTTAGTGATTTATATTTCGCAAACAAATCCTTTCCATCCATCCATAAGTTTTTTTTTTTAGTTATGCCCACCATGACAGGAGGAATCTTTATATGGACTTTTTCAATTGAAGGTGAGCTAGCCCATCTCATAGCAGGGTTTTTCTCCCGGAAACTCGGGTGTTTCATCCTGCATACAGACAAATCGGCCTTTAGAACACATGCAATTGACAGACAAAAACTACTAGTGGTGGTGGTGAGCAGTAGATGACACTGATGTAGATAACTGGTAGTAGAGGATCGGTGTAGTTAGTGGTGGAGACGGAGAGTTGTACAATAGGTGTCATCCCGCGATGAGTGTTCGGACTTGATTATAACCAAATCTTGGAATGATGGGGGAGTAATGTGCTTGTTTTAGGATATATTATAAAACAATAATTAAGGAGAATGCTCTATTTAGTTGGTATATTTGAATTATTAAAAAGGTGTAAACATGTGAACCTTCATTAATAAGCCATGTGAGGATGGGAAATATAAAGAAGAGAAAGAGCAGGTGTGAATAGAAATACTTTCATTATTGGCAAATGAATTATTAATGATTGACATTTGTGATGTGTGTATGCATCCTATAAGATGCTAGGTGGAGCAAATAGCATGTGATTCTATTAAACTCTAGACAGACATATGTGCATTTATGATGGCATATTTAAAAAAAAAAAAAATTTATGAAAAGAAAGAAAGAGATTTCTTGCAAAATATAAATAACTAATAATAAACAGCTACTGTATACATTTGGTAGCACAGTAAATAACTATAGGAGGGACTAATCCAATGAACTAATAATGTTGATCAGGTGATTCATTTAGATGTGACAGGAATGCATGTGGCTGATGGAACCATCTTGTAAAATTTGTTGTGTATATTTATTTCTTGATTTTATATTTCACATGATATAAGAATTTTCTTTTCTTTACTGAGGATCAGTATTACATTTTTTTGCACAGTAATAGGATAAGTAACTTCTGATCATCATCTGGAATTATTCATCTTTTTGCGAATCTTATATTCATTACCCCCCTTTTTTTGTTGTTGTTTCATTCTGATTTCATTTTCAGAAATAGACTGTTGTTTCCAAAAACTGGATTAAAAATGTTCCTATACCATGAAAAGCATTCAAACCTCAACAGATGCCATACTACAGAAACAAGAAAAACAAGTAATCTTACTGTATTATTAAATACAGTACAGAGACATTTCAGTCTTTGTACTATATTTCACAATTACTGCAATTTGAGACAACTGGAATGACACTTCCTAATGAAAAACACTACTCTCCCACAGACTATGCTGCATGCATGCAAGCCCAATAGATTTATTGTAGCACTAACCACGTTTATTCTAACATCCTCTTTCAAATTTTCAGTTCCAGAAATTACATATAACTGCTGTTTATAATGTGGTCACTGAGTATAGAAAGCACACAATTTATGCCAAGCAAAAAAGATGTATATGAGAATATATAACTTGAAATCAGTTTGAATTATATTTGAGATAACCAATATCATCAACACACTTCGCAAATGCTAATTTTACAAATAAAAATTCTACCGATGCTGTATAAGCATTTTTGAAAATGCAACTGCCTGATGCGAAGTGGCATTTTTATATATGCTAAAACTAGTTCTTGCCGGTGATTTACACATCTGCAAACAATGTTTAGTATAACTGTGTTAAACAAGGAATGCTGTACTATTCAAAGCTAAAGATTTATTGTCTTAGGCTGAATTTTCCTATATCTTACTGTAAATAGGAATTCTGGTCGCCAAGATTTTCTAGGAAAAGTACTATTTCCACTGAAGAGTTAAAGAAGGTTTTATGTTGAGCCAATACACGAGAGGTTGGTAGATCAACCTACAGTACATTAATACCGTGTATGGGTTGGGAAAGAACGTACTTGTTCACACTGGATTTGAATGACTGTATATATTGTATTCCTTAGGGAACACATCAAGGGGAAGACTGTTCCATAGTATAGCAGTTGTAGGGATAAAGGAGGAGAAGAAACATGTTCTATGGCAGGGGTATTCAACCCGTCGCTTGCAGAGCGATTTTTGGTCAATCTCTTATGTATTCCTCCTTCCTTACAAATTTAATTAAAACTGAAAACATAATATTTTATTTATATTATTTTGTATAATTTTTAATTTGCTTTAAGTGTATTGCTATTGTTTATTTATTTTTCGTTAAAATTGTCAAATCAGTAATTTTCTTATAAGTCCGGGTAAATTAATTAATTTGGATCAGTGGAAGTCAAACAGCGAGCCGAGTGAATACGATTATAAGCAAAGTGTAAAAACTCAATTGTAGCTTAAATATTAAATATTCCAAAGTAAATTACATCGATTTTTTACTTAGGTTAAGTCCTATGTGAATATTGCAAAAAAATAAACTTTGTTTGTCTCGTTGTATTAGATGTTTTTGTAAATAACTCTTTTGAAGCTAACTGTATATACTGCTTTAATAAGAATATGTTACAGTGTTAAAAAGAAAGGCAATGTTTTTGTCACCAAAGCTGTACATGGCAGCATTAGAAAGATTGTTATCGAAACTTGTATGTATGAGAAAGGCTTGCAGGCTCTAAATGTAAACATCTCCGAAGTCAATCGGAAAGAGTTCAAACAACTTTCCGATGGCCAGCAACTTACAATCAAAAGAAAGCAGAGGAGAACCAAAGGCGTGCCGAACTTGAAACTTAAGATGAAAGACTCATACCGATTCTTTGGGGAGTTGCCAATCTTCATGCAAGGTCTCAGAGGAGGCCTAATAAAAAGGGACTGAAGCAAGCAGAAGGGGTCCCGGTTCCAGAATTGCTGTCAGAGAGGAGGTTGCCCGGACCAGAGTCTCCGTCAGAGAGGCTGCCCGGATCCACATTTCTTGAGAAAGAAGTTTCCCCGCTTCCAGAAAGGAGCTTTTCGGTTCGAGACGTCACTAGAGAGAGACTAGTTCTAGGGCACAGACAAAGTTTCAAATTGCCGAAAGGAAGAGTTCCAATTGCCGGAGAAAAGTTGCCAGGCCAGGTTAATGTCAGACATTCACCAGTGTGTTGCGTTTTCATTACAATTTGATGAATCAAACGACTTTTTGATTCATCAAAAAGTCGTTTGATTCATCTTTTGAAAATTATACCATTATTGGGAAGAACTAGGGGAGAAGACTTTTTTTGGCATTTGATCAATTTGTGAAACAACACAAACTTCCGCTTTTTAAACTTGTGTCTATTACTACTGATGGTACTCCTGCAATGATAGGTAATAATCAGGCATCATTTCGTTATGTAAAAACGATGACAAATATCCAGATTTTTTAACACACCACTGTATTATTCACCAAGTACTGTGTAGTAAAAGAGTAAACACAAAAGATGTTTAGGATATTACATTTAAAATTGTAAATTCTGTTCGAGGAAAAATCTTGCAATGGCGGTTATTTAAATTACAGGCAGATGATGATAGGAAACTTCTGTTGTACAATAACATTTGCTGGCTCAGCAGAAGTCAATTTTTAGAAAGATTTCTTGTATTAATTAACGCTATAAAAAATTTTCTTGATGAAAAAGGAGATATTTATCCGCAATTGAGTGATAAAAGATGGTTGTTACACTTATCATTTTTAGTAGATTTCTGTACGAAATTAAGCAATTTAAATTTAGAGTTACAAGGTAGAGATAAAAATTTAATTGACATGTTAAGTTCAATAAAAACTTTCCAACAATACTTACTTTTATTAAAGAAAAATAAAAATGACTGCATATTTAGACATTTGCCATATTAAAATTTTTGGAACAAAATCAAGAAATACTTCGCTATGATTTAAAAGAATTTATTTGTGAAATAGAATTAGTTGATGAAGAAATAAATTCAAGATTTAAAGATTTTAATAAAAACTGAAATGATTGTATCTTTTATCAATAATCCATTTCAAGAAAACTTGAACATCACAGAAATTTCAAATAAAATTAGTGGGCTGTTTGATATAAACCAAGCTGAAGTAGAACTTGAGTTAATAAACATTCAGAATAGTTTACATTTAAAATCAATAAACAATGAAGTCATTTGGAAGTATGCACATGAAAAATTCCCAATATTAACTGATATTGAGCGAAAAATTCTGTTGTGTTTCGGATCGACATACTTGTCAGAATCAGCTTTTTTAAATATGACCGTCATAAAAAATCAATTAAGAAACCAAATTACAAATGATCATTTGATGATTGTCTGCGATTGACCACTTCTTGATATCAACTTGACTATGAAAATATTGCGAGGTCCAAATAATGCCAAATTTTACATCAACTTTTTTCTTTTTTTTTTTTTTTTTTTTTTTTAATCAACCAGCATTTCCTGTAACTTGTGATTTTGTAATCAATCTGTTGTTTTTTCTAACTTTGGTTTTCCAAAATAGAGAAATAAATATTTTATTCCAATATATTTGTGTTGATTTGTTTTTGTGGTATTAAAATAATTAAAAGTGATAAATAAATTTTTAAATTCACAAATAAAGTTTTTAGTCGTGTGTTTTTTTGTAGTTGTTTATTTGTGCATAATGAGATATCAGGTTGGGGGAACGTGATCTTCATAAGAGAGTAGATCGCCGAATAACTTATTATAGAAAAGTAGCTCACGTAATAAAAAGGTTGAACACCACTGTTCTATGGGTTTCAAGGTGCACTTGTGTAGGGATGTTGAGCAGCAGCTGCACATGTTGCAACGAGCTTAGTACTAAGCGTGGGAATTAGTGATGCTATTTCGAATGAATATTTTCCATTGAAATATTTGTAGAAAACACAGTACGGAGACCGATTGTCTGTGTGAAAGTGGGGGGGGGGGGTTTGGTAAGAGATGGGTCATTAATAAGTCTGATTGCTTTCCTCTGTATTGAGTCGAGCATTTTGAGGGAGCTTTTGGGGGTCCACCCCAAAAGCTCCCTCATCCACCCAACCATCAAATACTGGGAGCAGTATTCGATGGTTGGGTGGATTTGCGATTTGTATAAGGTTAACGGCTGTTCAGGGGTGAAGTAACGTCTTGAACAAAAGAGAAATCCTAGTTTTTTTTAGAAGCTGAGGATGCAATGGTTGTTAAGTTGCTCCACTCAAACTTTTATTTGAAGTGTAGCTGAATTGAAGAGAGATAGATGTTCTTATTTTATCTGGCATATTTTGAGCTCAGATAAGATGTGATTTATTTAATAATTTTTAGGTCTTAAGATGACTTTCTGTTGTTAAAGTTTACTTCAAGTTGTACATTCCTTGCATTAATGTATCTTAGTATTATTAAATTGTTTTCATTTTTGTATACAGAAGTGTGAAGGCTCAATTTACTTAATTATTGAAGAATGAAATAGTTTTTTTTTTTTTTAAAAGAACAGAAGAGAATTATCATAGCAATATACACATATCTAATATCTAAAATCTTGCTTTCTAGATTCCAGTATAGAAATCTGATGCCACTTGCAGCTGATAGAGCAGCTATTGCAGCCAAGAGATATACATGTATCTATGTATGTACATAAAATATTTTATAATGGCAAAAGTCACCAGGATTTAACTAAATGTTTTCACACTTGCCACTAGACACAGTTCATTGGAATCAAACCAAGATTCTTTATTCCAATAAATCTGAGTTTGTTCATGTTTCCTGAAACTTATGAAACTTTACAACACAGTTCGAATTGCAACCACTCTAATTGCATGCAATCTCAAAGTTTGGAAGGTACACATGCATTGTGATTCTGACTCATGTCTTGTGATTCTCTTCTCTCCCTGACGATGTCCTTGCAAAACAAGATGAAATGTATCTGAATTTAATAAATTCTAATTTTTTAAATGTGCCAGCCATTCTAAAAATATGTCTACTACACGTTCCTTTAAAATGTCTAGTAAACATTAGGGAGTTTGGTTTTCTGGTGCACAATCCTAAATGTGAAAATTATATGAAGACTGTGAATTTGGGATCTACATGCGAGAAGCGGAGTTGTATAGGAAGTTATGAAAGTGACATATTTGAGCCATTAAAGACTAGAAGTATATGTCAATCCCCCCCCCCCCCACACACACACAAAAAAAAACCTCTGCATCATAACTGTAGATCTGAATATTAGTAAAAGTAAGAGGGAGTGAAACTTTATCTTAGGAGAACTAAGATGGGACTGCATCTTATTAATGTTGAAATTCACCAGGTTATCCTGAAGGATATCTCTGCTTAAGATAACAGTTATGAAAATCTTGAAGTTTGAACCATATAAGTACTACAAGTTTGTTTACTGAAGAAAAAATATTAGAGGGATAGCATCTGAAGATAGTGAGAGAAGGTCAATGTCCAGGAGGAAAGATGTGAACAAAAACAAAGAGCCCTGGAATACTCCAGCATTGACAGAGAAATCTAAAGAGAGAAACCATCTACTATAACACACAATGAATGACCACAGAGGAAATCAGCAACCCACTTGCAGACAGCAGGCAGAAAGGATGGTAGTGTGGTAAAGAGGACTATCTATATTAGAGTCAATTAAATGCCCAGAAATGTTAAAAGTAACCATGAGTTTTTCAAAATCTGTTTTGTGGTTAAGTTAATTTTGAAGAAAATTTGAGCACAACTAAGGAGATACTATCTGGACTTATAAGTATGCAGACTAATGAGGATTTTATGACAACATTCTCACAAAAGATCGCAAGAAGCATGGTGATCTATTTGTGATATCGTTGGAGATGATTTTCCTTGATCACTAATATGTATTGGAAGAAAAGACCTATGCCAGGTGATCCTTATCATTGCGTTATAATACAGCAGCAAAGATGCTACATTAGTTGCCCTACTGTCTTAGTGAAAGCTCTACTGCCATTTAAGTAAACACAAGTTTTCTACATTTGACCCTTTCAAAGTCTAATTTGGATTTCCTGATGGTCTTTAGCAAATGTTACAGGCTACGGTAGTACAAAAAGTTGAAAGCTAGAGTTTGTGATTTAAGATATGCTGAATTTTTATCTTGGACTACTCTGTCACATTTGTTGGAGAACAAAGGATTGGATAGTGAGCAGGAGTTTTATGTGGAGAAGGGGATGAAGGCTTCTCATTACAGCAACAATTATTTCACTTATTCATTTGGAACAGTGTTTAGATCAGGAGCGAGAGCAAATATCAGACTAAGGTAAAGAAGCACATAAATCACATGGAGGTCTTCCTGTTTAGTACCTTTGTAGTGCCAAAGGACACAGTGCTGCAACTGGCTAGATGGAGGTAGATCTGTAAGAAAAAGAAATGTGGACAAGGTTATGGCCAGAATTACTGATTAATAACAGGTTCACTATGTTAGGAAAACAATGAAGATTATTCAGTTTCTGGCTAGCAGATTGATTATATCAGATTGTTACCAACAGCATAATACTTCAGACAATCTTCTAGCTTGATCTATGAAGTTAGAGAAGGGAACGAGTTTGAATTATCAATAGTGAAATCTCAAAGATTAATTACTTCACTGGTAGGGCTATTACAATGTAGACAATCAAATCTTCAGAGATGAAATCATAGAAGAGCAATTACTGGAACTTAGAGAACAAATGAAAACAAAGTGGGGCACAAAAATTTTAAGCTAATGTAGATCGTAGAGAGAGTTCACAGTTTAACAGTCTCTGGTAATGAATAACAGATCAGACAAATACACATATTCTCCCCCCCCCTCCTGTGGAACGGTTCATGTAGAATAGTTTGAATAGTTCAAATCGCCAGTTAAAGCTCTGAGAATAGTGCATACAATTTAAGATTGAATTAAGGACATGAACATCATCATCAAATTCCTGCCATGTACCCTCAAGGGGTGCACAGGATATGATAGTACTACATGAAAAATTTACATCATTACTAACTTCCTATCTACAATTTTCCTCCAGATTAGTCTGTTACTTGTCAAGATTCCAACATTATCAAATCTTATATTTCTGTCGTCTAAGGCACTTTGTACCGTATCAATCCACCTATATCTTGGTCTTCCGCTGGGTCGTTTTCCTGCCAACCTGGCAGAGAACACTTGTTCTGCTAATCTTTCCTCGCCCATTCTGTTTAAATGACCATACCACCTGAGATTAGCTCTGCTAACACATACCTGGATGATGACAATGTCAAGTTCTTTCCTAATATACCATAATACCATAAGGTGGTGTATGGAGGAGCCGAGTCCAGAATGAGGCAGGTGACCAGTGGTGTGTCTCAGGGCTCTGTGCTTGGGCCAATGTTGTTTAATTTGTATATAAATGATATAGGAAACGGCTTAAAGGGAGATATTCAGTTGTTTGCTGATGATGCAAAGTTGTGTAGTGCAATAAAAAATCAAGCTGATGTTGAAAGTTTGCAGGAGGATTTAAATAAGCTGGTAAAATGGGAAAAAGAAAATGGATGTCAGTTCAATGTGGAAAAGTGTAAAGTCTTGCATTTTGGGATTAAAAGATTACCAGCTGTGTACTACATCGATGGAAAGGTACTCCAAGAGATTGATGAGGCTAGGGACTTAGGGGTATTGGTAGATAGGGAGATGAAGGACACATTGCTAAGGTGTCCAAGATTGCACATAGGATTACTTGGTTGTTGAGGAACACACTGACATCCAGAGATAAAGAGGTTATTATTCCCCTTTATAAAGCATTGATACTTCCACATTTGGATTACTGTGCTCAGGTCTGGTCACCTGGATTCCTTGGAGATGAGGAGGCTGTGGAGAGGGTTCAGAGAAGAGTGACCAAGTTGGTGAGTGATATAAAAAATGCTCCCTACATTGATAGATTGAGAGCTTGTGGATTGCAGAGATTGGTTGATAGAAGAAGAAGAGGGGATATGATAGAAACATTCAAATTACTAAAAGGTTTTTATAGGATTGATGCAGGGGAAATGTTTCAGCTGTGTGAAAGTGATGGAAGAACAAGAGGTCATCTCTGGAAATTAAAGAAGAGTGTGGTTAACAAATGTGTCAGAACTAGGTTTTTTGCCTGGAGGGTGGTGAATGAGTGGAATTCATTGCCTGACTTAGTTGTGAGCTCTTCGTCTGTAAATGAATTCAAGAAGAGATATGACAGATATTGTTTTGCTAGTTTGGGTCTCCCGCGATGAGTCTACTGACTCCATGGAGATACCCGTAATAATAATAATAATAATATCCTTGTTTTTAATATGATATTGCCATTGATGCCATCTGTTCACACCTCTAATCTTTCTCAGGACTCTCATATCTGCAGTCTCTAGTCTTTGTTCAAGTGTTTGACTTCTGACCCAGCTCTGAGATCCATAAGTTAAAACTGGTTTGAACACTGTCTTGTACATTGTTTGAATACCTAATTTAGTGTTCCGACTAATTTCTCTCTTATTCCATATGAATTTATTCAATTGACTTCCTACCATACCAGATTTGTTGATTCTGTTGTCTATTTCCATATTTAATTTACCATCTTCACTAAAAATCGTGCCTAAGTAGCTGAAATGTTTTACTTGTTCCACAGGTTCCCTGTTCACAATACAATTGACATTTTAAACAATTCTACCTATTCTCATTGTCTTTGTCTTTTAAATGCTGACCTTCATACCATATCTATTACAACAGTTATTCAATTTAGTCAGGGAATCTTGCAAACTTGTTGCAGATTTATTTAGAAGTATAACATCGTCCGCATAAAGCAAAGAGCTGACATTAACATCTCCAATTCTGATATCATGTTTAATACCACTTTCCTTCATAATGCGATCCATATAGATAATGAATAACAGAGGGGATAATGTGCATCCTTGTCTCACACCAGATTTAACATTAACCCATCTTCCTGTACATTCTTCAATTCTAACTGCTGACTTACAACTCAAAAATACAGACTAAGTATTGCTTGATATAATGCCCCATTGACACCATATAACTGTAGCGTATTGAATAGCTTCTCTCTTGGCACCTTGTCATATGCCTTTTCCAGATTGATTAAACTTAAATACAGATCTCTGTTATATTCCCATGATTTCTCAACTATTTGTCATAAAGTGAAGATCTGATCCTGACAGCCTCTATTTGGCTTGAATTCAGCTTGTTCTTCACCAAACTTTTCTTCCACAATTCTTCTCAACCGTTTCTCAAGTATACTTGCATATATCTTACAGGAACACTCAGTAGGTATATACCTCTGTAATTCTCACATTCAGTTTTATTTCTTTTCTTATATATGGATACTATTAGAGCTCTACTCCAATCATCAGGAATTCGTCCCTCTGTCCAGGTCTTCTGAACTAAGCAGTGCAGCCACTGTAAGACTTTTATACCACTATACTTCAGCATTTCTGGTCGAATATCATCTACTCCAGCTGTCTTTCCACATTTCAAGCCTTTGATGGCTTTTTCTACTTCAAGTATGGATATGTATTCTTGACTGTATGCCTGTTGAGTGTTTTTTTACCACCGTGCTATCACTGCTTGTTTCATTTAGCAATTTCTCGAAGTAATTACTCCATACTTCAAGGATATCTTTTTCTCCAGTTTTCATGTCACCTTTATCATCTCTAACTCCTTTTACAGCACTCTTTCCTCCATTTCTAAGCTTCTTCAACAACCTCCAGAATATTTTGACACCTTCTTGATATTTATTTTCTATGTTCTTGCCAAAGTCCACCCATGATTTTTGTTTAGCTAGGTTTTACATAGTGTTTAGCTTTCTTATATTTGTCTCTGTATTCTCTAAGAGCACAAGCTGACTTATTTGCCAGGAACTTTTGATATGCTTTCTTCTTTTCCTTCACTGCCTCTTTAACTTCCTATGTCCATCATGGAGTTATGATTTTTCTATCCTTGCATGAACATTTGTGGATAAAGTTTTTATGGTTTTATTGTATTTTTTGGTATTATTTATGGAAATTTTTTTCTTCTGAACTTAGTGTCCCCTACTTTTGATGACATCTTCCATGGTTCATGATGTCAAAACCTTAAAAATGAGTAAATTACTTATGAACACAACTCCTACACAGGAAGTGCCCAGCCTCCTGTCCAAACTGCTTTACTGGCCTGCAGTTAATTAGTGTGCTGAGCAAGTCCAACAAAGAGAAGGGGGGGGGGGGGGGCATATCAGAAACACTACTTTGGAAAATAGGCTAATCCATTATCATCAGGTTTTGTCATGTGTACCATCCAGTACCTAGCCTGCAGACCAGATTTACTGCTTCACCCTTACATGGAGAGTGGTTTCGTCTCTACACTGATTGGCAGTTCCTTAAATGCATAGTAAAAAGATAGGAAGAGCAACAAACAGAAATCCTATGCTAGAGACCAAACGTGTGGCACTTCTGGTCCCCAACAGGCTACTATCATCCACTATAAGAACAAGAGCAGCTGCTGGTCAAATTTTATTTACCATCCACCTCCAAAATTATCAAACTGACTCCTCCTCCTATTTTAATTCTAAAAGACTAACTTTAAGCTATTCAAAAAAAAAAAACATTAAAAAAAATTCTTCTTATTCATACTCAGCACTGATCTGATGTACTTAGATCTTGTGAATTTTCATTTGTGGGTCAGATATATATATATAAACCAGGACAGTAGTAATTACCAGGCAAATGAAAATGATCTATAATCTAAGGATCTAGTTAGCATTTCCTTCAACTTGAGAATTATGCTCATAAGGCAGCAATACTTGTCTTAGGCACCAGAGTCCCATTAGTGAAAACAGGTTGCACTGCAGGAGGTGTGATTGGCTTGGTTGGAAGAGGCTACATATTGCAGCCCATCAGTGGTTATGTTTGAGTAAGTCAGGTTTGGATGTCTGTAAGTGGTGGTGCATGCATTTTAATTGAAACGGCAAATGTTGATGAAACTTATGAAGTGTTATTTGAAGGATACATTTCTGTTGCTTATGGTTTTTTTTTTTTACAGAAACTTTTAAGGGATTTTGGTTAATTTCAATTTATTATTTCATGATATTGTTTTGTTTTCTGAGTAAGGTTTTTTTTTTCTGATTTGAAATAATGAAATTATTTATGGTACCTTGCATGAATGAGGAGGTAAACAGTAGGGGCATGTCATCAACACAAAGGGCACCTAGTCTCCTGTCCATTCCATGGCTTCAGCAAGGTACCCTCCCCTGCATATCACTATACGCAAACTGACTTCTGATGTACATAGTGAACAGTAGCTGGATTATTTGTTAGCTGTTAAGAAGCCTCCTGATGTCGTGTTATGTTTGTACTGTGTGCTTTCTAGATTTTGCTCTCTGGAGATCAAACACAGCAACAGCCACTTCAAGCTTCTAAATAGGGTTGTAGTTTTTCATTGGGGGATGCAAGTAAACTTCCACCTAGAGGTCTAGCTGACATTTCTATCACTAAGGAAGATATATCTTGATAGGTACTACTCCAAGAAGTCAGAAGAGTCAATTGTAGAAATGGGAAGGTGAGCTTGGTCTGAGAAAAGGTTATGTATCACCAGCCCATGAATGGCTTGTGGAAAGTTAATACTACAAAAATCTGAACTGCATGCCAAGTGAAGTCCTGCAGGTTCTGTCCTTGGGCCATTATTGCCAGTTTTTATATTTAAGATATTGAAAAGTTGTGAAGGGGAATATACAGTTGCTTTCTATTGAAGTGAAGGAATCATTACGATTCCTTATCATAATGATTCCTCATATGGAATATGTGCAAGAGGAAATGAACAAACTGGAAATTACTTGGGGAAAATAATTGATTCCACTTTTATACTACCAAATGCTAGGTTATACATTATGCTTGAATTTATTCCAGATGGTGCATTACATAGGTATTAATGGAATCTTGGAATGACAATGGGTCTGAAGTTCAGGGCCAAGTTCTTACTGTTCTTAGATTGAATCTCCAAGGTTTGAGGGGATAAAGACCAAGATAATATTTGAGAATGCAAATATATGAGATCAGATGAACTGAACAACAAAGCCTAATGAATATGCAAAGGTGAGGTGATATGATAGAGACACATAAGATGGTAAAGAGATTTCATGGAATAGAAGCAAGTGAAAGCTTCCAATAGCAGTGTGGCTAGTTTCTCCTGTAAGAAACATTTTCTTTTGAGTGGTGAGTACATCATAGTAAGGAGAGCTATAGATAAGTGGTGTGTGTGTATTGTGGGGAGGGATTTGAATGCTCCTTCCCTAATAAGTCATCATCAACATCAATTGCTTGACATGCAGGGATGATCAGGCTACTAGGACAGCACTATATGATTGAGTTTACATTAATCTTTTTCTTCTTCTTTTCAGCCATTATGAATTCACTGCTGAGCAAAGGCCTCCCCCATGATCTTCCAATTTTCCCAGTCTTCAGCTTATGACATCCATCTCTTTCCAGCCAGTTTTTCTATTTTATCTGCCCATCTTGATTTTGGGTGTCCTTGTCTTCTCTTTCCGGTTGGTATCCATTATGTTACTTTCTGGTCCATCTATTGCCTGTTCCTCGAGTCAGATGTCATGCCTGCTTGCCCATCTCCATTTGGATGCTTTTACAATGTCGATTACATACAAGACTTTTGTCTATGATCTGATCCATTCCTTCCTCTTTTTATCCATGATTCTCTCCATTCTTCTTTCCGTTACCAGTATTTGATTTTCCATTTGTTCAGTTAGTGCCCGGTTTCTGAGCCATAGGTGAGTACTGGTAATATGCATTGGTTGAATATTAATCTATCAACAATTTTTCTCCAAATTACTCTATTACTCACTTAGTCATCACTCCAATACTGCTGTATCTAACATTTCATTCTTCTAGTGCATTTCTTATTGTATCAATCCACCTAGATCTTAGGTCTCCCTATGAGCCTTTTTCTTGCCAACCTGGCAAAAGAACACTTGTTATTGCTAACCTTTTCTCTCTCATTCTTGTTTAAGTGACTATACCACGAGAGATTAGTTCTGCTAACAATGTCAAGTTTTTTCCTAATATACTCATTTTTAATATGATACTGCTATTGATGTCATCTGTTTGATCCCCTAATCTTTCTTGGAACTCTCATTTCTGTGGTCTCCAGTTTTTAATCAAGTATTTTATTTCTAAAAGAAAACTGGTTTGAATAATGTCTCGTATATAGGTAATTTTGTGTTTTGACAAATTTCTCTCTTATTAGATACAATTTATTCAACTAGCTCCCCATCCTGTTGTCTATTTCGAAATTTAATTTGCCATCTTCATTAAAAATTATGCCTAAATAGCTGATATATATTTTACTTGTGTAGGTTCTCCATTGATAATGCAACTGAAGTTTTCTATATCTGTGCCTATTTTCATAGCTTTGGTCTTTTTATTGATGATTTTCATGCCAACTTTTTACAATTGACATACAATTTAGTTACAAGATCCTGGAGACTTGCACTGGATGTCTAAGAGTAACATCATCTGCATAAAGGAAAGAGCTAATTTTCACATCTCTAATTGTAATATAAAGTTTAATACTACTTTCTTTCATAGATCAGTGGTCTTAATCTGGACAGTAGCACCCTCCCCCCGGTGGGTACTGTGAACTCTGGGGGGGGGGCAAGTGTTATAATACTACTAATATAATAAAAGCAAAAAATTCTGTACTTAATCTAGCATCCCTATTTGTATTGTATGTTTGGCAACACTTTTCAGAATATTGTATGTCTGGCAATACCATTGAAATTTATTTGCTACTTATTTTTTAAAATTTTTACATTGAAAGTTAAGTTATTGGGCTACTTTTTGGTCTGAATTTTCTACATTGAAAATAATTGATTTGGGATATTTTTTGCAGAATCCATTACTTTTATAAGCTTTACCTGCTACTTTTCCTACCGCCTATCTGGCAACCCTGGTTTGCAGTTTACATCTAGCCCATGGTATCATGTGGCACACTTCATTGATATTGTGTAGCACTGTAGCCTATTAAAATGAGTGAAAAAGGAAGAAGTGTCAATATTCAAGTGAATATTTAAAATATGGAGTTATTCCATCTATAAATAATGAGCAGTTAACAATGTGCTTAATATGTGAAAAAAACTTTCTCAAACAAAGGAAAGAAGCCTTCAAGAATGATTGAGCATTTAAGAACAAAGCATCCAAATAATGATATGGAGTACTTTTGCGAATTAAAGACTAAATTTAGAAATCGTCCTGGACTTAAAGGGTTGGTTGCAAAACAAAGTAACCAACAAGAAAAGGGACTTGTGTCTTAAAAACTTTCAAAATTAATTGCCAAATGTGAAAAGCCACATTCATTCAATTTCTCTCAGCAATAGTTCAGTATCAACAAGAATTGACAAAGGACATTGAAAAAAAAAAAAACTTCGTGATGATTTAAAAACCACAGAATTTTCTTTGCAACTTGATGAAACAACTTTATATGACAACAAAGCTTTGTTAATGGCATATGTGCATTATATATATAAATACTAACGAAGAAATTATTGAAAAGTTTCTATTTGCTGAACAACTGAAAATTGACACAAAAGGTTCTATAATTTTTAAGGTTGTTAAAGACTTTTTTTAATGCTAAAAACATTATTGTGTATGCTAAAAATATTATTGTGTGTGCAACTGATGGAGTGTCAGTTATGATTGGTTGCCAGCCTAGATTTATAGTACTGCTTCTTTTAAATGTGCTATAAATCCAGGTTGACGAAGCATTTGACAAAGGACATTGAAAGGACAGTCAATTGCCAAATATCTTGACAATTGACTGCATTCTTCACAGACAGTACTTAGCTGGCTGCAAATCGTCTTAGCAGTAGACTACATAAGACATCAGATGATGTTATTAAAGCAGTGAATAAAATAAAAGCCCAGCCATTGAATAGCTGTATTTTTCAGGAACTTTGCCATAAAAATGAAGAAGAATTTGAACATCTTTTGCTTCACACTGAAATTAGATGGCTCTCAAATGGAAACTATCTGCAACACTTTAATGATCTCTATGATACTGTTTTGGAATTCCTTAATTCACGTGATGAGAACATGTGTAATGTTCTAAAAAAGGAAAAGGTTGACATCGCATATCTTTCTGATATTTTCACATTAAATGAGGTTAACAGCAAATTACAGGGAAGCAAGATGAATCTTATTAAAGCAAAGGGAATTATAAATGCTTTTATCAGCAAATTAACATTTTACAAGCAGAGCATTGTAAGACAAGATTTTCTGCAGTTCCTAAGTCTACAAATAATAGATGATGATTTAATACTGGATACAGATTTGGAGTGTTATTGTTCCCGTCTTTGACATTGAAAGAAGACGTGATGATCAGATTCAAAGACTTGGATGAGCTTAAAATACCTGATGGGTCACAAATTCCTTCTGTTCATCCAAATTTGTGTGAAGAATTTATTGACTTAAAGATTCTGGCCAAACATGCAATGCAAGTATCCTCAGCTTTTGCAAGAAATAAAATTACTGCTCATTGCTTTTCCTTCTTCATACTTGATTGAGAAAGGATTTAGCATTGTGTTGCAATTGCTAGCTAAACAGCGAAAGAGATTGCAAATAAGTGAAAGAGGAGATTTGAGACTTCATTTGTCAAACACTGAACATAATATTAAAAAGTTAACAGGATCTCATCAAACTCAAGATAGCAATTAATGACTGGCTTATTAAATAAGGTAATTGTACATCTTTTTTTTTGAGTAAAATTAATTTATATCAAAGTCATTAATTTTTAATTAATGGTCAGTTCAAATATGCTGATGGTAATTTAGGTTTGCCTGATAATATATTATCATTATCCTATCGAGTCATTAACCTAGTGTAAAACTGAGCAGGGGTGCCCAGGCAAAAAAAGGTTAAGAACCACTGATATAGATGATGGCTGGTGAAAGTTGCTGCTAAAAAGATAAGTTTTATTTTTGTAGTAAAGTACTGATTTGGATTTGAATTTTGGTGTAGTTTTGTTTATTTTTTTTATAGCTTAGCATAACTGATTGATCGTGGAGATTTATGTGTTTAAACAGGCTTTTATTTTTATTATTTTTGAATCTTGAAGTGAACGACAGCAAAATGGTGGTACAAATGAGATTGGGCTGTGCAAAAATCAAACAATTAATGGCATGAACTTTGAGGATGGTAGGTTGTCATGATGTATATGTGGCAGAATGTGAAGAGTGTGTTTGTGGAGCAATGGAACAGGAAACAAGAGAGGGTAAGGATATGTCAAAAGTGCGATATTCTGTTGGACTACAAGTTATTGGTAAATGCAAAACTGGCTGACAATAGAATGAAAGAGTGCATAAATGACCATTGAATCACAGAACAGAAGTGAGTGGAACTATGGCAGCGAAAAAAAGTATAGCTGAAGAAACAAAAGCAAGTGACACTGTGGAAGCAAAGAAACATCGGAATGAGGAAACAAAGAAACAAATGATAGACTGACAGATAGTGTAATTGCCAGAATGTAAGACTTGGAAAAATTAGTTGATCAAATGAGAATTGAAATGAAAAATACATGTAGTGAGATGAGAAGTTTGGTGGATAAGAATGGACGAGTTCAAAAGGTTAGAACAAAGGAAAGCAGAGGAAAAAAAGGTGACAAATGACTCAAAAACAGCAATGTATGGAGATTCCATAGATGTGTGTGGCAAATGAGAGATTCCATAAGGTGTGTTTTCCAGGAGTAAAATTAGCAGGATAATTAGCCGGTCTGGTTGGCCGAGTAGTTAGCGTGTCTGCTCTCCAATCAAAAGGCTGTGGGTTCGAATCCCGGCGTGGGCATGGATGTTTGTGATTGTCTGTGAAAATACTAGTAGTGGTGATGGGTGGTAGATGGCATTAGTGTGGTGGAGACAGAGTTGTAGAAGAGATTCCCTCCCTTGATGAGTCTTTTGTACTCCCTGGTAGTGTCATGTAATAATAATAATTGAGGCATTAGATAAGAGAAGCAGACGAGCAAGTGAGCTGGTGTTAGAACAAATGACTTATACTGATACAAAGAACACATATCAGTAGATTGTTGAGGAGATAATGTTGTTGGAAGAGTGGTCAGTGCACTACCTGGGTATGATAATGGTGAGTTGAGATGAAGAGCAAGGATCATGAATGGTATGTTGGCAGATCTGTGTGAGAAGGGAATGGATGCATTTGAATGAAATGCACATTGATTGGGATACACTTGAAGGAAAGATGGAAATGTATGAAAGCGACAGGTTATATTTTGAATGGATTTGGTGAGAGTCAGACTTTTGCTGCAAGGAGGAATGAGTGATGTGAGCAAGAGAGTGGAAGAAGTAATAAGTGAAGCAAGACATCAGGAGAACAGAACTGGTAAGACTGAAGTTATTGTAAATGAAAATAGTGAGTGACAATAATAGGACGAGAATGCAAGATGGACAGGGAAGCATGGGGGGGGGGATCAGGGCGGACAGGGAAACGCAGTATAAGTAGGGATGTTGGAAGTAGTAGTAGTGAATGTGTATACATGGGAATGAGATGGCCTGTATGTATGGGATGTAATTAGGTCTCAAGAGATATAGTTTAAATGGTGATAAAGGTCTAGCAAAAGCACTGACAAATGAACTAGCAACAACTCAAAGAAAAATGGAGAAGCTGATGCTAGGCATCACATTAAAAGATAAGAAGTGAAACAATTGGACAAGAAGCCAGACTACTAACAAATTGAATTCCAAAAGAAGGGAAATGAGGCCAAGGACATCCGAAAAGAAAGTGGAGTGATGAATTGTCAAATTTTGTTGGGAAAAATTGGTCAACTATTGCCAAGAACAGAGAAAGGTGGAAGGAACTGGAGGAGGCCTTCGTCCAGCAGTGGACAGAAAATGGCTGAAAAGAAGAAGAAAGGCAAATTGGAATGGTTAGGTGCAAGGAAATCACAACCAACAAGTGTAAGGGTAGGACTGGTTATAGACCTAAAAGTGAATTGCTGTGTTTATTTACAAATGCCAGGAGCATTAGAAATAAGAGATGAAATGATTTCATTGATTAAGTTTTCTCACAAAATATTGAAAGTTTATTTTTCACTTGGTTAGAGTATAATAAATTTAGTTTAATCCTTTATTCAAGTGTGAGCAAACAAAGTTTGTGCCTGAAAGTATCTTCAGGACTGGGGTAAGGTGGTACAACACCAGGACACTCCTTGCAAAGGTGGAGCAAGCTACCAACATTCCTATCTCAGTATCTCCCATAATGCAAAACACAATTCCTTGCAGATATGTCTAATGTTATGCATTAAGGGAAGGGCCACAACCCAGACTAGTTTCGACCTTTATTGAGGTCTCTTCAGTGGGAGCCAGGCCCAAGTGGAGATAACAGGCAGAAGCATCAGCAGGTCATCTCTACCTATAGGAGTTGCCAAATGGTGTGCCACCCTTTTTTTTAATAAATTACCCTGGATTTAGAGAAAGATGTTGAAAGTTTATTTTTCACTTGGTTAGAGTATAATAAATTTAGTTTAATCCTTTATCCAAGTGGGAGCAAACAAAGTTTGCACCTGAAAGTATCTTCAGGATTAAACTAAATTTATCACAAAATATTCTTGGAATAAAGAAAACATGATTGGATAAGGATGATATCCTGATGGGAATAGAAATGTTTTCTGTGGTGCTGTTAATGATAGCAAGTGAATTATATCCACGCAAAGTGGAGATACGAGATGTAAATAGTGGCAATGGTTTTAAGTCAGTATGGTGTAAGGTGGAGGTTGACAGGAAGAGATATTTAGTTGGATGCTGATAAGAAATGTATAAGCAACTTGGGTTAGTGAACAAAGGAAGACTATTATGGGCAATTTTAATTATGGCAGTATAGATTAGAATGAAGAGACAGCATTTGGGAATAAAGAAAGTGAATTTCTTGAGATCTTAAGAGATAGCTATCTTAGGCAGTATGCGAAGGAGGGCATACAAGGATCAATAGTTTTAGATCTGACCATTTCATCAGAGGATGTGATTGTGAGTGGGTTTTGCACTTCACTCCAGTTGGTGAGTGATTAGCCATATGAAGGCATCTGTGAGCAAAGAATATATGTGGAATTACAAGACTAGTGATTATGAAAAGCTTAGGAGACAACTTGGAGCTATAGCATGGAATGATGTGTTGTTAAGTGAGAGAGAGAGAGAAAAAAGCCAGTTTGCATATGTGCAAACTGACCAAAAGATACTTAACAAAATCGATATGTGAATGCATTTCCAAAAGTCAAAAGGTTGAATAAAGAGATTAAGCATGAAACTTGGAAGACGAGGATACAGTGGAAGCAGCACGAAATGAATAATGGTAGCAATCAATTGCATGAGGAGTATAAAGAGCAAGTCAAAAAGGTTAGACTCAATTGGTAAGAATAGTAAAACTACAGTATTAGCAGAAATTAGGAAATCATGCCAAGAAAAATCCTAGAAAGTTTTTCAAATATGTGGCAAGCAGAAGGAAAAATTATCGTTGTAAGATGATGTTAATGGATGAAAATGGTAAGAATGGTAACTGCTGCAGAAGACATCATTGAGGTACAGTGAACAATTTATAAGGGTGTTTCATCATCATCAGTGTGAAATCATAAAAAACTCAAGTGTAGAGGACATAGGAGAGGATGGCTTAATTGTGTGTGAGGAGGAAGTATATAAGGAAATAAATAAGCTGGATATCAAGGCAATAGGATTTGATGACATATCACCATGTCTTAAGGAAATGTTCCAAGGAATTCACATCATCACAGGTTCCAAGAGAACAGAAAGAAGGCAAAATTGATCCACTGCAAAAAGGTGGTGATAAGGCTGTGGCTACAAATTATAAGCCAATCTGTATATCTGGAGTTGTGGTTAAGGTACTGGAGAGATTAATGAGAACTAGAATACAGAAATGGGTTTATAGCAATATTCTCTGTGGTTGTCAGCATGGGTTTGTTAAAGGGAGATTGTGTTTTACTAAACTTTTGTATTATAACAAAGGTGACTAGAGCAAAACTATTACCATTGTGATAGTTTTGCTCTAGTCCAGTGACAGATTTTTCTTTCACTGGACTAGAAATTAGCATTCCTTACCTGCTACCATATATCACTAGTACAGTCCTCCAGATCTGATTAGTGTCCACCTCTCAACATGGTCAAATAGGCTAGACAGCCAATATCAGAATCTCTGAGCACAAAGATTACATCTAATACCATTACTATGGCTACTCAATACTTTCAGACCACACCCTGGTTACCCATTACAAGACATGTTGAAAAAAAGGCCACTTTACTTCACTATAGCAAATACAAGAGACTATCCATGGAATCTGCTTCCATTTAAAAAATATCCAAACCTCAATTTTAGATCCATAAAATTGCCTCAAATATGAGAAATGCTCCCCAGTCCTTCATCTCAATAGCCAAGTCTGCTAGGTGGTACAATTTATAACTATAGGCCAATCTTTGTTTTTCTCCTTCACTTACCCATGTAGTGCCTTGCCTGTGTGCATGCGTTGTTCCCTGATGATGCCAATCTGACAACAAAATACTAGAAGTATCAATTAAATTATTTTTTATGTAATATAACATCTAAGTTGTCATATCCTTCTTAAAAATATCAGTATGATAATGTACTGGTTTTTCTAAATACAAATGACAGGAGTATCAGGAATAAAGAAAATAACTGTCATACTGACACTCAGCCTGTGGTGATTACTGGTATCAGTGAAATGTGATAGAATATGATGTCCTGACAAAAACAGAAGTGGAAGGGTATAACATATTTCAGCAGGATAGGGAATGTAAATGAAGTGGTGGAGTGTTACATGTGATAAGTGATCCATTTTTTTTTATTCATTAAGGACAGAGAACTGGATGGGAAATGGCAGTGACAGTTCTGAGAATGTATGGTGTGAAGTAAAGGTGGGCAGGACAAGATACAGTTGAATCCACTTATTATGATCACAGATAATATTATCAATTGGCTATTGTTATCAAAATCAGTCAGTCCCAAAACACACCATTTAAAATGAATTAAAAATAATCCATTTATTATAATCAAATTTTGGTTATTGTTATCAAAATCCTTGAATGCAAGTCAGAACTTTAATGGTTAATGAGGAGAAAATCTGACAAAGAACATTTGTCGAAATCTGACTTTTGTGTTAATCTTCGCTTAACCTTAATCTTCCGTAAATCTCCAAGGCAAATGCAGGTGGGTATAAATACAGTCGAATTGCGATTTTTCAGGTTTATTTTTGTGATCTCTTTCAGTAAGTGAATTTGACTTTAAGTGCTTGTTAAAACAGTCCTTAGCATTATGGCAGAAGCAAGTTAATAACAAAGATTTATCTTTTCAAGAAAAGCAAAGAATTTGAGTGCTATGATGAGTTGCTCAAAATGAGTCAGCATAGTGCAGCTGTATATTTAAAAATTTCACAACCACTCGTGTAAGATCTTAAAAAACAGATCAAAGATTGAAACCTCAGTTCTTACTAATAAGAACATTGATCGGAAGAGAGACCAATCTGGTAAGGATACTCAAGTTGAATCAGCATTAAAAATTAGGTTTAGTAATGTTCGTGAAAAGAATGCTTTGATTGATGGGCCTTTGATGTGTCAAAAAGCAGATCTTGCAAACACAATGGGCAAAGAAAATTTCACCCCAACTGATGGATGGTTTAACAGGTGGAAAAAGCAAGAGAATATTGTGTACAAGCGTATTCATGGTGAAGAAAAAAAGTACTGATATAATTGGTGAGCTTCCAGGTAGTGAAGAAGTTTATTACTGTTGACTTTCTGCATTATTTTGGAGAGGACTGAGGTGATTGCAATTGGTTGATAGTTGGATGTCAGGCTTTTGTCTCCCTTTTTTGGAATGGGTTTGAGATGGGCTAGGTGCCAGCTGAGTATAGAAGATATGATATAAGACGGGTGTTAGCTCTGGAGCACAACATTGGAATACAATAGGAGAGATGTCAATGGGACCAGATGACTTTGCAGTGTTGAGGTTGTTTAATATTCTTTTTGTCTTTCTGCCGCAGGAGACATACAGTGCTCAGCTCCTGGTATGGAAAGAGGTGATTTGCCTTCATTGTGTATGCAGCAGTTTGAGGAAGAGTGATGCTAGGAGGACGTAAGTGAGTCTATTAGAGAGCAAAAGGAAAGGGTGAAAGAAATGATAGTTGTGGCAGGTATGAATGATTTAAAAAGAGATAAAATGGAAATGATATAGGACCTGAATGAATTGTTTGAGGTAGTAAAAGAAAAGAATGAGAAAGTTAGGATGATTAGTCTTTTTCCACGGTATGACAGTGAAGTGTTTAGAAGGAGGGCCATAATTGCAAATGACTTTATGCGTGGGTTATGCATGACGAATGGTGTGGAATTTGTGGACGTGTGGAGTGAGTTTGATGGGCGAAAGGATCTATATAAGATGGATGGTTTGCATTTGAATGGATTCGGTGTAAGGAGACTTGAAAAAGTGTTGTTGAATGAAGTGGATGTGCAGAATCAGGGAAACTAGATTTATTAAGGGTGGGGGAGTAGATATGCAGACCTTAGGGAGGCAGTTGAGTGTATGAATGAGTATAATATGCCCGAGCGAATAAGGACAACAAATCAGAATGAGATAGTATAAGGCATCAAGGTAGTGATGGGGCTAACGGGGGTCTTAAATTCATGTACACTAATACTAGGAGTATTAGGAACAAGAAGGAAGAGTTTTTGGCCA
Organism: Typopeltis vanoorti; assembly: GCF_054136105.1. Classification (NCBI taxonomy): domain Eukaryota; kingdom Metazoa; phylum Arthropoda; class Arachnida; order Uropygi; family Thelyphonidae; genus Typopeltis; species Typopeltis vanoorti. The sequence continues at coordinate 11,753,582 of NC_143552.1, forward strand.
TGGTTGGCACTTCCAGACCACAGGTTATAGGTATTAGTGAAACATGGCTGACTCTAGATGATATAACTAGTGGGATTGAATGTGATGGGTATAGTATGTTCAGGAATGACAGAGAGAATAAAACGGGGGAAGTAGTATTGTTATTGATAGCTGATGAGCTGCAGCCAAGGAGAATAGAAGCTGAATTGCAGGATAGAGAAAAGAGCACATTTGAGGCCATTTGGTGTGAGATTGTGGCTAGCAGAACAAAATATACAATTGGGTGCTGCTATAGACCAGGTGATGGAAAAGATGGTGGAGATAGTATGCACAAGCAAATAGAAGAAATGAGTGGAAGGAGGGTAATTATTATGGGAGATTTCAACTATGGTAGCATTGATTGGAGTGAGGAGAGGACACACGGGAGGAAGGAATTGGATTTTATGCAGTTATTAAGGGATAACTATCTGCAACAGCATGTAATGGAAAATACTAGGGGTCAGAGAGTGCTTGACCTAGTAATTGCATCTGAGGATTTGGCTGTAACTAATATGACCACATTGCCATCAATTGGTGAGAGTGATCATAGGGTCTTGACTTGGGAAGTGGCTAAAGGTGTGGAATTTACAATTAAGACAGGGTACATGTGGAATTATTGGGCTGGTAAGTATGACAAGCTTAGGAGTTTGATTGGTTTAGTGCCATGGCATGTACAACTGCAAGGGCTAGAAGTTGATAGTGCATGAGAGGCGGTTAAGAAGTGTTTGCATGAAGCAATGGCTGACTGTATACCTAGAGTCCGAATAATAAATCAAGTAGAGGTTAAATATATGAATAACACCACTAAGCTTGAGCTGCAAAAAAAGAAATAACTATACAGGGAATTTAAGGAGAAAGGTGACCGGCAGGCACATGAACAGTATAAAGCGCAGGCCAGAAGGGTAATAAGTGTGGTAAGAAAAGCCAAAAAGATTACGAAAGAATATTGGCCATGCAGGCTAAAGAGAATCCTAAAAACAGTTTTTTCGATATGTTGCAAGTAAAAGAAAAAATGGATATGGCAGAATGATTTTAAAGAATGCCGATGGTAGGGAGGTAACTGAATCAGTTGATATAGTTGAGTTACTGAGTGAGCACTTTGCAAGAATGTATCATCCAGGTGGTGACATTGCAGAAATGAATGAACCAATAAATTATACGGAAATTGTGGTGAATGAAGTGGAGGTGAGTAGTCTATTGCAAAACTTCAATGTCAATACGTCTGTGGGATTGGATGGTATACCAGCTCGTGTTGTACGTGAAGCGGCTAAAGAATTGTCAGTACCCTTGACCATTTTGTTTAATTTGAGTCTCTGGTCTGGGTTAGTCCCGAGGGGGTGGAAAGAGGGGAAAATAGTTCCACTGCATAAAGGAGGTTCCAAGACTGATGTTGTAAATTACCGACTGATTAGCATATCAGGCATCATTGTCAAGGTCTTGGAGAAATTAGTCAAGAGAAGAATACAGGACTGGATAGATGAAAATGGGATACTGTATGTGGGACAACATGGTTTTGTGAAGGGTAGATCATGCCTCAGCAACTTGCTCACGTTTTATAACACAGTGACGGCTGAACTGGATAAGGGTAATGGATTTACAGTGATTCTACTACACCTTGCCAAGGCCTTTGACAGGATACCACATGGAACTCTAATCGGTAAACTGGAGTAGATGGGGATGGATAAGAGGGTGGTTGATGGAGAAATACCAGAGAGTGGTTTATTCAGGAGTAGAGTCCAAAAGATGGCTTGTGACTAGTGGTGTGCCATAGGGTTCTGTTCTTGGACCACTACTTTTCAATTTGTTCATCAATGATATAGGAAAGGATCTGAGAGGAAGTGTTCACTTGTTTGCTGATGATGCAAAGTTGGGTAGAGCAATTGTGAGTGCACAGGATGTCAAATTTTTTAAGATGATTTGGATAGTTTGGAGGACTGGGCTAAGGAAAATGGATGTTAATTTAATGTGGCAAAGTGTAAGGTTATGCATTTTGGGGTGAAAAGATTAGCAGCAGTATATCACATTGGTGGAACCGTACTCCAGGAGATTGACGAGGCCAGGGATTTGGGAGTGTTGGTTGATAGGGAATTGAAGTTTAGGGGGCACATTGCAAAAGTGGCTAAATCAGTTCATTAAATCACTTGACTTCTGAAAAATACTTTAACATGCAGAGACAAACAAGTTATTGTTCCTCTGTATCGAGAGCGTTGATAAGATGCCATCTAGACTACTGTGCCCAGATATGGGCACCAGGGTTTCTTCTTGATGGGGAGGAGGTGGAGAGGATCCAGAGACGAGTGACCAAGATGATAGCAGGTCTGTGAAATGAACCTTATGAGAACAGGTTGAAGATTTCTGGGTTGCAAAAATTGGTCGATAGGCGGAAAAGGGGTGAATTGAGACATTCAAATTACTGAAAGGTTTCTATAAGATTAATCCAGAAGATATTTTTGAGTAGAGGACTGGTGGTGGGAGGACTAGGGGCCATACATGGAAGCTGGGCAAGAATGTGGTTAGCAGGGGTGTTAGAGCTAGGTTTTTTACTTGGAGAGTGGTGAATGAGGGAATAAGCTGCCAGAGTCTGTTGTGGGTGCTATGACTGTGAATGAGTTCAAGGCGAGGTATGATAGATGCTGTGTGAATGTCGAATAGTTGTTCTTGACATGGTCTCCCTTGATGAGTCTGTCGACTCCTTGGAGTTGCCCGAAAATAATAATATCATACAAAGTTGAACTTCGAACTTTATGATTTAAAAGGTTCTGCTGACACCTATCTCCATTTTCTCCAGCAATTCAAGTTTTAACTTGAGAGTGAGAAAACTTCTCTTAGTTTCGCAGGAGTAGCTATAGCGACACCATGTGGGCTAGGAGCATACATATATGAATGCAGTTTGTTTGCGCATTTTCTGACTGTGCATTATACAAAACAACCCATGTGATCTCTCTTAGCCAATGAGTCACTGGGAGTATTGTGCGAAGCATACGTTCAGGAGTCGCGTGCCCCATGCGACTCAGCTGTACATACAACAGTGTTGCCAGAATGCAAGTCCATTGCATATTTTTCTCATCTCATAGGCTTAAAATTTCAGGTTTAAATTTAGACTTTTGAAAATGCCATTGTTTTGGCATTGCCAGTTAATTGGGTGACAATTACGAGAAATTTTACTCTATAATGTTCCACTTACCCCATATAATTGTGATGTTTTGAAAAGTTTTTCTCTGGGCACCTTGTTACATGCCTTTTCTAGATCTACACAACTTAAGCAGATAATAAGTATTATGTATAGTCTATTATGGGGAAAGCAATGGTGAACTACCCTGTAAAAATTTCACCAGGAGTACTTTGTGGGTAATGCCTACAAAGTCACTTACGGTCAGGAACGACTGAAAGGGAAAATCAGATCAGATTCTATTATATTATTACCCATATAATAGTAATAATATAACGCAGCACAAATTATTATGCCAGATTACCATGCATGTCTGGTATGTTTCCTTAAATAACTTTGCAGTCCATAATAAACACAGACAGATATAATATGACTATATATATATATATATATATATATATATATATATATATATATATATATATATATATCATGTAAAGACTGTTTCGATGTTGCATTTCATAAATTTTTGCATAACATAAGCTAGGAAAACTTGTGAAGAGGGGAAATGCATAGAATACAGACTTCATGTGATATCACACTTGTTAGCTTTAAGTTTAAATATGTAATGAAATAAAAAAGAAATTTACAGGAAAGCAGATTCTACAAGTTGTTTAAAACTTTTTAGGTTTTAAACAACTTGTTTAAAACTTTTTTTTTTCATTAGTCATCATTAATATAACTAAAGCATATATTAATTTTGAAATGCATATTGAAATAACTTGTTGAAAGTTTGAACAAATTAAATTTAAATAAGGGTTGTCTTAAAATACAGACTTACCAATTAATAATACTAAGGCATAAAAAACCATGCCAAACACACTATTTGGCTGATTTAAAGGAGAGCTACTTCCCACTATATATTCTAAGAGACCAAACCCCTTTCCATATCTAGACAAAGAATTAAGAGCATATATATTTGTTTGTACACATTACTCATAATAAATATTAGGCAAGTTTTTATGAAAAGAATTATCCTAAACACAACATTAAATTCAGTCACATCATAAGATACAGTACAATGCAAAACTTTTGGTCCAATTACTAATAAGATGAATAAGTTCTAGAAAAAAAAAACCGAAAAAACTATAAACATACACATTTTTCTACTAGTGTTAATTATAATGCAAGAAGCAAATATCACAGATTATTACTTTTTCAATAAAAGTATAATAACTGAAACATTTCCTTAACATTAATATTAAAAAAATTTAATGAATGAAAAAAAATAAATAAAAACTTGGGGAAAAAATTTATTTTAAAATACCTAATGTTGGTTGAGTTGTGTTGTATCTCATATCTTTAACTTTTCAAATGAGAGTCATGACAAATTATTTAATATGTCTGTCAGTGTATCTTGAAGCATATCAGCTCAAAAGGTAATAGGTTGCAGGTTTGAATCCCACCACAGGTATAATGTTTATAATAAGTTTAGCTTAATCCTTTATCCAAGTGTAAGCAAACAAAGTTTGCGCCTGAAAGTATCTTCAGGACTGGGGTAAGGTAGTGCAACACCAGGCAACTCATTGCAAAGGTGGAGAAAGCTCTCTCATCACTCCTATCTCAGTATCTCCCATAATGCAAAGCACATCTCCTTACGGATATGTGTAATGCTATGCATTAAGGCAAGGGCCACTACCCATACCGGTTTCGACCTTTATTGAGGTCTCATCAGTGGGAGCCAGGCCCAGTAGTGGAGATACAAAGGCAGAAGCAATGAGAGGTCTTCCCAACCTATAGGAGTTACCAAAGGGTGTGCAACCTTATTATTAAATTACTCCGGATTCAGAGAAAGAGGTTGAGAGTTTATTTTTCACTTGGTTAGACTATAATAAGTTTAGTTTAATCCTTTATCCAAGTATGAGCAAACAAAGTTTGTGCCTGAAAGTATCTTCAGGAATGGGGTAAGGTAGTGCAACACCAGGCAACTCGTTGCAAAGGTGGAGAAAGCTCTCTCATCACTCCTATCTCAGTATCTCCCATAATGCAAAACACATCTCCTTGCGGATATGTGCAATGCTATATCCGCAAGGAGATGTGTTTTGCATTATGGGAGATACTGAGATGGGAGTGATGAGAGAGCTTTCTCCACCTTTGCAACGAGTTGCCTGGTGTTGCACTACCTTACCCCATTCCTGAAGATACTTTCAGGCACAAACTTTGTTTGCTCATACTTGGATAAAGGATTAAACTATACTTATTATAGTCTAACCAAGTGAAAAATAAACTCTCAACAGGTATAATGTTTGCGACTGTCTTCTGATGGTAAATGAATTGTATTGTACAGTGTGCTTAATAGAGTTCTTTGGTATAGAGCAGGGAACGATTATTATTATTAACATTTGACCTCCATGGAGTCAGAGACTCATCGCGGGAGATACTCGCTATTGCATACAATGTTCATCCAACTGAGTCTTAAACTAATTCAATGTGTCCACATCCACAACACACTCAGGCAATGCATTCCACTCACCAACCACCCTCCATGCAAAGAACCTGCTTCTCACTCCTTTGCTCACACCCTCCTTATACAGTTTCTAGCAATGCCTCTTGTTCTACTCCCCTCTCCCATTCTATGCAAAATCTCTTCCATATCTACCTGATAACAACCCCTGACCAGCTTATATGTCTCAATCATATCTCTTCCCCTCCTCCTCTTAACAAGGCTCTGCAACTTACATTCTCTTAATCTGTCCTCATACTCCACATTCCAAAGACCACTGACTCTCTTTGTTAATCTTCTCTGCACTCTTTCCAACATATCCTCGTCACCATGAAAATCCAGCAATCAAATCTGTGCACAATAATCCATATGAAGCCTGATCAAGGCCTTATACAATGGAATCATAACCTCTCTATTTCTGCATGTCAGGGTTCTCCGCATCATTGTCATTATTCGATGTTATGTCTTCACAACTTGTGCAATGTGGCCCCTGAATTTCAGGTCCTTGTCCACCATTATCTAATAAGCCTATCCATGAGTTTTTATTCATTATGCGTTTTATTTATTCATTTATTAATTTAGTCGAAGTATCCTTTTCTCTGTGTGTGTGTGTGTGTGTGTGTGTGTGTACAGAGAGAGAGAGAACAAGACACTTCAACTAAGCCCACTCTAATTGAGTGACAGCTGTTAAGATGGCTTATAAGCTGTAGTATTTATACTGCATTTCTGAGTGATATTAATCAGTTTGTATGATGTAAGACAAAACAATTGAGATCAACTGTGGTCGAAGACACTAAAAGAACTGCTGCATACATAGATTAAAGATACCAAGAAGGTGTGAATTCACTGTGTTGTCCTCACAATTATGGCAACATGTCCTCTAAATTTTAGATCCTTATCCACCACCATCACCCCGAGATCTCTTATTTCCTCCACCTCCAACAATATATCCCCACCAAGAGTAAATTCTACATCCCATCTTTGTTTTCCAAATTTTAAAACCTTAGCAAATTCATGCTGTCCAACAAAAATAATACCATTATTGTCAATGCAATTCTGGATCCTTATTCTCATCAGCCTTTCGAACACTTTAACCACAATATCTGACACACAGATTGGAAGAAATTTTCAAATTTGAAAGTAAACATTTAACATATCGATGAAATGAGGTTTATTACAGTACAGAAAACATTATTTTCTGTTAAGGGATATTGCATCCCATATTGTTTCATAGCTGAATAAGAAACTCGAATAGTTTCATGCCGAATATAGAAACTATATAAAGTTTGGCAATTCCAAGCGTAAGCAAATACCTGGATAGTGCAACAACTGACCTATTTGGTAGTGCAACACTGAGGCAACTCATAGTAAGGGTGGAGCAAGCTCCGATCACTATTCTTGGTATTTACCCATAATGTGAAACCTAGCTCCTAGGAGCTGTATCACTGTTCTACATTATGAGAGAAGGTCACTACCCAGACCGGTTTCAACCTTTATTGAGGTCTCATCAGTGAGTAGGTAGACCAAGTTTATAATACCAAGTTTGTAGCGAACAGAACTAAACATATCCTACTATGAGAATTGCCAAGAAGGTGTCGTAATAAATTACTAATTATATGAAGAGCCAAAGGCTTCAATTCGGTGACATGAACTTATTTAAGTTAAGGGATGTTGCATCCCATATTGTTTCATAGCCGAATAAGAAATTTGAAGAGTTTCATGCCGAATATAGAAACTATATAAAGTTCGGTGATTCCAAGCGTAAGCAAATACCTGGATAGTGCAACAACTGACCCATCTGGTAGTGCAACACTGAGGCAACTCATAGTAAGGGTGGAGATGCAATATCCCTTAACTACCAACTACCAACACTACCAAATGGGTCAGTTGTTGCACTATCCAGGTGCTTGGAATCGCCGAACTTTATATAGTTTCTATATTCGGCATGAAATTCTGAGTTTCTTATTCGGCTATGAAACAATATGGGATGTAATATCCCTTAACTTAAATAAGTTCATGTCGCCAATTGAAGCCTTTGGCTCTTCATATAATTAGTAATTTATTAGGACACCTTCTTGGCAATTCTCATAATAGGATATGCAAGTTCTGTTCGCTACAAACTTGGTATTATAAACTTGGTCTACCTACTCACTGATGAGACCACAATAAAGGTTGAAACCGGTCTGGGTAGTGACCTTCTCTCATAATGTAGAACAGTAATACAGCTCCTAGGAGCTAGGGAGTAAATACTAAGAATAGTGATCGGAGTTTTCTCCACCCTTACTATGAGTTGCCTCAGTGTTGCACTACCAAATGGATCAGTTGTTGCACTATCCAGGTATTTGCTTACACTTGGAATCGCCGAACTTTATATAGTTTCTTATTCAGCTATGAAACAATATGGGATGCAATATCCCTTAACTTAAATAAGTTCATGTTGCCGAATTGAAGCCTTTGGCTCTTCATATAATTAGCATTATTTTCTGTATTGTTTATTACAGTACAGAAAACTGTCATAATTGTTTTCTTCCCAAATATTTACTCTACATAAATCAATACACTATGAACTAAATCAAATGGTTATTTATTTATTTGTGTGGGGTTCCCCTCTTTCCTCTACCATCCCTTAGGACAGGTTGAGCCCTCCTATGTATGTATTTTATGACTGCAGATCTGTGTGTGTGTTCAAAACCTGAGTTTCCAGGTGAAAAATCCCTCTACCTTCGCATGAGAGTGGCTAACTCACCTTTAGTTAAAAGAGACCGGATAAAGGTTCCTCACGTCAAAAATGGGAATCGAACCCAGGTCTTTCCAACCAAAGGGCTTTGTCTATACCAACTGAGCTTAGGAGGCTCCACAATCAAATGGTGAAATCACCAAAATATTATTTCTTCATATGTACACAGTGCCATAAGAAAGTAATGAGACAAAGAAAAATATGTAGTGTAAGTATAACTGTACAAGAGGCAACTATAGATGTACTGAAAGCAATATTTGAAAAATGTTTGGATTGCAATGTTCTTTCATTTAGACATACCCTATTCATGTGTTACTGTCCTGTTAGAAACACAAATGTGAATATCAAGTTTTATATAAAGCTGGAAAGAAACCTACTGAAATAGATGAAATGATACAAACACTTTACTAGGATGAGGCTCAATCTAGAGCATAAAAATTTCAAATGGTTTAATCATTTTCAAGAGGGGGAGACAACAAGTGGATGACAGTTGAAGTGGACAATCAGAAAGAAATTGTAACTCGGAACTGGTGCAAAACCTGTAATTTACTTGCAAGAGACTGTTGACTGACATTTCATGTTATTTATAAATTAAAGATTTATATTTTGTTAATGAGTTTCATGGATAACTGGTTATTAAGGCTAATATGTTAATCTGATATCCTCCGATACGAGCCTATATGCAAGGTTTACTAATGTTTTTTTTTTTAAATTTAAGAGTTTAAACCATTCAGAGTGTGTGAGTGAGGAGAGTAAGTACATAAAAATATACACCCCCCCACACACACACACATGCATACAATAGACTTATTTTTCATATAAAAGTCTAAGTTAACTTGTGAAAGATAAATTTTATTATTCTAAAAAATTACCATTTTCTACACCCATTTCAGGACCTTCATGGCCAAGTAACTTACTTGTCTTTAAAGCCTAATTGATGTTTTGACAGGGAGGTTAATCCTATTTGTATGCCATTGAAAGTTTTTTCACTTGGTTATACTATAAATTAAAGATGCCAAGAAATTATATTCTTGTTTTAATCCTTTATCCAAGTGTAAGCAAATAAAGTTTGTACCTGAAGTATCTTCAGGACTGAGCAACTCATATATAGAGGCCAATGACTTCACATCACTTGCCTCAGTATCCCATAATGCAAAGCACATATCCTTTCAGACATGTATAATGCTATGCATTGTGGGAAGAGTCACTACCCAGACTGGTTTTTGACCTTTATTGAGGTCTCACCAGTGGGAGCCAGACCCTGAAGTGATACCAAGGTTGAAGTAATGCAGAAGTCATATTTCCATATACAAGTAGCCAAAGGTGGGATTAAGACAAGTGATGTGAAGTCACTGACCTATATATTCGAGTTGCCCAGTCCTGAAGATACTTCAGGTGCACACTTTATTTGCTTATACTTGGATAATGGATTAAACCAAGAATATAATTCCTTGGCATCTTTAATTTATACCTATCTGCATGTGTTCTGGCTGGTGTGCCTGTTTAGCAGGATGAAAAACCTGAGCTGGTATATAAGTTCATTTCATATGCTGATAAACATTTTTATTTTCATTATTTAAACTACGAACCTTACCAAAACTAATAGCCAAGTTAACTCTGAGAACAATGCAACCATTTTTTTTAACTTTAAAAAAATTCATCAGTATGAAAAAGCATTAGGAATGATAATTTTTAAAAACAAATGGCATCAAAAAAAAAAAAAAAAGCATGCTCATCACGTGATATTTTCATCTCCAGTCTTGTTATTCCCCCCCCTTTTTTTTTTATCACTTTATTATTATTATTCAGGCCTCCATGGAGTCAAAAGACTCATCACGGGAGATCCTTCCTAAGAAACACCAAGTCTATCATACCACTCCTTAAACTCATTGACCGTTCTCGCTCTCATCACTCTATCAGACAATGCTTTCCATGGATCAACCATCCTCCATGCAAAGAAACCACTCCTCACCCTCTTACTCACAGTTTTCTTTCATAACCTCCAGGGATGGCCCCTTGTCATCACTCCTTCCCGCTGTTCAACCAAGTGAAAGAACTCCCCAGTGTCAACCCTGTAACCACCCTTCGACAATTTGAAAGTCTCAATCATATCACCTCTCCTTCTTCTATCCACCAAACTCTGCAGTCCACATTCCCTCAGCCAATCCTCATAACTAACATTGTACAGTCCTGAAATGTTTGTTATCTGCCTTTGTGCCCTTTCCACAGTTAATTTATCCCCTTCAAATCCTGGAGACCAAATCTGAGAACAATAGTCAGTGTGATCAGAGTCTTATACAACGGAATGATAACTTATCTCTGCAGGTCAGTGCCTTCTCATTATTGCAGCAATCTTGTGTTACCTTCACTACCTTTGCAATATGTCCCCTAAATTTCAGGTTTCTATCAATCATCAACTCCAGATCTCTTGTCTCCGCTGCTTGCTCCAGTATAGCTCCTCCAATAGAGTATGCAGCGTTCCATCGATGTGTCCCAAACCAAAATATCTTACATTTTGCTGCATTAAACCGACACCCCCCATTCATTTGTCCATCTGTCTAGCTTATTCAAATCCTCTTGCATGGGCCTACCACATCTGCACTATTACTAATAACGCTTCCCAGCTTTGCATCATCCACAAACAACCGAATATCCACCTGCAATTCACTGACAATATCATTGATATAAAGGCTAAACAATATAGGTCCCAGTACTGAGCCCTGTGGGACCCCACTTGTAGCCCTCTGCCTCCTTGAAACTGCCCCACCATACACAACTCTCTGATACCTATGATACCTATTGGACAGTCAATCCTGAATTCAGTTGACCAACCTGACATCCAGACCATGTGCTCCAACTTAAATATCAGCTTATCATGTGGCACCCTGTCAAATGTCCAAATATGTTGACACGCTAACATATTCAAGGTTGGTTAGTCCAAGATTTTGGTTATTTGAAGGTCAGATAATTACAGATTATTATGAGACAAAAGAAGTCGGGACTCATTGCGAGAGGGTACTCCACACAATCTATCATCCACATTACTTAATCCTCCATTACTTACAAGTCCTACTATACTTAGATCACTGTATGATTATATTTGTGGCATTGCCAGGATCTGAAGATTTACTGCAGAAGGCTCTGCTAACCATTATTCACACATTGTCTAATGTATGTCATCTTGAACTCGTTCACTGGCAGAGCACTGAGAACTACCTCTGGCAATCTATTTCATTCACTCACCATTGTCCGAGCTAAAGATCTAGTTCTTGTACCTGTTGCTAATCTATACTAATTTCCATGGTTTACCTCTAGTTTTTATACAAGGGTAGTCTGAAAAGTTCTCAGCCTCTACCATAGATGGCAACACTATTGGCAAGATTTTTTTTTTCCCTAAGTTGGTACATCTGTCATAAGCATCCATTTGAAATTATAAGTCATTCTATCAAGTACTTTTGTTTTATACAGCTAACTGAAGCAAAAGTGTTGTCTGTATCCCTTCAAATGGATAAAATTTGAGTATCGTGCGATTATAAAATTCTTTTGTAAAAGAAGGTTTAACGGCAAAAGAAACTCATTCGAAGTTCATAAAAGTTTATGGGCACTCTTCTACTTCGTTTGTGACAATTAAGAAATGGGCTGCCAAGTTAAAACGTGGCCATACCAGCTTTAAAGATGATCCACGTGAAGGACATCCAAAAAGTGTAACAACACCAAAAATCATTGATCGAGTGCATGATATGGTATTGGATGACTGGTGAGTCAAAGTGCATGAAATTGCTGAGACTACAGGCATTTCAAAAGAATGTGCAGGATATATTTTGCATGAAGAATGGCAAATGAAAAAGCTTTGCACAAGATGGGTGCCGTGCTTGCTCACAGCAGATCAAAAAACACTCGCATGGAAATCTCTGAACAGTGCTTGGAGCATTTTAGCAAGAATAAAACTGATTTTGTGCATCGATTTATTACTATGGATGAGACTTGGATTCACCATTACACACCAGAATCCAAACAGTGGACAGAAGCTGGTTGTTCAGCACCAAAGAAGACAGTCTGTTCCATCAGCAGGAAGGGTCATGGCATTGGTGTTTTGGGATGCTAAAGGCATTTTGTTTATTAATTATCTTGAAAAGGGTAAAACAATAACCGGGAAATATTATTCTGATCTTTTAAGAGACTAGACGAAAAAAATTCGTGACAAAAGACCTGGTTTGCAGAAGAAAAAAATCACCTTTTATCAGGACAATATACTTGCCTACAAAGGTATTTTGACAATGGGAAAATTAAGGGATCTGCATTATGAATAGCTGGATTATCTCTTCCCAAAACTAAAACTCTTCCTCGCTGATCAATGTTTTTCTTTGAATCAAGAGGTGATTGCAGCTGTGGAGGAATATTTTTCAGATCTTACTGAGAATCACTACAGAGATGTGGCACTGGAGCATTACTGGAATAAATGTATTAGTCTTAAAGGAGATTATGTTGAAAAAAAAAAAAAAACATTTTGAAATTATAAATTTGTTTTTTCATTGTTAGGCCGAGAACTTTTCAGATCACCCTTGTACATTTGCTAATCTATACTAATTTAAATGGTTTACCCCTTGTTCACCTTGCTTTCATCTATTGAAACATTTTTTAATAACATAGAACCTATTTAGTAACTTATGTTCTATCATATCCTCTTTTCTGCCTATCAACCAAAGTTTAAATACTACATGCTTATATCTGTGTGTTCTTTTAACATCCAAGTAATCATTTGAACAATTTTAGTTGTTCACACAAATTTTTCTTTCCTAAATTAGCCTCCTTGTGGAATGACACCATCTTATCCTCCTTCCAATCCTTTTGTGCACCTTTCCCATAGCTAGACTCTCATTGAAAAGCCAAGTCAACAGATCTGTCGGTTCTTTAGCATATTCTTTCAAAACACGTGGAAAAATCCCACCCAGTTACACTGCTTTTTTGGCATTCAGAGTATTTAGTGTTTGAAACACACTCTCCTCATGTATTTCTAAACCTTGAACCCTCCTCCATTCCTTTAGTAACAAAACTTACACTTACAGGATGAAAAAGCCAAATCAGTGATCATTAAACAACTCCACTATCTTTTGCATCACTCGCTTTTTCTCATCTTCGTCTCACAATGTCATTCTTCGATAGTCGTTTCTTCTCCAACTGGCCACATAGTGAAAGAATTCCTTTTGGATTTTCATCGGATCTTCGGGCTGATCTCTTCTCATATTCCTGGCCTGAGTCATATACTGATTATGCATGTTTTCCTTATACTTCTTCCATAACCTCTTTTTTTTTATCTGCAGTTCCAGTTCAATATCATTTCTCATACGCTTTGCACCAAATCATGTTCACTTTTTACACACCTGGTCACTACTGCCAATAAATATTTCTTCACTAGCTCCCATGCACTGTGAATGTCTCTTCCTTCTAGTTCTTCTATTCATAGAACTGTCCCAAGCTGATTTCTAAGAGTATTATAATCACCTGTCTTATAATTTCCTTCACGTCTGTTCATCCTCCAAGGCAGGACCACATGGTCAATCTCCAACCAGAAGTTATGAACAAATCCAAAACTCTTGAACCATGTGTTCCTTTTACTGCATGTTGCTGAAGATATTTATCATTCTGGAAATTCCATCCCATTGTTATTACATGCTGTTTCCTCTTCCCAGTTTATAGTGCTGTAGTGAAAATCTCCCATAATGATCACTCGTTTTGCACTTGATGCACTCAACTGACTGCCTATATATCTCCTACTAAACAAAAACATGTACTAACCACAGTAATGAATATTTATGAAATATTCATAAATATTTCATCCCGAGTATCTTGGGACATCATCAGTACAGTAGTTCAAACAATACTAGGAATAACATATAGTTAGGGCGCATGATTACAATGGAATCTCAATATGCTTGTAGTAACGTGTTAAAGAAGTAAATTAAATATAAATGAAAAAAAAAAAAATATATATATATATATATATAAAGATTATTTTACACAATTTTGTATGACAATTTCCTATACTTTAGAAATAGTAAGAACATCGTTGCGGTTTAAATTTGGTCTGTGTAGTAGGGCTTCAGCACTTTCTTTATATAAATGTTCATATTTATATAAAGATCTGTGTAAAAGTTTCGACTTCTCCCAATGGATCCTATGGTTTGGATTTTCAACTCCTTGTTGGGAGAGACCAGATTTCTGCAGTTTGAAAAGACGAATGTGGTCTTGATGTTCCAAGATGCATTTCTGAATTGACCTACCTGTCTGACCAAAGTAAGACAATTTGCAGGAGCATGGGATCTTATAAACACCAGGTAACATCAGAGGTGAGAGTTTGTCCTTAGGAGAAGGTAACAAGTTATAGATTTGGTTGATAGGTTTGTAAGTAGTGGCAAAATTGTATTTCTTCATAATTTTTGAAAGACGTTTGAAGATGCCTTTAACGTAAGGTATGGGAATCTATGGACTTCTTGTCTGGGTTGATGTGTGGGAAGGTGACTGATGATTTTTTGAGTTTTAAGATTAAGAATTGTGAACGTAGCCACCTGAAAATGTAGGCTTGCGATAGACAGATGTGGCAATGGAACCGTTTTCTTTTCTTTGAATGTGTAAATCCAGAAAGGAGATACCCTGTGGAGATTCTTTTTCTAGCGTAAAGTTGATGCGAGGGTGGAGGGGGTTTATTTTATCTAGAAACAGTTGTAATTCCTGTTCGGGATGATCCCAAATTGCAAATACGTTGTCGACATATCGTAACCAAATTTTTGGTTTGGGTTCAAAAGTGAATATTTTTTCTTCATCACTTGCTTCCAGAGCATACAAATTCTGCTCCTCTGAAGATTCTCTAAACCAAGAACTAGAAATAATCAAAAATACAGCTATACTAAATGGATATAATCTTAAAACAACTCAAAAAATCATCAGTCACCTTCCCACACACACATCAACTCAGACAAGAAGAAGTCCATAGGATTCTCATACCTTACGTCAAAGGCATCTCCTCCAAACGTCTTTCAAAAATTATGAAGAAATACAATTTTGCCACTACTTACAAACCTATCGACCAAATCTATAACTTGTTACCTTCTCCTAAGGACAAATTCTCACCTCTGATGTTACCTGGTGTTTATAAGATCCAATTCTCCTGCAAATTGTCTTACTTTGGCTTTGGTCAGACAGGTAGGTCTGTTCAGAAACGCGTCTCGGAACATCAAGACCACATTCGTCTTTTCAAACCGCAGAAATCTGGTCTCTCCCAACAAGGAGTTGAAAATCCAAACCATAGGATCCATTGGGAGAAGTCGAAACTTTTACACAGATCTTTATATAAATATGAACGTTTACATAAAGAAAGTGCTGAAGCCCTACTACACAGACCAAATTTAAACGGGAACAATGTTCTTACTATTCCTAAAGTATGGGAAATTGTCATACAAAATTGTGTAAAATAATCTTTATATATATATATAATTTTTTTTTTTTCAGTTATATTTAATATACTTCTATAACACAGTACTGCGCACGCATATTGAGATTCCATTGTAATAATGTGCCCTAACTGTATGTTATTCCTAATATTGTTTGAACTACTGTACTGATGATGTCCCAAGATACTTGGGATGAAATATTTACAAATTAAATAGTCATTACTGTGGTTAGTATGCGTGTGTGTGTTTTTTTAGTGATGAATTCACCACAGGTTTCGTTATTTAAAAAAAAAGCATATCTCCTGATCTTCATCCTCTGTGCTCCCTAGCTTGCAGCAACAGCCCACTAATGTCTTTTCCAACCCATCTTCACCTAGCAATACTCCACCACTTGTCTGCCTTTCCTATCCTGCCAAAATATGCTACACCCTGCTACTTCCACTCCTGTCTGCATATCATCTTCTATCAATCATATTTCACTGATTCCAGTAATCTCTGGACAGGCTAGGGCTATCAATGCCATCAATTCTTCTAGTTTGTTTCTAATACTCCTGGCATTAATGTAAAAAAACATCAGTGCATTGTAAGTGTTTTTATTCCTATTATTATTTCCTCTAGACTCCATTGGACTCTGTATTATACCATACATTTCCCCCTCTTTCAAGTGAGTATATCTGCAACCTTGACAACTCCTTGCACTACCACTCACTTGCCCAGAGTGAACAACTTCTCTTTGGATGCCTTCTTTATTCAAATGCAGTCTGTCTCTTGCATACAGCTCTCTTCTGTCTTCAAATGCCCTGTGGGCATCTACATAATCCAATTTTCTTGACACACTCTCACAATTATTCATTACTGATGCTCTCCTCCTCAACTCTGCATTATTGATACCTGGGTAACACGCTCACTATCTTCTCTGTTACACTCTTCTGCTATACAACCTTATGCAGTAACTGCAGATCTCTTGCCACCTGATTCATACTGCCTCTCATTTGTACTCACCATCAAAATCATCTCATCTACCCTTAACTTTGCTTTTTGGCCATAGTCACCCTTTCTAATGTTCCTCCAGACAAGCACTCTCTGGAATTCTATTTTGCATTACACAAATCATCAAATCTCTATACATCACAACTCTGTTCCATTCCTTCCTTGTTCGCTTGATTCCCTCTCTCTATCTCTCTCCTTGCATTCCACTTACCTGCCTTCTTGTCATCTCTCCATTCATTCTGCACTATCTTGGCTTTCTCTCATTTCCTCTCTTTTCCTGGTTCTCTCTTGCCTACTGTGGTGACTAATGTGTGGAGGTAGTTGACTTCCTGGTGATGGTACTGGCTCCTTTTGTTTTCTTATTCTTTGTCTATGTTTTTCTTCCTATATTCTTTGTTCTACTTCTCCTGAGTCTTTATTACTATCCTATCCTGTCTTTCAGATCACCATCACACTGGCTGCTGCGTGCATGGATGTTTGGAAAGGGGGGGGGGGAATCCTGGTATTCTCACACTACTTTGGCAAGACAAACTGTCCTAGTTGTGCTGGCAGGATGTGGCTTGCCTGCAAGGGTCAGTGTATAGTGCCCATATTGAGTTTGAGATAGCCTTGGCTTTCCACTCTTAAGTGCAGTCATTGCTTGCTGGAGAGTATTCATTTGTGGCTCCATTTATCAGGGCCTTCAACAAGCCCCAACCAGGTATAAAAGCAATACAGTCATCAACAGAAAAGCAAAGAAAGAAACAAACAAAAAAAACATCAAAAGCTACACCACTGTTCCTAATAATACACCGAACAAGTGAACATCCAGTTGGAAGAATGTCACCTTTTTCATTCAGAATGGAAAGGTTGGCAGGATCTCTAAAATGTGTAAAGAAACTGCATTCAGGAGATGTGTATCAGAGCAACTACTCCATGTAGTATTTATTGGGAGAATACCAATTACAGTTATCCTCCACAACACTAAACTTATCTAGTATCTAATTCTCAAAAAAATAAAAAAATCCGAGACTAATCAAAAAACCTCTCGACATAAGAAAGCCAGATGTTACACCGAAAAGAAATAATGGAAACATTCTTACAGTGGAATTGTCTTGGTTTCCAACAAAGCATGGACAACATCAGGGCTCTCTTGCAGAAGTATAAACTAATGTGCTTCTGCTTGCTAGAGACATGCCTGAAGCTGAGTGATAATTTAGCTCTCCATAATGTTACTATCATTTTGTAAGGACAGGTATAGGGGCTGGACCTGCCAGCAGAGGAAGCCATCCTTATGGACAGCAATATCCCCTTCCAACAAATCCAAATCCAAATTAACACCAGTGTAGGAGCAGATGATCTCAGACTTTCAGTTGGCAATATAATAATAGTATGCTGCTGCATACCTCAGATATTTTTCAAGATGACCTTGATGATGTCATATTGCAAATACCATCCACTTTACTTTTAATGTGGGATTGAAACAGACACAGCAACGTGGGATAGTGCATGAACAAACATCAGAGGAAGAGTTGTTGAATGTATGCTTGGTGACAATCTCTCCCTCTTAAACACAGGAAGTAGCACCTCCAAAACTGTTTGCTCACCCTCCCTTTTCCCACTGTTTATGTGGGAAAGAAACTGATGACAACCTATTTGGGAGCAATAACTTTCCTGTGATATCCACTTTTCTGCATGGGCAATCATGTACCACATCAAAGATGTTACAGTAGAAAATTTAGCAAGTTGACTGGTCTACCTTTTCCTCATTAGCTAAATTCGATTCTGTGGCAGTCAGCTCATCTCCTATCAGCAAGGCAGTGAAGCATGTAACGGAGTGTATTATACTGTAATTTTAATGTAAACAGAGTGTATTATTGCAGCCAAAACCACAATTCCTAAAACATCTGTTTGGTTCACATATTTTCCTGAATCTTGATGGAATTCCTATGCATCCAAAGAAGCCCAGAAGAAAGCATGGGGGTATTTAACACAGATACACCTGCTTGGAAAAAGAAGTCAACAGACATCACCATCAGCAAGATGCATCATGGGATGTACTGAGTCACATGTTTGTGGTTGGTATAAATTGGAGGAATATGATGCTCCCAATTCAGTCCAACTGTGACCGGGTGAAATGGCTGCAGGAAGGGAACTGACAGAGTTTGAAAGAGGCATTGTGATAGGATGACAAGGTGCAGTTGTATTTGTTCAGCAAACTGTTGACAAATTGGGCCATCCCATGTCAGTGATACCATACTGAGATGGACATGCAGGGAGTCAACTGCAAGTGCTACCTGCAGTGGACAGCCCACCACACTCAGTGAATGTGACCGAAGGATAATGCGTTAAAACTGCCATTTGTCGGTTGTCACGTTGAATGCAAAGTTCAGGGCATCAAATGAAACATGAATCTGTACAGAACTTTCAGAACTGAGGTTCACAACATGGGTTTCCACCATGTGGAAATATGCAATATAGACCACAATATGCAAGCTCCACATTACCCAAGCCAACATGCAGCATTATCTTCAGTGGTGCAGTGAATGTGTACAGTGTCCGGTGAACATCTATTACCAAGATGTATAACCCCAACTATGAAATTCGGAGTGGCGGTGTGATGATATGGTCCTGTTTTTCCTTGAACCTGTGTTTGTGGTGCCACGAACATAGAATTCTGATATCTGAACATTCTGGACATTGCAATTCTTCCTACTTTGTGGTGTATCTACAAACTGACCATTGCCTCTTTCAGCAAGACAGTGCACCATGTCACAAGGCTGCTGCTGTACCTGCATGGTTTGTGGACATGAATGTCACCACACACTTTACTAGTCTCCACAGAGCCTTGATCTCAATCCTATTGAACATTTGGGATGAATTGGAGTGTTGGGTGAGGTCAATGGATGTCCACCACGCAACAGTCCAGGACGTCATTGTGTGACTACAGGAAGAATGTTCCAAAATTTCCATTGATCACTATCATATGCTTGTGGAAAGTTTGTCCTGTATGATTGCTGCAATGGAAGTGTCTTTGCAATGAAAGGGATGCCATGGTTGTTTGTTTCTTACACTATGGTGTTGTCTGTTGACTTCTTTCCAAGCAGTGCACCTCACAACAGCAAACCTAACTGCTTTCAACGTGTTTGAACCTGAGCAAGATATATCTGTTGTTGAAAGCAGAAGGAATCCTGTATTCAGTATACTTCTTCTCTATCAAGATGCAAAGAAGTATGGGAAAAAAAATCCAGAAAATGAAAGGCACCCACAACTCTTTATCCTAGAACATAATGACTGCACAGTAGCTAACACACTCAGAGAGACTTGTGCAGAAACATTGGTAACATCTTATCTCCTCCAAGTTTCTTTTCGCAAAAAAAGCAAAGCAGAAAAACAACAAATTCAGTTTACTTTGAACAGCACCAAAGAAGAAATGAAAGCTGCTTTGCTTAAATGCCATCCAATTACTGTTGGGCCAGATAATATCCATTACGAGATGATAAAACAAACCAGCGTACATACAGCTGTTGCCTTATACAACAGAATTTTGTATGAGAGCATTATTGCTTTCCTAAGCCAGGAAAATATCCAAAATCTCCAAATAACTTCCATCTGATTTGTTATGGACAGCTGCTTATGTATGATTTTGAAAAAAATCGTGCTTTTTTTTTGTTCTCTCCAATCAAGCTCAACTCGATAACAGAACAGCTTCCTCTAACTTGGATAACTTCTTCCATCCTATAATGTGAGAGTATAATAAATTTAGTTTAATCCTTTATCCAAGTGTGAGCAAACAAAGTTTGCGCCTGAAAGTATCTTCAGGACTGGGTTAAGGTGGTACACACCAGGGCAACTCGTTGCAAAGGTGGAGCAAGCTACCAACACTCCTATCCTAGTATCTCCTATAATGCAAAACACGTTTAAGGTGTGTACCACCTTAACCCAGTCCTGAAGATACTTTCAGGCGCAAACTTTGTTTGCTCACACTTGGATAAAGGATTAAACTAAATTTATTATACTCTAACCAAGTGGAAAATAAACTTTCAACATCTTTCTCTAAATCCAGAGTAATTTATTAAAAAAGGGTGGCACACCAATTGGCAATTCCTATAGGTGGAGATGACCTGCAAATGCTTCTGCCTGATATCTCGACTTGGGCCTGGCTCCCACTGAAGAGACCTCAATAAAGGTCGAAACCGGTCTGGGTAGTGGCCCTTCCCTTAATGCATAACAATAGACATATCCGCAAGGAGATGTGTTTTGCATTATAGGAGATACTAGGATAGGAGTGTTGGTAGCTTGCTCCACCTTTACAACGAGTTGCCCTGGTGTGTACCACCTTAACCCAGTCCTGAAGATACTTTCAGGCGCAAACTTTGTTTGCTCACACTTGGATAAAGGATTAAACTAAATTTATTATACTCTAACCAAGTGGAAAATAAACTTTCAACATCTTTCTCTAAATCCAGAGTAATTTATTAAAAAAGGGTGGCACACCAATTGGCAATTCCTATAGGTGGAGATGACCTGCAAATGCTTCTGCCTGATATCTCGACTTGGGCCTGGCTCCCACTGAAGAGACCTCAATAAAGGTCGAAACCGGTCTGGGTAGTGGCCCTTCCCTTAATGCATAACAATAGACATATCCGCAAGGAGATGTGTTTTGCATTATAGGAGATATAGGAGATACTAGGATAGGAGTGTTGGTAGCTTGCTCCACCTTTGCAACGAGTTGCCCTGGTGTGTACCACCTTAACCCAGTCCTGAAGATACTTTCAGGCGCAAACTTTGTTTGCTCACACTTGGATAAAGGATTAAACTAAATTTATTATACTCTAACCAAGTGGAAAATAAACTTTCAACTTCAATATAATGTGAGAGGACAGCTGCAACAAGCCATTGAATAACTCTCAAAATGGTTGCTTGCAAATGGTTCAGATTTTTCAGCAGAAGACAGTTTGTTTGCACTTTTGTCACAGATATGGTCTTCATTCTGACTCAGAACTCCAGTTAAGACATTCATTCTAGTTGCACCAAAAGCCAAGTTCTCAGGACTCGTGTTTGAGAGCAAACTCTGTTTCCTCCTTCACATGTGTCAGTTACAATACAAGTGGCATAAAATAGTGAACGTTCTTTGCACCTTTTGGGGTGCTGACAGAATTTTCTTTACTTCATTTGTATAGGGTATTGATAAGATCAAAACTTGATTATGAGGTCCCAAGTCCATGCTTCTGCTAGAGAGAGTACACTGCAATAACTAGACCTATTCACTATCAAGCCATCAGAATTGCAACTGATGTACACACATGGACAAAGAAATTAGCGCACCAAGAAGGAAACATAGGATTCAACTGAAGTTTTATTGGTGTAATGATACAGGTGAGTGATGCACATGATGGCAAACACAGAGTTGAAGGACAATTACAAAGGGATCTATGGTATGCAATCCAGTCATCATCAATAATGCATTGCACTGCCTCGTTCAGCATTATATGCTGCAATATGGTCCAGCATGGTGGTGAACAGATGCCTGATGTTGTCCTGCTGTAGACCGACCCACATGTGTTGGACGCTGTGCTCCAAATCCCGGATATTGCGGCACGGTGGGAGCTGGCATTTCAGCTGCTCCCAAACATGCTCGATAGGGGACAAGTCCAGGGAGCAGGCAGGCCATGGAAGTGTCTGTACATGACGTAGGCAGGCCTGGGCAACCTGAGCTGTGTGCAGACGGGCATTATCCTGCTGGTATAGCGCTCCTGGTATCCCGGCCAGGAATGGGAGAACGTGGGGCCGTAGGATGTCGTACTATGAGGGGTGATCAGCTATCATAGGCTATGGCTCCCCAGACCATAATGCCTGCAGTGCGGGAGGTGTGGTGCTCGATAGTGAGGTCGGGATTGTGTCCTTGACCAGGGGTCCTCCACACCCGGACACGATGATCATCTGTCCCCAAGACGAAGTGGCACTCATCGCTAAAGACCACACATCGCCAGTCTGTGGCGTTCCACATCACTCACGCCTGGCACCACTGCAAACGGAGTCGGCGATGTTGCAGTGTTAATGGGAGCACACGTAAGGGGCACTGGGATCGTAGATTCGCCTCCGCAAGGCATCGGGAAATGGTTCGTGGGCACACAGGAGCCCCTACATCTGCCTGTATAGTGGACCAGGTCACCGTGGGATCCCTCTGTGCTTGCTGCACGATCCGTCGATCCTCTCTAGCATTGGTCCTCCTGATCCGACCAGTGCCGCTCTGCCATGTGGCAGTGCTGGAACGTGTCCATAGCTCCCAATACTGCCGGATGGTATGATCATAACGGTTCGTGTGCACACCTATATGGTGTGCCGACCACCCTCCGGTTTTCAAGCCGATGATCATGCCTCTGTCAAAGTCCGTAAGTTGGGAGCTATGGACTTCTCTGGCATCTACCCGGCATTATTGTCACTCTGTACTCTAGCTTGCATTGGCCAGTGCTTTTCGCTTTAATCAGCTATAGACTACATGCCAGCTTTATAAGGGTGCCGGTTCATGCTTGTAGCACCACTGCAGGGTGTGTGGGCATGCACAATCATACTAAACTTGGATCATTTGCATACCACCCAGTACTCTAGCTATTTGCTTAGTTTTACCATTGTACCATGTTTTCTTCCAGGTGCGCTAATTTCTTTGTCCATGTGTGTATTTTGAACATCACCAATTTCTAGTCTGTATGTCAAAGCAAATGAACCATCTTTATTGATTCAGTATCAACTGTGTCTCTGTTATGTATAATAAAAATAAAATCCCTGTCAGACAACCCTGTGTGGCCAAATACTTTTTGTCCACAATGGGAGAATTTCTACTACAACATTCCGACAAGCCCATAAAACCTGTTTGGTTTGTAAGTAAAAACTTTCTTAAAATGCCACTAAACACATTTTCACCCTGGCAATCATATACATCAGCATGCAGCTTTTCTTTCAACAGACAATTTAAATTTTCCACCTCTCCTATCATCTACCAGCAGTTGTTTGATGTTCGTAGAATTGAATACACTGATTTTGTGCCTGTCTACTTGGATGACTCAAAATCAGACTACCTAGTCGGATCCCTGCCATCTTTCCAGCTAGCATTATATCTGCAAATCCCTCTATAGTGTATCAACTTTACAGCCAAGCTGTATGCAATAGAACATGCACTAAAATACATCAGATTGCATTGCTACCAGATGTGCATACTATATTCAGATTAAAATATTGTTATTACTTTACACCTCCAGGGAGTCCAAAGACTCATCGAGGGAGGGCATCTACTCTACAAATCTATCTCCACCATCCACAATTCACCAACTACAATGAACCACAACTACATCAATGCCATCTACCCACCCACCACTACCACTAGTATTTTCAAAGACAATCGCAAACATCCACGGTCTAATTCGAATCCGCAACCTTTTGGCTGGAGAGTGGATGCGCTAACAACTCGGCCAACCAGGCTGTCATTCACATGATTCACAAAATTCTTCAGGCAATGAAAAGTCTAGAACTACAAAAACATCCAGTGTTTCTCTGAAATCCAACACCTCCTTCAATTATTGAAGCAACACTTAGATGCATGCTTCTGTTGGATTCCATGCCTTGTTGGGATCAAGGGAAACGAGGCTTCACATACTGCAGCAAGGTCAACTCATTTCTCAAATATTCACTCTCTGTCTGTACCATACACTGATTACAGGCAGATTATCAGACATGCACTACTATCCCAGTGACAGTTGTCTTGAAATAGAGTGACTAACAATAAGCTCTACAAAATTAAGTCTGAAATTAAATTATGACAGTCTAGCAACGCATAGTCATCTCAAACTGTTTAGCTGTTTTCTGTTGAGGGTTGATAATATTTTAATCGATTGTCCTCATTTTATGAATGAGTGCACTGATTATTTTAGCTGTATTTATAATCTCACTGAACTGTATACACTCAGACAGATTTCCTTTGTTTAAATTTTTATGGACAGTTAATATCTTTTACATTATATAGATCATTTATGCTATTCTTATTTATACAGTCATTTCTTGTATATACCATTTTTATACCTTGTTTTATTATTTTATTTTTTTGATCATTGTACACCTGTTTTTATAATATACTTGATTCTGTACAAGTTTCTTTTGAAAAATATATTTATATACATTTTTATCTAGATCCATTTTTGTTGTCGTATCTTACCATTTTTTAACTTGTATACTACTGTGACAGCTTTCTAGTTCAGTATGACCATGGTGCCCTTCTGGAATAAAACACAAACAGTTGCCCAGTTCTCCCATTCTCTCTTTCTCCAAGCATCCTACTTTCACTGACCATTAACTTACCCAATCATCACCATTATTTGAATGTACTACACTTCATGTTATCTTTCTTTCTACGTGAAATTTGGCATTCATTTGCCCCAGCCTTGATCATACTACTCATCTTTCTCATGTAATATCATAAACATCATAAACTTGGGGAAGTTTTATGGAGGGAGGAATTGGAAGGACAGGATATCATTAGTGCTTGGGAAATTGTGAAGGAATATTTGTTAGCAGCAACAGTAAACTGTATTCCACAAGTGAAGAAGAGGACACAATTTAGAGTAAAGTGGATAGCAAACAATATTAAACAGGAACTGCATGTGAAAAAGAGGCTATGGAAGAGATATAAGGAGACAGGTGAAGAGAAGATGCATGCCAGGAGAGTGACTAGTATGGTAAGGAAGGCGAAACTGGAATATGAGAAGAGACTGGCTCTAAGATTCAAAGAAAATCCTAGGGAATTTTTTTAGCTATGTGGCCAGTAGGAGAAGAAATGACTGTGAAAGAATGATATTGTCGGATAAAAATGGGAATAGACTGACTGATGCAGAGGACATAGTGGAATTGTTCAATGAACACTTTATTGGAGTATTTCATCCTGGAGGAGTAAATTTTAATACTAGAGGGATAGGGCAGGTTTGAGGTTTAGAGGTGCAGGAGGAGAGAGTATGTTCCAAATACTGAGTACTCTGGATGTCAGTAAAGCTGTGAGACTGGATGGTATTTCACCATGAGTTTTGAGAGAATGTCTAAACAACTGACAGCTCCATTGATCTGGCTATTCAATAAAAGTCTGGCTGCGGGAAAGGTACCAGGGGATGGAAGGAGGGTAAGATAGTGCCGCTGCATAAGGGCAGTAGAAGACTGAAAGTGTCTAATTATAGGCCTGTTTGTGTGTCATCAGTAGTTGTTAAGGTCTTGGAGAAATTAGTGAGGGACTATATACAGCATTCAGCAGATGAGGGTAACGTTATCTGTGAGAATCAACATGGATTTGTTA
This sequence comes from Typopeltis vanoorti, assembly GCF_054136105.1. Taxonomy (NCBI): domain Eukaryota; kingdom Metazoa; phylum Arthropoda; class Arachnida; order Uropygi; family Thelyphonidae; genus Typopeltis; species Typopeltis vanoorti. The sequence goes on from NC_143552.1 coordinate 11,779,700, forward strand.
AGGTGCGCTCTTGCTTTAGTAATATGACTGCCTTTTATAATAAAGTGACAAGAGCAGTTGATGAGTGAAAGGCTACTGTCATTTTCCTAGACTTTGCAAAGGCATCTGACAGGGTGCCACATGGTAAAATGATAATTAAGTTGCAGCACATGGGTTTAAATGTCGGGTTAGTCAAATGGACTGAGGATTGGTTGACTGATAGGTATCAGACAGTTGTGTATGGTGGGGAAATATCAAGGAAGCAGAAGGTTACAAGTGGGGTTCCACAGGGCTCAGTACTGGGACCTGTATCGTTCAACATTTATATCAATGATATTGTCAATGGATTGCAAGGGGACGTTCAGATGTTTGCAGATGATGTGAAGCTGGGAAGGGTTATCAGTAATAGTGCAGATGTGGCAGTCCTGCAAGAGGATTTGAATAAACTAGACAGATGGGCAAATGAATGGGAGTATCAGTTTAATGCAGCAAAATGTAAAGTCTTGAGGTTTGTGATCTATTGATGGGAGGAGGCATACTTGATTGGAGGAGCTGTACTGGAGGAGGTAGGGGAGACAAGAGATCTGGGGGTGATGATTGATAGAAAACTGAAATTCAGGGAGCATATTGCAAAGGTGGCGAGGGTAACTCAGAGGATTGCTGCAATACTGAGAAGGATGCTGACCTGCAGAGATAAAAGAGTTATCATTCCGTTGTATAAGACCCTGATCAGACCACACTTAGACTATTGTTCCCAGATTTGGTCCCCCGGATTTGAAAGGGATAAACTGACTGTGGAAAGGGTACAGAGGCGGATAACAAAGTTGGTTTCAGGACTGTACAATACGAGTTATGAGGAACGACTGAGAGAATGTGGACTGCAGAGTTTGGTGGATAGAAGAAAGAGAGGCGATATGATCGAGACTTTTAAACTGTTGAGAGGCAGTTACAGGGTAGACAGAGAGTTCTTTTACTTGGTGGAATGGCAGGAAGGAGTGATGACAAGAGGCCATCCCTGGAAGTTATGAAAGGAGGCTGTGCGCAAGAGGGTGAGGAGTGGTTTCTTTGCGTGGAGAGTGGCTGAACCTTGGAATGCATTGCTTGAAAGAGTGGTTGGAGTGGGAACAGTCAATGGGTTCAAGGAGTGGTATGATAAATTTTGTTTTTCCTAAAAATGACCTCCCACAATGAGTCCTTTGACTCCATGGAGGCCTGGATAAGAAAGATAATAATAATAATATCTTGTTAGTTGTGCTTTTTTTTGTAGTTGCTTTTTTAATTTTAAAATATGTACAAAGTAGTATGTGGATTAGAAGCCAGATGTGTTGTTGGATAGCATATTGCGATTACTTGGTACCAGTATTAGTGGCACTCACATGGGTATTTTCAAACGCGATTTTATAAATGAATGTTATTAAGGTGTTTGCTGCACTGATTTCTGATCCTTTCTTTTACATATGTGTATGGTAATATTTAATAATACAAGATAATAAACTTCAAACTGCTAATTGGTTGTTAGAGGAGTGGTTAATGAGAAAGTCCAAAATGTCTGTTATCTAGGCGGGGTGATGAGCAAGATAATTCATGCTTTGAACATGAGGAGGAAATGAGCAAGAGAATTAGTGGTTGTTGTGGGGACAAATGAATTAAAGATTGACATAAATGAGGAGAGTGAAAGATAACAGTATAGTGAGAAAGATTGTCAATGTGATGCCGAGGTATGACAATAATGAGTTGAGATGAAGAGCTAGAATCACGAATAGTATGCTAGTGGAGCTGTATAAGGAGAAGGGAGTACAGTTTGTGGATGTATGGCATGTATTTAAGGGAAGAATTGAATTATAAAGATGCAGATTACGTTTGAATGGCTTAGAGTGAGAAACTGTTATTAGATGCACTGGAGAAACTGTTATCAGATGGAAGTGTAGTGTGTGATGCAAACAAGAGATCAGCAGTAAGAGACAAAAGTGCTTGGCAATGGAAACAGTAGTAGATCATGAAAGAAGAAGAGAGAATGGGAATGCAAGAGGAACAGGGAAATGGGGGGGAAACCCATGTGGACAGGGAGACATGACATGGGAAGAGTGGATGTTGGAAGTCGTAGTGAATGTATGTGCGAGGATGATCAGCATAGAAACGGAATATATCGGAATGCGAGTTGAGACTACTGTTGCCAAATGAAAATTACTAAAAACAGCTAAATCTCTAAATCTAAAAAAAAAAAAATAATAATAATAAAATTGAAGCTAAAATTTTAGAAGTAGTAGCAGATACTTTTTGGTTACTAACTTTATTCAAGTTGAAGTGATACTTGCATATGTGGCTAAAGACATCTTCCAAGTGGTCTTCTGTGATTCACCCACATTTTCACTTAGATTTTCAGCTTTATCATATGTGGCCATTGTTCCAATATTACTCAGCATAGATGCTGGTAAATGATAGTCTGTACAGCACTTGTTGTTATGCCTGAGGCCATACTTAACTGACAAAATAGCTGTCAGCATTGACAATCCCATCATGGATCTAAAAATTTGTTCAATTTCCACATTAGAATTTGGCAGTATTAATAAATTTATTGCACACTGAGCAATTTCTTTAAATCTATTCATTCCAGATGCATCTCTGTATTCTCGTACTTCAGTCCAGAATAGCTCAGTGTTTTCTATATTTGTCCATTTATTTAAGTGGATAGTATTGTACTGGTATTCAGCAATATCTTTTTCTGTTTTCACCATTATTTCTAAGATGGGAGTAACATGGTTCTTTTATATATTTTAGCATATTGTTAATAGAAAACGAAGAGATCATTCTTAAAATATTCAAGTTTTCAGGCAACCTTTGCTTAAGCTGTGTGAAGAGACCAAGAAGAAACTGTCTTGCTCTTTTGCTCATCATTTAGTGTTATTTTCTTTTGTATCATCAACTCTCAATTTTTCTTTCAAATCTGTAACCAAGATTTGGTTTGGAATCCAAACAGTCATCAATCTCTGACGCTAGAGGGTCAACTGTGGATGATGGTAGCACTAACATATTAGAAATAGAGCGAATCAAATGAGAAAGGTCTTCAAATAATCTCATATTATCCGCATAATTTTTGTTAACTTGCTGAACTTGAACTAGAACAGGATGCAAAATTAAAAGGTACATCAAATTCTTTTCATCTTTGTACATCTTCCACAAAATTTGAGCTTTGTAACATTTCTCAGTCACACTCACAACTTCAAAGTGAGTTTTTAATTCCGACCACTGGCCGAGAATTTTGAGAATTCATTGCTTACAATTTTCAGAAGAGCATCACTTTTGTTGATAGTTTGATACAGCTCTTTGTATGCTGCTTGTCTTGAAGAAGAACGTGAAACCACTTATACGTTTCGGCAACTAAAAATTCTAATTTTCTTGGGAGAGATTCTGCACAAGTGTGAAACATTGCCAGTTATAATGAATGGCATACACATCTAATTAAATTTAAGGAGGGAATATACGTCTTCAGTTGTTCATAAACGTCATTATTGACACCAACCATAACACTGTTGTCTGTACAAATTGCAATGAGATTTTTAATATCCAGTTTCTTGGTCAAGAGCTCTTTTTTTCAGTGCAGCCACAACATCACTAGCATCACACTTTTCTAGAACCACCATGCTCAGAAACATATGCGTAACTTTGTTGAATTTCTTGCTATGATAAAGATGTCCATTCCTAAAATCTTATTCACTGCGATATCAATTCATCTATTAGCAAGCTGAAATGTTCATCTCCAATGTCTGCAATTAGATCTTCTTCAAAATGCTCACTTAGAATATTCTTTACAATTGCAGAGCACTTGGTTCAGTGCATTTTTACCTTTGGCATAATTTGACTGTCTGAGATGATATTTTTGCAAAGATGATTGCAACTGTTGAATGATGAGTGACAAAGAAATAATGCTAAGCTGCCTTCAAAGTTCACTATCTCATCAGACTTCTTCACAAGCATATTTGTAATAGGAACAGTCTTATATGGAACTGCAGCAAGATGTTTCTTAGTTTCACTATGCTTTACAAGCTGACAATATTTTAGTAGCTATATCACATCTAAGCCTAAATCTATATACTCCTAATTCCCTCCCAAGCTCTTCAAGGAAGACTAAGGGTTTGTCAGATAAGTGTTGATGTGCTGACAGTAAAAAGAAAACACAATTGAAATCTGATGCCAAAGTACAAGAAAAAAGACTCATGCCAGCTCGGACGTCGCCCAGTCAAACAAGGTCCGCGTCCCCAATCGAGTAATCAGGGTTGGATCGAAAAATCAGTTACTGAAAACAAAGACAAAAAAAATCAAACTCAGGCCGGTAAAAGATGGAATATAAATTGACACATGCATCCATACATTCTGGGCAACTGGAAAATTGCAGTTGCTTCAAGAAGAAATGAAAAAAATACAGATGTGATATATTGGGTATTTCAGAAATGAGATGGACATTGTCAGGAGAATCAAATTATTATTATTATTATTATTAAACAAGACTTCATGGAGTCAAAGACTCATCTAGGAGGTCCTTTTATCTCACACACATCTCATCATACTGGGTCTTAAACACATTCAAACTCCTTGCAGACACCACACTCTCAGGCAAGGCATTCCAATCATTCACAACTCTGCACGAAAAAAACCTGCCTCTCACTCCCCTACTCACACCCTCTTTATACAGTTTCCAGGTATGACCTCTGGTTCTCCCCTGATCTCCCACTATTCTCTGTAGAACTTCTCCACCATTGATCCTATAACAACCCCTTACCAACTTGTAGGTCTCTATCATATCTCCCCTCTTCCTTCTCTCCACTAGACTCTGCAAATTACATCTTTTCAATCTTTCCTCATACTCGACATTCCAGAGGTCAGAAACTACCTTAGTCAGTCGCCTTTGGACCCTTTCCAACATCTCTTCATCCTTCTGAAAACCAGGTGACCAAATCTGGGCACAATAGTCCATGTGTGGCCTAATCAAAGCCTTATACAATGGAACAAGTATCTCCCTACTTCTACACGTCAGTGTCCTCCTCATCATTCCCAGAAGTCTTTGTGTTGTCTTCACAATTTTGGCGATGTGTCCCCTAAATTTTAGATCCTTATCCACTATCACTCCCAGATCTCTTATTTCCTCTACTTCCAACAATATATGCTCACCAAGCATAAATTCTGCATCCCATCTTTGTTTTCCAAATTTTAAAACCTTACATTTTGCAACATTGAACTCACATCCCCATTTGCTTGCCCAATCACTCAATTTATTCAAGTCTTCTTGTAAGGCCACAACATCTTCACTACTCTTTATGGTTCGTCCCAACTTTGCATCATCTGCAAACAACTGAATATCTCCATCCAAATCTTTGCCAATATCATTAATATACAAGTTAAATAGTAATGGCCCTAAAACAGATCCCTGAGGCACTCCACTAGTGACTTTCCTTTTCCTGGATATTGCACCCCCATACACAACTTGTTGATACCTATCAGATAGCCAGTCTCCAATCCAATGCACTAATCTAATATCCAACCCCATCTGCTCTAGTTTGACTGTCAACTTATCATGAGGTACTCTATCAAAAGCTTTTGCAAAATCCAAGTATATTACTGTGTATCCTTCTCCTCTGTCCAAGGAAGCAGTCACTTTATTGTAATAAGTAAGTAGATTACTAAAACACGACCTCCCTTTAGCAAATCCATGCTGTCCATCAAAAATTATACCATTGTTGTCAACCCGACTCTGGATCCTAGTTCTCACAAGCTTCTCCAACAACTTAACCACAACACCTGACACACAGATAGGCCTATAGTTTGATGCTTGAGTTCGATCACCTCCTTTATGAAGTGGCACAATCTTGTCCTCCTTCCACTCTTTAGGGACTTGACCAAGTGCAAGACTCGTATTAAAAAAATATGTCAAGGCAGGTGTCAACTCTCTGGCACATTCCTTCAGAATACGCGGTGATATATTATCAAGTCCCACAGCCTTATTTACATCTAGTTTACTCAGCTCCCCAAACACCTCTTGCTCACTTACAGTCAGTCTCTCCTCCCCATCATCAACTACTCTTAATCTCTCCATGAAGTCACATTCACAAGATTGAAAGATCTTTATGAACTGCTCATTAAGTATCTCCACCACACATTCTGCAACAGCTGTCTTTATACCATTTCCTCCAATCAATGTCATCCTTCCATAATCATTCTTTCTTTTGCTGGCTACATATCGAAAGAACTCCCTAGGATTCTTTTTAGCTTCATTAGCTAACTGCTGTTCATACCTCTCTTTAGCTACTCTCACCAACCAAGTCACTCTCCTTGCCTGGTCTTTGTAGAACTCATGAAATTGGTTACTTACACTTCTCTTATGCTGCCTCCACAATGCCCTTTTTCTCTGTATTGCATGCTTAATCTCTTTATTCATCCATCTCACACCTAACTTATTTAACCTTCTCACCCGTGGTATACATTTAGACATTGCATCCACTAAATATTTTTTGAAAATCCCCCAAGCGGCATTGATCTCTTTTCCAGCTAACTCCTCATTCCATGCTACACCTGCAAGCTGTCTCCTGAGCTCTTCATAATCACCCCCCTTGTAGTTCCACATATACCCTTTTTTCACAGGGGTCCTTGCACTGCTGGCAACCACCCAAGTAATCACCTCATGGTCACTTTCACCAATTGGTGGATGATTTGATACCTCATTGATAATTACATCCTCCGATGAGATGACCAAATCCAAGACCCATAATCCTCTTGTGCCCTCTGTTACATACTGTCTGAGGTAGTTATCCCTCAAAAACTCAAGAAACTCATTTTCTTTACTTTCAGTTGCTATCTCTTCATTCCAGTCTATATTGCCATAATTAAAATCACCCATAATGATCACCCTTTTCTTATTTGCTTGGCTTATTTGATACATTTCACTATCACCACCATCCACATTACCAGGTCTATAACAACATCCCACCAAGTATTTGATTCTATTCACCTCTATCTCACACCATACTGCCTCAAAACCACTGGCCCCATTTCCCTCTTGCATCTCTACCTTGTATGGACATAACTCTTTCTCTATCATCAATAGCACTCCCCCTCCCTTTTTACCCCTTCTATCCTCACGAAACACATCATACCTTTCCATCTCTATTCCTGTCAGGATGTCATCCTCATCTAACCATGTCTCACTTATTCCGACAATCTCTGGGTGCACAGACGCAATTAGTGCAACCATTTCATCCGCCTTGTTTCTAATACTTCTAGCATTGGTATACAAACACAACAACTCATTTCTGGATCTACAGCTAGTTCCACTGATACCACTCACTCGATGTGATCTCTCCATGCTGGACTGGGGCCATTTCCCTTTCTGCTTCTTCATTTTAGAATCCTTTGCAATTCCATCTGTTTCTTTTTGATCCCTGATCATCCCATTACTTTCCTGCCTACACATTCTCTCACCTCCTCTTGGAGCATCCACCTTTCTCACGCTGTGTATCCCTGTCCACCCTGAGCCTCGCCGTTTCCCTGCTCCTCTTGCACACCCATTCTCTCATTTTCTATACTCATACCACTCACTTCCACATTCATTTCCACTCCTTCAATCTCTCCTGTCTTACTCTCCTGCTCTTCCACATCACTCCCCTCTTGATCTGATTCATTCTCTCTATTCACTTCTCTACCTTCCAGCAGCAGTCTCTCCAAGCGACTCACACACCATAACCACTCAAATGCAGTCCATCGCTCCCATACAGCTCACTTCGTCCCTCAAACTCATTCCACACATTAACAAACTGTACTCCCATCTCCTCACACATTTCAGCCAGAATATCATTCATAATCCTTGCTCTCCACCTCATTTCACCACAATCATACCTAGGCAACACACTGACCACCCTTCCTGTCACACTATTCTCCTTTATCTTTCCAAGCAGTCTCCTGACATTCATTTTGACATGCTCTTTGTTCTCTCTCAAATCATTCGTACCAATTAATACAATTAACTCTTTTGCTCGTTCCCGCCTCATATTCAATGCCTCAATCACTCTACTCATTTTACCGCCTGGAAAACATACCTTGTGCATTTTATCCTCTAGCACACCTTTAATAATGGAGTCACCATACAACGCCACTCGCTCATCTTTTGTTATCTCTTTCATGCCATCATGATTTATTTTAATAGTTTTGACCTGAATTCTCTTAATTTCATTCCGCATCCATTTCATTTCTTGCTTCATCCAATCCAATTCACCTTCTGAACCTCGCGACACATTCACTCTATCATTAAATCTTTCTAACTTTCTAACTCTCGACTCCCTCTTCTCACTTTCCCTCTCATTCATCCTTCTTTGTTTCCGTACTTTCGGTCCAACATACGTCCAACTTTCACTATCATTCTTCTCACTTTCACTCTCACATATCTTTCTTTGTTTCCGTACTTTCGGACTAACATGCGTCCAACTTTCGCTATCATTCTTCTCACTTTTACTGTCATTCATCTTTCTTTGGTTCAGTACTTTCGTTCCAACATGCGTCCAACTTTCGCCATCAGTCTTTTTTCGCTATCATTCATTCTTTCGATTTTTTTTACTTGCGATTTCTGCACCACGCCATTTCTACTTTCATTCGTTCTCTCAATTTCGTTTCTTTCCGCCTCACTTTCGTCCCTTTTAACATCCGTTACGGTTGCCAAATCGCTCTTTTTCTTTTTTCCTGATTTTTTAACATTTTTTCGCCTGTCTTTCTCGCCACCCTCCTCTTTCAAACGTGCACTAGCGACACAATCGGTATAGCACTTTCTGTCATCAACTTCATATTCGCATTCATCAATTCCTCGTTCAGGTCACATTTCGCACACACCCTTCTTCCATCCGCACTAAACATCCACAAATCATTTATGTAGTCGAAGGAATACACATAACAGACCTCACACTTAACGAACCGACTGAAATCCAAATTAAAATCATGGAATGACAATGCCGCCGCCATTTTTTTTTTTTTTCTGCAGGTTACTAGGTCTAATATTAACGTTTTCGTATTTAGTTTAAGCAAGAAAAAAAAACCCCACACTAATAATATCGGTAGCGTACAACGTTTACAGCCGCTCTTACTTAAACAATTACGCATATATACTTAATTTATCCTAGTAAAACTTATCTGAATCAGGAGCTCTTCAAAACACGTTCGTAGCGCTTGACCCACTAGCGCCCCCTTTGTGGAAGAAAATGGTGGAAGAGTTCTCTGGTCAGGAAATGAAAGTAAGCATGAAGTAGGCATAGGTTTCCTGCTGAGTAATAAGGCCTGTCAGGTAATGATAGGATACAAACCAGTTAGTGAAAGAATAATAGTTGCAAGATTCAGTGCCCAACCATTTAATACCACAACCATTCAAATATATGCACTGCAGAGAGTGCAGATGAAAACATTGAGAGATTTTACAGGGATCTACAACTAGTAATTGATGAGGTGCCGAAGCAGGATATACTCATCATTGGAGGAGACTGGAATGCAAAGATTGGCAAAAATAACACAGGATGGGAAAAGGTAATGGGAAAATTTGGATATGGAGAAAGAAATGAACGTGGCGAGATGCTTCTGGAATTTGCCACGGATAACAACCTGATGATTTGCAATACCAAATTCCAACAAAAAGATTGTCGTAAATGGACGTGACACTCCTTCGATGGCAAACACAGGAATATGATCGATCTGATATTAGTAGACCAGAAATGGAGAACCTCAGTTCAACTGTGCAGATCATTCCAAGGAGCTGATATTGATTCAGACCACAGCTTAGTGATTGAGAATATAAGACTAAAACTGAAACAGAAGTACAAAGGAAAGTTCCAAAAAGCTAGAGACATCTCAAAACTAAATAAAGACAGGCTAAGAACAGCATATTAGAACATATTGGAAACTAAGCTTAAGACCCCAAGTGAAAAACAAAATATAAATACAAGAGCAGAATAACTGACTACAGTGCTAAAAAAAAGCAGTAGAGGAAGTAATTCCTGAAAGAGAAAAGATCAACAAGAAATGGATAACTCAGGAAACCTTAAAATTGGTACAAGAGAAAAGAGAACTGAAACTTAAAAGAGATAATTCAGAGACAGCAGATGAGTTATACTGTCAAAAATGTAATGAAGTGCAGAAAGCAGCAAGATCTGATAAAGCCAAATGGTTGGAAGACCAGTGCAAACACATTGAACAGTACTATGGAGAACACAAAACTAGAGAGGTCTACAAACTTATAAGAAATGTCAATAGGAAGTAGCAAACAAGATCAGTAGCAGTCAAGGATGAAAATAGTAAAATATTGATGGACAAGACAGAAATCATACACAGATAGACAAGATATTGCAGCGAACTATATAAAAATCAACTGAATAATACTGCAACAGAAGTAATCAAAGAACTCAAAGCAATCTCTCCACCAGCAGAGATCTTTGAAAATGACATCTTGGAAGAGGAGGTGAATAAGGCTATAAAACATCTCAAGAACAACAAGAGTCCTGGAGATGGCAACATAATAGGCAAGATGCTAAAATATGGGGGAGAATCAGTTGTAAAAGAAATGCATAAGCTGTGTAATGAAATATGGAGATCAGGGTATGCCCCAGATGAGTGGAAAAAATCGGTCTTGGCTGTTCTTCATAAGAAAGGCAGTGCTTTAGAATGCACCAATTATAGAACTATTGCATTAATGAGTCATCTTGGCAAAGTGCTGATGAAAATACTAACAGAACGCCTGAAGGGGCATATGGAGGCATATCTTCCGGATGAGCAAGCCGGATTTCGACAAGATCAAAGTACAGTGCAACAAATGCTCGCACTAAGACTAATAGCAGAGAAAGCTCGAAGAAAGAACAAAAAGATGTATTGCTGTTTTGTGGACGTCCAAAAAAGCATTTGATAACATTGACCAAAATATAACATGGGCTGTCTTGGAATCCTATGGTGTGGACAATAAATTGATCCGCCTGCTGAAAGATATAAACAGCCAAGCACAAGCAAAAATCAGAATAGCAGGTGAGACTGGAGATTGGTTTGCCACAAGTCAAGGGGGCCCAATATCACCAATCATCTTCATCACACATCTGGGAAGAACACTAGATAAGATTAAAGAAGAAGGCGGAGACATTTCAATAAATGGCATGAGAATAAATTACCTCTGCTTTACAGATGACATCGTCCTGATTGAAGAAGATGCAGCAAGGCTGAAACAGACATTGCAAACACTATACACAGAAGGAAAAATATATGGACTAAATGTCAACTTTGAAAAAACTAAAACAATGATATTTGGACAACAGGAGTTACTGAACAGAGTTATGATAGACAGATTTCAACTGGAAAATGTGGAACCCTTCACATATCTTGGATGCCACATGACGCATGACTTGGACTCCAAAAAAGAGATAAAAATTAGAATAGCCAGAGCAACTACTATTTTAAAAGCCATGGACAAAATATGGAAGAGCTGAGCTATAAAGATGCAAACTAAACTGTGCATTGTAGAAACCTGTATCTTCAGCAGCATGCTCTATGGATGCGAGGCCTGGGTACTCCTGAGAGAATCTGAAAGGAGGATATTGGCATTCGAGAGGAAGCACTATAGAAAGATCTTGAGAATAAGCTGGATACAGAAAGTGAACAATGAGGAAATCTACAGACGAATACAACCAAAAGAAAATCTGATCCAGAAAATAATCAAAAGGAAACTACGTCTATTTGGCCATATATGTAGAATGAATGAATGATGAGAGAAAATTAAAAACATTGCTGTTTGGAATGATTGAAGGAAAGAACAAAAAAGGAAGACCAAACAGAGAATGGGGCAATGACATCATCAAAGGGTGCGGAAACTCTATACACAAACTGAGTCATCTTGCACAAAATAGAATGCAATGGAAGAATCATATCAAGATGGCAGCAGACACCAACAGGCACTGGACCCATGGTTGTTGATGATATCACATCTGCAAAACTTACAGTGGCCTTTGTAGCGTCACCAGGAACTTCACACAGCCATTTACTGAACATTCCCATTTGCAACCACTCCCTTTTAAATTTTTGCTTATAAGCTTTATTTGTATCTTTGCTCATTTCTGAAGAAGGGCATACAACTCTTTACTGCAACGAATTATGATCAGTGTTTGAAAATTTCCCACTTGCTATCGTCACTACCAACCAGAACTGTGCAGCCTGACTTGTAGCTGCGCTATGAACTTCAAGGCGACAAAATGGCAGACCGTTGGGCCACGTGACTGACTAATGTCATTACATGTTTGAAATGCATATGACACTTGCATATGACACCAAATGTACAATACAATTCTTTATCAAATGCAAAACATTTGGAAAACTTTTAAAACAATTTCTTCAAGAGTAGGTTATAAAAACAACTAAAAAGAGCTGAAACAAGTTCTGAAGGAGCTAGGTGCTAGATTAAAATTTTGGAGCTAGGGAAGAAAAAAAAAAGGAGCTAGATATAGCTTCAAAAGAACTAAATTAGCAACACTAGTTGAGACTGAGTGGATATATGTGGTAAGTGGTGATTGGCAAGGGCAGGTATGGTAGGGGAAATCACAACCAACAAGTGGCTTGGGTGGGACTGGTTAAAGACCTAAAAATGTTTAGGTCTAATATCCTTTCTATCCTCCCAAAAAACACCGTTTTTTGCAAGGACAGAATGTGGAGGGTGGTGCTGAAAAAATGTATAAATAACTTTGGTTAGTGAACAAAGGAAAGAGTGATTATTATGGGTGATTTTATTATTATTAATTATTATTAAACAAGACCTCATGGAGTCAAAGACTCGGGCATTTGGAAATAAAGAACATGAATTTGAGTTCCTAAGAAACAACTACTATCTCAAGCAGCATGTAAAGGAAGGCATGCAAGGATCAAAAGTTTTAGATCTGATCATTTCATCACAGGATGTAATTGTAAGTGGGGTTTCACACTTTCCTCCAGTGGTGAGAGCCATCATGAAGTGATCACCTGGAACACATGCAGACATATGTGAGGAAAGGATATATATGGAAGTACATGGCTGCTGATTATGACAAGCTTAGGAGACAGCTTGGAGCTACAGCATGGAATGAGTAGTTGAGCGATAAAGAAATAAATGCTGATTGCATACTACTAACAAAGAAATACGTAACAGCATCAATATGTAAATGTATTCCAAAGGCTGAATAAGGTAGGTGTAAAATGGATGAATGAAGGGCTTAAGCATGAAATCTAGAAGAAGGCACTTTGGAGGCAGTACAAGATGAATATTGATAATAGTCAGTTATATGAAGAATGTAGAGTACAAGCCAGGAGAGTGAATTAGTAAAGACAACAAAAGTGTAATATGGGCAAAAATTAGCAAATCAGGCAAAGTAAAACCCTAGAGAAATTTTTTTTAGATATGTGGAAAGTAGAATGAAAAATGATTACAGTAAAATGATGTTAATGGATGAAAATGGTAGAATGGTAACAGAAGACATTGTTGAGGTATTCAGTGATCAGGAATAAATTGAGGAAATAAATAAACTTGATGTCAATAAGACATCAATAGGATTTCATGGCATATCACCACATGTCTTAAAAGGAATGTTCCAGAGAATTGGCAGTGGAAAGAAGGTAAAATTGTCCAACTACATAGAGGTGGTGGTAAGGCTATGACTACAAAATATAGACCAATCTGTATATCTGGAGCTGTGAAGGTACTAGAGAGATTGGTAAGAAGTAGGATACAGAAATGGGTTGATAACAGCAGCTCTGTGGTTATCAGCATGGGTTTATTAATGAGAGATCATGTTTTACTAACTTACTTTTATGTACTATAACATAGTGACAAATATCTTGACCAGGGAGATGCATATACAGTGGTATACTTAGATTCTTATCTAGGTGGTAGATGTCTTTCATCGCCCGGTGAAATACCACCACCTTGCTTATTCGAGACCTGAAGTGGCTGTAGCCATGTTTAATCAATAGAGCAAGGGTTCTGGTTTCTATCACCCACACTCTTCCTACATGCAGTGACAGTGATATCCTTAATGATATACCAATCTCAGTAGGGGTTGGATCCTTCCCTATTCGAGGGTACAGCAATAAAATGGTTCCACAGGCCAGCCACTGGATAGCATATGGGACCGAACCAGTAAGTAACAAATCTGGAGACTTCCTGATCAGCCAGTGTCACATCCTGTAGCCATGTATTTTGCCAGTTCATGACTGGAGGGAGACCAGATACTTTGGCTGCAGGGGAAAACTGTCGAGGCCACATATGGACAGGAGACCGAGTTCCCTCTGTGTGGGTGGTATGTTTGCAATAATAAATTTAGTTTAATCCTTTATCCAAGTGTAAGCAATCAAAGTTTGCACCTGAAGTATCTTCAGGACGGAGGCAACTCGTGGTAAAGGTGGACCAAGCTCTCATCACTACTTGTCTTAGTATCTTCCATAATGCAAAGCACATATCCTTGCAGACATGTATAATGCTATGCATTAAGGAAAGGGCCACTACCCTGAAGAATTTCGACCTTTATTGAGGTCTCTTCAGTGGGAACCAGACCCAGAAGTGGTGATACTAAGGTGAAGCAATGGAGAGGTCATATTTACCTATACGAGTTGCCAAAAGGTGTCTCACCTTATTATTAAATTACTCTGGATTTAGATTGCAAGTCTGTCACCTCTCACTGCATGCCTCATTTTCTCTTTATCTATTCTAATCAAATATAATGGACCACAACCCAAAGACATTCGATTTAACTGCAGATCACAAAAATTCTCCCACAAAAAACAGTTCAAAAAAACTCATAAAAAACAAAACAAAACAAAAAAACATAAAAAGCATCAAAAAATCCAACCAAAAGAATCATAAAAAAACAACAGAAATCCAATCAAACAACACCAGCTCAGACAGAATAACAGAAATCATCCTCACAGGAATGAAGGCTTTCATCCCTGTGAGGATGATTTCTGTTATTCCCTCATTCCATTTCAAACACTCAGCCACCATCCAAGCCTTGGTTCTCAAAAAAGTATGCCAATGCTGTGAAAGAAAAAATCTCTGCTTACCACGAATGGCTCAAGACCAAAACTCCAGTTGCCCACTCTGCAGTTCACAACAGTTGTAAAAGAATCACCACCAAGTCAGACTTTGAAAGAGCCAAATGCTGCAAACTCACCTCCTGACCAAATGGCAGTCTCTCCTTCTGATTCCTTGCCAAGGCCATTGGGCACACCTTCTGCCCACCCAGGTTTCCACCACTCTCACATCTGAATGGTACTATAGTTTCCTAACCTAAAGACAAGGTCAACTTACTGGGATCACTTTTCTCTTCCAATTCCTCCACTGAAGACCAGGACAAAGTTCTCTCCACTCTACCAAGAACAGCTCCCTTCATGTTGCCCATAGTCTTCCAACAAAAAGAAATCCCAAGAATCCTAAATAACTTGGACACAAACAAGGCATCTGGTCCTGATGGTATCCCACCTACAGTGTTAAAAAAAAAAAAAATTGTACCCTAGAACTAACACCCATCCTGTATCGCCTCTTCAATTTATCCTATTCAACTGGCATCTACCCTACAACATGGAAACAGGTACACATCCAACCTCAAATTTCTCCACGGACTCAAGCCATGGAGAAATTTGGAGAAACTAATGTGATTGCCCTCGACATTTCAAAGGCATTCGATCAGATTTGGCAATGGAGCCTAATGCAAAGAACTAAATCATTGATCCATAAACCCGAGGAGCGATGCCTTCTTCTATGGAGGGAATCGGTTCAACTTCAAGAAGCCCCCATAATCAAGGAAGAGTTAACCAAGGGATATCACCTACCCTACAGCACCTGGAGGACTCTGAACTGTCATAGAGTGGGAGTATCCAGATGCAGAAGTAACCTGATGAAATGGGGTTATGCAGATGATGACAGCTGTGACTGCAGAGGCGTCCAAACTGACGAACATCTTTTATGCTGCCCAGATCTAATCGATGTGTGCTCCACGGATGACATTCTGACGGTCAATGACAAGGAGATACAAGTCACTGTTTTTTGGATGCAGAGGATATGATTGGTGTTCCGGACTTGGAAAGTAAATGGAGCCTAATTAACAAAATGCCCTCCTGTAGTCTGCCTTCCTCACTCTACAACTTGATCACCAACTTTCTCACTGATTGCTCACTACATGTTATAATGGACAGTTTACTCTACTCAAATTTCCCCACCAATGCAGCAGTACTCCAGGGTTCTGTTCTTTCACCCTCTCTCTTCCTCCTGTATATAAATGCCTTGCTCTCTATCAGACTTCCAATCCTATCTATAGCTTTGCTGATGATAGTACACTCCATTCCTCCTTTTCATTTGATAAACTTTGTAGTGCTCAAGTATTAGAATCCTCAAGATCTACCACAACCAGCGATCTGAACTCAGATCTCCTAGCTATATCTCAGTGGGACAAGAACAACCTTGTCAACTTCAATGCCACCAACAGTCCTGTCTGATCTCTCACAAGAAAGGGCTTGCATACCATTCCCCCTTATCAGTACTGCTGATATATCCAAGCACAATCAGATTTCTCTTCTTGGATTGACCTGCACCTCAGATCATTCCTGGCACAACCACATTTCAACTATAGCTTCTGCAGCCGCCCAAAACTTAGAGTGCTTTTCTGCACAAGACACTACTTCACACCCGCTAACTCTATACACAGCCCAAACCTACCCAGCCTTGGAATATTGTTCCCATATTTGGGGTTGTGTACCAAAATCCTCTCTAAGATCCTCTCTCGTCGGGCCAGGCTGGCCGAGTGGTTAGTGTATCCACTCTCCAGCCAAAAGACTGCGGGTTCTAATCCCGGCATGGCCATGGATGTTTGCGATTGCTTGTAAAAATATTAGTGATGGTGGTGGTGGGCAATAGATACTGTTTGCATTGAGAGAAATGATAGTATATATATCTCATAATAAGGCTCTGACAACCGGAGGTTAGATGTTAATAATAATAATGATACTTGGTAATAGTTACTCTGCCATGTCTGATCTGTTTATTTTGCTCTTGGTCTGTTAATACTGATATATTATTAAGATTGTTATATTTCATATCATTTTTTCAGGTGTTGTTCAATGTTTTTACATTTTTTGAAACTTCATTTTTTATCTGCATGGTACTTGTTGATTTCTCAGTTTATCAGAGAGGAATAACTCTTCTGTACTTATTCTGTTGCTTCAAAAAAGACACATAGGTTTATACACACCCATGCATGTGTTTCAGATATGGTTCATCAACAGATAACTGAAAAAAAAAAAAAAAAATTCATAACCTACAGTAAATAATACTTGACAAGAAGTTATATTTTTGTTTTAATCCTTTACTCTCATATAAAACACACATTAACACAAAATCAGCCCATCAATTATCTTCATGATTATGATACTTTTGTAAAGACAGTTGATTTCACATCAAACCTCCCTGTATCTCATAATGCAGCCCACATTTCATATGTACATGTCAGCATGCATTATGGAAAAGGTTTCAACTTTTATTGAGATCATATCATTAGATTCAATAATTCACAAAGTGCAAGAGAGAAAATGCCAGAGAAGTGCTTACATGAAGGAACGATAGAGAGAGTGTGAATAGGACAATTAAGCGAGGTGAAAGAGTGGATGAGATGATTGTGGTTGGTGGGTACAAATGACCTGGGAGGTAGTGTGAATCAGATAGTGAGAGATTTAAGCATAAACATCAAATCTCACTATCTGATTCACAGCACCTCCAAGTCATTTGTACCCACCACCACAATCATCTCATCCACTCCTTCACCTCACTTGTCCTATTCACACTCTCTCTATCCATACGCTAATGACTGACAGTATTGAAAGAGGATAATATTATGCAGAAGTTTTGAGTGCATTTGAGAACAGAGAAGAGCTATATGTGAGGAATTGACATAGGCATCTGGAGAGAATGTGGTTCTTGGGATAAGTGAGTATTAGTGCAGGAATATTAGACTTAACAGAGTGGATGGAAGCAGGAGTAGTATCTTATGTGGATAGATACTTGGGAGATGCAGAATATATGGTGTTATGCAAAGTCAAATGGAGTCTGGAGGGAATGATAACAGGTATAGAAATACTAACAATTGATTGATGTTTCTTTATACAGATACCAGGAGTATCGAGGAGATGAATTAGTTAAATTGATAGCCTCAGCAAGTTCAAAGATTATTGGGATCAGTGAAATATGGTTGACAGAAGATGATATACTGACAGGAATAAAAGGGCAGAGTGTATTTTGGCAGAATAGGAAGGGGAAATGCAGTGGAATGCTACTTAAGATTATGTAATTAGTTGTGTCCTCTCAGGGCAGAGGAGTTGGAGGGAAATAGCACTAATGGTTTTTGGTGTATATGGTGTGAGATGGGTATGGGCAGAACAGGTTATTTAGTTGGATGTTGCAGTAGGCCAGGGAATACAGTTTGAGCAGCAGCAAATGTTTAGACAGTTGAGTTTGGCAAGTGCAAAATTAGTGATCATTATGGGAGATTTTAATTACAGCAGTATAAATTGCAAAGAGGTAACAACATGTAATAATAGTAAGGGAACAGAATTACTGGAATTCTTGGGGAACAAATGCATCAGGGAACATGTAATAAAAGAAACAAGAGGCTGAAGAGTTTTATGATTTTGTCCTGACAACAGGACCTCGAAGGCAGTTGCATGAGGAATATAAAACTCAGGCTATTAAAGTGACTGGCATATTAAGGTAGGCAAAATTTGAATATGAGACTAGCCCTGAGATCCAAGAAAAACCCATCAGATTTTTTTTTTTTTTTTTTTTTGTTATGTGACCAGTAGGGGAAATGATTGTGGGAAAATGACGCTATTAGATGAAAATAAGAGTAGAGCGACTGATGTAGAAGATATTAGAGTTACTTAATGACCACTTTATTGGTGTACCTCATTCTGGAGGAATAGGTTTTATTGCTAGGGAATGGGGAAGTTCAAGGTTTTGAAGTGCAAGAGAGACTGTGTTATAAATGCACTGGATATTAAATAAAGTAATGGGAATAGATGGGATTTCACTACTTGTTTTAAGAGAATATGCTAAAGAACTAAGAGCGCCACTGACTTGGCTTTTCAATGAGAGTCTAACTATATGTAAGGTGCCCAAGAAGTGGGAGGGTAAGAGTCCCATTGCATAAAGATAGTGGTAGAATGGAAATGTCAAGCTATAGGCCAATTTGTATTTCGTCTGTATTTTGGAGAAATATTAACAGTGAGAAACTGCTCTTGGGGAACTCTGATCTCGAGAATGCCTGTCCTCCAGGTGGCAGATGGGCAGCCCATCAAATATGGTGAGGCGGTCCAAATATATTGAATAAGGATCCATGGACCAACAGGGCCATAGGAGATATCATCTTGATAGTAAAGGTAGTGGCATTCCTAAGGTCCACTAGCTACGTTGCTCTCTTCTTCCACTTACTTTGAGACATGCCTCTTCCTTTTACCTTTGCTGTCTGGTCTCTTTTGACCAACTCCTGTCTACTTCCAACCTCAATGATATTAGCATAGTCAGGGGCTAGGAATCTTTCCTTTTCTTACCTTAATCTCTGACTATATAGGTGAAAACAGTCCTAAGGATAAAGATTACTGATGCTAACCTCTCTCTCTGTGTGGCCTGTGGGGAACCAACTCCATACTGTCTGGTACAGTATGGAGTTGGTTCCCCACAGGCTAGGAGAAAGTGAACTCTGAGAATAAAACTCTTGTCCTCTAAGTTGGGAGTTGAGCAAAGGGTTGGAACCTTTTTCTTATTAAAAAAATATCCTTGGGGAAAATATGCAACCAGACAGAAATTTAGAAAATAAAATTGGCTACAAACATGGACTTGAGAACATGAGAGGTTCAGGGTGGTTACATACACAGCATGGATAAGGTGACCACAGCAAGAGCTGGGGATCTCTTTGTGGATAAAAGTGAAATGGAAATCTCTATTAAAAGCTGGGAAGTTAATAAATGGTTATTAACAATAATAATCAATATTTATAGAGTGGAAATGGTTATCATAGGAACATATGCACCAACAGAGAAGGCATTTTCATGTGAGGTTCCCCTTTCCTTCCCAGTCCCTTAAAACAGGTTGAGCCTCCCCCCTCCCCTAATGAGGGATTAAGTATGTATTTTATGACTGCAGATCAATGTGTATTCACAGGGCTGGTTTGCCTGTTCTGAGGGCTGAAAAGCCCAAGTTTCTGGGTGAAAAAACCCTCTACCTCCATATGAAACCGGTTAACTCACCTTTAGTCAAAAGAGACCAAATAAAGGTCCTTCACGTCATGGACAGACATTGAACCCAGGTCTTCCTGACCAAAGGGCTTCGTATATACTGACTGAGCTACAGAGGCTCTAGAGAATGACTGACATAGCTAAAAGTTCAGTATTTTGAGCAATTGACTGAACTGATGGACACAGAGTAAACCAACAGCTTTTTGTCCATGAGGACTTAAACAGTAGAACTGGTTGAAGGAGTGGAGATTTAACAGTTGAACCTTTTGTTGAAAATGTAGAAAATGATAAATGGCAAAAGACTGATTGCAGTATATGAAGCACAGGAACATCAGTTGATGAATTCAGACTGACATTCCTGTGACAGTTGATGAATCCAGCATAAAGATATACACAGATTTACTTGCATTCAGCATTCAAGAGGTTTTATATGAACTATTATCGACCATGTGATTACAAAATGACAGAAATGCTGCACTGTAAGGGACGTGCAAGTATTGAGAGGCAGAATGTGGCAAAGACTGCTACCTGTTACTTGCACATAATTGTGTCTGGCAGAAGTAAAAGGAGAAATGACCAGGATGGTGACATCAAGCTAGATGAATCATGATATACGGTCAGCCTTCTTCAAAATGAGTGTTAAAGGATTGTATAAAAGTAGGATCAATCAAAAATTAAATACATGTGAGGACTGCAGTGCTAATGAAATCTATAATCATATTAAAGAGGTTGTTCATGAGGCATCTAAGGAAGCAGTGGCCAGTCCA
The DNA here is from genome assembly GCF_054136105.1 of Typopeltis vanoorti. NCBI lineage: Eukaryota > Metazoa > Arthropoda > Arachnida > Uropygi > Thelyphonidae > Typopeltis > Typopeltis vanoorti. The sequence goes on from NC_143552.1 coordinate 11,800,747, forward strand.
CTACTGCTTCCTTAGATGCAGGGTGTCCTTAGGGTGTTAGCTAGCCCGATGGCAAGTGGGCCCCCTGATGAATTGGGCCCCGTTAAGCATTAGACAATATGTTAAAAATGTTAAATGACCTTTTAGTAGCTTGAAAATATAACAGAAGTTCCAATATTATTACTGTATGCAACTAAAATTTATGTTGTATTAGTAATTTTAATAAAATCATTTTTCGAGGATACTTTATATTTAAGAATATAATAAATAACTCTGAAAAAATAATTCTGATTCAGGTTATGTGAGGCATATGTACATGTTATATAGGCTCGGATCTTTAATATTGCAACTGCGCAATGAAGCTTTGCTGGGAATCCCAGTCTGGAATCGTGATGTGCAGCCAGAGTCAACTTTGTATCGAGCTATTGCATACACTGCAAAGACAGCAAATATTTTTCGTTGCATCGGCCTAGTTTGGGTGTGCTTCGTCAGCTCTTCACCTCGTGCTTGTTATTTTTTATAAAAAGGTATGTATTTAATTAATATTTTTTATATATTGAGACCCTATGCCCTTTAATTTAAATATAATGTATTTTCTTATTGTATAAAATTAGTATAAAAATAGTAAATATATTTAAGCTGCATCATATGTACTAAAAATTCTGGCATCCAACAGACTTCATGACCATGCAAAAAATTTCCTTTTCACCTCCTTCATATGACCTATTGTTCTTGCATTATCCTATAAAATAATTCCCCTTTATCTGATAGGCTCTTCCCATCTCAGTCGTGTAACACCTCTCTTCCTCTTATCTACATTTCCCTCCCAAGTCCTGAGACAGTTTTTTGCACTGCAATCTCTACTGCTGCCTTATTGCTAATGTAGCCAGATAAGATCTGTGCACAGAAATCCAAATGAAAGCCTGATTAGGGTATTATAATAGAACTATCACCTCCTTATGTATACTCTAGTGTCCTTCATGAAATCTCACTTTGGACAGAGAAAGGTGGAAGGAGGGACACAACCTGTCTTTTTTTTTTTTTTTTATTCAAAAGTAAGTACTGAGAAATCATATACAGCACTCGGCAGATGAGGGTAATGTTATCTGTGTGGTTCAACAGGGATTTAAGGGGCACTCTTGTTTTGGTAACTAACTGCCATTTATAATAAAGTGGTTGATGAGAAAAAAGGCATATGTCATTTATATATATATATATATATATATATATATTACAAAGGCATTTAACAGGGTTTTCTACCACAGAGTGGTTAGAAAACACTCAACAGGAATACATATTAACACTTGAAGTAGAACAAAGTCATCCAAAACCCAAAATGTGAAAAGGAAGCTGGAGTAGACATTGATCATCACTTTCTTTAGTCCATCTACTGCTGGATGAATGCCTTTCCACGATTCTTCCATTTTGGCCAATCTTGTGCATCTCTCCACCATAAATGTCCATAACATCATGTCATCTCGGAGTCAATCTTACCACTGGTTCATCTGGTTTCCAATAATAGTTCTTGGTGTCCATTCTGCATGAACAGACACAATGAAGAGGACTACATGATATTCAACCAGAAATGCACCAATGTGGAGGTATTAAAGTTTCACAGTGGTTACACTGCACAATTCAGCAAGGACTGGTCACAGTGTAAAATTACAGATGATTGGAGTAGAGCTCAAAGTGCCCACCTATAAAAAAAGGGATATAAAACTGAATGCGTGAATTACAAAGAAATTTAGCTATTAAGTATCCCTGTTCAGATTTATGCAAGTATTCTTAGCAAATGACTAACAAAAAATTGTGGAAAAGAAGTATAGAAAAGAACAATATGGATTCAGGTCAAAAGAGTTTGTCAGGACCAGATTTTCACTTTAAAACAACTAGTTGAAAAATTATACAAATATAACAAGGAAAAAGGCATAGGAAAAGATGCCCAGAGAAAAGCTGTTCAAAACAGTTATTATTATTGCACCCTCCATGAGTCGGTAGACTCATCGTGGGAGGTTCATTCAAATGACAACATATTTATCATATAGAATCTTACAATCCTTAACACTCCTTGCATTAACAACACATGCTGGTAATGTGTTCCATTCACTGACAATTCCCCATATAAAAAATCTACTCCTCACACCCCCTCTTCACCACACTCTTACATAACTTCCAGGGATGACCTCTAGTTTTTCTGCTCTTGCTTTCTACTCTTTTTATAATCTCATCTGGATTAATCCAATAAAATTCTCTCACTAACTTAAACATCTATCATATCAACTCTTTTCCTCCTATCCACCAAACTCTGCAATCCACATTTCTTCAAACTCTCTCTCCATAGTCAGCATTCCAAAGTCATGACATTGTCCTCACATTGTCCCTACTCCTCACACCCCCTCTTCACCACACTCTTACATAACTTCCAGGGATGACCTCTAGTTTTTCTGCTCTTGCTTTCTACTCTTTTTATAATGTCATCTGGATTAATCCAATAAAATTCTCTCACTAACTTAAACATCTATCATATCAACTCTTTTCCTCCTATCCACCAAACTCTGCAATCCACATTTCTTCAAACTCTCTCTCCATAGTCAGCATTCCAAAGTCATGACATTGTCTTAGTCACTCACCTCTGGACCCTCTCCAATGTCTCCACATCACATTGAAAACCAGGTGAGAGAACCGAGCACAATAGTCCAAGTGTGGTCTGACTAGTGATTTATACAGTAGCACAACCACTTCCTTATCCCTACATGTAAGATTACTTCTTATCATAGCAACACTACAATGTGTGCAGCCTTTGTAACACTAGCAATATGTACTTTAAACTTCAGCCTACTGTCAACCATCACTCCCAAATCTCTAATCTCATCCACCTCCTGCAGTACAGCACTGTCACTATAGTATAGCCTTATATTTTTGCACTCCAAAATGCAACACCTTGCACTTATCGATATTAAAACTACAACCCCACTCCTCTGTCTAAGTCAAAGTCTATTCAAATCTTCCTGAAGGGAATTAATATCAGCAGTGCTACTTATAATTCTTCCCAACTTTGCATCATCAGCACACAACTGAAGATCCCTACTCAGTCCACATGATATATCGTTTATAAACAAGTTAAACAGCAGGGGCCCAAGAACAGAACCCCTGGGCACTCCACTGGTTACCCTCCTTTTTTTAAGATAATGCTCCATCACACAACTTGCTGGTATTGTTCAGAGAGCCAATCTTCAATCCATCTAACCTCTGCATCTTGTACACTAACTTATCATATGGTAATCTATCAAAAGCTTTTGCTAAGTCCAAGAATATCAATGTATATGATTCTTCCTTATTTAACACACCTGTTACCCTATCATAAAATGCAAATAAATTGCTAAAACAGGACCTACAATTTAGAAATCGATGCTGACCATCACAAAGAATGCTATGTCCATCAACCCAATCCTATACCTAACCAATCTCTCCAATACCTTGACACAGTTATACAGATCGGTCTATAACTGGAAACATCTGTCCTAGAACCATGCTTGTGGAGTGGTACTATTTTGCTTTCTTTCCACTCCATAGGAACCCTACCCACTACAAGACTTTTGTTAAATAACCAGGTCAAGGCCATAGCCAGCTGTTATACAGTATAAATGGGACATTACATCAAGCAACGACATTTGAGTTGTATGTCAGCAATTAGAGTTGAAGGAGTTGAAACCTAATATCAAAATCAGAGATGTTAATCTGAACTCTTACTTTATACAGATGATATTATACTTCTAAATAAGTCAGTACAATTCTACAGGATTCCCTGCCTAAATTGAATAACTGCTAATAAATTTGGTATGAAAATCAGCAATAAACACAACAAGATAATCAAAGATGTTGAAAGTTTATTTTTCACTTGGTTTGAGTATAATAAATTTAGTTTAATCCTTTATCCAAGTGTGAGCAAATAGTTTAATCCTTTATCCAAGTGTGAGCAAACAAAGTTTGTGCCTGAAAGTCTCTTAAGGACTGGGGTAAGGTGATACAACACCAGGGCAACTCATTGCAAAGGTGGAGCAAGCTACCAACACTCCTGTCTCAGTATATCCTATATCCTATAATGCAAAACACATCTCCTTGTGGATATGGCTAATGTTATGTATTAAGGGAAGGGCCACCACCCAGACTAGTTTCGACCTTTATTGAGGTCTCTTCAGTGGGAGCCAGGCCCAAGCTGAGATACCAGGCAGAAGCATTCGCAGGTCATCTCTACCTATAGGAGTTGCCAAATGGTGTGCCACCCTTTTTTAATAAATTACTCTGGATTTAGAGAAAGATGTTGAAAGTTTATTTTTCACTTGGTTAGAGTATAATAAATTTAGTTTAATCCTTTATCCAAGTGTGAGCAAACAAAGTTTGCACCTGAAAGTCTCTTCAGGACTGGGGTAAGGTGATACAACACCAGGGCAACTCATTGCAAAGGTGGAGCAAGCCACCAACACTCCTGTCTCAGTATCTCCTATAATGCAAAACACATCTCCTTGCAGATATGGCTAATGTTATGCATTAAGTGAAGGGCCACTACCCAGACTAGTTTCGATGCTCCACCTTTGCAACGAGTTGCCCTGGTGTTGTATCACCTTACCCCAGTCCTGAAGAGACTTTCAGGTGCAAACTTTGTTTGCTCACACTTGGATAAAGGATTAAACTAAATTTATTATAAGATAATCAAAATAAGCAGAAATATTGAAAACGACTGCATCCTAAATGGAACCTAGAGAACAAATAAAACATTTCAACTATTTAGGCACAAGTTTTAGTGAAGATGGCAAATTAAATATGGAAATGGATAACAGAATAAGTAAAGCTGACATGGTGAGGAACTAAATGAACAAATTTATATGAAATAAAAGTGAAATGAGTCAAAACACAAAACTAGCTGTATACAAGATGGTGTTTAAACATTTTAACTTATGGATCTCAGAGCTAAGGCAAAAATAAAACACTTAATCAAAAACTGGAGACCACAGAAATAAGAGTTATGAGAAAGATCAGGGGACTAAACAGATGACACCAATAATAGTATCATATTAAAAATGAGGATATTAGAAAAGAACTTGACATTGTTAGCGTTCAAGAATGTTTAAGCAGAGCTAATCTCCAGTGGTAGAGTCACTTAAACATAATAGGAGAGGAAAGGTTAACAAAAACAAGTGTTCTTTTGACAGGAAAAAGACAAAGATCTACACGGATTGATACAACAGAACAATAAAAAGTGCCTTAGAATATAGATATACAAGATCTAATAACATGACAGATAACAGGTGAATTTTGAAGTGGTAGTTTTTCCCCTTTCAGTTGTTTCTGACCCTAGGTGACTTTGTAGGCATTGTCCATAAAGTGTTCTTGGGGAGATTTTTTACAGAGTAGTTCATCATTGCTTTCCCCAACTTCCCCCCTCCCATTTTATTTGAGCTCGGGACCAGCGTATGACTGGGACGTATTCATGATTGAAATCCATGTGTTCATGGGGCTAGTTTGCCTGTTCTGGGGGATGAAAAACCAGAGTTTCCAGGTGGAAAAAAACCCTACCTCTGTATGAGACTGGCTAACTCACTTTTCATCGAAAGAGACCAGATAAAGGTTCCTCACGTCACGACGAGAATCGAACTCAGATCTTTCCCACCAAAGGGCTTCATCTATACTGACTGAGCTACAGAGGCTCCAATTTGGAGGAAAAAGTGTCAATAGGAAATTAGTAATGATGTAACTTTTTCATGTAGTACTATCATGACATCCTGTGCACTGCCCAAAAGTACATGTCAGGAGTTTGATGATGATGATAAAAAAAGAAATGAAATAATAGAAATCCAGCTGTTAGAACAGTGAAAAGATGGACTGCAATAAACAGCATCATAATAGACAGTGACTGTTGTGGCAGAAGTCTTTTTGTTTTTAATCTTGAAGTATGCACACGGTATGTCCATTACTTCAGCAGTGCATTTTGTATAATGTCTCAAATCCATCACAGTCTGGATTTAAATCATAATAGAAGGTTAGAAAACAGTGACTCAACTTGGGGAGATATTCACTGAGTCGTTTTTGTATCTTGGTCCAATAGCAGGTGTACTACACTTGGTAATCAGTGTTCTGTCCTTATTTTGATATCCACCCTTCCTAAAAAGTATACGTATCCACTATACGAACCTCTCTAGGGTTATTCTCATGAGAAATCCGAGTTTTCCGATTTAAAAAAAAAAAAAAACATCAGACTAGCTATCTCCTCTTCAGTTTAAAAGCTCTATAGAGATTCTGCAAATACCAATCTCTACTTATTCCGTACAGATTTCGATGCTGCAATACCTACTTGTATTGAATTTAAAATAAATAAATAAAAGTAATCAGAAATGTAAAATTTGTTTTATTTTTACCAGTCCTTCAAGTTGTGCGCGACTCTTACCCGTGCCTACATAATAACAATACCGACTTCACTTACCTAGACGTAAACACAACCGAACAACTCGCATGTTCACCAATATCACACATTGGTTTATAAGCGGAATCAGCTTCCTTGGATGTTTCCACATGAAATGCATACCAAGAAAGCAAAACACCAAGCACACATAAGCCACCTGTCAAAACTCTAGCACGAACTAAACCAACTGTTTGGGAATTCGCTCCAGTGACAGGCATCTTCGAAAGTAATTAACTACCGAATAAGTAACGACGTATAAACCGTGATGATAACAAATTACATATGCCACCGCTACACGATCCCCAATTTAATGGTGACAGCCAGCCCACAACATTGCTACAAGAGATAATCAGTAATGATAACACCCCCAATGCGCATGCGTTTGGCTTTTTAATTCTCTTTGCGCACGACGTATGTAAATTCAGTCAAGGCAAGCGCAGAGTGAATTATTATTATTATTATTATTATTATTCCTGATACCTCCAAGGAGTCCGAAGACTCATCGCGGGAGGACATCTTCAACTGTCTCTACACCTTACCTCTACTACGAATCAACGCCATCTACCGCCCACCTCCAACACCACCACAACTAGTAATTTTTGTCTGTAAATTATGTGACTTTTTTTTTCTTTTTCTAATTACAATGATTGAAACAAGCCACTTCACGCTATACCGTTGTCCACAATTGCACAGTGCACTAATCTCCCTAGTATAGCCACGCTTTCTTCATTAATCTAGCTTGCAAATATATTTTTGACTGTTAACTTAGTGTGTTCTCTGGTTGGTTTTCCTGTTCTGTTAGTAGAAAACCAGTTTCCAGAAGGAGGAATCCTATTGCCAACGAATTAAACCTGCTAAGAACTCATCTAATTGAAAAAGCCCATACTGGAAACAATGATATTTGAAATAATTTGACAGAAAATATCCGCTCGTTTTCTGATGATGCAAAATTGGGAAGAGCGATAGTCAATGAAGGCGATGTAGATATCCTGCAGAATGACTTCAATATGCTGGCGGTATAAGCAAACATAAATGGCTATTAAACCATATTAAAGTGTAATATCGCAAGTGTAAGGTGCACTTTGCGAGGGTGAGATTACATGCTATTTACCATATTAATGGAATTGAACTGCAAGAAGTTGATGATGCAAGTGACTTGAGAATAATGGACAGAGAACTGAAGTTTAGAGGGCATGTTGCAAAGGTGGCCAAAGCAGCACATCAAATTACATGGTTATTGAAGAACACACTGACAATAGGGATAGGAAAGTTGTTGTTCCATTTTATAAGGCCACATCTGGACTATTACTCACAGATCTGGTCACCTGGATTCCTTGGTGATGAAGAAGTGGTAAAGTAAAATCGAGAGGCGAGTGACAAAGATTGTTGCAGGTCGTTGGAATGTTTCCCATGAGGAGAGATTAAGTTTTATGGGCTCCAAAAATTAGCTGATAGGCGTAAGAGAGGAGATATGATAGAAAGGAATTTTATAGGATTGATACCTATCATGTGAATAATGATTAGCGTATCAATAGTCTCCTGTGATGAGTCTTCTTTAACAGCGGTTCATATCATCTTTAAACAGCGTCTCCTCCATGGAGACGCTGTTAATTTTTTTTTTAAATAATAATAATTTTCTTCACGTCGTAAGAAGAATAGAACCCACTTCACTTACAATCAAATGTCACACTGTACTTTCATATGCCCTGTGGGGACATCTTCTGTCAAACATGTTAAGCAGATGCCATCTTTTATCAACATCAGCGATTTTCAACCGGTGTGCAGCGGCACACCCATGTGCCGCGAGATTTGTGAAAACAAATTTATTGAAAGAAATAATGTCGTAATTTGCGCATTTATTCCCTTGAAGCTCCCAACAAGGATAAGTAATTACTGTTATTAATATCTTCTGTATGTAAATCAATCAAAATTATGCCTATTTTTTTGCCAGATCGTCAAAATAATTTAAACAATATATTTTTAGTGTGCCGCAGAATTTTAATAATTAGTCTAGGTGTGACATTTTATGAAAAAGGTTGAAAATCATTGGTCTATATCATAAATTTATATTGTAAGGTAGTTCCGTAACAAGGCAGGCTCAGGGTCCACGACGAAGGGGGCCTGAAATGGGACATCAAAAATAATCAGTATTATATTTACAATTTCAAATTATAAATTTTGCTGCCGTGGGGGCCGATTCCGTAATGTTTTTGGTAAAATAATAATAATAATAACCTAACGCCATTTATTAACTTATAGGGAACAGGCAAGGACTTTGAACCCTAACAAGCTTTTGGAGAATGAGTGGGCAGTTCAATCTCCACCAGTAGCCAATTAGAAATAACTGGCCCACGCCTATCACCAATTATAAGCAGCCACCGATGAAGACACCGGCAAACAAGTGCTGCCATGTCTTAGTACCTAACCCTGACAAAATATTATCCGACTTTGAGAGAAACTTGTCACAGGAAATCAACAATTATCTCCACGTTCTAACAAGAAAAGTATATTTAATATACTGCCAGATATTTCATTTTGAAAATAACAAACTATCATTTATTGATCATTCAAAATTAGAACGAGCCACGTGGTGTCACATCGTTAATTACGATAACGTTTCACTGAAGAAAGGTAAACATAAGCGTGCAGAATAAATGACATGTATAAATTTACAATGTCAAACAAAAAAAATTAATTTATAAAATCATACTAAAGATATTAATTATATGAAGAGCCAAAGGCTTCAATTCGGCGACATAAGCTTATTTAAGTTAAGGGATATTACATCCCATATTGTTTCATAGCCGAATAAGAAACTCAAAGAGTTTCATGCCAAATATAGTAAATATATAAACTTCGGCGAGTCCAAGCGTAAGCAGATACCTGGATAGTGTTACAACTGACCCTGTAGGGAGTGCAACACTGAGGCAACTCATTGTGAAGGTGGAGCAAGCTCCGATCACTATTCTTGATATTTCCCCATAATGTGAAACCCAGCTCCTAGGAGCTGTATTACTGTTTTACATTATGAGTGAGAGAAGGTCACTACGCAGACCAGTTTCAACCTTTATTGAGGTCTTGGGATGCAATATCCCTTAACTTAAATAAGCTTATGTCGCCGAATTGAAGCCCTTGGTTCTTCATATAATTAATAATTTATTAGGACACCTTCTTGGCAATTCTCATAGTAAGGAATATGTAAGTTCTGTTTGCTACAAACTTGGTATTTCTAGGTCTACCTACTCACTGATGAGACCTCAATAAATGTTGAAACCGATCTGGGTAGTGACCTTCTCTCACTCATAATGTAAAACAGTAATACAGCTCCTAGGAGCTGGGTTTCACATTATGGGGAAATATCAAGAATAGTCATCGGAGCTTGCTCCACCTTCACCATGAGTTGCCTCAGTGTTGCACTCCCTACAGGATCATTTGTAACACTATCCAGGTATTTGCTTACGCTTGGACTCGCCGAACTTTATATATTTACTATATTCGGTGAAACTCTTTGAGTTTCTTATTCAGCTATGAAACAATATGGGATATAATATCGATTTTCTTGAGTTTACGGGACGAAAAACCCGAGTTTCCAGGAGAAAAAACCCGCTTGCCCGTGACAGAGATCGACTAACTCTGGAATCGGTCGAAAAAAAGACAGAAAAATTTCCTCTAGTCGCCGACTAGACTCGAACCACATCCACTCAGCTACACAAGCTCTTTCTCTTTATATATACATTTTTCTATTGGCCTCAATCCCACAGCAGATTGATTTAAAAGAACCGTCATCTGCCTGTATGACTCCTAGTCTTGTTGCCTGCAATTCACCTGTTATCATAGCACCTCCCCCTTCTCCTGGTAAGTAGATTCAAAATTTAACCTAAGGCTTTACAAATCAAAGAAAAATTTATGCACTTCTATAAGTATTTATTTTTTTTTTATTTACATTTATTTTTTATTTCTTGCCAAATTGTTTGTTCAAGAGATTTTTTTATTTCAGAATGGGAATCCTGGAATTGAATTATAAATAACTACCCTATTTAATTTTCTACTGTTTTGAAAGTTTTCACAGACACTATGCAATATCTATTACTTCATTTTACCGTTTTATAAGAGAAGTAAGCCAATAATGAATGATAAAGGCACGTAAACACAAGAAATATATTTAATTAACCAAATATTTCGGTCTGGAAATAGCAGACCATCTTCAGTGGTATTACAAGAACAGTTTTAAAAAATACAAGCTAGAATACTAACAATAGATCGATAAAAATAGAACATGTCGCGTGATGTTATATCACTAAGTATTAAGTATAAAACGGAACATTTTGAAGTACAGACATGATTGGAAAAAAAAAATTCATGAGTAATCTTGATTAGACTTTCCGAGGTTTTTGATATAGATATACAGTCATTACGATTCAGGTTGGGATGATGGAGTAAGGCCTCCACGCTTTCCTTGAACAAACGTTCGAACTTATAACGGATCTATGAAAGAGGCGAGTCCTGGCCCAAAAGATGCTGTGGTCAGTTTCAATCCCGTGTTGAACCAGTCCAGACATTTCAGGTTTGTTGTGAAGAATGGAGGATTGATGTTCTTGGATTCTTTTTTCAAGAGAACTTCCAGTCTGTCCAAAATAGGAAAGATCGCAGTTGCAAGGAATTTGATAAAATCCAGGAAGAGATAAAGCTGAGCGTTTCTCTTTAGGAGAAGGAAAATGAGAAGACAATTTGTTAATAGGTGAATACGTAGTTGTTAAATCACATTTCTTTAAAATTCTTGCGATAGGTTCTGAACTACGAGATATAGGGAACAGTCACTCGACGTATTGAAACTTTGTTGTTTTGTGGAGGATTATAAGAATTGAGAAGATGTTGAGTACTTTTTTTTAGAAAAGCCATTGAGTTTCATGTGTTGTTGGATAGTAGAAAGTTCTTTCTGTAGATAATCAAAAGTAGAACAATTAGTTTTGGCTCTTCTGATGAGGCATTTTATAATTCCTGTTTTTTTGACAAGGATGATGGGCTGATTCTTTAAGAATATAACGACCTGTGAACGTTGGTTTCCTGTATACCACTGTAGTTGTAAGAATATTTGAACGTGACCGGATGAGGAGAACGTCTAAAAAAGAAAACTGGTTGTTTTCTTCTATTTCTATAGTAAACTTTATACGATGATGCAAGGAATTAATACTGTTTAAAAAAGAAGGTAAAGAGTTTTTGCTGTGAGGCCAAAGAGTAAAGATGTCATCTATATATCTTACCCAAAAGGATGGTTGAGGGAAAATAGATGAGAAGAGAACTTTTTCTAAATGTTCCAAATAAAAGTTGGCTAAAGCAGGAGAAAGCGGACTTCCCATGGCCGTTCCTTCTACTTGGCTGTAAAATTTATTTTGACATACGAAATATGCAGAATATATTACGAAATCGAATAGTTTTATAATGTCTTGAGGAAAGATGTCAGCATGTAATTTTAAAGTTTCCTTGAGAGGTACATTGGTATATAAAGATTCTATATCAAAGCTAACCATAAGATCTGTAGGTTGTAATGAGACATTTTTTAATTTTTCTAAGAAATCTGAGAAGTTTTTTAAAAAAGAATTAGTGTTGCCAATGTAAGATTTCAATAATTTAGCTAGATATTTGGCTATGCGGTAAGTAGGAGAACCAATACAATCTACTATTGGAAGAAGAGGATAGTCAATCTTATGGATTTTTGGAAGGCCATAAAATCTAGGAAGTCTTGCAAAATGAATTTTAAGTCTTTCAATCGTGTCTTTATCTAAACTGATGACTTCATCTAAGAGAGAATTTAATTTCTTTAGTTGTCTGTTGGTTGGATTATAATCAATTTCTTGATATGTGGAGAGATCTCGAAGCAAAAAAAAAGATTTCATCTGTAATTTGCTGAGTCCATAACTACTGTTGCTTTTCTCTTGTCATCTTTGGTGATAATGAGGTGATTATTTTTTCTCAAGGACTGTAAAGATTTCATTTCAGAAGGAGATATGTTGGAAGGAGGATGTTTGGCCTTAAGTAGAGAAGAAGCGACTTCTAGGCGAAGAGCATTAGCTTCATCACTAGTTAGATGATTGAGATTCCTTTAAATGTTAAGTCGGAAATCTAGATATGGTATCTTATTTGGAACAATAGAAAAAGCATGTCCTTTTGACAGGATGAGGGTTTCGCTTTCAGTCAAATGACGTCCGGATATATTGACAATCCAATTATCTGGAGTTATAAAGGGCTTGGATTGTCTAGATGAAAGAGCTTCATGTTTATGGTTAAGATATTGACTTAGTTTATTATAAGCACGTTGAGTAGAATGTTTAGCCACATTTAGAACTATGTGAGAAAGATGTGGATCCAAATATTTGTGGAAATATATGTGGAAATGTGATGACTGTGAATAGCAAGGTCACGTTTAACAGCTTTAAGTTGATTACGGATTAGAGATAAACTAGTGTTCCGGAATATTATGAGCTCCAAGAGATTTTATTGTTTCTTTAATCTTAGCGAAATTGGGAATAATCTTGTTGTCGCGGCACTTTTTTAAGAAATTGATCTTTGCTCGTAACCTACCTTGTATAACTGAAAGTTTTCCTAATTTACTTTCAGTTATACAAGGTAGGTTACGAGCAAAGATCAATTTCTTAAAAAAGTGTAACCTGTTGTAATCGGAGCATTAATACAATTAGATACTTCCTAGGAAAGCACATCATGATCACCTATTTCACATAATGCTTGAGAAAGTTGTCTCGTAGCACTTCAATAAAATCCACTTCTTTCTTATAATGAGATTTCTTCTACCGAATCAATGCTTGGAAAATTAAAGTCACCCACAATGATCGTTTGTTTGGTACCCATAAGGCTAAATTGGTCGGTGAAGTCGAATCAAGTAAGGGGCGGAGAAAAGAAATTAAAGAAGGTGCCGTTAGGAGTCAAGGTATAAAAGGGTTAGAAATCCCCCCCAACGAGGCTTTTTCCCGGATAGTTTCTTCACGATATCCTTCGTATAGGTTTCACGTGGTTTTCCTGAGTGGCGGGATTGGAGTTATCTTCGTCGTCACAACAAGGAAACAAAAGTGAGCGGGATTTCGATTCCGTATTTCCTATGGTAAGAAACGAGGAATGCCATTTAGCTAAGGAAAGCAGGTATTGTCTAAGTGTTTCATCGTCCAGTGAAAAGGAAATCTGTAAAGAAGTCGGTGTCCAAGTGGCGAGTTTCACAGCCATGGTATAGATGACTCTAAAGTGTTATTAATTCAACTATGAAGAGTTAAGATCGCGTAAGCACAGGTCAATGCCAAAGGAACTTAGGAGTAACAGGTTATAGGAGAGATCATACCAGGATAGTTCAATTGGAAAAAGGTAGAGGCCAATATAGAAAACTGAAGACAAAAAGGCACTGTAAAAATCTCATGTTAACTGAAAATCGTCTGTAATTGTTATCGTTATTCTATTACTGAACTGTTGAAGAGACTAAGAAAATTATACTAGGAATTTAGTACATGGCTGATTATATTGAAAGTATGCTTTCTAATATTAATATTATATAAATAATTCATGTGTCCTGAGAATTATACATGTGTATTGTAACGTATAGGAAAGTTATAAATGTCCAAGTTATGTGTTAGTACAGTGAAAGGATAATTTAATCTACGTAATTTTAGATAGTAAAATAGAGTGAGTTTATTATATATGTCCATGTGCTACAGCATATAGCGCATATTCAGACTAATATAGGATTAACTAATGTGTTAATTAGATAAGGGATTTTACTTATGGTTTTATGTGTTGAATTTGTTATGGCAGCATGATCGTAATACCCATATAGGATCATAGCCAAGTTACTTGTGATAAGCTAATGCTAATTTGTAAATGTTTTCTTACTATTGAATTGAATTATATTAGAAATTGAATTGTACCATACTAATGAGTTTAATAAACCTTTGTTCATTGATAAAAACAGTTGTCTGAAATTGCTGCCCAATGCACCACTTGAAAAACGTACGAACCTAATCACCCGGAAAATTAATGTGTTAAAAAACGAGATAAAGTGTCACGACTGCAATATTGTTTCACATTCAGACATATTTTAGTACTTTCTTCTTGTTTTTGTATTTAATATCTCAAACTAAATGTCCAAAAAGGTGCAGTATAATATAAATATTAGGGACACTAAGGGAAGAAATAGCTAAAATATTTGTATTTTGGGGTGATATCTCGTGCATAGAAAATAGTAGAACATAGATAAGCAGAATTTCACTAGATAGAAAAATAATCAATAAATGGGACACAACAGAACTCAATCCCTTTGTTTCTAATACTCCTGGCATTTGTCTGTATTCATAATAAATTACCACTTAGCTTATTCTTATAATTAGAAATGCAATCAACTTGGTCTTGTTCTAGATTTTTTTCTTTTTTTCATCCTAAGACATACTTAAAAGGACCGAACCCAAAATATATTTTTCTGCCTTTTGGCCATATACATGACCATGTTTGAAGATATTCATATTTTTATCATGTGTGCATAACATAACATAACAGAACTTTCGCAAACATTTCTCCCGTTCCTCACTTGATGATCTAGTTTCCCCGTTTCTCTGAATTATGTCTCATACCAAGAAGTAATTTCTCAAGGCTCCTGATGCTAAACGACTTCAAGTGCAGGCCATCCTTATGATACAAGTGAAATCATTTGCTATCATTGCCCACCTTCTTAACTCGGTACTATCATATCTAGGTAGCAAACCTACAGTTTTTACTCTCTCATATTTTTTCTTGCTTCTTCCAACAGATGTTTCATATATTCTCTCATACTATATTTGTCACTGCTTAAATTATTAATACTTACCAGAACCACCATCTCTTTACTTTTCTTTTATTGCTTTTCAATTCCATTTGTCATAATTTTAATTTTCCTCCCGGGAAACTAGAAGTAGTGACTCCATCGAAAAGCGCAAATTTTAAGATTGAGTCACCATACCATATCACCTCTCTTACTTAGATTTTAACTGACTTATCTTGTTATTATTAATATCACAATTACCAGCTTCAGTACTTTCTTGCCTGTTCTTGTTCTGATCCTTTTTCTTAAGGTGTCTAAGTTTAGTTAAACAAAGCGTTTGCAATTTTCCACCTTTTCCAAATCTCTGTACGTTTTTCTAATAATTTCTTAAATCGAGATATTCCTGGTTAGTAGCTGAAAGGGGATTAATCGTTAAATGCTGTTGACACACTCTCCCTCGATGAATCTTTGGACTCCCTGGAAGTGTCACATAATAATAATAATAATAATAATAATAATAATAATAATAATAATAATAATAATATCAACTTATCCTCAGATGAATTATCACCATCACTGTAGGAGTTCTTTTGTTCATCAGAACCAAAGTTCTTCTCAGTCGTAAGAACTTGAGCTTTAGCCACTTCCTTGTTACAACGAGTTTTTGGGTTTATTAAGAGTAGCAAAAAACTAATAATATTTCTATAATTATGTTATAAAATATTTTAGCATAATAATCACACTAATAACTACAAAACTATACTAAACTACACAATTAAATCCAAGCACATATATAGGGGCTTCTGTAGCTCAGTAGAAGTAGCGTTCGCACTCTACAACACTTGACTGCATGACAAATGACTGGGGTGTTCGAGTTAGTCTATCTCTGGCACGGCTAAGCGGGTATTTTCCACCTTTATTTTCGTACCGATAACTCAAGATAATCGGCATTCGAACATTAGAACCTTCAGACATTAAAATATTGTGTTAGACCACAAGATGGCGGCACGTGTTAAGCGTCTTCACTGCATACCAATTAATTAGTGATAGCATTGGTCCAGCTATCTCTGACTGGCTACCAGTGGAGATTGAGGTGTCCACGCAGTCTCCAAAAGTTAGATAGGTCGGAAACGGCGTCGTCTACTCCCTATGCAGGAACAGATTTTTTTTTTGAGATCCAGGAAAACACTTAATAAATCAGGATAATTACAGATCTTTCTACAGCACGTGTTTTCAATTGATAGCCTCGACACCAGCACTCAATTAAGTTTAATTAATTCTTTCTGTTAAGGTTACACTCTGATCAGCATTCGTATTTATGAATTTAGGGACACAAAACACACTGATTATTTATTGGAAAAGATTATTTTACTGATTTATAATAAAATAATAACTTGATGTTTCGACCCCTGTATAGAGGTCATCATCAGAAGGATACATGTGTATAAGAACCAAGCTACATGCTGTTGCACTCTATCCAGGTAAATTACATCTACATTGTTAACTGATCTTTTTTCTTAGCCTGCCCTCTAATGATAAAAAAACTACAATAAACTCTGCTAAAGTCCTCGGGTACTAGGATTCTTCTGGAATTATACAGTTCATACTGTTATATTATGATTATCTTCTGGATTTGTACAGTAAGGTTGCTATTGAATGTTCAGGAAAAAAAAAGCACTTCACCAAGTCTTCTTGTATTGAGATTTTTCTTTGTGATTGCTATGAAGGTTGCAGATGGGTCCTCCACATTCTTGGAATGGTTAGACCATCATTTTTATTCAAACTTGGATCATGTTTGAGCATTTCACATGCTTTCTTGAATTTCCGCTCGAACCAGGTTTTGGTGCGGTGTAGGGACTTGGTACCTTTCCAATCAATTCTGCGGTATGTTTGGAGTGCGTGTTCTGAAATTAATTAATTATTTTTTCGATTAATTATAAGTAAATTATCAAATTGCTGTTATATTAAACTTATATCATATTATATTAGTATGCTAATTATATATAATGATATATTAATCTGGCGTTGTGGATGAGATACCAAAAATACTGTATGGAGTAACACAGTCCAGAATGAAGCAAGTGACCTGTGGTTTGTTGCAAGACTCTGTGCTTAGTCCATTATTGTTTAATTTGTGCATAAAT
The DNA here is from genome assembly GCF_054136105.1 of Typopeltis vanoorti. Taxonomy (NCBI): domain Eukaryota; kingdom Metazoa; phylum Arthropoda; class Arachnida; order Uropygi; family Thelyphonidae; genus Typopeltis; species Typopeltis vanoorti. The sequence goes on from NC_143552.1 coordinate 11,818,118, forward strand.
GATATAGGAAATGACTTGAAGGGAAATATTGTTTGCAGATGATGCAGCGTTGCATAGCGTAATAATTAATGAAGCTGATGTAGAGAGCTTATAGGATGATTTTAAAAAGCTGCCAATACGGGCAAAAATAATCAATGTCAGTTCAATTCGGAAAATTGTATAGTTATGCATTTTGGAATTAACAGATTACAAACTGGTACCACATCACTGTACTCTGGGCAATTGATGAGGCTAGGGACTTGTGAGTGTTGGTGGATAGCAAATTGAAGTTCAGAGGGCATATTGCTAAGGTGACCAAAATTGTTCATAATATCACTTGGTTATTGAAGAACACACTAACATGCAGAGATAAAGAAGTTATTATTCCTCTTTATAAGGTGTCGATACATCCACATTTCGATTACTGTGCTCATGTTTTGTTGTCTGAGTTTTTTTAGAGATGAAGAAGTGATAGAAAGGAATAAGATGCGAGTGACAAAGTTGTTGGTGGTGGTATACGGAATGCTCCACAAAGATTGGTTGAGAGTTTGATGGTTACAGAAGTTGGTTGATCGGCGGAGAAGAGGGGATATGATAGAAATATTTAAGTTATTAAAATGTTTTTATAAGTTTGATGCAGAGGAAATATTTCAACAGTGGGATAGTGGAGGAAGAACAAGAGGTCATCCCTGGAAATTAAGTAAGAGTGTGGTTAACAAGGGCGTGAGGACAAGATTTTCACATGGAGAGTGGTTAATGAATGGAACGCATTGCATGACTCAGTTGTGAGTATGTAAATGAGTTCAAGAAGAGTATGATAGATATTGTGAGGATAGTTTAAGTCTCCCGCAATGAGTCTTCGAATCCCATGGAGATGCCTGTATAATAATAATAATAATAATAATAATAATATAATCATAAATGCGATTGTTGAGCCGTCAGGCTCAATATTATTATTATTTAGTGATGGCCTTGGGCCAGCTATCTTTGATTGGATACCAGTGGAGATTGAACTGTCCAATCAGTCTCCAAATGTTAGAGGCTAAAACGGCCTCGCCTACTCCCAATACGGGAATAAGAAGGCTTCAGCTGATTTTTTTATTATTTTTTTATTTTTATAATCATAAATTGCGCATCGAAGTAACTTGTAGCCATAAGCCGGTGAAATAAGCAGTTGAAACAAAATCCGATGAATTTCTTCTCAGAGGAGAAATTCATCGGATTATTGAAATTTAAATTTTGTCATTGAATACTTATGATTGAATCAGAAAAGAAAATTATCTCAAGCCGTTTTGTGGTATTTTATCTTAGAATGTCATTTAAGTGGGAATTTGTGCTACTGTTTTAATAGCATGCTCGCTATCAGTTGTATTATATTGTGGTGATTTCCAGGCTATAATGCACGAAATCACGTGATGTGGCGTTGTCGCCATGATCTTGTGTCGTAAGCAGGAAGTTTGTTGGAATAGGTTTACGGATTCTGGCATCTGATATTAGAAAAATTCATGTTCCCTGTATGTTGTGGTATTAATACACCTTAATCTTAGTGATCACCAGCAAAATTCCGTCCGCTTGCAATGTGGAAAATAAGAGAAATTACAGATAAAGTGTGAGTAAAGTTTTATACTGGCTTGAAATACTCGTAAGGCCCTTGATACTGACCTAATTTCGAACGTGCACACTGTTTACTAATGAATTTTAAAACTTTGGAATGTAAAAAAAAAAAAAAAAAAAAAAAAAATTGAAATTAATTGATGGCTGCCCCCCCCTTTCCTGTGAAATAAGAATAATTCAGATGTCTAGAAAGTTAGCTTTATGGTTACACTGTTTTTTACAGACCACATGAAAATCGCACAAGTTTGATATTTACAAAAATCTGAATAAGTCGGCGAAAACGTATGGAAGTAATTTTTAATGTTGAAATGATGTCGTTAACTCGTACATTTAAGATCATGATTGAATAATTTTAATTGACAAAAGCCAACAGCCGTTCCATTGCAATTATGGTTCATAGAATCGATTATATGAATTCTTTCAATTCTGATGGAACGTTGTTTTTAATTTTTTTCATTTAAATGGATGTATGAGCGGAATAAAGTAAATTATTCACGTTTCTTCGAATATCACAACCGAAATGTCAAATTCTCACCGCACCGTAAAATGTCACAATACCACATCTCCTAATTTATATAATAAATAATTCACGATTGAATACTTTAAACATGTTATAGTTACATGTTTAAAATTCCTGGCATCCGTAATGCAATTCTAAGAACGACGAGACATTGTACCCTTCGATTGGAAAATTTTTTTTTTTTTCATTTGAAGACACCGGTCTCATACGGAGGTAGCATGCTTTTTCTTTCTGAAACTCAAGTTTTTTCAAAATGGCATATCACCCAGAGAATTCATAGACAAAAAAAAATAAAAGGTTGGAGATAACTTTGCATGAGAGTAGATTGAGGAATTAGTAGTGTTGACATTGCCTTGTGTGGGGCAGTGCCCTTATGTCTTGAACCCTTTTGATTTGTCACATAATAATAATGTCATAATCAATGAATGGTCCTTGAGCTACAATATAATATTCCTAATGAGAGTCAACCAGAGATTTAAGATTTACAGATGTAACAAAAATTAGTCGAGCAGTATACAATTTCTTCTGGTATGGCCCATTTTCACCAACTGCACATTTGTCAAAATCAATTAGCTGTAAATGATATACCTTTATACCAACGTGTTGGGGGCAGGGGAATCCATTTTCTGAGGCAACAAGGAATGGAGTGAATAATATTCCAACATCCTATGTTTGATTTATTGCCTTTTCATCAAGCACCACATACGTGATAATGGTCGAAAAGGCCTTATAAAAATTTTCATCGTACATGGGACAAAGTTAGTACTGTCATATGTGAAATGTACTGTTATTCGACTGGACAGGTATTTAATTCCCCACCTATATATTAAAGTCAGTCTTGGAGAATAAGATAATATTTATATATAAATTTATTTTAGTTGCTAAGCATAGAATGATCATCATTCTGGGGAACATCACTTTGCTTTGAAAGTTTATTTTTCACTTGGTTAGAATATAATAAATTTAGTTTAATCCTTTATCCAAGTGTGAGCAAACAAAGTTTGCACCTGAAAGTATCTTCAGGACTGAGGTAAGGTGATACAACACCAGGGCGATTCCTTGCAAAGGTGGAGCAAAATACCAACACTCCTATCTCAGTATCTCCCTCAATATAAAGGATTAAACTAAATTTATTATATTCTAACCAAGTGAAAAATAAACTTTCAACATCTTTCTCTAAATCCAGAGTAATTTATTAAAAAGGTGGCACACCATTTGGCAACTCCTGTAGGTAGAAATGACCTTGCTAATGCTTCTGGCTGGTATCTCCACTTGGGCCTGGCTCCCACTGAAGAGACCTCAATAAAGGTCGAAACTAGTCTGGGTAGTGGCCCTTCCCTTAATGCATAACATTAGACATATCTGCAAGGAGATGTGTTTTGCATTATGGGAGATACTGAGATAGGAGTGTTGGTAGCTTGCTCCACCTTTGCAAGGAGTTGCCCTGGTGTTGTACCACCCTACCCCAGTCCTGAAGATACTTTCAGGTGCAAACTTTGTTTGCTCACACTTGGATAAAGGATTAAACTAAATTTATCACTTTGCCTATTGAAGTCTGAATAAGTTGATGCTAATTTGGTATCTAGAGTAGGGATTCTGGCTTGTAGCCAGATGGCTTATGTGAGTGGTTCCATAATTCACAGACTATGGAACCAATTCCAACAGTCACAAATAGCATCCTGGAGATACAGTGAAGGAAGGCCATGAGATATAATCATGGTAGGTAATATCTCAGATTATCTGCTTGCCAAAACAGGACTGCTACCTCGAATCATCTGAGATAACCTCATGTCGGCTATAGGAACATTGGCATCTGCTTCCACTGTATGCAGAAGACTTAATGAAGGTGGTCTGTGTATTAGGTGACTGGTAGTCTGCTCTCCTCTCCTCTCTCCATATCACAGGAGTGAACATTTAAAATGGGCCAAGCTCCATATCAACTGGACCACGACTTATGTGGTCAGTTTGCTCTACAAACTGATGTCAGGTGTTCTCTGATCTGTAGAGAACCAATGACACGTTATCACTGGTTCTTTGATAAAGATAGATTCTTATGGTGAAGGTATTGTGATGTTTTGGGGGGGGGGCATCTCATCCTGACTTGTATATGTTTTCTAGTGGAACCATGAATGCTGCAGCTTTATACAGATGAGGTCCTCATTTCCTATTTTCATCTGTATGCCAATGTGATAGGGGAGACATTTATCCTACAAGATGATAATTCTCGTTTTCATCAAGCAAATCTCATGAACATCTTCAAGAAGAGACTATTGCATGCATAGAATAATATTATAATAATTTATAGAACAGTACGTATATTGAAGAATTATTCTGCTTTTATACGTTTTCAAATTGATCACTGTCTAACATTAAAGGAAAGGATAACTATATTCCTGATGAAATATGCTATAGAGCATAAGAAACTAGTGGCATAAACAGGCTTTTTTAATTATGGTTATACGACATTTATTTAGCCTGAACAAAACCATAGAAGCTTGTCTTTGGTGTATACTCGGAGTCCTTGTTTCATATTTTACACAGATTTGAAAACAGATGTAGAGATATTCAGTGGACTTTCCTTCAGCCGTGATTAATACATACCTAAGTTACTTAAAATGAAAACTGTTTTTGGGGGTTAAAAAGAGGAAAAATTTAACATAAAAGGAAAGTTTGCTAGCTTTACTGACAGAAAGAATTACTGATACAATATTTGTTATCCAGAATATCGCCAGCCTGACTGGCCGAGTGGTTAGTGTGCCCACTCTCCAGTCAAGAGGCTGCAGGTTCGAATCCCGCTGTGGGCATGGATGTTTGTGATTGTCTGTGGAAATACTAGTGGTGGTGGTTGGCGGTAGATGGTGTTGGTGTAGTTGCGGTCAGTTGGTGGATTGCGAGTGGTGGAAGCAGAGTTGTAGAGTAGATGCCCACCTTCGATGAGTCTTTGGACTCCCTGGCGGTGACTAATAATAAATAAATAAATAAATATGCATATTCTTATCATTCAGAATTGGCTACTGAGCTATCATCGAATATTTCAGACTCAGCAGACTGTGAGTTGGAACTTATAAAACTTGAAAGATTAATGGATGAAAAGGAAACTACCAAATAAGCCTCCCTCTAACGGCTTTGATTTTGCTATAACTCCTAATAGCATTATTCAAGGTAGATATAGTGGTGAGTATCAGTGCACAGGATTCCCAGAAACACAGCTTACATAATGTATATAAGAATGCAATGATTTTTAATTCCAAGCTGTCACCAAAAAATATTACCAAAACAGAAGCTTCACCATTCACATTAATGACCATATTTTGATATTGAAGGCTGACAAAGACAGTTCTGCTAATTTTATTTATGTTCTTTTTATTCTAATGATTTAATGCAAGGAAGGTAAGATGGTGCCATTGCATAAGGGCGGTAACAGACTGGAAGTGTCTAATTATAGGCCAGTTTGTGTGTCATCAGTAGTTAGTAAGATCGTGAAGAAAGTAATGAGGGACCATATACAGCATTGGGCAGATGAGGGTAATGTTATCAGTGAGAGTCAACATGGATTTGTGAAGAGGTGCTCTTGTTTTAGCAATATGATAGCCTTTTATAATAAAGTTACAAGAACATTAGATGAGGGAAAGGCATATACTGCAATTTTCCTAGACTTAGCGAAGGCATTTGACAGGGTGGCACATGTCATAGTGCAGATGTGGTAGCCCTGCACGAGGATTTGAATAAGCTAGAGATAGATGGGCAAATGAATGGGGGTGTCAGTTTAATGCAGCAAAATGTAAGGTCTTGTGGTTTGGGACACATCGATGGGAGGAAGCATGCTTGATTGGAGGAGCTGTACTGGAGGAAGTAGGAGAAACGAGATCTGGGTTTGATGATTGATAGAAACCTGAAATTTAAGGGACATATTGCAAAGGTAGTGAAGGTAATGCAGAGGATTGCTGTAATAATGAGAAGGACACTGACCTGCAAAGATAAAATGGTTATCATTCCATTGTATAAGACTGATCAGACCACACTTAGACTATTGTTCTGAAATATGGTCCCCAGGATTTGAAGGGGATAAATTAACTGTGGAAAGGGTACAAAGGTGGATAACAAAGATGGTGTCAGGACTGTACAATGTTAATAATGAGGATCGGCTGAGGGAGTGTGGACTGCAGAGTTTGGTGGATAGAAGGAGGGGTGATATGATTGAGACTTTTAAACTGTTGAGAGGTTATTACAAGGTTGACACTAGGTAGTTCTTTCGCTTGGTTGAACATCGGGAAGGAGTCATGACAAGGGCCATCCCTGGAAGTTATGAAAGGAAACTGTGAGAAAGAGGGTGAGGAGTGGTTTCTTTGCATGGAGGGTGGTTGAACCATGGAATGCATTGCCTGATGGAGTGATGAGAGCGAGAATGGTCAATGCATTTAAGGAGTGGTATGATAGATTTTGTGTTTCCTAGGAGGGACCTCCCTCGATGATTCTTGATAGACTTGTGTTTCTTAGAAAGGACCTCCCACGATGAGTCTTTTGACTCCATGGAGGCCTGAATAATAATAATAATTTTAGAAGTGATCTCTTAAGGATCAAAGCTAGGTAGATAACTGGAAGGATACCTTTACATAGTCTTCTAATTAATGTGGAGAACTGACCTGGGCATCTGACATAATGTCCAATGCACAGTGCCTGTGTATGTTCCAGTAGTAGATATCTGCTTGGATACTGGAACTAGGATGGGCTGGCATTTGTATATGATGATTATCAGTGAGTAATCATTATGGATGATTTAAATTATCCAGACATCAAGTGTAAGCAAACAAAGTTTGCACCTGAAGTATCTTCAGGACAGGCAACTCATGGTAAAGGTGGACCAAGCTCTCATCACTTCTTGTCTTAGTATTTCCCATAATGCAAAGCACATCTCCTTGCAGAGCTGTCCTGAAGATACTTTAGGTGCAAACTTTGTTTGCTTACACTTGGATAAAGGATTAAACTAAATTTGTTATAGTCTAACCAAGTATAGAAAAAACTTTCAACATCTTTCTCTAAATCCAGAGTAATTTAATAATACAGTGAGACACCTTTTTGGCAACTCGTATAGGTAAATATGACTTCTCCATTGCTTCCACCTTAGTATCACCACCTCTAGGTCTGGCTCCCACTGATGAGACCTCAACAAAGGGCGAAACCAGTTGGAAGCTTGGGTGATGAATGGCAACGCTGTAGCCTATGAAGTTAACTGAGGCACGGCTGTTGCTGTTACCCCGCAGATGAGATATGAGCAAATGAGCGGCTCTGCTCGGTGATGGGGTGAGCCTGCCATGGTGTAGAGCCAACCGGATCTGAGAGTTCTTCTCAGTGGCAGGGTGAGCCTGTTACTGAGGGGAACAGTGTTGAGTTTTTGGAGTTTGACCTGTACTTGAACATTCAATAAAAGTCAAAACTGGTCTGGGTAGTGACCCTCCCCTTAATGCATAGCATTATACTTGTCTGCAAGGAGATGTGCTTTGCATTATGGGAGATACTAAGACAAGAAGTGATGAGAGCTTGGTCCACCTTTACCACGAGTTGCCTCAGTCCTGAAGATACTTCAGGTGCAAACTTTGTTTGCTTACACTTGGATAAAGGATTAAACTAAATTTATTATAGTCTAACCAAGTGGAAAAGAACTTTCTCTAAATTCAGAGTAATTTAATAATAAGGTAAGACACCTTTTGGCAACTCGTATAGGTAAATATGACTTCTTCATTGCTTCCACCTTAGTATCACCACCTCTGGGTCTGGCTCCCACTGACGAGACCTCAATAAAGGTCGAAACCGGTTGGAAGTTTGGGTGATAAATGGCAATGCTGTAGACCATGAAGTTAACAGAGGCACGGCTGTTGCTGTTACCCCTCAGATGACATATGAGCAAATGAGTTGCTCTGCTTGGTGGTGGGATGAACCTGCCACAGGGTAGAGCCAATGCTGAGAGTGATCCTGTTACTGAAGGATACAACACTGAGGTTTTGGAGTTTGACCTGTGCTTGAACATTCAATAAAGGTCGAAACTGGTCTGGGAAGTGACCCTCCCCTTAATGCATAGCATTATACATGTCTACAAGGAGATGTGCTTTGCATTATGGGAAACAAAGTTTGCGCCTGAAGTATCTTCAGGACTGAGGCAACTCGTGGTAAAGGTGGACCAAGTTCTCATCACTTCTTGTCACGAGTTGCCTCAGTTTAGAAGATACTTCAGGTGCAGACTTTGTTTGCTTACACTTGGATAAAGGATTAAACCAAATTTATTATAATCTAACCAAGTGGAAAAAAACTTTCAACAAAATTATCCAAACATTGGATAATTTTGTTGATAAAAAAACTTCCATCAACATATGACTGGTTGGCTGAGTGGTTAGCATATCTGCTCTCCAGCCAAAAGGCTGCAGGTTCGAATCCTGCTGTGAGCATTGATGTTTGTGATGTCTGTGAAAATACTAGTAGTGGTGAGGGACAGTAGATGGTGTGGGTATAGATGATGATGATGGTAGTTGTGGTTTGTTGTAGTTGGTGGATTGAGGATTGAGATAGAGAGCTGTAGAATATATACCCTCCCTCCCTCGATGTGTCTCTGGACTCCCTGGAGGTGTCACATAACAATAAAAAATATACAGGTAGCAAAAAAGGTGTTGCAAATTATTGTTTTTATAATACTCTGGATTAGAGGTAGATGTTGAAAGTTTTTCAACTTGGTTATACTATAAATTAAAGATGCCAAAAATTATATTCTTGGTTTAATCCTTTATCCAAGTGTAAGCAAACAAAGTTTGCTCGTGAAGTAACTTCATGATGACTGGGCAACTCGTATATACAGGCTAATGACTTCACATCACTTGCCTCGATATATATAGAGATCTCAATATAGGTCGAGGGTCATTACCCAGACCGAAACTGGTCTTGGTAGTGACTCTTCCGATATTGCATAGCGTTATACATGTCCGTATAGATATGTTTTGCATTATAGGATACTAAAGCAAGTGATGTGAAGTCATAGAGCCTAAAGTCCTATCAGGGGAGCCACCATGTATGGGTGCTGTTGATTAGCCTTAGCTGTTTGGTGAGAGGCTTAAGAATTAGTTTTCCAAATCTTGGGAAATGTATGATTAAATGCACATTGTAGATTATAACCTTTTTCAGTTTGAGTACTATAAGCAAAAACAAGCTTTTAATGTTTCAGCTCTAAAATCTTTTATAGTAGAAATTTAAGAAAACAAGATTTCCATTTCTTGATGTGCTAGTTTCAGTTATGAGCAGATTATATCAACATTTCAGTGCTCAGGGGGAAAAAAAAAATTCTAAGTGGTTAATATCTGCATTTCTCTGCTTACCAAATTGTTGTGTAATAAAAACCTTTAAAGACAGCAGTTTCCACATATGGTGATAGCAGAAAGTAACAAGGAATGGATTACCTAAGAGACATTTCATTATTTAAAAAAAAAAGGCTACATTCGAAAAAAATTAATAACATTCTAAAACTGTCAGACAACTTTGCAAATATGCGAAAAGACATAAATAACAAAGGTACAGTCATTTTAAAAAGGCTACCTCAAAGTGCTAAGATCACCCAAGCAATCTCATCTACTTTGCAAGTGACATGTTAGCCAGTTAGGTTGGCTGAGTGAATAGCATCTTTACTGTCCAACTAGTAGGTTGTGGTTTTGAATCCCACTGCAGGCATGGATTTTGTGAACGTCCTTTAGTATATATATCAAAAGGCTTGGGGTGCTTAAGGGTCAAAGCTATATAACTGAGAGGAGTTCTCCACATAGCCTTCAAAGGAATGTGGAGAACTGACCAGGGCTTCTGACCTAATGTCCAATCCTCACCTTCTCGTGGTGCGCCTTTTTAGGTATCTGCCTGGATACTGAACGGACAAGGATGGGCTGGCAATTTGGGATTTAGCCAACCAAATTGTATTCTTATTGGCTTAAACCAAAATTTCAAATGATGGTACAACATGACAGAATTTTTATTATTATTACGGGTATCTCCATGGAGTCGGTAGACTCATCGTGGGAGACCCAAACTAGCAAAACAATATCTGTCATATCTCTTCTTGAATTCATTTACAGACGAAGAGCTCACAACTAAGTCAGGCAATGAATTCCACTCATTCACCACCCTCCAGGCAAAAAACCTTGTTCTGACACCTTTGTTAACCACACTCTTCTTTAATTTCCAGGGATGACCTCTTGTTCTTCCATCACTATCACACAGCTGAAACATTTCCCCTGCATCAATCCTATAAAAACCTTTCAGTAATTTAAATATTTCTATCATATCCCCTCTTCTCCGCCTATCAACCAACCTCTGCAATCCATAAGCTCTCAATCTATCAATGTAGGGAGCATATTTTACATCACTCACAACTTTGTCACGCTTCTCTGAACCCTCTCCACAGCCTCCTCATCTCCAAGGAATCCAGGTGACCAGACCTGAACACAGTAATCCAAATGTGGAAGTATCAACGCTTTATGAAGGGGAATAATAACCTCTTTATCTCTGAATGATAGTGTGTTCCTCAATAACCAAGTAATCCTATGTGCAATCTGTCCCCTGAACTTCATTTCCCTATCCACCAACACCACTCAGGGGGCCAACACCCCATGTTGGCCCCCTAAGTCTCTAGTCTCATCAATCTCTGGAGTACCGTTCCATCAGTGTAGTACACAGCTGGTAATCTTTTAATCCCAAAATGCATAACTGTATAAATGTGTAAATGCAAAATGCATTTACACTTTTCCACATTGAGCTGACATCCATAACCTTTTGCCCATTTTGCCAGCTTATTTAAATCATCCTACAAACTCAACATCAGCTTGATTTTTTATTGCGCTACCAACTTTGCATCATCAGAAAACAACTGAATATCTCCCTTTAAGCCATTTCCTATATCATTTATGTACAAATTAAACAATGGCCCAAGCACAGAGCCCTGAGGCATACCACTGGTCACCTGCCTCATCCTGGACTCTGCTCCTCCATACACCACCTTCTGGTATCTCTCCCTCAGCCATTCTGCTATCCATATCACCAATTTAGTATCCATTCCCATCTGCTCCAATTTGCGTAACAGTGTTCCGTGGAGTATTCTGTCAAATGCCTTAGCAAAATCCAGAAGTACCACTGTGTAGCCAGTTCCTTTGTCCAACTCGGATGGCATTCTATTATGAAAAGTTAATAGATTGCTAAGTCAGGATCTACCTTTAACAAAACCATGTTGGCCTCTATAGAGTATCATATCCTGATCCACCCATTCTTGAATTTTGTCTTTAACCAACTTTTCCAAACTTTTACCACTACTCCTGAAATGGTGATTGGTCTGTGATTAACTACCGCAGTTTTAGAGCCACCCTTATGCAAAGGAATCACTTTGCCTAACTTCCACTCCCTAGGGACCATACCAGAGTTGAAACTTAAATTAAATATCCAAGTAAGAAGGGTTGACAATTCATTTGCACATTCACACAACACCCGAACTGATATTCCATCTAAGCCTACAGCAGTGTTTGCATTTAAATTTTGCAATATATTAAATACCTGTTATTCTTTAGTTTCACTTCTCACATTAGTTATTGCTACAGGTATATCCTCACTTGGGTGATAGACTTTTGAAAAGTGATCACTCAGTAACTCGACTATTACATCTGATTTTGTCACCTCAATACCATCAGCACCCACTAAAGTTATTCTTCCTTTTACTTGCTACATAGCAGAAGAACTCTTTGGGCTTACCCTTGATCTCTTTGGCTAAGGTCTTCTCATAATCTGATTTAACTTTTCTTGCTATGCTGGTAACCTTCCTAGCTTGAGCCTTGTACTGCTCATGGGTGTACTGATCGCCTTTCTCCTTGTAAATTCTCCATAACATTTTTTTTTTTTTTTTGCAGATCAAGCTTGATACTACTGCTCATCCATCTAACGCCTGCCTTGTTTGACTTCCTGACCATGGGAACACAATCTGATATTGCTTTCCTCAGATACCCGCTGATTTTATCTCATGCACTGCTAACATCTTTCCCCTGCAATATGTTCTGCCATGGGATGGCTGCAAGCTCACTCCGAAGCTTGTTATAATTGCCTAACCTGTAGTTCCGTATATATCCCTTCTGAACAGAAAAATCCACAGATTTTGCAACCTCCCAAGTCAATACTACATGATCGCTTTTACCAATTGGAGGTAATGAGGACACCTTACTTATGCATATAACCTCTGAACCAGTAACCAGGTCCAACACTCTCACACCACATGTCCCTTCAGTTATGTGCTGTTTCAAGTAATTATCTCTTAGAAGATGTATGAACTCCATTTCCTTTTTGCTACGTGATATTTCCTCCTTCCAATTGATATCACCGTAATTAAAATCCCCCATAATAATCACTAAACCTGCACTCATTGCACTAATTTGCTGATGCATGAATTCAATATCTCCCCCTGTACTACCTGGCCTATAGCAGCATCCAACTGTATATTTGGTTGCAATGGTCACTATTTCGCACAGACTGCCTCAAATGAACTCTCATTCACATGTCTATCAGCTTGATATACTACTTTCTTTGGCTGCAACACATCAACAGTACTCCTCCCTCTGTGCTATATTCTCTATCCTCCTCCCTGAAAATACTGTACTCATCGCATTCAATTCTAGTGACCACATCTTCTGCTGACAGCTAAGTTTCACTAACTTTTGGTGAGATTGCACTGACTAATGCCAAAAATTCTCTCTTATTTCGAATGATTCTTGCATTAGTATACAAAAATTGCAAATTCCCTCTAGATCTTCTACCGGCTTTAGAACTGATATGTAAGTCACTAATTTCAGTAGTCCCATGCCAATTTTTATCCCCTCTTCTGCAATTTATTCTGCTTATAAAGATCAATAAATATACAATCAGTGCTAAAGGTTCTCTCTCTTACACTCAACCTTTTCAATATTAGTTTCCCTGCCCAATTACTTCAATTTGTTCAGAAAACAGTAACTTCTTCAATCGCTTATGTCTTTCCATGTTCAGATGCAGTCCATCTCTAGCATGCAACTGTCTTTTTTCTTCAAACACACTCCAAACATCAACAAATTCCAGACCTCTTTTTTTGCACATTCTTGCAATCATACCATTCATTATTATCGCTCGTCTACTTAACTCGTAATTGTCAAAATGAGGCAGCACACACACTATCCTCCCATTGACACTTTTCCTCTTCACAATATCCAACAATGTTCTTAAATCTTTTCCTACTCGATTTATACCACCACTCAGGTCATTTGTACCCACCATAACTATCATCTTGTCTGCTTCATGCCCTCTCTTTATTGCTAAAGTCCCTCTTTCTATTGTCCCACCAGCCAAGCACTCCTCATGCATACCACTCTCCATACCCTTAATCATAGAATCACCATATATCTTACTACTCTTAACTTCATTCAAGTCCACACAAGCATCACTCATGCACTCATTTTCTACGCTGTTCAGCATAACTCTCCCAGTTTCATTACTCAACGCTCTATTACTTACCCCCCCCCCCACTCTCAAGTCATCTCGTTTTTCTTCTAGGCCACTTGTGGTTTTATTTTGCTGACTCCCAATCACTCCCATACTATTTATTACTGCATCATTCACCAGGCTCACCCATACGTAATCCTGTTTTAGTTACTTCAGATAAAGTAATCTCTATAGTGCTAATTTCTCTATTTAACACATTAAACTCAGTTTTAACTTCCAGTGTCTCCTTACTGAGCACTTCCAATCTCGCATACGTTGACATTTTCATTCTTCTCATTTAGCCAGACCGACCACAGATCCTTCACATTCTTCGGTGCATACATGTAGCAGTTTCCGCAACGTATCCATTGCAAAAAATCTTAACGCTGAGCAAGCCTTTCGTGTAGAAGTAGAAGTCCTGCGCGCCGCTGATGTACGTTTCTTGTTGGACGCCATCTTTACACGTTAAAGTAGTGAAACAAACGGCAGTGAAAACACAATATATACAACACAGTTCCAAACAATAACTCCACTGAAGGACACTTGTATCTAACCGATGCACAACTGCAGCACAATTCAAGACAAAAAGCCACACTATATTTAAATTTAAAAACACGTTTTCTAGACTAACTAAACACGATCGCCACGCCAGCTGGGGCGTCGCCCAGTTAAACAAGACCCCCATTGTTTTCGCTAGGGAACCAGGGCACACATCGAAAAGTCAGCTACTGGAACAAATCCTAAAACTTATCCCAACTCAACATCACCAGAGTTCAAGATTGGTACTATCAACATAAGAAGCCTGAATGGCAAAGAAATGGAGCTAGCTGAGGAATTGAATAAGTATCAGATCGAAATAATACGAGTGGGGTGACTGAAACAAAAAAGGCAAAAACTGGTGAGATCTTTCTGAGCAATAAATACAAAATGTTATATTCAGGCAATGACACTCAAGGAAAAGGAGTAGTCATAGTATTCAACACAAAATACGAGGCTAATTTTCTTGAATGGCAGGCAGTCTCAAGTAGAGTGATGTGGGCAAATATGAGAATGGGGAACTGGACAATGGGATTATTTGTGCTTGTGGTCCCACAGAAGGTTCTACTAAGGTAAAAGTGGAGGAATTTTTTGAGGCTTTATAGAAAGCAACTGACACAATGAAAAAGGAAAAGTTGGTCCTTGTTAGGAATCTAAATACCAGAGTAGGAAATGATTGTCAGACATACAAAAATGTTTTGGGAAAATTTGGAGAAAAGAGCAAAGCTAATAATGGCAAATACCTGTTATATTTCTGCTCAGGTCATGGACTGGTTATTGCTAACACAATGTTCCATCATAAAAATGTACACAAATTCACATGGAGAGAAGAGGCAAGGTTTTGAAATTGGAAGTGATCACCATTTAGTCTTGAGCAGGATAAAATTGAATTTCATATTGAAAAGAAGAACATGTAAAAATGTTTTAAAGAGAATAAAAGTTGAGCAACTCTCAGATGTGAACTGTAGACTAAAATACAGAAATATTATTCAAGAAAAAATGAAAGAGTTTGAGAACAGGAACTAAACTTTGGAAATTCAATGGCAAGCGCCATGAAGAAAACTGATTGATTCAGCCAGAGAGGCATGTGGTGAGGTTCCAGGCATGCAGTCAGGAATACATATTCATACTTGAAGTAAAAAAAGCCATCAAATGCCTGAAATGTGGAAAGGCAGCAGGAGTAGATGATATTCGACCAGAAATGCTAAAGTATGGAGGTATAAAAGTCTTACAGTGGCTGCACTGTACAGTTCAGAAAGCCTGGACAGAGGGACAAATTCTTGATGATTGGAGTAAAACTCTCTCAGTTCCCATATATAAAAAGGGAAATAAAACTGGATGTGAGAATTAGAGGTATTTCTCTGCTGGGTGTTCCTGGTAAGATTTATGCAAGTATACTTGAGAAACGGTTGAGAAGGATTGTGGAAGAGAAGCTTGGTGAAGAACAAGCTGGATTCAGGCCAAATATATGCTGTCAGAATCAGATTTTCACTTTACGACAGATAGTTGAGAAATCATGGGAACATAACAAAGATCTGTATTTAAGTTTTGTAGCTCTGGAAAAGGCATATGACAATGTGCCAAGAGAGAAACTATTCCAAATGCTACAGTTATATGGTGTTAATGGAGCATTATATCAAGCAATACTTAGTCTTTATTTGAGTCGTAAGTCAGCAGTTAGAATTGAAGGAAGTACAGGAAGGTGGGTTTAATGTTAAATCTGGTGTCAGACAACGATGTACATTATTATCTTCTCTGTTATTCATTATCTCTATGGATCACATTATGAAGGAAAGTGGTATTAAACCTGATATCAAAATTGGAGATGTTAATCTCAGCTCTTTGCTTTATGCAGATGATATTATACTTCTAAATAAATCTGCTACAAGTCTGCAAGAAAAACTGCCCTGGTTGGCCGAGTGGTTAGCGTATCTGCTCTCCAGCCAAGCGGGTTCGAATCCCGCTGTGGGCACGGATGTTTGTGATTGTCCATGAAAGCACTAATGGTGATAGATGGCGTTGGTGTTAGATGATGAAGGTTGGTGCCCTCCCTCGATAAGTCTTTGGACTCCCTGGAGGTGTGATATAATAATGATAAGATTCCATGACTAAATTGATTTACTGTTGTAATAGATATGGATTGAACGTCAGCATTAAAACAACAAAGACAATGAATATAGGCAGAAACATTGAAAATATCAACTACATTGCGAATGGAGAACTTATTATTATTATTGTTATTATTGTTCCGGGAAACTCCAAGGAGTCGACAGACTCATCGAGGGAGGCCCTAACATCATGTCTGGAACAACTATTCAACATTCACACAGTATCTATCATATCTTGCCTTGAACTCATTCACGGTCGTAGCACCCACAACAGACTCTGGAAGCTTATTCCACTCATTCACCACTCTCCAAGTAAAAAACCTAGCTCTAACACCCTTGTTAACCACGCTCTTGCCCAGCTTCCATGCATGGCACCTAGTCCTCCCACCACCAGTCATATTTTCAAAAATATCTTCTGGATCAATCTTATAAAAACCCTTCAGTAATTTGAATGTCTCAATCATATCACCCCTCCTTCGCCTATCGTCCAATTTCTGCAACCCACAAATCCTCAACCTATTCTCATAAGGTTCATTCCACAGACCTGCTATCATCTTGGTCACTCGTCTCTGGACCCTCTCCACTTCTTCCCCATCACGAAGAAACCCTGGTGCCCATAACTGGGCACAGAAGTCCAGATGGGGTCTTATCAAGGCTCGATACAGAGGAACAACAACTTGCTTCTCTCTGCATGCTAAAGTATTTTTCATAAGCCAAGTGATTTGGTCAGCTGTTTTAGTTACTTTTGTAATGTGCCCCCTAAACTTCAACTCCCTATCCACCAGCACTCCCAAATCCCTGGCCTCATCAATCTCCTGGAGTACAGTTCCACCTATGTGATATACTGCTGCTATTCTTTTCACCACAAAGTGCATAACCTTACACTTTGCCACATTAAATTAACATCGATTCTCCTTAGCCCAGTCCTCCAAACTATCCAAATCATTTAGCAAAATTTTGACATCCTGTTCACTCACTATTGCTCTACCCAACTTTGCATCATCAGCAAACAAGTGAACACTTCCTCTTAAATCCTTTCCAATATCATTGATGAACAAATTGAAAAGCAGTGGTCCAAGAACAGAGCCCTGCGGCACTCCACTAGTCACAAGACGTCTTTTTGACTCCACTCCTGAATAAACCACTCTCTGGTATCTTATAGAACAAGTAAAACATTTCATCTACTTAGGCACGATTTGTAGTGAAGATGGTAAGTGGAAATATGGAAATAAACAACAGAATCAACAAAGCTGGTGTGGTAGGAAGTCAACTGAATAAATTTATACAAAATAAGAGAGAAATTAGCCAAAACACTAAATTAGTTGTATACAAGACAGTGTTTAAACCAATTTTAACTTATGTATCTGAGAGCTGGGTTAGAAGTAAAACACTTGACCAACGACTAGAGACTGCAGATATGTGAGTCCTGAGAAAGATTACGGGTATGAACAGATGGTAACAATGGCAATATCATATTAAAAACGAGGATAATAGGAAAGAACTTGATATTGTCAGCATCCAGGAATGTATTAGCAGAGCTAATCTCAGGTGTTATTGTCACCTAAGCAGAATGGGAAAGGAAAGATTAGCAAAACAAGTGTTCTCTGCTAGGTTGGCAGGAAAAAGACCCAGAGGAAGACCAAGATATAGGTGGATTGATACAGTAAAAAGTGCATTAGAAGACAGAAATATAAGACCTGATAATATTGTAATCTTGACATTTAACAGACTGACATGGAGGAAAATTGTAGGTAGGAAGTTAGTAATGATATAAATTTTTCATGTAGTACTATCATATCTTGTAAACCCTTGAGGGTATATATATATCAGGAATTGGATGATGATCATAAGGCATAGGTGTTGTTGATTATGCATAATAATGCTTCATGGAACCAGAGAGGAAAAAATAAATATTATTGAAGTTACTAATATTTTGTTGACTTTCTACCTAGCACCTTCATAGCACAAATTCTAACTCTGATAGGCACACAGACACTAAACTAAATCCTTAGAAAGAATTCATTTGTAACTGAAACTGAACTAATGTCGTAACATGGAAGCTCTATGGGTCAGATAATCATAAAGTTAATTTGCAGAAGTCAGGCCATCTTGTCTCGAAATGACTGTCTCCCAGATTTTTGGCATATTAATGCAACCATACTTGTTGAGGGAGTGCTTTATAACAGATGCTCATTCTAAAAATAGTCTTATAGACTTTAGAGACTTTTGTGTAATACAGATGTCGTTTATTTCTTTCCTCCAATTAATTTTACATGAAGATCTAGAGCATGGTCTGCTACTCCTGCCTTGCCATACAGATGATTTACCAGTATGTCCAAAGTAGACTGAACTTCAGGCACAAGGAACTTTATACACTACAGGATGTGCAAGAGGATGAAGTTGATCTTTAGGAGAGCAGATGAAGGTAGCTAGTGGCATGGAGATCATATTTGTAGGTAACATTAGCTATCTTTTCTGATATTTCCTTAATATAGTTGGGAACCAGTTGGGAATAGTTTTGCTGTGATCCCATGGATTGGTTGGTTGCATGAGGGATTTAAGTTGAATGTGGTATTTTATATATTTTATAGCTCTTGACTAAAAATGTGCTGCAAATGTCCCTAGTTTGAAGGGCTGTGTTGCCTGAACAAATAGCCCTGACTTTGTGAATTAAGTGTTTTGAGAATGACATACTATTGGGATGGGTGGTGTAATTGTTGATGTAAATACCTTCCTGTATGTGTGGATTTTCTGTAAATGGAAAAGGATAATGCACCATTAGGAAGTCTTGCCACTATTATATCAGGAAGGGGGAAGACAGTTATTACTTTTTTTCCTTATGGTAAAGTTTATTTTAGGATGCCTGGCTGTTGAGATGTGTTTGGGCTATGAGGCCAAATAGCAAACACACCATCTGCATATGCAGCCATACCATTGATTTGAGTGTCGATGTGTTGAGTGCTTGGTTAAAAATATTCCATGTAGAAGTTAGCTAGTTGTAGGGAAGAGGGGTACTCATAGCAGTCCTATCCAGCTGTTTATATTTTTTTCCTTTCCATAAGAAGTAACCAGAAGAAATGATAAATTTGAGTAATTCAGTTATATCAGAGCGAAAAGATGTTATAATAAGGTCAAGTGTCTCCAAAAGTACAGTGGTGTACAGTGAAGTAATATTAAGGGTGAACACAGATTGAAGCAGGCTTCCAAAAAGAAACTTAAATCCAGATTCGCTTTCATTGACCTAACATCAGCTTATGACACATTCTAGATCAGGGGCCTCCTCCTAAAGCTAGACAATGTTATAAGGTGCAAAAAACTTTCCAGATTTTTGAATCCATTCTCTCCAACAGAAAGATCTGGGTCCATATTGATGGGAAAAAAAGCAGGCACAGATGACCTAGTGATTCTACACCTATCTACCTCCTTTGCCAACCTGGAAACAGCCTTGAACACAGACCTGAACATCATGGAAGAATACTTCAGACAGTGGTACCTGAAGCCATATCCGACAAAAACTGTGTCCACATCATTCCACCTGAACAATGCAGAGGCAAAACGACACCTCAACCTCTCTTTCTTTGGCAAAATGGTAGAACAGAGCCTCATTAGAAATACCTTGGAGTGAGCCTGAACAGAAGCCTAACGTATAAAAGGCACATCACCAACCTGTCCAACAAAATTAAAATGAGAAATATAATTTCTCATTTTAATTTTGAAATATCATTTCTCATTATTTCTGGTTTGCCAGAACAACCTGGGGTTGTGGTACAGAAGTCCTAAGGTCGTCTGCACTAGCCCTCGCCATCCCTGCAGTAGAAACACTAACATTATAGACACCCAGCTAAACTCTACTAGTGGGACATTCAGGAGCACACCTCTCCCCTGGCTGCCTGTCCTATCTAACATTGCTTCACCAAATATATGGAGAAGACAAGCCTCGACTAAAGAATTTAATAAAGTAACGAGCAAGCCAAACTTCTGCCCTTGCACCAGACTCTCATAAATCCACTTAGTCTTTGCCTAAAATCAAGAAACCCTTTCTGGTCCATGGACGAACTCTCTTCAGCGGCCTTACCATCCACACTGGGCCAACAAAATGGCTTTCTGGGTGAAAATCCCTGTGCTCCACAGCCTGGTTTTGCTCTTCCTAGGAAGATTTGGTCATCTATCAACAGGATCAGAACTAACCAGGGCAGATGTGGCTACCTATTACATAAATGGAGACTGTCAGACCACCCATATTGTGACTGTTTCCCCCCCCCCCTGAGGCCCAGATGATCACCCATATTGTGAATGACTGCCCAAAGGGCCAGTTTCATTGTGGCAGCCTCGAGGTGACAGATGAGGCCCTGGATTTGATCTCTGGACATTGATCTGTAGTTGCTTTGTATTCCTTTTACCATAAGAATAAATAAATAAGGCTGACCATGATGTCAGGTTCTTTAAGGTTAAATATTTTATTAAAGTTTTAAAGTGCAACAAATTTTTAATGAGAGAGAGAGAGAGAGAGTTGCCTGCAGGGAGGGAGGGGGGGGAGAAGGAAAGTGATTTGGATAAATGTTTGATAAGTTTGTAGATGGGTGCTGACTATGCTGTCAGATATTGGATGAACGGGGCAGAGTATTTGATTTGTGTTTGGGGATTATATGTCCTGAGTAGTTTGACACGAAAAGGCGTTAGCTTTTTTGTAATCTCTTTGGGCCAAGATGTAATTTTTTAATAATTTCTGTACTTTTTCCTTTGTTATTTGGCAGGATCCCAATCTATAATTTGATTATTAGAAGGGATTCCTTAAGACATGATTCATTTTTCTGTTATAATTCACTTTTGAACTTGAGTCTACGTTGCGAGTATTTAGTCAGTGTATTTAGTGCTAATGTAAAGCATTTGATTTTTATGTATTTTATTTTTTTTTCCCCTTTAGAAAAGGAGTGTTTTATAATTTATTACTGTAGATTTTCGTATTTTTAGAGTATTTGGTGTTTTTATGTTTTTTATTTAGATATTGCAGTATTAAATACAGCTGTAAAATGGTGCTGAAAATGCACAAGGAGCAGAATCCTAACAAGAATAGCAAAGTCGAGAACAGAAGGCTTGCCCTGCTAAAAGACAATATTGAATAGGATATTGAAAATAATTTAACTTCAGAAATTGCAAAGTTGAAGTAGATTATTAGAAGATGATGCGAGAATTACAACAACCCAAATGGTGTTTAAAGGGACATTGGAATGATAAAGTTATTATTATTATTACCACAGGCTACTCCAGGAGTCCTTAGACTCATCGAGGGAGGCCCTAAACATCATGTTCACACAGCTGTTCAACATTCTCACAGTATCTATCATACCTTGCCTTGAACTCGCTCACTGTCATAGCACCCACAACAGACTCTGGCAGCTTATTCCACTCATTTACCACTCTAAAAGTAAAGAACCCAGCTCTAACACCCCTGCTAACCACGCTCTTGCCCAGCTTCCATGGGTGTCCCCTAGTTCTCCCACCACCAGTCCTGATCTCAAAAATATCATCTGAATTAATCCTATAGAATCCTTTTAGCAATTTGAATGTCTCAATCATATCTCCCCTTTTTCGCCTATCAACTAGTTTCTGCAACCCACAAATCTTCAACCTGTTCTCATATGGTTCATTCCATAGACCTGCTATCATCTTAGTCACTCGCCTCTGGATCCTCTCAACCTCCTCCCCATCAAGAAGGAACCGAGGTGACCAAATCTGGGCACAGTAGTCGAGATGAGGTCTTATCAGGGCTCAGTACAGAGGTACAATAACTTGTTTTTCTCTGCTCGTCAAGGTATTTTTCAACAACCAAGTGAGTTGATGAGCTGATTTAGCTACTTTCGCAATGTGCCCCCTAAACTTCATCTCCCTATCCACCAACACTCCCAAGTCCCTGGCCTCATCAATCTCTTGGAGTATAGTTCCACCAATGTGGTATGCTGCTGCTAATCTTTTCACTCCGAAATGCATAACCTTACATTTTGTCACATTAAATTGACATCCATTCTCCTTAGTCCAGAACTCCAATCTATCTAAGTCATCTTGCAAGATTTTGAAATCTTCTGCATTCACTATCGCCCTACCCAACTTTGCATCATCAGCGAACAAATGAACTGTCCCACTTAGACCATTCCCTATATCGTTAATGAACAGATTAAACAGCAGTGGTCCAAGAACAGAACCCTGTGGCACCACTAGTCACAGGCCGTTTTTTGGACTCTACTCCTGAATAAACTACTCTTTGATATCTCTCCATCAACCACCCAGCTATCCATCTCACCAACCCTATATCCATTCCCATATGTTGTAGTTTACAGATTAGAATTCCATGTGGTATCCTGTCAAACGCCTTTGCCAGGTCCAGCAGTATCACTGTAAACCCTTTTCCCTTATCCAGTTCAGCCGTCACCTTGTTATAAAACTTGAGCAAGTTACTGAGGCATGATCTACCCTTCACAAAGCCATGCTGTCCTCTGTACAGTATCTCATTTTCATCAATCCATTCCTGTATTTTTCCCTTGACTACTTTCTCCAAGACCTTGACAACGACTCCTGATATGTTGATCGGTCGGTAATTTGCAACCATAGTCTTGGATCCTCCTTTATGCAGTGGAACTATTTTCCCCTCTTTCCACGCCTTCGGGACTAAGCCAGACCTGAGACTCAGATTAAACAACATGGTCAAGGGCACTGATAATTCATTAGCCGCTTCATGCAAGACCCGTGCCGGTATACCATCCAATCCCACAGATGTATTCACATTAAGGTTCTGTAATAGACTATTCACCTCCACTTCATTCATCACAATTCCCATATAAACTAATGGTTCCTTCATTTTTTCAACGTCACCACCTGGATGATATACTTTTGCAAAGTGCGCGCTCAGTAACTCCACTATATCGACTGGTTCAGTGAACTCTTTACCATCGTCATTCCTTAAAATCATTTTGCCATGTACAGTTTTTTTCTTGCTTGCAGCATATTGAAAGAACTGTTTGGATTCTCTTTTGCTTGCATAGCTAGTTTCCTTTCATAATCGGCTTTTGCTGTTTTTACCACACTCGTTACCCTTCTAGCCTGTACTTTATACCGTTCGTGTGCCTGCAGGTCACCCCTTTCTTTAAATTCCCTCCATAGTTGTTTCTTTTTTTGCAGCTCAAGCTTAATGGTGTTATTCATCCATTTAACCCCTCCTTGTTTCACTATTCGGACCTTAGGTATACAATCAGCCATAACCTCCTGTAAATGCTCTTTGATCACTTCCCATGCTCTATCGACGTCCAGCCCTTGCAGTTGTACATGCCATGGCACTGATCCAAGCAATCTCCTAAGCTTGTCATACTTGCCAGCATGGTAATTCCACATATACCCTGTCTTAATCACAAATTTCACACCTTTAGCCACCTCCCAGGTCAAGGAGGAGATCATAAGGTCACTCTCACCTATTGGTGAGAGTGACCTTATGATCACTCTCACCAATAGGTGGCAACATGGTCATATTCATTACAGTCAAATTCTCAGATACTATTACCAGGTCAAGCACTCTCACACCCCTAGTATTTTCAATTACATGCTGTTTCAGATAGTTATCCCTTAATAATTGAATAAAATCCATTTCCTTCCTCACATGTGTCCTCTCCTCCTTCCAATCAATGTTACCATAGTTGAAATCCCCCATAATAATTACCCTCCTTCCACTCATTTCATCAATTTGTTTATGCATACCATCTCCACCATCTATTCCATCACCTGGTCTATAGCAGCACCCAACTGTATATTTTATTCTGCCAGTATCAATCTCACACCAAATAGCCTCAAATGAGCTCCTTTCACTATCCTGCAATACTTCAATTCTCCTTGGCTGCAGTTCATCAGCTATCATCAATAACACCCCTCCCCCAATTTTATTCTCTGTGTCCCTCCTAAACATACTATAACCTACACATTCTATCCCACTAACTATATCATCTTCCGTCAGCCATGTTTCACTAATGCCAATAACCTGTGGCCAGGAAGAGCCAATCAAGGCCAAAAATTCTTCCTTCTTGTTCCTAATACTCCTGGCATTAGTATACATGAATTGCAGTGTTCCCTTTGTCCCACCCCTATCTTGATGCGTTATTCTAAATATCCCATTCCCATTTTTTGTCCTTATTGCTGGCTCAGGTACATTATATACATTTTTACACTCAACTGTCTCACTGATGTCTGGATATCCACTTCCCCCCCCTCCTTGGTAGTTCTAGTTTCCCTGGTTCTGCACATCCATTTTAACTTCATTCAGCAACACTTTTTCCAGTCTCCGCACACCAAGTCCATTCAAATGCAGTCCATCCATCTTGTATAAGTCCTTTCGCCCATCAAACTCATTCCACACGTCCACAAATTCCACACCACACCGTCCGCATAACCTGCGCATAATATCATTTGCGATTATGGCCCTCCTTCTAAACTCCTCTCTGTCATACCGCGGTAACAGACTCACCATTCTACCTCTGTCACTCTTTTCTTTCGCTACCTTTAACAATACTTTCAAGTCCACTCTCATAAAAAATTTATCACCTTTCAATTCATTCGTACCAGCCACAATTGTTATTTCTTTCACCCTCTGTTTTTGCACTCTAATGCTCTCACTTACATCCTTAAATTTCGCACCCGGCAAGTACGATTTAGTTACACTCCCATCTATTACTCCTCTTAATAACGAGTCACCATACAATACTCTCTCCTTCATTTCGGAAACCCCCCCCCCCCATGCTGTTTATTTCCGTTAGCCGAATCACTCTGGAAAGAGTTTTGCAGGTGCTCTAATTGCCGCTGCCCATCTTGTATCACTGCGTGCAGCCTAGCGATCTCACTTCCTACAAATAATTCCTCATTTTTTTTATCATTCAAACCATTTTCTCTTTCTGTATAATTGCTCTCACTCTTTCTTAGATCACCGCTCACATTGCCATCTTGTACACCGCAATTCCCTATCGAGCCACTATTTTCACTCGCATTCTGGCTTTCTTCAACCATAACTGTCTCACAACCTGACACATACTTCGACTCCTCACTTTGCATACACTTTCTACACATTCTCCCACCACTATCACTTTCAACCCATACTCCAGACTCATTCGGGAATGCATACATTCCACACACATCACACCGGACAAACTCTCTCACACTACAGTTTTTGAACAATGGCGTCATATTTTTGGACGCCATTATCTTACGTCGAATTGGCGCCATATTCAAATATGTGAAACGTATCGTTAAAGACTAAATTAATTTACGGAATTTACACCAAAATCACACAGACACAACAAGCTACCAAATTTAGACAATATGACGTTATGATTTTTTAACATTTATTCTAATTTCCATTCAATATTGTACTTAGCTTTCGGGAGCTCCCTGAAAATACGACCGTTCCCATGGCACTCTCCAAGTTAATCAGCGAAATGAGAAAGCACGGAATCAGGTAGATAAAGTTGATTGTAAAAATAAAGATATTATTTGGTATGTCAACTATCATAAAGCATGCTATTGATGAGTTGGTTATAACTTCAAGTTTTCCCAAAGAAAAATTAAAATTATAGCATATACAATTGAAAAACAGAAAAGCAAAGTGAAAGACATCATAATTCTTGTAGATATATTATTATTATCAACAGATATCCATGAAATCAAGGGACTCATCATGGGGGTCCCACTCTCACATGCACAGTTTATCATGTCCCTGCATTCACCACACTTTCAGGCAGTGCATTCCAATCACCCCCAATGCAAAAAACTACTCCTCACACCTCCTTATATAGCTTTCATGCAGAATTTCATGCATTCCTTCTCATGTAGAAAAGCAAAGTGAAAGAGATAATTCTAGAAGGTATATTATTATCAAGTATAAGCCTCTATATCCAGATATACAATGCAAAAGCTCATCTACATTAATCTGGTAATTACCCCTTACCAACTTATGCATCTCGAACATGTCCTTCCTCTTTCTTCTATCCACTAGACTCTGTAATCTGCATTCTCTCAATCTGTCCTCATATTCCAGAGAGAAATCAACTTAGTCAATTGTCTCTGAACCCACTTCAACATTTTATCATCCTTTTGAAAACCAGGTGACCAAGTCTCTGTACAGTAATCCATATGCAGCCTTATCAAAGCCTTATACAGATCTCAAAGTGGAATCAAAACATCCTTACTTCTACATGTCAGTGTTGCCTACATCATTCCCATATTCCGCTGTGTTGTCCTAAACATTTTAGCAAAATGCCCACGAAATTTCAAGTCCCTATTCACCATCACCCCCAGTATCTTTCATCTCTTCATCTTCTAAATTATCTCCCCCAATGTTATACTCTGCATTTCATCTTTGCTTCCCAAAATTTAAAACATTACACTTTGCTACGTTAAACTTACATCTGTACATACTTGCTCATTCAGTCTATTTAGTTCCTCTTGCAAAACTACAATATTTACTTTACTTCTCATAACTCTTCCACAACTTTCTTCTTGATGGGGAGGAGTTGGAGAGGATCCAGAGACGAATGACAAAGATGGTGGCAGGTTTGTGGAATGAACCTTATGAGAACAGATTGAAGATTTGTGGGTTGCAAAAATTGGTTGATAGGCAGAAAAGGGGTGATATGATTGAGACATTCAAATTACTGAAGGGTTTCTATAAGATGAATCCAGAAGATATTTTTGAGAATGGGGCTGGTGGTGGGAGGACTAGGGGCCATACATGGAAGCTGGGCAAAAATGTGGTTAACAGGGGTGTTAGAGCTAGGTTCTTTACTTGGAGAGTGTTAAATGAGTGGAATAAGCTGCCAGAGTCTGTTGTGGGTGCTATGACAGTGAATGAGTTTAAGGCGAGGTATGATAGATACTGTGTGAAAGACGAATAGTTGTTCTTGACATGATGTTAGGGCCTCCCTCGATGAGTCTGTCGACTTCTTGGAGTTGCCGGTAATAATAATAATAATAAAAACTTTGCATCATCTGCAAACAATTGTATGTCACCATTTAAGCCCTTTCCAATGTCATTTACATACAAATTAAACAACAATACCCCCAAAACAGACCCACGGGGCACATCACTATTACTATTATTATTATTACTATTATTAAGGGCAACTCCAGGGAGTCTTTAGACTCATCGAGGGAGGCCCCAAATCATATTCATCACAACTATTCGACATTCATACAGTATCTATCATACCTCGCCTTAAACTCATTCACTGTCACAGCATTCACCACAGACTCAGGGAGCGCATTCCACTCATTCACTACTCTAAAAGTAAAGAACCCAGCTCTAACACCTTTACTAACCACACTTTTGCCCAGTTTCCATGGATGTCCCCTAGTCCTCCCACAACCAGCCCTGTTCTCAAAAATATCTTCTGAATTAATCTTATAGAAACCCTTCAGTAATTTGAATGTCTCAATCATATCTCCCCTCCTCCACCTATCAACCAATTTTTGCAACCCACAAATCCTCAACCTGTTCTCATACAGTTCATTCCACAGACCTGCTATCATCTTTGTCACTCGCCTCTGGATCCTCTCCACCTCCTCCCCATCAAGAAGAAACCTAGGTGACCAAATCTGAGCACAGTAGTCGAGATGGGGTCTTATCAAGGCTCGATACAGAGGAACAATAACCTGCTTGTCTCTGCTTGTCAACGTATTCTTCAGCAACCAAGTGATTTGATGAGCTGATTTGGCCACTTTTGCAATGTGTCCCCTAAATTTCAATTCCTTATCCACCAACACTCCTAAATCTCATGCCTCATCAATTTCCTGGAGCACAGTTCCACCAATGCAGTAAACTGCCGCCAATCTTTTCACCCTAAAATGCATAACCTTACATTTTGCCACATTAAATTGACATCCATTCTCCTTAGCCCAGACCTCCAATCTATCCAAATCATCCTGCAAAATTTTGACGTCATCTGCATTCACTATTGTTCTACCCAACTTCTCATCATCCGCAAACAAATGAACTGTTCCTCTCAGATCCTTTCCTATATCATTTATGAACAAATTAAACAGCAGTGGTCCAAGAACAGATCCTTGTGGCACACCACTAGTCACAGGCCGTCTTGTGGACTCTACTCCTGAGTAAACCACTCTCTGATATCTCTCCATCAACCACCCTGCTAACCATCTCACCAACCCTATGTCCATTCCCATATGCTGCAATTTACTGATTAGAATTCCATGTGGTATCCTGTCAAAGGCCTTAGCAAGGTCCAGTAGAATCACTGTAAACCCATTACCCTTATCCAGTTCAGCTGTCACTGTGTTATAATACGTGAGCAAGTTACTGAGGCATGACCTACCCTTCACAAAACCATGCTGTCCCCGATACAGTATCCCATTTTCTTCTATCCAATCTTGTATTTTCCTCTTGACTATTTTCTCTAAGACCTTGATAATGATTCCTGTTATGCTGATTGGCCGGTAATTTTCAACAGCAGCCTTGGAACCACCTTTGTGCAGTGGAACTATTTTCCCCTCTTTCTACCCCTTGGGACTGACCCAGTCCTGAGGCTCAAATTAAACAAAATGGTCAAGGGCACTGACAATTCTTTGGCCGCTTCACGTACGACACGAGTTGGTATACCATCCAATCCCACAGATGTATTGACATTGAGGTTCTGTAATAGACTAGTTACCTCTACTTCATTCATCACAATTCCAGTATAAGCTGTTGGTTCTTTCATTCCTGCAAAGTCACCACCTGGATGATATACTCTTGCAAAGTGCTCGCTCAGTAATTCCACAATATCGACTGATTCGGTTACCTCCCTACCCTCAGCATTTTTTAAGATCATTCTACCATGAGCATTTTTCCTTTTACTTGCAACATATTGAAAAAACTGTTTGGGATTCTCATTAGCCTGCGTGGCCAATTTCCTTTCGTAATCTGCTTTTGCTTTTCTTACCACCCTTGTTACCATCCTGGCCTGAGCTTTATACTGTTCCTGCGCCTGATGGTCACCCTTCTCCTTAAATTCCCTCCACAATTGTTTCTTTTTTTGCAGCTCAAGCTTAATAGTGTTATTCATCCATTTAACCCCTACTTGATTTATTATTCGGACTCTTGGTATACAGTCAACCATTGCCTCCTGCAAACAGTTCTTAACCACCTCCCATGCACTATCAACATCTAGCTCTTGCAGTTTTACATGCCATGGCATTGAGCCAAGCACACACCTAAGCTTGTCATACTTACCAGCCCGGTAATTCCACATGTACCCTGTCTTAATTGTATATTCGACTCCTTTAGCCACCTCCCAAGTCATGACCTTATGGTCACTCTCACCAATTGGTGGCAACATGGTCATGTTCGTTACAGCCACATTCTCAGTTGCAATTACTAGGTCCAGCACTCTCTGCCCCCTGGTATTTTCCAATACATGTTGCCGTAGATAGTTGTCCCTTAATAACCGCATAAAATCCAATTCCTTCCTCCCATGTGCCCTCTCCTCTTTCCAGTCAATGTTACCATAATTGAAATCACCCATAATACTTACCCTCCTTCCACTCATTTCTTCTATTTGCTTATGCATACTATCCCCACCATCCACTCCGTCACCCAGTGTATAGCAGCACCCAATTGTATATTTTGTTCTGCTAGATTCTATTTCACACCAAACAGCCTCAAATGTGCTTTTTTCCCCGTCCTGCAGTTCAACTTCTATACTCCTTGGCTGAAGCTCATCAGCTATCATCAATAACACTCCTCCCCCCTTTTTATTCACCCTGTCACTCCTGAACACGCTATACCCGTCGCATTCAATCCCACTAGCTTTATCATCTTCTGTCAGCCATGTTTCACTAATACCGACAACCTGTGGCCTGGAAGTGCCAACCATGGCCAAAAACTCTTCCTTCTTGTTCCTAATACTCCTGGCATTAGTGTACATGAATCGCAGAAGCCCATTTGTTCCATCCCTACTTTGATGCCTTATACTAACTATCCCATTCTGATTTGTTGTCTGTCGTACTCGCTCGGGCATAATATACTCATTCATACACTTAACTGCCCCCCCTAAAGTCTGCATATCTACTCCCCCCCTCTTAATAAATCTAGTTTCCCTGAGTCTGTTCATCCACTTCCACATCATTCATCAACACTCTTTCAAGTCTCCGTACACCAACTCCCTCTTAATAAATCTAGTTTCCCTGAGTCTGTTCATCCACTTCCACATCATTCATCAACACTCTTTCAAGTCTCCGTACACCAACTCCATTCAAATGCAACCCATCCATCTTATATAAGTCCTTTCGCCCATCAAACTGATTCCACACATCCACAAATTCCACACCACTCTCCATGCATAACCCACGCATAAAGTCATTGGCAATTATGGCCCTCCTTCTAAACACTTCACTGTCATACCGCGGTAAGATACTCACCATCCTAACTCTCTCACTCTTCTCTTTTGCTACCTCAAACAACTCCCTCACATCCTCTATCATTTCCATTTTGTCCTCTTTCAAATCATTCATTCCTGCCAAGATTATAATCTCTTTCACCCTATGTTTTTGCAGTCGAATAGATTCGCTGACGTCCATTATGTTCGCACCCGGCTGGTACGACTTCGTTAAACTCTCAATTATTACGCCTCTTAATTGTCGTAGACAGGCTTATACGTTGGTTATGCATTTCTGAATAACTTAGGGAATTGAAACAACGTAGATCCGAATATAAATTAAATTATACTTTAATAGATATTTCCGATATTTCGGCAATGTCACATTGCTGAAATATCGGAAATATCTATTAAAGTATAATTTAATTTATATTCGAATCTACGTTGTTTCAATTCCCTAAGTTAGATATTACGCCTCTTAATAGCGAATCCCCATACAGCATTCACTTTCTTCTTCTTCTAGGATATCACTCTCTCCCATAATCAACCTGCTGATACTTATCAGACAACCAATCTCCACTCCAATCCACTAATCTACTATCCAACCGCATCTGTTCCAATTTAACTACTAGTTTGTCAAGTGCATTTGCAAAATCTAAATATACTACTGTATATATATATTCCCCTTCTTCAATGTATTTGTCACCTCGTTATAATAAGTA
Source organism: Typopeltis vanoorti (assembly GCF_054136105.1). Lineage (NCBI taxonomy): Eukaryota > Metazoa > Arthropoda > Arachnida > Uropygi > Thelyphonidae > Typopeltis > Typopeltis vanoorti. Next base: position 11,849,508 of record NC_143552.1, read on the forward strand.
AGCAAATTGCTAAAATACAATCTTCCTTTAGCAAATCCATGTTGTCCATTAAAGAGAATTCTACTACTCTCAACCCATTTCTGAATCCTTGTTCTCACCAGCTTCTCCAACAACTTAATCACAACTCCAAACAAGCAGATTAGTCTATAATTCGAAGCCTTAGTTTTATCACCCCCTTTATGAAGCAGAACAATTTTGCCATCTTTCCACTCCTTTGGAATCTGGTTTAATCTGGGAATCATGTTAAAAATATAAGTTAAAGCTATGATTAATTCCCTGGAACATTCCGTCAAGACATGCTGTGATATTTCATCAAGTCTCATGGTCTTGTTAAAATCAAGTTTACTCAGTTTCCTCATATACCTCCTCCTCGCTCACCATTATCGATTCCCCCCCCCCCCCAATTCCCACTCTTCTGAAGTTCTGCATTATGCTACAATCACAAGAAAGGAATACTTTAATCGACTGTTCATTAAACATCTCTACTATATCTTCCTCAATGTTTTTCATTCTCCATTATCACTGACCAACATCATCCTCTGATAATCATTCTTCCTTCTACTGGCCACATATTGAAAAAACTCCCTAGATTTCTGTTAGCGTCATGTGCTAACTGCTGCTCATACCACACTTTTGCTACTCGTGAGTGACCTTGCTTGCTCTTTGTATTCCTCATGTAACTCGTTAACTTCAATGCCTTTTTCTTCCAGATTGCATGCTTCACCTCTTCAGTCATTCATTTTACACCTACTTTATCTAATTTACTGATGTTTTGAATAGCCTGTCATTGCCTCTGCCAGATACTTCCTGAGTAGAGACTAAAGCAGCATTGATTTCCTTCGTATCCAGTTCCTCATTCCATATTATCGTTGCAACCCACCTCCTGAGCTGGTCATAATCACCCCTCCCTCTATAGTTCCACATATAACCCTTTCTCACAAAACTCCTGATATGGCTGGCCACTACCCAAGTGATTGCATCATAATCATCTTTACTAACTGGAGAAAGATGTGACACTTCATTTAGAACAACATTTTCTGGTGAGGTATGAATGACTTGATTAACAAGTTCAGTATGAGAGAGGATATGAAAGAATTGTGGGAAGAAGTGAGAAAGTGAAAATTATAAGTATATTACCTAGAAATGATTGAAATTAATTAAAAAGGACTATGATAGCAAACAATTTGCATAGACTGTGCAGAAGGAATAAATAAATTTTGGATGTGTGGATTGAGTTTGATGGAAGAATGGATTTGTATAAGAGGGACTGCCTACTTGAATGCATTTGGTATCAGGAGTCATGAGAAATTATTAACTGGGATGAGACCTAATCAAGGAAACTAAATTATGATGGGAGATGTGGTGAGAATATGTGTGTGAGACCAACAATGTTAGGTAACTGTGTTAATGTTGGGGGTATTTCAATGGAAAGGATTTTGTGTTCGTTCATCTAGTTCAGACTTATCAAGCATGTGCAAGGATGTCTGTATAAGTAAGGCACTGGATAAGAACAGAGATCCTGAAATTGTCCAACTGTGTCATGTAGATTACAGAGAAGAGAATACAAAAAAAAAAAAAAAGCATTCAGGCAACTAATGTGTGTACACAAATGCTAGGAGTAGAACAAAGGATTAATTTGTTGCCTTAGTCCTCAGATTGGGACCTCAGATTGTAGGCATTAGTGGGACCTGGCTATCAGAGATAGATATATTGTACTAACTGGTATTGAGCATAAGGGGTACAGTATTGTTAGGAAAGATAGACAGAATAGGAGAGGAGGGGGCTGTGCTTCTAATAATATTGGATGACCTGACAGTTTTTCTTGTAGCAGTGAGTTTGAAGCCACCTGGTGTGAGCCTAACGACATCATTACATAGTGGGATTTTGACAGATCTAGTGGATTGGTTGCTAGTGACGAATAAATTCATTAGCAAATAAAGATGGGTGAGAAATGAGTAATAATGGAGACTTCAATTATCTGAACATTGAGTAGCAGTGATATCTCGTGAAGAATGAAACTGAAAATATTGAGCAGCATGTGACAGAAGGAACTTTAGGTCAAAGAGTATTAGGTTTGACTATAGTGTCGGGGAGGGAGGGATTTCACTTAAAGATGTAACTATTTTGAAATATCACGAGAAGTGGCTAAGTTGTGAACACAGAAGTAGGACTGGATGGCATGTCACCTGTTGTACTACGTGCAAGAGGATTGGCATTGCCTCTAATGAAGTTATTGAATCTAAGTCTCAGCTCAGGAAATTCCATGTCAGGAATTTGATGATAATGATATCTTTATGCTGAAGTCTCAGCTCAGGGTTCCAGGGGTAGAAAGAGGGGAAGATGATTCCATTGCATGAAGGTGACTCCATGACAAGTGGCAAATTAAAGACTAAATAATATATCAAGAGTGATTGTTAAAGTATTGGAAAAGTTGGTTAAAAGTAAAATTCAACAATGGGTGGATAGGGATGCAGTACTCTATAGTGGGCACCACAGCTTTGTAAAGTGTAGTTCCTGAGTAATTTATGCATATATTATAATAAAGTGACAATGGAACTGGATAAAAGATGGCTACACCATGATACTGATGGACGTTGCAAAGGCACTTGACAGAATACCACATAGAAAACTATTACAAAAGTTGAAGCAAATGGGAATGGATATGAAGCTAGTAGCATGGATAGGGAAGTGGCTGGCAGACACTAGGTAGTAGTATAGTATGCCCACAGATACGGGCTCCTTCGACACTTCTGCACGTGTCAAAAGAAGGAGAATCCATTCCGATAATAGGGTAATCAATCCATATTGTGGGATGAGTGTTTATTATTACACGTCAGAAAATTAACTTCTCCTTTATGATCATTGTAGTCTTTAAAGTGGTAACTATTTCGATTATATGACAGTTGGAAAATTTTACGTATGAGACACGTGATTTCGCGTGTTGGTGACCAATTCATACATCGCCTTATTTTTTTCTCCCCTTCAACACGAATTGACTATTCTTGGCAGTCGGCCAACAACAGCTCTCGATTCTATGGTCGGACTATAGTATATGGTGGAATGGAATGAGGGTGACTAGTGGAGTATCTCAGGATTCTGTACTAGAGGTACTGTTTAATTTGTATATCATTGATATAGGGAAAGATTTAAGAGGGGATATTCAGTTGTTTGCTGATAATTCAAAATTGGGGAGAGCATTGGTTGATAGAGATAATGTAGATATCCTGTAGGATGATTTGAATAAATTGACATTGTGGGCAAAGGATAATGATCGTCAGTTTAATGTTGCAACATGTAAGGTTATGCACTTTGGATTGTATCATTGATGGTACCGAATTTCAGGAAATTGATGAGGCTAGTGACTTGTGTATAATGGTGGATAGAGAGTTGCAATTCAGAGGGCATTTTGCAAAACTTGATAAAACAGCTCCAAGGATTACTTGATGTTGAAAAACATGCTGACAAGTAAAGATAGAGAAGTTATTATCCCTCTATATGAGGCTGAGATTCGTCCATTGACTACTGTTGCACAGATTTGGTCAAATGAGTTTCTTGGGGGACCAGGAGGTGGTAGAGAAGATTCAGAGATGAGTGACTAAGCTGGTGACAGATCTGTGGAATGCTCCTATGAGGATAAGTTGAAGATGTGTGGAATTACAAAGTTTAGTTGATGGCAGAAAAGTGGGGACATGACAGAAACTTTTAAGATATTAAAGGTTTTTTTTATAAAATTGATGCAAAGGAAATTTTTCATATATGACAAATAGAGAACTAGGAGTCATCAGTGAAAGTTGTGTAAGAGTGTGGTTAGTATGGATGTGTAGACTAGATTTTTTGCTTGGAGAGTGGTGAATACATGGAATAACAATGGGAACTGAGAACTAATTTTGACAATGAGTTTAAGGAGAGGTATGATAAGTTTTGTGTATATAATAATTAGTTTGGGTCTCCAATGATGAGTCTCCGGACTCCATGGAGATATAATAAGAAGACAGCTGACTGACAGATATCAAGAAGTGGTATGTGGAGGATGTGAATCAGCAAGATTTAAGGTAACCAGTTGTTAATGACGTTGGGAAGGATATGACATGCGACATACAGCTATTTGCTGATGATGCAAAGATAGGCATGGTAATTAGGAGTATGGCTGATATGCAGTGCTAGCAGAATGATTTGAATAGGTTGGAATTGTGGGCATGTGAAAATGGCTGTCAGTTCAATGTTTGTAAATGTTTGTTTGTCATGCACTTTGCGATGAGATATGGAAGAAACCAATCAGGTTTCTTCCATATCTAGGGCTCTTGGAGTTTTAGTAGATAGAAAGTTGATGTTCACAGTCTATATGTAGCAAAGATTTCAAATACAACTCGAAGACATTGGTATTACACAGAAGGCCTTGTAAGACTATTTTTAGAATGAGCTTCTGCTATGAAGCCCCCACCCCTGGAACATAATTTTTTTTATTTGTATGATGATATAATTGCCGTGAGGCCCCTTTTACGAGGAAGTATGGCACATCTCAATCCCCCCCCCCATTTTGGTACCCGCATAGCTGACAAATCAGTCCTATGGCTGGGTCTTAAGTATTCCTGACTGTAATTAGTGTGTGTGTTCATGGGGCCTGCTTGCGGGAAGAAAAACCTTGCTGTCCACGCCCAAGACTGGCTAACTTGGCTATGGCTGAGAAAGATCCTTAAGCTCCTCACGTTAGCAGCGAGAATCAAACCCAGGACACTCCTTTCCCAGGCATATGGTTACGAAGCACATAGCCACTCGGCTATGCGCCTCACATGGTGCGGACTGCAACCTCAAATATGGTTGCATTAATTTCTCTTGACTTCTCCAAATTAACTTTATGGTAATATAGCCTATTGAGGGTGCCATGTTAGGACATTAGTTCTATTTCCACAATTTGAATGTTTTTTTTAATGATTTAGTTTAGTACCTGTCACAGTTATAATTTGTGCTCTGAAAATCAGATACTGAAATGTTAGCATATTCAATAAACTAATTTATTTTGTTTATACTGTAAGTACTATCATGAAGAATGCTCATTTGGTGGGAGATGACCATTATTGTCCAGTGGGAGACTGTTTCCCTGTATATTTTGGAGGCCTGAAGTGGCTTGATAAAAAAAAATTCCATATTTGGTCCTAGAGAGATTTATGGATTACATAAAATTAAAAAAAAAAAACACATAAAAAGTGGTATAAAAAATTATGATTTGATGATGAATGATGAAATTGTGATGATTATAACTTACATATAGGATTGGTATGGTATTAGAATTTCTGATCTCTGGTTTTCAATCTGGTCTCTGATGAGAACTAACCAATTTGAAACAATCATCAGGCTTATGAACCTAATTTAAGCACTAAGAAAAGACAAACATACACTCTTGGACAGAGATTGTGTCTTAAGTAGTGCATACCAAGTCATCTTGGATTCCAAAGGTTATGTTCTCATATGCTCTTTTAAATTTTTAAACCTTAATTTTTTTTATTTTTGTTTTATGATCACTTTATACACACACTAACAGATGTCATGTATGGACTCTTTTCTAAGTTATTATTATTATTACATAACACCTCAAGGGAGTCCAAAGACTCATCGAGGGAAGGCACCTACTCCACAACTCTCCGTCTCCACCAGCCGCAACTACCTACCTTCATCATCTACACCAACGGCATCTACCACCACCAGTATTTTTCACAAACAAACATCCATGCCCATGGCAGGATTCGAACCCACAGCCTTTTGGCTGGAGAGCGGATATGCTAATCACTCAGCCAACCAAGCTGGCAAGTTAGATTGAATTATGGTAGCAATGTATAGTATGATGTTCTCTCTCAAAAGATATCGTTACTCACATGAATACTAGCATCAACACATGACTGGCAGGACAGTCAAACAAAATGGCTGAGGCACAATTGTCGTTTGAGGAATGCAAGACCATTTTGAGTCCCCCCCCCCTCATGTTCTCCTAATTTAACATCCTTCTTCACTTAACCTATGTGTATACACACATATATATATATAGGTTAAAAAATTTTCAAAAAAAAAGTTTATATAAAATTTTCTGTTCATGCAGCTTATGTTCTTTCAGACAAGCAAGTTGTTTAGGAAATATGCATGGAAGGACATATCAAGAATATTGAAAATGTCAACTAAAGATATGGATGTCCTAACATCAGCAACTTTTCTATAGATGATCAAAGCAAATCACACTCACTATACTAAGAATATTTCACTTTATGATCCTTCTGATTCTTTGTTGAAAATAATTGGAAGAATCAGTAATACTATTGCTAGTGACTTTCTTGTTCTAGATGGTATCCCCCTTCTAACTATTGTCAAACTTTGCACTGCTGAACTAACATCCATTATATATCTTGTGTAGCTGTTGTCCTCATCAATATGTAAGTGTGTGGATCTGCTTAACATCCCATTTCCCTTTCATTCCATACAAAAATGAAGGTTATCACTAGCCAACTTCTTCACTGACTGATGAATTATTAGTGGCTCTCAGTGTCGACTACCATTCTTGCTTCTGATCATCTCTTAAACATTACCTATCCTTGGGTAGAAGTAATGGTTTGAAGAAACTCAGGTAGTTCCTGTTGATATTTACTGGGCATTTGATTTGGGCTTGTATACAGCCCTACTTAACTACTATGTTATGTTATGATCTGTCTTTTTGCAGTTGTCATCTGTTTCCTCTCTGGTCATTCACTACCTTTCATGTTGGATGGTTTGTACTTCTCAGATTTCCCACTGATGCTAAAATACTCCAGGTCTTTGCACTTTCATCCACGTTTTTCCTTCTTTATATTAATAACCTTTAAAATTTTTCCCGCGGTTTTGGTGATTATAGCACACTTCATCTCCCTTCATTTGACAAAACTTGTATTTGCAAAGTGTTTTGTGATCTTCTGTAACCAATATCTTTAAACTGTTCTCCAGTGAGATGAGCACAACCTTCAGATCAACTGCTCCAACAGAAACTGTCAGATCAGGTGGATCAGAGTCCTCAATTTTTTTCTATTATTCCATATTGTTTCTTCATGAATACTGTTCCAGTTCATTTCTTTCCCATGGTCTTCTGCTTGACCTTTTCTTCTCACTTTTCATTTCATACACTCTTCTTGGTATTCTTTCTGATTTTATTTTGATGTTTTTTTTCCTACTTCAAGTATTGATATGTATTCCCAATTTGCAAAACTTGTTGAATGTTTTCTACTACTATGCTGCCACTGCTTGTTTCGCTCACTTGACCTTGGTATTCTTTCTACTTTCATTTTCTCATATGTCCAAATCACTTCAAAAACAGGAGTTCACAAGTATTTCATTTTCTAGTCCTAAAACATTACTTATGGCAATTTCTTATTCTACTTTTCATTGTTTCATTCAAGCTGTTGCTATGTTTCACACTTTGTGTCTGGCAGGACTTACTTGACCATCTAAGATGTCCCTTCCATGTTAGGTGGACACATTCCTCAGTATATATAGGGCATGCCAATTTCACATTTTTTTCAATAGACTTTTCATGCAAAACTAATACATGAAAATTCTTTGGTAAGAACATAGAAAATAAATATCAGTAAGGTGGCAGAATATTCTGAAGGCTTACTAATGAGGAAAGAGTACTCTAAAAGGAATCGGAGATGATAAAGGCAACATGAAAACTGAAGATAAAGCTACTCTAGATATTTGGAGTAATTACTTTGAAAGATTGCTAAATGAAACAAGCAGTGACAACTGATGGTAGAAAATGTGCAACAGAAATGCTATTGGGAATGTATATCAATATTTGAAGTAGGAAAAAAGATAGCCATGAAAAACCAGGAATGTAGAAAGTCAGCTGTAGTAGATAGTCAACTAGAAATACTCAAATAGAGAGGTATAAAAATTTTACAGTGCTTTGTGCAGAAGGCCTGATCAAAGGGTTAAATTCTGGATGATTTGAGTGGAGCTTATAGTATTCCTCTTTATTTCTCATATTCTGTTCCATTTTCCTTTTTATAGATGGATACTATAAGCTCCACTCAAATCATCCAGAATTTGACCCTTTGATCAGACCTTGAGAAAAAGTTAAGGAGAGTTTGGAAGGGAAGCTTGGAGAAGAACAAGGTGTATTCAGGGCAAATACAAATTGTCTGGATTACTTTGATAGAGTTGAGAAATCATGGGAATATAAGTATCTGTATTTAATTTTTGTAGATCTGGAAAAGGCATATGACAAGGTGCCAAGAGAAAAGCCCTTCACAATGATGCATTTATATGGTGTATGTTGGACATTATATCAAGCAATACTTAGTCTTTATTTGCATTGTAAGTAATTTGTTAGAATTGAAGAATACAGAAAGATGGATTGATGTTAAATCAAGTGTGAGATAAGAGTATACATTATCACCACTGTTTGTCATTGATCATATATTTGTATCACAAATGGAAAGTGGTATTAAACCTGATATCAAAATCAGAGTTATTAATTTCGGCTGTTTACTTTATATAGACAGTGCTAGTACAAGTCTGCAGGATTCCCTAAGTAAATTGAATAACCAATGTAATAATTTGGTATGAAAATGAGTAATAAAAAGACACACCATGAAATTAGGAAGGAATATTGAAACATCAACTGCATCCTGAATGCAGAACCTATAGAACATGTAAAACATTTTAACTTTAGGCACAAATTTTAGTGAAGAATGGAAATTAAATATGGAAATAAACGATAGAATTAGCAAAACCGTATGATAGGAATTCAAATGAATAAATTTGTATGGAATAAAAGAGAAATTAGTCAAATTAAACTAATTACATACAAGACAATGTTCAAAACAATTTTAACTTATGGATTTTAGAGCTGGGCTAGAAATCGGACACTTGATCAAAGACTAGAGACCATTGATATGAGAGTTCTGAGAAAGATTAAGGGAGTAAACAAATGGCATCATTGGCATTATCACCATTATCCTTTCATAAATATCTGCACAGTGACATTGTTATTCCTGTACAGTTACTACACTCCCTTTTATATATTGGAAGAATACTGCCTTTGTTCCAATCATGATATCACTTTTTCAGATCATTCTAATGATATCACAAAACCATTTCAATTCAGAACTACTGAGAGCTAAGATTACTTCAGATTATATTCATTCTTTATTGTACGCTGGCATTCATCTTTAATGGAGCTCTAAAATAATGTTGTTACATTATTTATTTCTCATGTATAAATTATAATTTATTCAGTGAGACAAATCTTCAAAAAGATTTATTAGATGGAAGAATTGAGGGGAAAAACAAAAGAAAGGAAGAATTAGCAACGATGCCCATTTATTAAAAAATATAAAGGAATGGCTAAGCCTGAACTATGTAGAGCAAGAGTAGCCCAAGACAAATATATGGCAATTCATTAGAGGCAAATTTCTGGAAGGAGATGATACTCGATAAGATTTCACTACAAGACATAAAGAAAAAATAAAACGTTTGATCCAACTTAAGCTAGCTGCTTAAACAAAAAGAAAATGCTGAGCAATTTTAATATGCTTATCTTAAAGTGCACATTTAATTCATTTGATTGCATCAGCACTTCTAATAAAAGTTTAAGGAACAGTTCTCTTCTAGAAATGGAAACATTTCTTTATTCTACTGAGAAGAAAAAGAAAAGCCGTCAACGAATTGACCGAAAACTATCATTAAAAATCACAAGCTCTATCTTCACTTATGTAACACATGTAGCAACTATAGATTTCTTATCATTAATCGGAAAACTATAAGTTCAACCTTGAATTTATAAATCTTTAAATTTGAATGCTCCTACTTTCCTTTTTAAATAGTAGGGAGTTTATTTTGCAGCCACACTGGGCCAGACGTACCAACTGCAATGGCCCTCATCTAGCAAATTACAAAGGACACCTACTATTAAAAAAAAAAAACAGACTGGCAGTAAAAAATAATCAAGTGGCAATTAAAAGAGACTTTGGAAGAAATTTATTTCTAATCATAAGTAAATGCTATTAGGATAGAGTGTGTTTCTTGAAGGAAGCAGCAGTCAAGTTAGGATGTGTTTGATTCTGGCATCTTGCTTTCATAGGGTGTGCCACTTCGACATATATTTTGTTCATTTGATGGATATCTGCTTGCTTTTTTTATTATTATTATTTTGTTTGAGTTTGGGGAAATTCTGCTTCCTTTAGTTGTGAGTGAGATTGAGAGGAAGTTTGATTATTTTTTACTGCCAGTCTGTTTTTTAGATAGTAGGTGCATCCTTTATCATTTTTCGGTGCAGTTGGCACATCTGACCTGTGTGGTTTACCAGAGGATAGGTGTGCCCATTTATAGTAACCACACATGATGTTGATATTACGTGGTACTTCGTTATAGCACCGAATATGTAAATTAAGAGGGGGGGGGTTCCTAATGCAAAGCTAACTCAATGTATATAGCAGGTTCAATTTTAATGGTTGTTTTTCCTAGTAATCATTCATAGAGAAAGATAAGTCATAAAATCTGGAGATAATAGGAAGAAAGTAATGACTAGGTGAGAAAACGATTAAAACTCTTCTTTATTATATGCTATTTATAATAAATTTAGTTTAATCCTTTATCCAAAGTGTAATCAAACAAAGTTTGCGCCTGAAAATATCTTCAGGACTGAGGTAAGGTGGTACATTCCTTGGCAGCTCGTAGCAAAGGTGGACCAAGCTCTCATCACTCCTTGTCTCAGTATCTCCCATAATGCAAAGCACATCTCCTTGCAGACATGTATACTGCTATGCATTAAAGGAAGGGCCACTACCCAGACCAGTTTTGACCTTTATTGAGGTCTCGTCAGTGGGAGGCAGACCCAGTGGTGATTCTAAGGCAGAAGCAATGGAGCGGTTATATTTACCTATACGAGTTGCCAACTGGTGTACCACCTTATTATTAAATTACTCTGGATTTAGAGAAAGATGTTGGAAGTTTATTTTGCACTTGGTTAGACTATAATAAATTTAGTTTAATCCTTTAGCCAAGTGTAAGCAAACAAAATTTGCACCTGAAAATCTTCAGGACTGAGGTAAGGTGGTACATCCTTTGGCAACTCGTAGCAAAGGTGAACCAAGCTCTCATCACTCCTTGTCTTAGTATCTCCCATAATACAAAGCACATCTCCTAGCAGACATGTATACTGCTATGCATTAAGGGAAGGGCCACTACCCACACCAGTTTCGACCTTTATTGATGTCTCGTCAGTGGGAAGCAGACCCAGAGTGGTGATACTAAGGCAGAAACAATGGAGAGGAAAATATCTTCAGGACTGAAGTAAGGTGGTACACCAGTTGGCAACTTGTATAGGTAAATATGACCTCTCCATTGCTTCTGCCTTAGTATCACCACTCTGGGTCTGTCTCCCACTGACAAGACCTCAATAAAGGTCGAAACCAGTCTGGGTAGTGGCCCTTCCCTTAATGCATAGCAGTATACATGTCTGCAAGGAGATGTGCTTTGCATTATGGGAGCTACTGAGACAAGGAGTGATGAGAGCTTGGTCCACCTTTGCTGTGAGTTGCCAAGGGATGTACCACCTTACCTCAGTCCTGAAGATATTTTCAGGCGCAAACTTTGTTTGCTTACACTTGGATAAAGGATTAAATTAAATTTATTATAAATAGCATATAATAAAGAAGAGTTTTAATCGTTTTCTCGCCCAGTCATTACTTTCTTCCTATTATCTCCAGATTTTATGACTTATCTTTCTCTATGAATGATTACTAGGAAAAACAACCATTAAAATTGAACCTGGGTATACATTGAGTTAGCTTTGCATTAGGAACTCCCTCCCAATTTACATATTCAGTGCTATAACGAAGTACCACGTAATATCAACATTACGTGATGCTACTATAAATGGGCACACCTATCCTCTGGCAAACCACACCGGCCAGATATGTCAACTGCACCGAAAAATGATAAAGGATGCACCTACTATCTAAAAAACAGACTGGCAGTAAAAAATAATCATACTTCCTCTCAATCTTGCTCACAACTAAGGGATGCAGAATTTTCCCAAACTCAAACAAAATAATAATAAAAAAAAGCAAGCAGATATTCATCAAATGAACAAAATGTACGTCGAAGTGACACACCCCACGAAAGCAAGATGCCAGAATCAAACACATCCTAACTTGACTGCCGCTTTCTTGAAGGAACGCTTAATGATTGAAATCATTAAGTGTTCCTTCAAGAAACTCACTCTATCCTAATAGCATTTACTTATGATTAGAAATAAATTTCTTACAAACTCTCTTTTAATTGCCACTTGATTATTTTTTACTGCCAGTCTGTTTTTTTTATTTTTTTTAATAGTAGGTGCATCCTTTGTAATTTGCTGGATGAGGGCCATTGCAGTTGGTACTTCTGGCCAGTATGGTTCGATAGAGGAATATGTGTCCATTTATAGTAGTCTCACATGACGTTGATATTACGTGGTACTTTGTTATAGTGCCGAATATGTAAATCGAGGGTGGGAGTTCCTAATGCAAAGCTAACTCAATGTATACAGCAAGTTCAAATTTAATGGTGGTTTGTTTTTCCTAGTAATCATTCATATAGAAGGATAAAGTCATGAAATCTGAAGATAATAGGAAGTGGTACTTTGTTATAGTGCCGAATATGTAAATCGAGGGTGGGGGTTCCTAATGCAAAGCTAACTCAATATATACAGCAGGTTCAAATTTAATGGTGGTTTGTTTTTCCTAGTAATCATTCATATAGAAGGATAAAGTCATGAAATCTGAAGATAATAGGAAGAAAGTAATGACTGGTTTATGTGAGAAAATGGTTAAAACTTAGTGTTCTTTATCCCTACTATTTAAAAAGGAAAGTAGGTGCGTTCGGATTAATGATATGAAATCTTCAGTTGTTTTCATGTGTTTCGTAAGTGAAGATAGATGCAATCAAATCCAACAAGATGATTGAACTTCAAGAATTTTCACTAAGATACATTCCAAATATTATTCTAATAAATGAAACTTACTTACGACCTGCGGACAATCCGAAATTGAGAGGATACCTGCTCTCTACAGAAATGACACACTGGATTACAGAAGCAGTACCACCATTTTTTGTTAAAAACTACATTAAACACATTTCAATAACCAACCCACTAACCACAAATTTAGAGATTACAGGCATTGAAGTCTACACCAATACAACAGCTGGTAAGCTCAAAATCTTTGCTGCTTACAATTCACCAACCAAAACTTTACTGTTGGCTGATTTAGATGCTATTCTAAGGCATCAGGTAGTCCATTATTATTGCTGGGGATCTGAATTCCAAGCAACCATCTTGGAACAGTAACACAACCAATAAAAACGGTCACATACCTTATAATTACTCAGGATTGAACTACATTGTAGTGGCTTGCCCTACTGAGCCTACTCATCACAGTTCTCTTGGAAGATCAGATGTCTTAGATATTGCTATCCTACAGAGTGTCAAATACCAATACTATGTTCAGTTGCTGAATGAGCTGTTCTCAGACCATAATCCTATCATACTTAAATTAGGCAATCAAGAATCTCTCTCTCATTCCTTCATAGCTTGGGAGAGATTATCAAAAGTATACATTGGTCCTGTACCCAGCATAAAATCAAAATAAGACATTGATAAAGCAATAGAAAACCTCACTAATCAAATGAACAAAGCACCAGCAGGACTACAACTATTTATAAGCCTGTCTTCCAGAAGATATCATGAACAAAATTAGAGAGAAAAATAAAGCAGGGAAAAGATATCATAATACACATGCTCCACAAGATAGATGAATGAGCAGTAACACAGCATTATCATGTTAGACGCTCACTAAAACAACCTGATAATAATTTAAATCTGATTACTTTTACTTCACCAACAGAAATAATTAACATCAAGTATCTCAATAATATAAAAAGCTTCAGGTCTAGATGGCATCACAAACAAAGTTATCAAATTGCTACCGTGCAAAGCTATAGTGCATCTTGTCAACACGGATGCAACTCTTAGAATACAATATTTCCCTCCCTCCTGGAAGATTGCTGACATTGTAATAGTTCACAAGCGATGAGCAGTAACACAGCATTATCATGTTAGACGCTCACTAAAACAACCCGTTAATAATTTAAATCTGATTACTCTTACTCACCAACAGAAATAATTAACATCAAGTATCTCAATAATAAAAAAAGCTCCAGGTCTGGATGGCATCGCAAACAAAGTTATCAAATTGCTACCATGCAAAGCTATAGTGCATCTTGTCAACATGGATGCAACTCTTAGAATACAATATTTCCCTTCCCTCCCTCCTGGAAGATTGCTGACATTGTACCAGTTCACAAGCTGGAAAAAGATCCTCATTTACATCACAATTATCAGCCTTTTATGAAATCTAGGGAAAAAATGACAAAAAAATTATCCTCTCCAGACTTCAAGAATCAGCAAACAAATTAAATATTATACAATGTGAACAATTTGGTTTTCGTTGAAATCACAGTGCCACCCAACAAATTCATTGTTTAATTGGGTACATTACTACGGGACACACTTGGAAGCAACATACCCTTACTGTATTTCTTGACATTGCAAACGCATTTGACAAAATTCAGCACTATGCTTTGCTTTATAAGCTTATCACTGCTAACATTCAATGAATATAATACATTTAATCAGATCATATCTTACCAATAGAAAAATGCAGGTCAAAATAAATTGAACAAGCTCTACCCAACATAGAATTTTGGCTGGAGTCCCACAAGGATTCTTACTGTCCCTGCTTTTGTTTGCAATCTACATGGCTGATATCCCACAACCCCCCCCCCCCCCCCCAATAGTGTCCATCATGGCTTTATATGCAGATGATACAGCAGTATTAGTTAGATCACTCCATCCTCACCTTGTAACCAAAAAACTTCAAGATAGCATTTCAATGCTAGAAAAATGGTTCTCAGACTGGAGACTGTTATAACAGGGTGTGAGAACTACTGATTCTCCTCCATGGAAAGAGTGCGAACTGGCATAGTTGCTGTAGCGCACATGGGTCGAGTTACTCATGGAGAATATTTTACACCTTGTGGAATCTGTTCTAGGGGTCTGCGAGCTGTGATTGCACAGAGAGATGGACCAACGCATTATTAGGTGGGTATTCCTAATGCAAAGCTAACTCTCTGTGCAATCACGGCTTAATAGCTGTATACAGTTTAACTTATAAACATATCTATTTGAGACTTCATAAAATATCAAGTTCTGAAGATACCATAATTTCTCTAGAAATGAAGTGCCTAACAGCTTGTAAAAAATCTCACATAATCGTGATTTACTTGTGTTCATTGTACAGTATTTATACTGAGTTTATAAATAATGAAAACTTAAAAAACTAAACTTTCATAGTTTCTGTATTCGGCTTTGAAATAATGCTGGATCTAATATCCACTTTATTTAAATAACTTATTTCTTCTCCTATCATGAATTTTAGGCAAGGTGTCCTGTTAAAGTGTCATGCCATTGCTTTTTTGTCTGTATAATATTATTATTATTATTAAACAAGACCTCATGGAGTCAAAGACTCATCTAGGAGGTCCTTTTATCTCACACACATCTCATCATACCGGGTCTTAAACACATTCAAACTCCTTGCAGACACCACACTCTCAGGCAAGGCATTCCAATCATTCACAACTCTGCACGAAAAAAACCTGCCTCTCACTCCCCTACTCACACCCTCTTTATACAGTTTCCAGGGATGACCTCTGGTTCTCCCCTGATCTCCCACTATTCGCTGTAGAACTTCTCCACCATTGATCCTATAGCAACCCCTTACCAACTTGTAGGTCTCTATCATATCTCCCCTCTTCCCTCTCTCCACTAGTCTCTGCAAATTACATCTTTTCAATCTTTCCTCATACTCGACATTCCAGAGGTCAGAAACTACCTTAGTCAGTCGCCTTTGGACCCTTTCCAACATCTCCTCATCCTTCTGAAAACCAGGTGACCAAATCTGGGCACAATAGTCCATGTGTGGCCTAATCAAAGCCTTATACAATGGAACAAGAATCTCCCTACTTCTACACGTCAGTGTCCTCCTCATCATTCCCAGAAGTCTTTGTGTTGTCTTCACAATTTTGGCGATGTGACCCCTAAATTTTAGATCTTTATCCACTATCACTCCCAGATCTCTTATTTCCTCTACTTCCAACAATATATTCTTACCAAGCATAAATTCTGCATCCCATCTTTGTTTTCCAAATTTTAAAACCTTACATTTTGCAACATTGAACTCACACCCCCATTTGCTTGCCCAATCACTCAATTTATTCAAGTCTTCTTGCAAGGCCACAACATCTTCACTACTCTTTATGGTTCTTCCCAACTTTGCATCATCTGCAAACAACTGAATATCTCCATCCAAATCTTCGCCAATATCATTAATATACAAGTTAAATAGTAATGGCCCTAAAACAGATCCCTGAGGCACTCCACTAGTGACTTTCCTTTTCCTGGATATTGCACCCCCATACACAACTTGTTGATACCTATCAGATAGCCAGTCTCCAATCCAATGCACTAATCTAATATCCAACCCCATCTGCTCTAGTTTGACTGTCAACTTATCATGAGGCACTCTATCAAAAGCTTTTGCGAAATCCAAGTATATTACTGTGTATCCTTCTCCTCTGTCCAAGGAAGCAGTCACTTTATTGTAATAAGTAAGTAGATTACTAAAACACGACCTCCCTTTAGCAAATCCATGCTGTCCATCAAAGATTATACCATTGTTGTCAACCCAACTCTGGATTCTAGCTCTCACAAGCTTCTCCAACAACTTAACCACAACACCCGACACACAGATAGGCCTATAGTTTGATGCTTGAGTTCGATCACCTCCTTTATGAAGTGGCACAATCTTGCCCTCCTTCCACTCTTTAGGGACTTGACCAAGTGCAAGACTCGTATTAAAAAAATATGTCAAGGCAGGTGTCAACTCTCTGGCACATTCCTTCAGAATACGTGGTGATATATTATCAAGTCCCACAGCCTTATTTACATCTAGTTTACTCAACTCCCCAAACACCTCTTGCTCACTTACAGTCAGTCTCTCCTCCCCATCATCAACTGCTCTTAATCTCTCCATGAAGTCACATTCACAAGATTGAAAGATCTTTATGAACTGCTCATTAAGTATCTCCACCACACATTCTGCAACAGCTGTCTTTATACCATTTCCTCCAATCAATGTCATCCTTCCATAATCATTCTTTCTTTTGCTGGCTACATATCGAAAGAACTCCCTAGGATTCTTTTTAGCTTCATTAGCTAACTGCTGTTCATACCTCTCTTTAGCTACTCTCACCAACCAAGTCACTCTCCTTGCCTGGTCTTTGTAGAACTCATGAAATTGGTTACTTCCACTTCTCTTATGCTGCCTCCACAATGCCCTTTTTCTCTGTATTGCATGCTTAATCTCTTTATTCATCCATCTCACACCTAACTTATTTAACCTTCTCACCCGTGGTATACATTTAGACATTGCATCCACTAAATATTTTTTGAAAATCCCCCAAGCTGCATTGATCTCTTTTCCAGCTAACTCCTCATTCCATGCTACACCTGCAAGCTGTCTCCTGAGCTCTTCATAATCACCCCCCTTGTAGTTCCACATATACCCTTTTTTCACAGGGGTCCTTGCACTGCTGGCAACCACCCAAGTAATCACCTCATGGTCACTTTCACCAATTGGTGGATGATTTGATACCTCATTGATAATTACATCCTCCGATGAGATGACCAAATCCAAGACCCTTAATCCTCTTGTGCCCTCTGTTACATACTGTCTGAGGTAGTTATCCCTCAAAAACTCAAGAAACTCATTTTCTTTACTTCCAGTTGCTATCTCTTCATTCCAGTCTATATTGCCATAATTAAAATCACCCATAATGATCACCCTTTTCTTATTTGCTTGGCTTATTTGACTATACATTTCACTATCACCACCATCCACATTACCAGGTCTATAACAACATCCCACCAAGTATTTGATTCTATTCACCTCTATCTCACACCATACTGCCTCAAAACCACTGGCCCCATTTCCCCCTTGCATCTCTACCTTGTATGGACATAACTCTTTCTCTATCATCAATAGCACTCCCCCTCCCTTTTTACCCCTTCTATCCTCACGAAACACATCATACCTTTCCATCTCTATTCCTGTCAGGATGTCATCCTCATCTAACCATGTCTCACTTATTCCGACAATCTCTGGGTGCACAGACGCAATTAGTGCAACCATTTCATCTGCCTTGTTTCTTATACTTCTAGCATTGGTATACAAACACAACAACTCATTTCTGGATCTACAGCTAGTTCCACTGATACCACTCACTCGATGTGATCTCTCCATGCTGGACTGGGGCCATTTCCCTTTCTGCTTCTTCATTTTAGAACCCTTTGCAATTCCATCTGTTTCCTTTTGATCCCTGATCATCCCATTACTTTCCTGCCTACACATTCTCTCACCTCCTCTTGCAGCATCCACCTTTCTCACGCTGTGTATCCCTGTCCACCCTGAGCCTCCCCGTTTCCCTGCTCCTCTTGCACACCCATTCTCTCATTATCTATACTCATACCACTCACTTCCACATTCATTTCCACTCCTTCAATCTCTCCTGTCTTACTCTCCTGCTCTTCCACATCACTCCCCTCTTGATCTGATTCATTCTCTCTATTCACTTCTCTACCTTCCAGCAGCAGTCTCTCCAAGCGACTCACACCATAACCACTCAAATGCAGTCCATCGCTCCCATACAGCTCACTTCAAATATTTTTTGGTAATTTGCTATTGTCCATTCGATTTAGATGTATTCTATCCATTTTTGTTTATATTTACTTATATTGTAGTTAATTGGGTTTATATTCAGCAATCATAAAATTTCTTCATTTGCTTTATATTTTCATCAACATAACACTAATTACAGGTATAGACCATATTGGTCTGTTCCGGTCTCATTATCCATCCAATATCCTATTTTGAGGTCTACCCTGCCTTTTTTTTCCAATTGGCTTATATTTTAGTATTTGTTTAGGATGTTGGGTTGGCCATTCGGTTTACATGTTCAATCCATTTTTGTTTATAATTGTTTAGTTTTTCTTCTATTGATTTTGTTTTTAGTTCTTTTAAAATGTCTTCTTTCCTTTTTTGATCTAATAATGTGTAGTTTGCAATTCTTCTCATAAATCTCATTTCACTTGTTTTTATTCTTTGTTTATCTTGTTTATTGCCCAAATTTTACTGCCATGTAATAATGTGGGCACTGCTAAAGTATTGTATATTTTCAAGCATGTTTCTTTTTGTACTATATTTGGGTTGAGTGTTCTATTTATCAGGCCTGTAATCTGTAAACATTTTGAAGTTTTTAATTTTATGTCTTTTTCTCCTTCATATGATCACATCCAAGATAACTGAAAGTATTTATCTGTTCTATTATTTTATTATTAATAAGGAATGTTCAGCTGAATTGGCTAGGCCTTTCACACATTTGTATAACTTGAGTCTCAGCTCAGGAATGATACCACAGGAATGGAAGGAATGTATGATAGTTCCATTGCAGAAGGGTGGTGTGTCTAACTACCGACATATTAGTATCTCTGGTGTGGTAGTGAAGGTTTTAGAGAAGTTGGTAAGAACTCACATACAGAAATGGGTAGACAAGCATTCTATACTCTGCAGGGAACAGCATGGGTTCATTAAGACAAATCGGCCCTTTAGAACACACGCAATTTACAGACAAAAAATACTAGTTGTGGTAGTGGTGGAGGTGGGCGGTAGATGGCGTTGATGGAGATGATTCGTAGTAGAGGTTCGGTGTAGTAGTTGAGACAGTTGTAGGTGTCCTCCTGCGATGAGTCTTCGAACTCCTTGGAGGTGTCACGAATAATAATAATAATAATTAAAGCAAGGTCATGTTTTAGCAATTTGCTCATATTTTATAACAATGTTATGGCCAAGTTGGATAATGGGAATGGATACACTATGATAATGTTGGATTTTTCTAAGGCATTTGATAGGATACCACACGACAGGCTGTTGTGTAAACTGGAGAATATGAGATTGGAATATAATCTATTGATTTGGATCAGGGATAGTTGACAGACAGACAGATATCAAAAAGTGGTATACAGTGGGTGTGAATCTGCCAGATTTAAGGTAACCAGTGGTGTACCTCAGGGTTCAGTCTTCTTGGCCATTATTGTTCAGTCTATACATTAATGACATCAAGCAGGGTCTATCATCAAATGTGCAATTGTTTGCTGATGATGCGAAGATAGGCAGGGCAATCAGGGATGCTACTGATATTCAGCAATTACAAAATGATTTGAATAGACTGGAAATCTGGGCAAATGAAAATTGGCTGTCAGTTTAATGTTAGTAAGTGTAAAGTTCTGCACTTTGGTATGATTAGAGTTCCAGCGGCATATTATATTAGTGGGAAATATAAAAAAATTCTTGGTATATTGGTGGATAAGGATTTAAAGTTCAAAGGTCACATAGCAAAAGTTGCAAATTCAACTCAGAGGATAATTGCTGTTGAAGCGAACCTTGACATGTAAGGATAAGGAGCTAATTTTGTCTCTTTATAAAGCTTTGATAAGACCACACCTGGATTACTGTGCACAGATTTGATCTCCCAGGTTCCAAGGGGATAAAGAAGCTGTGGAAAGGGTGCAAAGAAGAGTTACAAAGTTTATATCCAGATTATGAGGACAGATTGCGAGTATATGGATTGCAGTCTGGTTAACAGGAGAAAGAGGGGGTGATATGATAATGGTCTGTAAACTTTTGAATGGGTGTTATAGCATTTCAAATGATGAAATTTTTCGTTATATGGAAAGCGGGGAGAGAACACGGGGGGCATCCATGGAAGTAAAGGTTGTTCTTAGTGAAGAAAGGGGTAAGAGCTAGGTTTCTCTCCCAGAGCAGTGAGTGAGTGGAATAATTTGCCCTTAGGGGGTAGTGGGTGCATCTAGTGTAAATGAATTTAAGGGAAGGTATGATAGCTGGGTTGGATAATTTACAGCCTCCCTCGATGAGTCCTTGACTTCCTGGAGGTCTCAGATAATAATAATAACTATTTTGCTTCTAACTGGAGTTTGTCCACAAAATGCCATTGTTTTAGTTTTATCTATGGAAATTTTCATTCCAAACTGTTCTACTATAATGTTTAAATTATATATTGCTCTTTGTAAATGGTCTTATCTGATATTATTACCTGATCATTTGCAAATAATAGCATATTTATTTTGTTATTCTGGGAAATTTCTATACCTTGATTGTTTAAGGTGTTCCACTGTATTAATATTTCATAAATGTAAATATTGAAAAGTGTTGGAGACAGAGGGCATCCCTGTCTTACTCCTTGGTTTATAGATTGTTTTCCAGACAACTTCATTTATTTTTATTTTTATTTCATTATCTTTATATATATATTCAATATTGCATGTAGTAAAATATTAGGTATATTTATTCTTTGTAATATATCTTACATTATATATCTTTACAGTATATATTTTTTTACTTTGTCAAATGCTTTTTCGTAATCAATAAACAAAAGATGAGTTTCCAAATTAAATTCTCTTCTTTTTTCTATAAGTAGTTTTAAACAGAAAGCTACATCCTTTTCTAAATCCATTTTGACATTCTAATAATATTTTTAGTTTTTCATTAAGTATTCTGCTATATATTTTGTAGCATGTTTCAATAAATTAATACCTCTGTAGTTAGCAGGTTTTGTTTTATCTCCTTTTTTAAATATAGGTATTACTATGCCTGTATTCCATTCTATTGGTATTTTTATATATTTTATTTAAAAATTTTAGTAATATTTGATGAAATTTTTTTCCAGCAAATTTATACAGTTCAGAGTTGATCCCATCTTCTCCTGCTGATTTGCCATTTTTGATTTTATTTAGGTTATCCTTTAATTCTTTCATTGTTATCATATCATTTAAGGTATTTAAGTTTCTGGTGTAATTATTTTTGATGTCAGTATTATCTGTCCAAAGTAATCTATATTATCTATACTTTACAGATAATATAAAATTTATATTATCTGTAAAGTAATCCAAGAATTCTTTTACATCTATTTCACAATTTTTTTTTTTTTTTTTTTCTTGCAGTTTCTTTTATATCTGTATTCATGTGTTTTAGTATTTTGTATGCACTGGGTTTTATTTTGTATATGTCATTTTCTAGAAATGATACAAATTTTTCCCAGCTTTCTCTGTCTCTCTTTTGGCTATTGCTTGTCTTTTTTTATATTCAATTTCATCTCC
Organism: Typopeltis vanoorti; assembly: GCF_054136105.1. NCBI lineage: Eukaryota > Metazoa > Arthropoda > Arachnida > Uropygi > Thelyphonidae > Typopeltis > Typopeltis vanoorti. The sequence goes on from NC_143552.1 coordinate 11,871,859, forward strand.
TTGTTTTTTTGCTACTTAACCATCTTTTAAAAGCCAGCTTTTTATTTTCAATTATTGTTTTTATTTCATTGTCCCATAGATGTAATTTTTTATTTTTATGATATTTTTTGTGTGTTCCTCAACTTTCATATGCTGCTGATGCAATAATTTCTTTTATGTTATTCCATTCTTTCTCAATGTCTTCATTTTCTTGTATTTTTTCTAAGTAGTTATTAATCCGCTGTTGGTATAAATTTCTTATACTTGAATCATTTAGTAGTCTTACTTTGTAATTTGATTTTGTTTCTCTAATTTGTTTATTTTTTTGTATTTTTTATAGCCAGTTTGGTGGAAATCTTAGTTTTGCCTGTACTAAATAGTGAGCTGTGTCAATTTCTAGCCCTCTTCTAACTTTAACGTCTAGGAATCTGTTTGCTGCTTTTTCATTTGCTATAAAGTAGTCTTATTATTGAGTTTTGTCCTCTTGCACACCACATATATTTATGTATATTTTTATGTTTGTAAAATGTATTCGTTATTTTTAAATTATTATATATTGTATAATCAATGAATCACTTTCCATTTTTGTTTACTATTGGTTCTCCAAATTTTTGTATATTATTGTTAATTTTTTTCATTCCTATTCTAGCATTAAGATCTCCGGCTATAATTATATGGTCTGTTTTATTTAATTTTTCATATATTCCTTGTAACTCTTTGTAAAAGTAATTATTATTATTATTCCTGATACCTCCAAGGAGTCCGAAGACTCATCGCGGGAGGACATCTTCAACTGTCTCTACACCTTACCTCTACTACGAATCAACGCCATCTACCGCCCACCTCCAACACCACCACAACTAGTAATTTTTGTCTGTAAATTGCGTGTGTTCTGAAGGGCCAATTTGTATGTATGCGGGATGAAAAACCCGAGTTTCCGGGAGAAAAAACCCTGCTACCTCCGTATGAGATCGGCTAACTCACCATCGATTGAAATCGACCAGATAAGCGCCTCCGTAATCATTTTCTTTTCTTTTTCTTCAGGGGCATACACTCCAACAACTGTTAAATTTTCTTTATTTAATTTTAATTGTACTTCTAATATTCTTTCATTCCAGTATTATGAATTATTTTTGCTTTAATTGATTTATGGATCCAAATCATTACACCAGCTTTTGCATCTATTTGTTTGTCCACTCCACTATATATGATATTATAGTTAGCTATTTCTTTTGTTCCTTTGTTTCTTTTTTGTTTCTGTAAGAACTGCAATTTCTATATTTTCGTCATTTAAAATTTTATCTAATTCTTCTTTATGTGCTATGCTTCTAATGTTCCATGTAGCATATTTCACCACGTTTTTCTTTTTCCAAAGTTTCTTAACCTTTTCCAGTTTGCAGTCGTTTCTCATGTTTTTTGTCTGGTTTGAATTTCACTGAGACTAGCATGACAATAGGTATCCTAGTGGTGGGGCTGCCACCTTAAGACAACTAGGCTTGCCTTTTTCTTTTAGTAGATAGTGAAAACTACAGTTTGAGAGGAAAGAGTCACCCCCTCGCCCTCAAATTGCTCTAATAACACTGGAGGGGAAGGAGTAAGAAGTGAGAGAGAGAGTAGAGGGAAAGAAGAGTGGAAGACCAGTCTCCAAATATGATATACCAAGTGTATATTGTACAAAGCAAGATCAGGTCTAGCTTGGGTATCTCGGATTTGCCATGCCCGTTCTCACCAATGTGAGCCCCCTGAGAAATGCTTTATATTTTATTTACAAATTTCTTTATTTGTTTTATTCCCACTTGATATATCCAGCCTTTTTTTTTTTTTTTTTTGAGAAATTTCATTTCTGTTGTTTGAATCTGTCTTTCATAATTTTTTTATGGCCCATGTTTCGCTTCCATATGATAAAGCTGGTTTAGACATGACGTTATATAGTCTGATTCTGGTACGTTTTTCTACCAGGGATGGGATGGGATGGTGTTATGTATTATGCCGTTTACTTTAACAAAATTTGATATTTTGATGTGACTTATATGAAGATGAAAAAGAAATACACATCTCAGGTATTTGAAACTATTTACTTGTTGTAATATGTTATCTGTTGCTGTTTTACTTATTGAGTTTTCTCCTTATATATATATATATCTGTTGCTGTTTTACTTATTGAGTTTTCTCCTATATATATATATATATATATATATATATATATATATATATATATATAACATATAAAGATCAGTAAAATTATTAAATGAATCTTCTAAACTATATATATATACACACACATACATATATATTGTTCTGAAATTTCATTTAATAATTTTACTGATCTTTAGCTACATCAGAAGATGATTTATAATCTAATACAATTTGATCATGTGCAAATAATAATATATCTTTATTTTTGTGTTTATATGTATACTGAATGGGTTATACTGTTTCCTGATATTTGTTCTAATTTGACTGCTATTTTATTTCCTGCATATATTTCTTGAATAAAGTGCAAGATCTGATGTGGTATATTTAAGGCAGTTAATATTATATATTATAAATATTTTATCAAAGAGGCTTTTTCATAATCAAGGCCATGTATGTTTCTTTCTGAAATTCTCTTCTCATTTCAATTAATCTTCTTCCTCTGCGCATTTTTCCCCCGCTTCCATTGCAGGATTCGTGTGTTACATAGATACGACTTTTGTTAGTACAACCCCCAGTCAGCCTGCCACTGAGGGGGAAATGTATTTTTGACTGTAGCAGCTTGTGTTCATGGGGCCAGTTTGCCTGCTTGCTGGAAGATAAACCGCAGATAAACTGGGGGAGAAACCCTGCCGTCTGTGCCCCAAACCGGCTAAAAACGTATTTCATTAATGCAGTTGTGTGTTTCCTTAGTATTACTGGAACTGCTGTAAATTATGTAACCCCACCAAGGACTCTCGTTGGAGGACACACTACTACTCAATTCATCCTTCACCTCCTTAATCCTCCTACTACACTTAATAGTTCACAACACTACTACCATCAACACACAACACCATCTACCACCCACCATCACAACATATTTTTTGTCTGTAAATAAAAGCGGTGGTGATGCAGAAGGAAACATATTTCAAATAGTTCATCATAATATTCAATCCTTTGGAGTTACATAGAATAGTTTATACATATATTATTTTGTGTATATTTATAGTAGTGTTCCTGTATGCACCAACCATGTTGTTCACTTGAGTTTTGATTTGAATGTCCGTAAAAAGCATGCTCTTTAGTTATAAGCTATGGAGCATCTTTCACCTGGAAACTGGACTCACTAAGTCAGAGGTGGAGAAAACTACTGAGTTGAATTCTGGAATCTCAGAAAAGTTTTTATATGGATCTTTACTATTCCCAGGAATTAAAGTTGATATTTGAAGACAATATCAAGCATTTATATATCAGTAAGTGCTATATGCTCAAATGGGAAGCAAGAAGCACGTAGGCAGTTCTCGACTTACGAGAAGATTCGTTCTGACTACCCGTCGGAAATTATATATGCATGCATTATTTTCATTCCTAATTCAGTGGTCTCCTTCAACCCTTGAGAAGAAGAATTTTTTTCTTTTGATGGTCATTTTCACAAAGAAATAACCACCAAAAGAATATCATAATATGAAAAGATGCTGTCTTACAGCAGATGGAGTGGTTCGTCATTTGACTTTATGATCAATCGTTCGAATTCAAAAATAATATAAGATTAATACATTTACTGCAAATGGGGACAAATAACCTTGTGCTGTACTCAATCTTCGGATCGGCATGTGCTTCCATCAGAACCAAAAGTATGCAAATGGGGTGTGATTTTTCAGAACATATTAGAAAGCAGTAATTTCTGGAAATTCTATATTTAGTTGGTATATTTAAACAAACTAATAATAAACAGCATTTTTATATATTGGTTGCTGAGTACTGGAATGAAAATAAAAAACATTCTTCTCCCCAACAAACATATTGCATCGACCCGAGCAACATTATTCTCCTTTTAAGGAACATTGCAAGTTTGATTGTCATAAATCAAGGACTGGCTCTACTCTGTAAAGTAAGATAATTTGCAGTAAAATTCTTTTCCATGGAATTCATTTGGAATATTAACTCATAACTCAATTAAATTTTATACTCCTATTGTCAGATTATCTTCAAACCCACCTCAGGAAATTAAATATTTTTCAACAAACTTGTGTGCTAGAAAATGACATGCAAGTATGATAGTCAGATCTTAAGCATCTTTTATTGTGATCTAAGTAATTTTAGAGACATACTATGAATGAATGAACGAATGAAATTAAAAATGAATATAATAATAAAACAAAGGAAGATAAAAAAGTGCTAGCAGTGAGATAAATGCAACAAAGGAGGTTTCCATATAGTCTATAGAAACTAGAACTTTTAACTGAATGCTGTTTGCTTTTGTATAGTATTTTTGATGTCACCCTTCAAAAAAGAATTTAACTGTGAGGGTCAAAGAGTGAAAGATATTTTTTCTTTGAACTTACATTGTGCAATCTGTAGGATGTCCATATAATTATCTTTGATATTTTGGTATTTGCTAATGTTTCTTAGAAATGATTTTTTTATAAAAAATTGTAAATTAAACAAATATCTCCCTTTAATTTTGACAAGTCTCATTTAGGGGTCTCAATGTCATAAATAAACAATTCACAGTTTTTGTGAATTGTTTGTTTACGACATCATTGCTCGTTACATGTGTTTTGATATGAATTATAAACTGTTTATAACTTTTCTTGGTGTTAATAATGGCAGATAAAATTCAAAGTAAGGCTGCTGTTGCTTCCTTTGATTACATTACATGCTAAGATTAAAATTAAATTTAGTGACAATGGTGTATCGAACACTGAGATAGGCTGTAAGCAAAACTGACCTCACACTACTGTTGTTGGAGTTCATTATTCTAAGTGAATAGTAGTGCTATACTAGTTAATACTACAATTATCTGTAGAAGTGACAGTCTTATTGTTGAAATGGAAAAACTTGTAATGGTGTAGATTGATGACCAAACCGGTTGACATGTTTCTTTAAGCCAAGCTATTCAGAATAACTTTTTTGTTTTGTGAAAATAATGTTTTGCTTGGGTATCTGATGTAAATAAGTACTTTGTTTACGACTGCTTTAAAAGGTTATTAAACCATTACGTGCATCTACAAGCGGGGTGGGGGGGGTAACTGATTTTGCTATATGACAGTGATGAAGGACTTAATATATCATATATCTTTAAGCCAAGCTATTCAGAATAACTTTTTTGTTTTGTGAAAATAATGTTTTGCTTGGGTGTCTGAAGTAAATAGGTGCTTTGTTTACGACTGCTTTAAAAGGTTATTAAACCATTATGTGCATACAAGTGGGGAAAAACCATTATGTGCTACAAGTGGGGGAAAAAAAAACTGATTTTGCTATATGACAGTGGTCAAGGACCTAATATATCATATGGCTAGGGTATGCCTGCATACAGAATTCTTGGTATAACAAATATACAAGAAATGAATATAGAATTATTGTTTTCAGATTTGGAATCATATGTGGATTCTGATTTGAAATCATTATTCATACATTATTTAGATTTGGCTAGTATATTTCAATAAGATTGTAGAAGTGAGCATCGGGTGACATGACTGGTATCTTAGCAATGATGTGCAACAGTGACATAGCTCACTCACCATTACAACAGCAGAACAGTTTACCCCATTTCCACATGCACCATATCGCCCACAACTATCCGCCCACAGTCAAATTGGCTTACGTCACCACGCTTCCCCATTACTATCTTGCTTCAGATGGTATTCCACAGGTAGAGATGAACAAATGTACCCATGATGATGCCCAGGCATTGCAGACAAAGTCTCACATGGGCCAAGGAATGTTGGCAATGGATCCTCGATAGATGGAGGAAGATCATTTGGAGTGATGAATCTCATTTCCTGCTACATCATGCTGATTGCTGGGTTCACATTTGGCATAAACGGCATTGAAGCTCTATCCCCTGGTTGCACAGTTGGGGTTCAACAGCCGGTGGAGTTGATGTTATTGTCTGGAAAGCTTTTTCCTAGCACACTCTGGTCTGTTGATTATCATCTCGCAAACACCGATTGGTTTGGTGAATGCTATAGGGACCTGTTAGCTGACTATCTCCATCCATGTCTGTAGGAGGTCTACCCCAACCACAGTGCCATCTTTTAAACAGGACAATGGGGGAGGAACACAACAATGAATTTGCTACATTGCCTTGGCCCCCAAACTTTCCTGACTGTAATCCAATTGAACATGTATGGACAGATAGTTGGAGGCCACTCCGGGCCCCAACTATCTGGCCACATTCAAATTGGCTTGCGTCACCACACTTCTCCATTACTGGCAAACGTTTACTGATTACGTACAGAGTTTCCTTAGTATTAAGGGTATGTGAGCCCATTTATCTGTCCTGTCCTGTTGGGTGTCTTCTCCCTCCATGTGTCTCCACCATGTCCTATTCTGCGTCTCTCTGCTGCATTCATATGAGAGATAGGTCCAGTCTTCTATATTTTTCATCCATTCCAGTCTTTGTCTTCCTCTCTTTCCCTCAACAGTTCCTTTGAGAAGTGTCCTTTGTAGGCAGCTGTTTCTCAGAATATGTCCAAAATATCTGACTTTTCTCTTTTTAATTTCTTTCATCAGGCTCCTGTTTACGCCTGCCATCTCTAGTACCTCTTCATTTGTCTTTTTGTCTTTCCATGATATTCTCAATTCTTCTCAGCATCCACATTTCAAAGGCTTCCAGTTTTTTCACACTCAGATTGGAGAGTGTCCATGTCTCTACTCCATATAATAATGTAGACCATATGTAGCATTTGGAGATTCTTAGTCTTGTTTTCAGATTTAATTCTCTAGATGTTAGTAGATTTTTCATATTGTTGAAAGTTGACCTTGCAATTTCAACCCTTTTTCTAATTTCATCTTCTGTCCTGCCATTCTCTGTGATCAAGTGTCCGGGGTATATGTATTTTTGCACCTGTTCTAATTTATTTCCTTTTATATTGATGCATATTTTTGGTATTTTCTTTTCTCTTGAAATTCTCATGATTTTTGTCTTTTTAAAGTTGAAACTGAGGCCATACTGTTCGCTATACTTGAGGGTTTCATCTATAAGAGTTTTGAGGTCATATTTGTTTTCAGCTAGAAGAACCGTGTCATCTGCATATCTTAGGTTATTAATATTTCTGCCCCCTACAGTGATTCCTTTGAGGTTACTAATTTTATTAAATATTTCTTCTGTGTACAGGATAAAGAGAATCGGAGAAAAGACACAACCTTCTCACACCTTTCTGAACTGGGAATTTTTCTGAGGTCTCTCTATTTATTCTCAAAGATGCAGTCTGTTCCCAGTAAAGGTTGGTTAATAGCCTAATGTCTTTTCCATCCATGCCTATTTTGAAAGGATTTCAATTAATTGTTCATGTTGGACATTGTTGAATGCCTTTTTGTAATCTATGAAGCAGAGGTACACATCTTTTGTTTTTCTAGATATCTTTCTATGATGGTTCTGATGTTGAAAATACCTTCTCTTGTACCTACATTTTCCTTGAAGCTACTTTGTGTATCATTTATTTCTATGTTTATTTTTCTTTTATTTCTTTCAAGAATAACGTATAGGAGGACTTTTGATACTTGACTGATGAGGCTGATTGTCCTGAACTCTTCACATCTTGAAGCTTTTGTTTTTTTGGGAATTGGAACGAAAATTGAGTGATTAATATCTTTTGGGAAATCCAGTCTCATATATTTTATTGCATAATTTTGTTAGAAATATCAGTCCTCCTTCATCGCGAGCCCTCAACCATTCTGCCAAGATGTTATCTATTCCTGCAGCTTTATGTGGTTTTAGTTTTCTGACGGCATTTTCAACTTCAGAGTAAAATGGATGGTCATTCTAAATCAGTCTGTTCATGAATATCATTTGTTGTTCATATAATTTCCTTATGTATTCAATCCATCTTTCCATGATTTCTTTTTTATCCATTAGAATATGGTCTCTTGACTCTCCAATGACACTTGCATGGTTTGCTGTATTTGTCCTGCTTGTCATTTCTCTGATCTTTTCATGCATTTCTCTACTGCTGTGTTTTCATTTATATTTAATCCATTTCTCTTTGGCTTTCCTGCACTCTTTTTTTTTTATTTCTTTATTCATGCTTTTATATTCAGGTTCATTCTTTAACTTTATTCTTTTTTTAATTTTTTTTTTGTTATTTTATTTTTATGATAATCCTACCCCCAAAAAAAAATTGAAACTAGCACATTATTGCGATGGGTTGCTTGTTAATCACATAACTCATCTAAGCATCTAATTAATTACTATGCAGTGTGTATTTTATTTCTTGCAGACACTGCCTCCATTGTAAGAACAGAACATCACAAAAATATCTGCCGTGGTTGTAAACTGGTAGTACTGACAGATGCCATTTAGAATAAGCTGGAAACTTTATTCTGAAAAATGATGTCTGTCTCATAAATTCAATGTTTCATCTGAAGAGAAATCCTCTTTAGAATGGTTGCTGTTTAATCAATTTAGGCATGGCCTTAGAGATAATTTGAAAGAAACAGCATACAAGAAAAAGGTTAAAAATCTTGAACAGTGTTTTGAAATTGTTAAGGAAAAGGAAGAGAGACACAGGTAAACTCTTTTCAGTATAATGAAACTCATTCTGCTACCATTGCAGCTACAGATAAAGTGAGAGAAGGAAAGTTTCAAAAATTAAAAGGTGCTAAGAAAAAGAAACAGTCTAAGGAAATTTCTGTAAATCTAACAGAAAATGTTCCAGAATCTGATTCCAAGGTACAATCACATGATTCGTGAAATTAGAGGAACTGAAAACATTTCTTAGTGAAGAAATAGAAAGACAACAGAGACCAATAGTAAAAGGACAGGAACTTTTGTTTAAGATGATATTTGATTTAACAATATCCAATAATCATACAGATAATCAATCTCTTGTAAATCTAATGGTATTGACAGGAATAAAACATCTCAAAGGAGATATGTTCCAAAATGCTTTAGATGCAATAACCGGGTGATTTTGCTAAAGAATGTTAAGGATAAATCTTGTTTTCAACATAAATCAGAGAATAAAAGTATATCTGGAAATAATTATTATTCCAATATCATACTGACAAGGTCAGAAATGTCAAACTACTCATTACACAGGTAAAGCTAAAGACAGCTCCAACCCTAAAAGAGAGTTTGATTTTTCATTAGCTCCTTATGCTAATGGAGGTAATCCTTTGACAGTTCTACAAGGATTTATTTAAGATGTGCCTTGTGAATTCTTACTTGACACAGGTGCACATATTTCACTCATTTCTTATGGTTTGTTTAACAGAATTAAATCTCTAATTCCAAATGACATTTCAGTTTTAAGCTATCCAATTAAATTAAAGGGTATATTTGAATCAGAAATTTCAGTTGATAAGCAAATCAATGTTTTTATTTCAATTCCTTGTTTTACATTGAAAGTTTGTTCCATTAATTGTTCTTCCAGAATCATCTAATTCAGTGTTTCTCAAACTTCAGATATCCACAGACCCCTTCTTAAATTTTCATTATTACCAAGTACCCCTAATTAATTAAGAATAAATAAATAAATTAATTAAAATTAATAAATTAATTTAAAATATTAAAAAATTGAATATCTATTTTATTTGAATTTATATGTTCACGTAAACAAAAAATATGATTTATTTTTAATAGAACAAACTTTATAAAGATACTATAAAGTTTTACTTACTTGAAATAATTTATCATCAATGAGAGGAGTGAAATTGCTTATGGTGAGATAAAATTTCAGCAAAATTTGGCTCTATAGTTGTTAATTTCAATCTCAGATGCTGTTCAACATCTATAATGTGATTCCTCTTCTTCGTCTTAATATCTACAAGGGCCGAAAATCCAACTTCGTACAGATATGAACTTGGAAATAGAAAAATGAACCTTAGAGCTTTATCTGTTAATTCAGGAAATTCATTCTGTATTTGTTGCCAAATGATGATAACATATTCTCGCTGTATTCATTTTTTAGGAAACCATCAGAAGCTAGTTCTAAAAGTTGTTCTTCTTCTATTGACGATAGACCCTTTGGCATAAATTTGTTTTTATTAAAAGGGTATCTTATCCACTAAATATTAATGTCCAATTCAGGGAAATACTTTTCTAGTTTCATTTGTAAGATTTTTAAATGCTGCATGATAGTAATTTTCACATCATCATCAATTTGTTCATTTGAACTTGTGAGCAATTCATGAAGCGATGGGAACGTGTCAAATTCTCCATTACCAATCCATTTTTCCATAACTTCATTTTTGCCAACGTGGCGTTCACTTTATCTTGGACATGAAATATAGAAATTTCCTTGCCTTGTAAAGATAAATTAAGACTATTTAATACAGTAAATATATCTGCCAGGTATGCTAATTGACTGAGCCATTTCCAATTATGTAAGTGCTTTTTCAATTCAAACTTTTCATCAAGAAAAACTTGTAGTTCATTCCGAAGTTCAAATAAACGAGTAAGGACTTTTCCCACGAGAAAGCCAACGAACATCGGTATGGAAAAGAAGTTGTGTATAGTTGCTTCCCATTTCTTTGCAAAGTTGAGAGAAAAGTCTGGCGTTTAGAGGACGGCCTTTAATATAATTTATGATTTTTACAGCTTCATCAAGAACTTTTCTTAGGTCTGTAGACATCATATGTGTTGCCAAAGCCTCCCTGTGTATGCAGCAGTGTGTCGACTTTGCATTTGGTGCAACAGCTTGAATCCTTGAAACAAGCCCTTTTTTAGATCCGACCATGGATTTCGCTCCATCCTTGCTTATTCCATCACAACTTTTCCAATCAAGCTTGTTTTGATGCATAAAGGTATTTATACTGTTGAATATTTCTTCTCCTGTTGTATGTTCTGGCAAGGGTTGGCAATATAAAAGGTCATCATGAATTTTTTGATTTTTTTTTTTACCTAACGAACACTAGAAGATTTGCAAAATTTGTAATGTCGGTGGATTCATCTACCTGCAACGCATAATAACGACTCTTACGTTTATCGGATAACAATGTTTGTTTTTTATTTTCGACCGTTTCAGTGATTCTTCAACGAATGGTACTATTTGAAAGGCAAATCCTATCAAAAGATCTTTTTGCATTATCTCCGATCATAATTTCCGCTATTATTTTTGCTGCAGGCTTGACCAAAGTTTCACCAATTGTTTCCGCTGCACCACTTTTTTGCTATTAATAGCAACACGCGATATGAAGCTTCTAAAGCCTTCATGTTTTCACCTCCTGACATGATTGACATCACTTTTTGAGATTCTTTTAAATTTTTTAGTTTATTTTGAAAAAATTCGACAGGTTTGTCCTTGCATTCAATATGTTTCGATTCAAAATGGCGATTTAAATTACATGGTTTCATGCTTTCATTTTTTAAAGTTTCACTGCAAATTACACATAATGGAATAGGTCCATGAAAAACCACATTTCAAGTTTTATGTTGTACTTACGAAGTTTACTCATCTTCTTCCTAGTTGGTTCTTTAGAGATGTCAGACAACACACACTTATCAATTTCACTTGATCCAGATACAATATCAACATTTTCTTGTTGCTGACAGCTACTTGTATCTACTATGTTCCTCTCTTTTGCGCATTTTAAAAATCCAGTCTTTAACCAATGATCGATACTTAAGAATTTGAAAGTCACTGATTTTCTTTCGCTTCTTGGAAGCTGAACTTTTTTCGAATGCTTCTTCTCGGAGCTGCATTAGCAATAAAATTTTGTGGAATGGCATATCATTCTGATTAACCCATTCTCTACACATATTAAAACTGTCAACTGCCTCTTCATGTTTTACTTTTTTTTCTTTGAATTCTTTATCATCATAATCGTCTGCTAATTCATTCTGCAGCATCATATTTATAATTTAAGCATCTGATTTAATTTCGAATTCACTTTCGGTTCTATCTGTAATCCATTCCGTAACATCTGTTTGTGAAATTTCAACATTTGGATTTATATTTTTACCAAATTATGCACGTTTTGAATTTCTGCTTTTTGTGTATCACCGTAGTTATCTTCGTAAATTCTAGAAGTCCACAGTTTTCTCCATGATACTCGAATTGCTTCAGGTTTGAGGATTCCAAAGCAACATCAATTGAGAATGCTACATCCTTCAAATTTATATTTTTTATTTATGTGGTAACGTCATAATTTTGGGAAATTACATTTAAAAGCAGGTCTTTGTGATCTTTTAATTTAATGGATTGTATTATGTTCTGATGCATTGGTTGCAACAATAGAGTATAGTTTGGAGGCAAAATAATAGTACACAAAATAATAATATAATAAATATAATAAAAATAATAAATAAAACTTTTTTTTTTTCTTTCAAACCGCAGTTTGGATTACTGGAGGGTTCGGACTAAAGAGGTTCGGATTAGCTAGATACCACTATAGCAATATTTCCCTTTTATTTATCAATACTTATTCCACTTTAAACTTCATAGTTGCGCGATTCCTTTTTCGGAATATACTATTAATTTTCCTCTGACTGTCGCATAAAAAAACTCAAATTCCTCCGAATCTAAATGTCTGTCGGCTTGTGTTCTAATTTTCTCTCGAACACTATCCTGTTTTAATAAATTTAGTTTAATCCTTTATCCAAGTGTCAGCAAACAAAGTTTGCACCTGAAAGTATCTTCAGGACGGGGGTAAGGTGGTACAACACCGGGCCACTCATTGCAATGGTGGAGCAAGCTAACATCACTCCTATCTCAGTATCTCCCATAATGCAAAATGCATCTCCTTGCAGATATGCATAATGTTATGCATTAAGGGAAGGGCCACTACCCAGACTAGTTTCGACCTTTATTGAGGTCTCTTCAGTGGGAGCCAGGCCCAAGTGGAGATACCAGGCAGAAGCATTAGCAAGGTCATCTCATATCTGCAAGGAGATGTGTTTTGCATTATGGGTGATACTGAGATAGGAGTGATGTTAGCTTGCTCCGCCTTTGCAACGAGTTGCCCGGTGTTGTACCACCTTACCCCAGTCCTGAAGATACTTTCAGGTGCAAACTTTGTTTGCTGACATTTGGATAAAGGATCTTTCTCTAAATCCAGAGTAATTTAATAAAAAGGTGGCACACCGTTTGGCAACTCCTATAGGTAGAGATGACCTTGCTAATGCTTCTGCCTGGTATCTCCACTTGGGCCTGGCTCCCACTGAAGAGACCTCAATAAAGGTCGAAACTAGTCTGGGTGGCCCTTCCCTTAATGCATAACATTATACATATCTGCAAGGAGATGTGTTTTGCATTATGGGAGATACTGAGATAGGAGTGATGTTAGCTTTCTCCACCTTTGCAACGAGTTGCCTGGTGTTGTACCACCTTACCCATAAACAATACGTAAAAATATTCAGAATTTTAAATTATGATTATTTTTACAGATGTCACTAAGGCTTTTCCAGATATATAGTCTTCTGGGAGGATGTTTAAGCAGTGTGTTGGCAATTATTAGGTCATTGGTTTCACAGAATTGAATTAATCTTTCACCTCTTTCATTTCTGATTCCAAGCCCTTGGTTTCCCATGAAAATGAGATTTTTTTCTGAGCCGACTTTTGCATTTAGGTCGCCCATCATTATAATAACATCATCTGACTTAGCACTGGAGATTGCAGTTTGGATGTCTTCATAATATTGTTTCAACTCTTCATCTAGGATCTTGGGTTGGCTCATATGCTTGGATAATATACAGATTGAATGGTTGTGCAGTATTTTGGCTGTTATGATTCTGTAATTTATGGGCCAATATCCCTGTAGAGATTTTGCAATTCTATTACTTAGGACAAGTGCTACTCCATTAAGGTGTGAGTCACTGCTAGAGTAGATTATAGTGTGATTTTTTCTTCTTATTATGCCTGTATCTGTCCACTTCACTGATGCTTGCAATATCGGCCTTCATCACTTCTAATTCCTGGAGTAGGTTATCTAATTTGCCTGCCTCGTAGAGTGTTCTGGCATTCCATGTTACTATTTTCAAGAGATTGCTCCTCGTTTTCAGACAAGGGACATCTGAGAATAACCTCCCTGGAGGGTTTGGGATATTATCTTCATACACTACCTTAGTAGTTCTTGTCTTTCAAATCCCGGTTTCAAGCTCTTCTTCGCTGTAGCTATAAGAGCTGATGGTTGCAGGGGTTTCAACCACATCTCTAACTTCATATTGTGACATGGTGTGTTTCATGGTTGACAATGGATAAATATGTGGTAAGGCTCTGATCTTTTCCACGATGGCTGGCCACAAGTCCCTTAGATGTCAGGAGTGTGCCCTCGATGTGCCGCACATCTGGTTGTCATTCCCTTGATGCCGTTGATCAGTCAGTGTTGATTCTTCTGTCATCTTGGCCATTCCAGATTTTGTGCACATAAAGGGTGACATTCCCTATTTACAGCATTCTATATTGCCCATTTATAGTAGCCATAATTAATTGTTCTGATGCAAAGTTAACTCAGTGTATATATGCCTGTGTATATATTAGATGATGACCTTCATGGTCTTTCTTCTGGGAAATGAGACAGGATTGTGTTTTGTTGGCATTAAAATACACCAGGTTATCCTCATCCCACTTGAGAATAGCAGGGCAATCAGTGTTTAAAGCATTGATTAAAGAAGATCTTGAGGTATGAATTAACTGAGCACTATGAGATTTTGAAAATGAAAGGAGTGGAGAGTATTATCATCAAGAAAGATGAGAATAGGATTGGATGTCAGAGAGAGGAGATTGTTGATTTATAGGAATAACAGCGTAGGTGAAAGCACAGAGCCCTGAGTTACACTAGTATCAAATTTGAAAAAATCTGATGAAACCATCCATCATGAACCTCGATGAATGTCCGGTGGGGAAAAGTTGGACAGTTTATTTGGCAGTTTACTTGTTTAAAATCAGGATTTTGGATTTTTCTTGTTGCTTGTCCAAAAGCCATTTCCTTTGCACTAATTTTAGCTTTCTTGGGAAGTGGAAATAAATTAATATAAAATTCAAACTATGTTTCTCTTGGATCAAGCAATGCTCAGAGCAGCCTTTACATGGTATTGGCTCTCGGAGGATTATTAATTTTATTTATAAATTTTACTTTTTATTAATTATTTTTATTTTGTATTTTTTAAATATTTATTTCATATTTCATTTTATTCTGGACATTTTCTCACTATTAATATCCAAAAAGACTATATGTTTGTAAGGAGTTTTTGCATGAAAATGTGCAGTGGAGAGATCTTTATATTTTGTGGGAGAAGGTATATTCCTTTCCCCACAAAATATACCAAGAATGTTACCAAGTGAGTTTAGACAAAATAAATCCGCAAATTGGCAGACTTGGTTTTTATCCTGTATGTTTATAGATATACTTCCTTTTTCTTTGCTGCTTTATAACTGGTAGTTTCAAGAATTTTGGAAAAATCTGAATTAAATAGTGCTCTTTTGAAAAATTATGGCAGTTTTTATGTATTTTACACACACGCACACATTTATATATTTATTTTTTCTAATTACAGTACCAATGTGGTTATGAATTATACAGAAGTAGAAGCCAAAGTTCGAGAAGCTACTAATGATGATGCTTGGGGACCAACAGGGCAGCTTATGCAAGAAATAGCTCAAAGTACTTTCACATATGAACATTTTCCAGAAGTAATGGGAATGCTTTGGAAACGTATGCTGCATGACAACAAGAAAAATTGGCGGCGGACATATAAGGTGAGATGAAAGATGTGAAATGTTAACTGCCCAGGCAATCCTCGAAGTATAATGAAAATATCTAATACACAGTAATGCATTTATCTGGATGTCTCAAGACCTGAGGCAGCCTGGATTCTAATGATTGGTACTTCATTGGAACAGCACTTCTCTGCTACACAACAGGTGCTTATGCATCTGTATCGTGAATTTTCATTAAACGATAAAAATGTATCTTATCTCTCTCTCTCTCTCTATTTATATATATATATATTATGTTCTCTTGATTTTTATCAATATTTATATCGACATAGCTAAGAAAAAAAATTTAATCCATATAACTCTGTTTCAATTCAGTTTCAGACATATTTATTACACATTTATTACTCCAGATATTCTCAGAAACATGCCCTTAAATTAATGACAATTTGTTGTAATGCTCTTTATCTGTTCAGTGAATCTAATCCACAAAAGGGTATAAACTTATTGCAACATTGTCATTGGGAGTATGCTAAGCATTAGATACTTTCTTTTAGAGAAACTTCTGCCATAGTTATATGAATTATTTACATGAAACACAAGGCAAAGTTAATATTTATTTGATTATAAAGCTGTTATTTTTGGTCTGAAACTTAGACTATCTTTGTTGGCAAAAACAGTTGATACAAGATAGAATGCACACAATTGATTTATTTTAAATAGAATGAGGCACATGATGTTATATTTCCAGTAAGGTTATAACTGAGAAAAAAGTTGATTATAACTGGAAAAAAAAAACTCTCTCTCTCTCTATATATATATATATTGGCCTAACAATGAAAAAACAAATTTATAATTTCAAAATTATTTTTGTTCTTCAACCTAATCTCCCTTAAGACTAATATATATTTATTCTAGCAATGCTCCAGCGCCATTATCCAGTCCCATAGTGGTTCTCAGTAATATCTGCAAAATATCGTTTTACAGCTGCAATCACCTCTTGATTCGAAGAAAAACGCTGACCAGCGAGAAAAGAGTTTCAGTTTTGGGAAGAGATAGAAGTCAGAGGCAGCCAAATCTGGGGAATAGGGTGGATGTTCCAATAATTCATAGTGCAGATCCCTTAATTTTCCCATTGCCAAAATACCTTTGTGGGCAGATGCATTGTCCTGATGAAAGATGATTGTTTTCTTCTGCAAACTGGGTCTTTTCTCATGAATTTTTTCGTCTAGTCTGGCTAAAAGATCAGAATAATATTCCCCAGTTATTATTTTACCCTTTTCAAGATAATTAATAAACAAAAGCTTTTAGCATTCCAAAACATCTTTCCTGCGTGGAATCGACTTTGTCTTTGGCGTTGAACAACTGGCTTCTGTCCACTGTTTTGACTGCTGTTTGGATTCTGGTGTGTAATGGTGAATCCAAGTCTCATCCATAGTAATAAATCGATGCACGAACTCAGTTTTATTCTTGTTAAAACGCTCCAAGCACTGTTCAGAGATTTTATGCGAGTGCTTTTTTGGTCTGCATTGAGCAAGTGCAGCACCCATCTTGCGCAAAGCTTTTTCATTTTCTCCGTCATCCAATACCATATCGTGCACTTGATCAATGGTTTCTGGTGTTGTTACACTTTTTGGACGTCCTTCACGCGTATCATCTTCAAGGCTGGTACGTCCACGTTTAAACTCGGCGGCTCATTTCTTAATTGTTGAAAACGAAGGAGAAAGTGTTCATAAACTTTTATGAACTTTGAATGAATTTCTTTTGGCGTTAAACCTTCTTGTACAAAGAATTTTATAACCACATGATACTCAATTTTATCCTTTTCAAGGGATACAGAGAACACTTTTGCTTCAGACAGCTGTATAAAACAAACTACTTGATAGAATGACTTGCAATTTCACATGGATGCTTATGATAGATGTACCAACTTAGAAAAAAAAATCGTTCCAGTAGTGTTGCCATCTATGTTCGAGGTCTAGAACTTTTCAGACCACCCTTGTATGTATGTATAATTTATAAAGTCATACTCTGCTGATCACCTGATAGATACAGCATCTTGTTAGTTTCTTGAGATCTTATGACTTCATAAAATACCATTCTAAGTTTTAATAGCAAGTGTAAACAAAAACAACTTTTAACGATGCATTATTCTAATCAGACTTTCCCATATTTTTGATAATGATAGGGCAGTCATTTAGGTTCAAATTTAGGTGATGAAGCAAGACTTCTGCACTCTCCTTAAATAAAAGTTCAAATTTGTATTGACATGTGATGTAGTGTGTTTTAGACCAAAGAATGTTGTGTTTTGTGTCTATTCGGTGTTGAGCCAATCCAGATATATTGGATTTCCTGTGGTTATGATTGATGTTCTTGTGTTCTTTTTTCTGTTGAGTGTCCAGTTTGTCTGAATTAGGATAGATGGCAGTCACAAGGAAACTTGATATACACCCTCGACAGACATTGGAGAGCATTTATCTTTTGAAGAGGGGAAATAAGTTGAGAGTATTGATAGTTATAAAAGTATTCACTAAATCATGTTCCTTCAGAATTCTAGAAATCGCTCCTTAAACACCTGCAATCTATGTCACTGGAACTTGATGTACTGTTTCCTTGTTTAAGTTAGGTTTGTTGGAGTAAAACAGATGTGTAGTACTTTCTGAGAAAATTCTCCCAAAAATATTTTGGGAGAATTTGGAGAAAAGAGCAAACAAAGCTTAACAATAATGGCAAATACCTGTTGGATTTCTGCTCAGGACATGGACTGGTTATTAGTAACACAATGTTCCAACATAAAAATGTGTACAAATTTACATGGAGAGAAGAGGCAAGGAATAAGAAAAGTCTCATTGACTATGTTATTGTTGATAGTGATGTTTTCCCATTTGTGCAGGCCACTTCAGTGTACAGAGGATTTGATAGTGATTGCCATTTAGTCTTGAGCTGGATAAAACTGAATTTCATACTGAAAAGAAGAACATGTAAGAAAGTTTTAAAGTGAATAAAAGTTGAGTAGCTCTCAGATGTAAACTGCAGACTGAAATACACAAACATTATTGAAGAAAAAATGAAAGAGTTTGAGAACAGGAACCAAACCTTGGAGAGTCAGTGGCAAATCCCAAAGAAAACATTGATTGATTCAGCCAGAGAGGCATGTAGTGAGGTAGTCTGCAAGGATAGAAAAATCAGAATCCCATGGTGGACACAGGAAGTTAAAGAGGCATTGAAGGAAAAGAAGAAAGCATATCAAAAGTTTCTGGCAAATAAGTCAGCTTTTGCTCTTAGAGAATGCAGAGACAAATGTAAGAAAGCTAAACAGTGTGTAAAACTAGCTAAACAAAAGTCATGGGAGGACTTTCACAAGAATATAGAAAATAAATATCAAGAAGGTGGCAAAATATTCTGGAGGTTGTTGAAGAAGCTTAGGAATGGAGGAAAGAGTGCTGTAAAAGGAGTTAGAGATGATAAAGGTGACATGAAAACAGGAGAAAAAGATATCCTTGAAGTATAGAGTAATTATTTCGAAAAATTGCTAAATGAAACAAGCAGTGATAGCACAGTGGTAAAAAAACACTCCACAGGCATACAGTCAGGAATACATATCCATACTTGAAGTAGAAAAAGCCATCAAAAGCTTGAAATGTGGAAAGGCAGCAGGAGTAGATGATATTCGACCAGAAATGCTGAAATATGGTGGTATAAAAGTCTTGCAGACTTTTATACCACCTGCACTGTACAGTTCAGAAAGCCTGGACAGAAGGACGAATTCCTGATGATTGGAGTAGAGCTCTAATAGTGCCCACATATAAAAAGGGAAATAAAACTGAATGTGAGAATTACAGAGGTATTTCCCTACTGAGTGTTCCTGGCAAGATCTATGCAAGTATACTTGAGAAACGGTTGAGAAGAATTGTGGAAGAAAAGCTTGGTGAAGAACAAGCTGGATTCAGGCCAAATAGAGGCTTTTGTGATCAAATTTTCACGTTACGACAAACAGTTGAGAAATCGCAGGAACATAACAAAGATCTGTATTCAAGTTTTATAGATCTGGAAAAGGTATATGATAGAGTGCCAAGAAAGAGAGGGGCTGTTAAAAGTGCTTCAGTTGTATGGTGTCAATGGAGCATCAAGCAATACTTATTCTTTATTTGAGTTGTAAGTCAGTTAGAATTGAAGGAAGTACAAGAAGATGGTTTAATGTTAAATCTGGTGTCAGACAAGGATGTACATTATCCCCTCTGTTAATTTATTATCTATATCAGTGTTTATGCAGTGGTCTCCAAACTTTTCACGTGAGAGCCACATTGGGTATTTCAGCACTGTTCAGCCGGCCGTAGTAATAAAAAACTCTAGAACTAGATATGAGTTTTATTGAAAGCAGATAAAAACTGATTACAGAGTATGTGAGATTAAATTATGGTATATTTATGACAACGAACACTATCAGCAAATTCTCATATTTTTATCACAAATTATAATAAAACCATTAAAATGTGAATGATGAAACTACGTTTGTGTTTTTAAAATCTTATTAAACTCAGGGTTCAAATTTTGAAGTGCTAATTACAAGTAGCAATTTCAAATGTTGTTAACCCTATAAAAGAGAATAAATTTATAAATAATTATAAAATTTTTAAAATCACGAGAACTCTGTATGAGCGAATAAGTGAATACGCACCTTTAAATATACATTTATGCAATTACAAATTGAGTATTATATTGCGGCGCTGCAAGTGGCGCAATGTAATAATTTGGATATTTCTGTTAATAACTTACCCGAAATATCCAAAAAAGAAGAAAAAAAATATATTTTTTTTTTATTTAAAAATTTTATTATTTTTTATTTATTTCAAAAAATTTTTTGTAAAAATTACCATAAAAAATCTTCTCACGACAATTTCTACACGCGAACTGATAATTTTTTTTTTTGAAATAGCCGAATTTATTTTTTTCTGTTCGGGGAAACAATTTGTTTAAATTTTTGCTAGTCGTTAGTTTTTCAACCGAATATACACTGACAATTTACGTTACTTTTTTTAATTTCGTATAACTTTTTTCGTAAATTTTCGTATAGTTTTTTGTCAATGAATACAGATCGGGAAATTTTGTTTTTTGCTCGTTAGTTCATTTTAACCGTGTTATTTGAATTTCTATCAACGCCCCGTTTTTTTTTTTTTTTTTTTTTTTTTTTTTTTTTTTTTTTTTTTTTTTTTTTTTTTTTGCGGATTCCTATTGAAAAATTAGTCCAATTGGCGGGCTGTAGTTTGGAGACCCCTGATCTATATGGATGACATTATTAAGGAAAGTGGTATTAAACATGATATCGAAATTGGAGATGTTATTCTCAGCTCTTTACTCTATGCAGATGATGGTATACTTCTAAATAAATCTGCTACAAGTCTGCAAGATTCCTTGACTAAATTGAATAACTCTTGTGATATGTTTGGTATGAAGGTCAGCAATAAAAAGTATGGAGGTATATGGTCAAGTATGGAGGTATGACAATAAAGACAATGAAAATAGGCAAAAGCATTGAAAATATCAACTGCATTGTGAATGAAGAACGTATAGAACAAGTAAAACATTTCAGCTACTTATTCACGATTTTTAGTGAAGATGGTAAATTAAATATGGAAATAGACAACAGAACCAGCAAAGCTGGTATGATCGGAAGTCAACTGAATAAATTTATGTGGAATAAGCAGAATTGAAGAGAGAAATTAGTCAAAATACTAAATTAGATGTATACAAGAGTGTTCAAACCCAGTTTTAACTTATGTATCTGAGACCTGGGTTAGAAATAAAACACTTGACCAAAGACTAGACACAGATGGCATCAGTGGCAGTATCATATTAAAAATGAGGACATTAGGAAAGAACTTAATATTGTTGGCATCCAGGAATGTGGTAGCAGAGCTTATCTCAGGTGGTATGGTCACTTAAACAGAATGGGATAGGAAAGATTAGCAAAACAAGTGTTCCCTGCTAGGTTGTCAGGAAAGAGATCCAGAGGAAGACATAGGTGGATTGATACAGTAAAAAGTGTCTTAGAAGACAGAAATATAAGGTCTGATAATATTGGAATCTTGACAAGTAACAGATTGATTTGGAGGATAATTGTAGTTAGTAATGGTGTAAGTTTTTCATGCAGCGCTATCATATCCTGTACAACCCTTGAGGGTACATATCAGGAATATGATGATGATGTTTGATATTTGAGAATTCTTCCTGTAATTGATGAGTCAAGTAATTAGTCTTAGCTTGTCGAATTAAAGACTTTATAATTCCTGTCTTTTGAGAAGAATGGTGTGCAGATTGTTGAAGAATGTAGCATCCAGTGAAAGTGGCTTTCAATACATTTATGTGGTTAAATCACCTGATGGTGAGCAGATGAGAGAATGTCCAGAAAAGATAATTCATTGTCTCTTTCAATTTCCATAGGGAATATGATACTAGGATGTAAAGTATATATAGAAGCTGATATCATTATCAAAGTTTTTTTTTTATTGTGAGGCCACATAGCAAAAATGTCAGTATACTTGAACCCAAAATGAAAGTCGAGAGTGTATGGATGAAAAAAGGCTGTTTTCTAGATGCTCTAAATAAAAGTTGGCTAGAGCAGGGGAGAGTGGACTTCCCATGACAGTTCCTTCCATTTGGTTGTAGAATTTGTTTTGACAAACGAATTATCCAGAATGCATCACAAATTCAAATAGTTTTGCTATATCTTGTGGGAATGTCTCCTTGAGAGGTACGTTTGTAAATAGGGATTCTTTATTGAAGCTCATCATAATAAGATCATTGGAATGTATAGAAACATTTTTTCAATTTGTCTAGGAAATCCAAAGATTTTGGAATTCCGAATCAAGTTCGGGCTTCACCGCCCAAACTTGAATCGGAATGACTGCCTATCGTTATCAATAATATAGAAAAGTCTGATTAGAATAATTCACCATTAAGGTTTATATATATTTCGTTGTCGGCATCATCTGAGCAATTTAGGTATAGGCTTTTTATGTCCTGTTCCTGCTGTGCAGATGAAGTTGATCTTTCCATCTTAATCTTGGATATCCATGGTCTCTTCTTCCTGTAGGTTTATATTCTAGTGCTGAATTATATATATACACACACACTTGCTATTAAAACCAAGAATGGTATTTTATGAAGTCATAAGGTCTCAAGAAACTAAGAAGATGCTGATATATTGGGTGATTTGTAGAGTATGACATAAATTATATGCGCACGTGTGCGTGTGTATTTTATTTTTATTTTTTTTGTAGTTATGATTAACCTTTTCCTCAGTTATAACATGACTGGAAATATAACATCATTCATTCATGGCTCATTCTTTTTCAAATAAATCCATTGTTTGTTTTGTGCTTTGTATCAACTGTTTTTGCCACCAAAGATGGTCTGTTAGTTTCAGATCGAATATATGGCCTTCTGATCAAATAAATATTATATTTGACTTGTGTTTTCATGTAAATAATTCATATAAGCATTAGATAGTCTGGAGACTAAATATAGAATTTTTTCAAGCAACTTCAGTCATCCAAATAAGCAGGGTGCTGGTGGTTTTAACAGTCTATAGTGAAATTTATGTTCTACCCGAAAACATTCACGAACATCACACTCACAGTGGAATTCAAAGTTGGAACCTACTGCTTGAGGAGCACAGGTGCTCTACATTTGGTCAACTAGTCTGGCAGTTTGTTTTGAATGAAAATAGTTCTGTTTGATAGTTTAAGACAAATTCATGCATCTCTGATGTCAGTCACACTTCTGCATATTGTTCTTGCCATATTCTCTGTTTGCATGTCGCCTTTATCATTATGCATATACTAGATTTCTAGACTTCAATATATATATATATATATATTATCCTTCTCTGTACTAAATGGTAGGCATGGAATTGCCATGCCTACCATTTAGTATAGTACCTATGCCAAAGTTAGAGGAAGGATTCATTGAATGAGATAATTATGCTTGCATCTTTTCCAATAAATAATGATAAATGATTTAGCACTTTGCTAATGGATACAAGTAGATTGTAAATTAAACTTCAAAAATTTTTAATATTTTGTTTTTATTTAGGGATGCTTAAGGGTCAAAGCTGTATAACTGAGACGAGACCTCCATATAGCCTTTAAAGAAATGCAGAGAAACGATCAGGGCTTCTGACCTAATGTCCAATCCTCACCTTCTCTTGGTACACCCTGTTGGGTATCTACCTGGATACTGAACGAACTAGGATGGGCTTGCAATTTGGGATTTAGCCGACAAAATTGTATTCTTATTGGTTAAACCAAAATAAAAAATGATGGTACAACATGACAAAATTTCATGCTGGCTGGGGCATCGCCCAGTTAAACAAGGCCCCCGTTGTTTTCGCCATGGAACCATGGCGAACAGCGAAAAGTCAGCTACTGGAACAAATCTGAAAACACACCCCAACTCAACATTACCATAGTTAAAGATCAGTACTATCAACATAAGAAGCCTGAATGGCAAAGAAATGGAGCTAGCTGAGGAATTAGATAAGTACCAGATCGACATAACAGGGGTGACTGAAACAAAAAAGACAAAAACTGGTGAGATCTTTCTGAGCAATAAATACAAAATGTTATATTCAGGCAATGACAATCAAGGAAAAGAAGGAATAGCCTTAGTATTCAACACAAAATACGAGGCTAATCTTGAATGGCAGGCAGTCTCAAGTAGAGTGATGTGGGCAAATATGAGAATGGGGAACTGGACAATCAGACTTATTTGTGCCTATGGTCCCACAGAAGGTTCTACTAAGGTAGAAGTGGAGGAATTTTTCGATGCTTTAGTAAAAGCAACTGATACAATGAAAAAGGAAAAGTTGGTCCTTGTTGGGGATCTGAATAGCAGAGTAGGAAATGATTGTCAGACATACAAAAATGTTTTGGGAAAATTTGGAGAAAAGAGCAAAGCTAATAATAATGGCAACTACCTGTTGGATTTCTGCTCAGTATATGGACAGGTTATTACTAACACCATGTTCCAACATAAAAATGTGCACAAATTCACATGGAGAGAAGAGGCAAGGAATAAGAAAAGTCTCATTGACAATTTTATTGTTGATAGTGATGTTTTCTCCCTGCTGCAGGACACCAGAGTGTACAGAGGATTTGAAACTAGTAGCGATCACTATTTAGACTTGAGCAGGATAAAATTGAATTTCATATTGAAAAGAATAACATGTAAGAAAGTTTGAAAGCGAATTAAAGTTGAGCGGCTCTCATATGTGAACTATAGACTAAAATACACAAAGATTATTGAAGAAAAAATGAAAGAGTTTGAGAATAGGAACCAAACCTTGGAGAGTCAGTGGCAAATCCCAAAGAAAACATTGATTGGTTCAGCCAAAGAGGCATGTAGTGAGGTGGTCTGCAAGGATAGAAAAATCAGAACCCCATGGTGGACACAGGAAGTTAAAGAAGCAGTGAAGGAAAAGAAGAAAGCATATCGAAAGTTTCTGGCAAATAAGTCAGATTTTGCTCTTAGAGAATACAGAGACAAGTGTAAGAAAGCGAAACACTGTATAAAACTAGCTAAAGAAAAATCATGGGCGAACTTTGGCAAGAACATAGAAAATAAATATCAAAAAGGTGGCAAAATATTCTGGAGGTTGTTGAAGAAGGTTAGAAATGAAGGAAAGAGTGCTGTAAAAGGAGTTAGAGATGATAAAGGTGACGTGAAAACTGGAGAAAAAGAAACCCTTGAAGTATGGAGTAATTACTTCGAGAAATTGCTAAATGAAACAAGCAGTGATAGCACAGTGGTAAAAAACACTCAACAGGCATACAGTCAGGAATATATATCCATACTTGAAGTAGAAAAAGCCATCAAAGGCTTGAAATGTGGAAAGATGATATTCGACCAGAAATGCTGAAGTATGGTGGTATAAAAGTCTTACAGTGGCTGCACTGCATAGTTCTGAAGGCCTGGACAGAGGGATGAATTCCCAATGATTGGAGTAGAGCTCTCATAGTACCCATATATAAAAAGGAAAATAAAACTGAATGTGAGAATTACCACTGACAGACCTATTTGGTCTGAATCCAGCTTGTTCTTGGTGAAGAACAAGCTGGATTCAGGCCAAATAGGGGCTGTCAGGATCAGATCTTCACTTGACGACAAATAGTTGAGAAAGCATGGGAATATAACAGAGATCTGTATTTAAGTTTAGTCAATCTGGTAAAGGCATATGACAAGGTGCCAAGAGAGAAGCTATTTAATACGCTACAGTTATATGGTGTCAATGGGACATTATATCAAGCAATACTTAGTCTGTATTTGAGTTGAAAGTCGGCAGTTTGAATGGAAGGATGTAAAGGAAGATGGTTTAATGTTAAATCTGGTGTGAGACAAGGATGTACATTATCCCCTCTGTTATTCATTATCTATATGGATCACGTTATGAAGGAAAGTGGTATTAAACATGATATCAGAATTGGAGATGTTAATGTCAGCTCTTTGCTTTATGCAGACGATGTTATACTTCTAAATAAATCCGCTACAAGTTTCAAGATTCCCTGACTAAATTGAATAACTGTTGTAATAGATATGGTATGAAGGTCAGCATTAAAAAGACAAAGACAATGAAAATAAGTAGAAATGTTGAAAATGTCAACTGTGTTTTGAACGGGGAACCTGTGGAACAAGTAAAACTTTTCAGCTGCTTAGGCACGATTTTTAGTTAAGATGGTAAATTAAATATGGAAATTGACAACAGAATCAACAAAGTTGGTATGGTAGGAAGTCAATTGAATAAATTCACGTGGAATAAGAGAGAAATTAGTCGGAACACTAAATTAGCTGTATACAAGATAGTGTTCAAACCAGTTTTAATTTATGGATCTGAGAGCTGGGTCAGAAGTAAAACACTTGACCAAAGACTAGAGACTGCAGATATGAGAGTCCTGAGAAATATTAGAGGCGTGAATAGATGGCATCAATGGCAATATCGTATTAAAAACAAGGATATTAGGAAAGAACTTGACATTGTCGGCATCCAGAAATGTGTTAGTAGAGCTAATCTCAGGTGGTATGGTCACTTAAACAGAATGAGCGAGGAAAGATTAGCAAAACAAGTGTTCGTTGGCAGGAAAATGACCCAGAGGAAGACCAAGATATAGCTGGATTGATACTGTACAATGTGCCTTATACGATTGAAATATAAGATCTGATAATGATAATATTGGAGTCTTGACAAGTAATAGACTGATTTGGAGAAAAATTGTAGATAGGAAGTTAGTAATGATGTAAATTTTTCATGTAGTACTATCATATCTTGTGCACCCCCCCCCTCGAGGTGGGAACTCTGGTGATGAGTGTTTCCCAAATCTTTGGAAGCTTAATGCAACCATATTTATTGAGATTTGGTTGTTTTTTGAGAGCTGCTGCTGCTGCTTCTAAGAAAAGTATCAAAAAAAAAAAAAAAAAAATCAATTCCTCCCCCATTCCCCTTCCTTCTCGTCAACAAGATTTTAAAAATGCCATCACCATACCCTACATTCGTGGCACATCCGAAAAAATAGCCAAGATACTAAAACAGTACAACCTACACACAGCATATAAGCCCCACCGCAAACTTGCTACCCTTATCCGTTCTACGAAAGATCAGCTCCCTCCTCTCTCTCTGCCTGGAGTTTACAAAGTACTCTGTTCCTGTAAGCTGGCGTACTTTGGATAGACAGGCAGATCAGCATCCATCCGTCTAGAGGAACACAAGTCTTACATCTTCAAACACAACTATGGCCATTCAGGCTTGGCTGACCATGTTTTGGACACCACCCACAGGGTATCATGGAAGAAAACCACCATGCTCCACCACAGCAAATTC
The DNA here is from genome assembly GCF_054136105.1 of Typopeltis vanoorti. Taxonomy (NCBI): domain Eukaryota; kingdom Metazoa; phylum Arthropoda; class Arachnida; order Uropygi; family Thelyphonidae; genus Typopeltis; species Typopeltis vanoorti. Next base: position 11,899,486 of record NC_143552.1, read on the forward strand.
AAGAAAGAGAGACTTTTCTTAGAAGCAGCAGCAGCTCTCAAAAACCAACCAAATCTCAATAAATACGGTTGCATTAAGCTTCCGAAGATTTGGGAAACACTCATCACCAGAGTTCCCACCTTACATTCCAGGCCACCTACTACTGCCCTTAGAGGGCGCTCTACCTAGATAGGACTTTAGTGTCACCCACGTGGTTGGGCTTAGTATTGTTTGTTATTTGTGTATATGTTACATTAATTGTTTTTTTAATCCCCGTAGATGTCCTAGTGACTAGGACGAAATATAGGAATTATTAAATTCTATTTTAATTCTTTTTGAGTGTTGTAAAAAAATCCATTAAGCCTCCAACATGATGTCCTCACAGCACTTAAGCCTCTACACATGCATACAGGATTTAGTTGTTGGAATTTTTGCATTTTATGGAGGGTGGGGAAAGGATGAGATGGCTTCCTTGGAAGTTGAGAATGCTGCTAAGAAGGGAATGAGGTCTGGACTTTTCTGCCATAGTAGTGCGTGATTGGAATGGATTGCCATTGGATGTTTTGTGTGCTAGCAGCATGAATGAATTTGAGAGCAAGTATGACAGCTGGTCCATGTAGTATGTGGCTTCCCTCAATGCGTCCCAGACTCTCTGGAGGTCTCTCTTAATAATATTATTTTTATTATTAATTTAATAAAAGAAAAAATAGTTAGCCAGAATCTTAAAGAAATACAATCTGTGCATGGCTTTCAAGTCCCACTGAAATCTTGCTAACCTTCTCTGTTTTACTAAAAAAACAGCTTCCTCCTTTCTCTCTCTCTCTCTTTCTCTGTGCTTGGAGTATATGAAGTGCACTGTTCTGGCAAGTTAGCCTACTATGGACATACGGGAGGATCTGCCAACATCTGCATCGAAGAACAGAAAAAATACATCTGCAGTCACGACTTTGGTCAGTCGAGTTTTGCATACAATGCTTTAGATACAATTCATAGACGCCTTGGAAAAAGCCTACCATGTTCCATTACAGTAAATTTAGAAGAGAAAGACTATTTTTGCAATCTGCTGCTGCCCTCAGAAATCAACCTAATTTAAATATGGTTGCATTAAACTTTCCAAAATATAGGAAACACTAATATTTAGAGATTGTAGTTTACATCCTAGGCTGTCAACAGGTGTCCACAGAGGGTGCCCCATTTCGTTAGGACTCTGTTCTTTTGTACATGTGTTTCATTAGTTTTGTGTTGTGTGTGTGTGTGCATGTTACAAATCTTATGTTGTACTCCCTGACGATGTCTCAGTGATTAAGACAAAATATTGGAAGAATTAAATAATATTTTTAATCCTTTCTCCGTGCTGTTTCAGCGTGTTCTGAGTCTGGTGCTCCAACATGTTTCCAAAGCACTCTAAGATACAAATTCAGCATGTTTTTATATGACTCAGGCTCAAACCTCAGTGGACTCAGCCACAATGCAACTTGTAACATCTTTAAAAAAAAACGAAATTCATATCACACTGCAAATGCAGAAAACTTGCTTCTTGCTTATATGGTAGTCCAGCCTTCTGTGACTAGAAAGTTGGAATGTCATTTAAATCTAAGGCCCCTCTATCCTCCTGCATGTCTCAAATGATAACAGTGTCATTTGGATACTTATTACTGTTATCATGAAACTTTTGTATAGGTTGTTCTCCTTAAACATCTTGTATAGATGGTTGTGAACAGCCTATTGCATGCTCCCTAATCTTGTCGAAGAAAATTATCAGAAAAATCTCTGTTAGTCTGCATGATAATCTCTGAGTCCACATATTATCCAGTTGTGCTCAAAATTTGTATTCCAGAAACTTATTATCATGCATATATATATGACAGGGGTGGGCAACCGTTTTAAGTGTGCATTCCAAAATTCCCGAATTTTTGATGCAAAATTTTCTCATGTGACAACCGAAATTTTGGGGAACATATTATTATTATTATTATTATTTAGTGTTTTTAAGTAATGGAAGAGCCTTGTCAAATAATCAAAAATCACACTAGAACAGTCAAATCAAAGAATATTGTAAGAGTGATTATTGTTAGTCATGTAAGATTCAATGAATGTAAAAATTAGTGATGAATTTTTACTTAAAAGTCCTTCTATCCTGTCGATAGCGTGGATATTTTTTATTTGCCATTAAGTGTAATTCTAGCTGCCATATACAGCAACACAATTTAAAGATTCACTTTTTAACATCAGCAAAAGAGTACACAATAATTCTAAATTGTTTTTTTTTTTTTTATAAAGATCAATCGCACTTAGGTTTTTTCAATTTTCTCTGATATATTACAGTGCACAATCTCATAATCATTTTACTTGACTAAAGCACAATAAAAGAAAATAAAATTAAAGATATTCGTTTATTAATTCTTAATCCCTTATGAGTAATACATAAAAATTACAGATAAAATAAAATGTTATTTTACCTAAATAGCATATTAAACAGAAGTTAATTTTACATTTTTTTTAGCAGAAAACATGAAATCAAATTTAGAGAAAGAAAAATAGTCATCATCATCATCATTGTCAAATTTCTGACATGTACCCTCAAAGGGTGTACAGGATATGATAGTACTACATGAAAAAATTTACATCATTACTAACTTCCTATCTACAATTTTCCTCCAAACCAATCTGTTACTTGTCAAGAGTGATTATTGTAACATTATCAGATCTTATATTTCTATCGTCTACGGCATTTTGTACCGTATCAATCCATCTCTGGGTCGTTTTCCTGCCAACTTGGCAGCGAACACTTGTTTTGCTAATCTTTCCTCGCCCATTCTGTTTAAGTGACCATACCACCTGAGATTAGCTCTGCTAACACGTTCCTGAATGCTGACAATGTCAAGTTCTTTCCTAATATCCTTGTTTTTAATGTGATATTGCCATTGATGCCATCTGTTCATGCCCCTAATCTTTCTCAGTACTTTCTGCGGTCTCTAGTTTTTTGGTCAAGTGTTTTACTTCTGACCCAGCTCTCAGATCCATAAGTTAAAACTGGTTTGAACACTATCTTGTATACAGCTAATTTAGTGTTCCGACTAATTTCTCTCTTATTCCACATGAATTTATTCAGTTGATTTCCCACCATACCAGCTTTGCTGATTCTGTTGTCTATTTCTATATTTAATTTACCATCTTCACTAAAAATTGTGCCTAAGTAGCTGAAATGTTTTACAAGGTTCTCCATTCACAACACAGTTGACATTTTCAATGATTCGGCCTATTTTCATTGTCTTTGTCTTTTTATTGCTGACCTTCATACCATATCTATTACAACAGTTGTTCAGTTTAGTCAGGGAATCTTGCAAACTTGTAGTGGATTTATTTAGAAGTATAACATTGTCCGCATAAAGCAAAGAGCTGACATTAACATCTCCAATTCTGATATCATGTTTAATACCACTTTCCATCATAATGTGATCTACATAGATAATGAATAACAGAGAGGATAATGTACATCCTTTTCTCACACCAGATTTAACATTAAACCATCTTCCTGTACTTCCTTCAATTCTAACTGCTGACTTGCAACTCAAATAAAGACTAAGTATTGCTTGATATAATGCCCCATTGACACCTACTATCCTGACAGCATTATTTGGCCTCAATCCAGCTTGTTCTTCACCAAGCTTTTCTTCCACAATTCTTCTCAACCGTTTCTCAAGTATACTGGCATAAATCTTGCCCGGAACACTCAGGGAAATACCTCTGTAATTCTCACATTCAGTTTTATTTCCCTTTTTATATATGGGTACTATTAGAGCTCTACTCCAATCATCAGGAATTTGTCCCTCTGTCCAGGACTTCAGAACTATGCAGTGCAGCCACTGCAAGACTTTTATTCTGCCATACTTCAGCAGTTCTGGATGAATATCACTACTCCTGTTGCCTTTCCACATTTCAAGTCTTTGATGGCTTTTTATACTTCAAGTATGGATATGTATTCCTGCCTGTATGCTGTTGATTGTTTTTTACCACTGTGGTATCACTGCTTGTTTCATTTAGCAATTTTTCAAAGTAATTACTCCATACATTAAAAATATCTTTTTCTCCAGTTTTCATGTCACCTTTATATCATTCCTTTTACAGCACTCTTTCCTCCATTTCTGAGCTTTTTCAACAGCCTCCAGGATATTTTGCCACCTTCTTGATATTTATTTTCTATGTTCTTACCAAAGTCTTCAGATGACTTTTGCTTTGCTAGTTTTACACAATATTTAGCTTTCTCACATTTGTCTCTGCGTTCTCTTAGAGCACAAGCTGACTTATTTGCCAGGAACTTTTGATATGCTTTCTTCTTTTCCTTCACTGCCTCTTTAACTTCCTGTGTCCACCATGGAGTTCTGATTTTTCTATCCTTGCAGACAACCTCACCACATGTCTCTCTGGCTGAATCAATAAGATGTTTCTTCAAGACTGAATCTCCAAGGTTTGGTTTCCGTTCTCAAACTCTTTCATTTTTTCTTCAATAAATTTTTTGTGTATGTTAATCTACAGTTCACATCTGAGAGCTGCTCAACTTTTATTTGCTTTAAAACTTTCTTACATGTTATTCTTTTCAATATGAAATTCAATTTTATCATGCTCAAGACTAAATAGTGATCACGTCCAATTTCAAATCCTCTGTACAATCTGGTGTCCTGCACCAGGGAGAAAACATCACTATCAACAATAATTCTCATTGCCAGTGAGACTTTTCTTATTCCTTGCCTCTTTTCTCGAATGTGAATTTGTGTACATTTTTATGTTGGAACATGGTGTTAGTAATAACCAGTCCATGTCCTGAGCAGAAATCCAACTGGTATTTGTCATTATTATGAGCTTTGCTCTTTTCTCCAAATTTTCCCAAAACATTTTTGTATGTCTGACAATCACTTCCTACTCTGTTAATTAGATCCCCAACAAGGACCAACTTTTATTTTTTCATTGTGTCAGTAGCTTTCTCTAGAGCCTCAAAAAATTCCTCCGCTTCTAACTTAGTAGAGCCTTCTGTGAGACCATAGGCACAAATAAATCTCATTGTCCAGTTCCCCTTTCTGATATTTCCCCACATCACTCTACTTGAGACTGCCTGCCATTCAAGATTAGCCTCGTATTTTGTGTTATACTATAGCTACTCCTACTTTTCCTTGATTGTCATTGCCTGAATATAGCATTTTGTATTTATTGCTCAGGAAGATCTCACCAGTTTTTGTCTTTTTTGTTTCAGGCACCCCTATTATCAATCTGGTACTTATCTAATTCCTCAGCTAGCTCCATTTCTTTGCCATTCAGACTTCTTATGTTGATAATACCGATCTTTAACTCTGGTGATGTTGTGTTGGGGTGTGTTTTCAGATTTGTTCCAGTAGCTGACTTTTCGCTGTTCGCCCTGGTTCCCTGGCGAAAATAACGGGGGCCTTGTTTAACTGGGCGATGCCCCAGCCAGCATGAAATTTTGTCATGTTGTACCATCATTTTTTAATTTGGTTTAACCAATAAGAATACAATTTTGTCGGCTAAATCCCAAATTGCGAGCCCATCCTAGTTCGTTCAGTATCCAGGTAGATACTCAACAGGGTGCACCATGAGAAGGTGAGAATTGGACATTAGGTCAGAAGCCCTGGTCGGTTCTCCGCATTCCTTTAAAGGCTATGTGTTAGTCTCCTCTCAGTTATATAGCTTTGTCCCTTAACACCCCCAAAAAAATAGTGGGAGTTTTATTTATTTAGCATCACTGATGACAGATAATTTATATCAGTTTTATAATTTGTATCCTTTAGAGATGTGCATGTGCTGTCTAGTTTCATGTGTAAGGCTACTCTTATTACGAGACTTAACAAAGTTCATCAGTGAGAACAATGATTCACAAGAATATGTAGATGCAAAAATGGATAGTAATGCTGTTGCAAGGGTTTTTAAAAATGCAAAAGTTTCTGGAGTAGTATTCCAAGTCCTTATTACCTCATTTTCAGTACTTTTCTCTGTTACTCCTGTCTCTAATCACTCCTTTTCAATATTTTCCAAGTCAGCTCTGAGGTCAACAAATTTCTTCTCCAAATTGAGCTACTTTGAAAATCAATCAACTGCATTTCAAAATGATCCATATTTATACACGAAAACATTTGCAAGTTTAATTCATCCAGTTTTTTAGTGTCTGGAAACTTAATGAATTTTGCAATCTCTTCTAATTCTCTGAACTTAACTAATCTTAGAGTGAACTACTCAACAGTTGACATGGCATTTAATAATAGCTTTTGAAGTCAACAGCGTCTGTTTTGTCATCCTTTTGGAGATCACTGATGTATTTCTTTAGGTTAGGAAAATATCTAAATCTCTCACTGTCTGTATCCCTCTTAAAAACCCCTAGATTCATTTCAAATGCATTTGTCATGAAACATAACATCAAGAGTCTTACTAGAGCCTGGTAGTTTAAGGTTCAAGTCATTTAAATGTTTCTCAAAAACATCAGTTTACAAACCTACACGATGTCATACATTTCTTTATAAGACATTTATTGATTAGTCAAAAAAGAGATTTATCTCATCCAGCCATTCAACAAATCTTTTCAGAACAAGACCTCTGTTCTGAAAAGAAAACAAAACACGACTAAGCCAATAAGCATTGTTGTACATTATTAATCCTTTGTACACCGAATCCACCTCATTCAATAGATTCTGAAATTGTCTTTTATTAAAAGCACGTTGAGAAATGTAATTAATATTCTTGATTACTGTTTGCATCACTTCTTGGAAGTTGCTTTAGGCCAACTTTTGCACGTAAAGTCTCCTCACGTATAATGCAGTGAAAACTATCACTGGATGACCATCATGTTTTGCAAACAGATTTACAAATCCTGCTTCCTTACCAATTATTTTGGGTGTAAATCTGTTGTGATGGATACCACTTTTGAAATATCAATTTGCCGAATAGATAATTCGTTCATAACTGCTTTACATGTTTCAACCCCAGTGTACTCAGGTAGTGTTACAAGGTTAATCATCTCTTCGCATACTTCATCAACTATACAAAATTGAGCAAAGATTGCTAGTTTAGCTGATGATGTAATGTCTGTGCTCTCATCAACACAAATAGAAAAGAACTTACATAAAGTCAAATCTTTTGTTAATTGTTCTGCTGTATTCCTTTCCAACTTAAGTATCTTATCCTTAACTGTTTTTCTACTCACAGACAAATCTTTAATGTGCTGAATAATTTTTACCTTTTCTGAAAGAGTGTCAAAAAGGAAAGGAGCACACTCTAGCCATGCTTCTTTGATATACTCCCCATCACTGATTACTTTTCCATGTTTGGCAATAACTTTTGAAACCTCAAAACTAGCAGTAACTAAGTTGGAACTAGGCTTACCTAAAATAAATTTCATCAAAGTATTGGACTGTTTTTTTTGTCTTGCTTAGTTTACGAGAAATTAATTCTCTTTGTTCTTGCTCACTTTTATTGCTTAACTTCTTACGAACAGTTTCAAAATGTCTCTTTACAGATGAAGTCCTACAAACAACTGATTCAGAACATAAAATGCTCTTCAAATTCTTTAATATCCTCTTCATTTGAATGTCTGTTTCTTTGCAGGTGGTTGTGACATTCTGTACAATCTGTAAAAGCAGGAAGCAAATAAAAATATATATATAGCATAAATATGAATAGAAAAAAGGAGGAAGAAAGAAAGGAAGTCAAGAAGGGAATAAAGTGAAAGGCAAAAGGAAAAGAAAAAAAGAAGTAAATTAGAACTGAATGACCAAAGTTATACAACCACAAGGTGCACACAAAAAATAATTTTTTCATGCAGCTTCCAACATTAATGAAAATCAGATCATGGGGTGTAAAAATGTGAATAGTGACATATGGACAATGGCAAAAATTATAATTTGGACACCGAAAATCTCATCATAATCCCTCTCTGCATACACCTACCAAATTTAAGCAAACCAAAAATTAGTACAATTATAAGTATACATACACCTATACATGCAAATGAAAGGGAAGAGTATGCATGCCATTTATCACATGCAAATAACACTTCATAATCCTGAATATTGATAATACATTTCACATTTAACAGTAATTTATGTTTATGGCAATGTAAAGAACATTTGCATTTATATCTAATAAATTAAACATATTAATTGACAATCAACACTTCCAATCCATATTTTAATGACTTACGATTTAATTAAATCCAAATCCACATATATACATACTTTAGAAAACTGATAAATTCTGTATGAAGCATGAAAAAATATATAAAATGATGGTAAAAGAGTTGCACCACGTCTGACTGCCTGGCAAATGATGCAACAACAGAACAGGATTAAACTTGTATATCGCGAGATAGATGGCTTGGAAATGGGATGTTTCATTTTTTTATTACTTATTATTACTAAAACAGTTGATAGTGTTTGTTTTTTTTATTGCATTTTTATTTGGTATCACTCTACTTAATAAAATTGTTTTCTATTAAGTTAAAATATACAACTCAGCGAAGATGCTGGATATGCATTTATTTATTTAATTAGTTTTTAAGATGAGCCCTTGGTTGCATGCCGGAAAAAAGTCGTTGGTGTGCCACATTTGGCATGCATGCCAGGGGTTCCCCACCCCTGATATATGAGATGCTAGATGTTGCAAGACGCAAGCTTACACCTGCCTCAATCTTAAATAAAATAATAAAAAAAAGAAAGAGAAATCAATTATCAGATGTTACTCCATTAATCTTATCTTAGTCCTCTTGAGTGAGGGCTAACCGTTTTTTTATTATTATTTTTTTATTATTATTTTAAATGTCTGGAAACCTGCCTATTAGTGATCAGTGGTAGAGATTCTGCTACTCCCATTATACAGAAGATCACACAGCCAAGTTTGTTTACTCAGTGTTTGACACAATGCATAAAGAGGTTTGGAGGAAATCACGTGGTTGTTCTTGCAACCACGTGATTTCCTCCAGACATGTTTCCAAAGTATTTGATCATCCGGCTACTGACAGCTTTTTTCCAAGCTACCTTCTTATGGTGTCCTTGATGATAGATTGCTATCTTTCTCTCCTTGTCTTGTTGGGATGGTTTCCCTTATCAGATTTCTCCATCACTTTGGGATTCCAGGGCTGTATGCTTTTACTCACACCCTTCCTCCTGTACATCAGTAGCTGTTTCTTGCCAATCTCCAGTCTAGCTCATAGTTTTGCTGACATCGATACATTCCATTCTTTATCGTTAAACAAACTTCATGGCGTTCAAGTGAATTTAGTCAAATGAAGTAAAGCTTCCAGATCTTCATTAACAGATTCTTTTTTCGTTGAGTGTTATTTGCTTAATTGTAAGTACTTACTCTGACACAAGTGTTTTGTCTCCAAAAATTCTACACAATGACTTCATTCCATTCTCCACTGGGATGAGAATAATCTAGTGAACCTCAACACTTATTAAAGAATAATCCTGTATCATTTATCACAAAGATCTCTTCACTCCTTTTACTTTTAATATTTTGATCCAAATGAGATTTTATATATACATATATATTTTTTTTCTTTTTTATATATATATATATAAAATAATACATTGATTGACTTTTGCCTGTGGCCTTTCCTGGCACAACACATCACATCCGTAGCCTCAGACTCCAATAAACTTATCCTCTTCCATTCAAAACATCACTTTCTGCCTCTAGAACTGTTAACTTCTAATGCTGTGCAAATATTGAATCTGCCTACCCTTAGACTACTGTTACGTTTGGGGTGATGTACTAAAATCCTAAGAATGTCTGAGGCCATACAGTAATAAGTACATCAATAAGTGATCTGCTTGATAGATAATCACTTCTCATAGATTCCTTCCAATTATTTTTTGCAAAGATGCTGTAGTTCTGCATTATGTCTTTTTCCATAATATTCTTCCACTTTCCTCTGAGCATAAAAATATATGAAATGCTGACCAGCAGTTGTTCATTTCAGTTTCGGACTTACAAAATGAGCTTCTCATTCTCCCCCTTTCATTCTCTATGAATCTTTTTTTTTTGAACACTCATCTTCATAACATTTATCTCAAAGAATTATGATTTGTAGATGTTCAAGCAACATATCAAGATTCCTTTTTTCCTATCCACTTTCACCCACATGGTTAAGTGAGCAGGGAGGAGTGAGACTTGAACTAGCTTGAAAAAAGTGCCTTGTTTGGTCTCTATGCAGAGTTTTTAGATTGTTAAAAAAAAAAAAAAAAACTGGTTTTAACAACTAGTTTTTGGCTTAGTCATTGTTTTTGTGTATGGAGTGGGGGGGGGGGGGGTGTTGATAAGAAACTAGTTGTCAGGACTTATGTAATTTGGAAACCTTGCCAGGCAAAGCATTTCTTTCAAGCCTCCTTTTGTAGTGTGTGGGTGTGGGGGGGGGGGACTGCCTGAGAAAGACACTCTAAATTTGATTCTGGTCGTTGACTAGAGGATCTTTTTCTAAGCCTTTCTTCAGCCAGTTCTTGAGTTATTCAATCTCTGGAATGGGTAAGTGTTTTTCTTCTGGAAACTATTTTTTCATACCATAAACTCAAGAAAATCAATATTAGAACTCGCACTACTTCAGATAATTATAATATATTGTGCTATTAGGGTTAGGGACCATGAGATGGCAGCAGTTGTCTCTTCACCAGATGGATGGTGTTTAAAAATTGAGTCTTGGACTACATGGAAACAGGTATAATAATAGAAAATATTATATTTGAAAGAAAAGTAGTGAGAAAGATTTTTGGACCATCTTGCCTTCTTTACAAAATACTGGATGACATGAATGAAGATAGTGAGGAACTATGGAACTTGTTTCAAAGATCCAACATTCTATTGTTTATAAGAAGGTAAGAAAATTTAATGGTTTGACAATGTTGGACGGAAGATGATCAGTTGATAAATAGGTTTTTTTTGTCAGTTTTATTTGTAAGCACTTGTTTGATCACCTGGTCATCTGCCGTCCACATTTTCTGACCATGCAATTTTCTTGCTTTCTCATAAATGATAGAATGTTAGTCTATTTGAAACAGATTTTGTAAGGAAGACTCCTCACCACCAGAGCAAGATTGATAGAAGTGATAGCGAGACCTAGGATAACTGGATGAACACTTTACTCCAGATGTAGCCTGTGGTAGAGACAAATGCTGTATTTCTAAATATTTAAATGGCTAACACACACAGAAAAAATATAAAATTTGTTTAAAAAAAAAAAAAAACTCCAGTATATTTCATCCATTGTAACAATGGACATCATCACGGAGAAAGAAGAGATGACCAATAACTACATTCAACACAAATTATGAGAATAAGTTGCATAACTGTGCTTACTAGCTTGTGTCTTGGTCTCAGCTGAGTTGACAGGAATGCATTGTTTGAGTTCAAGGAAACAAAAACAAGTCTGCAATTAAATAACCTAAAAAAAAATTGATAATTAATGGTAATCACTTCTCAAAACTTTGTAATTGACATACAGAGTGATTAAGATTCAGACAATTTCATGATGTTTCAAAGAAATGACGATCAAATTTGAATCTGCTGGAATGAAGAATCTTGGTCTGGTTCCAAAAAACGCTGTTTAGCGTTAATGACTTGGGAAACAAGGCCAGACTTGTTGAATTCTAAAAATGCTACATAGTCTTGATGTTCTTGGATTCTTATCCAAGTAGTGAGGTCAGTTTGTCTGAAGTAACAAAGCTGACATGGCCAGGGTACTTGATAGACATCTAGTAAGGAGAGAGGTAGTAATTTGTTCTTTGAAGATGTTAAGAAAAAGACAGTTTCCAAGCTTTATAGGTTTATAGGAGGTGATTAAATTTGAGAAGAATCCATGCTTATTTGTTCAGCTGTTCCTTTAAGGTAGGGCAGGGAAATTTCATATTGGATTGTTGTCTGGTTGATGGATATTAACTGTCAATATTTTCCAGATGGTAGTTCTCTTATAACGATTAGTCACCAGGGTAATTTTTATTTTATTTAATTCAATTTAAGTCTTTGATAGTACTTATCTTCTGCAATGAATGATGGTGTTGAAGACAAAGCTGTACTGGCCAGTAAAGGTTAGTTTTTGATGAACTGAAAATTCAACACAATCTGTAGGATTTTGGATTATTAAGGTATCAAAAAAAAGGAAAGATGCTGTTGGATTTGCATTCAATAGTGAAATTGAATTAAAACCTTGTATCTGTTTTAACTAGGGATGCACTGAATTCGGTTTTGCTTTGGTCGATATGTCATGTTTTTGAGGTATTTGGTAAAAATCCTGTTACATGTGTCATAACAAATGCAACTAATCAGGAAAACCCTCCACTTGCACGACCATTCAAAAAGGACACTAGCTACCAGCTTATTCCAGTATTCTTTGCATCTTTCCCATAATCTGCTGTGTTTTCAAAATTTTAGCAAAATGTCCACAAAATTTCAAGTCCATATCCACCATCACCCTCAGATCTTTTATCTCCTTCACTTTTAATATATCCTCACAATCCTATATTCTGCATCCTATTTTTGCTTCCCAAATTTTAAAATCTTACACTTTGCTACATTAAACTGACATCCCCACTCATTTGCTCATTTAGACATCTATTTAGGTCCTCTTGCAAAGCTACATCTTCTACTTCTCATAACTCTCCCAACTTTGCATCATCTGCAGACAACCGTATATCACTATTTAAGTCCTTTTCAGTATCATTTACATGCAAATTATTATTATTATTATGGGTATCTCCATGGAGTCAGTAGACTCATCGGGGAGACCCAAACTATCAGAACAATATCATTCCTCTTCTTGAATTCATTTACAAGATTGTTCAAATATATCACACAGCTGAAATATTTCCCCTGCATCAATCTTATAAAAATATTTTAGTAATTTAAATGTTTCTATCTTTTTCTCTCTTCTCTGCCTATCAACTAACCTCTGCAATCCACAAGCTCTCAATCTATCAATTTTGGGAGCATTTTTTACATCACTCACCAATTTAATCACTCTCCTCTGAACCCTCTCTACAAACTTTCTCATCTCCAAGGAATCCAGGTGACCAGACTTGAGCACAGTAATCCAAATGCAGAAGTACCAACCAATGCTTTATAAAGGGGAACAATAACCTCTTTATCTCTGGATATTAGTGTGTTCTTCAATAACCAAGTAATCCTATGTGCCCTCTGAACTTCATCTCCCTATTCACCATCACCCCCAAGTCCCTAGCCTCATCAGTCTCTTGGAGTACCAAGAGACTTGATGAGGCTAGAGACTTGGGGGTGTTTTATAATGCTTTATAAAGGGGAACAATAACCTCTTTATCTCTGGATATTAGTGTGTTCTTCAATAACCAAGTAATCCTATGTGCCCTCTGAACTTCATCTCCCTATTCACCAACACCCCCAAGTCCCTAGCCTCATCAATCTCTTGGAGTACCGTTCCATTGATGTGGTACAGAGCTGGTAATCTTTTAATCCCAAAATGCATAACTTGACACTTTTCCGCATTGAACTGACATTCATTACCTTTTGCCCATTTTGCCAGCTTATTTAAATCATCCTGCAAACTCTCAACATCAGCTTGATTTTTTATTGCACTATCCAACTTTGCATCAGCAAACAACTGAATATCTCCTTTCAAGCCATTTCCTATATCATTTATGTACACATTAAACAATAATGGCCCAAGCACAGAGGCCTGAGGCACACTACTGGTCATCTGCCTCAACCTGGACTCTGCTCCTCCATACACTACTTTCTGGTATTTCTATGAGCCATTCTCTTGTCCATATCACCAGTTTAGTATCCTTTCCCATCTGCTCTAATTTGCGCAACAGTAGTCCATGGGATATTCTGTCAAAAGCCTTAGCAAAGGCTACACAGTGATACTACACAGAAGTATCACTGTGTAGCCATTCCTCTTGTCCAGCTCCGATGTCATTCTATTGTAAAAAGTTAATAATTTGTTGAGGCAGGATTGACCTTTAACAAAACCATATTGGCCTCTATAGAGTATCATATTCTGATCCACCCATTCTTGAATTCTGTCCTTAACCAACTTTTCCAGTACTTTTACCACCACTCCAGAGATGGTGATTGGTCTGTAATTAACTACCGCAGTCTTAGAGCCACCTTTATGCAAAGGAACCACTTTGCCTTTCTTCTACTCTCTAGGGACCATACCAGAGTTCAAACTTAAGTTAAATAACCAGGTAAGAGGTGTTGGCAATTCCTTTGTACATTCACACAGCACCTGAGCTGATAATCATTCTAAACCTACATCAGTGTTGGCATTTAAATTCTGCAATATACTAAATACCTCTGATTTATTAACTTCAATTCTCACATTAGTTATTGCTACAGGTACAGAGATATCCTCACTTGGGTGATAGACTTTTGAAAAGTGATCACTCAGTAACTCTACTATTACATCTGAATTGGTCACCTTAATACCATCAGCACCAACTAAGGTTATCCTTCCAAAGTCATTCTTCCTTTTACTTGCCACATAGCAGAAGAACTCTTTGGGATTACCCTTGATCTCCTTGGCTAAGGTCTTCTTATAATCTGATTTAGCTTTTCTTACTATGCTGGTAACTTTCCTAGCTTGAGCCTTGTACTTCTAACGAGTGTACTGATCACCTTTCTCCTTGTAAATTCTCCATAACATTTTCTTTTTTTGCAGATCAAGCCTGATTCTACTACTCATCCATCTAATGCCTACCTTGTTTGACTTCCTGACCATGGGAATACATTCTGATATTGCCTTCCTCAGTCACCCGCTGATTATATTCCTTGCTTGCTCTTTATCCTCATGTAACTGATTATCTCCACTCATCTTGTACTGTCTCTTTTTCTTCCACATTGCATGCTTCACCTCTGCAGTCATCCATTTTACACCTGCCTCATTTAATTTCCTAACCCTTGGAATACACTTGCTCATTGCCTCTGCTTGGTCTCTGAGTAGAGACCAAGCAGCATCGATTTCCTTCCCATGCAGTTCCTCATTTCATGATATTGCTGCAAGCTGCTTCCTGAGCTCTCCATAATCACCTGCCCTATAGTTCCACATGTAATCCTTTCTCATAAAAGTCCTGATATGGCTGGTCACCACCCAAGTGATCACTTCATGGTCACTTTCACCAACTGGAGGATGATGTGAAACTTCATTTACAACAATTTCTCCTGATGAGATAATCAAATCCAAGTTACTGATCCAAGTGTGGTCTCTCAATTATTGCTTAAGGTAGTTATCCCTTAAAAAGTCAAGAAATTCATTCTTTGGTTCTTGATGCTGTCTCTTTATTACAGTCTATATTATTATAATTGAAATCACCCATAATGATCAACCTTTTTGTATTATCTAGACCAATTTGCTAAACATTTCCTTTTCACTGCCTTCCACATTAATAGATCTATAGCAGCACCTAAACTAAACATTTCATCCTGTCCACCTCTGCCCCACCATGCTGCTTCAGAACCACTGTCAGTATTTGTTTCTTGCATCTCCACACCCCAGATGGGCACAACTCTGCCATCATCAGTAACAGATAGTTACTGATGATGCTTTGTCTGTTTTGTCTGTCTTCTTGAAAGACTAAATATCGTTCCCTCTCTATTCTTGTTAGAATGTCATCCTCATTCAACCATGTTTCACTGATACAATTTTTGGGTGGATGAACGCTATCAATACTACAATTTCATTCCCCACATTTCAGATACTTCTAGCATTTGTAAACACACACACTGGCTCATTTCTATTTTTATAACAAGTCCCACTAACACCACTTCTCAGATATGATGCCCCCCCCCCATCTATTCCTGTCCATCTTCACTGATATTACATCCTGTCCAGACCTAAATGTCACCCCCACATCTTTGATTATTTTAATCCTTTTTTGTGCACCCACACATCTACTCCTGAAATCATCATCTACCCTTTTCACACAGGGTCTCCTTGTTTACCCTGACCTCCCTCCATTTCCTTGTCCATTTTGTGTTCCTTCACTCGTGCCACTCACCTCTCCATTCACAAACTAGCCTACCTTACTCTCCTCTTCCACAACACCCCCCTTGCTTTCTCAGGTCTTACATTCACTTCAGTCACTCTCTCTCTCTCTCTCTTGCAGCAACAGTTTCTCCAACTGACTTGCACCAAATCCATTCAAACGTTGCCTGTCTCTTTTATACAACCCCTCAAACTCATTCTTTACAAATTCACAAAATGAACTCCTTTCTCCTCTCACTACTCTGCTAGCATACCATTCATAATCTTTGTTTGCCTTCTCAACTCATCATTATCATACCTTGGCATCACACTGACTAACTTACCTACCACACTGTTATATTTCACTCTGTTTGACAGCCTCATGACATCCCTTCTTACATTCTTCTTGTTACCAGTCATATCATTTGTGCCAACTATGACTACCAACTCTTTTGCTTGCATACTCCTCTCATCCATTGCTTCAACCACCCTGCTCATTCTACCTCCTGGAAAACAGGCCTTGTGCATCTTTTCACTCACCACACCTCTTATCATTGAATTTCTGTACATTGCCACTATCAACTCATTCAATATTTCTTTCATATCTTTCATTCCATTTATCCTCACATTTCTATGCAAATCCGTAATTCTCCTCAGTTCATTCCTATTACATTTAATCTCTCATCTCATATTTACCAACTCTGCTTTCATATCTTCAATTAGTTTTTCAGTGTTATTTACACAAATTACATTTTCATTACCTTACACATTTACTGTCTTACTGCTCACCACCCATTTACAGCTTACTCCTGCTCACTCACCACCATCTATGCATGCTGTCTTACCAATCAACATCTCTAACTCATCACCACCTTTTCCCGGTGTCTTAGTGTTACTCTGCAAGCATTCAGCCGTACCATCAACTGCGATTACTGCTGTAGCTACATCCACAAACCTTTGCCTGCTCCCACTGACATTCAATGATATTTCATAATACATAAGTATGCTACACTTCTTACACACCGAAACCATCTCATCACTCCTATTAATCCTCTACAATCTCTCCCCAAGCATACATACTGCATTCATGACAGCTCACCAAATCCATGAAATTTACATTAGTCTTTCACATTGTCTTATGTTTTAATGCCATTTTACTCATGTTAAAAGCTGCACACAAGAAACACAAAGAAATTTAATAAATACAGAATTATAACTACACCAAACACTGCCTACCGATCACAACTATCATGCAACAAAATTTAAAATTATCACTATTGCCACACACAATTTTAAAATTTAAACTTATCTTTTCACAGTGATCTCGATGAGCACAGCTCTCTTCACCACCTAGTGGCCTGTCAAATATGAATGGATCCATAATATCCTTCATTACAATATTTTACTTATTTCAAATCGAAGTATCTCGGCTATATGCAGTGCCGGATTTACGTATAAGCTAAAAAAGCTACAGCTTAGGGCCTCGCAATATCTGCCAGGGCCTCAAATAAAAAATCAAAAAGACCAGCTGATGTAATTTAAAACAGTAGGGGGCCCTCTGGGTTTTGTATAGCTTAGGGCCTTAGCAAGTCTAAATCCGGCCCTGGCTATATGCTTCAAATTTTAACAGCTATTATATTTAGGGAAAGCAAAATTTTATTTTCCCATTTTATCAAAGAAGATCTGAAAAGTTTTTATTTTGTAATGTAAAATAAACAGAAATAGGAGGTATTAAATTTCTTTGCTTATTTCATAGCTGAATATGCATATATATATATATATATATATATATATAAAAACTTGGAGAGATTTGAATAAAGAAGAGAGCTTATGAAAATACAATCCTTTTCTTTAGAATTGCCTTAGCTTGGACCACTCAAGAAACTTTCCATGTTTCTTAAGTAGTGCAAGTAAGATTGCAGTGTTTACAAATAACTGTAGTATTTAACTAGTGTAGCACTTTTTACTTCATTAAACACTTTCTTTCTTGTTAAACATCTGTAACAACAATAGTGCAAAGTAAGTTTAGCCTGCAGCCTATCCTAGCATTTCATACACCATCATTGGTAAATTTAATAATTTTAGTTTTAGCAAGTTATGTTTTTTTACAGCAAGTTCACTCCTCTTATTCTTTTTGCTGCAACAACACCCTTATTTTTTTTGTTTATAACAAAAGTTATAAACAGTTTATAATTCACAGCAAAATACAGAGAGATTCAGTGAGCAAAAACATAATTCACAAATTACAACATGTTGATTTATGGGAGCATCATGTTGCCAAAACCATTGTATGAGTGGATGTCATGTCATATAAATGGGCATTGGTCATAATTGAAAAGCATTGTATGAGTGGATAATCTTATATCAGAACATCATTATTGTCAAAGGTAGGTTGACAAGGGTAATACCACTGTTGTAATGGATACCATAGTATAATTGTAAAATTAATACCTTACTGAAGGACAGGTCAACCTACAATGTGATTAGTAGGGACCAAACAAAGTCAAATCAGTAAATTAAGTAAATTATTGGAATATGTAAAATCTTGAAATGCTGCTGAGAAGTTACTAACTTATCATTCCTGTCTGCAATGTCTCTATGGGCTTCCCAAATACAGCAATCCCTCGATTAATGCGCCTAATGCGTTCTTTAAAACCGGCACATTAATCGAAAACTCACTAATCGAATATAATAACCTATAGGAAAATGTATAATTCATTCCTCAGATTTCTTTTTTGACCCTTAAGGTTTTTTTATAAAAGAATTAGGGTATGTCTCAGGGCCTAGTTAAAGGAAAACCATGAAGCTGAAAGACAATAAAACATGTTCAGCATATAAATTTATTATTCTGCTTCTTAACAAAGAATTGAGTTAACATAGTTTGGCGGGCATTTTGTTTCTTTTTTTTCATACAACTGACGGTAAGTGTCTATTGCCTCTTCTGCAAATTTTACTGGTTCTCTCTTCACCAGGGTCAGCCACTAAGCATTACTGCTTAAAAACTTCGATTGTGCAAAAAATATTTTAAAATTGTTTCTGTAAAATCTCTTTGGGCTTGTCAGTGATTAAATTTTCTTCATATTCTTCAGGATCTTCCTGCTGTGCATCTAAATTTAGCAGGTCGGAATCACTCAACTTCTCAGAATGAGATTTAATTAATTAGATTCATTTGAAAAGCCTCTAAAATCATTTGCACAATGTGGAAGAATGTGCTTCCAAATGGCTTGCATATTGCTAGCAGTAATTTCATTTGACTTTGCGACTTTATAACTAGGCTGATATTTCTCTGATTTGGTCAGAAAAGTCTTGGATGGCATTCACTTCCAAAAAAAAGGCTGGTTTCATTGACATTAAATATTTGTTGATCACAATAGTTCCCCTTTTACACAATTTTCTTCAAAATCTCTGGATATCTCCTTATCTGCACTTGCAGCTTCGCCTGTGATTAGAAACATTATGTAGGCTATTTCTCTTTTTGAAATGCTCAAATCACCCAGCACTGACTTGGAATTCTTCTTCTTTTTCATCATTGATAGCCCTTTCTTTCCAGGTTACAATGAGACAATGCTTTTGATTTAATAATGCTAGTGTTTAGCGGGATCCGTTTTTGGTTACAATCTTAAATCCATGTAAAAATAAGTCTCTAATTCAATCATTATAATACTTTGATTTTGAGTGCATACATGATGAACTTGAACAGCCTTACCTTTCTCTTTGTATTCAGCAGTTGATTCACCCATTTTTGTGTTCTTGTCCTATCTTTGTTCAGGTCTCGCCTTGTTCATTTTTCTTTATTGTTTAAAGTTTTTCTTCCAATCAGATTACTTTTCGAATCGTTTTCACACTTTTTGCTCACTAATTCTTTTATTCATGATCAAAGGTTAGGAAAATAATTTAAAATAAAAAAGTAAGGAAAACAATTGCATGAGATATGATCAGCAAAACGCTTTGTGAAGCAGACGACATAAATTTTGGTGGTAAATTTGGAACATAGTATACATGGAAATAGTGTAGTATGCCATTAAAAAATAACTGTAAAATGTTTCAAATCAGTAACTAAATTATTTCATACTGGTGAGTGATTTTTTAAAATAGTTAGCCATAAAAATGTATAGATCGAAAATTTTTAAAATCTAACATTTATTTTTAAGAGGTATGTATACATCTTAAAAATACAGGCACACTAATCGAATTTTAGAGGCTCAATCAAATTTGTGTGTCGAAAAAAAATGATACACTAATCGAAACCACACTAATCAGGGGTGCATTAATCGAGCGATTGCTGTACTTGAATAATCTGAAATCCTGCAGCTTGTGATGAATTTTCAGTTTATGAAAAACCATCCTTTTGACACAGGGTTCTTTGAAACCTTTTCCTTGGAATGTGTGAAACACTAAATATTTTATTTTTTAGATTATTTAAATTTAATTATAGAAACTTTTATAATTGTTTCTTTGAACTCTAATGGTGCATTCCTGTGAACTCAGCTATGACTGGGACAAGCTACTAGTCATATGCTATGACTTTCTCATAATTCATATTTTGAATGTAGTTACTGATCACATCTTCTTTACTCCCTGATGATGACCATGTTAAATTTGAAGAAATATATTGCATTTTTTTTTTTTTAAATAATTTTTTTTTTTTTTCACTTGTTTAGCCGCAAAAGTATTTAGAAATGTCTGGTACACTTCTTCTCTTGAAATGTGAGGGACAGATGTTGACGATGGTAATGTTGCACCAGATGGCCCATTAAGTTCGAATTCTTTTTTTAGTGAAAATGAAAAAATTAGAAATATATAATAAAGTAAGCAAAATTGTTATGGTAGGAATCGTTTGAACAAATTTATGTGGACTACAGAGAAATTAACTAGAACACTAAACTAACAGTATATAAGATAAATTAGAAGAACATTCAAACTAGTTTCAACTTATGAAATTGGGTCAGAAATGCACTTGATTCTTTGTGTAACAAACTTGTAGGAACCACAGAAATATTTATATTTTTAGAACTATTTTTTTCTGGTATAAAACCACAAACAAAGATGTTAAATAAAAACTGTTTTTATTTCAACTAGTTTTGTGAAAGATTTTGTTCACTTTGCCAGGAAACAACATGAATAAACTTAAAACTAAAAAGCAAGTAATAGCAATTAACATTTCTAGTCAGAAATATTGAAAACATTTAAACAATGGAAAACATGCATTCACTATTGTGTTTCTGCTGGTTCTTGGGTTGCTCTAACATACTACCAGTAGATACAAGTGTGTTGTGATGGATTAAGGAAGACCAGACTTGATGTAAAATCATCCCTTGTTTTTTGTTACACTGTAGAGCAGGGGTTCCCAATCCTATGCCCGCGCGCACCATGGCGCCCGTCGACCAATTTGTGCGTGTGCCCGCCGCTGTTCAACCGTGTGCCGTATAGTTTGAAATAATCACGCAACAATTCATGGCATGCTATATGATGCCTGCGTTAATGACACATGCCGAGTATTAAATGCATACAATATAAAGGAGACGCACATTCAAAGTTGTTCATTCCAGTTTAAGAACTGGAACATCATATTCTCCTAATTATGAAGCACTGGCCAATGAAATGCAATGCCAAAGATCACACTAACTTACATATATATATATATATTTAAATTTTTATATAATGTAAACTTTTAAGTAATAAAACATTTCATTATAATGTAAACTTTGTATATATTCATTTAACAAAAGAATTCAAAAAATTTGCTTGAAAAAATAAATGGTGCCCGTCGCCCTATCAGTATTTTAGAATGTGCTCTAGGAAACAAAAAGGTTGGGAACCCCTGCTGTAGAGGATGCTTCATCATTTCAGTTGATTCTTTAAATGTTCCTGGGTAAAAATGTTAATCAGTGTGGAGCATTTCAGTTTGTTGCAATTCTACTTGGTGTTTTGTTTCTGTTGTATGTGCTGCCAGCCTGATTTGCACTTTCTTTCATTTTCATTGTTCTAATCTGCATATTTCACCAGATCTGCTAGTCTGCCCTATGTAGCGTAGACCATAATTGCAATCGATCCTGCAGCAGACACCTTTTTTTTTTTTTTTTTTTTGAGGGGAGGTTTCGGATGTTCATAGATTTTGTTGATTGGGTAGAAGGTGACTTAAGTTGGTGCAGCAGCCTTACTATTTTATCTGGGCCAGATGATAAAAATATTGTCAACATGTCTTAGCCACATTTTTGGTTTTGTTATTTGATGTTGATAGGCTGTTGTTTCAAACCAATCCATGAATAGGCTAGCTAACATAGAGAAAGGGAAGAGGCGATTACTAGTCCTTTCTAATGAAAAGAAAATCTTCATTAAACACTGTTTCATTATTATTTTTTGTTTATATATATGTTTCATAATCATTATTTCTTACAAAGAACATTAAGAATATCCACCAAGATGGCTTAAAGTTAACTATATCAATGCTAAGAGAAATCTTCAGGAATCATTTAGAGTTCTTGGATGATAAAAGTATTAAACTACCCTTTATTCACAATGAATAAATGAAAAACTAGAGCAACTGAAAGAAAATGACGAGATAGAATGGAATAATTTAAAAAATATATTAATAAATGCTGCAACAGAATGTCTCGGTAAATGGAAGAGAAGGAGAATAAGAAATTGGGATGAAAACATTGAAACAATAATCAAAGACAAGAAAGAAGCATGTAAACAGTAGATCAACTCAAAATTACTAGAAGTAGAAATGAATTATCAATACAAAAGAACAATAGCAAAAAGAGCATGCTGAAAAAAAGAATAGAAAAACATGGGGTGACTTCGTAGCAAAATTGGAAAGAGATCTTATAGTGAAGAGGCCAAAATACATACACAATTTGAAGAAATATGAATAAGGAGGTAAAAGAAAAAGTGAAACTTGAAATAATCAAAGAGAAAACTGGGCTGAACTTCCAAAGCTTATGGCAAGATAGTAGTGAATCATCTAAAACTGATATGAAGCTAACTACTAACTATACAGTGGAAGAAATAACATTACAAGAAGTCCAACAAGCAATACAGCAAAGAAAATCAAGAAAATCCCTTAGAGAAGATGGAATAAATCTAGAACAATAAGTTCTATATTTAAGTTAAGGGGATAATAAATCCTTCATTATTTTAAAGCCGGATATGAAACGCGGAGATTGAAATCTAAGAGTTTCATGCCGAAGAACTATCGGCAAGTCCAAGCGTAAGTCAACACCTGGGTAGTACAACACTAGGGCAAAAGTGGAGCAAGCTTCGTCACTATCCTTAATATTTTCTCATATTGTAAAACGCAGCTCTTAGGAGATGTATTACTGTTTTACATTATGATTTTGATCTCCGAGTTTCGTATCCAGCTTTAAAATAACGAGGGATTTATTATCCCCTTAACTTAATTTACTCTGCTGGAAAAAAATAGCCTCTTGGCTCTTTATCGTAGTAAGTTCTATATTTGTTCCATCTTCTCCAGGGGATTTTCCTGATTTGCTTTGCTGTATTTCTCTATTCTTTTTCCATCATGCTTTTTTTTTTTTTTGCTGTTGCTCTTTTGTATTGATAATTAATTTCTACTTCTAGTAATTTTGTATTGATCCGTTGTTTATATGCTGCAGGCATCCTAGTCATCAAATGACTTTTAAAATTTAACAGTATCTGGCAGCAAGGAAAAATCCTTACTGCCAGAAAGTTGGAATAAGGCAATTATCATTCCAGTATATAAAAAAGGTGATAAGTGCAACTGTGAAAACTACAGAGGACTAAGTCTGCTAAATACTGGTTCTTGGATGATAAAAGTATTAACTACCTTTATTCACAAAGAATAAATGGAAAACTAGAGCAAATAAAAGAAAATTAAGATATAGAGATAAAATGGAATAGATAGTCTCCTAAATACTGGTTATAAGTTATATGCATGAATATTAACTTCAAAACTTATATGCAGAAGATAAATTTTATTAAGAACAAAATGTCTTCTGGCAGTCATGCATTGACCCAGTTTTCACATTAAAAATCTTAATGGAAAAACGTTACGAATCCAACACAGAAACACACATAGTTTGTAGATTATCAGAAAGCCTCTGACAAAATTTTAAAGAACAAACTGTGTACCATATTCAAGAATCTAAACATTCCAAATCAGCTGCTTGCTGCAATAATTAACAGGTATCGAAACAACCAAATAGCTGTAAGAATCAACAAAATAGTTACAGAATGGAAATCAAACAGCAGGGTCCATCAAGGATGCCCAGTGTCACTACTCTTATTTAATATCTATATAGATGAAATGGAAGAAAAATATAAAACCAGCATTTTATATTGGTTCTATTTTGTTTTGTTTATTTTGTTTATTTCTGATTGGACCATTTCTAATCAGAAATAAAATCATAATTGAAAATAATATTTTAGAACAAATTATCTACTTCAAATACTTTGGATGTGCTGTATCATATACAAAATGATATCAATGTCATGACATTGATATCAAAATTTCAAACTTTCTAAAGATAACAGGAATGATCAATATTTTACAACCTAACCAAGTTCAAAAGCATACAAGAATAAGATTTTATAAAGTTTTGGCAAGACTTTCTCTACTGTGGTCAAGGTAGAGGTGAATTAGACGTAGAAGTGAATTATGGACCATAAAAACTGCAGAAGAAAAAAGAATAGAAACTGGAGAAATTAAATTCCTGCAAAGGACAGCAGGCTATACTGGCTACTCTGGGAAAGAAAGAGAAATACATAAATAACTAAATATAGATTCAGTACTGGACAAAGTATATGACTACCGAAAGAAGTGGATTGAACATATCAAAAGAATGGATGGTTCAAGACTACCCCAAGAAATACTCTGATACCATCCAGTTGGAGGATATAGAAGTCAGGAACCACTAAGGAAAAGATGGAATGAGACTGGAACAGACCACTGGGTCTAAATCCCTGAAAGGATGATGATGATGGCATTTTCTACATAAGAGGATATTTGCCTGATGTAAGGTTTCAGGAGGTTTGCTAGATGCTAAGATAGTAAAGAAGTTTGAAAAGTGAGTATCTTTGCATCAACAATTGGTCTTAATGGCATGTCTTGTTTGTGCATTTTAGGGACTCCATATATTCTTGGAACAAGAGGATGTCTAGATTTAAGGCATTTTTTTTTGTTTCTTCAGACCAGTTCAGAATGTTTTTTATTGAGTTATTGGTTTTATTATGGAAATATTCCATGGGATCTTGTTCCAACTTTTCCTAGGTGTTTGTGATTCTGTTGACTTGCCTTTGTTGGCTTTCAATATTATGATGTGTTTGTCCTTTTTATTGTTTTTTTTTTATAAGGCTTTAATCTATTTTTGGGGTATTATTTGTAGTAGGTTTTGCTCATAAAAGTACAGTCTGTTTGAATGCGAAGAAAATCTGCAACATCTGGAATCCTTTGGTGCCCGTTTTCTACATTTACTATAATATCTAATTTGGAATCTTACTGGGGGAGAGTGCAAAATTGAAACCAAGAGAAAGTATGTTCATTTCAGAACTTTTTGGAGGACTTGTTTAATAATTATTTTATTGAGTAGTGATCTGCCACTGTGATTGTTTCATTCTTTGATAAGGTTTCTAAGCTTCTTCATTCTTTTTTTTTGCTTACTGAACTAATGCATTCTGATATTGAAAGTCAACAAAACTTAAAAATTGCCTTCTACCAATGAACAAAATTTCTCAATGTCTGAAACCTAAACCTTCACATCCACCACTCAAATAACCAGCTCTTTACAAGATCAATTGCAACTGTGGTCTATGCTACATAGGACAGACTGGCAGATCTGATGAGATATGCCGATTGGAACACTTCAAGGATGCTACGAATGAAAGAAAGTACAAATCAGGGCTGGCAGCATATAAAACTGAAACAAAACACCGAGTAGAATGGCAACAAACTGAAATGCTCCACACTGATTACCATTTTTACTCAGGAGCATTCAAAGATTCAACTGAAATGATGAAGCATCCTCTATAATGTAACAAAAAACAAGGGATGATTTTACATCAAGTCTGGTCTGGTCTTAATCCATTATAACACACTTGTGTCTACTAGTAGTATGTTATAACAACCCAAGAACCAGCAGTTAGCATAATAGTGAATGCATGCTTTCTGTTGTTTAAACATTTTCATATCCTTTTCACTAGAAATGTTAACTGTTATTACTTGCTTTCTAGTTTTTAGTTTATTCATGCTATTTCCTGATGAAGTGAAACAAAGTCTTTCAAAAAACTAGTTGAAATACAAAGTTTCTATTTGACATCTTTGTGGTTTTAATGTAGAACTCATACAAGTTATATGATCATTTAAAAAGAATGGAAGTTGGTAAAATGGATACTTGATGGAAGATGACACTTGGAGGAAGACTAAGATCTATGCATTGATGCAGTTTGATTACTATCAAACTACATTCTCGTTTTTTTTTTTTTTTTAGTATATATATATATATAGCGCATGCGATTGACATCATTTGGTTTGCTTCTATCACATGTGGACTCCTGTTCTATTTTTTGCCAATATCACTGTAAACATATGCCTTTATCTAGAGTCAGATAACTTCACTTCACACTTTTCTTCAGTATTTTATTGTGCAATGCAATGCATCAGAAATTCTCTGCATACTAAAAAATTAGTTTGTTTCAGAATTGCTCTGCTACAATGTCAAACATCAATAATGTAGAAATCTTATTTTCTATTTCTGCATTACCTTGGTTCAACCTTGGTATCACTTCTAGGTCTGGCTCCCACTGATGAGACCTCAATGAAGGTCGAAACCGGTCTGGGTAGTGACCATTCCCATAATTCATAGCATTATATGTCCTTAAGGATATGTGCTTTGCATTATGGGATACTAAGAGCGATGTGAAGTCATTAGCCTCTATATACGAGTTGTGCAGTTACTGCATGCACAAACTTTGTTTGCTTGCACTTGGATAAAGGATTAAACCAAGAATATAATTTCTTGACCTCTTTAATTTACTGTATAACCAAGTAGAAAAACTTTTGACATGTATCTCTAATCCATATTTTAATAATAAGGTACCTTTTGGCTACTTGTATATGGAAATATGACTTCTGCATTACTTCAACATTGGTATCACTTGTTGGTCTGGCTCCCACTGATGAGACCTCAATAAAGGTCGAAACCGGTCTGGGTAATGACCCTTCTCATAATACATAGCATTATACGTTTCTGTTAGGATATGTGCTTTGCATTATGGGATACTAAGGCAAGTGATGTGAAGTCATTAGCCTCTACGAGTTACCTGGTCATGAAGTTACTTCACGTTTTTTTTTTTTTTTCATTAAAAAAAAAAAAACTTTGTTTACTTACACTTGGATAAAGGATTAAACCAAGAATATAATTTCTTGCCTCTTTAATTATAGATAATGACTGGATGATTATTGCTTTATATATTTTTACTTCAGTCTTCCAATGAATATCTTCCACCATCTCATTTGATTGGCTAGTGATCACTACTGGGGTCACTTAAGAGTCGAAGCCTATACTGAGAGGAGACTGCCACATCATCAGGAATGTGCAGAATCGACTGGGCTTCTGACCTTATGTCCAATCCTCACAAGAAGGTAGACACCTACTCACCTAGTAGACACCTACAAACAAGGTGCAACACAAGTGTTGCACCTTGTTAGTAGGTGTCTACTAGGTGCTTAAGAAACGAGGATGGACTGGCAATTTGCGATTTAGCTGAACAAATTGTACTCTCTATTTGCTTAAGCCACAAATGCATGTGATTGTACAACATGATGAGATTTCATTGTGGCATCACCCATTAAACTAAGGGCCCCCTGCTGTTTTTGGGAGGGAACCAGGGCAACATTGAAAAGTCATCTACCTACTGGAAAAAGCTCAACTAAACATCTAGAAGAAGAAGAAAAATAAACAGAAGAACTTAAGATATATCAATATAAGGAGTATTAATAAAAAGGAAAGTGAACTTGCAGAAGATTGGAAAAGTACTATGTGAACATAATTGGCATTACTGTGACAAATGAGACAAAAGTGAGTGAGATCTTACTAAATAAGTATAGGATGTTATTTTCAGGAATTAATGATCAAGGAAAGGAAGGAGTAGTGATAGCATTCAACACCAAACATGAAGATAAACCTCTTGATTGGAAGCCAGTTTCAAGTAGAGTTATATGGACAAACTTCAAAATGGAGAAATGAACAGTGAACTTATTTGTGCCTATGGTCCTACAGAAGGTCTTCTAAGGAAGAAGTGGAGGAATTTTTTGAGTCATTAGAACAGGCAGCTGGCATAAAGAAAATGAAAAAAGTGGTTCTTGTTGGAATTCTGAACAATGCAGTATGAAATGGATCCCACCAAGAATATAGGAACATTTTGGAAAATTTGGAGAAAAGGATAAAGTTAATAATAATGGTAAGTATTTACTGGACTTCTGCTAAGGACATGACTAACACCATGTTTCACCATAAAGATGTGCTCAAGGTCACATGGAGAGAAGACACAAGAAATTAGAAAAGTCTCATTGACTACATCATTGTTGATAGTGATATCATCATGATGATTCAGGATACAAGAGTGTACAGAAAATTTGAAATTGGAAATGACCATTACTTAGATTTTAGCAGGTTAAAAATGGATATAACATTGAAAAGGAGAGAAGGGAGGAAGCATTGTTTTGTGAAGGATAGGTTATTCCTCAGTAACTTATTACCTTTTATAATACAGTGACAGCTGAGTTGGATAAAGGTAATGGGTTTACAGTGATACTGCTGGATTTTGCAAACATTTTTGACAGGATACCACATAAAACTAATTAATAAATTGCAGTGCATGAGATAGGGATGGATAAGTGGGTGGTTGGAGAGATACAAGACAATTTATTCAGGAGTAGAGTGCTGTAGAAGGCCTGTGGCTAGTGGTGTGCTACAGGACTCTGTTCTTGAGCCACTACTATTTAATTTGTACATTAACAATATAGGAAATGATCTGAGAGGAACTATTCAGTTGTTTGCCAGTGATGCCGATTTGGTAGAGCAATAGTCAAAGATGTTAATATTTTGCAGGATTTAGTTCCTGGCAGTATGGATGTCAGTTTAATGTGACAAAGTGTAAGATTATGCATTTTGGAGTGAAAACATTACCAGCTGTGCACCATATTGATGGACCTGTACTCAAGGAAATTGATGAGGCCAGGGGTTTGGTGGATAGGGAGTCGAAATTTAGAGGGCATGGCTAAAACTGCCAGCTCATTGGATTACTTGGTTCTGGAGAAAATATTGATGAACAGAGACAAGTAGGTTATTATACCTCTTTATAGTGCCCTGATAAGACCCCCGTCTTGACTACTGCACAATAGATCCGTTTACCTGGATTTTTGGGGATAAGCAGGGGAAGAAAAGGATCCAGTGACAATTGACCAAGATGGTGGCAGATCTATGGAATGATAGTGAGGATAAATTGAAGATTTGTGGGTTACAGAAATTTAGTTGATTGGCAGAAAAAGGGTGATATGATTGAGACATACAAATTACTGAAAGATTTTTATAGGATTAATACAAAGGAAATTTTTCAGAACAGGTGGTCGGACAACTAGGGACCATCTTTGGAAATTGGACAAGAGTGTGTGGTGTGCAAGAGTGTGATGACTAGATTTTTTAGTTGGAAACTAGAGGATTATGCAATTTTTCAGAACAGGTGGTCGGACAACTAGGGACCATCTTTGGAAATTGGACAAGAGTGTGTGGTGTGCAAGAGTGTGATTTTTTTGGGGATAAGCAGGGGAAGAAAAGGATCCAGTGACAATTGACCAAGATGGTGGCAGATCTATGGAATGATAGTGAGGATAAATTGAAGATTTGTGGGTTACAGAAATTTAGTTGATTGGCAGAAAAAGGGTGATATGATTGAGACATACAAATTACTGAAAGATTTTTATAGGATTAATACAAAGGAAATTTTTCAGAACAGGTGGTCGGACAACTAGGGACCATCTTTGGAAATTGGACAAGAGTGTGTGGTGTGCAAGAGTGTGATGACTAGATTTTTTAGTTGGAAACTAGAGGAACTATTCAGTTGTTTGCCAGTGATGCCGATTTGGTAGAGCAATAGTCAAAGATGTTAATATTTTGCAGGATTTAGTTCCTGGCAGTATGGATGTCAGTTTAATGTGACAAAGTGTAAGATTATGCATTTTGGAGTGAAAACATTACCAGCTGTGCACCATATTGATGGACCTGTACTCAAGGAAATTGATGAGGCCAGGGGTTTGGTGGATAGGGAGTCGAAATTTAGAGGGCATGGCTAAAACTGCCAGCTCATTGGATTACTTGGTTCTGGAGAAAATATTGATGAACAGAGACAAGTAGGTTATTATACCTCTTTATAGTGCCCTGATAAGACCCCCGTCTTGACTACTGCACAATAGATCCGTTTACCTGGATTTTTGGGGATAAGCAGGGGAAGAAAAGGATCCAGTGACAATTGACCAAGATGGTGGCAGATCTATGGAATGATAGTGAGGATAAATTGAAGATTTGTGGGTTACAGAAATTTAGTTGATTGGCAGAAAAAGGGTGATATGATTGAGACATACAAATTACTGAAAGATTTTTATAGGATTAATACAAAGGAAATTTTTCAGAACAGGTGGTCGGACAACTAGGGACCATCTTTGGAAATTGGACAAGAGTGTGTGGTGTGCAAGAGTGTGATGACTAGATTTTTTAGTTGGAAAGTGGTGCATTAGCGGAATAGCAACCAGAGTCTGTTGTCAGTGCTATGACTGTGAATGTTTTCAAAACTAAGTATGGATATTGCGCACACATCGGATAGTGCTTGTTATAATGGTTAGGATCTCCCTTGATGAGTATGGACTCCATGGAGTTGCCAATATAATAATAATAAATAATAGTTAAAAATGTTCAGCCCATTTAACACAATTGTTATATATAAACATTACTATGTTATTTTAATTTTTTTATTTAATCTGTTTTCAGAGAGTGACAGGATTTCTGTAATGTGTAATCTTTCTTTTTAAACTACTTGATTATAATTGTAATGATAGTGAATGCTTTTCTTTTCTTTTCTTTCTTTCAGTCTCTGCTTCTTTTGGGCTATTTAGTACGGAATGGTTCAGAAAGAGTGGTGACAAGTTCCAGGGAGCACATCTATGATTTACGTAGTCTTGAAAACTATTCATATATTGATGAACATGCAAAAGATCAGGGGATAAATGGTATGGAAACAATCTTTTAATTTCTTTTAATTTTGTAATATGATTAATTACATCTAACTAAGGAACTGATTAAAAGGTACAGAAATTGTATTATTTTCTCGTTCCATTTTTCTTTCTCAGTTTTATAGGATACAAAATCATGAGCTGTGATAATGGGAATTCAGTTAGTTTCTAATACTATCTTGTTTCTAGCATGTATTGTTTACCCTAGAACAGTTAGCCCAGTTTTTTATGAATTATTCTTTGTATAATTCAAATTTATATTTTAGTATCCTTACTAATGATGGCTTAAGCTATTTATTTCAAAATGTGTTCATTCTTTAAATGTCTGCTAATGTTTTTTTGCAAAAATGTGTCAAGTTATATGTTTGAGTCGATCTTATTCAGATATGTAGTTTTAAAGATGGCATACTTTATTTCCTTTCTCATGGAAAAAATGGCAGTAAATTGCTTGTAGTATGGGAAACACTGAAAATTTTATTTGAACTTTTCTAGAAGAGGATGAGAAATTTTTTCTTAATTTATAGGTAAGAAAAGATTGTATTCTGCACCATTAATATTCTAGGATAATTTTTACTGGAAAATTTTGTACCAGAGAGAAGGAATTTAATGAAATTTTGTATTTGGGATCAGATACGAAGAAATTAAATAAATTCTTTCAATTTTGTGTTCCATTTGTTAGCAAAATTATATCTAGAGTAGGTGTTTTTCAAGTTTTACAAGATTTCCCTCCCAGGTTGACTTTTCCACATGGAGCACCCATTCATGGTTTAGGAAACCTCCTATCAATGGTACTAGCCCTTTTCATTCTTCCTCTTTTTCTATACTTCCTGTATTCTTCATTCTGCTTCTCTTGAATCCCTTTTACTCTCCTGTCCACTGAATTTTGTCCAAAATATGAAAGATGACAGTGATGTAGAATTTGCTGGATGCCAGGAAGAGTGAAAGTGTAACCACTACATTATACTTTAAGAATTTTAGATTGGTTCTGAGATGCCAAAAAATGTATCCGATGAGAGCTCTTCATATTGTTTCATGAGCTCAGCACATAGGAATCCAAAGTATATGGTATGTCTTGCTAATAATTAACTAATTAAATTAGTTTAGCTAATTAAATTTAATTATTAGCTTTAGACATCTGTTTTATTCCACGAAAGTTGAATAACAAGCATCCATACCAATCATGTTGTATGGTATGCTCTGAGAAGACATTGAGATATACAGTCATACCCTGACTTAATGCGAAGCCCGAGTTACGCGGTTTCATGTACGTACGTATTCCCATCCCGCTTCACACCTCACCACTAGTCGTATCTTTCTGGCGCCGGCCGCATTCGCCAGTGTCACACATGCTGTGAACAAGCACTGACATGTTTCGCGCCGTCTCCATTCATACATGATTTTTATAGTCTACAAACCTTGAGATTGTTTAATGTTATGTTCTTGATAAAAATTTTATCACATAAAAAATAATAATGTCGTCCAAAGGAAGCAAGTCCGATTCTTCTACAGCTAGCAAGAAAAGAAAAACATTGAATTTGGAAACAAAACTCAACATTATTAAGGATTTTGAAGGCGGAATGAAAATTTGTGAGCTAGCAAAGAAGTTTGATCTACAGGAATCCACAGTAGAACAGTCATAAAAGAAAGGTTTACAGATTTTGGAGGACATAGATTCTAACGAGGAATGAATTGTAGCCACAAGGTAAGGAATAAAAAAATCATTAGCTCGCTAATGAAGAAATTTTGCGTGACAAGAAAAAGACATTATGCCATCAGACGAATCTATTAGATTTTATGAAACCATTGACATCGAAATAACTTTCTTTTTTTTATGTACGAAAAACTACAATTATGATTATATTTCTTAAAAAATATAGGTGTTTTTGTAAACCTTTGGTACCAATTAACTAATATTTTGTATGTTTGTATGCAAAATTATACCCGAGTTACGCGAATTTGACTTACCCGCTTTTTGTTGGTCCCACCTACCATAACTTCAGGGTATGACTGTATATACCATTTGATGTCCAGAAATTCTTGTTGTAATTGTTGCAGTAGAGAGCACATAAGCTGAGCATGATGCAATAGTTTTTATAATTTCAATCTTCTGAGAAGGATGACGAGCAGATTGCTGTTGCCAGTTGAACTAATTATTTCAGTTTATTAAAAACCTACCTTTACTGGATGCTATATTCACCAGCAGATTGATGTTGAATATAGCATCCAGAATATACCATCCTTCCCAGAAGATTTGAATTATAAAAACTTTGTTGCATCATGTTCACATCGTATGTTCTAAACTGCAACAACTACGGCAAGAACTTGCACATCAAATGGTTTTTTCATCTCAATGGCTTCTGAGAGTAGACCTTACAACATAATTTTCATTACTATTTTAGCCGAGCTCAAACAATGTAACAATAGAAAGAGTTCCTGTACCATACATTTCTGGCATCTCAGATCCAATCTCTAGAATCCTTAAAAAATTATTAGACAGTGAGAACCATGATGATGATAGTTTCAAAGAACTATCATCATCATGGTTTTCACTGTCTACCAAGTGCTGTGTGACTGTTCACCTTTCTTGTGTTGGACAAACTGGACATGCTTTATTAATAAGAAATTAATTAGAAGTTAGTCGGTCTTGGGCGTGGACAGCAGGGTTTTTTCCCCAGCTTATCTGGGGTTTTTCATCCCGTAAGCAGCTACACCAGTCCTGTGAACACACATGGATTACAGTCATGAATATCACCCTTAGGGAATGCAGCAAAGGAGTGGCGAACCGGCTGCATTAATATGCCAGTAACCCCTGATTGGGTGGGGGGATTCAACCCATCCTAGGACGGACAAGAAGGATAGGGTAATAAAAATTTATAATGATTCATTCATTAGTGCATAGGCTAAGTTACTGTGAAGGAATCGCATTGATTACATTAAGCTACCATAACGCAATCACATTGCTGCTTCTTCGTTATCAATGTATGAATCGTTATACCTATAAATAAATATGAATTTCTTTTTTACATTATCCTTTCATTTTTGATGTCTAGTGTTAGTAATATGTATGACATGTACAGTGTTTTGTGTCATATAAGACAATTTGATGTAGCTACTGACAGACAATTCATCTTGTATACAGATGACTTAAACTTACGGTATTGATAAATACAGTATTATAAATATTTTTCTCTTCCTTGTGATTTTTTTAATAACATTTTCTTTTCTTTAGCTTACTTTATTATAAGAATGTAGTATATAATACATATAATTTACAAAATATGTGTTAATCGATGGTTTATGTTACCGGTAAGGCTTTTGGTCAACAGTAGGCTATTGGTAGTTAAGTTTTTGGGTAGTCAAAAGTTATATGTGGATTTTCGACGGCCCTTACCGTCACGTTGTTCAAGGATCAACTTTGTGTATGTGTGTGTATATATATATATATATATATATATATATTTAAGTGTTGTTCTTGTGTTTATCTCTTTCCACCTGTATTGACAATGGCTAGGTAAATTCTACTAGAATTTTCTGAAAATTCTACAAATATTAAATAATTTTTTCCTTATGTATATGTCATTCTCATCATCAAATTCCTGCATGTAGCCTCAAGGGGTGTACATGATATGATAGTACTACATGAAAAATTTACATCATTACTAACTTCCTATCTACAATTTTCCTCCAAATCAGTCTGTTACTTGTCAAGACTCCAACATTTCCAGATCTTATATTTCTATCGTCTAAGGCACTTTGTACCGTATCAATCCACCTATATCTTGGTCTTCCTCTGGGTCGTTTTCCTGCTAACTTGGCAGAGAAGACTTCTTTTTCTAATCTTTCCTCGCCTATTCTGTTTAAGTGACCATACCACCCGAGATTAGCTCTGCTAACGCATTCCTGGATGCTGACAATGTCAAGTTCTTTCCTAATATCCTCGTTTTTAATATGATATTGCCATTGATGCCATCTGTTCACGCCTCTAATCATTCTCAGGACTCTCACATCTGCGGTCGCTAGTCTTTGGTCAAGTGTTTTACTTCTGACCCAACTCTCAGATCCATAAGTTAAAACTGGTTTGAACACTGTCTTGTATACAGCTAATTTAGTGTTCGACTAATTTCTCTCTTATTCCATATGAATTTATTCAATTGACTTCCTACCATACCAGCTTTATTGATTCTGTTGTCTATTTCCATATTTAATTTACCATCTTCACTAAAAATCGTGCCTAAGTAGCATGAGATGTTTTACTTGTTCCACAGGTTCTCCATTCACAACACAGTTGACATTTTCAATGATTCTGCCTATTTTCATTGTCTTTGTCTTTTTATTGCTGATCTTCATACCATATCTATTACAACAGCTATTCAATTTAGTCAGAGAATCTTGCAGACTTGTAGCAGATTTATTTAGAAGTATGACATCATCCGCATAAAGCAAAGAGCTGACATTAACATCTCCAATTTTGATATCATGTTTAATACCACTTTCCTTCATAATGTGATCCATATATATAATGAATAACAGAGGGGATAATGTACATCCTTGTCTCACACCAGATTTAACATTAAACCATCTTCCTGTACTCCCTTCAATTCGAACTGCTGACTTACAACTCAAATAAAGACTGAGTATTGCTTGATATAATGCCCCATTGACACCATATAACTGTAGCGTATTGAATGGCTTCTCTCTTGACACCTTATCATATGCCTTTTCCAAATCGACAAAACTTAAATACAGATCTTTGTTATATTCCCATGATTTCTCCACTATTTGTCATAAAGTGAAGATCTGATCCTGACAGCCTTTATTTGACCTGAATCCAGCTTGTTCTTCACTAAGCTTCATCATCATCATCATCAAATTCCTGCCATGTACCCTCAAGGGGTGTACAGGATATGACAGTACTACATGAAAAAATTACATCATTACTAACTTCCTATCTACAATTTTCCTCCAAATCAGTCTGTTACTTGTCAAGACTCCAACATTATCAGATCTTATATTTCTATCGTCTAAGGCACTTTGTACCGTATCAATCCACCTATATCTTGGTCTTCCTCTGGGTCGTTTTCCTGCCAACCTGGCAGAGAACACTTGTTTTGCTAACCTTTCCTCTCCCATTCTATTTAGGTGACCATACCATCTGAGATTAGCTCTGCTAATGCATTCCTGGATGCTGACAATGTCAAGTTCTTTCCTAATATCCTCATTTTTAATATGATATTGCCATTGGTGCCATCTGTTCACGCCTCTAATCTTTCTCAGGACTCTCATATCTGCGGTCTCTAGTCTTTGGTCAAGTGTTTTACTTCTGACCCAGCTCTCAGATCCATAAGTTAAAATTGGTTTGAACACAAGACAGCTAATTTAGTGTTCCAACTAATTTCTTTCTTATTCCATATGAATTTATTCAATTGACTTCCCACGATACCAGCTTTGCTGATTCTGTTGTCTATTTCTATATTTAGTTTACCATCTTCAGTAAAAATTGTGCCTAAGTAGCTGAAATGTTTTACTTGTTCCACAGGTTCTCCATTCACAACACAGTTGACATTTTCAATGATTCTGCCTATTTTCATTGTCTTTGTCTTTTTATTGCTGACTTTCATACCATATCTATTACAACAGCTATTCAATTTAGTCAGAGAATCTTGCAGACTTGTAGCAGATTTATTTAGAAGTATAACATCATCCGCATAAAGCAAAGAGCTGACATTAACATCTCCAATTTTGATATCAGGTTTAATACCACATTCCTTCATAATGTGATCCATATAGATAATGAATAACAGAGGGGATAATGTACATCCTTGTCTCACACCAGATTTAACATTAAACCATCTTCCTGTACTTCCTTCAATTCTAACTGCTGACTCACAACTCAAATGAAGACTAAGTATTGCTTGATATAATGCCCCATTGACACCATATAACTGCAGCGTATTGAATAGCTTCTCTCTTGGCACCTTGTCATATGCCTTTTCCAAATCGACAAAACTTAAATACAGATCTTTGCTATATTCCCATGCTTTCTCGACTATTTGTCGTAAAGTGAAGATCTGATCCTGACAACCTCTATTTGGCCTGAATCCAGCATGTTCTTCACCAAGCTTTTCTTCCACAATTCTTCTCAACCGTTTCTCAAGTATACTTGCATAGATCTTGCCAGGAACACTCAGTAGGGAAATACCTCTGTAATTCTCACATTCAGTTTTATTTCCCTTTTTATATATGGGTACTATGAGAGCTCTACTCCAATCATCGGGAATTTGTCCCTCTGTCCAGGCTTTCTGAACTATGCAGTGCAGCCAATGTAAGACTCTTATACCACCATACTTCAGCATTTCTGGTCGAATATCATCTACTCCTGCTGCCTTTCCACATTTCAAGCCTTTGATGGCTTTTTCTACTTCAAGTATGGATATGTATTCCTGACTGCATGCCGGGTCAGTGTTTTTTATCACTGTGCTGTCATCACTGCTTGTTTCATTTAGCAGTTTTTCAAAGTAATTACTCCATACTTCAAGGATATCTTTTTCTCCTGTTTTCATTTCACCTTTATCATCTCTAATTCCTTTTACAGCACTCTTTCCTCCATTCCTAAGCTTCTTCAACAACCTCCAGAATATTTTGCCACCTTCTTGATATTTATTTTCTATATTCTTGCCAAAGTCCTCCCATGACTTTTGCTTAGCTAGTTTTACACACTGTTTAGCTTTCTTACATTTGTCTCTGTATTCTGTAAGAGTAAAAGCTGACTTATTTGCCAGGAACTTTTGATATGCTTTCTTCTTTTCCTTCACTGCCTCTTTAACTTCCTGTGTCCACCAGGGAGTTCTGATTTTTTTATCCTTGCACACAACCTCACCACATGCCTCTCTGGCAGAATCAATCAATGTTTCCTTCAGAGTTTGCCACTGAATCTCCAAGGTTTGATTCCTGTTCTCAAACTCTTTCATTTTCTTTTCAATAATATTTCTGTATTTTAGTCTACAGTTCACATCTGAAAGCTGCTCAACTTTTATTCGCTTTAAAACTTTTTACATGTTATTCTTTTCAATATGAAATTCAATTTTATCCTGCTCAAGACTAAATAGTGATCACTTCGAATTTCAAATCCTCTGTACACTCTGGTGTCCTGCACCAGGGAGAAAACATCACTATCAACAATAACATAGTCAATGAGACTTTTCTTATTCCTAGCCTCTTCTCTCCATGTGAATTTGTGCACATTTTTATGTTGGAACATGGTGTTAGTAATAACCAGTCCATGTCCTGAGCAGAAATCCAACAAATATTTGCCATTATTATTAGCTTTGCTCTTTTCTCCAAATTTTCCCAAAATATTTTTGTATGTCTCACAATCATTTCCTACTCTACTATTTAGATCCCCAACAAGGACCAACTTTTCCTTTTTCATTGTGTCAGTTGCTTTTTCTAAAGCCTCAAAAAATTCCTCCACTTCTACCTTAGTAGAACCTTCTGTGGGACCATAGGCACAAATAAGTCTCATTGTCCAGTTCCCCATTCTCATATTTGCCCACATTACTCTACTTGAGACTGACTGCCATTCAAGAAGATTAACCTTGTATTTTGTGTTGAATACTATGGCTGCTACTCCTTTTCCTTGATTGTCATTGCCTGAATATAACATTTTGTATTTATTGCTCAGAAAGATCTCACCAGTTTTGGTCTTTTTTGTTTCAGTCACCCCTATTATGTCGATCTGGTACTTATCTAATTCCTCAGCTAGCTCCATTTCTTTGCCATTCAGGCTTCTTACGTTGATAGTACCGATCTTTAACTCTGGTGATGTTGAGTTGGGCTTTGTTTTCAGATTTGTTCCAGTAGCTGACTTTTCGCTGTTCGCCCTGGTTCCCTGGCGAAAACAACGGGGGCCTTGTTTAACCGGGCGACGCCCCAGCCGGCATGAAATTTTGTCATGTTGTACCATCATTTTTTATTTTGGTTTAACCAATAAGAATACAATTTGGTCGGCTAAATCCCAAATTGCCAGCCCATCCTCGTTCGTTCAGTATCAAAGTAGATACCCAACAGGGTGCACCACGAGAAGGTGAGGATTGGACATTAGGTCAGAAGCCCTGGTCGGTTCTCCGCATTCCTTTAAAGGCTATGTGGAGGTCTCCTCTCAATTATACAGCTTTGACCCTTAGCTAAGCTTTTCTTCCACAATTCTTCTCAACTGTTTCTCAAGTATACTTGCATAGATCTTGCCAGGAACACTCAGTAGGGAAATACCTCTGTAATTCTCGCATTCAGTTTTATTTCCCTTTTTATAAATAGGTACTATGAGAGCTCTACTCCAATCATAGTGAATTTGTCCCTCTGTCCAGGCATTCTGAACTATGCAGTGCAGCCACTGTAAGACTTTT
The DNA here is from genome assembly GCF_054136105.1 of Typopeltis vanoorti. Lineage (NCBI taxonomy): Eukaryota > Metazoa > Arthropoda > Arachnida > Uropygi > Thelyphonidae > Typopeltis > Typopeltis vanoorti. The sequence continues at coordinate 11,939,120 of NC_143552.1, forward strand.
ATACCACCATACTTCAGCATTTCTGGTCGAATATCATCTACTCCTGCTGCCTTTCCACATTTCAAGCCTTTGATGGCTTTTTCTACTTCACGTATGGATATGTATTCCTGACTGCATGTCTGTTGAGTGTTTTTTTATCACTGTGCTGTCATCACTGCTTGTTTCATTTAGCAAATTTTCAAAGTAATTATTCCATACTTCAAGAATATCTTTTTCTCCTGTTTTCATTTCACCTTTATCATCTCTATCTCCTTTTACAGCACTCTTTCCTCCATTCCTAAGCTTCTTCAACAACCTATAGAATATTTTGCCACCTTCTTGATATTTATTTTCTATGTTCTTGCCAAAGTCTCCCATGACTTTTGTTTAGCTAGTTTTACACACTGTTTATCTTTCTTACATTTGTCTCTGTATTCTCTAAGAGCACAAGCTGACTTATTTGCCAGGAACTTTTGATATGCTTTCTTCTTTTCCTTCACTGCCTCTTTAACTTTCTGTGTCCACCATGGAGTTCTAATTTTTCTATTCTTGCAGACAACTTCACCACATGCCTCTCTAGCTGAATCGATCATGGTTTCTTCAAAGCTTGCCACTGAATCTCCAAGGTTTGGTTCCTGTTCTCAAACTCTTTCATTTTCCCTTCAATAATCTTTGTGTATTTTAGTCTACAGTTCACATCTGAGAGCTGCTGAACTTTTATTTGCTTTAAAACTTTCTTACATGTTATTCTTTTCAATATGAAATTCAATTTTATCCTGCTCAAGGCTAAATAGTGATCGCTAGCAGTTTCAAATCCTCTGTACACTCTGGTGTTCTGCACCAGTGGAGAAAACATCACTATCAACAATAACATATTCAATTAGACTTTTCTTATTTCTTGCCTCTTCTTTCCATGTGAATTTGTGCACATTTTTATGTTGGAACATGGTGTTAGTAATAACCAGTCCTTGTCCTGATCAGAAATCCAACAGATATTTGCCATTATTATTAGCTTCTCTTTTCTCCAAATTTTCCCAAAACATTTTTGTATGTCTGACAATCACTTCCTACTCTGCTATTTAGATCCCCAACAAGGACCCACTTTTCCTTTTTCATTGTGTCAGTAGCTTTCTCTAGAGCCTCAAAAAATTCCTCCACTTCTACATTAGTAGAACCTTCTGTGGGACCATAGGCACAAATAAGTCTCATTGTCCAGTTCTCCATTCTGATATTTGCTCAAATCACGCTACTCGACACTGCCTGCAATTCAAGAAGATGAGCCTCATATATTGTTGAATGCTATGGCTACTCCTTCTTTTTCTTGATTGTCATTGCCTGAATATAACATTTTGTATTTATTGCTGAGAAAGATCTTTACCAGTTTTTGTCTTTTTTGTTTCAGTCACCCCTGTTATATCGATCTGGTATTTATCTAATTCCTCCGCTAGCTCCATTTCTTTGTCATTCAGGCTTCTTATGTTGATAGTACAGATCTTTAACTCTGGTGATGTTGAGTTGGGGTGTGTTTTCAGATTTGTTCCAGTAGCTGACTTTTCGCTGTTCGCCCTGGTTCCCTGGCGAAAACAACGGGAGCCTTGTTTAACCGGGCGACACCCCAGTCGGCATGAAATTTTGTCATGTTGTACCATCATTTTGTATTTTGGTTTAACCAATAGGAATACCATTTGGTCGGCTAAATCCCAAATTGCCAGCCCATCCTCGTTCGTTCAATATCCAGGTAGATACCCAACAGGGTGCATGACGAGAAGGTGGGGATTGGACATTAGGTCAGAAGCCCTGGTCGGTTCTCCGCATTCCTTTAAAGACTATGTGTTAGTCTCCTCTCAGTTATACAGCTTTGATCCTTAAGCACCCCTATGTCATTCTTTTACTTTATATTTTTTATCATATTACAGCAATCCCTCGATTAATGCCCTAATGCGTTCTTTAAAACAGGTGCATTAATCGAAAATGCACTAATCAAATATAATAACCTGTGGGGAAAATGTATAATTCGTTCCTCAGATTTCTTTTTGACCCTTAATTTTATTTTTTTTATAAAAGAATTAGGGTATGTCTCATTGCCTCGTTAAAGGAAAACCATGAATCTGAAAGACAATAAAACATGTTCAGCATATAAATTTATTATTCTGTTTCTTTTTATCATACAACTGATGGCTTGGCTCTATTGCCTGTTCTGCAAATTTTATGGTTCTCTCTTCACCAGGGTCAGCCTCTAAGCATTGCTGCTTAAAAATTTCAATTGTGCGAAAACTATTTTCAAATTGTTTCTGTGAAATGGCTTGTCAGTGATTAAATTTTCTTCATATATTTTAGGATCTTTCCTATGCATCTAAATTTAGCATGTCGAAATCACTCAACTTCTCAGAATGAGATTTAATTAACTTAGATTCATTTCAAAAGCCTCTAAAATCATTTGCACAATGTGGAAGAATGTGCTACCAAACGGCTCACAGATTACTAGCAGTAATTTCATTCAACTTTATAACCAGGCTGAGATTTCTCTGATTTGGCTAGAACAGTCTCGGAAGTCATTAGCTTCCAGAAAAGGCCTGTTTCATCGAAAATAAATATTTGTTGATCACAATAGTCCTCTTCTTACACGATTTCTTCAAAATCTCTGGATATCTCCTTATCTGCACTTGCAGCTTCGCCTATGATTAGAACAATATGTAGGCTATTTCTCATTCTGAAACGTTCAAATCACCCAGCACTAACGTGGAATTCTTCTTTTCCATCATTGATAGCTCTTTCTTTCCAAGTTACAATGAGACAATGCTTTTGATTTTATAAGGCCAGTGTATAGCGGGATCTGTTTTTGGTTACAATCTTCGATCCATGTAAAACGAAGTCTCTCTAATTCAGTCATTATAATACTTTGACTTTCAGTGCATGCATGATGAAATAGAAGCAGCGTTACCTTTCTCTTTATATTCTGCAGTTGATTCACCCATTTTTGTGTTCTTGTCCTATCTTTGCTCTGGACTCGACTTCTTCATTTTTCTTTATTATTTCATCTTTTTCTTCCAATCAGATTACTCTTCGAATCATTTTCACACATATTTTTTGCTCACTAATTCTTTTACCCATGATTAAAGGTTAGGAAAATATTTTAAAATAAAAAAGTAAAACAATTGCACGAGATATGATCAGGAAAATGCTATGTAACGCAGACGACATAAATTTTGGCGGTAAATTTGGAACATAGCATACATGGAAATAGTGTAGTATGCCATTAAAAAATAACTCTGTTTAATGTTTCAAATCGGTAACTAAATTATTTCATCCTGGTGAGTGATTTTTTAAAATAGTTAGCCATAAAAATGTATAGATCGAAAATTTTTAAAATCTGTAACATTTATTTTTAAGATGTATATAGGTGTACTAATCGATTTTGGGTATCAAAAAAAAATGACGCACTAATCGAAAACGCATTAATCGAGGGATTGCTGTATTATACAGGGTATCTCTATGGAGTCAGAATACTCATTGCAGGAGACCCACACTAACCGCTATTCACACAATTCCTCTCATACCTTTCCTTAAGGGCATTCACTTTCAGGACACTCACAACTGCCTCTGGCAATTCATCCCATTCATTCACTATTACCAAAGTAAAAAAATCTAGTCTGCACACTTTTACCAACTACAATCTTGCACAACTTCCATAGTGACTTTTATGATGAATATATTTTATTCATCATATATTGAAAATTTTCTTGTGTCAGTCTTATAGAATCTCTTCAGTAACCTATAAGTTTCTGTCATATCCCCTCTCAAATAAACTGTGCAACTTGCATATATCTTCATTTGATCATTCCAGAGAGCATTTCAAGTCCTGTCACCAGTTTAGTCACTCGTCGCTTAATCCTCTCCACTACCTCCTGATCCCCCCAAGAATAGTTGACGAAATCTGTGCACAATAGTTAAGATGCAGCAAAATCATAGCCTTATATTGAGGGAAAATCATATTCATATTCATCCTCCAGACCCTTAGCCTTCTCATTTTCTTCTAATCATATACCATCAGCTTAATACAAAATATGTGATCCCTTCAGTTTGAAGTGCATTACCTTGCATTTTTCAACATTAACTTGACCACCATTATCCTTTGCCACACTGCCAATTTATTTAAATCATCATATAGGCTACTTCACCTTTATCAACTGTTACCCTCCCCAGTTTTGCATTGTAAGAAAACAACTGAATGTCTCCCTTCTCCTCCCCCCCCCTTTAAATCTTATATCATTAATGTATAAAGAAAACAACTATCTCTTCCCTCCTCCTCCTTTAAATCTTATATCATTAATATACAAATTAATGATATCTTATATCATTAATTTGTATTTTATATTAACTTAAAGTATAGTGGTCATAGTATGGAGCCCTGGTGCACTCCACTAATTGCCTTTGTTTGCCTTGATTCCACTCCACCATACACCACACTCTGACATCTGTCAGCCATTCCTCTGTCCATTCCCATTTCTTCTAACTTATGTAATAGGCATATGGTATTTTATCAAATGCCTTTGCAAAGTGCAGCGGTATCATATTGTCACTATTTCCTTTATCCAGTTCTACTGTCACTTTTTAAGAAGTGTATAAAATTACTAAGGTAGGACTGACCTTTTACAAAGCGGTGCTGCCTATCAGGATATCATATTGTTCTCCACCCATTCCTGAACTTTACCATTACAATCTTTTGCAATACTTCAACTGCTACTCATGAGATGCTAATTGGTCTGTAATTTGCTACTTCTGTCTTTAAGGCACCTTTATGTAATGGAACTATCTTACTCACTTGAGAATTACACAATTTTGTTAGAGGCACTGTCAGTTTTCTTGCACTTTCTTGTAGCATATGGGCTTGTAAAAATAATCATATTAAAAATTCTGAATATTTTTACGTATTAATTTTGCTTGTTAGTTTTTGTTTTCATACACGCAGTGTCTGCACTTGTGATGTGCTCGTTATGAAAATATTATGTTAGAAGTAATATGTAAGGAAGTAAAAATATTGAAGTACTTACTTAATTGATTATTTGTATTATTTATAAGAAAGTTTGTTGTATTTTTAAATGTTGAATTTTGTGTTTATGAAAGACTTTCTTCAGCGCTGGTGGATACAGCGAGTCAGCCATATTATTACAGTGCGTAGTTTCTGACTTTTGTGAAGTGCGCATGCTCCCGGAGTGAACTTGATGTTTGATTGACAGCTGACAAGAAAAGTGTTGCGTATCCAAGTTACAGTGGTAAACAGGAGAGCGTTCGGAAAGTTTTTAGAACACTGGCCGAGGAATATTCAAGTTGGAAGGAACTTGATTTTTTGTGTGCGGCAGTTAAAAGGAAATTTCATATTGTATTCCGAAAAGGGAATAGTGGAAATAATATGTTTCAAGAAAGAATAAGTACAGAAGAAAAAGGAAATCTTGAAACTAAGTTTTTATAAACTGGCCGAGGAATATTCAAGTTGGGAGGAACTTGATTTTTTGTGTGCGGCAGTTAAAAGGAAATTTCATATTGTATTCCGAAAAAGGAATAGTGGAAATAATATGTTTCAAGAAGGAATAAGTACAGAAGAAAAAGGAAATCTTGAAACTAAGTTTTTATAAACTGGCCAAGATATATTCAAGTAGGAAGGAACTTGATTTTTTTTGTGTGCGGCAGTTAAAAGGAAATTTCATATTGTATTCCGAAAAAGGAATAGTGGAAATAATATGTTTCAAGAAGGAATAAGTAAAGAAGAAGGAAATCTTGAAACTAAGTTTTTATAAACTGGCCAAGATATATTCAAGTAGGAAGGAACTTGATTTTGTTTTGTGTGAGGCAGTAAAAAGGAATTTTAAAGGGATCCTAAAAAAATGAAGTACAGAACCTTGTAACTTCTGGAAAGAGCCTTAACAGGAAGAGAAAAAGACTATGAACATTTTTTTTGATTGTGAAAGAAAAGTTTTGTCTTAAGAGTAAGTTTATAATTTTTAAATAAGGCCTTGGATCCATATAATCTGTAATTGTAGTTATGTATTTTTACTAGAAGTGTATATATGTTGTTTTAAGTTTTATTAAATGTGTTTATTTTGTACTTGGTATTGAGTCGATGATTAGTTGGATTCTGAAAGAGTGAGTTAAAGTCATTGCACCAATTGGAGTGAACTCTTTGTGCAAATATAATAACATATAGGGACACTCGGAGTCAAAAATAAAAATAATTGTTAGTAAATGAAATATTATTTATAATACACATTATAAATAACAATGGCAAATATATATAGGATAAATTCATTAAATATTAACAATGGCGCAGCCTATAGGAAAATTCATAAAATATTAACAATGGTGCAGTCGCCTACAGGATAAATAAATTCAATAAATATTAACAATGGCGCAGTCGACAGGATAAATAAATTCATTAAATATTAACAATGGCGCAGTCGACGACAGGATAATTGGTTATGACTAAACTATTTTAGAATCCAAAAGGCAAATCTTGACTCAAATAAAAAAAAAAAATGGCTACAGAAAATAGTAATATTAGTGGTAAAGTTCCTTCGGTTAATGATGAAGAATTTTTAGGTTAATAAATCCAACCTTAGTAATACCTTCTTTCTCAGGTGATAGTAGTGAAAGCATAGAAACATTTTTTAGGTATGCAGAAAAAATTAAAGATTTAGGGAATTGGTCAGATTTTCACTTGTTAATTATACTTCGTAATAAATTGTTGGGAAAAGCCAAAACATTTTTAAACACATCTCCTTTACTAAGAGATACTGACAATTATGCAACCTTTAAAAGTTTGCTAATATCAGAATTTTCAAATGTAAGAGAATTAGGGCCAAACATTTGGAAGATTCAACAGTGTATCCAAGGTAATAAGGAATCTGTTTCTGAATATTATCATAGATTGTGGACCATTGCTCATGGATTTAATATTTCATCTGAAGAGAAATCCTCTTTAGAATGGCTGCTCTTTAATCAATTTAGGCTTGGCCTCAAGGATAATTTAAAAGAAACAGCGTATAAGAAAAAAGTTAGAAACCTTGAACAATGTTTTGAGCTTGTTAAAGAAAAGGAAGAAAGATTAAGAGATATTTTTCATTCCTCTAGCAATAAGCAAGTAAATTCTTTTCAGCATAATCAAACTCATTCTTCTAGCATTGTGGGTACTGATAAAATGAGAGAAGAAAAGCTTCAAAAAAGTAAAGTTGCAAATAAAAGGAAAAAGTCTAAGGAAACTTCTGTGAATTTTACTAAAGATATTCCAGAATCTGATTCCAGGGTAAAATTACATGATTTGGAAAAATATGAGGAACTGAAAACATTTCTGAGTGAAGAAATAGAAAGACAACAGAGACCCATAATACAAGGACAAGAACTTCTGTTTAAGATGATGTCGGATTTAACATTATCAAAAAATCTTACAGATAATCAATCTTTTTCTTGTAAATCTGATAGCATTAACAGGAATAAAGCATCTCATAGAAGATACATTCCAAAATGTTTTAGATGCAATAAACAGGGTCATTTTGCTAAAGATTGTTATGTTAGAGATAGATCTTATTTTCAAAATAAGAAATCGGAGAATAAAAGTAAATCTGGAATTAGTTATTATTCCAATATTATACTGGCAAGGACAGAAATGTCAAACTATTCACTAAACATGGGTAAAGCCAAAGACAGCTATAACCATAAAAGAAAGTTTGATGTAGCATTAGCTCCTTATGCTAATGAAAGTAATCCTTTAACAGTATTACAAGGATTTATTGAAGATGTACCATGTGATATCTTACTTGACACAGGTGCACACATTTCACTCGTTTCTTATAGCTTATTTAACAAAATTAAATCTCTAATTCCATATGATATTTCAGTTTTAAGCAATCCAATTAAGTTAAAAGGAATATTTGAATCTGAAATTTCAGCTTATAAGCAAATCAATGTCTTTATTTCAATTCCTTGTTTTCCATTAAAAGTTTCTCATTCATTAATTGTTCTTCCAGAATCTTCAAATCCAAATGTACAAATAATATTTGGAATTGATTTTCTGAAACGTCATGGGTTTGTGTGCAATTTTGTTGAAAATACAGTATCATTGTGTGGAATAGAATGCTGTTTGGACAGGAAATCAGGTGACAGTGGAAAATTAGAGCAGTCTCCTGAAGTTTTTCTAGATACTAGTGATAGTGATCAAGTATTTAATATTGAAACTCTAAAGAATAAGGATCCTAGTATACAAATTTGGGAAAAGGATAAGATTATCCAAGCTCAGAAGGGGGGTGCTTAAGGGTCAAAGCTGTATAACTGAGAGGAGACCTCCACATAGCCTTTAAAGGAATGCGGAGAACCGACCAGAGCTTCTGACCTAATGTCCAATCCTCACCTTCTCGTGGTGCACCCTGTTGGGTATCTACTTGGATACTGAACGGACGAGGATGGGCTGGCAATTTGGGATTTAGCCGACCAAATTGTATTCTTATTGGTTAAACCAAAATATAGAATGATGGTACAACATGACAAAATTTCATGCCGGCTGGGGCGTCGCCCGGTTAAACAAGGCCCCCGTTGTTTTCGCCAGGGAACCAGGGCGAACAGCGAAAAGTCAGCTACTGGAACAAATCTGAAAACAAACCCCAACTCAACATCACCAGAGTTAAAGATCGGTACTATCAACGTAAGAAGCCTGAATGGCAAAGAAATGGAGCTAGCTGAGGAATTAGATAAGTACCAGATCGACATAATAGGGGTGACTGAAACAAAAAAGACCAAAACTGGTGAGATCTTTCTGAGCAATAAATACAAAATGTTATATTCAGGCAATGACAATCAAGGAAAAGAAGGAGTAGCCATAGTATTCAACACAAAATACGAGGCTAATCTTCTTGAATGGCAGTCAGTCTCAAGTAGAGTAATGTGGGCAAATATGAGAATGGGGAACTGGACAATGAGACTTATTTGTGCCTATGGTCCCACAGAAGGTTCTACTAAGGTAGAAGTGGAGGAATTTTTTGAGGCTTTAGAAAAAGCAACCGACACAATGAAAAAGGAAAAGTTGGTCCTTGTTGGGGATCTAAATAGCAGAGTAGGAAATGATTGTGAGACATACAAAAATATTTTGGGAAAATTTGGAGAAAAGAGCAAAGCTAATAATAATGGCAAATATCTGTTGGATTTCTGCTCAGGACATGGACTGGTTATTACTAACACCATGTTCCAACATAAAAATGTGCACAAATTCACATGGAGAGAAGAGGCTAGGAATAAGAAAAGTCTCATTGACTATGTTATTGTTGATAGTGATGTTTTCTCCTTGGTGCAGGACACCAGAGTGTACAGAGGATTTGAAATTGGAAGTGATCACTATTTAGTCTTGAGCAGGATAAAATTGAATTTCATATTGAAAAGAATAACATGTAAGAAAGTTTTAAAGCGAATAAAAGTTGAGCAGCTCTCAGATGTGAACTGTAGACTAAAATACAGAAATATTATTGAAAAGAAAATGAAAGAGTTTGAGAACAGAAATCAAACCTTGGAGATTCAGTGGCAAACTCTGAAGGAAACATTGATTGATTCTGCCAGAGAGGCATGTGGTGAGGTTGTGTGCAAGGATAAAAAAATCAGAACTCCCTGGTGGACACAGGAAGTTAAAGAGGCAGTGAAGGAAAAGAAGAAAGCATATCAAAAGTTCCTGGCAAATAAGTCAGCTTTTACTCTTACAGAATACAGAGACAAATGTAAGAAAGCTAAACAGCGTGTAAAACTTGCTAAACAAAAGTCATGGGAGGACTTTGGTAAGAATATAGAAAATAAATATCAAGAAGGTGGCAAAATATTCTGGAGGTTGTTGAAGAAGCTTAGGAATGGAGGAAAGAGTGCTGTAAAAGGAATTAGAGATGATAAAGGTGACATGAAAACAGGAGAAAAAGATATCCTTGAAGTATGGAGTAATTACTTTGAAAAACTGCTAAATGAAACAAGCAGTGATGACAGCACAGTGATAAAAAACACTGACCAGGCATGCAGTCAGGAGTACATATCCATACTTGAAGTAGAAAAAGCCATCAAAGGCTTGAAATGTGGAAAGGCAGCAGGAGTAGATGATATTCGACCAGAAATGCTGAAGTATGGTGGTATAAGAGTCTTACAGTGGCTGCACTGCATAGTTCAGAAAGCCTGGACAGAGGGACGAATTCCCGATGATTGGAGTAGAGCTCTCATAGTACCCATATATAAAAAGGGAAATAAAACTGAATGTGAGAATTACAGAGGTATTTCTCTACTGAGTGTTCCTGGCAAGATCTATGCAAGTATACTTGAGAAACGGTTGAGAAGAATTGTGGAAGAAAAGCTTGGTGAAGAACAAGCTGGATTCAGGCCAAATAGAGGCTGTCAGGATCAGATCTTCACTTTACGACAAATAGTCGAGAAAGCATGGGAATATAACAAAGATCTGTATTTAAGTTTTGTCGATTTGGAAAAGGCATATGACAAGGTGCCAAGAGAGAAGCTATTCAATACGCTGCAGTTATATGGTGTCAATGGGGCATTATATCAAGCAATACTTAGTCTTTATTTGAGTTGTGAGTCAGCAGTTAGAATTGAAGGAAGTACAGGAAGATGGTTTAATGTTAAATCTGGTGTGAGACAAGGATGTACATTATCCCCTCTGTTATTCATTATCTATATGGATCACATTATGAAGGAATGTGGTATTAAACCTGATATCAAAATTGGAGATGTTAATGTCAGCTCTTTGCTTTATGCGGATGATGTTATACTTCTAAATAAATCCGCTACAAGTCTGCAAGATTCTCTGACTAAATTGAATAGCTGTTGTAATAGATATGGTATGAAGGTCAGCAATAAAAAGACAAAGACAATGAAAATAGGCAGAATCATTGAAAATGTCAACTGTGTTGTGAATGGAGAACCTGTGGAACAAGTAAAACATTTCAGCTACTTAGGCACAATTTTTACTGAAGATGGTAAACTAAATATAGAAATAGACAACAGAATCAGCAAAGCTGGTATGGTGGGAAGTCAATTGAATAAATTCATATGGAATAAGAATGAAATTAGTCTGAACACTAAATTAGCTGTATACAAGACTGTGTTCAAACCAATTTTAACTTATGGATCTGAGAGCTGGGTCAGAAGTAAAACACTTGACCAAAGACTAGAGACCGCAGATATGAGAGTCCTAAGAAAGATTAGAGGCGTGAACAGATGGTATCAATGGCAATATCATATTAAAAATGAGGATATTAGGAAAGAACTTGACATTGTCAGCATCCCGGAATGTGTTAGCAGAGCTAATCTCAGATGGTATGGTCACTTAAATAGAATGGGAGAGGAAAGATTAGCAAAACAAGTGTTTTTTGCCAGGTTGGCAGGAAAACGACCCAGAGGAAGACCAAGATATAGGTGGATTGATACGGTACAAAGTGCCTTAGACGATAGAAATGTAAGATCTGATAATGTTGGAGTCTTGACAAGTAACAGACTGATTTGGAGGAAAATTGTAGATAGGAAGTTAGTAATGATGTAATTTTTTCATGTAGTACTGTCATATCCTGTACACCCCTTGAGGGTACATGACAGGAATTTGATGATGATGATGAAGCTCAGAAGGATGATCCCATACTAAAAACTATTTATGAAGCAGTATTGAAAGAGGAAACTCAACTAGATACATTTTTGAATCTGGATAACTTGTATTTAGATAAAGATGGGTTACTCTTATCTAGACAAATGGAAGATGGAAAGTTGAAGGTGAAAATATTGGCACCAACTGAAATGATTCCTTGGATTATGTATACTTTCCATGATTCTGACTTAGCAGGACACCAAGGGTTTTCTAGAACTTTGGAAAGAATAAAGGATCGTTACATCTGGAAAGGTATGAAGAGTGATATACTCACGTATGTCAAGTCATGCCATAAGTGCCAAATAAGATCCCCTTTTAGAGGAAAAGCTCCTTTACAACCATTTCCAATTCCAACTAGACCATTTCAAGCTGTTGCTATTGATGTAGTAGGTCCTCTACCAATTACTAAAAAAGGAAATAGGTATATTCTAGTAGTCATAGACATGCTAACTAGATTTCCTGAAGCAGTATCAATGAAAGACCAATCTGCAAAAACTATTGCAAGAAAGTTTTTGAATATGATAGTTTGTAGATATGGAACTCCTCAGACCTTACTTTCAGATCAAGGAGCAAATTTCACATCTGAACTATTATTACAGTTATGTAAATTGCTTAATGTTAAGAAGATTTTTACAACACCTTATCATCTGCAATGTAATGGTATGTGTGAAAGACTAAATAGAAACATAAAGCAAATACTTTCAAAGTTGGCAAACACCAAAATGAATGATTGGGATACACATATCTCTCAAACATTATTTGCATGTAGGTCTGCTTTTCATTCTGCTATCAAGGAAAAACCATCTTTTGCATTATATGGTTTTGACCCAGTTTTTCCTAATGAACTTGTTTCAGTTATTCCAAATACAGGATACAGTGATATAAATGAATATTTAGAATTAGTAATAGATAAGTTTTCCACTACTCATAGACTAGTAGGTGAGATAAGTAAATTAAGTGCTCAGAAAACTAGACAATATATAAATCGCTTTAGAAAATATAATTCTTTTGTACCAGGTGATTTAGTATTGTTAGATGATAAATCTAGTATTAAAAGAGTTGGGAAATTAGGAAAGAAAGCCTTAGGTCCATTTAGAATTTTAGACAATTTTTCTCCTGTAAATTTTAGAATTCAAGATGTCAATAATCCTAGTAAAATTTTAAATGTACATTCTGATAGATTAAAAAGGTACTTTTTGGGAAATAAAAATTTAGTTACTTTAGGTGATAATATGAATAAAATATTGAAGGATGAATGTAGTTTTCCTAATACTAATTGTGAATCTTATTCAAAGTTAAATGATAGAAAAGGGAATAGATCTAATATTCATAATTCAAATATGCAGCGAAAGAAAAAATTAAATTTTGGTAAAGTGAACCAAAATACAAGAAATTTTAGAAATCCTAAGACACATGTTTCAGATGATGTACAATGTAGGAATAATGATAATCAAATTGATTCTAATATTGATGAAAGTATAGCGGAATTTCATAGGTTGATAAATATAGGATTAAATAAGAAAAGGGAAGTTAAAGATACCTCAAATTTAGTTAGTAAGGATAAGGAATCCCAGAAACTTATAGAATCTCAAAAACCTGTAGAAACTGATTCTGATAGTGATGATTCTATAGATTTAGGACATCATTCAAGTAGTTTAAATGAAGTGTTTGAAAGGTATAAAAATGAAATTTTTAAGTATACTAATTTGGAAGAAGAAAGTTCAGAATTATCTCTAGTGTCAGATGATTCTGAAACTAGTGATTCAGAAGATATACATAATGATTAGATAATTAGATTAGAACTTAAAATATAACGATCTTGAAATAAATATTAAAAGTTTGTTTAGATGTAGGTTAAATATAAAAAAAATTTTTTAAAAAAAAATTTTTTTCACAGAAAAATGAAACTGATGTAAAAATAATCATATTAAAAATTCTGAATATTTTTACGTATTAATTTTGCTTGTTAGTTTTTGTTTTCATACACGCAGTGTCTGCACTTGTGATGTGCTCGTTATGAAAATATTATGTTAGAAGTAATATGTAAGGAAGTAAAAATATTGAAGTACTTACTTAATTGATTATTTGTATTATTTATAAGAAAGTTTGTTGTATTTTTAAATGTTGAATTTTGTGTTTATGAAAGACTTTCTTCAGCGCTGGTGGATACAGCGAGTCAGCCATATTATTACAGTGCATAGTTTCTGACTTTTGTGAAGTGCGCATGCTCCCGGAGTGAACTTGATGTTTGATTGACAGCTGACAAGAAAAGCGTTGCGTATCCAAGTTACAGTGGTAAACAGGAGAGCGTTCGGAAAGTTTTTAGAACACTGGCCGAGGAATATTCAAGTTGGAAGGAACTTGATTTTTTGTGTGCGGCAGTTAAAAGGAAATTTCATATTGTATTCCGAAAAAGGAATAGTGGAAATAATATGTTTCAAGAAAGAATAAGTACAGAAGAAAAAGGAAATCTTAAAACTAAGTTTTTATAAACTGGCCGAGGAATATTCAAGTTGGGAGGAACTTGATTTTTTGTGTGCGGCAGTTAAAAGGAAATTTCATATTGTATTCCGAAAAAGGAATAGTGGAAATAATATGTTTCAAGAAGGAATAAGTAAAGAAGAAGGAAATCTTGAAACTAAGTTTTTATAAACTGGCCAAGATATATTCAAGTAGGAAGGAACTTGATTTTGTTTTGTGTGAGGCAGTAAAAAGGAATTTTAAAGGGATCCTAAAAAAATGAAGTACAGAACCTTGTAACTTCTGGAAAGAGCCTTAACAGGAAGAGAAAAAGACTATGAACATTTTTTTTGATTGTGAAAGAAAAGTGTTTTGTCTTAAGAGTAAGTTTATAATTTTTAAATAAGGCCTTGGATCCATATAATCTGTAATTGTAGTTATGTATTTTTACTAGAAGTGTATATATGTTGTTTTAAGTTTTATTAAATGTGTTTATTTTGTACTTGGTATTGAGTCAGTGATTAGTTGGATTCTGAAAGAGTGAGTTAAAGTCATTGCACCAATTGGAGTGAACTCTTTGTGCAAATATAATAACATATAGGGACACTCGGAGTCAAAAATAAAAATAATTGTTAGTAAATGAAATATTATTTATAATACACATTATAAATAACAATGGCAAATATATATAGGATAAATTCATTAAATATTAACAATGGCGCAGCCTATAGGAAAATTCATAAAATATTAACAATGGCGCAGTCGCCTACAGGATAAATAAATTCAATAAATATTAACAGGCTAATCTACTCTCCGGTCCCATTGCTGTATTCACATTGATATTTGTGGTGAATGAAGTGGAGGTGAATAGTCTATTACAAAACCTCAATGTCAATACATCTGTGCGATTGGATGGTATACCAGCTCATGTCGTACGTGAAGCAGCTAAAGAATTGTCAGTGCCCTTGACCATTTTGTTTAATTTGAGTCTCAGGTCTGGGTTAGTCCCGAGGGGGTGGAAAGAGGGGAAAATAGTTCCACTGCATAAAGGAGATTCCAAGACTGCTGTTGTAAATTACCGACCTATCAGCATATCAGGAATCGTTGTCAAGGTCTTGGAGAAAATAGTCAATAGGAAAATACAGGATTGGATAGATGAAAATGGGATACTGTATGGGGGGACAGCATGGTTTTGTGAAGGGTAGATCATACCTCGATAACTTGCTCACATTTTATAACACGGTGATGGCTGAACTGGATAAGGGTAATGGGTTTACAGTGATTCTACTGGACCTTGCTAAGGCCTTTGACAGGATACCACATGGAATTCTAATCAGTAAACTGCAGCATGTGGGGATGGATATAGGGGTGGTGAGATTGATTGGAGGGTGGTTGATGGAGAGATATCAGAGAGTGGTTTATTCAGCAGTAGAGTCCAAAAGACGGCCTGTGGCTAGTGGTGTGCCGCAGGGTTCTGTTCTTGGACCATTACTGTTCAATTTGTTCATTAACGATATAGGAAAGGATCTGAGAGGAAGTGTTCATTTGTTTGCTGATGATGCAAAGTTGGGTAGAGCAATAGTGAGTGAACAGGATGTCAAAATTTTGCTAGATGATTTGGATAGTTTGGAGGACTGGGCTAAGGAGAATCGATGTTAATTTAATGTGGCAAAGTGTAAGGTTATGCATTTTGAGGTGAAAAGATTAGCAGCAGTATATCACATTGGTGGAACCATACTCCAGGAGGACGAGGCCAGGGATTTGGGAGTGTTGATGGATAGGGAGTTGAAGTTTAGGGGGCACATTGCAAAAGTGGCTAAATCAGCTCATCAAATTACTTGATTGCTGAAAAATACTTTAACAAGCAGAGATAAACAGGTTATTGTTCCTCTGTATTGAGCCTTGATAAGACCCCATCTAGACAACTGTGCCCAGATATGGGCACCATTGTTTTTCTTGACAGGGAGGAGGTGGAGAGGATTCAGAGACGAGTGACAAAGATGATAGCAGGTCTATGGAATGAACCTTATGAGAACAGGTTGAAGATTTGTTGGTTGCAGAAATTGGTTGATAGGCAGAAAAGGGGTGATATGATTGACATTTAAATTACTGAAGGATTTCTATAAGATTAATTCAGAAGATATTTTTGAGAATAGCACTGGTGGGTGGGAGGACTAGGGGCCATACATGGAAGCTGGGCAAGAGTATGGTTAGCAAGGGTGTTAGAGCTAGGTTTTTTACTTGGAGGGTGGTGAATGAGTGGAGTAAGCTGCCAGAGTCTGTTGTGGGTGCCATGACTGTGAATGAGTTTAAGGCGAGGTGTGATAGATATTGTGTGAATGTCGGATAGTTGTTCTTGACATGATGTTAGGTCCTCCCTCGATGAGTCTATTGACTCCTTGGATTTGCCCGTAATGATAATAAACATTTTTCAGTGTGCTGAGTAAATGTTGATTATCATTACGGGCAACTCCAAGGAGTCAATAGATATACCATGGAACTGATTCTTATACCATGGAACCGAGGTAGCTGAGTAAATTCTCATCTACCTCAGTTCTTACATTAGTAGCTGCCAAGTTTCTACCTAGATGATAAAACCTTTGCAAAGTGATTGCTTAGCAGCTATTTCTTCTGCTTGTCACTTTCTTACCTTCAGCATGGAATAGTATCCTTCCATAATCATTTTTTCTCTTACTTGCTACATAGTGGGAAAAAAAAAACTTTTGGATTTACTTTGGCCTGCTTAGCCAATAATTTCTGTCTGAATTTGCTTTCCTTACTATTCTAGTTATCCTTCTTGCCTGCAATTTGTATTGTCCATGAACACTTTTTATTTATATTCCTTTCACAGTGCTTTTTGTAGCTCTTCTTTTATTTGTCTACTTATCCATTTATTCCCTGCACGGTTTATCCTCCTGACCCTTGGGTATGCAGTCCAATACTACCTTTATCAAACAATCCATGACCACTTCCTTTGCATTATTTGACATACTTTCCTTGTAGCTTCTTATACCAATGGACTGCTCCAAGTGACCACCTAAGTTTATCATAATTGCCTGCTTTGTAGGTCTGCATAAATTCTTTCTCAACTGAGTTTTCTACATGTTGAGCAACCTCCCAGAAAAAGACAGCATGGTCACTTTATCTGATCAGAGGTGGAATTCGTACTATAGTTATGGATAGATCTTTTGATGCCTTACCAGAACCAACACTTATACACCTAGTCCTCTTCCTCACATACTGTTTAAGGCACGTATTTGCAACCCGTGGGCCTGATCCAGCCCAAATCTATTTCAGCAAAGTTTGTCTGATTCATGGTGGGAGAAAACATGGTGTGTTCTACTAACTCACATTAAGCTGACGTCTTATGACTTGTGCAAAACTATGTTTTCTCCAACCAAGGTCTCTTTCTCACTTTGACTAGCGGTGTGTGTGAACATGTTACAACGTGTCAGTTCGGTACTTGCGTTGGTGTTGTGCTTTGTTCAGTGCCTGCATTGATGTTATGTTCTGTTCGTTGCCTGCGTTGATGTGTTCTGTTCAGTGTCTGCGGTGTAGAAGACAGTTTTGTTTGACAGTTCTGAATATAGCTTATAAATTTGGGACAATGTCAGGGGTTATTGCAAAAAAAAGAAAAGTAGATGCAGAGAATCGTCAATTTCAAGACAACTGGACGGAGGATTATTATTTTATTCTGAATAAAGGTTTGCCTGTATGTTTGCTGTGCAACGAATCCGTATCCATCAACAAAGAATACAACTTGAAGAGACACTTTACTTTGAGACATGCGGATCACCCAAAAATTGATGGACAACTATGAAAAGTTGAAATACAGAAATTGAAGAAGAACTTGGATACCCAGCAGCAAATGTTCAACAAGCAAAGAATGCAGCACCACAGCATTGTCAAAGCCAGCTTTGTGGTAAGCGAAAAAATCGCTAAGCATTCTAAGTCATTTGGTGAAGGAGAATTTATTAAAGGATGTCTGCTGGATGTTGCAAGTATAATATATCCTGAAAAGAAAAAAGACTTCGAGAATATTCATTTGTCGAGATGTACTGTTGTCCGACGGATAGAAATTATGGCTGATGATATCAAAAAATGTTTAAAAGAGAAGATTGCTAGATTGGAAGCATTTTCTATTGCTTTGGATGACAGCACCGATGCCTCCGATACAGCAGCACAACTAGCAATATTTATTTGAGGAGTTCATGCGGATTTAAACATCGCAGAAGAATTATTGGTGCCTCAGCTGTTAAAAGGAACAACTACCAGTGAAGATATATTTGAAACAGTCAACACAGTCTTCGAGAGATTTGGGCTTGAATGGAGTTCACTATCTGGCATATGCACTGATGGAGCCCCTGCAATGGTTGGTGCACAGAAGGGATTTATTGGAATAGTTCATGAAAGAGCAATAGAACTACAGATCCATCCAGAAAATTTAATAAATTTTTACTGCATTATCCACCAACAAAATCTGTGTGCAAAATCGATTAGATTCACAAATGTTTTGGAAGTTGTAGTAGCCAGTATTAACTTTACTAAGTCATGTGTACTTAATCACCACTTAATCACCGCCAATTTAAGGAGTATTTGGCAGCCCTATTTTCGGATTATGAAGATGTGTCTTATTATTGTGAAGTGAGGTGGTTGAGTAAAGGTAAAATGTTAAAATGATTTTATGATTCTGAGACAAGACATTGCAGATTTTATGGACATAAAAGGAAACACAATTAACCAAGTAAAAGATGATGAGTGGGTGTGTGATTTAGCATTCCTTGTAGACCTAAACGAACTGAATCTTAAATTGCAAAAACAAAGACAATTGGTTCATGAACTGCATGGACATGTCAAAGCTTTTTGTAATAAACTAAGATTGTTGGAAAGTCAGATAAGAGCTAAAAATTGTTATCATTTTCCTACTCTAGCAACTCATAAAAATATCCCTTATAATTGTTATGGAGACGAACTGAAGGCACTAATAGAGCAGTTTGATACAAGGTTTGCCGACTTCAAAAACAAAGACTCCACATTCGCTATATTTGCTCGTCCGATGGATGCTGATGTAAATAATGTGCCAAAAAACTTACAGATGAAACTTATTCAGCTTCAGGCAGATTTAGTGCTAAAATCACAATTTAACAACATTGCTTTGACGGATTTTTATAAATTTTATTTGGTGGAAGAAAAATATACAAATTTACATACCTTTTCAAGAAAAATCATTTGTCTTTTCGGCAGCACATATATGTGTGAACAGTTTTTTCGAGGTTGAAATACAATAAATCAAAAATTCGGACAAGAATAACGGACGAAAATCTCGAAAATTCTATGTAATTATCCTTAAGTAATATTAACGTCAATATTGATAGTCTCATAACTGGTAATTAGTTTACGGAATTAATAACGCATATAAAGTATATTAATTAAAGGTAACTTTAATGAATAACTTCTATATTTCGGCAACGTCACATTGCCATCTTCAGGAGCATAAGGATATGGTATGGTATGTGCACTCAGGAACTAACACAAAGCAAATGAGGAAGAAAGCAAGAAACTAATATTGTTCCTAAAGTCCTAATGGTACCCTCTTGCGGGCTAATTTGGTAGTCTTGGCTGTTGGGCTGAAGTTCTCATAATGAAAGTCTCCCAAATTTGGGGCAGTTTCATGCACCCAAATTTGTTGAGGTTAGGAACGTTTTTTAGAGCTGCTGAAGATTCTTTGAATAATCTTTCGTATTTAAACTTGCTGCGATGAATTATTTTTGTTTTCTTCCAACAAAATTTATGGTGGGTATCTAAGGCATGGTCTGCCAGCCCAGAGCGGCTGTACTGGTGAAACCGGATGTAGTCTTGGTGTTCTGAAATCCTGATATTTGTTGTTCTGCCTGTTTGGCCAAAGTAGGACAATTTGCAGCTGCAAGGGACCTGGTATACACCAGGTAGGTCTAGGGGAAGTGGTTGGTCTTTGATATAGCGGATAAGGGATGCCAACTTTTTATATGGTCTGTAACAGGAAGTAAGGTCATATTTTTTGAGGATATTGGTTATTTTCTCAGAGGTGCCCTGGATGTAGGGGATGGTAATAGACTTGGTGTAATCTTTATTGTGGAGGGGGGGAGGGGGTTGTGGTTTACAGGTTTTAGTATTTTTTGGATTTTTTTGGGGTTATAGCCATTGGCTAAGAAAGTGTTGAGGATGTGGTTTAGTTCAATAGTCAGGGCCTTGTCATCTGAGCAGATTAATTTTGCCCTGTTATATAGTGTTTTTATCACCCCATATTGTTGTGAGGGGGGGGGGGTTTGCTGGTGAATGTATCTGCCAGTGTGGGTGGGTTTTCTGTAAACAGAGAAAACCAAAGATCCATCAAGCTGGCAGGTGATTAAAGTGTCTAGGAAGGGGATGGTGTTGTTTTCCTCTTTTTCTAAAATGAACTGGACTCTGGGGTGTTGGTTGTTTAAGTGTGCTAGGAAGGAGTGGAGTGTGTCTGATCCATGTGGCCAAATAGCAAACACATCATCCACATAACGAAGCCAAATAGTGGGTTTTTGTAGGGCGGAGTTTAAGGCTTTCTCTTCAAATGTCTCCATAAAGAAATTGGCCAAGGGTGGGGAAAGTGGTGAACCCATGGCTGTCCCCTCTATCTGTTTGTAGAACTTTCCTTGCCAAACGAAGTAGCCTGAGTTCATTGTGAACTGAAATAGGGCTGAGATATCGGGAAGAAACTTGGCTTGGATTAGCTCAAGGGTTTCTTTGAGTGGGACTTTGGTGAATAGGGAGGAGACGTCAAAACTGACCATTATGTCAGTGTGTTGGAGTGTGAGGTTTTCTATACTGGCTTTAAAGTGGGCTGAGTTTTTTATGTGTGATGGTGTGTTGCCAGTGTAGTGTGTGAGCGTTTTGGCTAAATGTTTGGCTAATTTATATGTGGGGGAATCAATGCCAGTACACATTTCACCAGTACAGCCGCTCTGGGCTGGCAGACCATGCCTTAGATACCCGCCATAAAATTCGTTGGAAGAAAACAAAAATAATTCATCGCAGCAAGTTTAAATATGAAAGATTATTCAAAGAATCTTCAGCAGCTCTAAAAAACGTTCCTAACCTCAACAAATTTGGGTGCATGAAACTGCCCCAAATTTGGTAGACTTTCATTATGAGAACTTCAGCCCAACTGTCAAGACTACCAAATTAGCCCGCAAGAGGGCACCATTAGGACTTTAGGAACAATATTAGTTTCTTGCTTTCTTCCTCATTTGCTTTGTGTTAGTTCCTGAGTGCACATACCATATCCTTATGTTCCTGAAGATGGCAACGTGACATTGCCGAAATATAGAAGTTATTCATTAAAGTTACCTTTAATTAATATACTTTATATGCGTTGTTAATTCCGTAAACTAATTACCAGTTATGTCTAACCAACGTATAAGTCTTGCTACTAGAATCATGATCATCCACGGAGATGCAATCGCACGAAAAGCCCGTCAATACGGCAAATTGAGGTTGACGATATCGAGGCAAATAAATTGTCTGACGTTCCTAAAACACTGCCGGGATAACAAAGTGATCCCTAATTGTGTCAAATTGAAGCACCGTTTTACTTCCGAGAAAGCTCTACGCATTTATAACCGCACTAGCTTCGCCCTGTTAAGAGAACAAATTACCGCGACGTACGTTCTCCTTGCCGATGAAAACAAAACCTTACGGGCGCTAGAGGAAGAGCTTTCGAATACACTCGGCCTTGATCTATGGTCTATACTTTATGATATCTCATGCACATCAGCAAGAAAGGAATTCGAAAAAATACGTAGTCGGCATGTGAAAAAATACGAAAACCTGACAAAGACTTCTACTTCCATACCCCAGCCACCACTCAACACTGTAGTCAACCTCTCATCGGCAGTTTTAAAGCCTGAAGCACTCACCGCACTTTCACGTGGTCACAATTTCGCCCTAGCTCCAAAAAGGATACCTGCTGAAGAAATCATGATCCAAATTGAACGTGGAATTCGCAACCTGCCTAACCATATCACCAACAACGTAAGACTGGATGTAGTCGGTGTTCTCACTAAAGCCAAACCTCCAAAATCCAACTTATCCAAAAACGAATATACAGCCCTACAAGAATTGGAAAACAACAAAAAAATAGAAATCACCAAAGCTGATAAGGGAAGCGCTACTGTGGTACTCAATCAAAAAGACTACAAAGGTAAGCTAAATTCTTTAGTACTAGACCGTACTACTTACCTCCCCATTGAATATAATCCGACCAGCTCTCAGATTAGAACTATCCACAGACTCCTTAAGAAAGTCACTTCTTGGCCTGTGGAAGTCACCAACAAACTTAAACCTTATAACTCTAGACCCTCCTGATTATATGGACTCCCAAAAATACATAAACAAAATGTGCCATTGCATCCCATAGTGGATGGCATTGATTCCCCCACATATAAATTAGCCAAACATTTAGCGAAAACGCTCACACACTACACTGGCAACACACCATCACACATAAAAAAACTCAGCCCACTTTAAAGCCAGTATAGAAAACCTCACACTCCAACACACTGACATAATGGTCAGTTTTGACGTCTCCTCCCTATTCACTAATGTCCCACTCAAAGAAACCTTTGAGCTAATCCAAGCCAAGTTTCCTCCCGATATCTCAGCCCTATTTCAGTTCACAATGAACTCGGGCTATTTCGTTTGGCAAGGAAAGTTCTACAAACAGATAGAGGGGACAGCCATGGGTTCACCACTTTCCCCACCCTTGGCCAATTTCTTTATGGAGACATTTGAAGAGAAAGCCTTAAACTCCGCCCCACAAAAACCCACTATTTGGCTTCGTTATGTGGATGATGTGTTTGCTATTTGGCCACATGGCTCAGACACACTCCACTCCTTCCTAGCACACTTAAACAACCAACACCCCAGAGTCCAGTTCATCTTAGAAAAAGAGGAAAACAACACCCTCCCCTTCCTGGACACTTTAATCACCCGCCAGCTTGATGGATCTTTGGTTTTCTCTGTTTACAGAAAACCCACCCACACTGGCAGATACATTCACCAGCAATTCCCCCCCCCCTCACAACAATATGGGGTGATAAAAACACTATATTATGCCAGCAAAGGTTGGTCGATTGGTAGAGCCTCTGCTACTGATGGCTCAGTTAAGTAAGTTTGAGCATGGTTAGTAGTTGGAAGGGAACCAATCGTTCGATGCTGTTAGCACACTCTCCCTCGATGAGTCTTTGGACTCCCTGGAGGTGTCAAATAATAATAATAATAATAATAATAATAATAACAGGGCAAAATTAATCTGCTCAGATGACAAGGCCCTGACTATTGAACTAAACCACATCCTCAACACTTTCTTAGCCAATGGCTATAACCCCAAAAAAATCCAAAAAATACTAAAACCTGTAAACCACAACCCCTTCCCCCCTTCCACAATAAAGATTACACCAAGTCTATCACCATCCCCTACATCCAGGGCACCTCTGAGAAAATAACCAATATCCTCAAAAAATATGACCTTACTTCCTGTTACAGACCATATAAAAAGTTGGCATCCCTTATCCGCTATATCAAAGACCAACCACTTCCCCTAGACCTACCTGGTGTATACCAGGTCCCTTGCAGCTGCAAATTGTCCTACTTTGGCCAAACAGGCAGAACAACAAATATCAGGATTTCAGAACACCAAGACTACATCCGGTTTCACCAGTACAGCCGCTCTGGGCTGGCAGACCATGCCTTAGATACCCACCATAAATTTCGTTGGAAGAAAACAAAAATAATTCATCGCAGCAAGTTTAAATACGAAAGATTATTCAAAGAATCTTCAGCAGCTCTAAAAAACATTCCTAACCTCAACAAATTTGGGTGCATGAAACTGCCCCAAATTTGGGAGACTTTCATTATGAGAACTTCAGCCCAACAGCCAAGACTACCAAATTAGCCCGCAAGAGGGCACCATTAGGACTTTAGGAACAATATTAGTTTCTTGCTTTCTTTCTCATTTGCTTTGTGTTAGTTCCTGAGTGCACATACCATATCCTTATGTTCCTGAAGATGGCAATGTGACGTTGCCGAAATATAGAAGTTATTCATTAAAGTTACCTTTAATTAATATACTTTATATGCGTTGTTAATTCTGTAAACTAATTACCAGTTATGTCTAACCAACGTATAAGTCTTGCTACTAGAATGATAGTCTCATAGTTGAAGTACAAGGCCAATCTTCACATTAAATTGTTATGTCGTTCATTATATTATAGAATTATAATATCATCTATGCATATATATATTGCTGCTTAAAAATGTTATTAAACCATTTCATGTATCCATAAGTGGGTAGGGGAGAAGAAAAAAAGGTGAATTGGTATATGGCAGAAGTCTGGAACCTAACATGTATGACTGTGGTATGCTTGTATATGAAATCAATAAAAATAGGGGGGGGGGAGATTCTCAGTTCACCCCCAATATTAATGTACTATAGATTTACAATTAAAACCTTTCATGGATGAGAATGACATAATAAATATACACTGTTAGGAAAGAAGGCATGCAGCAGACACCCCAATGGATAAGGTGCACGTAACAAATCACATGTTTGTAGCCAGAATAAATTGGAGGAACATGATGCTCCCAAGTCAGTGCAACTGTGTTCAGGTGAAATGGCTGCAAGAAGGGAACTGATGGAGTTTGAAAGAGGTATTGTGATAGGATGCCATTAACTGGAATCTGCACAAAAAACATTTAGAACCAAGGCTCACAACATGGTAGGACCTTAATATGCAAGCCCCACATTACCCAAACCAACAGGGAGTATTGTTTTCAGTAGTGCATATAGCATGTATAGTGGGACGTGGAAGGTTGGAAAACTGTGTCATGGAGTGACAAATAAAGCCACACACTCTTCCAAGTAGATGGACGGATGTTGTGGATGCCCGTGAACGTCTCTAAGTAGTGTGCGTAACCCTAACTATGAAATTTGGAAGTGGCAGTGTTCTTGTTTTTCCTGGTTTGGCCTCGGACCTCTGTTTGTGGTTCCACAAACATTGAACTTTGATATCTGAACATTCTGGACAATGCAATGCTTCCTATTTTGCATGTTTATGGAACTGACCATTTTCTCTTTCAGCAAGACAATGTACCCTGCCATAAAGCTGCTGTTGTAACTGTGTGGTTTTGGATATGAATGTCACCACATTTGACTGATCTCCACAGAACCCAGATCTCAACCCTGTTGAATATCTGTGGGATGAACTGGAGTGTTGGGCAAAGTCAAAGGATGTCTGCCTGACAATGGTCCAGGACCTTATTATGTATCTACAAGAAGAATGGTGCAAAATTCTCATTGATGGTTATCACACTCTTGTGGAATGTTTGCTCCCTAGGTTTGCTGAAGCCATTGCAGCGAAAGGAGGTCCTACATCTTATTAAGGTGGTCACAATTCTGCTTCTGCATGTTCCTCACACTATCTTGTCCGTTAATTTCTTTCCATGCAGTGTATATGGAATGTCTGAACACACATGAACATAAGGTTTTTCCCTGTGAGTGTTTCTTCAATAATTGGTTTCATATTCATTATCCCCTCTCCAACCAATAGGCTGTGGGTTCAAATCCTTCCAAGGGCATTGTTTGTGATTGTCCTACTAACCAGTTATCATATGTACTGCTGCGACCTGTGTCCTGGCACAGTATGACCTTTGATGTCTTTACACCATTAAAAATAAATAAATAAATAATTTAACTCCCTTCTTTGGCTAGCAGCAACAGCACTATCTTGCTGCTAGGCTTTGTCTAATTCTGTGAATGTATGAATAGCTTCTTTCAGATGCTATTCATACACTGTGCTGTCACCTCACACCATGTCATTTGTACATTGCAAGATATTATTTTTCAAAAGTCTCTGAGCTTTTCTTACAGTAGCAGCAAGACTGAGAAAAAATTATTTTTTAAATGTCTTCATGGCAGCAACAGAACCCTGGTTCTTGAGTTTCCGCAGTGCGGTATTTGTTAATGGGATAGCCAGCATAAGTTGAGGACTGACTGTATGTTTGGCATGCTCTTGATGAGTATCTCAAACTCACATTGTGTGGGGAGAGAGAGGGCAAGAAATAAACTGGAATCCGTACTCTGGAAACCAAATGTACTATCAGCCATTTCAGGCCATTTCATTTCCAGTAAGTTTCATCGAGTGATGATAAACCATCTGGCTGGTCTAGTTAGCATTTTCTTTAATTAGCAAGGTATCTTTATGGACCAGAAATATTCTGAATTTGCTAAAATCCCCCTTTTTTTTAAACAGACTAAACCATAGTAAGGTAAGATTGGCATTTACAAGTTGAGCTGCATATATTGCATTTCACTAGTCCATTGGTGGCTGAATTTAGTAATAAAACAAATAGATCAAAAATAGAGAATGAAAGAACACTCATACTTTTAAGAAATTCAAAATTCTGTTTCACATTTAGAATATTAAATAAAGTCAAATAATAACACATTTAAAAATATAACATTTTGGTTCATTGTATATTTCTGTGTTAACTTTGTGTTATATGATTTTATATTGTATGCCAATTTTCTTTACTAGTACCACCAATTATGAGGGTGGTCTGAAAAGTTCTCAGTTTCGACCAACAGTATCAGCACGATTTTTTTTTTCCCTAAGTTGGTACATCTGTCATAAGCATCCATGTGAAATTGCAAGTCATTCTATCAAGTAGTTTGTTTTATACAGCTGTCTGAAGCAGAAGTGTTGTCTGTATCCCTTGAAATGGATAAAATTGAGAGCGATTATAAAATTCTTTGTAAAAGAAGGTTTAACGCAAAAAGAAATTCATTCAAAGTTCATAAAAGTTTATGGGCACTTTCTCCTTCGTTTTCAACAATTAAGAAATGGGCTGCTGAGTTTAAACGTGGCTGTACTAGCCTTGAAGATGATCCATGTGAAGGACGTCCAAAGAGTGCAACCACACCAGAAATCATTGATCAAGTGCACGATGTGGTATTGGATGACAGGTGAGTCAAAATGTGTGAAATTGCTATAGGCATTTCAAAAGAACGTGTAGGATATATTTTACATGAAGAATTGCAAATGAAAAAGCTTCACAAGATAGGTGCCACGCTTGCTCACAGCAGATCAAAACTTACTTGAATGAAAATCTCTGAACAGTGCTTGGAGCATTTTAATAAGAATAAAACTGATTTTGTGTGTCGATTTATTACTGTGAATGAGACTTGGATTCGCCATTGCATACCTGAATCCAAACAGCAGTCGAAACAGTGGACAGAAGCCAGTTGTTCAACGCCAAAGAAGACAAAGTTGGTTTCATCAGGCAGGAAGGGTCATGGCATCTGTGTTTTGGGATGCTAAAGGCATTTTGTTTATTAATTATCTTGAAAAGGGTAAAACAATAATCGGGGAATATTATTCCAATCTTTTAACCAGACTAGACGAAAAAATTTGTGAGAAAAGACAATGTTTTGCAGAAGAAAAAAATCATCTTTCATCAGGACAATGCACAAAGGTGTTTTGACAGTTAAGGGATCTGCACTATGAATTGTTGAAACATCCATCCTATTCCCCATATTTGGCTCCCTTTGACCTCTTCCCATAACTAAAACTCTTCCTCGCAACTCAGCATTTTTCTTCGAATCAAGAGGTGATTGCAGATATAGAAGGGTATTTTGCAAATCTTACTGAGAACCACTACAGGGACGGGATAATCTTGCTGCAGCATCGCTGGAATAAATGTATTGGTCTTAAGGGAGATTATGTTGAAATACAAAAATAATTTTGAAATTATAAATTTGTTTTTTTTTTTTTTTCATTGTTAGGCCAAGAACTTTTCAGACCACCCTCATATTTTAGACAGTAACATATCCTGTTTGGGTTAGGTACAAGAAATGGCAGCTTGTAATTAGCTACCATCCCTTGCTGTTTGTAATTAGTGATAGTCTTGAACCAGTTATCTCTGATTGGTTACCAGCATATTGAACTACCCACTCAGTTTCCAAAAACTAGATAAAGTTAAAAGGCCTCACCTACTCTCTATAAGGAAATAAAAGGTATTAGCTGTTTTTCTTTTTATTGTGTGTCTGTATGATATCAGAAATGGTGGTTTAGGTGTTA
Organism: Typopeltis vanoorti; assembly: GCF_054136105.1. NCBI lineage: Eukaryota > Metazoa > Arthropoda > Arachnida > Uropygi > Thelyphonidae > Typopeltis > Typopeltis vanoorti. The sequence goes on from NC_143552.1 coordinate 11,967,368, forward strand.
CTTGTATAGTGTTTGTTTTGTGAATACATTTTTTAACTATTAATAAAAATAATTTTTTTTTTTAACTTCTGGATAATTTATTTCATTTATAGTACGACAGCGAGTGAGAGATCTTATAGAATTCATTCAGGATGATGAAAAATTGAGAGAAGAAAGAAAAAAAGCAAAAAAAGCAAAAGATAAATATGTGGGGTTATCTTCTGAATCTATGGGATATAGGTAAGAATGTATAATCTTTCTTTTTGCAATATAGCACTTTCACATTGAAACTGTACCTTGATGGGTATTTCTCTGGCATGTGAAATCAGTTAGGATATATAGTCCCACTCATGAAATTCATTATAACAGAAAAAAAAAAAAAAAAAAAAAAGGCCTAACCTATAGGGACACTTGTTATTTGAAAAAACTAATTCTTTAGTCAGCTATCCACCATAACAGACTTCTCCTGTAATCTTTAGGAGTTTTTTTTACTGAGTTCACTGTATCACATTTAGAGAAAACCAAAATATCTCATTATATACATTTAGTTAAAAAAAAAAAAAAAAAAAAAAAAAGTTAGCCGTTAGCCTGCATTTTATTTTTCAGGCTATTCACCACTTGCATCATTTGATGCTGTTATGCAAAGCCAATTAACTAAAAATAGGATAAACAGTTTTAAAGTGAAAGGATCAAAGCTAGATAACTGGGAAGATACTTTCACTTAGAATTTTAAGGAATTCTTAAGGTCCATCCTCATTGTCTTTTTGGTGTGGCTATATAGGGATACTGAATGAACAAGAATGTCTGGTAATTTGGAATTTAGCTGATCAAACGATTCTACAACATGATGAATCATCATGCTTGCTGAAGTGTCACCTGGTTAAACACGGACCCCATTATTTAATCAGGGAAGTGGGATGAATAGTGAAAAGTCAGCTATTGGAACATACTCATCAGCAGAATTCAAGAAGGCATCATCACTAGTGACAGAAGTAAAAGTGGAACTGGCAGAAGAAGAAGAATGAGGAATACTACCATGTTGAAATGATTGGTATTGTAAAATCTGTCATAAGTAATTTCATAACTTATCATGTTCGGTTTTACATGGGTTTTAATTCAGGAAAACACTAAAAAGATTTGTTAATTTGTTAAAGATTCATTGAAATAATATTTTTTTTATAAGTATTTGTATTCAGTTTTTGTTACAATAATGGGACACACATTAGGAGGATTATCATAAGTGGAAAGTTACAGAGACTTGCGAAGAACGACATCATCATATCCAAAGGTCAACAAGTGCCAAGGATAAGGAATTTGAAGAGCATGCGAAAAGTGACATCCACATGCCCAAAGGTGAGCACGTGCAAAACGGAAATCTATGCCTATACAAGGCACCTCGTCAGAAAGGAATATTATCCCAGGATTCTCGAGGCTTTCTCTTGCCTGAGATCACTGCCATTCTTGGTCACGAAGTGAAAGAGAAGCTTCGTTGGTTCATCTCTAAGGTTCTTGAGGCATTCTCTTACCTGAAGATAACCGCCATTTATTGTCAGGAAGTGAGAGCAGCTTTGTTTGTCATGTACTAGGATTTCCGCCATGAGAGAAACATTGTTACTAGTCGTCAGGAAGGAAAGAAGCTACATATTGTTGCTACAATGAGCATCTAATAAAGAAAAGGACTGTCGACTTCTTGAGCAAAGAAGGAAATAGAGAAAGATAAGATCCTTGTGGAACATTAAGATAATGTGAAAGGCTGGTTACTAAAAGGGACTTGTAAGTAGTTGCATTATTGAAAGCATGTGAAGTATGTGAAGATTGTATGTAAAACTAATTGTGAGCAGTTGTATAGTAATGGTAATTTAGATTTAACCAGCATATGTCTCATAATCGAGTAATGTTATGTTTAGATCTTAAACTACTAGGGTGGACTCGGCCTCGACCATAGATGGCAACACTATCAGCAAGATTTTTTTTTCTAAATCGGTACATCTGTCATAAGCATCCAGTTGAAATTGCAAGTCATTTTATCAAGTAGTTTGTTTTATACAGCTGTCTGAAGCAAAAGTGTCTGTATACCTTGAAATTGCTAAAATTGAGTATCGCGCAGTTATAAAATTCTTTGCAAAAGAAGGTTTAACTCCAAAAGAAATTCATTCAAAGTTCATAAAAGTTTATGGGCAATCTTCTCCTTCATTTTCGTCAGGAAGTGAAGATTTGGCAGACCAATTAAGAAATGGTCTGCCGAGTTTAAACGTGGCCTTACCAGCCTTGAAGAAGATCCACGTGAAGGATTCAAAAAGTGTAACAACACCAGAAATCATTCATCAAGTGCACGATATGATATTGGATGACCCGCAAGTCAAAGTGTGTGAAATCTGAGACTATAGGCATTTCAAAAGAACGTGTAGGATATATTTTGCATGAAAATCTCTGAACAGTGCTTGGAGCATTTTAACAAGAATAAAACTGAGTTTGTGCATTGATTTATTACTATGGATGAGACTTGGATTCACCATTATACACCAGAATCCAAACGGCAGTCAAAACAGTGGACAGAAGCCTTTTATTCAGCACCAAAGAAGACAAAATCGGTTCCATCAGCAGGAAAGGTGTTTTGGGATGCCAAAGGCATTTTGTTTATTAATTATCTTGAAAAGGGTAAAACAGTAACCAGGGAATATTATTCCAATCTTTTAACCAGACTAGATGAAAAAATTTGTGAGAAAAAACCCAGTCTGCAGAAGAAAAAAAATCATCTTTCATCAGGACAATGCACCTGCCCACAAAGGTGTTTGGCAATGGGAAAATTAAGGGATCTGCACTATGAATTGTTGGAACATCAAACCACTCCCTCTGACTTCTATCCTCTTCCTTGCTGGTCAGCATTTTTTTTTTTTTCAAATCAAGAGCTGTAGAGGGGTATTTTGAAGATCTTACTGAGAACCACTACATGGACAGGATAATGGACCCAGAGCATCGCTGGAATAAATGTATTAGTCTTAAGGGAGATTATGTTGAAAAAGAAAAATAATTTTGAAATTATAAATTTGTTTTTTCATTATTAGGCCAAGAACTTTTTAGACCACCCTCATATAAGCAATGCATCAGAACTGTATAAATGAAAAGTAGTTATTAATTTGCCGGCCTGGTCGGCCATGTGGTTAGCGTATCTTCGCTCTCCAGCCAAAATGCCGCAGGTTCGAATCCTGCCATGGGCATGGATGTTTGTGATTGTCTGTGAAAATACTAGTGGAGGTGATTGGTAGTAGATGGTGTAGATGATGAAAGTAGTTGTAGTTCGTTATAGTTGGTGGATTGAGTGGTAGAGATGGAGAGTTGTGGAGTTTGTGCATTTCTGATGATATATTTTGCACTGACAAAGGATATGGTAATTAAGGAAAGTTAGAGTTCAGATTCATCTGTATGCATATGCTGATGATCTACATCAGCATTACTTGAATTGGAGGGGAACTTATTTGATAGGATTTAGGACCAAACATCATCAAATGCTTTAGAGATATTCAGATCATCCATTATGGATTTCCCAAACATTTCCATGGTGACAAGAACGTTCCCTGGCGATTGACAATGCCAGAATCCATACTGGCTTAGTTAAGGTTCCAAGGTGGCATAAAGTGGCGATGGTTTTTTCAGTTATTTTATAAATCTCTAAAGTGAGTGAAATTGGGCATAATTTGATAGCAAAGATTTATTGCCTTTCTTTGGAATAGGCTGAATATGGACTAATTTCCAATCCAAACAATGAATACTAGTAGAACAGAGAGAATAAAAAAAGACAATATAGAACATGAGTCAATTCCAAGTACCAGCCTTTGGAGAAATGTAATCAGGACCAATTTGGACAGGTTTCTTGTTATTGCAAGAAAAAAAAAGGGATGGACAACATTAAATATTCTGTGTTTGTGGTAGTGCAAAAGAGTTAGAAACGGAGTTGACAACAGTTATAGCCAATTGCTTAGAGGGGTAGTGATAGGATTTGGGAACGAAGCGTCATCAAATGCTTTAGAGATATTGAGATCATCCAGGGACGGCTCATCTATAGGGGCCGGGCCCCCACTTATATTTGTATAAGTAGCCCGATAATTGTAGTTTTAAAAACATGTTTCTTGTAATTATTATTTTTTGATCTATTTCCAACATGTTTTATTGATTATTAAAAAAAAAATACTGTACTATTTTGTGGCAAATTGTATAATGAGACTTAGTACGGTCTCTGGGGCCAGCCACGGTTGGCCCTATTTTTTACCTGTAGAACACAGGGCATCTATGAGAATGTACACTAGCGATTGTATTTGTTTACCGGGTGCAAAGCTTACCTTGGGGCCCGTTTAGTCTGGCCCAATCATTGCGTTTGTACATAAATAGCGCACGATTCTTTCATTGTCTTATTATTTATTCTTGTTGTTGTTCTGTTGTATTGTTTTTAGTGTGTTTAATTATTGTTGTGATTTTTTGTTATAATTTATTTTAAAGTTTAAATTTTTATTTCATCCATAAACACTATATTTTAACTATGAACAAAATCGATAGTTTATTGATTTTGTTCATCAATAAACTATTGATTTGATTTGATTTGAGTTATCAATTTTAAAAAAATTAATAGCTCAATGCATCAGTGGAGTCTGACTAAACATTATTGTAATAGAAATAATAACTATAAATCAATAATAGAACCACAATATAAATATTAAAAAAATTAAGTTGTTTTTGGCCTCTGGCTCCACCTGTTTCTATTATCACCAGCTGCCACTGAGATCATCCATTATTGATTTATGGATTTATTGCAATGACTGCTTCTGGGCACCATCAATAGTTTCTGCTTTCAGTCTTTTCAGTATCAGTTTTGAATCCGTTGATAATTTTTTTTCCAGCTGTTTCAGATTTTTGTTATATACACAGGAAAGGAAGATTGATTCCACTAGCAGCCAATTCCAGTATGCTGGTTTCTTCTCCTGTACAGCTTTGCCACATTTTCGAAAAATGGAAAGAGCACTGTAAACAAGGATAAAAGTGAACAGTAGCTTAATACTAATTAAAGATGAATTACTTAATAATAGCAACATTTTAAAAGCAAAATGTATAACACACACCACACACACTTATGTTATTGCTTTCAGTTATCGGTTGCATTGACATAACTTTTAGACTTGAAAAGTCACAGGAATTTCGGGTTTCACTTTGAACTCTAAAGAAACCAAGAAAATTTAAATACTTTTGTGAGGTTAGTAGTGGAACCCTGAAGTTGTGTACTCTTTATAGAATACACTACTGTACAGAGAAATTCAGTTTCCTATCCAGCATAACTCCAGGATCTCTAACCTCATCAGTTTCTCGTGGCATAATCTCGCCAATATAGTACGAGGTGGTATCAAAAAGTTTCAAGACTAGGTTTGTAACACGCCAACAGATGGCAGCACAAGGCTGCACGCACAGTCACAGGGAGCACCTACCTACCTAAAGTCAGTGTGCCAAATGACATCATCCTGTGTACATTGGAAGCTGTGCAATTGATGCTATTCTGACCACCTGCGTTACCATGGACAGCAAATTAGAACAAAGAGCAAACATGAAATTCAAGGATCATTACTGGTGACGAAACTTGGGTGTACGGTTACGACCCTGAGACGAAGCAACAGTCTTCACAGTGGAAGAGCCCATCATCTCCACGACCGAAAAAGGCGAGGCAGGTCCGCAGCTCAACCAAGTGCATGCTCATTGTCTTTTTTGACATTCGCAGCATTGTGCATCGAGAATTCATCCTCAGGGGCCAGACCGTCAATAGCGAGTTCTACTGCCAGGTTTTAAGGCGTCTGAGGGAGGACATTTGGCGAAAGCGACCAGATGTGGCGTGTGAAAAACTGGATGCTCCACGATGACAATGCACCCTGTCACCGAGCTCTCCTCACACGCGAGTTTCTCGCCAGAAACAAGATGATCTCACTTCCGCACCCACCCCTACTCACCAGATTTGGCTTCTGCAGACTTTGTCCTCTTCACCCAGCTCAAAGGTCACTGTTTTGACACCATTGCGGAGATCCAGTGCGAATCACAGAAGGTGCTTGATATGCTTCGTAAAGAAGATTTCCAGGACACATTCCAGAAGTGGCAAGAATGCTGGGAGTGCTGTATTGACTATTGTATTGCAAGGGGACTATTTTGAAGGTGATAGTCTGTAAACCTAGATAAATAAAGTAATTTCTCGTAAACAGAGCTAGTCTTGAAACTTTTTGATACCACCTTGTATGTTGTTGGAAATTTCATCAGGCCAGAATGCAGAACTTTACATCAGTAGCATCCCTGATTACTCTGCCTATCATTGTGTCATCAAAAAACAATTGAATCTTGCCTGGTCTTTCCCAATATCATTAATCTATAGACTGAATAACTATTGGTCCATGGACTGATCCCTGGGATACACCATTGGTCATCTTAAATCTGGTAGATTCATACTCATTACCTACAGCTTGCTGATATCTATCAGCAGCCAGCCAGTTATCCAAGTCAGTCATTTATATTCCAACTCCATATTCTCCAGTTTACACAAGTCTTTCATGTGGAATCTTATCAAATGGCTGAGCTATGTCTAACAGAATCATAGTTTATCCATTCCCTTGTTGTAGCCAATTTGTCAGTAACATTATTATAAAATATGAGCAGATTGCTAAAACATAACCTTCCCTTTAGTAAACTCATAATGTTCTTTACAAAGTATAGCTAGGGTCAATCCATTTCTGTCTGAAAGTTTTTATTAACTTCTTGAAAATCTTCACCACCACTCTGGAGATACCAATTGGTTGATAGTTAGACACATTGGTTTTTTGCACTATCTTTGTACAATGGAACTATCATAATTCTTTCCATTCCTGTGGGATCTTTCCTGAGCTTAGCCTCAAGTTATACAAATATGTCAAGAGAAGCCATTTTGGCTGAACACTTGCTTGGCATACATGTTGATACCTTATCTGGCTCTGTTACTGAATTGATATTCAGGTTATGCAACACCTCTTAAACCTCACTGTTATGTGTCCCTTTATTTTCACTCAGTGATAGCACTGTACACCATGTTACACCTGATTGGTAGATCTTAGTTAAGTGAGCACTCATTAATTGAGCAATCTCATCAGCTTTTGACACAAGAGTATCCTCTGCATTCAATAAAATTATTCTTCCACATTCATTTTTACTTTCAGCATAATATTCTTTTGGATTGCCTTTAGCTTGTATAGCCAATTTCTTTTCATACTCTGATTTAGTTTTCTGTACAACTAGCAATTTTTGTGATCTGTGCGTTTTTTATTTCATAACTCCTCTTACTGTTATTCTCATCCTTACTGTTATCTCATCTTACTGTTATACCATCCTTAATTATGCATTCAACAGGCAAATGTTCACTCAGGAAAATATAACCCTGTGACATTTTTCTGAGTGGACATTCACAATCTGTTAGAAACCTCTGTTCAAGGAACATTCTTATTGAAACCACATGTATTGGGAGAATACCAATTGCAGTTCTCCCCTCACCCCCCAACAAGTGTGATAATTTCTCGAGGAGTAATATTGAAGTGAGAACCTCATAAACATTCCCGACAAGGAAACTTCTCTGAACTAAAGGACAGGGCATAAGGAGAATCTTCGTATGTCGGGATGTTACTTGGTTCCAACCAGGAGCGTTGTTACATTCAACGCATTGAACCTCCACCTCCAACATCAGTGAAAGCAGAGTATCTCATCTGTCCTCTTAGGATACACGTTCTGAATCCTTTGCACTGTCTTGTCAGAAGTATGGTCATTCTCATACTGTCTGTCATGGTTCTGCCATCTGTGCTCAGTGTTGGCAGTAAAGAGCTCAATTACAAAGATGTAGGTGCAAAATACTGAAATAGCCTGATTGTGAGGGAGATAACCTAACCTGCTCCCAGGCATGTTGGGTTATCTTTCCTTTTCATCTTTCCGAAGGTGGAAAGATGAAAAGGAGATATAATCTGCTTTTGTGATAAACCTCTTATGCTAAAAAGGCAACTGTAAAGAAAGTGTCAGCAGAGACCTTAATCCACATGCCTCTCCCACATTCTCAGAACAAGTATCTCTGAATGATGTGATATGCTTCATATACAGTATACTTTTTTGCAAGTGTTAAATACACACTTCTCCCCCCTTATCCATGCTACCAGCATATTATCCATTCCCACCCATCCACTCAGTTTATGTAGTGCTTGGCCATGTAGTCTTTTGTCACACCTCTCATCTAAGACTTAATATCAGTTGCATCCATTTACTTTGTTTCCATATAATTACGTTATTCATTTACCTTAATTGTCTTCATATGATAACCTTATTTGGATAATTGCCTACATTTTATTGAGTTAATGAAAGTAACTAGTTATTTAAATATTGGAGGCAGTGGCTTAAAAAATTTACGTTTGATCTCTAGATTGGCCATTTAAAGGTACTAATTGCACGATAAGTTTACTAATCTTCATGGTTTTTTTTTTTTTTTTTGAAGGTGAAAATTACTACAAAAAATTTTGATACCCATGCTTACCTCCCATAAAAGATATCTCTGCTCATTTCTGAATATTGATTCATCTATTTTCTCTTAACTTGGCTATTTCAGAAATATCAAATTTATACATTTTACAGAGGTAGCAAATTTATACTTTGCTACCTCTTTTTTGATATTTTGTGTAGTGCAATTGTCTTGCCATTGTTGTACTCCTTTTTTTTTTAGACCTTGTTTAAACCAAGCCACATAAATTGTAATACAATACTTTTTTATACATTAATATATTTTTCAGTCTTGTTACTCATATTTACAAATATAGATTTTACATTATCTTTAACAAAACTTTTGCTATTACAGTTAAAAGAAAATGATTTAAGTGCACTTTTATAGGTACAATGATAAGTATGACTTAGAATCAAGACGAAGAAACGAGTTTGAGGACTTTGATACTAATAAAGGAAGCAGGCTTCCTAAATTTTCATTTGTTAGAAGACGAAGTTTTGAAGATTCTTCTGATCACAGGTTTGACTTATTTATTATTATCTACTAATGTACTAATTAGAAAATTTGTTTCTTAAAAGAGTTAGATTACTGTATTTTTCTGTGAACTTTATTTTTTAATTTTTAATTCATTGCTTATGTACAAACGTTTATCACCCCAATGGCTGCTTCTGCTTACTTGAGTTAATGCTAAAAGCTGGATGGATACATATAATCTGTATTTGATTTACGATGCCAAGCAGGAAGGTACTCTTCACTCAGCCAGATGAAACAGAACCTACACCCCAGATCTGTGCATAGTCTCTAAAGACTGAAGATCATCCTCTGCCAACAACCAGAACCATCCTCAACATATTCTCTAATAACCAGCATTGTCCTACACTAATAGAGTGTAGGCACATTGATCCCAATCATCAGTGGAACACTAGTCGCTAGATGGAACCTTGGCAGATCCAACTAGAATGCATTTGAGCAACAAATTGAGCAGATCATTACAGCAATACCATCCACCCCTAATTGCTATCCCAGATTTGTCAATCTAATCAAAACTACAAGTTAGGAACTTTTAGCCAAATATGAAGAGACTGAAGACCCAACTGTCGCTAAGGAGCTCATAGCAACGCTGCACAAAAACAGAAAGGAAAGATGGATCTCAACCATCCATGAACTTGATTTCACCCCATCTAGCCAGAAAAGCTGGTCACTTCTGAGAAAATTAGGTGGGGAAAACCAACAATACACAAACCACCAGAGATAACTCCTGATCAAATGGCTAATCATTTCTGAAACCTCCAAGATACATCCTACCTCTATCAGGAAAACAGCTGCGCAATCTTCCATTGGACAAAACCTAAAGATGGGTCCCAAGCTTCCTGAACTTGTACACCCAGTATCTCAGGAAGAGGTACAGGAAGCCTTAAAACTCACCAAGAGTGGCATGGCTGCAGGAGTGGATGGTATCATCCCTGAGTTTCTAAAATATCTTGGCCAACGAGGTCAAACATGGCTGGCTGCCCTTTTCTTAAAAATTATAATGAATGGAAAACAACCAAATCTGTGTCAGGAAGTCAAAATAATTGCTGTGCCCAGGGAAAGATCCAAATGAGGTCAAAAATCTACGACCTGTCTCCTTGCTCTGCTCTTTAAGCTCTTCGAAAGAATTCTCCTTAAAAAGAATTTCACCATACATCGAAAGAGCACTCCTCATTGAACAAGCTGGCTTCAGGCCGGGAAGAAGTTGCTGTGACCAGGTCCTGGCCCTGACAACACAGATTGAGGCAAGCTTCCAGAAGAATCTTAAATCTGGAGCCACTTTCATTGACCTAACATCAGCTTATGACACAGTCTGGATCAGGGGCCTCCTCCTAAAGTGAGGCAATATTATAAGGTACAAAAAAACTTTCCAGCTTTTTGAATTCATTCTCTCTAGCAGAAAGATCCAGGTCCATATTGGCAGAAAAAAAGAGCAGGCCCAGATTTCTTTGCCAACGGGAATCAACCTTGAACACAGACCTGAACATCCTGGGAAGAGTACTGAAGCCAAATCCAACAAAAATTGTGTCCACAGTATTCCACCTGAACAATGCAGAGGCAAATCGGCACCTCAACCTCTCTTTCTCTGGCAAAATGGTACAACATGAGCCTGGACAGAAGCCTAACCTATAAAAGACACATCACCAATCTGCCCAACAAAATTAAAATGAGAAACAATATCATTACAAGGCTCACTGGAACAACCTTGGGTTGTGATGGAGAAGTCCTAAGGTCATCTGTACTAGCCCTCGCATTCTCTGCAGCAGAATACTGTGCCCCCGTCTGGGAAAGAAGTGTGCATACTAACATTATAGACATTCAGCTAAACTCTACCATACACACAATTAGTGGGATACTGATAGGCATCCCTCTCCCCTGACTGCCTGTCCTATCTAACATTGCTCCACTAACACATACAGAGAAGACAAGTCTCAATTAAAGAATTTAATAAAGTGATGAGCAACCCATTCCTCCCCCTGCACCAGACTCTCATAAATCCACCTAGTCTTCTCCTAAAATCAAGAACACACCAGTCATTATACTTATTCTTGAATTCATTCACACTGCTGCAAGCAGTGTGAATGAATTCAAGAATAAGTATGAGTTGTGAGTCCAACTCACATATGCAGTGGCAGTCCATTCCAATCACACACCACCCTATGAGAGAAAAATCTAGTCTTCACCCCCTTCTTATCAGCATTCATTATCAGCTTCCAAGGATGCCCACTTGTCCTTTCCCCACCCTTCATACATTGAAAAATTTCATCAGTGAAAATCCTGTATGACCCTTTCAGAAGTTTGTAAGTCTCAATCATATCTCCCCTCTTTCTCGTGTTTGCTAGTGTCAGCAGTCTACAAATTCTCAATCTGTCTTCATAATCAGTATTCCACAATCCTGATATCATATTTAACACACTCCTTTGCACTCTCTCCAATATATCAGAATCACAATGGAAATCAGGAGACCAGACCTGTGCACATTAGACCAAGTGAGGTCTTATCAAGGCTTTGTAAAGAGGCAAAATGACATCCTTATCTTTACATATCAAAGTTTGTTCCAGCATTACAATTATCTTTTGAGTTGTATTTGCAATCTTTGCTACATGGCCCCTTGAGCTTCAATTTCCTATCTACTAACACTCCAAGATCCCTAGCCTCATCAGTTTCTTCAAGCGTAATCCCACCAATATACACTCATGAGCAGTTGAATTAGAGATATCTGCCGAGTAGCGGGTAACACCCCCTGTGGAGCACATGCTGCGTGGCTTGGACTCCACAAGGCACCGGAAGCTTTGGGAAACCAAACTGATCCATGACCGCTGTACATCCTCCCACAATGCACGGAGATTGGTCAGAGCAGGGTCGAGGGCATGTATATCTCTCTCGATAGCATCCCAGATGTGTTCAGTAGGATTGAGGTCAGGGGACCTCGGGGGCCAGCCAAGCATCCTCATATCTGTGGAGTGTTCATCCACTCACTCGGCCACAATTCGGGAGCGGTGGGCCGGTGTATTGTCTTGCTGTAGGCGCAGAAATCGGTGCACGTGATCTGACAGCCGGTCCCTGTATCATTCGCCGATGAGGGATGATGGTAGATGTACCAGGGGTCCCATTTCATCCCCATACGAGGATACCACCACCGGCATGAACTGTACCCTGCTGGCATGAGGGATCCATCCCTTCATGTGCTTGGCAACGTACTCGTACCCTGCCATCGGCATGTACCAACGTGTACCTCGACCCATCAGTCCTGGTGACCTTTTGCCATGTGTCGAGGGTCCAATGGCAGTGTTCCTGCGCCCATGCTAATCGTTGTGCCTTGTGACGTGCGGTGAGCACAGGTACCCTAGTCTGACAGTTGCTTCTGTACCCCGTAGCGAGGAGATGGTTCTGGATGGTGTGGCTGCTCACATCGTTGTTGTCCAGCGTTGAATTGGCAAGTGATCTGCGGCACTGTGGCCCGTCTATCTGCTGTTACCATCCAAGCTAGCCGATTGCATCCCATCATCGACACGTTGTACACCATGGCAGTTTTACCTGGCGGCTGTGGTTTTACCCGATTCCATGTACTCATGGTACACAGCGGCCTGTGAAAAGCCCAGTGCCTGCATGACTTCAGAGAAGGAGTGCCCTATACATCTGGCTCCAACTATCTGGCCACGATCGAATTCGCTGAGATCTTGAGTCTTCCCCATTCTGTGCTCGACTATTAGTCAGACGGTCATTACAAGGTCTGAAGACATCTCTCACATGCCACTATTCCATTTGCCGGTGCGACCAAAGCACCGGCAAATGGAATAGAATTTGCCGGTGCGACCATTTCACCAACACGGCAGGTATCTCTAATTCAACTGCTCATGAGTGTAATACGACATTGGATATCTAATCACTGAAAAGTGAATAACTTTACATTTACACATTGAACTGATATCCATTTTCTCATGCCCACAATTGCAGCCTATTCAAATCATTCTGCAAGTACTGAATATCAGCCATACTCCTAATTACCATGCCTATCTTTGCATCATCAACAAATAGCTGTACATTGCTTGTCAAATCCTTCCGAATATCATTAATGTATAGATTGAATAACAGTGGTCCAAGAACTGATCCTTGTGGTACACCACTTGTTACTGTAAATCTTGCAGACTCACATCCCCCCTCGTTCCCACCTTTTGATATGTCAGTCAGTCATTCTCTTATCCATGCTAATGTTCTATAATCCAAACCCATATTCTCCAATTTATACAACAGTCTACCATGCTGTATTCTGTCAGAAGTTTTAGAAAAATCCAAAAGTACCATGGTGTATCCATTCTCCTTGTCTAGTTCAATGGTAACATTGTTATAGAATGTGAGCAAGTTGCTAATACATGATCTTCCTTTAGTAAACTCATGTTGCTCATTGCAAAGTAGAGATTCACTGTCAACCCATTTCTGAATGCTAGCCCTGACCAATTTTTCCAAAATCTTAACCACTACTCCTGCGATACTAATTGGTCGATAGTTGGATATAACAGTCTTTACACCACCCTTGTGCAATGGAATTACCATACATTGTTTCCATTCCTGTGGAATCTTCCCTGTTTTGAGACTCATAATAGACAGCCTGGTCAAAAGAATAGCCAGTTCAGCTGAACACTCTTTTAGCACACATGTTGATATCCCATCAGTCCCTATTGCTGAATTCTTATTCAGTTTGTGCAACAGCTGTAATACATCATCCTCATACAACTGAGTTTTTTCATCCAGTGAAGAGGTAGCAGACAGCTTAATGTTGTGTACGTCAGGTTGATAGTTTTTAACAAAATGGGCACTCATTAGTTGAACAGCCTCTGCATCTTTAACCCTCATGCCATCTTCATTTATAAGAGTTATTCTTTCATATTTATTCTTTCTTTTACTTGCAGCATATTGATAGAATTTTTGTGGGTTGTCTTTAGCATTCATTGCCAATATCTTTTCATACTCAGACTTTGCCTTCTGTACAATGACTGTTCTAGTCTGACGCTTCTAATTTTCATAACGCACAAAATCCTTATGCATGCGGGATTCTTTTGACATCATCCTTTTCTCTTGCCTGATAAGATTAAACAACCACTTGACTCCCCCTATTTATTCTTTGAACTTTCAGGACACACTCTGATATTCCATCATTTAAGTATTGTTTAAACGCTTCCCATGCACTGTTGATATTCTTCCCATCCATCATCCGATTCCATTCCACTGAACTTAGTATACTCCTCAGTTGGTCATAATTTCTTGCTTTGTGGTTCAGCATGTAACCTTTTCTGAATGTAACATTCATAAACTTGGTCACTTCCCAAGAGAGTACCGCATAATCACTGTCACCAACCAGAGGCAGAATGGTTACATCTTTAACTGAAATGTCCTCTGACACTATAATCAAATATAACAATATTTGAGTTAGAATTCCTTCTGTCACATGCTGCTTGAGGAAGATGTCTTGCAATTGCTCAATCAATGCAATTTCATTCTTCTAATGAGATTCTACTGCTACCCAATCAATATTTGGATAATTAAAGTCGCCCATTATGATTACTATTTTCACGCTGATCTTGTCTATTCGATGATGCATTCTTCATTGCTAGCAACCGATCCACCAGGTCTGTAACAACACCCCGCTATGTTAGATCTTGTTAGATTCTACCTCACAACAGATGGCTTCAGAGTCGCTGCCACATGAAATAATGTTAATAGTAGTACTACAATCATAGGTCTCAACTCTTAACTGGATTCAAGTCTTCTGATATCATTAGCAGCACACACACACACTACTCTCCCATCCTCTCTCTATCCTTCCTAAAAATAGTGTACCCTTTACACTCGATACCAGTTAGTATGTCTGATTCTGATAGCCAGGTCTCACTAATAGCTTCAATCTGAGGTCCCGATATATTGACTAAGTAACAAATTGTACCTCTTTGTTTCTAATACTCCTAGCATTTGTCTACAAACATAATACTCTACTTGCATATTCTTTGGTATACTCTTGTATACAGTCTGCACGACAGAATTGGACATCTTGCAGATCTCTCTATTTTTCTCTAGTGTATTAAACATGTATGGACTTTTACAACCATGTTATAAATAATTCTTTTAATATCCCAACGTTTCGATCTTCATATTAAGATCATCTGGAGCATCATCAAATTCCTGACATGTGCCCTCAAGGGGTGTACAGGATATGATAGTACTACATGAAAAATTTACATCATTACTAACTTCCTATCTACAATTTTTCTCCAAACCAGTCTGTAACTTGTCAAGACTCCAACATTATCAGATCTTATGTTTCTATCGTCTAAGGCACTTTATACCGTATCAATCCACCTATATCTTGGTCTTCCTCTGGGTTGTTTTCCTGCCAACCTGGCAGAGAACACTTGTTTTGCTAATCTTCCTTCGCCCATTCTGTTTAAGTGACCATACCACCTGAGATTAGCTCTGCTAATGCATTCCTGGATGCTGACAATGTCAAGTTCTTTCCTAATATCCTCATTTTTAATATGATATTGCCATTGATGCAATCTATTCATGCCTCTAATCTTTCTCAGGACTCTTATATCTGTGGTCTCTAGTCTTTGGTCAAGTGTTTTACTTCTGACCCAGCTCTCAGATCCATAAGTTAAAACTGTCTTGTATACAGCTAATTTAGTGTTCCGACTAATTTCTCTCTTATTCCATATGAATTTATTCAGTTGACTCCCTATCATATTGGCTTTGTTGATTCTGTTGTCTATTTCCATATTTAATTTATCATCTTCACTAAAAATCGTGCCTAAGTAGCTGAAATGTTTTACTTGTTCTATAAGTTCTCCATTCACAATGCGGTTGATATTTTCAATGTTTCTGCCTATTTTCATTTTCTTTGTCTTTTTAATGCTATACAAAATGATGCTATACAATATACAAAATGATGGTACAACATGACAAAAATTTCATCTGGAGCAGTGGTTCTCAAACGTTTTACCTCTGAGCCCCACCTGACAAGAGAAAACAGCCCCCCCCCCCCCCCCTGCCGCCGATTTTATTTATCTAAATAGAAGTCATACTAAATTTGATGTTTTATTGTTTATTTTGTGTTTTCTACATACTATTTAACAGTTTTTGACACAAAATAATTAAAGTATCACAATATTATCCTGCAATAAAAATTAGTTTTAACACTTGCAATTAACCAAAATATGTAGTGAAATGAAACAATATTTAACTAACAAGTATTGAAATGAAACAATATTTAACTAACAAGTATTTAATTTTTCTCTGTAAAAATAATCAAACATTTAAATGTCAAAGTCTAATATGATGGATGGGCCTGTGTTTGAGAACAAAGATTTATCAAAACGTCATGTAATATCAGAAATGGCAGAAAAGCCTTTCTCGTATAAATAAGTTGTTGCCAAAGGAATAAGGATCTTCATTGCTTTTTGGCTCAAAGTTGGGAATCCTTTGCCAATAAAACCTGTATCATCAAAAGTTTTTCATTCTGTATTTTTATTTGTTGTTATTTTTTAAACTGATTTAGGGCAGTTTTAATTTTTATCTGTAGGAAAGTATGCCATGCCCCCCCCCCCCTTCAAGCTATTCCCCCCCTGGGGGTCGTGCCCCACAGTTTAAAAACCACTGATCTGGAGCATATACAAATATACAGGACAAGCTGAGTTACATTACATACAGTAAGCTAAAGAAACAATGAATTGATCACAAGATTTTCTACTGGCATGACCTCTAGTGAAAAAAAAGAAAAAAAATTAATTGTTTATAAACTACATCAAGCTAAATTCTATTTATGATAACATGAATAAACATTCTTTCTTACAGATAGTTTTCTTTCAGTAACAATGAAGTTCTATTTTTAGCATTACATTTGTTATTTTTGATTTAGGATCCTGGATTTTTTACAGTCCTGTTAATAGTTGCTCTTAGAGGAAGGTTCCGTGGGTTGAATATATGTCTTCAATATGTTTGGGATTTTTAGACCATCATTATTTTTCAGATTGGGGTGGTTGGTAATAATCTCACAGGCTTCCTTAAATTTGTGTTTATTCCATGTTTTAGTGTAGACAACTAGTGCTTTTCCAGTCAATTGTATGTAAGGTGTTCAGGGCATGATCAGAAAGGCCAGCTTCACCATAATTATTATATTTAATGTGTCGTTTATGTTCTTTTTGTCTGATAGGAATTGTGCATCCTGTTTCTCCTATATATGGTATGTTACAGGTGCAATAAATACAGTATACTCCAGGGTGGGCCAGCGCAGGGAGTGGGTCTTTGGATGAGTTGAGTAAGCTTTTTAATTTATTGCACCTGCGTGGCAATAAATTTAAAGGTGGCTTTGAGGTTGTATTTTTGTAGTATTCTGTTTATTTTATCTGATGTCCCTTTAATGTAAGGAATGGTTATAGTTTTATTGTAGTCTGGTTTGTCTTTGTTTATTATTGAGGTCTTGTAGAGAATTTTGTTAATAGTGTTTTGGCTGTATACCCATTTTTTTGAAAAGTATTGCTGATAACTTTAAATTCGTCTTTCAGTGCCTGTTCATTGGAGCAGATCTTCAGAGCCCTGTTTTTTAGTGTTAATGACACTTAGTTTTTGTGTTGGGTGGTGATTTATGATAACATGAATAAAGAATGTTTATTCATGTTATCATAAATTGAATTTAGCTTGATGTAGTTTATAAATTATTAATTTTTTTTTTTTCACTAGAGGTCATGCCAGTAGAATAACTTGTGATCAATTCATTGTTTCTTTAGCTTACTGTATGTAATGTAACTTAGCTTGTCCTGTATATTTGTATATGCTCCAGAATGATCTTAATATGAAGATCAAAATGTCAGGATATTAAAAGAGTTATAACACTGTTGTCAAGTCCATAATTTCTAAAATGAATGCTGATCACCGTATAACACTAAAAGAAAGGATACATGTAGACATCTTTGCACACACTTGATGGCCCCGAATCAGACCAACACAAAGTCAAAATTGTTCTCTCCTCGTCAACATTTCCACGACAAAGCCCATTCTCGTCATCAACACTGTTCTATAATATTGTTGCTCTTACACTCACATTCTCACCATTCCTCCCTTTATAATTTAGTTTCCCTGACTCTCTCTCTCTCTCTCTCTCTCTGTTACGTCTCATACCAGTTATTTGTTTTTCTTGACTCCTGATACCAAATGCCTTCAGGTGTGGGCTGTCTCTCTCTTATACAAATCCAGTATTCCCTCAAATTCACTCCACACATCCAAAAACTTGCCCTATGCATCAAATCATTTGCCATCATAGCTCTTCTTCTTAATTCATTTTTATCATATCAAGGTAAAATACTGACGATTTTTACTTTGTCACTATTTACTCTCGCATCTTCTAACAACCTTTTCATGTCCTCTCTCATGCTGAACTTATTGCTACTTAAGTTGCTAGTAGCTACTACAATTGCAGTTTTGTTTACTTTTTTTTCTGTTTTTGAATTGCTTCCTTTATATTGTTAATTTTCGCTCCAGGAAAACTCGAAGTGATAACTCGCTCATCAATAGCATGTTCTATTATAGGGTCACGATACCAAATAACTTTCTTTTTATTAACAACGTCACTTACTTGATTTCCGTTACTTCCTGACTTACCTTTTTCCGTGCTTTGTTCTTTATTTTGCTGCTTAATTTTTATTTGCTGCCTGTGTTCATTTTATGCCTTTCAACTTTTTGTAATTCTCGCGTTATTTCTATGATGATCTGCCTGAATTTGCTATTTGGAGGTTAATTTGTTTTCATTAACCTCCTCCACAACTTCAATAACCCCGTTAGCAGGACTAGCCTTGTCTTGCCTGCAGTGTTCTTTTTAGCATTACTTTACTTGTGCGTTTTTGATGCCATTTTAAACTTAAACTTAAACTTATTGTTGAAATATCTTAATAAAAATATGTTATAAAATTCTAAATACACTAAAAACACTGAAATCTACACTTATATACTATAAAACACTAAAATCTACTAATATACTGTAAAGCACTAATTTTCTAAGGAAAAAACACCATAAAACAGACAAAAATCACCAATTTTACATGAGCACTAAATTCACTGACCAACCACAATGTATTCTTAAACCAATTATCAACATATGAGCTTTGATTTATTCTAATATTGGAAGTTATGAATGATGGTAAAATTAATACTTGTCATAGAGGAACTTCACTGAATACAGTTGACTCTTATTATAGCAATCCCAACTATAATAAACTTCTTAGCAATCCCACCTTATGCTCTCTGATTAGTACAGTGTTAAGACATTCAGTATAGCAAACAGTCTGCTTGTAATAAATATTTCTGTGGTTGTTACACATAGTGGGTCAACTGTGTCTGTAGTAGCTTTTCATAAAGAAAGAAATTGAAGGATAATCACAACTTTCTTGTAAAGTTTAAATTTGTCATTCTTCATTTACTTTTGTGTGTTGAGAACATTGCAGGGCATGTTGACATAATCCATGGGCTTGTCTTTGAAAAGATGATTTTACTTTTTTGTTCTCTGTTTCAAATGCCAAAACATTAACCAAGTTTGACCTTGAGAAATTAATTACTCTAGCTCTACTCAAAAATTACTCCAAATATATCCAAATAAATAATTTAATTATTATAATAATATTTACAGTAATTGCTAATCACATTTAGTAAACATATATATCCAGTAGGGGTGCTTAAGGGTCAAAGCTGTATAACTGAGAGGAGACCTCCACATAGCCTTTAAAGGAATGCGGAGAACCGACCAGGGCTTCTGACCTAATGTCCAATCCTCACCTTCTCGTGGTGCACCCTGTTGGGTATCTACTTTGATACTGAACGAACGAGGATGGGCTGGCAATTTGGGATTTAGCCGACCAAATTGTATTCTTATTGGTTAAACCAAAATAAAAAATGATGGTACAACATGACAAAATTTCATGCCGGCTGGGGCGTCGCCCGGTTAAACAAGGCCCCCGTTGTTTTCGCCAGGGAACCAGGGCGAACAGCGAAAAGTCAGCTACTGGAACAAATCTGAAAACAAAGCCCAACTCAACATCACCAGAGTTAAAGATCGGTACTATCAACGTAAGAAGCCTGAATGGCAAAGAAATGGAGCTAGCTGAGGAATTAGATAAGTACCAGATCGACATAATAGGGGTGACTGAAACAAAAAAGACCAAAACTGGTGAGATCTTTCTGAGCAATAAATACAAAATGTTATATTCAGGCAATAACAATCAAGGAAAAGAAGGAGTAGCCATAGTATTCAACACAAAATACGAGGCTAATCTTCTTGAATGGCAGTCAGTCTCAAGTAGAGTAATGTGGGCAAATATGAGAATGGGGAACTGGACAATGAGACTTATTTGTGCCTATGGTCCCACAGAAGGCTCTACTAAGGTAGAAGTGGAGGAATTTTTTGAGGCTTTAGAAAAAGCAACTGACACAATGAAAAAGGAAAAGTTGGTCCTTGTTGGGGATCTAAATAGTAGAGTGGGAAATGATTGTGAGACATACAAAAATATTTTGGGAAAATTTGGAGAAAAGAGCAAAGCTAATAATAATGGCAAATATCTGTTGGATTTCTGCTCAGGACATGGACTGGTTATTACTAACACCATGTTCCAACATAAAAATGTGCACAAATTCACATGGAGAGAAGAGGCTAGGAATAAGAAAAGTCTCATTGACTATGTTATTGTTGATAGTGATGTTTTCTCCCTGGTGCAGGACACCAGAGTGTACAGAGGATTTGAAATTGGAAGTGATCACTATTTAGTCTTGAGCAGGATAAAATTGAATTTCATATTGAAAAGAATAACATGTAAAAAAGTTTTAAAGCGAATAAAAGTTGAGCAGCTCTCAGATGTAAACTGTAGACGTTTGAGAACAGGAATCAAACCTTGGAGATTCAGTGGCAAACTCTGAAGGAAACATTGATTGATTCTGCCAGAGAGGCATGTGGTGAGGTTGTGTGCAAAGATAAAAAAATCAGAACTCCCTGGTGGACACAGGAAGTTAAAGAGGCAGTGAAGGAAAAGAAGAAAGCATATCAAAAGTGCCTGGCAAATAAGTCAGCTTTTACTCTTACAGAATACAGAGACAAATGTAAGAAAGCTAAACAGTGTGTAAAACTAGCTAAACAAAAGTCATGGGAGGACTTTGGCAAGAATATAGAAAATAAATATCAAGAAGGTGGCAAAATATTCTGGAGGTTGTTGAAGAAGCTTAGGAATGGAGGAAAGAGTGCTGTAAAAGGAATTAGAGATGATAAAGGTGAAATGAAAACAGGAGAAAAAGATATCCTTGAAGTATGGAGTAATTACTTTGAAAAACTGCTAAATGAAACAAGCAGTGATGACAGCACAGTGATAAAAAACACTGACCAGGCATGCAGTCAGGAATACATATCCATACTTGAAGTAGAAAAAGCCATCAAAGGCTTGAAATGTGGAAAGGCAGCAGGAGTAGATGATATTCGACCAGAAATGCTGAAGTATGGTGGTATAAGAGTCTTACAGTGGCTGCACTGCATAGTTCAGAAAGCCTGGACAGAGGGACGAATTCCTGATGATTGGAGTAGAGCTCTCATAGTACCCATATATAAAAAGGGAAATAAAACTGAATGTGAGAATTACAGAGGTATTTCCCTACTGAGTGTTCCTGGCAAGATCTATGCAAGTATACTTGAGAAACGGTTGAGAAGAATTGTGGAAGAAAAGCTTGGTGAAGAACAAGCTGGATTCAGGCCAAATAGAGGCTGTCAGGATCAGATCTTCACTTTACGACAAATAGTCGAGAAAGCCTGGGAATATAACAAAGATCTGTATTTAAGTTTTGTTGATTTGGAAAAGGCATATGACAAGGTGCCAAGAGAGAAGCTATTCAATACGCTGCAGTTATATGGTGTCAATGGGGCATTATATCAAGCAATACTTAGTCTGTATTTGAGTTGTGAGTCAGCAGTTAGAATTGAAGGAAGTACAGGAAGATGGTTTAATGTTAAATCTGGTGTGAGACAAGGATGTACATTATCCCCTCTGTTATTCATTATCTATATGGATCACATTATGAAGGAATGTGGTATTAAACCTGATATCAAAATTGGAGATGTTAATGTCAGCTCTTTGCTTTATGCGGATGATGTTATACTTCTAAATAAATCCGCTACAAGTCTGCAAGATTCTCTGACTAAATTGAATAGCTGTTGTAATAGATATGGTATGAAGGTCAGCAATAAAAAGACAAAGACAATGAAAATAGGCAGAATCATTGAAAATGTCAACTGTGTTGTGAATGGAGAACCTGTGGAACAAGTAAAACATTTTAGCTACTTAGGCACAATTTTTACTGAAGATGGTAAACTAAATATAGAAATAGACAACAGAATCAGCAAAGCTGGTATCGTGGGAAGTCAATTGAATAAATTCATATGGAATAAGAAAGAAATTAGTCGGAACACTAAATTAGCTGTATACAAAACTGTGTTCAAACCAATTTTAACTTATGGATCTGAGAGCTGGGTCAGAAGTAAAACACTTGACCAAAGACTAGAGACCGCAGATATGAGAGTCCTGAGAAAGATTAGAGGCGTGAACAGATGGCATCAATGGCAATATCATATTAAAAATGAGGATATTAGGAAAGAACTTGACATTGTCAGCATCCAGGAATGCGTTAGCAGAGCTAATCTCAGATGGTATGGTCACTTAAATAGAATGGGAGAGGAAAGATTAGCAAAACAAGTGTTCTCTGCCAGGTTGGCAGGAAAACGACCCAGAGGAAGACCAAGATATAGGTGGATTGATACGGTACAAAGTGCCTTAGACGATAGAAATATAAGATCTGATAATGTTGGAGTCTTGACAAGTAACAGACTGATTTGGAGGAAAATTGTAGATAGGAAGTTAGTAATGATGTAATTTTTTCATGTAGTACTGTCATATCCTGTACACCCCTTGAGGGTACATGGCAGGAATTTGATGATGATGATGATGATATATCCAGTATTGTGTCACTGTGTGCCTTTTATCCAGAGGTGAATAACTCATTGTAACTTCATTAAAATATAATTTTTGTGTATTTCTTTAGAACTTCCTTGTACTGTCCATCAAATCCTCTATACACTAAAGATGCATTCTCAACAGCTCGGTCACATATGCTTAAAATGCACCGGTTCTTGGCCACTTTCATATTATGTTTCACAATACAATATACATTACAAAAAAAAAGAAATTATTCTTTTACCCTGTGGTGTTGAGGTTTTTCGATTCACTAGAGGAAAACACCCCTACCTCCATATGAGACTGGCGGCTACCTCACCTTTAGTCAAAAGAGACCAGATAAAGTTTCCTCATTACTGACTGAAATCGAACCCAGGTCTTTCTAACCAAATGGCTTTGTCTGTAGTGACTGAGCTACACAGGCTTAAAAAAAATAAATAAATAAAATAATAATAAAAAAATAATATATATATATATATATATATATATATCATCAAATTCCTGCCATGTACCCTCAAGGGGTGTACAGGATATGATAGTACTACATGAAAAAAATTACATCATTACTAACTTCCTATCTACAATTTTCCTCCAAATCAGTCTGTTACTTGTCAAGACTCCAACATTATCAGATCTTATATTTCTATCGTCTAAGGCACTTTGTACCGTATCAATCCACCTATATCTTGTTCTTCCTCTGGGTCGTTTTCCTGCCAACCTGGCAGAGAACACTAGTTTTGCTAATCTTTCCTTGCCCATTCTGTTTAAGTGACCATACCACCCGAGATTAGCTCTGCTAACGCATTCCTGGATGCTGATAATGACAAGTTCTTTCCTAATATCCTCGTTTTTAATATGATATTGCCATTGATGCCATCTGTTCACGGCTCTGATCTTTCTCAGGACTCGCATATTTGCGGTCTCTAGTCTTTGGTCAAGTGTTTTACTTTTGATCCAGCTCTCAGATCCATAAGTTAAAACTGGTTTCAACACTGTCTTGTATACAGCTAATTTAGTGTTCCAACTAATTTCTCTCTTATTCCCTATGAATTTATTCAATTGACTTCCCACCATACCAGCTTTGCTGATTCTGTTGTCTATTTCTATATTTAATTTACCATCTTCAGTAAAAATCGTGCCTAAGTAGCTGAAATGTTTTACTTGTTCCACAGGTTCAAAACAGAGTTGACATTTTCAATGATTCTGCCTATTTTCATTGTCCTTGTCTTTTTATTGCTGATCTTCATACCATATCTATTACAACAGCTATTCGATTTAGTCAGAGAATCTTGCAGACTTGTAGCAGATTTATTTAGAAGTATGACATCATCCGCATAAAGCAAAGAGCTGACATTAACATCTCCAATTTTGATATCATGTTTAATACCACTTTCCTTCATAATATGATCCATATAGATAATGAATAACAGAGGGGATAATGTACATCCTTGTGTCACACCAGATTTAACATTAAACCATCTTCCTGTACTTCCTTCAATTCTAACTGCTGATTGACAACTCAAATGAAGACTAAGTATTGCTTGATATAAATGCCCCATTGACACCATATAACTGCAGCGTATTTAATAGCTTCTCTCTTGGCACCTTGTCATATGCCTTTTCCAAATCGACAAAACTTAAATACAGATCTTTGTTATATTCCCATGCTTTCTCGACTATTTGTCGTAAAGTGAAAATCTGATCCTGACAGCCTCTGTTTTGCCTGAATCCAGCTTGTTCTTCACCAAGCTTTTCTTCCACAATTCTTCTCAACTGTTTCTCAAGTATACTTGCATAGATCTTGCCAGGAACACTCAGTAGGGAAATACCTCTGTAATTCTCACATTCAGTTTTATTTCCCTTTTTATATATGGGTACTATGAGAGCTCTACTCTAATCATCGGGAATTCGTCCCTCTGTACAGGCTTTCTGAACTATGCAGTGCAGCCACTGTAAGACTCTTATACCACCATACTTCAGCATTTCTGGTCGAATATCATCTACTCCTGCTGCCTTTCCACATTTCAAGCATTTGATGGCTTTTTCTACTTCAAGTATGGATATGTATTCCTGACTGCATGCCTGTTCAGTGTTTTTTACCACTGTGCTGTCATCACTGCTTGTTTCATTTAGCAGTTTTTCAAAGTAATTACTCCATACTTCAAGGATATCTTTTTCTCCCATTTTCATGTCACCTTTATCATCTCTAACTCCTTTTACAGCACTCTTTCCTCCATCCCTAAGCTTCTTCAACAACCTCCAGAATATTTTGCTGCCACCTTGATATTTATTTTTTATATTCTTGCCAAAGTCCTCCAATGACTTCTGTTTAGCTATTTTTACACAGTATTTAGCATTCTTGAATTTGTCTCTGTATTCTCTTTAATGCACAAGCTGACTTATTTGACATGAACTTTTGATATTCTTTCTTCTTTTCCTTCACTGCCTCTTTAACTTGCTGTGTCCCCCAGGGAGTTCTGATTTTTTTATCCTTGCAGACAACCTCACCACATGCCTCTCTGGCAGAATCAGTCAATGTTTTCTTCAGAGTTTGCCACTGAATATTATTATTATTATTATTATTATTACCACGGGCTACTCCAGGAGTCCTTAGACTCATCGAGGGAGGCCCAAAACATCATGTTCACGCAGCTGTTCAACATTCTCACAGTATCTATCATACCTTGCCTTGAACTCGCTCACTGTCATAGCACCCACAACAGACTCTGGCAGCTTATTCCACTCATTTACCACTCTAAAAGTAAAGAACCCAGCTTCCATGGGTGTCCCCTAGTTCTCCCACCACCAGTCCTGATCTCAAAAATATCATCTGAATTAATCCTATAGAATCCTTTTCGCAATTTGAATGTCTCAATCATGTCTCCCCCTTTTCCGCCTATCAACTAGTTTCTGCAACCCACAAATCTTCAACCTGTTCTCATATGGTTCATTCCATAGACCTGCTACCATCTTAGTCACTCGCCTCTGGATCCTCTCAACCTCCTCCCCATCAAGAAGGAACCGAGGTGACCAAATCTGGGCACAGTAGTTGAGATGAGGTCTTATCAAGGCTCGGTACAGAGGAACAATAACTTGTTTTTCTCTGCTCGTCAAGGTATTTTTCAACAACCAAGTGAGTTGATGAGCTGATTTAGCTACTTTCGCAATGTGCCCCCTAAACTTCATCTCCCTATCCACCAACACTCCCAAGTCCCTGGCCTCATCAATCTCTTGGAGTACAGTTCCACCAATGTGGTATACTGCTGCTAATCTTTTCACTCCGAAATGCATAACCTTACATTTTGTCACATTAAATTGACATCCATTCTCCTTAGTCCAGAACTCCAATCTATCTAAGTCATCTTGCAAGACTTTGACATCTTCTGCATTCACTATCGCCCTACCCAACTCCCCACCCCCCCCCCCCCCCACCCCCCCCCCCCCCCACCCCCCCCCCCCCCCACCCCCCCCCCCCCCCACCCCCCCCCCCCCCCACCCCCCCCCCCCCCCACCCCCCCCCCCCCCCACCCCCCCCCCCCCCCACCCCCCCCCCCCCCCACCCCCCCCCCCCCCCACCCCCCCCCCCCCCCACCCCCCCCCCCCCCCACCCCCCCCCCCCCCCACCCCCCCCCCCCCCCACCCCCCCCCCCCCCCACCCCCCCCCCCCCCCACCCCCCCCCCCCCCCACCCCCCCCCCCCCCCACCCCCCCCCCCCCCCACCCCCCCCCCCCCCCACCCCCCCCCCCCCCCACCCCCCCCCCCCCCCACCCCCCCCCCCCCCCACCCCCCCCCCCCCCCACCCCCCCCCCCCCCCACCCCCCCCCCCCCCCACCCCCCCCCCCCCCCACCCCCCCCCCCCCCCACCCCCCCCCCCCCCCACCCCCCCCCCCCCCCACCCCCCCCCCCCCCAGATAAAGGTGAAATGAAAACAGGAGAAAAAGATATCCTTGAAGTATGGAGTAATTACTTTGAAAAACTGCTAAATGAAACAAGCAGTGATGACAGCACAGTGATAAAAAACACTGACCAGGCATGCAGTCAGGAATACATATCCATACTTGAAGTAGAAAAAGCCATCAAAGGCTTGAAATGTGGAAAGGCAGCAGGAGTAGATGATATTCGACCAGAAATGCTGAAGTATGGTGGTATAAGAGTCTTACAGTGGCTGCACTGCATAGTTCAGAAAGCCTGGACAGAGGGACGAATTCCTGATGATTGGAGTAGAGCTCTCATAGTACCCATATATAAAAAGGGAAATAAAACTGAATGTGAGAATTACAGAGGTATTTCCCTACTGAGTGTTCCTGGCAAGATCTATGCAAGTATACTTGAGAAACGGTTGAGAAGAATTGTGGAAGAAAAGCTTGGTGAAGAACAAGCTGGATTCAGGCCAAATAGAGGCTGTCAGGATCAGATCTTCACTTTACGACAAATAGTCGAGAAAGCCTGGGAATATAACAAAGATCTGTATTTAAGTTTTGTTGATTTGGAAAAGGCATATGACAAGGTGCCAAGAGAGAAGCTATTCAATACGCTGCAGTTATATGGTGTCAATGGGGCATTATATCAAGCAATACTTAGTCTGTATTTGAGTTGTGAGTCAGCAGTTAGAATTGAAGGAAGTACAGGAAGATGGTTTAATGTTAAATCTGGTGTGAGACAAGGATGTACATTATCCCCTCTGTTATTCATTATCTATATGGATCACATTATGAAGGAATGTGGTATTAAACCTGATATCAAAATTGGAGATGTTAATGTCAGCTCTTTGCTTTATGCGGATGATGTTATACTTCTAAATAAATCCGCTACAAGTCTGCAAGATTCTCTGACTAAATTGAATAGCTGTTGTAATAGATATGGTATGAAGGTCAGCAATAAAAAGACAAAGACAATGAAAATAGGCAGAATCATTGAAAATGTCAACTGTGTTGTGAATGGAGAACCTGTGGAACAAGTAAAACATTTTAGCTACTTAGGCACAATTTTTACTGAAGATGGTAAACTAAATATAGAAATAGACAACAGAATCAGCAAAGCTGGTATCGTGGGAAGTCAATTGAATAAATTCATATGGAATAAGAAAGAAATTAGTCGGAACACTAAATTAGCTGTATACAAAACTGTGTTCAAACCAATTTTAACTTATGGATCTGAGAGCTGGGTCAGAAGTAAAACACTTGACCAAAGACTAGAGACCGCAGATATGAGAGTCCTGAGAAAGATTAGAGGCGTGAACAGATGGCATCAATGGCAATATCATATTAAAAATGAGGATATTAGGAAAGAACTTGACATTGTCAGCATCCAGGAATGCGTTAGCAGAGCTAATCTCAGATGGTATGGTCACTTAAATAGAATGGGAGAGGAAAGATTAGCAAAACAAGTGTTCTCTGCCAGGTTGGCAGGAAAACGACCCAGAGGAAGACCAAGATATAGGTGGATTGATACGGTACAAAGTGCCTTAGACGATAGAAATATAAGATCTGATAATGTTGGAGTCTTGACAAGTAACAGACTGATTTGGAGGAAAATTGTAGATAGGAAGTTAGTAATGATGTAATTTTTTCATGTAGTACTGTCATATCCTGTACACCCCTTGAGGGTACATGGCAGGAATTTGATGATGATGATGATGATATATCCAGTATTGTGTCACTGTGTGCCTTTTATCCAGAGGTGAATAACTCATTGTAACTTCATTAAAATATAATTTTTGTGTATTTCTTTAGAACTTCCTTGTACTGTCCATCAAATCCTCTATACACTAAAGATGCATTCTCAACAGCTCGGTCACATATGCTTAAAATGCACCGGTTCTTGGCCACTTTCATATTATGTTTCACAATACAATATACATTACAAAAAAAAAGAAATTATTCTTTTACCCTGTGGTGTTGAGGTTTTTCGATTCACTAGAGGAAAACACCCCTACCTCCATATGAGACTGGCGGCTACCTCACCTTTAGTCAAAAGAGACCAGATAAAGTTTCCTCATTACTGACTGAAATCGAACCCAGGTCTTTCTAACCAAATGGCTTTGTCTGTAGTGACTGAGCTACACAGGCTTAAAAAAAATAAATAAATAAAATAATAATAAAAAAATAATATATATATATATATATATATATATATCATCAAATTCCTGCCATGTACCCTCAAGGGGTGTACAGGATATGATAGTACTACATGAAAAAAATTACATCATTACTAACTTCCTATCTACAATTTTCCTCCAAATCAGTCTGTTACTTGTCAAGACTCCAACATTATCAGATCTTATATTTCTATCGTCTAAGGCACTTTGTACCGTATCAATCCACCTATATCTTGTTCTTCCTCTGGGTCGTTTTCCTGCCAACCTGGCAGAGAACACTAGTTTTGCTAATCTTTCCTTGCCCATTCTGTTTAAGTGACCATACCACCCGAGATTAGCTCTGCTAACGCATTCCTGGATGCTGATAATGACAAGTTCTTTCCTAATATCCTCGTTTTTAATATGATATTGCCATTGATGCCATCTGTTCACGGCTCTGATCTTTCTCAGGACTCGCATATTTGCGGTCTCTAGTCTTTGGTCAAGTGTTTTACTTTTGATCCAGCTCTCAGATCCATAAGTTAAAACTGGTTTCAACACTGTCTTGTATACAGCTAATTTAGTGTTCCAACTAATTTCTCTCTTATTCCCTATGAATTTATTCAATTGACTTCCCACCATACCAGCTTTGCTGATTCTGTTGTCTATTTCTATATTTAATTTACCATCTTCAGTAAAAATCGTGCCTAAGTAGCTGAAATGTTTTACTTGTTCCACAGGTTCAAAACAGAGTTGACATTTTCAATGATTCTGCCTATTTTCATTGTCCTTGTCTTTTTATTGCTGATCTTCATACCATATCTATTACAACAGCTATTCGATTTAGTCAGAGAATCTTGCAGACTTGTAGCAGATTTATTTAGAAGTATGACATCATCCGCATAAAGCAAAGAGCTGACATTAACATCTCCAATTTTGATATCATGTTTAATACCACTTTCCTTCATAATATGATCCATATAGATAATGAATAACAGAGGGGATAATGTACATCCTTGTGTCACACCAGATTTAACATTAAACCATCTTCCTGTACTTCCTTCAATTCTAACTGCTGATTGACAACTCAAATGAAGACTAAGTATTGCTTGATATAAATGCCCCATTGACACCATATAACTGCAGCGTATTTAATAGCTTCTCTCTTGGCACCTTGTCATATGCCTTTTCCAAATCGACAAAACTTAAATACAGATCTTTGTTATATTCCCATGCTTTCTCGACTATTTGTCGTAAAGTGAAAATCTGATCCTGACAGCCTCTGTTTTGCCTGAATCCAGCTTGTTCTTCACCAAGCTTTTCTTCCACAATTCTTCTCAACTGTTTCTCAAGTATACTTGCATAGATCTTGCCAGGAACACTCAGTAGGGAAATACCTCTGTAATTCTCACATTCAGTTTTATTTCCCTTTTTATATATGGGTACTATGAGAGCTCTACTCTAATCATCGGGAATTCGTCCCTCTGTACAGGCTTTCTGAACTATGCAGTGCAGCCACTGTAAGACTCTTATACCACCATACTTCAGCATTTCTGGTCGAATATCATCTACTCCTGCTGCCTTTCCACATTTCAAGCATTTGATGGCTTTTTCTACTTCAAGTATGGATATGTATTCCTGACTGCATGCCTGTTCAGTGTTTTTTACCACTGTGCTGTCATCACTGCTTGTTTCATTTAGCAGTTTTTCAAAGTAATTACTCCATACTTCAAGGATATCTTTTTCTCCCATTTTCATGTCACCTTTATCATCTCTAACTCCTTTTACAGCACTCTTTCCTCCATCCCTAAGCTTCTTCAACAACCTCCAGAATATTTTGCTGCCACCTTGATATTTATTTTTTATATTCTTGCCAAAGTCCTCCAATGACTTCTGTTTAGCTATTTTTACACAGTATTTAGCATTCTTGAATTTGTCTCTGTATTCTCTTTAATGCACAAGCTGACTTATTTGACATGAACTTTTGATATTCTTTCTTCTTTTCCTTCACTGCCTCTTTAACTTGCTGTGTCCCCCAGGGAGTTCTGATTTTTTTATCCTTGCAGACAACCTCACCACATGCCTCTCTGGCAGAATCAGTCAATGTTTTCTTCAGAGTTTGCCACTGAATATTATTATTATTATTATTATTATTACCACGGGCTACTCCAGGAGTCCTTAGACTCATCGAGGGAGGCCCAAAACATCATGTTCACGCAGCTGTTCAACATTCTCACAGTATCTATCATACCTTGCCTTGAACTCGCTCACTGTCATAGCACCCACAACAGACTCTGGCAGCTTATTCCACTCATTTACCACTCTAAAAGTAAAGAACCCAGCTTCCATGGGTGTCCCCTAGTTCTCCCACCACCAGTCCTGATCTCAAAAATATCATCTGAATTAATCCTATAGAATCCTTTTCGCAATTTGAATGTCTCAATCATGTCTCCCCTTTTCCGCCTATCAACTAGTTTCTGCAACCCACAAATCTTCAACCTGTTCTCATATGGTTCATTCCATAGACCTGCTACCATCTTAGTCACTCGCCTCTGGATCCTCTCAACCTCCTCCCCATCAAGAAGGAACCGAGGTGACCAAATCTGGGCACAGTAGTTGAGATGAGGTCTTATCAAGGCTCGGTACAGAGGAACAATAACTTGTTTTTCTCTGCTCGTCAAGGTATTTTTCAACAACCAAGTGAGTTGATGAGCTGATTTAGCTACTTTCGCAATGTGCCCCCTAAACTTCATCTCCCTATCCACCAACACTCCCAAGTCCCTGGCCTCATCAATCTCTTGGAGTACAGTTCCACCAATGTGGTATACTGCTGCTAATCTTTTCACTCCGAAATGCATAACCTTACATTTTGTCACATTAAATTGACATCCATTCTCCTTAGTCCAGAACTCCAATCTATCTAAGTCATCTTGCAAGACTTTGACATCTTCTGCATTCACTATCGCCCTACCCAACTTTGCATCATCAGCGAACAAATGAACTGTCCCACTTAGACCATTCCCTATATCGTTAATGAACAGATTAAACAGCAGTGGTCCAAGAACAGATCCCTGTGGTACACCACTAGTCACAGGCCGTTTTTTGGACTCTACTCCTGAATAAACTACTCTTTGATATCTCTCCATCAACCACCCAGCTATCCATCTCACCAACCCTATATCCATTCCCATATGTTGTAGTTTACGGATTAGAATTCCATGTGATATCCTGTCAAACGCCTTTGCCAGGTCCAGCAGTATCACTGTAAACCCATTTCCCTTATCCAGTTCAGCCGTCACCTTGTTATAAAACTTGAGCAAGTTACTGAGGCATGATCTACCCTTCACAAAGCCATGCTGTCCTCTGTACAGTATCTCATTTTCATCAATCCATTCCTGTATTTTTCCCTTGACTACTTTCTCCAAGACCTTGACAACGACTCCTGATATGCTGATCGGTCGGTAATTTGCAACCGTAGTCTTGGATCCTCCTTTATGCAGTGGAACTATTTTCCCCTCTTTACACGCCTTCGGGACTAAGCCAGACCTGAGACTCAGATTAAACAACATGGTCAAGGGCACTGATAATTCCTTAGCCGCTTCATGCAAGACCCGTGCCGGTATACCATCCAATCCCACAGATGTATTCACATTAAGGTTCTGTAATAGACTATTCACCTCCACTTCATTCATCACAATTCCCATATAAACTAATGGTTCCTTCATTTTTTCAACGTCACCACCTGCATGATATACTTTTGCAAAGTACGCGCTCAGTAACTCCACTATATCGACTGGTTCAGTGAATGAACTCTTTACCATCGTCATTCCTTAAAATCATTTTGCCATGTACAGTTTTTTTCTTGCTTGCAGCATATTGAAAGAACTGTTTGGGATTCTCTTTTGCTTGCATATCCTTTCTATCTATCCTTTCATAATCGGCTTTTGCTGTTTTTACCACACTCGTTACCCTTCTGGCCTGTACTTTATACCGTTCGTGTGCCTGCAGGTCACCCCTTTCTTTAAATTCCCTCCATAGTTGTTTCTTTTATTGCAGCTCAAGCTTAATGGTGTTATTCATCCATTTAACCCCTCCTTGTTTCACTATTCGGACCTTAGGTATACAATCAGCCATAACCTCCTGTAAATGCTCTTTGATCACTTCCCATGCTCTATCGACGTCCAGCCCTTGCAGTTGTACATGCCATGGCACTGATCCAAGCAATCTCCTAAGCTTGTCATACTTGCCAGCACGGTAATTCCACATATACCCTGTCTTAATCACAAATTTCACACCTTTAGCCACCTCCCAGGTCAAGACCTTATGATCACTCTCACCAATAGGTGGCAACATGGTCATATTCATTACAGTCAAATTCTCAGATACTATTACCAGGTCAAGCACTCTCACACCCCTAGTATTTTCAATTACATGCTGTCTCAGATAGTTATCCCTTAATAATTGAATAAAATCCATTTCCTTCCTCACATGTGTCCTCTCCTCCTTCCAATCAATGTTACCATAGTTGAAATCCCCCATAATAATTACCCTCCTTCCACTCATTTCATCAATTTGTTTATGCATACCATCTCCACCATCTATTCCATCACCTGGTCTATAGCAGCACCCAACTGTATATTTTATTCTGCCAGTATCAATCTCACACCAAATAGCCTCAAATGAGCTCCTTTCACTATCCTGCAATACTTCAATTCTCCTTGGCTGCAGTTCATCAGCTATCATCAATAACACCCCTCCCCCAATTTTATTCTCTGTGTCCCTCCTAAACATACTATAACCTACACGTTCTATCCCACTAACTATATCATCTTCCGTCAGCCATGTTTCACTAATGCCAATAACCTGTGGCCAGGAAGAGCCAATCAAGGCCAAAAATTCTTCCTTCTTGTTCCTAATACTCCTGGCATTAATATACATGAATTGCAGTGTTCCCTTTGTCCCACCCCTATCTTGATGCGTTATTCTAAATATCCCATTCCCATTTTTTGTCCTTATTGCTGCCTCAGGTACATTATATACATTTTTACACTCAACTGTCTCACTGATGTCTGGATATCCACTTCCCCCCCCTCCTTGGTAGTTCTAGTTTCCCTGGTTCTGCACATCCATTTTAACTTCATTCAGGAACACTTTTTCCAGTCTCCGCACACCAAGTCCATTCAAATGCAGTCCATCCATGTTGTATAAGTCCTTTCGCCCATCAAACTCATTCCACACGTCCACAAATTCCACACCACACCTTCTGCATAACTTGCACATAATATCATTTGCGATTATGGCCCTCCTTCTAAACTCCTCTCTGTCATACCGCGGTAACAGACTCACCATTCTAACTCTGTCACTCTTTTCTTTCGCTACCTTTAACAATACTTTCAAGTCCTCTCTCATAAAAAATTTATCACCTTTCAATTCATTCGTACCAGCCACAATTGTTATTTCTTTCACCCTCTGTTTTTGCACTCTAATGCTCTCAC
The DNA here is from genome assembly GCF_054136105.1 of Typopeltis vanoorti. Lineage (NCBI taxonomy): Eukaryota > Metazoa > Arthropoda > Arachnida > Uropygi > Thelyphonidae > Typopeltis > Typopeltis vanoorti. The sequence continues at coordinate 12,002,000 of NC_143552.1, forward strand.
TTACATCCTTAAATTTCGCACCCGGTAAGTACGATTTAGCTACACTCCCATCTATTACTCCTCTTAATAACGAGTCACCATACAACACTCTCTCCTTCATTTCGGAAACTCACCCACGCTGTTTATTTACGTTAGCCGAACCACTCTGGAAAGAGTTTTGCAGGTGCTTTAATTGCCGCTGCGCATCTTGTATCACTGCGCGCAGCCTAGCGATCTCACTTCCTACAAATAATTCCTCATTTTTTTTATCATTCAAACCATTTTCTCTTTCTGTATAATTGCTCTCGCTCTTTCTTAGATCATCGCTCACATTGCCATCTTGTACACCGCAATTCCCTATCGATCGACTATTTTCACTCGCACTCTGGCTTTCTTCAACCATAACTGTCTCACAACCTAACACATACTTCGACTCCTCACTTTGCATACACTTTCTACACATTCTCCCACCACTATCACTTTCAATCCATACTCCAGCCTCATTCGGGAATGCATACATTCCACACACATCACATTGGACAAATTCTCTCACATTATAATATCCAATGTTTGATTCCTGTTCTCAAACTGTTTCATTTTTTCTTCAATAATCTTTGTGTATTTTAATCTGCAGTTCACATCTGAGAGCTGCTCAACTTTTATTCGCTTTAAAACTTTCTTACATGTGATTCTTTTCGATATGAAATTCAATTTTATCCTGCTCAAGACTTCCAATTTCAAATCCTCTGTACACTCTGGTGTCCTGCACCAGGGAGAAAACATCACTATCAACAATAACATACTCAATGTGACTTTTCTTATTCCTTGCCTCTTCTCTCCATGTGAATTTGTGCAAATTTCTATGTTGGAACATGGTGTTAGTAATAACCAGTCCATGTCCTGAGCAGAAATCCAACAGATATTTGCCATTATTATTAGCTTTGCTCTTTTCTCCAAATTTTCCTAAAATATTTTTGTATGTCTCACAATCATTTCCTTCTCTGCTATTTAGATCCCCAACAAGGACCAACTTTTCCTTTTTCATTGTGTCAGTTACTTTTTCTAAAGCCTCAAAAAATTCCTTCACTTTTACCTTAGTAGAACGTTCTGTGGGACCATAGGCACAAATAAGTCATTGTCCAGTTCCCCATTCTCATATTTGCCCACATTACTCTACTTGAGACTGACTGCCATTCAAGAAGATTAGCTTCATATTTTGTGTTGAATACTATGGCTACTCCTTCTTTTCCTTGATTGTCATTGCCTGAATATAACATTTTGTATTTATTGCTGAGAAAGATCTCACCCGTTTTTGTCTTTTTTGTTTCAGTCACCCCTATTATGTCGATCTGGTACTTATCTAATTCCTCAGCTAGCTCCATTTCTTTGCCATTCAGGCTTCTTATGTTGATAGTACCGATCTTTAACTCTGGTGATGTTGAGTTGGGGTTTGTTTTCAGATTTGTTCCAGTAGCTGACTTTTCGTTGTTCGCCCTGGTTCCCTGGCAAAAACAACGGGGGGGGGGGAGGCTTGTTTAACTTGGCGACGACCCAGCCGGTATGAAATTTTGTCATGTTGTACCATCATTTTTTATTTTGGTTTAACCAATAAGAATACAATTTGGTCGGCTAAATCCCAAATTGCCATCCCATCCTTGTTCGTTCAGTATCCAAGTAGATACCCAACAGGGTGCTTCACGAGAAGGTGAGGATTGGACATTAGCTCAGAATCCCCGGTCGGTTCTCCGCATTCCTTTAAAGGCTATGTGGAGGTCTCCTCTCAGTTATACAGCTTTGACCCTTAAGCACCCCAAATATATATATATATATATATATATATATATAAAATAATCATCCAAGTTTCATTTGCTTCCTCAGTCTTAAGTAAAAGGCTGGTTATATTCCACTAATTCGAGCCTTACTCAAAGGCCTATGAGTTGTGGAAATACTTTCTGAATATGAATGCTGTGCAGACCAAAGTGGTCTTTTGCAGCTACCCAATTTTTAATCCGTCGAACTCGAGTGTTTCTAGACGTTTTTTCGATGTTTTTGCGATGGCCTCTAAAGCACCTATTATTATGGGAACAACTTTCGTTTTCTTTCGTTCAACCTCGACTTGCAACTCGCGATACTTTGTATTTTTTTTCAGTTTCTTTGTCGTCAATCCGACTATCTCCTGTTACTGATATTTCGATAAACTGAACACTCTTGTTTTCACTTTTTTCAACCACTGTTATATCGGGTGTATTACATTCCAAGCTTTTGTCAGTCTGGATTTTGAAATCCCAGAGTATTTTAACTTTTTCTTTCTCAATCACTTTCTGGTGAACTTTATGCCCTTCCAATAGTCTTTAGATACTTTAATGCGTGCTTTGTACATAAATGCCAGTGAATTATCTTAGCTACATTATCATGCCTTTTACGGTATTCAGTTGGTGCGATTTTACTCCACCTATAATTTGGTCTACCGTTTCTTCCTTTTCTTTGCACAATCTACATTTACTGTCTTCTTGAATTTTTTGTATTTTTGCGTTCATAACATTGGTTTTAATGGCCTGTTCTTGTGCTGCAAAAATTATCAATTTTGTTTCTTTCTTTAGTGCTCCATTTCTCAACCATTGCCAGGGTCAAGTTGCTGTCAACACTGGCCTTCATGCTGTGAAGGAATTTTCCATGCAATGCCTTAATTACTTAACACGTATAACACACAGTAATAACTTAATTTAAAGTATAAATATTTCGTACTGAAAGTAACAGTACATCATCAGTGTAGAACAAACAGTTAAAGGAATGGAACACAAAGTGCAGAACAGTCGATGGATCACTAATTAAATTGCTGCTGCATGCCAGAAGATTAATTAAAATAATATTAAATAATTCTTTAAAGATAATTATTTCATTAATGGTTGCATAAGATAAGAATCTCACAAACTTTAGGGAGCGAGACAGTCATTTTGATTCAAATTCGGTCAGTGCAAAAGGGCTTCGCAACTTTCTTTAAAAAAGGCATTCGTATTTAAACCTGCATCTGTGGAGCAGACAAGCTTTATCCCACTGGATATTATGATTAATGTCAATGCTATGTTGTGCTAGACCAGACTTATGAGATTTCATGTATTCGATATAATACTGATGTTTCTTCATTCTTTTTTCAGCAGAACAGCCTGTTTGTCCAAAGTATGATAAGTTACATTCACATGGTATCTGGTAAACACCAGCCAATGATAGAGGTGCCAGTTTGTCTTTTGTAGATGGCAAAAAATGAGAAATTTTTTATGGGAAAATATGTGGGAATAAGATGATACTTCTTCAAAATTCTGCCAATAGGTTCTGAGATGTGTGAAATGTAAGAGATCGGAACTCTGCGGTCTGTTGAAGAATCCTGTGGTATTGGAAGATAGGAGTCAATTATCTGCTGGATTTGAATAGGGTTGTAACCATTAGATTCTATTAGCTTTTTTATAGTGAAAAGTTCTTGTTGTATGCTTAAAGGAGAGGAACACCCTTTATGTGCTCTATTAATTAAATATTTGATAATGCTGATTTTTTGAGAGAGCAGACTTTTGATGAATGTATTTGCCAGTAAAGGTAGGTCTTCGATAGACACTTATAGAAAAAGTACCAGTGGATGTGCGTGTGAGGATGTCCAAGAATGGTAAACTACCAGAATTTTCTTTTTACATGGTGCACTGAATGCGTGGGTGAAGGCTATTTAACAGTTGTAGAAATGTGGTAAGCTCCTCTTCAGCATGTGGCCAAATAGCAAAGACATCATCGACATAATGAAGCCAAAGAGAGGGTTGGGGATGAATGGATGAAAACAAGGTGTCTTCTAGATGTTTCAAAAAACAGTTTGCCAAAGGTGGAGACAGAGAGCTACCCACGGCAGTACCTTCAACTTGTTTGTAGATCTTGTTTCTCCAGCTGAAATATCCTGAATGTATGACAGATTCATAAATCTTTGCAATATCTGGAGGGTAATCATCATATAATAAGTTGACAGTGTCAGTTAATGGAATATTGGTAAAAAGGGAAACAATATCAAAACTAACTAATAAGTCAGACTCTGATTTTTTCAAGAAAATGTGTTGAATTTTTGATGAATGATCTAGAATGTCCAGTAAGGGCAGTTAATGAATGTGACAAAAATTTAGCAATTCGATAAGTGGGAGAGTCAATACAATTCACGTTGAGTCTTACTGGATAACCTTCTTTATGGATTTTTGGGAGTCTATATAAGTGAGGAGTTCTTTCAGAATGAGTGCTTAGTTATCCACGGTGTTTTGATCCCAACTGATAGCTTCATCAAGCAACTTATTTAGTTTTTTAATTTACGAATTTGTAGGATTATGATTGATTTCTTGATAGGTGGAGGTATCTTGTAAAAAGCTGGTTACTTTTCTCTCATAGTCAGTCTTATCCATGATCTAGTGATCTTTTAGTCATCTTTAACTTTATCAGATTTTGAAATAGATATTTCATTTTTTTTTTTTCTTAATGAAGTTAGTGCATGGATTTCAGCTCTCGATAAATTATATGGCGGTAACTTGCTTTTGAAAAGTGAGGCAGTAACTTCAAATCGTAGTTTATTAGCATCTTCGCTAGAAAGTCCTGACAGATTATGTTCGATATTAACCAAAAAATCAAGATAAGGAATGCGTTTAGGTATTACAGCAAAATCAAGACCTTTAGCTAATGCACTGGTTTCAGCGTCAGATAAAGGGCGTCCAGAAATATTAACAATCCATTTATTCATAGGAGTGTTATCAGAGGTAATGTTTTTCTTTTGCTTATGGTATAAATTCATATTTTTGCATAAGTTTGGACGAATGTTTTTCATGGGAACGGACTAACGATTGTTTAGACACCTGAAGTACGATATCCATAATTCGTCATCAAGGACAGCTGATTTTTCCGTTGTTTGCTGCAGATAATCATTCAGATTTCGTTTTTCTTCTTCCAAAACATGCTTTACTTGTAATAATCATCTACCTAATTCCTATCAAGATCCAAAATAGAATGAATGTTAAATGCTAAATCTTTTTTAGTCGCCCAAAGTTGGATCTGTATCAAGGAAAAACTTGCACAAACGTAAATTGCGTGAGCTCCAGGAGAACGAATTGTTTCTCCAACTATAGCAAACGTAGGAATGACTTTCGTATCATGCCATTTTTTGAGAAAGGCAATCCATGTGCGAAGCTTACCATGCAAAACCGATAACTTTCCTCATTTTCCTGTTTGTTTAGTAAATTCTTCCCCATGAAGGAGAATAAGTCTAATCTTTAGAGGTACCTGTGGCATAATAAATTAATCACTTAACATGTATAATTGGTATTTTTGTTACAGGTATAACACACGTGTAATGTGTGTTATACGTGTTAAGTGATTAATTTATTATGCCACAGGTACCTCTAAAGATTAGATATGCGATGCCTTATTTTTCCATCTCTCAGTTCTCACTTTTACTTGGTTGGTTTTGTATTCCAATTTTGTCTCCATGGGTTTAGATAAACCCTACTTCCTTACCTCAATTTGAAATTTTTCCGTTGTTTGCTGCAGATAATCATTCAGATTTCGTTTTTCTCCTTCCAAAACACGCTTTACTTGTAATAATCATCTACCTAATTTTTTGCGTGATAGATAGAGCCTATCAACGTCACTGCGAGGATTGAGGGCATGGTGCATTGTCATTAATATTTGAGTTTTTTTGGTCTAAATCCTCCACCTCTAGCTAGGTCCATTTATCAATGCATGCTGAATATCTCAGAACAGGTATGGTCCAGGTGTTAATTGCTTTTATCAAATTTCCAGCATTAAGCATTGACTTAAGAAGTTTCCTTAGTTGCCTTATGTGTTCTGCTCTAGTTTTTTCTTTGATTTTATTGTGAAGAATTTCTGATGCTTCAAAAATTCCCAAATATTTGTAGCTGTCTTTGAATTTTATCGCCTTGATTTTTTCACCATTGAGCATCTCAAATTCCTTCAGATCTCAAACTTTCCTCTTGCTATTCCAGCAATTGCACATTTGTCTAAGCCAAAATCCATTGATATATCTTGACTGAATATGTGCACAGTATTAAGCAACGATCAGAGTACATTCTCTAATTTTGCGTACAACTTCAGATCATTCATGTATAAAAGGTGAGATATCTTTCACTTTTTTTGCGCAGTTTGATAACCATGAGCAGTTTTATTTAAAATTCTAATTAGGGGATCAATAACAAGATAACAATAGAGGAAATAATGAGTCTCCTTGAAAGATACCCCTTTTTATGTTTACCTCTCCAATTTCTTCTCTATTTAGAACCATCATTGTTTTCCAATTTTTCATGCTGGATTGCAAAAATTTTTGTACGTTTTCGCTAATACCAAATAGTTCTGTGCATTTTAAAATCAACTATGAGGCACCAAATCAAATGCTTTTTTTATAATCTATCCAAGCCATATGAAGGTTGGTTTTTCTACATTTGCAATTTTTCAGAACCATTTTGTCAATCAGCAATTGGTCTTTTATGCCTCTCGAATTATTGCTGCTACCTTTTTTTATTCAATTGGAAAAAGAGAATTTGCTTTAAGATAGCTGTATATTTTATAAGGTAGTATGCCTGTCAGTAGCTTAAAAGTTGTTGGCAGGCAGGTTATTGGTCAGACGTTTTCTGGCTTTGGGCCTTTTTTTTTTATCCTTCATGATCAAAAATGTTTTCCCTGCTGTGACCCACTCTTCTTTGCTTTGTCCTTCTAAAACATCGTTAAATTAGTTAGCAAGTCTGTCGTGTAAGCCTATCAGATATTTCAACCAGTAACCATGTAATTCATCCTCCCCGGGTGTTAACCAATTTTTTTATCCTTTTAGCTTGCTTTTGAACCATTTCAGTGGTTATTTTCAGTTGGTCCATTTTTCGTTCTCGAGATTCCTTCATAATTTGTTCAATCCGCTTTGCCCTGTTATTACGCCTCTTAGGGTTGTCCCATAATTTTGCCAAAATTTAAGTGTATTTTTTTTTGTCTGTTGATATTTATATTTTCTTTAAGATTATCATTCCTGCAGCAAATTTTCTTGTCAAATTGGTGCTGATTCACTCAAAACATTGAATTTTGCTTGTACTTTTCAATGCAGTCACTGTATCTTCTTATTTTAGCTGCAACTGTTTTTTGCTTCAGTTCCTCTAATACTTCATCAATTGGTCGTGTTCCAATATTATATCTCTTTATGAGATTATTTCAGATTTTTGTGTTTTTCACCTTTTCCTTAAGGTTTTTCAAATTGCTCATGTCTGCTCTGAGTTTAAGAATTTTATTCTCCAGTCGATGCTTTCATTTTGGTTCCTGAGCCTTACTGCTTTTGGATTCACTAATCTTTTAGCCTAATTCAGATATTACGACATAGGCTATTGAGTACATAAGTTGATTCATTTGTCCAATAATTCCAGTAGGGATAGCCCTTGCAGCTTTATTGGCTTCTTATAGGAGTTCTTTCAGTTTTTGTTGAGGTACTTGTCTCAATACTGGTTGAGACAATACTCAATACTAACTTGTTCCAGGTTGCTGTTCATTTGGTCGGTAATTTTTGTTGCTAGTTCTAGTTCCTTCTCTGATAGCTTCCTCTCAACTATTTGTATATTTTCAGCATTTTGCACGTTGGAATCTGGTTCTGCTCCATTCATATTCTTGGTCGGTTCAGGGTCAGTACAGTCTCCTTTTACAGCTTGAGCTTTCAGTGCTTCTAGCTCAAGTTCACTAAATATCTTGCATTTGAAAATGAAGCTGTGCTGCTGCATCAACCTTTCAAATGAAATTTCCAATTTTGGGTGTCGTTCAAGCCAAAGTTGGAACATTCATATCTGAAATCCCCTAACTGAGGGGTTTGAACCATAGAAGCACTGCATGACTTGTCAATTTTCATCCATGCTCCACTTTTTCCTAGTAAGTACTTTCAAGTTCTGTGCATCTTGCTCCTGTAGCCCACTTGTCACTGGATGTCCAGGAAGCCTAACATCCAGTACGGCCCTTGGTAACTCATGCGGCGACTGATGCGGTATAGAGTTCTGATTTGTCTTCACCATTTTTAACTGGGGGTGGGCAGGTACCTGAGGAGAAGGTAGACTCCCACTGCGTGAGGTAGGAAAATAGGAAAGAATCACCGCTAGCCCTTGAATACTTATATATATAAGTCCGCGCGGTTAGTCTAGTGGCTGTGTGCTGCACAACCATGTGCCTGGGGAAGTAGTGTCCTAGGTTCGATTCCCATTGGTGATGTGAAGAGCTGAAGGATCTTCCTCAGCCATTACCAAGTTAGCTGGTCTTTGGGCGTGGCTAGTAGCGTTTTTCCCCAGTTGATACTGCGCTTTTTCATCCCACAAAGCAGGCAAACCGGCCTTGAGAACTCAACACTACAGTATATAGGATACACCGGGGCGTAGGGCTTGACCACCTTATCCGTTGAACGGTTTGAGGTCCGATGATTAATAAACCCTCGACACCACAAGGTAAAAGAGGGTAAAAAGATGAGATGATATATATATATATATATATATATATATATATAGCATAACAGATTTACTCGGCTGAGAGACATATTTTTTTAAAAAAGGTTACATGACTGTAAACCGAGAGATAGGTATAAAATACTGTTTTTAATTTAGCACGACTAGTTTCATCTTCAAGAAGATTTCTTTGGATGCACAATAACAGAGAACAACCAACAGAGAATTGTGAAAGAATAAAAAGTCTAAACATTAAAACGCTGACGTATGAACATTTGAAGCTATTCTCTGTATCTCCTCATTGTTGGGTGCGCGCTTGCATTCAAAATCACATGAATTCCAAAGTTGGATGGCAGCACAATGGCAGTCTGAGAGATTATAGCTGAGGTTGTTGTTAAGATGTATTTCATTAAGAATTATTTCTTTCTAGTTCATCATAGCAGCGAAAGATGTTTTCAGATTTGTCCCATAAGACTGGATGAATGAGGTTTTCCTCATTAGTGTTAGCAGAATTCAGAACATGGTTCGACAAAAGCACTAGCTCTTGTTCTGCCATATATGACGTCTCTTTTATGTTCTTCAAGACGTAATTCGATGGATTTCTCCGTCTGGCTAAAATAAGGTTTATTGCAGTTGCACCAAATTCTATAAACACTGGAATATTTAAGATTGTCATGTCTTTATTTGGGCCTGCTTAGCAAGGAATGGAGTTTCAGAAAAGGAGTGAATTAAGCCCAGATGTTGTATTTCTTAAGAACTTTGGCCAATTTTGGCGAAACTGAGCTGATATATGGTAGGGTAATGTGGCCTTTTTTTGCTATTTGTATCTTCAGCATGGCGAAGAGGTGGATTGAAAAGTAACTTATTAATTGTTTGCTTTGAATAACCATTTTGTTGAAAAGTAGTAAGTAGAAACTGAAGCTCTTTGTTAATATCTTCCTCTTCACACTTTTGCCTAGTGTAGAGATAATACCAAGTTTTTGAGGTGGATTGTGATGGGATTGTGCATGGAGATATCTGTTGGTGTTGGTTTTCTGTAAATTGAGATTTTTAATTTCTCAGAAATTAGAGTGAGTCACATCCAGGAAAGGGAGAGTGCCATCAATCTTCTAATTCTGTAGTAAATTTGATATTTGGGTGTTGACTGTTGAGGTGGTCAAGGAAGTTCTTTAGAGATTCAGGACCATGGCTCCAAATTAAAAAAGATGTCATCGATATATCTTTTCCACATTTTTGGTTTAAAAGGAAAGGAGGAGATAGCTTTTTCTTCAAAAGATTCTAAATATGTAGAAAGTTTTTTATCTTGGGTATATATTATGTTAAAGATACCAAGCAATTTTATAAGCTAGATTTTTTTAGTCCTTTTTCCCAAGTAAATCGTTTGCAGCTGCACGTAGTGCAACTCGTGGTAAAGGTGGAGCAAGCTCTGGTCACTTTCCTTAGAATTTTCCCCTAATGCAAAGCACATTTCCGCAAGGAAATGTATGATGCTATGCATTAAGGTAATGGTCACTACCCATACTGGTTTCGACCTTAGAATTTTCCCCTAATGCAAAGCACATTTCCGCAAGGAAATGTATGATGCTATGCATTAAGGTAATGGTCACAACCATACCGGTTTTGACTTTTATTGAGGTCTCATCTGTGGGAGCCAGACCTAAAAAATGCCAAGGGTGAAATAATAGAGAGCTTATAAATATTTTACCTAAACAAGTTTTTTGGTCTGGCTCCCGCTGACGAGACCTCAATAAAGGTCGAAACTGGTATGGGTAGTGACCATTACTTTAATGCATTATAATTATTACAAAGATTATATTACAAAGATCGATACTTTACTAGCTGACCAGTCTACATATCAAATATTAGAGAAAGATCCAACCATGAAAAATCACAACGAGACCAATCTTTTGATTTGCAATATGAATGGATGGCCTCAGGACTTGCAAAGAAAACTAAAATCTTTACATCCAATAACTCCATGCCTTTATGGTGTTCCTAAAGTACATAAAGATGAGGTTCCACTCCACCCAATCGTAGATGACAGATACTCTCCCACATACTTACTACCCAAACACTTTGCTAACCTATTAAAAGAGAAGATAAGGAAAACAGCTTCATACATAAGGAATTCTTAACACTTCATTGAAAAACTTAAAAACATTAATATATCCAACACAGACTTATTGGCAAGTCTGGATGTGGTCTCTTTGTTCACAAATGTACCAGTTGAAGAAGTCATTAAGATTATAAAAGACCTCTTTCCAAATGATATTACACAACTATTCTGCTACTGTCTTAAGTCCAACTACTTTAAACTTAACAACTTAGTATACCAACAACTAGAAGGCTTAGCCATGGGCAGTCCCCTGTCACCACCGGGTGCGGACCTGTTCATGGAAAAATTAGAGAATGACATCCTAGCAAAAATAAATCCAAAACCATCAGTCTGGTGGAGATATGTTGATGATGTGTTCATTGTCTGGAAGGATAAGGAAGATACCTTGCATGAGTTCCTCCAAAAATTAACTCCTTCTATCATAAAATTAAATTCATATTAGAATTGGAAAACAATTATCAATTACCTTTTTAGAAGTACTAGTTAAAAAAACAAGATAATGGAAATATCAAACTTACAATATATCGTAAACTTACAGATACTGGACGTTATCTCCATTATACATCCAATCATCACTATGCACAGAAACTGAGCATTATACATATGCTAAAAAACAGCCAAAAATATTATCACAGAGGAAACGGATGTACTTGTTGAGCTTTCCCTTGTATCAAAAACCTATTGCAAAATGTTTATCTTCAAAATATAATCAACAAAATTCTCTATAGAAACAACCTTGGACGACCTAGTACGTCATACCCTATGCTGGATCAGTCTCCACCAAAATAGCAAGAATCATGAGACCTTTTAACATCAGAGTTGTTTTTAAACCTACCAGAACTACAAGACAGTTATTAAGATCCACTAAGGATAGTGTCTCTTTCTACAAATATGCAGGTGTTTATAGCATACCATGTATGTGTGGGCTTACCTACATAGGCCAAACTTCAAGAAGCCTAGAAATTCGAAAGAAGGAACATGTCGGAGATGTCAATCATAATAGAACAGACACCTCAGGGTTAGCACATCATTTCTCAACTTCAAACCATTCAATAGATCGGGATAACATTTCCATGACATATATTGAAGAGGATTAGATGTAGAACCTTTAAAGAAGCTGTAGTAGTCCTACGAACAGGAAATAATCTCAATAGAAACCAGGGAATAATATTAAAAGGCATGTGGAAAAATCTGTTAAATTCATTAAGTTTAACGGAACTAAATTACGTGAAAAATTATAAAACGCGACTTAATAACAATAACTAAGTCTTCACGCCTAATGTGTGTGATGTCACACGTGCACTCCAATTTGTCTGTTTTTAAACCGTTACTTCATTCTTTTGTTTTTTTATTAATACTACCAATACCTTCCTAGTCTTGACAAAGCTAGACAGTTACAGCTAGCGAAACTAGTAGACAATTTGTATAAATGTTCATTAAAATCTATGGTCTTAAAAATCAAATAGTTTGTTTCAATTTTAATGTTAAGTTTCTTCTTAATGTATTCATTTTTAATATTATCCTTGCCATCTCTTTATCCCCTATCCCAATCTTTCTCAGAACTCTTATCTGTAATTTCATGTTTTTCATGTTGAAGTTTCTGGAACATAAAACTATAAATTAAAGATGCCAAGAAATTACATTCTTGGTTTCATCCTTTATTCAAGTGTAAGCAAATAAAGTTTGTACATGAAGTAACTTCACGACCAGGCTATTTGTATATAGAGGTTAAAGACTTCGCATTAGTTGCCTTGTATCCCATAATGCACCACACACACATATCCTTACGGACATGTATAATGCTATGCATTAAGGAAAGGGGCACTACCCAGACCTTTATTGAAGTCTCATCAGTGGGAGCCACACCCAGAAGTGATAGCAAGGTATCTTTTCTCTCATATTTCATAACAATTTATTCGGTTGACTTACTTCAATACTACTTTTGCTTATTCTGTTATTTATTTCCATTTTAATTTGCCATCTTCACTAAAAATTATTCCTAGATAACTGAAATGTTTCACTTGTTCTATGGGCCTTCTTAAAGTCATCATTTTTACTTTTAATGTTCACTGACTTGACTAAGTGCCTTGTCTGTCCTGTATTCGAATTGTAACTGACGAAAGAGCTAAACTTCTAATTGGGTGCCTTCTAATGTTGATCTTAAAATGAAAGTCTCCTAAATTTTTGGCAGATTAATGCAACCATACTTGTTGAGGGTAGCAGAATGCTTCATTGTCACTGCTGATTCTAAAAGTTGTCTTTCTGACCTATAATAACTTCTATATAGTTTCTAACCTATAATAACTTCTATTGGTTTTCTTCCATTTAATCCCATGTTAAGGGTCGTCCAAAGTTCTGTCTGCCAGTCCTGACTTGTCATAATAATAGTAATGAATGTATTTCTTATGTTCTCCAAAATATCTTCCTGTCTGTCCATAGTAGGCTTAGTCACAGGGAATTTTGCACACTGATGTGGTGTGATGGTTATATTTTTAGTACTTTGCTATCCTTTCAGATGTTCCTTGATATATGGAATAGGAATGGTTTGTTCTTGTATGTTTGAGGAGGAAGTAAGAGGAGGTATGGAATCTTTTATTTATTTTGGAGGAGCTGTAGCCATTGGCCAAGGAAGTATAGTGAAGATGAGTTCTGAGGAAAGAGCTGCATTATTAGAACAAATAGCCGTGTTTTTAGAATTCGAAACTGTTGGGCTGGATAATGTTGTGATTGTTTATGTAGTTATCTTCTCCAAAGTGTTTATGCAGATATCACATCTTCGAAGTGTTGGCGAAAAAAGAATTCACAAAGGTTAAAAGTGGACACCTGAAGTGACTTGAAATTCTCCAACACCACTATGAGGTTGTGTGGTTATAAATTTATTGGCGCAGGTACTTGCAAAATATTATTATTATTATTCAGGCCTCCATGGAGTCAAAAGACTCATCACTGGAGGTCCTTCCTAGGAAACAGTCTATCAAGACTCATCGTGGGAGGTCCCTCCTAGGAAAAACGTCATACCACTCCTTAAACTCATTGACCATTCTTGCCCTCACTGCTCTATCAGGCAATGCATTCCATGGTTCAACCACCCTCCATGCAAAGAAACCACTTCTCACCCTCTTGCTCACAGTTTCCTTTCGTAACTTCCATGGGTAGCCACTTGTCATCACTCCTTCCCACTGTTTAACCAAGCAAAAGAACTCCCCAGTGTCATCCCTGTAACTGCCTCTCAACAGTTTAAAAGTCTCAATCATATCACCTCTCCTTCTTCTGTCCACCAAACTCTACAGTCCGTATTCCCTCAGCTGATTCTCATAATTTTGTACAGTCCTGAAACCATCTTTGTTATCTCTGCCTTTGTACCCTTTCCATAGTTAATTTATCCCCTTCAAATCCTGAGGACCAAATCTGAGAACAATAGTCTAAATGTGGTCTGACCAGGGTCTCATACAACAGAATGATAACTCTTTTATCTCTGCAGGTCAGCATCCTTCTCATTATTGTAGCAATCCTCTGTGTTACCTTCACCACCTTTGCAATATGTCTCCTAAGTTTCAGGTTTCTATCAATCATCAACCCTAGATCTCTTTTCTCCCCTATGTCCTCCAGTATGGCTCCTCCAATAGAGTATGCAGCGTCCCATCAATGTGTCCCAAACCTCAAGACCTTATTACATTTTGCTGCATTAAACTGACAACCCCCATTCATTTGTCCATCTGTCTAGCTTATTCAAATCCTCTTGCAGGGCTACCACATCTGCACTGTTACTAATAATCCTTCCCAGCTTCACATCATCTGCAAACAACTAAATATCCCCTTCCAATCCACTGTCAATATCATTAATATAAAGGATAAACAATATAGGTCCCAGTACTGAGTTCTGTGGGACCCCACTTGTAACCCTCTGCCTCCTTGAAACTGCTCCACCATACACAACTCTCTGATACCTATCGGACAGCTAATCCTGAATCCGGTTGACCAACCTGGCATCGAAACCCATGTGCTGGAACTTAAATATCAGCTTATCATGTGGCATCCTGCCAAATGCCTTCGCTAAGTCTAAGAAAATGTCAGTATATGCCTTTCCCTCATCTACTGCTCTTGTAATTTTATTATAAAAGGCTAGCATATTACTAAAACAAGAGCACCCCTTCACAAATCCATGTTGACTCTCACAGATAACATTACCCTCATCTTCCCATTGCTGTTTACAGTCCCTCACTAATTTCTCCAAGATCTTAACAACTACTGACGACACGCAAACTGGCCTATAATTAGACACTTCTAGTCTGCTTCCACCCTTATGCAATGGCACTATCTTTCCTTCCTTCCATTCCCTGGGCACCTTTTCCATAGCCAGACTTTCATTGAAAAGCCAGGTCAAAGGAGCTGTCAGTTCTTTAGCACATTCTCTCAAAACTTGTGGTGAAATACCATCCAGTCTCATTTGGAACACACTCTCCTTTTGTACCTCTAAACCTTGAACCTGCCCTATTTCTCTAGTATTAAAATTTACTCCTCCAGGATGAAATAATCCAATAAAGTGTTCATTGAACAATTCACAATGTCCTCTGCATCAGTCACACTATTCTGATTTTTATCCCACAATGTCATTCTTCCACAATCATTTCTCCTCCTACTGGTCACATAGCTAAAAAAATTCCCTAGAATTTTCTTTGGATCTTAGGACCAATCTCTTCTCATATTCCAGTTTCCCCTTCCTTACCATACTAGTTACTTTCCTGGCCTGTGTCTTATATTCTACATGCATCTTCTCTTCACTTGTCTTATATCTCTTCCATAGCCTCTTTTTTGCATGCAGTTCCTGTTTAATGTTGTTTGTCATCCACTTTACTCCAAATTGCGTCCTCTTCTTCACTTGTGGAATACAGCTTACTATTGCTGCTAACAAATATTCCTTCACAATTTCCCAAGCACTAACGATATCCCGGCCTTCCAATTCCTTCCTCCCTCCATGAAACTTCCCCAAGTTGACATCTAAGACTATTATAATCACCTGCCTTATAATTCCACATACGTTCCCTTCTCTTTGATACTCCTGCATGTGTATTCATCTTCGAAGTCAAAACCACATGGTCACTTTCTCCATCTGGTGTGAGAGATGTCATCTCAGTTATTATCAACTCTTCTGATGCTATGACCAAATCCAAAACTCTTGATCCTCTTGTTCCCTCTATTACATGTTGCCTAAGACATTTGTTCCTCAAGAATACTAGAAATTCCATTCTCTTATTGCTACATGCATCTTCCTCTCCCCAATTTATACTGCCATAGTTAAAATCTCCCATAACAATCATTCTTCTTGCACTTGCCAAGCCGAACTGTCTAAACATCTCCTGGTCCCCACTTCTGTGCTCCTTGGTTTGTAGCAACACCCCACTAAATATTCTGTCTTGCCTCACCTTTACCTCACACCATATCCTTTCAAAATCATTAGTGTCACTGCCTTCCAAAGCCTCCACTCTTAGAGGACATAAGTCGTCACTTATCATAAGCAGTACTCCACCACCACACTTTCCCTTCCTATCCTGCTGAAAAATGCTGTACCCTGCTACTTCTATTTCTGTTATTATATCCTCTTCTGTCAACCATGTCTCAGTGATCCCAGTAATCTTTGGCCAGGCTGATGCTATCAGCTCCACCAATTCCTCTCCTTTATTCCAGATACTCCTGGCATTAGTATAAAGCATAAAAATGCCACTGTTTCTTACTCAGCATTATCCCCTGTAGACTCCACTGGGCTCAGCGTTACCTGATGTCATCTCTCTTCTCCCAAGTACCCATTCCCACAAATGGCCATCCCTGCTACCATCCACCCTGGGCATTCTAGTTTCCCTGCATCGATACACCGACTCATTCAGAACAGCAATCTCTCCCAATGCCTACGTCCTTCCTCATTCAAATGCAAGCTGTCTCTTGTATACAATTCCTTTCTGTCCTCAAACGCCCTCCAAGCATCCACATATTCCAATCCTCTCCTCTGACACTTTCTAGCTATTATGTTATTCGATATTACTGCTCTTCTGCTCAGCTAGTCACTATCATACCTAGGCAACATGCACACTATCTTTCCTCTCTGCATCTTCTTTCATACACCCTCTAGCAAGAATCTCATATCTCTCACTGTCCAATTTACATTACCTCTCAAGTCATTTGTTCCTACCATCTCTATCATCTCACCCACCCTTTCACCCCTCTTAATTGCCATAGCCACACTTTCTCTTTCCTCCAGGCAAACACTCCTCAAGCATCGTATCTTGAGCACCATGGATCATTGAGTCCCCATACGTTTCACCTTTTATCACCCTGTTCCTCGATTGCTCATATGCATCTCTCTCTCTTTCTCTCCTCTAACACCTTCTCTCTATGTTCCCCTACTTGCCCCGCCTTCCTGACATCGCTTTATCTCTGGTTCCAGTGCTTCCTCGCATTCTTCTCATTTCCTCTCTCCTGCTGTTTCCATTCTCTCCTCTTCTATCATTCCCATATCTCTCTCTATCATTCCCTCTCTTCCACTTATCCTATTCTCTCCTCTTCTATCGTTCACATAATTCTCTCTCATTCCCTCTCTTCTACTGTTCATATTCTCTCCTCTTCTACTATTCCCATAACTCTCTTCTACTGTTCCTATTCTCTCCTACTCCATCATTCCCATAACTCTCTCTCACTCCCACTCTGATTCGCCTTGCATTTGTCTCTTCCATTCCTGGAAGAGACAAATTCCTTCCATTCTCTCTCTCTCTCTGTTAGTCAGCCACTCTTATTTGCCATTCATCCTCCCAATTGAGACTATCTCCAAAAACTTCACAATTCTTCAACCTTTCCATACTCCCCACTCTCATTATTTTATTCATATTTCTCTCGCCATTTTTGCCCTCTATCATACCACTCATTCCTCTAACGTGGAGAATTTCCCGCCTCTGACTCAACGATGTCAGTTATAGTCATCTCTAACTCACCAGGTTCCTCCCATTTCCTGCATTTTGCGCATATACGTATTTCCCCCTTCTCTCACCTGCCACATATACAACCGCCAGGACGCATACATTCCACAAGTCCCGCATGCTACAAAATCCCATATGATATCACTCAAAATGAAGTCCTTAAATGGGACAGGACTTGGCGATACGCCATTTGCAATTTTAACTGCCACTGCCGCCATTATTCAAAATAGTGTCGAGGAACTATTACA
The DNA here is from genome assembly GCF_054136105.1 of Typopeltis vanoorti. Lineage (NCBI taxonomy): Eukaryota > Metazoa > Arthropoda > Arachnida > Uropygi > Thelyphonidae > Typopeltis > Typopeltis vanoorti. The sequence continues at coordinate 12,019,791 of NC_143552.1, forward strand.
ACTAAGCGCTAAATAAGTATAAGGGAGTATAACTATATAAGTAAAAGTATAAACAAATACAAACAAAACATTTAAGTATACTAAATATAAATAAAATTAAACTAAATAATGAAAACTTATGTTATTTTCATTTTCTCTTCCACTGTTATGCATCTGATTCTGAGTGTTAGTGCTATTTGTCATGGTCATAACTTTGCTATTGCACCCAAATAAGTTCCAAAACTAGTAATTATGATGAACATAGAACATGGTATCTGCAGTCTTCCACCTTCAATAGCCAGTAACATTTGTTTAGACATAGCAAGCATCCAAACTAAATCAAAATCACCTAAAAGTAATATATCACAGAAAGAAACAGCTGCTTTAAAATAGTTATATAAGAGTAAAAAATATTGTGATTACTAAACCTGGTTAGGGTAATGCTACTGTTATTATGAATCAATATGATTCATGTTAATTTATGAATTTGTTCACAAATTAAATGAATGGATTTATTCAGTTTGTTCAGTGTTTCTCATGCAGTATTGCCAACTTTTGATTGTAAAAAATATTTTTCTCCAAATTACAGTGCACTCTTGCCCATTTATACAATTATATTTGTATATAAACTTTCACTGGCATAATATTTACATAACCTTGGTTTATTTTGCTGCAAATGCTAAACTAAAGCACCATCAATCAACCACCACTAATACACACTACGTCGTCAAGTACCATGGGCTAAGTAGTTACAAGTATAGCTGCATAGGTAAGTTAAGCAACTTCAGTAGTTTGACATGAAGTTTTAGTAAATTTTATTGCCATTCAATTTTTTACAAGGGATTTCACCAAATATATATTGTAATAGAATTTGTATATAGTCAGTGTAGTGTAAACTGTAAAATATTAGAAATTTACAGTTTATCACGTAAGGGTCCAGCATTAAGAACATAGTTGTGCCATGACATAAATTTGCATTGCCAAATGTGCCACAGTCTGAAAATGTTTGAGAATTGCTGTCCTAAATGACAGTTATACTTGCCAAATCATAGATCCAAATCCCCATTATGTCTCAAAAGGGGAAAAAAAAAATTGTTCATAAATTATTGAAAAAAAAGTTACTTCTTGGCCCAAAGAATTCATTAACAAATTAAAACCTGTTCATGCCAAACCACACCATATTTATGGGTTACTTAAAATCCATGAATGTAATATTCACTACATGTACAGTCCAACTTAAAAACTTGCTCAACAGTTTTCTAAGTCACTTGCCTCTCACTCACTGGTACTTTTTTACTTTTACATTTACAAAAGTAAATGTGTACTCACTGATACTGATTTACTTTTTTAAAAAAAATTCAATCCATTTCATTTCACTAATAAAAAAATCACATACTTAAAAAAGTGACATCAAAGCAGTTGAGGCAATTGCTTTGATGTCACTTATTTACTCATGTACCATTAGCAGACACTCTTGATTTAATAGTTTAACTTCTCTCTTGATATCTGTGCACAGAATGCTGACTGGTATGTTACCAAGAATAGTGGTGGCCAGTTCAGTGGTAAAAGTCATTGGATAGTCTGTGAGAGCTTTGAATCTGTGAAGTAGATTGCTTATCTCTGGATAAGATCTAGCATTTTTAGTGCAGGGTTTTGGCACACCACTCCAAATGTGAGAATAGTATTCTAAGGGTGAGTGGATTTGGAATTTATATAGTGTTAGGAGTTGTACAGTGAGCAGTCATGTTTAGCTATCGGGTATTATCAGAAGTAGGGGAAGTGAAGTCAGATCTTTCTTGTAAGAAATGTTGTGTTTTGGTTGAAACACAAAAGATAGAATTGTGTTTTGGTCACATTACTCAGTTGTCCTCATCTCACTGGAGAATGTCAAGAAAATTTGGTTATGGAATATCTTGAAGCTAGCATTCTTGAAGTAGCACTGATTTTTAAGTGCAAAGTTAGAAAAGAAAAAAAAAATCTCCAAAAAGGAGTTAGATGCCAAGAAATTATACTCTTGGTTTAATTCTTTATTCAAGTGTAAGTAAACAGTTTGCATGTTAAGTATCTTTACAACTGGGCTACTTGTATATAGAGTCTGATGTCTTCACATCAATTGCCTTAGTATCCCATAATGCAAAGCACACCCTCTTTCTGCATTACTTCAACCTTGGTATCACTTATGGGTCTAGCTCCCACTGATGACATTTCAATAAAGGGCAGAACTGGTATGGGTGGCCCTTCCCATAATGTTTAGCATTATACATATCCAAAAGGAGGTGTTCTTTGCATTATGAGATACTAAGGCAATTGATGAAGTCTTTAGCCTCTATATATAAGTAGCCCAGTTGTGAAGATACTTCATGCACAACCTTTAATGTATCTTTAATGTATAATATAATCAAGTGAAAAAAAAAAAAACTTTGAACTCTAAAAAGGAGGGTTGGTGGTGTTCGAAAGGTGTGGACAAAAATCTGAAGAGAGAAAACTGTATACTACAGCATACTGGGAACCCACTCACAAAAGGAAGACAATAAGATGATAGCTTGATAAAGAAAATTCTATGCCATCCTGATCAAATGGCAAGGAAATGTAGCAAGCAAATACATGATTTTCCAGACCTTTTCAAAGGTGGAAAAGATTGGTTAGGAAATTGCTATAGAATGAAAGTAGTGGAATATGTATCAGGGATTGCTAATTAAATTAATGAGCCTAAAGCTGGTTATTTGTTGAGAATTATGTAAAATAATGGGATGATAGATAGATGGCAGTCTTCAACTTTTTTGGGGATGAGATAGACTGGATATGGATTTGCATCTATGCTGTTGGGTAAATGCCATAAAGGTATGAAGCCTGAATAGGCATATACAATGAGTTTATTTTGAAATACAAAGTTTTAGTACTTTTTTTTGGGGGGGGGGGGAGACACCATCTGGATCCAGTAATATTTCCGATTTCTTTGGATGTAATGCTACCAAAAGATCAGAGGAGGATGCAGTGAGCTGTTCGGGTAATTTTTTGTCAACTGTAGAGAAAACAGCCTTATCTATGTTGATATTAGCATAGTTAACAGGATATCTTCCTTTGATTCTTAAGCAGTCCATGTTTTAGTTTTTTTGCACTGAATTATATGAACTAGTTTGTAAGACTTTACGACAGTAAAAAAGTGTCAAAAATTGCAATTAAGAAATAATTGGAAATTACAGAATTTCCACTTATTTCTTGACTTGAATTTGGCTGCAGGCAGACAGTAAATGTTTAGTTTTTTGTTTGCAGTTGTATAAAAATAATTTCAACATGTACACAACTTAGTTAACCTCACTGCAGCAAAAATACTCTCTTAGACAAACAGTATTCCCATAAAAGCAACAAAGAATGAAGTGTTGAAGAAAGATAATCCATTTCCCTAGCTGTCAACATAAAAGAAAAAAAGAATGCATGAGTAGTAAAATACAATGAAAACAAAAATTTCAGAAACTGAAAAATATCTCAGATAAATCAAGAGTATCATTATCAGTGTCTTATTTACATAATAATACTTCTTTGAAGGTTATCTTTAGTTTGTAATTAAAATATTTTATCTTAATTCTAGTAATGATGAAGAACGGAGGTCAGAAAATGGAGATAAATGTGAATATAGAGATGAAGATCATGACATAAATGAATCCAAATCTAATAACAGACTAGAAAAATCAACGCGAACACCAAAAAATGGGAAAAAAATTGATTTGGGGGCTGCAGCTAATTATGGTGTAGAACAAAAGTCTCAGGTATGTATGAACTGTTGATTTTTATGTCATTTTTAATTTCATTTCAGGATGTAATCTTTTTTTTTTTTAGACCTACTTGCCTATTTTATATTCAACTATGTTTCAGCTTCATTTGTTTAAACATCAATGAAGCATTTTAAACCCATTGCAACTCACCCATAAAAAGAGATTGGTATATACAGGGTGGCCATAAATTAACTTTCCCTCTTTGGAGGTATCTGTAAGCTAAAACTAATACACGGAATGAGACCACATTTTATATTGAGACTTTCGAAGGCATGGGGAGATGAATTCTGCGATAAAAAGATTTAGTACAAAAAGTCGCCAATTGGGGAAATTTTGGCACTGGCAGAGCCGAAATCAGATATTTGCAGTAAATGCATGTAAAAAGGATTATGCAAATTTTACTATGCGTATGTGACAGCAGCGCCACCAATTCCCCTTAAAAAGGGATTGAGAATGTTCAGGCAGTTATTCGAATGACTGAAGAATTGTGCTCAATATGCATCCTACCTTGCCTCAGTGTGCTTTACTTGTTAAGTTGTTTTACCATAAACAGTGCAATGCTGTAGCGGCCCTTCGGGAATTTAGAAGGCTTCATAACCTGCGTTCAGGTCCTATGTCAGCTGTAGCATTGAGAGCTATGATTAAGAAGTTTGAAGAAACTGGATCACTAGGAGTTAGACCTGGCAGAGCACAGAAAGCAGTGCAAGAAGAGACAGTACTGGTCCAAGCGCTTGTGCCATAGCTCGCAAACTTGATATGGCTTATGGAGTCTGGAAAATCTTACGGAAAATGCTTCACTTCTATCCGTATAAGTTCAGTCGTGTGCAAGCACTAACTACCGCAGATTATGATAAGTGCATGACTTTCGCACTAACGTTTCTTGGCCAAATGGAGGTCGACAATGACTTGCCTTGGAGAATATTGTGGGGTGATGAGGCTCATTTTCATTTGAATGGGTTGGTCAACACTCAAAACTGCAGAATTTGGGCATCTGAACATCCCCAAGCAATCCAGCAAGTACCACTACATTCTCCAAAAGTAACCATGTGGTGTGGCTTCACAGCCGATTTCATAATATGACTATACTCTTTTGAGCGTATTACCCCTACAGGTCCTGTAACCTGCTCCATTAATTTATCCGTTGATAAATTTCACCAGTAATGGAGAGATTTATCGACGAATGCTGGAAAATTTTGTCATTCCTGCATTGGCAGGAATGACAAAATTGCAGCAAAGACAATGTCTGGACACCAGAATTTTTATGCAGGATGGAGCACGGCCACACATTGAACGTTCAGTACAGCACCTTTTATGCCAGCATTTCAGTAAATGAGAGGGTTATCAGTCAGTTCTTTCCGATGGCACGGCCGCCTCGATCCCTGGACATCACTCCATGTGACTTTTCATTGTGGGGGTATTTGAAATCTGTTGAGTATGTTGGTGGCATTCCAAACTTGCATGTCTTGAAAGAGAAAATAAAACAGTCTGTTATGAACATCCAATCCGACTCTTTATGCTCAGCTGTAGAGAATGTAGCACACCAGATGCAATTTGTTGTACACAAGAAAGGTCAGCACATTGAAAATCATGTATGTGGTCCAGGGGACCCTGATTCTGATTAATAAAACATTATTTCCTGTGAGTTCAATCACTACATTAATTTCTGTCTCTCTCGCAAGTTGTTCTTTTAGTTTAATTATTATTATTATTATCATTGTAATGTGCGACATATTCAGCTGGAATGAGTGACAAGGCTGTCGCTTACACCGTTGAAATGTTATTATTCAATTTTATCTGCCTTTAATGCAATTATCCGCTTTTTTTTTTACTCCGCCATCGCCAAAATTTTTCCTGTCGGCGAGTTTTGGTACTAAATCTTTTTTTCATGGAAATCATCTCCCCATGCCTTCAAAAATTTCAATATAAAATTTGGTCTCATTCCGTTTATTGGTTTTTGCTACAGATGCCTTCAAAGAGGGAAAGTTATTTTATGGCCACCCTGTACTTGATGATCTCTTCTTCCCTCCCTCTCTCTCTCTCTCACTCATAAGAAAGTATTCTGCAGGGTATGGAAATAAGTTCTCATTTTCCTTTTACTCTCTTTTACCTTGCGATATCGAGGATTTATTAATCATCGAACCTCAAGCCATTCACAGGATAAGATGGTCAGCCCCACACCCCGGTATATCCTATGGTCCGTAGTGTTTCTCAAGGCCGGTTTGCCTGCTTAGCAGGATGAAATAAGCATACTGTCCACGCCCAAGACCGGTTAACTTGGCTATGGCTGAGGAAGATCCTTCAGCTCCTCACGTCACCGATGGGAATCGAACCTAGGACACTCCTTCCCCAGGCATATGGTTTTGAAGTGCATAGCCACTAGGCTAACCACACGGACTATGGAAATAATCTAATTCACATTAAATACAAACATCCAGAAGAAGATGTAGGTAGAATACATGCTATGTGATTATTTAATAACCATACATCATCATCAAATTCCTGACATGTACCTTCAAGCGGTGTACAGGAATATGATAGTACTACATGAATAATTTACATCATTACTAACTCCCTATCTACAATTTTCCTCCAAATCTGTCTGTTACTTGTCAAGACTCCAACATTATCAGATCTTATATTTCTATCATCTAAGACACTTTGTACCGTATCAATCCACCTATATCTTGGTCTTCCTCTGGGTCATTTTCCTGCCAACCTGGCAGAGAACACTTGTTTTGCTAATCTTTCCTCACCCATTCTGTTTAAGTGACCATACCACCTGAGATTAGCTCTGCTAATGCATTCCTGGATGCTGACAATGTCAAGTTCTTTCCTAATATCCTCATTTTTAATATGATATTGCCATTGATGCAATCTGTTCACACCTCTAATCTTTCTCAGGTCTTTGGTCAAATGTTTTACTTCTGACCCAGCTCTCAGATTAATAAGTTAAAACTGGTTTGAACACTGTCTTGTATACAGCTAATTTAGTGTTCTGACTAATTTCTCTCTTATTCCATATGAATTTATTCAATTGACTTCCTACCATACCAGCTTTGTTGATTCTGTTGTCTATTTCCATATTTAATTTACCATCTTCACTAAAAATCGTGCATAAGTAGCTGAAATGTTTTACTTGTTCCACAAGTTCTCCGTTCACAACGCAGTTGACATTTTCAACGATTCTACCTATTTTCATTGTCTTTGTCTTTTTATTGCTGATGTTCATACCATATCTATTACAACAGTTATTCAATTTAGTCAGGGAATCTTGCAAACTTGTAGGAGATTTATTTAGAAGTATAACATTGTCTGCATAAAGCAAAGAGCTGACATTAACATCTCCAATTCTGATATCATTTTTAATACCACTTTCCCTCATAATGTGATCCATATAGTTAATGAATAACAGAGGGGATAATGTACATCCTTGATTCACACCAGATTTAACATTAAACCATCTTTCTGTACTTCAATTCTAACTGCTGACTTACAACTCAAATAAAGACTAAGTATTGTTTGATATAATGCCCCATTAACACCATATAACTATAGCGTTTGGAATATCTTCTCTTTTGGCACCTTGTCATATGCCTTTTCCTGATCGACAAAACTTAAATACAGATGTTTGTTATATTCCCATGCTTTCTCAACTATTTGTCGTAAGGTGAATATCTGATCCTTACAGCCTCTATTTGGTCTGAATCCAGCTTGTTCTTCACCAAAAAAAAAAAAAAATTCTTTTTTTCCTAGTCAGTAATCAATTTATTAATCAATAGATTTATATATTAAAAAATTGCTTTATTAAAATATTTCACCCTCACCACGAACACGCACCAATAATAAAAGTTTCGTATCTCATAGAAATAACGCATCAAGGATATGATACACTGCTCAAACGAACATTGTCGGAATGACTTGTAACCTGCATTCACAAGCGCAAACGAATATCGGCGAGACTGGCTACGATTGGTCGAACGCGATAATATCGACACTGCGTTAGATAGCAGTGCGTTTGTTTCATAATCTAAAGCATTAATCGAAACAATTCCAATTATTAACTATTCAATCACTGTCGAAACATAAGCTGTAACAGCTTAAAAATGTTGTACTGCATTTATATAATGTTGTAAGCATTGTTATTGTTTATAAACACAAAATTTAAATTTTTCATTTTTTCTTTGGGGGTGCTGCAGTGTCTCAGTGCTTATGTACGTGCCGCCACTGGAAATGATATAATAGAATTTGTAATATGTGATCTCACTAACTTATGATATTAAAATATGGTTAATTTACAGCAAGAAAACATATAAAATGGTATGTCTCTCTTTCTCCCTCAGTAATAAGTAACTGAATTTAATATGGAAATTGAAGTGTGATAACATGAGACTAAATTTGAAGCAGAAATTGAAAATAATTGGTAATCAGTAATAAGTAACTGAATTTAATATGGAAATTGAAGTGTGATAACATGAGACTAAATTTGAAGCAGAAATTTAAAATAATTGGTAATCAGCTCGGAGAGAATGCATTAAAAGAGATGAAAAATCTAAGAACAGGATGCTATTTCATCTTTACCATCACGTGAATGGTATATATATAGTTGGACCAAGTTTCTCCACAGGACTTGGAATGGTGCTTTCCTGAAGCACCAACTGGGCAAGCATGTCAGAGTGACAGATTTTTACTATGTTGACTTTATGCAAAAAAAACTTCATTAAAATTTTCATTTTACCCCTTTCAAAGAGATGATGTAATAAGTCATTTTATGCTAATCTTAAGCAGTTATCTTATATGACATAGCTTTGCTAATATAAGTTCAAATGTTTTATGTTTTTATTATTGAACAGAAGTTTGATTTCTATGTGTAGAACATTCTTGAAAAGAGCCCTTCAGTAGAACCATCTTCAAAAGAGCAGCCAGTTGTTTCAAACAATAAAGAATTCCTTTCAGATTTGGTTGATATTAGAACAGTTTCATCCCAGAGTGAGTACTTTTAAATCAGCAAATTTTAAATTTCTTTAGTTTGCATTGGTTGGAAGTTTTATTCATGGTTTAGCCATAAATTATGTAATGTCTTTGGACATGAATGTTATTCAGTTCATCTCACTATAGAAACATTATAACAAACTGACTACTTGCTGCAGAAGACTACAAAAAATTCTGATCAAAGCTCATGGGCACTCTGCTAAAAGAAATTTGGTATAGCAAATTATTCACTAGCTAAGCATTTTATCGTGTATTCTCTATTTTATGTCAAGACTTAACTAGTAATTCTGGTCAGTGTATGAAAGTAAGAAGGATTTAAACATGTTACACACAACAGAAAAATTAAAAAAAAAAAAAAAAAAAAAACTCATTGCTTCTCAGAACAACCTGTAGGCGTTGGACTAATTAGTACATAGGATGTTCCAATAGTAATTCTTCAAATTTAATAGTTGATCACTGCAGTGAGTTTAAGTAAAATATATAACTCCATGGATTTGATTTCTAATATGAAGATATTGGAGGTTGTAAGAAAAAATTAGAACACTATCAGGCATTTATTTTAGAATTAAAGTTAATTTTTTTATGCGATTCCCACTCACAAAAGGTTGTACTATAATACTGTGATTGGGCTAAGGTTTTTTCCCCCTATTTTTAATTAATTTTTATACTTTTGGTATTTTTATTTATTTTTTGCATAGTCTGGAAACCCTGCTTTAGAAACCAAACATGGAACTTTTTCAAGCCACTTCAGTCCTCTGATAAGCCAGTTGTGGTCTCACACCAGGTGATGAAATTCATCTCCACCTAAGATATTTTAATATTAAAAGTATTATGTTGAAAAAATGATAAGAAATACATCAGTCAAAGCTTTTAGAATAGTTGCTCAGATTGTTTGAAATTCCTTTCAAGTGTTACTTAGGATTTTCACCAGGCACTTAAATATTCATTCCAAGTGCACATCACTTCATAAATGAATCATATATATGTCAGGATTGAGAAGCACTCAATGACAAACATTCCTTAATGGTTCATGATTTGTCCCTTGAAGGTGCTCTACTTCTTACAAGTGATATAGATGTAAAAGTTATTTACTTGATTTCTTTCGGTCATTTTAGAGGCAATCTGTGACATGTAGATATTTGCCAAGTACTTTCCACATTGTGCTACTTAAAGCACATTATTTTGAACTTGATGGCTAATATGTTTAGTGTGTATCAAAAAAAAAAAAATTGATTAGGAACAGGGAAATTGTCATCAATATTCTTCCAGCAGGTCTCAGACTACAGAGACTAAATGATTTCAGTGCACTCCTTTCAAAACTTATCCAGCATCTTTTCAGTAAAAGCACACAGGTAGATACAGTCAATCCAATAACACAGCAGAATACTGTTTACAAGATCCAAGAATACTTACCTGAACTAGACAACAACATGGGCAGTCAAGAAACAATGCAGTTATCTGCTAATCATGAAATGAGTATTTTCTCACTAAAATATTTATTTATTTATGCTTATGGCTACATGAAACTGGTAAGTGAAAAGTACAATCACAATTTCCAGAAACAAATTATGAAAATCTTAACATATAAAAGTTCATTACATAAAAGGCACAGCCTTCTAAGTCTTTCCTTTTTTTTAAAAAAATAAAGCAAAAGTAACTTGTCATAATCAAGCTAGGGACAATTATCGTCCTGCTGCATGTTCTCACAACACTTCACAAGATAAATGTAGTTGTATCCGAGGTTTAAGTAGAGAGCAATTGTGTCTTGTGTGAGAAAACTTGATCCATTAGAGGAGGCCCATTTCACATTGTATTATCTTCTAACATGAGGAGGAGTTCTGCTGATACTATGACGAGGACTGTGAGAGTGACTACGAGAATAGTGTCTTTGTGGTGAGATGGGACCGTGATCTTCCGTTTCCTCCATAACCACTGCCACCACCATTCCAACTACAGGTAAAGGTCCAGGCTGGAAAGCCAATTCAAGGTCTCATCCGTCACCTTATGGATGTCCTGTAGGCCACCACCGTGAAATTGGTGCCTTGGGCAGTCGTACACAATATGAGTAATCGTCTGAGCCACGGGAGAACAATCACAATAAGGGTGATCTGACAGCCCCCATTTATGTAGAAGATAGCCACATCTGCCCTGATTAGTTCTGATCCTGTTTATGAATGACCAAATCTTCCTAGGAAGATCAAAACCAGGCTGCAGAGCACAGGGATCTTCTACCAGGAAGCCGTTTGTTGGGAGATTGTTGGACCAGTATTCTCTCCATATGTCAGATATCGATGGCAACGCAGCTGAAGAGAGTTCATCCATGGACCAGAGAGGCTTTCTAGATTTGAGGCGAAGACTAGGTGGGTTTATGAGAGTCTGGTGTAGGGGTAGGAGTGGGTTGCTCATTGCTTTATTAAATTCCTTAATCGAGGCTTGTCTTTCGTATGTGTGGTGGAGCAATGTTAGATAGAACAGGCAGCCAGGAGAGAGGGGTGCTTCTCACTGTCCCACTAATTGTGCACATGGTAGAGTTCAGCTGGGTGCCTATAATGTTAGTGTGTGTGTGTGTGTGTGTGTGTGTGTGTGTGTGTGTGTGTGTGTGTGTGTGTGTGTGTGTACTTCTTTCCCAGACAGGGGCACAATATTCTGCTGCAGAGAATGCTAGGGCTAGCGCAGACGACCTTAGGACTTCTGCACCACAACCCCAGGTTGTTTCAGCAAGCCTTGAAATTATGTTATTTCTGGTTTTAATTTTATTGGAGAGGTTGATGATGTGCCTTTTATAGGTCAGACTTCTGTCCAGGCTCACTCCAAGGTATTTTGGGTGAGGTTTGTGTTCTACCATTTTTCCACAGAAAGAAAGGTTGAGTTGTCGACTCGCCTCTGCATTGCACTGGTGAAATACTGAGGACACTGTTTTCGTTAGATTTGGCTTCAAGTACCACTGCGTGAAGTACTCTTCCAGGGTGTTCAGGTCTGTATTCAAGGTTGATTCTAGGTTGGTAAAGGAGGTGAATTGATGTAAGATCGCTAGGTCATTGGAGTACATATAATTGCTTGATCTGGTATGAGGTAGATCGTACACATAGATGTTAAAAAGTATAGGGGGTAACACAGAGCCCTGAGGAAGACCGTTGTGAAGGAATCTGGGCCTGCTCTTTTTTCCACCAAGATGGACTCGGATCTTTCTGTTGGAGAGAATAGATTCAAAAAGTTGTAATTTTTTTTTACACTTTATAATGTTTCCTAATTTTAGGAAGAGTCCCCTGATCCAGAGTATCATAAGCAGATGTTAGGTCAATGAAAGTGGCTCCAGATTTAAGTTTCTTCTGGAAGCCTGCTTCAATTTGAGTTGCCAGGACCTGGTCACAGCAACTTCTTCCTGGCCTGAAGGCAGCTTGTTCAGTCGGGAGTGCTCTTTTGATGAGTGGTGAAATTCTTTTAAGGAGAATCCTTTCAAAGAGCTTAAAGGTGATGCAAAGCAAGGAGATAGGTTGTAGGTTTTTCACGTCATTTGGATCTTTCCCTGGTTTGGGCACGGCAATTATTTTGGCTTCCCGCCACAGCTTTGGTAATTTAATAGTCATGATGATTTCTGAGAAAAGGGCAGCCAGCTATATTTGGTCATGTTAACCAAGATGTTTTAGGAACTCAGGGAGTATACCATCCACTCCTGCAGCTTTGCCATTCTTGGTAAGTTTTAAGGCTTTTTGTACCCCTTCCCGGGATATTGGGTGTACGAGTTCAGGAAGCTCGGGTTCCATCTTCAGGATATGTCTGATGGAAGCTTGTACAGCAATTTTCCTGGTAGAGCTGAGATGAATCTTGGAGGTTTTCAATAAATGGTTAGCCATTTGATCAGGAGTTATCTCTGTTGTTTTGTGTGTCGTTGGCTCTGCTCCACCTAATTTTCTCAGAAGTGAAAACATGAAAAATGCAATGCCTATTAATAGCCTCCTTTAAATGTTTATTACTCTATTAGTATTTTTATGTTCATAAAACTAAGCAAATCATTTTAAAAGAATAATATATTTTACACCTTGAATTCTTTAGCAGTAATTTGCTCTGTAGCTCACTTGACGTTGACAATGCTTTTTTGTTTCGAAAGACCTGGATTTGAATCCAATGTAGGACACGAAAAACATTAGGGCATTACAGCAGGTGAGTTAGCTGGTCTCATATGAAGGTGGTTGGATTTTAACTCCTGGAAACTCTGGTTTTTCATCCCTCAGACCAGGCCGAAGAACATGCAAATTATATACATAGCAGATAATGCAGATAGAATTAATCACCTTATCTTAATCAGTAATTAGTTTACAAGATACCACGTTACTTGGCCATGACACGCCATTGAACCTAACACAAAAAAAAGGAAGATGGGATATTTTCAATGCAAAATTTGCTCTTTAAGGTTCCATGAAATTTGCTTACTAAAAACATCACAATAGGACTATTGAGAAGTGAAAAGATATTACTGTTATTATTGTACCTAAGAAATGTCCTGAGTATAGATTCTAATGTATTCCTGCTGTGCACTGAAACCACAAAAATGTGTTTTCACCTTTTTTGAGAAGAAAACTATCCCCAAGGTCTCATTCTGAAACTGGCAAATTCAGTGTTGGAAATTTAAGAAAAGATCTGCATTGGGTGACACATGCCAACACCACTGTGGTTAGATAAAAATAATATATCTGTATTTTATGGTCTCCCCTTCACTGCTTTGTGTATATAGGCAGGCTTGTACTTGATGACAGGTGTGGAATCATCCTATATATAAACTTTAAAGTCATATTCTATACCTCAAAACTAATGAAAACGTCTCAATAAATATGGGTATGGAAACCTCACATTTCTGAAAGTATCACGAATGCCAGCAACATGCAAAACAGATAAATGCAACTTAGTGAATTAATGATTGTAAACAATTAGAATCACAAGCAGTGAGTCCCTGGAGTTGCATTCATTCTAATAGGTTTGTACTGAGTAAGTGGTAGTTGCTACTTGCTTCAGTGTTTCTAAGTCATATGTTGGTGTTTTTCAATAGAGGTCAAGCTCAAATACACTGAAGTAGCTGATATTCACTTTATTATCGATACCAAGAAATTATATACTTGGTTTAATTCTTTATCCAAGTGTAATATAATCAGAACTGGGGCAACTCATACGACTTCACATCGCTTGCCTTAGTATCCCATAATGAAAAGCACATATCCTTATGGGTATGTATAATGCTCTGCAGTCCTGATTATATTTCAGGTGAAAACTTTGTTTGCTTGTACCTGGATAAAGGATTAAACCAAGTATATAATTTCTTGGTATGAGCATAAAAAATGTATTGTTTAATACTGACCATGTACAAATATTTTAACATTCTTTGCCTACCAGTTTCGCTAGCAAACTGTCTAGCTTTTTCAAGGCGTTGACGGAAAAGTATAAAAAATACTAGTAAATGCAAATTGAAAGGAACATTAAAAATGTTGTAAACACTCTAGTAGCTAAGGTTGCACGTTTGCATGACAGAGACTGAGAGTACTTATTGTTCTTAATCATTATCAGGCATATGTGTTTGTTGTAAGCACATAATGTGATTACTGGCTAGCTGTAGTTCAGATGGATTTAGAGAGAGGATGAGGTTTTTCCATGAACTGTTAAGAATAGTACCTGGTTTCTGTTGAGGTTTCTGCCAGTTTTTAACTCTACTGCGGCTTCCTTGAATAAACGATGTCTATAATTGTCATCTAAATGTGGCATGGAGCTATTTTGCCACTCTATCATGTGGTTAGGCGTACAGAAATGATGTGCTAAGCCGGAAGAAATACTTCTGTTGTGGTTTACATCACCAAAGTGCTCCCTCTGTCTGATCTCCAAACTCCGTGAAGTTTGTCTGATGTAGGCGAGACCACAGGAGCAAGGAATGTAATATACTCCTGGATATTTGTAGAATGGCACCTTGTCTTTTGGTGATCCTAAAAAATGTTTGATGCTGGTGGTTTGTTTGAAGATCACTCTGATGTTGTGGGCTTTTAGTATTCTGGCTATTTGATAAGAAATTGACTTGATGAAGGGAATCACTACAGTAGAAATGTGCTGGGAGTTTGGTTCTTTTTGTCTGGGGTTGTCGCCATATAGATATTTTTTGATGATGTTCGGAGGGTATCCATTTTGTGATAATGTTTTGGCTATTAGTGAGATTTCAGTCTGTGTATCCTCCTCTTCTGATATAAACTTACATACTCTATTTTTCAACATATGGATAATGCTTAGTTTGTGTGTCTTGTTTTAGGATCACCAAAAGACAAGGTGCCATTCTACAAATATCCGGGAGTATATTACATTCCTTGCTCCTGTGGTCTCGCCTACATCGGACAGACTTCACGGAGTTTGGAGATCAGACAGAAGAGCACGTTGGTGATGTAAACCACAACAGTATTTCTTATGGCTTAGCATCATTTCTGTACATCTAACCATGCGAAAGAGTGGCAAAATAGCTCCATGCCATATTTAGACGATGATTATAGACATCGTTTATTCAATTAAACCGCAGTAATGTGAAAAACTGGTAGAAACCTCAGCAAAACCAGGGTACTATTCTTAACAGTTCATGGAAAACCTCATCCTCTCTCTAAATCCATCTGAACTACAGCTAGCTAGTAATCACATTACATGTTTACAATAAACACGCATGCGTGATAATGATTAAGAACAATAAGTCCTCTCAGTCTCTGTCACGCGAACATGCAAACTTAGCTACTAGAGTGTTTACAACGTTTTTAATGTTCCTTTCAATTTGCATTTACTAGTATTTTTTATACTTTTCCGTCAATGCCTTGAAAAAGCTAGACAGTTTGCTAGCGAAACTGGTAGGCAAAGAATGTTAAATATTTGTATATGGTCAGTATTAAACAATAAGTTTTTTATGCTTAACTTTCAAACGACCAAATATATTTAATTTGAACAATTTCTTGGTATCTTTAATTTATGGTATAACCAAGTGGAAAACCTTCCAACAACTATCTCTAATCCAGAGTATTTTAATAATAAGGTATGGCACCTTTTGGCCATTTCTAAGAGGTGATACTAAGGTTGGAGTAATGACTTCGGCATTACTCCAACCTTAGTATCACCTCTGGGTCAGGCCCCCACTGAAGAGACCTCAATAAAGATTGAAACTGGTTGGAAGTTTGGGTGGTGAATGGCAATGCTGTAGCCCATGAAGTTTTAACTAAGGCTTGGCTGTTGCTGTCACCCAGGTCTTGGGTGGGGGATAATGAATGGCAATGCCCATGAAGTTAACTTAGCCACAGCTGTTGCTGTTATCCCTCAGATGACATAAGAGCAAATGAGTGGCTCTGCTCAGTGGTGGGGTGAACCTGTCACGGGGTAGAGTCAACGCTGAGAGTTCTCAGTGGCAGGGTAAGCCTGTTACTAAGGGGAACAACGCTGAGTTTTTGGAGTTTGACCTGTACTAGAACATTCAATAAAGGTTGAAACCGGTCTGGGTAGTGACCCTTCCCATAGCACATACCCGTAAGAGTAAGATATGTACTTTGTATTATGGGATACTAAGGCACGTGATCTGAAGTCATTAGTTTCTATATGTGAGTTGCCTCAGTCCTGATTATATTTCAGGCACAAACTTTGCTTACACTTGGATAAAGGATTAAACCAAGTATATATTTTCTTGATATCTTTCCACTTTATTTATGGTATAACCAAGTGGAAAACCTTCCAACAACTATCTCTAATCCAGAGTATTTTAATAATAAGGTATGACACCAAACAGTTATTTTTTCCTGTGAAGTTAATTAAATTAAGGGGATTAAAATCTCTTATTATTTTACAGCCAGTATGCGAAACTCTGAGATCGAAAACTACGATCTAAGAGTTTTATGCCGAAGAACAATTGGCGAATCCAAGTGTAAGTGAACACCTGATAGTACTACACCAAGGCAACTTGAAGCAAAGGTAGAGCAAGCTCCCTCACTATCCTTGATATTTTCTCATAATGTAAACCACAGCTCCTAGGAGATGTAATGCTGCTTTACATTATGAGGAGAGGTCACTACTCAGACTGGTTTCAACCTTTTTTGAGGTCTCATCTGTTGAGTAGGTAGACCTGGATGATATCAAAGTTAATTTTTATTATCTGGCGAAGTTAATTAAATTAAGGGGATAAAAATCCCTTATTATTTTACAGCCAGTATATGAAACTCTGAGATCGAAAACTACGATCTAAGAGTTTCATGCCGAAGAACTATCGGCGAATCCAAGCGTAAGTGAACGCCTGGTAGTACAACACCAAGGCAACTCGAAGCAAAGGTGGAGCAAACTCCCTCACTATCCTTGATAAAAGGGTTTTTTATCCCCTTAATTTAATTAACTTCGCCAGAAAAAATAGCCGTTTGGATTTTTATCTTAGTTATAATATATAGGCACACCTGTCTGGCATTCATATAGTGAAGGTATGTAAGTTCTTTTCACTTAAACTTTGATATCATCCAGGTCTACCTACTCACTGATGAGACCTCATAAAAGGTTGAAACCAGTCTGGGTAGTGACCTCTCTTCATAATGTAAGGCAGGAATACATCTCCTAGGAGCTGTGTTTTACATTATCAAGGATAGTGAGGGAGCTTGCTCCACCTTTGCTTCGAGTTGCCTTGGTGTTGTACTACCAGGTGTTCACTTATGCTTGGATTTGCCGATAGTTCTTCGGCATGAAACTCTTAGATTGTAGTTTTCGATCTCAGAGTTTCGCATACTGGCTGTAAAATAATGAGGGATTTTTATCCCCTTAATTTAATTAACTTCGCCAGAAAAAATAGCCATTTGGCTTTTTATCATAGTTATAATATATGGGCACACCTATCTGGCATTCGTATAGTGAAGGTATGTAAGTTCTTTTCACTTAAACTTTGATATCATCCAGGTCTACCTACTCACTGATGAGACCTCAAAAAGGTTGAAACCGGTCTGGGTAGTGACCTCTCCTCATAATGTAAGGCAGTATTACATCTCCTAGGAGCTGTGTCTTACATTATGAGAAAATATCAAGGATAATAAGGGAGCTTGCTCCACCTTTGCTTCGAGTTGCCTTGGTGTTGTACTCCCAAGTGGTCACTTATGCTTGGATTCGCCAATAGTTCTTCGGCATGAAACTCTTAGATCGTAGTTTTCAATCTCAGAGTTTCGCATACTGGCTGTAAAATAATAAGGGATTTTTATCCCCTTATTTTAAGGTATGACACCTTTTGGCTACTTCTATATATGAAAATATGACTTCAGCATTACTTCAACCTTGGTACCACCTCTGGGTCTGGCTCCCACTGACAAGACCTCAGTAAAGGTTGAAACCAGTTGGAAGCTTGGGTGATGAATGCCAATGCTGTAACCCATGAAGTTTTAACTGAGGCCTGGCTGTTGCTGTCACCCAGGTCCTGGGTGGGGGGTAATGAATGGCAATGCTATAACCCATGAAGTTAACTGAGGCACAGCTGTTGCTGTTACCCCTCAGATGACAATTGAGCAGCTCTGCTCGATGGTGGGGTGAGCCTGCCACGTGGTAGAGCCAACGTTGAGAGTTCTCAGTGGCAGGGTAAGCCTGTTACTGAGGGGAACAATGCTGAGTTTTTGGAGTTTGACCTGTACTTGAACATTCAATAAAGGTCGAAACTGGTCTGGGTAGTGATCCTTCCCATAGCACATACCCTTAAGGATGTGTGCTTTGCATTATGGGATACTAAGGCAAGTGATGCGAAGTCATTTGCTTGTATATATGAGTTGCCCCAGTCCTGATTATATTTCAGGTGCAAACTTTGCGTACACTTGGATAAAGGATTAAACCAAGTATGTATTTTCTTGGTATCTTTAATTTATAGTATAACCAAGTGCAAAACCTTCCAACAACTGTTTATTATTGTTGTGTCAATGGAAATTCACATGAAACACATGAGCTTTGTCAAGAGGTTTTCTCTGGTTGTTGAATTCCATGCTCTTGAACATTTACTCATCTTCATCACTGACTTTCTGAGCTTGACAGAGTTTCTACAACACAAAATAAAGAAGCTGACAAAGAACCATGAGAGTACTGGAAACTGAAAGATTACTATTTAGAGGCATAATCCACACCCTAGCATACAGGATTGCTGTTTGAAGAGGGAGTGTCTCCCAAACAGCAGTTGCATGGTAATGGCTTTATTCATACCATTTCCTGCAAGTTTGAGCATATTTATCAGATAATTATCATTGTCAGTTGACATTTTGTCTTAGGTTTCAACAGCAGCATATGTGGGACCAATGATCTCTCCTCTCCCTTTATGTGCTTTTCATAAATGTGATGTTCACTTCAGGTATATTTAACTATCTTGCATTACATGTGAGACAATCAATCTTATCCAGTTACTGGTCAGGTATCTTTAGGGACATATTCACTGGGCTCTGTTTCACCAAACAGGTAAAATATATGTCACTTACAAGGCAACTTAGTATGTTCTAAATACTAGTTGGCCATGTCATTAGCATATCTGCTCTTCAACTAACAAATTAGGTTCAAATCCTGCTGTGGGTTATAGATGTTTGTTATTTATTTGTGTGTAGGAGATGAATTTTGTCACCTAGCATGAGATCTCAGCTCCTCTTATTGTGGAGGCCTGAAGTGGCTTGAAAAAGTTTCACTTTTGTTTTCTAGAGAAGTTTCTGTGTTATGTAAAGAATCAATTTTAAAAAAAATTAAGAAATTAAAAAAAAAAAAAATTTTTACTCATCTGCACTACTAATGTAGTATACAATCATTCTGATTTAAATTAAAACGGTATAACAAGGCTGTTGAACTTTCTACTTTTCCTTAAATGCAGGATATGTCTGGGATTGGAACCTCTATATTCTGTTGCAGTAACATTTTGTGTAGAAGTGTAAGAGTATCATCTGTTGAATGTGACAAGGGTTTTTATCCATTTGTTTCCACTAAAGATTTGACAATGAGAAGCTCCTGTTGTAACTATTTCAGAACTTTTCACTAGAGATATAATGCATAAAACTCTGATTTATATCTGCTAGTGAAGGTAAGTTTCTGATAATCACTGGTTGACAAGATACAAGAGGCTATGTCAGTAAGTAGGATGTCCAAGAAGGATCAACTCCCAGAACTCTCCTTTTCCATTTACATCATCTACACAGCAAACCCTCTGTGGTGAGGATGAATGGTGGAAAACAGAGTATCCCCTAGATGCATTAAATAATAATTAGCCAAGGGTGGAGATAGAAGGCTCCCATTTACTGTACACATGATTGTCTATCTATTCTGAGCATGCAGAGATCCTTGTGTTATGTAAATATCAAAAATTATTTTATGTCATCCCTTCTTGCATGTGGCATTTAACATTATGGGCCAACTAGTAGTTGTATTTGCCTTATTCTGTTTTTTCTCTTTGAATTGCTTATATTGTTCCACTTTCATCATATCAAAAGTTCCTGGCAAATAAGTCAGCTTTTGCTCTTAGAGAATACAGAGACAAAGGTAAGAAAGCGAAACACTGTGTAAAACTAGCTAAACAAAAGTCATGGGAGGACTTTGGTAAGAACATAGAAAATAAATATCAAGAAGGTGGTAAGATATTCTGGAGGTTGTTGAAGAAGCTTAGAAATGGAGGAAAGAGTACTGTAAAAGGAGTTAGAGATGATAAAAGTGACATGAAAACAGGAGAAAAAGATATACTTGAAGTATGGAGTAATTACTTCGAAAAATTGCTAAATGAAACAAGCAGTGATAGCACAGTGGTAAAAAAACTCTCAACAGGCATACAGTCAGGAATACATATCTATACTTGAAGTAGAAAAAGCCATCAAAGGCTTGAAATGTGGAAGGCAGCAGGAGTAGATGATATTCGACCAGAAATGCTGAAGTATGGTGATATAAAAGTCTTACAGTGGCTGCACTATATAGTTCAGAAAGCCTGGACAGAGGGACGAATTCCCAATGATTGGAGTAGAGCTCTAATAATGCCCATGCCCATATATAAAAAGGGAAATAAAACTGAATGTGAGAATTACAGAGGTATTTCCCTACTGAGCATTCCTGGCAAGATCTATGCAGTATACTTGAGAAACGGTTGAGAAGAATTGTGGAAGAAAAGCTTGGTGAAGAAGAAGCTGGATTCAGGCCAAATAGAGGCTGTCAGGATCAGATCTTCACTTTACGACAAATAGTTAAGAAAGCATGGGAATATAACAAAGATCTGTATTTAAGTTTAGTCAATCTGGAAAAGGCATATGACAAGGTGCCAAGAGAGAAGCTATTCAATACTCTACAGTTATATGGTATCAATGGGGCATTATATCAAGCAATACTTAGTTTGTATTTGAGTTGTAAGTTGGCAGTTAGAATTGAAGGATGTACAGGAAGATGGTTTAATGTTAAATCTGGTGTGAGACAAGGATGTACATTATCCCCTCTGTTATTCATTATCTATATGGATCACTTTATGAAGGAAAGTGGTATTAAAAATGATATCAGAGTTGGAGATGTTAGTATCAGCTCTTTGCTTTGTGTGGACGATGTTGTACTTCTGAAGAAATCTGCTACAAGTCTGCAAGATTCCCTGACTAAATTGAATAACTGTTGTAATAGATATGGTATGATGGTCTGCATTAAAAAGACAAAGACAATGAAAATAGGTAGAATTGTTGAAAATGTCAACTGTGTTGTGAACGGGGAACCTGTGGAACAAGTAAAACATTTCAGCTACTTAGGCACGATTTTTAGTGAAGATAGTAAATTAAATATGGAAATAGACAACAGAATCAACAAAGCTGGTATGGTAGGAAGTCAATTGAATATATTTGTATGGAATAAGAGAGAAATTAGTCAGAACACTAAATTAGCTGTATACAAGACAGTGTTCAAACCAGTTTTAACTTATGGATCTGAGAGCTGGATCAGAAGTAAAACACTTGACCAAAGACTAGAGACCGCAGATATGAGAGTCCTGAGTAAGATTAGAGGCGTGAACAGATGGCATCAATGGCAATATCATATTAAAAACGAGGATATTAGGATAGAACTTGACATTGTCGGCATTCAGGAATGCGTTAGCAGAGCTAATCTCAGGTGGTATGGTCACTTAAACAGAATAGGCGAGGAAAGATTAGAAATACACGTGTTCTCTGCCAGGTTGGTAGGAAAACGACCCAGAGGAAGACCAAGATATAGGTGAATTGATACGGTACAGTGTGCCTTAGACAATAGAAATATAAGATCTGATAATGATGATATTGGAGTCTTGACAAGTAATAGACTGATTTGGAGGAAAATTGTAGATAGGAAATTAATAATGATGTAAATTTTTCATGTAGTACTATCATATCCTGTACACCACTTGAGTTTACATGTCATTAATTTGAAGATGATGACTGTATGTAGCATGTTTCATTCTCAATTATTATATCATAGATTCCATTAAATCTAAAACAAAGTAAATTAAATAATTTCAAGAACCAACAATTCGAAACAGCTCTCAGGCCAATGAAATCTATGCATTGTGCTAATAAAAGGTGGCTATATGGCCTCCCATGCAGTGCTCATCTTTTAAGTAGTGCAAACCGAAGCCAATCCTATACCAAAGGTTTATTCTCATAAACTCTCTTGAAAAATTCGAAAAGTTTTGTTTCCTTAATTTGACATTATAATTATAATGGGTGTCTAAATCCTTATTATATATCATCTGCCTGTATTTTTAATACTGAAACTGTAGTATAATGATCTTTATTGGAACATAATTTTAATTAAACTTTTTACTTAATCCTCTCTCTTCTACCTTTACAGTGTCAAGTGTAATTAACAAACTACTTTCTTTAAATATATTACTATCATGGACATCTCAATGGAGTCTAAACAAATTGTGGGAGATCAAGCAACATTCTAAAAACCAAATAAATACTAATCTTTGTTTGCACAATACTTGTCATACTTTGCTTTGATTTGAATTCGTTTACTGACATAGCACACAAATGAATTTTGGCAACTCATTCCACTCATTTGCCCCTTCCTGTAGGACACCTACCTGTAGTGCAGGGGACTCCCCCAGTGATGATACTTGCCCTTTTCGTTCTTCCTCTTTTTCTTTGCTTTTCTTCCTCTATTTTTTCCTCTACTTCTGGAGTCTTTTTTTTACTATCCTTTCTTCTAAATCACCATTGCAACACCCTGCTGCCATGTTTGCTGTGCAGTGCAGCCTGTAAACATAGTATTGCACTACTTTGGTAAGATGCAGTCCTGGATTGCCTTGCCAGTATCAGTCGGCTAGTGGGTTTGCCTGCAAGGGTCAAAGGTGTTGCAGTAAGTCTCCTACCCCATGGTCTGGGATTAGGTCTCAAGACTTGCTGTGGTGCTTGAATAGTGTCTGGGGTAGCTCTGGCCTTCCACTCCTGAATGTAGTCATTGCATGCCAGTCAGTGGATGTCCACATGTATCTATGTGGTGGGTTGGGAGCTCTGGTGCCAAACAGAAAATCTCTTGAGAATGAATTCTTCATCCTCAAATGTTTCAGGTACCTAAACAAGGTCTCAACCAAGTATTGATACTGTAGATACATCATTTGATAACAAACAAGAAACATGTGATACCAATATAAATGTACCATTGTTTCTCATCATTGTGCAACAGGTGAAAAGCCAATAGGTAAAATCTCACTCTTATTCAAAAGAGTTTAAAAGGACCCAAAAACCGTTCAAACTATGTTCTGGTGATATGCTTGTGGAAAAATATAGTCAGCAGCACTAAGAAAAATTACTGAAGGCTACATCAGTTGATGAAATACCGATTACAGTGATACCTCATAAAACTCTAAACTCTTCTAGAGGAGTGATATCGGATTGGGATCTCATTGATGTTCCAGATGAGGAGATATGTTCAGAGCTTATAGATCAGAAGAGGGTGATAGGTATGAGATGCATCTTGATATATAGGGATGATCATCTGGTTCTGACCAGGATCATCATCATCTTTACTTTTGATACACCTAAGCCTATCCATAAAAGCAGAGTACTGATCGCAAAGCTAATGCAGACATTTAGGGAGAAAATCTTGCCAAAATCTCAGCAATTGCTTCATATCCTCCTGAATTCTTAGTACTGAAAGAGAAACCAGAGATAAAGTAGCCAAGCTTTTCTACCAGTGGGTTCGAGTTGTGCAATCAGCCATTCGTAAAGGAGGAATTAAAGAGAACTTTTTTGCTGTCTCATTCCAGTTCAGTAGGTCCTGATGATATCTATTATGAGATGATAAAACATCTTCCATCATATTTTGTGGATCTCCTTCTTTTAACTATACAATGGAATGCTTACAGAGGAAGAGTTTCTGATTCTTGGTATAAGTCAATTGTCATTGTCATCCCAAAACTAGGAAAGGATCTACTGCAAGCAAGCAATTATCAACCTATTGCTCTGACCACCTGTCTTTGTAAGATATTGAAGAAAATGGTTAATGCTAGACTTCAGTGGTATTTAGAATGCAATGATCTTCTCTTCAGTATGTAATGTGACTTTTATAGACATCATTTGACACTGGACCTTTTGGTCTATTTAGAAACATGTGACTATCTTTGCTGTCAAAATTAATGCAATACTGTACTGCTTCCTTCCATAAGCAATGATGCCCTGATGTCTTCATAATTTACTGTCACTCATGTAACATGAGGATAACTGAAAGACAACTTCAGCAAGTAATTGATTGCCTCTCTATGGGCTCTGTGTACACTTCTGCCTTAAATGCACTCTTAACCCAAATCCTGAGTTAAGAATGGGACAAAGTGTTATTCCAGTAGCAACAGATACTATGTTCTTTGGACTCATTTTTGATCAAAAAATTCTTGCACTTATTCATCAACTAAGAGAAAAGTGCAAGAGATCATTGACTCTTCTCTGCACACTGTCTTCTACTGAATAGGAGTGCATATCAGTCTTCATTTCTTTGTCTTTATCATGCACGTAGACATTCAGAGCTGGATTATGGATCTCGAGTCTATGATTTTGCAAGGCATAGTAGCCTACAATGGTTGGATCCCATCCATCATCAGGGTATATGGATATCTGGTGCCTTTCACAGGTAGTTCACTCTGTCTTTATGTTGAAACAAATGAATAGGCTCTATCACTGAGATAGAAACAGTTTCTCTTTGCCTTAAAAATAGTATCTTCCAGATACTATTTTTAAGATACTAGTCCACACTCCTGTGTGAACTAGTATCTTTTCTCTGCATTGGGTAGCTCAATATCATACACATCAAACTGCCATATGTCTCTTTGGTATATGTATTGGAGATTATGCAAGTTATTGGCATGAATGTTGACGCTATCTGCACCAAACATAACAGCATTCCTCCACGGTAGATTTGCACTCCATCCTGCAATCTTTCGCTTTGTCAACTACAGAAGTCTCATATTCCATATGTATATCTTCTATTGTTTAATGCACACAGAGCAGCCCACTCTGATTTCTTGCCCATCTATACTGATGGTTCAAAATCTGAGACCTCTGTTGACTGTGTTGTTGTTTCTTGATATTACAATAATCCAACCAGATCCCACTTGATTTCAGTAATTATACAGCAGAGTTGCATGCCATTCAGGTTGCTCTTTGCATATAAAAGAAAATTCACTACCAAAAAGTAGGTAATTTATACACTCATTGAGTTCTTTACAGGCCATCTTCTCTCTTGTGTATAGTGCATATTCACTGTTTTTTTAGGTTCTGCAACTGTTGTAGAAGACCCTTAATTTTGATGTTTAGTTGTTCTTGATTTCCAGCACAGAATTAAGAGAAATGAGATTGAAGGCACTATTACTAGATCAGCTTATACTTTTTTCAACGTACTGTTTGTAACTCTCATCTACAGACTCCAGGCTCTAATATCAAAACTAATTACCCAGTGGCATTATAACAGGAAGCACTGACAAACAATTTGCATGAGGTCAAGCATGAAATCAAGCATTTGCAGTCTAGTCAATGTAGAAACAGAAGAGAGGATGTTGTTCTTGCTAGGCTTTGCATAGGTCAGGTGATCTTACACATTCTGATTTACTGAGCAAATGATATGTTTACATTTTTCACATGCCACTGTGTGAAAAATGCAACATGTGTCATCATTTGTCATATTCTGGTGGAGTGCCAACACTTCACACGAGAGAGGGATGAAATTTTTACTTATACGGCTGAGACTTGTACACTCAGGTAGATCATTTACATGATATTTTTAACATTTTACAAAGAATTTATACAAACACATTTGATTATAAATTCTATAATTGCTTAACTTAATTTTTTGTACATAAAATATATTTACTAATTTATCTCTTTATAACTATTTATTAATACCTTGTGTGCTACTGTAACCTTTGGTATGGCACAGTATGACCTTGGCTTTCCTTGTGTCATTAAACCATAAATCAACCAACCCTTCATTCACCATTGTCCAGGAAATAAATCGAGCCTTGAAGCCATTGCTAACTAAACTCTTATTTATGTTGTAATAGGTTTCACGGTAATAATAAGAACACAGATGGTTAAGAAAATAACTATTTATTAACTTAAAAGCTAATATTTCACTGGTATTATATCCAGCATCTTCAGAGCACACAACACAAAGTTTTTACAAAGGCAAGACAACCACAATCAGGTGTAACAGTGGGGCTAGTAAAAGTGATTGCAGCGTGCAACACAAGACTAAAGTCCTAATATGGCGCCATCTAGGTTAAAAAAAAAAAAAATTCAAAGGACAGCTATGGGTTCACCCCTTTCTCCCCTCTTAGCCAACTTCCACATAGAACATCTGGAAAAATTAGCTATCAACACAGCCACTCTCAAACCTAGTCTCTGGCTACGCTATGTTGACGATGTGTTTGCTATTTGGCCACATGGCCTAGACACATTGAATACATTTTTAGTGCATCTAAATAGCCAGCACCCTAAAATCCACTTTACAATGGAACTAGAAGCCAATGACTGCCTGCCCTTCTTGGACACACTGATCACACGTCTTCCAGAAGGTTCCTTATCATTTTTGGTTTACAGAAAACCCACACATACAGGGAGATACTTACACAAACAATCACACCATCACCCTTCTCAACAATATGGTATCTTAAAAACACTTACCCATAGAGCTAGAGCAATCTGTTCCAATGACATTGCTCTCACTGCTGAACTTTCTCATCTACGTCAAACCTTCTTAATCAATGGTTATAATCCCCGTAAAATAGATAACATACTAAATGCTACCCATAAATCCCCTCCATCTACCACAGAAGACTACAACAAAACCATTACCATCCCATACATTAAAGGCACATCTGAAAAGATATCTAGGGTGCTTAACAAACACCAATTATGCACAGTATTTAAACCTTATATAAAATTAGCAACTCTTATCCGTTCACCTAAGGACAAATGCACTCCTTTATCACATCCAGGTGTCTATGAAGCGACACCTTCGCTATGGTAAGTCGGGTCTGGCAGACCATGCTTTGGATACCCCTATACACAGGATCAATTGGAAAGAAACAAAAGTAATGCACAGAAGCTTCTACAAGTCAGAGAGGTTATTCCTGGAATCAACAGAAGCCTTAAAACATACTCCAAACCTTAAGTATGGCTGTATAAATCTACTAAAGATTTGGGAGACAGTCATCCTAAGAGCAAATTAATATTTATTACTTTAATTTTTTAATTTATACTTTTCAAACTTTTTAAGACTATCATTTGGACTACTATTTCAAAACTTTTTTTTTAACCTAAATGGTGCCATATTAGGACTTTAGTCTTGTGTTGTACGCTGCAATCACTTTTACTAGCCCCACTGTTACACCGGATTGTGGTTGTCTTGCCTTTGTAACAAACTTTGTGTTGTGTGCTCTGAAGATGCTGGATATAATACCAGCGAAATATTAGCTTTTAAGTTAATAAATAGTTATTTTCTTAACCATCTGTGTTCTTATTATTACCGTGAAACCTATTACAACATGTCTGACGAACACATAAGCCTATCCACGCGTATAAACTCTTATTTAATTTCCTGGGATGATCACTAGTTCTCTCCACAATATTTGTGTACTGAAAAATTTCATCTGTATCAATCTTATAAGAATTTTTCAGTTATTTTCATATATCTATCATACCCCTTCCCCCTCTTCTCCCTTTCTCCTTCTCCAATATATGTAACCCAAAAATTTTAATCTATCCTCATAAACTGCATTCCATTGCCTTGCTATTATCTTTGTCCCTCTGGATGCTTTCCACTTCTTCATCTCCAAGAAACCCAGGTGACCAGATCAGTGCACATTAGTCCAGATGGAGCTGTATCAGGGACTTACAGAGGTATGATGACCTCCTTCTCTGCTTGGTATTGTGTTCTTCAATAACCAGGTAATCGTATGCGCAGTTTTAGTCACTAAAATGCTGAAAATGCCTAGGTCACTAGCACACCCAAATCCCTCACTTCTGTAATTTCTTGCAGTTCAGTTCCATCAATGCGTTACATAGTTTCTAATCATTTTCATCCCAAAATGCATAACCTTACACTTTGCCACATTAAACTGACACCATTCTTCTTTGCCCATACTGTCAGTCTATATAGGTTGTTCTACAAGATCTTCACGTCAACCTTATTAACTAGTGCTCTGCCCAATTTTATATAATCAGCAAATAACTGAATATTCTATCTCATGCCATTTCCTATATCATCAATGTACAAGTTAAATAGCATTGGTCTGAGTACAGAGCCCAGTGGCACAGTGTTTGTCACACACCTGCTCCTGGATTCATCTCCTGCATAAACTACTTTCTGATCTCTATCCATTAGCCACTCTTTTATCTGTCTCACCAGCTTCATATCCAAACTCATTTGCTCCAATTTATATAATGGGGTTCCGTGCAGTATCTTCTCAAATGTATTTGCATTTGAGAGGATACTGTATGGATTGTGTAGTCATTTCTCGTATCCAGCACAGCTGATATTGAAACAGACATTATTATAAAAAGTGAGTAAATTATCCAATGCCTTGACCACAACTCCTGAAATGTTGATCAGTCAATAATTTACTTCTTCTGTCTTAGAGCTTTTTTTTATGGAATAGAATGATTTTGCTCTCTTTCCCACTCCCTTGGGACTCTACTAGAGCTGGGACTCAAACAACTAGTCCAGCATTTCTCAACCTTTCTTAGCCCAAGACCAGTAAAATGTCTAAAACAATTCTATGAACCACTAAGTTAGGTAATTTTTTTAAAAACCTATGTGGAGATTACCAACATTTGGAAAAAACTCCCATTTATAACATAATAAATCTAAAAGCATTCATATTTATGAATTTAGGGACACAAAACACACGTGTTGAAAAGATTATTTTACTGATTAATAATAAAATAACTTTACATTTCGACCCCTGTATTGAGGTCATCTTCAGAAGGATACATGTGTATAAGAACAAGCTACATGCTGTTGCACTCTATACAAGTAAATTACATCTACGTTGTTAACTAATCTCTTTTCTTAGCCTGCCCTCTAGTGAGAAGGAAAAAAAATTAAATAAATAAAATAAACAAAAATAAAATAAAAACTACAATAAACTCTGCTAAAGTCCTCACATACTAGGATTCTTCTGGAATTATACAGTTTATATTGTTATATTACGATTATCTTCTGGATTTGTACATCTTCTGGATTTGTACAGTACAGGTTGCTATTGAATGTTCAGGAGGGAAAAAAAAAAAACACTTCACCAAGTCTTCTTGTATTGAGATTTTTCTTCGTGGTTGCTATGAAGGTTGTAGATGGGTCCTCCACAGTCTTGGAATTGTTAGACCATCATTTTTATTCAGATTCGGATCATGTTTGAGCATTTCACATGCTTTCTTGAATTTCCGCTCGAACCAGGTTTTGGTGCGGTGTAGGGACTTGGTACCTTTCCAGTCATTTCTGTGGTATGTTTGGAGTGCATGGTCAGAAAGGCCGTTTTTTCCAAAATGGAGGTATTTTATGTGACGTTTGTGTTCATCCTTTCTGATTGGGATGGTTCGCCCTGTTTCCCCTATGTATGATATGTTACATGTGCAATCTATTTTGTAAACCCCTGGGTGGGCTAAGTGTGGCAGGGGATCCTTGGAAGAGCTGAGTAGGTGTCTTAATTTTGTCGGGGTTTAAAGGTGGTTTTGATGTTGTATTTGTGTAGTGTTCTGTCTATTTTTTCTGAAAAGCCTCTAACATATGGTATAGCAATAGCATTCTTGAAATCTTTTTTGTTATTAGTGAATACTTCTGATATTCTGTTAAAGTTCGATTGCCATCATTGGATGAATCACGCTAAAGAAGGGCAACCAAAGTTGGGCTTAGTTCTAAATAGTGCCTCCTAGTGGGCTCAGTTGGATGGTCTTGTCTGTTGGACTGAAAATCTGAGGATGAGTGCTTGCCAGATTTGGGCAGTTTAATGCACCCAAAATTTGTTGATGTTTGGAAAGTTTCTTAAGACTGAAGCAGATTCCAGAAATGGTCTCTTATATTTGTATTTGCTGCAGTGGAGTAGAGTGGACTTCTTCCAGCATATCTTATTGTGGATGTCTAACGTATGATTCAGCAAATCCAGAGTGGCTGTTAATGGTGGAACTGGATCTAGTCATGTATTTGGAAATTCTGATATTGGCTGTCCTGCCTGTTTGGTTGTAGTAGGATAGTTTGCAACTGCAAGGAATCTGGTAAACTTCTTGTAGATATAGGGAGTGTGTCTGGTCTATAAAGTGGTTTTAAGGTTATATTTTATTATTATTATTATTAAGAGAGACTTCCAGGGAGTCAGAAACTCATCGAGGTAGGCTACATACTACACACACACACACACACACACACACACATGCTATCATACTTATTTTTGAATTCATTCACACTGCTTGCACTCACAACATCCAATGGCATTCCATTCCAATCACGCACCACCCTCTGAGAGAAAAATCTAGCCCTCCATTCTCCTTCATTCTCTTGTCCTTTTCCCACTCTCCATAAATTGAAAAATTCCATCAACTGAAATCCTGTATGATCCTTTTAGAAGTTTGTAAATCTCAATCATATCACTCCTCTTTTTCCTGTTTGCTAGTGTCTGCAGTCTACAAATTTTCAATCCATCTTCATAATCAGTATTCCACGATCCTGATATCATTTTTAACACACTCCTTTGTAATCTCTCCAATATATCAGAATCGCAATGGAAATCTGGAGACCAGACCTGCGCACAATGTCCAAGTGAGGTATTATCAAGGCCAAGGCCTTGTAAAGAGGCAAAATAACATCCTTATTTCTACATGTGAACATTCGTTTCGTTGCAATTATCTTTTGAGTTGTATTTGAAATCTTTGCCACATGATCCCTGAACTTCAACTTCCTATCTTCTAACACTCCAAGATCCCTATCCTCATCAGTTTCTTCTAGCCTATTCCCACCAATATGATACCACATTGGATATCTAATCATGCCGAAGTGAATGAATTTACATTTACTGACATTGAACTGACTCCCATTTTCCCATGCCCACAATTCCAGCCTATTCAAATCATTCTGCAGTACTGCATATCAGCAGCATTCCTGAATTACCCTGCATATCTTTGCATCATCAGCAAATATCTGTATGTTGCTTGTCAAATCCTTCCCAATATCATTAATGTACAGATTGAATAATGGACCAAGCACTGATCCTTGTGGCACATCGCTTGTTACCTTAAACCTTTCAGACTCAGATCCCCCATATACCACTTTTTGATATCTGTCAGTCGCCATCCTCTTATTCATGCTAATATTGTATAACCCAAACCCATTTTCTCCAATTTATGCAACAGTCAATCATGCTGTATTCTGTCAAAAGCCTTTGCAAAATCCAAAATTACCATGGTGTATCCGGTCCAGCAATGGTAACGTTGTTATAGAATGTTAGCAAGTTGCTAAAACATGACCTTCCCTTAGTAAGCCCATGTTGTTCATTGCAAAGTAAAGATTCACTATCAACCCATTTCTGAATGTGAGCCCTGACCAATTTTTCAAACATTTTCACCACCACTCCTGAGATACTAATTGGTCAATAGTTGGATACATCGGTCTTTGCACCACCCTTATGCAATGAAATTACCATACATTCCTTCCATTTGTTGGAGAATTTTCTCTGTTCTGAGACTCATATTAAACGTCCTGATCAAAAGAATGGCCAGTTCAGCTGAACACTCTTTTAGCACATGTACTGATATTCCATCAGTCCCTATTGCTGAATTCTTATTCAATTTGTGCAACAGCTTTAATACCTTGGTCTCACGTAATACTTCATGCTGCATTCACCAGGTTGATAGCTTTTAACAAAATGGGCACTCATTAACTAAACAACCTCTTCTGCATCTCTAAAACCATCTGGATTTAGAAGAGTTATTCTTTCATATTCATTCTTTCTTTTACTTGCAGCATATCGATAGAATTCTTGTGGGTTGTCTTTAGCACACAGAGCCAGTTTCTTTTCATACTCAGACTTTGCTTTCCATACAACATTTGCGACTATTCTAGCCTGCTGCTTATAACGTTCATTATGCACATCATCCTTATTCCTTTTGCATCAACCTTTTCTTACAAGTCTCTTGCTTAATAAGATTACACATCATTTGTCTTCTACTCTATTTATTCTTCGAACTTTCGGGACACATTCTGATATCACATCATTTAAGTATTGTTTAAATGCTTCCCATGCACTGTCGATATTCTTTCCATCCAGCAACCGATCCCATTCCACCGAACTCATATTCCTCATTTGGTCATAATTTCCTGCTTTGTAGTTCAGCGTGTAACCTTTTCTTAATAGAACATTAATAAACTTAGTCACTTCCCAAGTGAGTGCCACATGATCACTTTCACCAACTGGAGGCAGAATAGTTACGTCTTTAACTGAAACACCCTCTGACATTATGATCAAATCTAACACTCTTTGCCCTTGAGTTCCTTCTGTCACATGCTGCTTGAGGAAGTTGTCCCACAACAGCTCAATAAATGCATTTTCATTTTATCATGAGATTCTACTGCTACCAATCAATATTTGGATAATTAAAGTCTCCCATTATGATTACTCTTTTTGGTGCTGCATTTCTTCATCACTAGCAACCAATCCAGCATGTCTGTAACAACACCCCACTATGTAATTAGTCTTGTTAAATTCCACCTCACACCAGATGGCTTGAAACTGACTGCCACATTAAATACTGTTAGTAGTACTACAGTCATATGTCTCAACTCTAACTGGATTCAAGTCATCCGATATCATCAGCAGCATGCCCCTCCTCTCCTATCCCCTCTATCCTTCCTGAAAATAGTGTATTCTTTACACTCGATATCAGTTAGTATGTCTGATTCTGATAACCAGGTCTACTAATGCCTAAAATCTGAGGTCCCGACATATTGTCTAAGGCAACAAACTCTTCCCCTTTGTTTCTGATACTCCTAGCAATCATGTACAGACATAATAATCTACTTGTTTGTTCTTTTGTATTGTCTTGTCTGCAGTCTGCCTGACACAGTTGGACAACTTGCAGATCTCTATTCTCTAATGCCTTACACATGTAGACATCTTTGCACAAATTTGATGGGTCCGAACTGGACAAACACAAATCCAAAATCATTCTCTCCTCATCAACATTTCCATGACAAAGCCCATTCACATCATTAACACAATTATATAACATTGTCGCTCTTACACTCACATTCACACCATTTCTCCCTTTATAATTTAGTTTTCCTGACTCTCTGTGTTAGGTTTCATACCAGTTATTAGTTTTTCTAGATTACTGATACCAAACGCATTTCAGATGTAGCGTCCCTCTTATATACAAATCCAATCTTCCCTCAAACTCACTCCACACATCCCAAAACTTGCATCCGTTCCTTCTACACAGCCTATGCATCGAATTGTTTGCCATCATAGCCCTTCTTCTTAATTAATTTTTATCATAACGAGGTAAAATACCGATGTGTTTCACTCTTTACTCTTGCTTCTTCCAACCACCCTTTCATGTCCTTTCTCATACTGAACTTATCGCCAGTTAAGTCGTTTGTACCTACTACAACTACGATACCAATCTTAGTAGGTACAAAGGTATATTTCTTTAGGTTTTTGTTAATTTTTCAGATGTGCCCCAGATATATGGAATGGTGATAGATTTTGTGTAGTCCCTGATCTTGAATGATGGAGTTGCAGTTATTATGAGGTTTTAATATTTTTTGGATTTGTTGGGGATTGTAGTTATTGGCTAATAATTATAATTGGTTAATAAGAAAATGTTAAGACTGTGGTCCAAGTTAAGTTGTTAGGACACTTATCAGAACTTATTAATTTTGCCTTGTTATATATGAATTTTATAATCCCATATTGTTAGGAGTGTGTGAGAGGGTGACTTTTTTTTTAACTATCTATCAGTATGTGTAGATTTTCTATAAGCAGAGAATGCCAGGAATCCATCAAGCTGGTATGTAATCAGAGTGTCTAAGAAGGAGAGACTTATTATTTCCTTTTCTAAAGTGAACTGAATCCTGGGATGTTGGCTGTTAGATGTGTTAAGAAAATGTTGAGAGTTCAGATCTGTGGCCAAGTAGAGTTTAAGACTTCAAGCATCTCCATGAAGTAGTTGGCTGCAGGGGAAGGGGTGGAATGGATAGCCTATGGCAGTCCTCTCTGTCTGTTTGTAGAATTTTCCTTGCCAAACTGAATGCTGAACTGAAATGTGGCTGAGATATTAGGAGGAAGTGTGGTGCAGTGTTTCTTCATAGATTTGTGTTGTTGTTTTTCAAGTTCATTAATCTTTGATATTCTGACATCAAAGATTGCAAGTAAGTATGAGATTCCTGATGCCTTACTTGTGCTCTTTAATGTTAGAATACCAACCTGAAATCTGATTCTGTCAAAATCACTGTTGTTTAGAAATTGAGGATCTCTTATTTGTTTGCAGATTTAGAGTTCTTTTTGTAATTAAAATCCAAATTCCTGCTACCTAGTTGTCTTGTTCTTTAGACCCTCTGCTTCATAAAAAATGTGGAGAAGTACTAGGTTAATTGTTATCAATTTGAGATTGAGGGGCAGCCTTTGAATGCCTTCCCTTTGACTTTAATGGTTCTTGAGGCAATTCTGTTTGTAAGTTTACTTGATAGGCCAAACAGCCTATCATGTAAACTATATTTGGCCTATCAAGCAAACTGGTTTGTTTGAAAGTAGTTAATTTTTTTTTTTTAACTATTTCCTTGTATCACTGCTCTATTGTCATGACTGTGGTATGCTATAATAACACATTAACTCTCAATAACATATTAACCGTGATGTCACATTTTCACTGAAAATTTCACTGCGGTATTGAATTACAGACCAATCACCATCTCAGGAGTAGTGGTAAAAGTATTGGAAAAGTTGGTTAAAGACAAAATTCAAGAATGGGTGGATCAGGATATGATACTCTATAGAGGCCAACATGGTTTTGTTAAAGGTAGATCCTGCCTTAGCAATCTATTAACTATTCATAATAGAATAACATCAGAGTTGGACAAAGGAACTGGCTACACAGTGGTACTTCTGGATTTTGCTAAGGCTTTTGACAGGATACCCCATAGAACACTGTTAGGCAAATTGGAGCAGATGGGAATGGATATTAAATTGGTGATATGGATAGGAGAATGGCTCAGGGAGAGATACCATAAGGTGGTGTATGGAGGAGCCGAGTCCAGAATGAGGCAGGTGACCAGTGGTGTGCCTCAGGGCTCTGTGCTTGGGCCAATGTTGTTTAATTTGTATATAAGTGATATAGGAAACGGCTTAAAGGGAGATATTCAGTTGTTTGCTGATGATGCAAAGTTGTGTAGTGCAATAAAAAATCAAGCTGATGTTGAAAGTTTGCAGGAGGATTTAAATAAGCTGGTAAAATGGGCAAAAGAAAATGGATGTCAGTTCAATGTGGAAAAGTGTAAAGTCATGCATTTTGGGATTAAAAGATTACCAGCTGTGTACTACATCGATGGAAAGGTACTCCAAGAGATTGATGAGGCTAGGGACTTAGGGGTATTGGTAGATAGGGAGATGAAGTTCAGAGGACACATTGCTAAGGTGTCCAAGATTGCACATAGGATTACTTGGTTGTTGAGGAACACACTGACATCCAGAGATAAAGAGGTTATTATTCCCCTTTATAAAGCATTGATACTTCCACATTTGGATTACTGTGCTCAGGTCTGGTCATCTGGATTCCTTGGAGATGAGGAGGCTGTGGAGAGGGTTCAGAGAAGAGTGACCAAGTTGGTGAGTGATATAAAAAATGCTCCCTACATTGATAGATTGAGAGCTTGTGGATTGCAGAGATTGGTTGATAGGCGAAGAAGAGGGGATATGATAGAAACATTCAAATTACTAAAAGGTTTTTATAGGATTGATGCAGGGGAAATGTTTCAGCTGTGTGATAGTGATGGAAGAACAAGAGGTCATCTCTGGAAATTAAAGAAGAGTGTGGTTAGCAAAGGTGTCAGAGCAAGGTTTTTTGCCTGGAGGGTGGTGAATGAGTGGAATTCATTGCCTGACTTAGTTGTGAGCTCTTCGTCTGTAAATGAATTCAAGAAGAGATATGACAGATATTGTTTTGCTAGTTTGGGTCTCCCGCGATGAGTCTACTGACTCCATGGAGATACCCGTAATAATAATAATAATTGTCAGTGAAAATACGACATCAGAGTTAGTATGTTATTGAGCAAATATTGCTGTAATTTACAACTCAGCATTGCTGGCTTTAATCTTAGTGAACAATTGTGATTAATTTATAAAAGATGGAAACTTGGCAAATCTATTTGAAATGGAACAATCACCATATCGATAT
Source organism: Typopeltis vanoorti (assembly GCF_054136105.1). Classification (NCBI taxonomy): domain Eukaryota; kingdom Metazoa; phylum Arthropoda; class Arachnida; order Uropygi; family Thelyphonidae; genus Typopeltis; species Typopeltis vanoorti. Next base: position 12,056,434 of record NC_143552.1, read on the forward strand.
GTTAAGCATTTGTCAGTTACTATCTAGTGAAGCTCTTCTAGATGTAACTTTAGTTTGCAAAAGCAGGAGTCTAAGGGCTCACAGAATAGTGCTGTTGGCATACAGTCCATTCTTTAACAGCTTATTTATGGAAAATTCCTATACAAATTATGATCCCATTGTTAATACTCAATGACATAAAATATGCATATCTGGAAGTGGTTGTGAATTCCTGTACAAGGGTGAAGTGAGCATTTCGCAGGACCAGTTGTCTACACTCATTAGTACTGCTGAAAGTCTTAATGTAAGAAGTTTTACAGAGACATGTAAATATTAGGGAGCTTCAGATATTAATCTGCATGAAGAATGTGATATCACTTTAGTATCCATGTCTTATTTAATACTGCAGTATAACATAAACAACATGATGCAGAATTGCCACAGTTAAGCAGTAGGAAAAGAAAAAGACCCCAAAAAGGAGTGCTTAGCAACTCTAATCATTAAGAAAAAGGTGCCATCAAGAAGTAAGGAACTCGACATGCTGTAGGTGCAAAAAAGATGCTATTGGACGGGGTCAACACTGAACGTCATTTCATGGAAAATCAGGAGATCAAATTTTACTTTTTAGTTCTCTGCTACCTGAATCATCCATACTCAGTCAAAGTGCTCAATGTGTAATACAAGATATCAATTCTGACATCCCAGTCTTATTTAATCGAAGGGGAAAAAGCTTCTGTAGAAAACTATGTGCAAGACCTAGGCTTCATACTGCTGGAATTGAGGAGTCTAAGGAGTGAATTAATGTTGGTGCAGAATGAGATAAAACAATAAGGAGAGAGGCAGACTATTGGAACAGAAAGGTGCTAGTAAATAAGAATTTAAAGGTGACTGATTGTAGCAACAATTTAAAATGTAAAATAGTAGAATTGAAAAGGGGAGAGAGAGAGAATAGTATTGTTTGAGGATTCGATTATTAAAGATGTAAAATTAGAACATCTGCTGAAAGTGTTGGTGAGGTAGTACAATTACTTGAATGACTGAGGCTCTGAAGAGAGGAAGAATTGCAAATAATTTGGGAAGTGGTGTAAATGAGGCAGCATGGAATTTGAGAATATTATTAGATGCTGTGAAGTGTAAAAGTGATACGGATAGGATTGTAAGTATATTTCCAAAGTATAATAGTAGGGAACTGAAAAGAAGGACAATGATTATGATAGCGTGGTAGAAAGGTTATGTAAAAAGTAGGAGCTTATGTATATTGATCTCTGGGAGAAATTTGAAGTAAGAGAGACCTGTTTGTTGAGAATGGAAGACTGAGTTGGTGGATTGCAATTGAATGAAGGATAGCGTTTGTCTCTGCAGGGAAATGAGGACTAGATGGTAGGATTTAGAGTGTGAGGTCCAATAGGTGTGTTAAATGGTAATGGAATGCATGGTGTGACTTCAGGGACTTTTTCAAGAGACGTTGATGGGTTAATGGTTCGTTCTTATGGGAGTTATAGGAATTGTGTGATGGGAAAGGTATTTAATCAATATTTGAATGGGCCTATTAAGATAATAAATTTGCTGTTTGGTCTGAGATTAGCAATGCAAAGACAGAGAAACTAGAGCTAATAGGAAGGATTCAGGTGGGGATGCAGGTAAATGCCTAAGGCAAATGTGCGTGTAGTTGGTTGGAAAAAATTGGATTTAGTTCATGAGATAGAAAATCAAAGTGTAGGAGTAGTTGTAGGCTATGGTAGCAGCTGAGTTTTCTGCATGAGAATGTAGAAACATTTGGAACAGAGAGAGAGAGAGAGAGAGAGGAGTTTTTTGGCATTAGTTAGCTCTCTTGGCTAGAAATTATCGGTATTAGACATAGTTGACAGAAGGTGATATAGCAATTGGTACAGAATATGGAGGATATAGTATTTTCAGGGCTGACAGAGCAAACAAGATTGGGGAGGGGTATTACTGATGATAGCTGATTAATTGCAGCAAAAAAGAGTAACAGATCAAAGGGATCAGTGAAATAGTAAGTAGTACATTTTAAGACTATCTGGTGTGCATGAAACAGAAGCTAACTACAAAATATATAGTTGGTTGCTATTATTGGCCAGGTAATGCAAAGGATGATGCGAAGGATATGGATCAGCAAATAAACTCAATAAATGGAGGACAGATAACTATTATGGCCGGGGGGGGGGACTTCAACTAACGGAGGACTTAAATTGGAAGGAAAAAAGGTTACATGGGAGAAAGGAAATGGAATTTATGCATCTATTAAATAACAATTATTTAAGACAGCATGTAATGGAAGGTGCTAGGGGATTGAGATTGCCAGACATTTTGATTGCATCAGAGAAATTGTCTATAATGCAGGTGGTTACTTTGCTCTGCATTACTTGCTCTGTATTTCTTTAGCAAAAAAAATCTAGAGTTAGCCACATCCTATGTCAAAACTGTATGATCGCTCTCACAAACAGAGAGAGAGGACATGGGATGCAGCTAACTCTAGATTTTTTTGCTAAAGAAATACAGAGCAAGTAATTATGCCAAATTCAGGAGACTGCTTGGAGAAGCACCATAGAATGACATACTGCAGGGGAAGGATGCTAGTGGTGCAGGAAAGGATGGAGTGTTTGAAAGAGGAGATAGCAGAATGCATACCTATAATCGGGAGGATAAATCAAGTGGGAAATGAGTAGACAAGTAACATTGTTAAGCATGAGTTGCTTTAAAAAAAAAAAGGCTTGTTGAAGACATTTAAAAAGAAAGGCAGTCAGCAGTGTCATGAGCAGTATAAATCACAGGCAAGACCAGAAGAATGACTGATATGGTAATTAAGGAGAGAAAAAAAAAAGTAGAAAATGAAATTAGCTGAGTGAGCCAAAGATAATCTGAAGTAGTTCTTTCAGTATGTGCAAGTAAAAGGAGGAATGACCATGGTAGAATGTTGATGGAAGGGAAGTGACTGAAGTAAATGAAATACTTTTCTTGTGTAGAGGCTTAAGTACTGTGAGGACATTATGTTGGAGGTTTAATGGATTTTTTTACAACACTCAGAATGAATTAAATTAGAATTTAATACTCCTATATTTCGTCCTAGTCACTAGGACATCTACGGGGATTACAAAAACGATTAATGTAACATGTACACAAAAACTTGCAATACTAAGCCCAACCACGTGGGTGACACTAAAGTCCTATCTAGGTGGAGCGCCCTCTAAGGGCGGTAGTAGGTGGCCTGGAATGTAAGGTGGGACCTCTGGTGATGAGTGTTTCCCAAATCTTCGGAAGCTTAATGCAACCGTATTTGTTAAGATTTGGTTGGTTTCTGAGAGCTGCTGCTGCTGCTTATAAGAAAAGTCTCTCTTTCTTGAATTTGCTGTGGTGGAGCATGGTGGTTTTCTTCCATGATACTCTGTGGGTGGTGTCCAAAACATGGTCAGCCAAGCCTGAATGGCCATAGTTGTGTTTAACGATGTACGACTTGTGTTCCTCCAGGCGGATGGATGCTGATCTGCCTGTCTGTCCAAAGTACGCAAGCTTACAGGAACAGGGTACTTTGTAAACTCCAGGCAGAGAGAGAGGGGGGGAGCTGATCTTTCGTAGAACGGATAAGGGTAGCAAGTTTGTGGTAGGCCTTTGTATGCTGTGTGTAGGTTATACTTTTTAAGTATTTTGGCTATTTTTTCCGAATTGCCTTGGATGTAGGGTATGGTGATGGCATTTTTAAATTCTTGTTGACGAGAGGGACGGGGAATGGGGGAGGAATTGATTATTTTTTTGATACTGTGTTCACTGTAGCCATTGGAGAGGAAAGTTCTGTGTATGTGGTTAAGCTCAGTAGTGAGGGCGGTTCCACTGGAACAAAGATTGTGGGCTCTCTTGGTAAGGGTTTTAATGATGCCATATTGTTGTGAGGGGTGGTGGTGGGAGAGTTTGTGAATGTATCTGCCTGTGTGTGTGTGGGTTTTCTGTATACAGTAAAGGCAAGTGTATCATTGGGCAGGCGCGTGACTAAGGTGTCTAGGAAGGGTAAACAATTGTTCTTTTCCTTTTCCATAGTAAACTGGATTCTTGGATGTAGGCTATTGAGATGACTGAGGAAGGAGTCTAACGTGTCTGGGCCATGGGGCCAAATGGAGAACACATCATCTACATATCTTAGCCAGATAGAAGGTTTGAATGGGGCTAAGTCTATGGCTCGTTTTTTGAAATCTTCCATATAGAAATTGGCAAGGGGGGGTGAGAGGGGGGGAACCCATGGTGGTTCCTTCTATCTGCTTGTAGATTTTGTTATTCCAAGAGAAATATCCTGAGTTGATGGCAAAGGAAAAGAGATCTAAGATGTCAGAGGGGAAAACGTTTTCTAAGAGAGATAAAGTGTCAGTTAAGGGAATATTGGTAAACAAAGAGGAGATATCAAAGCTTACCAATATGTCTGTATTGTTCAAGGTTAAATTGGTAAGCTTTGATATCTCCTCTTTGTTTACCAATATTCCCTTAACTGACACTTTATCTCTCTTAGAAAACGTTTTCCCCTCTGACATCTTAGATCTCTTTTCCTTTGCCATCAACTCAGGATATTTCTCTTGGAATAACAAAATCTACAAGCAGATAGAAGAAACCGCCATGGGTTCCCCCCTCTCACTCCCCCTTGCCAATTTCTATATGGAAGATTTCGAAAAACGAGCCATAGACTCAGCCCCACTCAAACCTTCTATCTGGCTAAGATATGTAGATGATGTGTTCTCCATTTGGCCCCATGGCCCAGACACGTTAGACTCCTTCCTCAGTCATCTCAATAGCCTACATCCAAGAATCCAGTTTACTATGGAAAAGGAAAAGAACAATTGTTTACCCTTCCTATAGACACCTTAGTCACGCGCCTGCCCAATGATACACTTGCCTTCACTGTATACAGAAAACCCACACACACAGGCAGATACATTCACAAACTCTCCCACCACCACCCCTCACAACAATATGGCATCATTAAAACCCTTACCAAGAGAGCCCATAATCTTTGTTCCAGTGGAACCGCCCTCACTACTGAGCTTAACCACATACACAGAACTTTCCTCTCCAATGGCTACAGTGAACACAGTATCAAAAAAATAATCAATTCCTCCCCCATTCCCCGTCCCTCTCGTCAACAAGAATTTAAAAATGCCATCACCATACCCTACATCCGAGGCACTTCGGAAAAAATAGCCAAGATACTTAAAAAGTATAACCTACACACAGCATACAAGCCCTACTGCAAACTTGCTACCCTTATCCGTTCTACGAAAGATCAGCTCCCCCCTCTCTCTCTGCCTGGAGTTTACAAAGTACCCTGTTCCTGTAAGCTTGCGTACTTTGGACAGACAGGCAGCTCAGCATCCATCCGCCTGGAGGAACACAAGTCGTACATCGTTAAACACAACTATGGCCATTCAGGCTTGGCTGACCATGTTTTGGACACCACCCACAGAGTATCATGGAAGAAAACCACCATGCTCCACCACAGCAAATTCAAGAAAGAGAGACTTTTCTTATAAGCAGCAGCAGCTCTCAGAAACCAACCAAATCTTAACAAATACGGTTGCATTAAGCTTCCGAAGATTTGGGAAACACTCATCACCAGAGGTCCCACCTTACATTCCAGGCCACCTACTACCGCCCTTAGAGGGCGCTCCACCTAGATAGGACTTTAGTGTCACCCACGTGGTTGGGCTTAGTATTGCAAGTTTTTGTGTACATGTTACATTAATTGTTTTTGTAATCCCCGTAGATGTCCTAGTGACTAGGACGAAATATAGGAGTATTAAATTCTAATTTAATTCATTCTGAGTGTTGTAAAAAAATCCATTAAACCTCCAACATAAATGAAATAGTTGAATTGATCACTTTGCAAAGATATATCATCTGTAGGATATCTGTATTAAAATTCAGATATCCCACAAGTTTAAGTTATATTAAGTGAATTCAAGTTAGAAGATAATAATGCTGGTATTTTGTCGTTAGTTAATAATTGTGTTTGTATGTCACAAGTAAGATGTTTTGAGATGTATTTTTTTTTTATCTTTGGATATTGGTCTTGCATAGGTATTAAATTTATTAAAATTAGTTATGAGCTTAATTATGGTTTTGTAATGCTTGCTGTTTGTATATAAACATAATTTTGTTTATGTTATGTTATCAATAGCTAGTGAAGCAAAAGTTGCCTCTATATTATCAGAAGTGATTAAATATACCTCAGTGTGAAAACGTTGAAATGATGAACTGTTATAATTTCGAGCTTTTTCATGATGAAATGGTAATTAAATAAACTTTTTTGCACTGTTAAGAAGGAACTTTGTCGTTTTAAACCCAACGCTAGAAAGCAGTAATAGACAGCATATGATGGTTGCATTTCTGAGCATGCACAGTAGTGGAAAGAACGTTATCGGACATTGAGGGGCATTCAGCTGTCCGTGGTATAGAAAAGGAATACAACAAATGAAAATGCTTCTGTGTCTTGAATTTACAAAGACTGGACTAGGGGAAAAGTTGGAAATAGAAGATTGAGAGAGGATATCCCTGTATAAAGAGAAGTGTCAAGTTTTTAGTAGTCATTAATCCATATAGGATTTATTTCAGTTAAGGCTGACAAGGAATTTCATTGTTCTCCAGCTCATGTAGAAATGGGTCCAGTAAAGTTTGTTTTATTTAGGATCCTCAGTCTGATAAGTGATTTCTAACTGTTGGCATGTTTTAGTCATTTCTTCAGATTCTTTCATATAGAAGGCAAAGGTTATTCTGAAGTGTTAGAATTATTGATAAGGTTTTAAGAAGAATGTTGAATCTTTCATATAGAAGGTTAATTCATTCTAAAGTGATGCTATGGTTTTAATAGCTTATTCAGTGGAGCTTGCTGTTACTTTCATATGGAAAGTGAATTTATGGAAATGTCTTGAATGAAGACAAGTTATGTTTTCTTCAGAAGTCTTTGATTTTAGGATGCAAGAAGAATTTGTGTTTTTTCTTTTAAGGTTACACAGTGGTCAGCACTCAATGACAAATTTATGGAGACACAACACACGTTAGACTAATTACTTTATTTAACATTAAGCAAGTAACAACAGCATTTTGACCTCTGTATTAAGGTCATCATCAGGAAACATACATATGTACAATATATAAGCTACATGCCGATGTACTATACAAAAGTAAAATGAATCAAAATGTTTGTTAATTGTTTATCCTAACCCGACCTCTGGTGAGGAAAATAAAACAATGGAACTACATTAAACAATTTCTAGTCCTTTTGCAGTAAAATTTTCTTCTGTCTGGGGTTGTTGTGGGTCTTCCACATTCTTGGAATAATAATGTAGGGTATGGCTATGGCATTCTTGTAATCTTTTTTGCTTTTAATGGCATTTTTATGGAGGATCTTGTGAACTGTTTTTTTATTGCAGACATTTTTTGCAAATGTTTGAGGGTACTGATCGGCACTTTCAAACACAGAGCCGTAACAATTTGCTCCAATGAACAAGCTCTAACCAAGAATTTGAAATCATTAACCAAACATTTGTAAAAAAAATTGCTACAATAAAAAAACAGTTCACAAGATCCTCCATAAAAATGCCAATAAAAGCAAAAAAGATTATAAGAATTCCATAGCCATACCCTGCATTAGGGGAATTTCAGAAAAAATAGAACACTACTTAAATACAACATCAAGACAACCTTCAAACCCCTGGCAAAAACTAAGAAATTTACTTAGCTCCTCCAAAGATCCTCTTCCATACCTTGCTGCCCACCCAAGGGTTTACAAAATTCAGTGTACCTGTAACCTACCTTCCATACGGGAAATAGGACACACCATCCCAATCAGAAAAGATGAACACAAACGCCACAGAATTGAGAGGGAAAAAAATTCAGATCATCGAAATCTGAACAAAAATGGACTAATTATTCCAAGAATGTGGAGGACCCATTTTCAACCCATATAGCAATCAGAACAACCCCAGACAGAAGAAATCCTCAATACAAAAGGACTAGAAATTGTTTAATGTAGTCAGACTAGGATAAATGATTAACAAACATTTAGATTCATTTTACTTTTGTATAGTACAATGGCATGTAGCTTGTATATATTGTACATATGTATGTTTTCTGATGATGACGTCAATACAGAGGTCAAAACATCCATTGTTACTTGCTTAATGTTAAGTAATTATTTTAAAATGTGTATTGTGTCTCGATAAATTCTTTATTATGATAGTTAAGTAGTTGATTTGATGTATTGATTTGTGTTTTTTGTAAACTAAAAAAAAACCTAACTCTTAATGGGTTAATAGGTCAGTTTAAAAGGTTAAGTTACATATGAGTTCTGGGATACGAATCTGTGCAATGTTAATTAGGAGTTTAGCTTTATTTTATTGCATCACCCTCAACAGAAATTAGGCATAATCAAAATCTTAACAAAATAGAGCTTTAAATATACTAAAATATGATGGAAAGAAGAACTTCAAATCATAGTTAATCCGTTCTTTCAGAATGGCTACTCAAAAAAGGTACTAAAGAAACTTATTTTTTGATGAACCATCCTGCAATAACCCAGAAATTAATTACAAAACTTGTGATTAATTTCTGGACTTAAATTAATTAATTAAACCAAAAATTAATATGAAACTTGCCTACTATCAGTTCACACTTCACACACGAAACAAATGAAACTCAGAAAACAATAACAGCAACTCTGACAATGTTCAATTGGATTGGCTGACAATAACCAATCACAGCCTCTAGGTACTATTGTCTCAGAGCTCACCCTGCTGCACCATCTGTACATCTTTTCAAAGTGCTCAGAGGTGTATGTATTTTGAACACACACCTGGGCTATTAACATGAATGTGATGCAATGTTTATGTGTTGAAAAGTATCCTCTTCATGAAGCATTAGTATATTGTATTTAATTTTAGGAATCATGTGAAGTCTGGAAACAGTGGGGGGGGGAGGGTCTTCAACAGGAATAAATGCAAAAATTTAATATCAGTGATATTGCTATTTGGTGGATGAGCACTACACACCTAGTAACCCTGAATATCTGCCCCTGCTTTCTACATTCCTCTAAAGACAAAGTTCCATTTTATAAACCTCCTGAACTATCCAGGATTCTGTGTTCTTGTGGAAAGATGTACATAGGTCAAATTGGGAAAAGATTTGAAATCCATTAAAAAATAATGTGTGCAATGTTGAAAACAATAGAAGAAAAAAGTGGGCTTGTGGTGCACATCCTCAAAGAACATCACACAGTAAATTTGCAAGCATCTCCATGCCTTACTTAGAAGAGGATTACTCCGACAGATTTTTCAAGGAGTCTTCTGAGGTCATGCACTCAAGGCACAAAATAGAAACCAAGAATTGATTCTATACAATTTGGAAATCATTAATTAATATATGTAACATTCCAAGATCTCTCCTGTGCCAGGAATAACACATAGAATTTACACAACAGTGTAGAGACTGCACTTAACATGTCTAATGATACACATGATAGGTAGGGTACCAAAGTTTGAGGTTATTTCACGTACTGATTCTCTCTACAGATTGCTCTGAAATAGGGGTTTTTCAATTTGAAACACCCTGTACAGTATTATATATTTTATGCATAATATAAAAGTAAAATAGTTTAACATTAGTAATTTTTTTAATTGAGTGATAATTGATAATAGATCACATTTTTTAAGTATTGAATTTCGTAAACCTAAATCATTTTCACTGGAAGCTAGCTACTGTATTTTGGTTTATTAGATTTTTATTCTTTGGATATTAGAAATTCTTTATGGTTAACAGATTTTAATTTTAACTTAAGAGTTTTTGCTGCAACAGTTGATAAATTCTGTACATTTGCTTTTTTCCAACAAATAATTATCTAAACACAAATTCTAGTGCTTTTTTCAGAGTTTGATGTTATGATTTTTGGAATTTCAAGTAGCTTCCAAAATGGAAGCTTCGTGTATTATTCTCTTGCTCAGATATGATGATTCTGAATGAAGCCCATGTGCAGATATGCAGAATGATTTGCAGTAATTTCTTTCTTTAATATAATTGCTTAGGAATATATAAAATACATAAGAATGACATTCTAAATATACTTTTGCTATAATTATAGGTACAGAAAATGGTGATTTTGCAGATTTTTCACAGTTTTCAAGCATTCCTCCTACATCACAGTCCAGGTAAAATTTATTCTAAAATGAGAGTTAGAAGACTTTCTGCTTTCAGGCTTTTGATAGTTTGAGATTGTGGTTAAAACAATTCGCTAGATTTATTTTATGTTGTATCAGTGCTGTTAACAATAAATGATGAAAGAAAATGCTGATAAGAAACTCGCAATGTAATTTGATGTTGCAAATGAATGAAATGTTGCACATTTAATATAAGACATTCTGAATGGCTTCTTCATATATTTAATTATGTATATTATATAATTAAAATATCTATTTCATTTATAAGTTGTTTTCATTTATTCTGCTGTTTCATTGTCCAATTTTTACTGAATATAAAAAAGAAACATGAAATCTGTATTCAGTCTTTTCAACCATAAGGCATCATTACCACTGACTGCAATTTGGAGGCACTCAAACAAATATGCATATTTATATTACGAATTACTGGATCTTATATTAAATGACAATGATCTTATATTAAATGACAATCAAGGAAAAGAAGGAGTAACCATAGTATTCAACACAAAATGCGAGGTTAATCTTCTTGAATAGCAGGCAGTCTCAAGCAGAGTGATGTGGGCAAATATCAGAATGGGAAATTGGACAATGAAATTTATTTGTGCCTATGGTCCCACAGAAGGTTATACTAAGGTGGAAATTGGAGGAATTTTTTGATGCTTTAGAAAAGCAACTGACACAATGAAAAAGGAAAAGTTGGTCTTTGTTGGGGATCTATATAGCAGAGTAGGAAGTGATTGTCAGACATACAAAAATATTTTGGGAAAATTTGGAGAAAAGAACAAAGCCAATAATGGCAAATACCTGTTGGATTTCTGCTCAGGTCATGGACTGGTTATTACTAACACCATGTTCCAACGTAAAAATGTGCACAAATTCACATGGAGAGAAGAGGCAAGGAATAAGAAAAGTCACATTGACTATGTCATTGTTGATAGTGATGTTTTCTCCCTGGTGCAGGACACCAGAGTGTACAAAGGATTTGAAATTGGAAGTGATCACTATTTAGTCTTGAGTAGGATAAAATTGAATTTCGTATTGAAAAGAATAACATGTAAGAAAGTTTTAAAGTGAATAAAAGTTGAGCAGCACTCAGATGTGAACTGTAGACTAAAATACACAAAGATTATTGAAGAAAAAATGAAAGAGTTTGAGAACAGGAACCAAATCTTGGAGATTCAGTGGCAAGCCTTGAAGAAAACCCTGATTGATTCAGCCAGAGAGCCATGTGGTGAGGTTGTCTGCAAGGATAGAAAAATCAGAACTTCATGGTGGACACGGGAAGTTAAAGAGGCAGTGAAGGAAAAGAAAAAAGTATAACAAAAGTTCCTGGCAAATAAGTCAGCTTGTGCTCTTAGAGAATACAGAGACAAATGTAAGAAAGCTAAACAGTGTGTAAAACTAGCTAAACAAAAGTCATGGGAGGGACTTTGGCAAGAACATAGAAAATTCTTGAGGTTGTTGAAGAAGCTTAGAAATGGAAGAAAGAGTGCTGTAAAAGGAGTTAGAGATGATAAAGGTTACATGAAAACAGAGAAAATTATATCCTTGAAGTATGGAGTAATTACTTCGAAAAATTGCTAAATGAAAGAAGCAGTGATAGCACAGTGGTAAAAAACACTCAACAGGCATAGAGTCAGGAATACATATCCATACTTGAAGTAGAAAAAGCTATCAAAGGCTTGAAATGTGGAAAGGCAGCAGGAGTAGATGATATTCGACCAGAAATGCTGAAATATGGTGGTATAAAAGTCTGGCAGTGGCTGCACGGCATAGTTCAGAATGCCTGGACAGAAGGACGAATTCTCGATGATTGGAGTAGAGCTCTAATAGTACCCATATATAAAAAGCAAAATAAAACTGAATGTGAGAATTACAGAGGTATTTCCTACTGAGTGTTCATGACAAGATCTATGCAAGCATAACTTGAGAAACGGTTGAGAAGAATTGTGGAAGAAAAGCTTGGTGAAGAACAAGCTGGATTCAGGCCAAATAGAGGCTGTCATGATCAGATCTTCACTTTACGACAAATAGTTAAGAAAGCATGGGAATATAACAAAGATCTGTATGTAAGTTTTGTCGATCTGGAAAAGGCATATGACAAGGTGCCAAGAGAGAAGCTATTCAATACGCTACAGTTGTATGGTGTCAATGAGGCATTATATTAAGCAATACTTAGTCTGTATTTGAGTTGTAAGAATTGAAGAATCGGCAGTTAGAATTGAAGGAAGTGCACGAAGATGGTTTAATGTTAAATCTGGTGTGAGACAAGGATGTACATTATCCCCTCTGTTATTCATTATCTATATGGATCACATTATGAAGGAAAGTGGTATTAAACATGAAATCAGAATTAGAGATGTTAATGTGAGCTCTTTGCTTTATCTGGACGATGTTATACTTCTAAATAAATCCGCTACATGTCTGTAAGATTCCCTGACTAAATTGAATATCTGTTGTAATAGATATAGTATGAATGTCAGCAATAACAAGGCAAAGATAATGAAAATAGGCAGAATTGTAGAAAATGTCAATTGTGTTGTGAACAGGGAACCTGTGGAACAAGTAAAACATTTCAGCTACTTAGGCAAGATTTTTACTGAAGATGGTAAATTAAATATGGAAATAGACAACAGAATCTACAAAGCCAGTATGGTAGGAAGTCAATTGAATAAATTCATATGGAATAAGAAAGAAATTAGTCAGAACACTAAATTAGCTGTATACAAGACAGTGTTCGAACCACTTTTAACTTATGGATCTGAGAGCTGGGTCAGAAGTAAAACACTTGACTAAAGACTTGAGACCACAGATATGAGAGTCCTGAGAAAGATTAGAGGCGTGAACAGATGGCATCAATAGCAATATCATATTTAAAACGAGGATATTAGGAAAGAACTTGACATTGTCGGCATCCAGGAATGCATTAGTGGAACTACTCTCGGATGGTATGGTCACTTAAACAGAATGGGTGAGGAAAGATTAGCAAAACAAGTGTTCTCTGCCAGGTTTGCAGGAAAATGACCCAGAGGAAGACCAAGATATAGGTGGATTGATATGGTAAAATGTGCCTTAGACGATAGAAATATAAGATCTGATAATGATATTATTGCAGTCTTGACAAGTAACAGACTGATTTGGAGGAAAATTGTAGATAGGAAGTTAGCAATGATGTAAATTTTTCATGTAGTACTATCATATCCTGTACACCCCATGATGGTACATGTCAGGAATTTGATGATGATGGATCTTATATTTCACATACAAACGTAAGTTTGTGTGTGAAGTTTCTTCTTGAGTAAGCTACTAGTGTAGTTGGGTAAAATCTGAATGAAATATAGAATCTAATTTCTTGTCTAGCACAACGTACTTGAAGGTGATATACTTTGCTTAAAATTTATTTTGATGTATGCATCCAGTCTCTTGAGTGGACTAGTTTCGCCCACTCAAGAGATTCGATGCATACTGAGAAATGTGGCATTTACTACCGAGAGAGTTCTTAGTATCCATGTGTAGCTCCTGATGATATCACAAAAGTCAAAACCATTATGGATGGGGACTTTTGCCATAATGGCATTATATATTTCCTTTAAAAGGAAATTGCAATGCATTATGGGATGCAAAGAATAGCCTCATGTGAGGTAACTTTATAAGTAGTCAAATATTGAAGATACAGACCTCTGTATGTTTACTTATGTATGAGGAGAAAATATGGAAGCTCAATTTAACCAAATTTGAGAAAGCTTCTTACCATCAGTTAATCAGTATTTCCTTTATAAATTATGGCTTTGCATTTCAAAAGGGGGAAAAAAAGTACTGGGTACTGTTTTATAATATAGCCTTCTATACTTTATAATGCTGCAATGAGTTGAATTGATTCAAAATCACCAAATCTCCAATAAAGATTGGCATTCTCTTTATCAATGCAAAACTGCATTGATAAAGAAGTCAATGGACACCATAGTGTGAGGAACAGACAGCAATGACATTCAACTTAATAAGATGTAAGACTTCCTTTCACTGCGATGACTGCAACAATCCTACAGGGTATAGTTTCCACAAGTGTACAATGCCAATCAATGGGAATTTTGGACCATTCTTTCTGTAGACATGTAATGAATCCTGGACTGTTGTGGGGTGGATGTACCTTGACCTCATCCAATGCTCCAGTTCATTCCACAGATGTTCAGTAGGGTTGAGATCAGGGCTCTCTGGAGGCCAGTCTAGTGTGATGTTCCTATCCACAAACCATGCAGTTACAGCAGCAGCCTTATGACATGGTACACTGTCTTGATGTAAGAGACAAAGGTCAGTTCTGTAGAAATGCCATACTAAGATGGAAGTACAGGAATCAACTGAGAGTGCTACCCAGTGAATAACCACCACACTCACCGAAAGTGACCATAGGGTGCTATGAAGGATAATAGGTAAAAATGTTTTATGGAACATGTAATATGTAAAATGTTTTTGTGCAAATTTGTGTTCCAGTCGATGCCTGGTACTCCACATGTGTCAGCTGACGAATGACAGTTTTTACATATTATCCTTCGTAGTACCCTATGGTCACTTTTGGTGAGTGTGGTGGGTTATCCACTGGGTAGCACTCTCAGTTGATTCCTGCACTTCCATTTTAGTATGTTATCTCTGATTGCTGACCTAGGATGGCCCAGTTTGGCAACAATTTGCCGAACAGATAGGCAACAAACAGGCATTGTGTAGGATGCTTCTTTCAGACTCCTTCAATATAAATAATCCTTGTAGGAAGCATTGCATTATCCAGAATGTTCAGATACCTCTTGGAGCTCAGTGTTCATGCCACCACAGAGATCTGAGGCCAAACTAGGAAAAACAGAACTTTACCATCACACCACCCCCTCTGAATTTTAGTTGGGGTTATGCACTCTGGTAAGAGTTGTTCATGTGCATCTGCCACACATCCATCTGCTCCGTAGAGGATGTAGCATGATTCATTACTCCATAACACAGCTTTTTAAGCTTCCACTTCCCACTGTACAGGCTTTTTGCACCACTGAAGACAATGCTGCATGTTGGTTCAGGTAATGTACAACTTGCATATTGCAGTCCTACAATAGAAACCCATGTTGTGAGCCTCAGTTCTGAATGTTTTTGTGCAAATTTGTGTTCCAATCGATGCCTGGAAACTCCACATGTGTCGGCTGACGAATGACAGTTTTTACATATTATCCTTAGTAGCACCTATGGTCACTTGGTGAGTGTGGTGGGTTATCCACCACACTCACCAAGATACCAAGATTCCTGCACTTCCATCTTAGTATGGTATCTCTGATTGCTGACCTAGGATTCCCCAGTTTGGCAACAATTTGCCACAATGTACTTTGCCCATTGGGATGTCTGTTGACTTCTTTCCAAGCAATGTATGAGGAAATTGGAGTAGTTCCTGGTCTACTGCACTTTTTCAAACCCATCAGTACCACTTCACAATGTAATTGCCACTTCTGTAGATCTGAATAGAATTTTCTCATACTACTGCTAGAACATCTGAAATGGTATTAAGTTACTTAAATATAAAGAGCCAATAGGCTTCATTTCGGTGATATAAACATTATTTAAATTAAGGGGATATTAAATCCCACATTGTTTTAAAACCGAATAAGAAACTCAGAGATTGGAATCAGATAGTTTCAAGCTGAATATAGTATAATAAACTATAAAAGTGAGCTAATGCAAATAGTCCTAGTACGTAATATAAACTCGGGCAACTCACAGCAAAGGTGGTAAATTTAAAACAATGTGGGATTTAATATCTCCTTAATTTAAATAGGTATTGTTAGTTGCTTTGAAATGTAAAGTTAGTTTATCATTATTGTCATGACATGTTTCAAGGATTTAGGCCTGTTATTGTCTGTTGCAGCCTCAAAAGCTATCTGTTACCAAGATAATATCATAATCAGTCTTGTTTTTCTTAGCAGTTGATATTGAACTTTTTTGGACAATCATTTTATTTCTTTATTTTCTTTGTTACTGGTTCTTCATTTAATGCATTCATTCTTTCTTCATTTCTGCTCTTATTAATCTTTATCTTTTTTTTTTCTTCAAAATTTCACTTTATAAAGTAGTATTGGTATAGTCAGTGTATTATAAAATTTAATGTAGTCTTTGCCAAAAAGAACATGTGTAATAAACTGTGGTTAAACCCTAACCACAGAATTTATTACATGTTTTATATATATATATGTATGTTAAAGATACCAAGCTATTTTAAACCTGGTTTTACTCCATTTCCCAAGTAAGCAAACAGACAAATAAGTCAAGTTTGCGCCCTGCACGTAATTATTATTATTATTACCACGGGCTACTCCAGGAGTCCTTAGACTCATCGAGGGAGGCCCTAAACATCATGTTCACACAGCTGTTCAACATTCTCACAGTATCTATCATACCTTGCCTTGAACTCGCTCACTGTCATAGCACCCACAACAGACTCTGGCAGCTTATTCCACTCATTTACCACTCTAAAAGTAAAGAACCCAGCTCTAACACCCCTGCTAACCACGCTCTTGCCCAGCTTCCATGGGTGTCCCCTAGTTCTCCCACCACCAGTCCTCATCTCAAAAATATCATCTGAATTAATCCTATAGAATCCCTTTAGCAATTTGAATGTCTCAATCATATCTCCCCTTTTTCGCCTATCAACTAGTTTCTGCAACCCACAAATCTTCAACCTGTTCTCATATGGTTCATTCCATAGACCTGCTATCATCTTAGTCACTCGCCTCTGGATCCTCTCAACCTCCTCCCCATCAAGAAGGAACCGAGGTGACCAAATCTGGGCACAGTAGTCGAGATGAGGTCTTATCAAGGCTCGGTACAGAGGAACAATAACTTGTTTTTCTCTGCTCGTCAAGGTATTTTTCAACAACCAAGTGAGTTGATGAGCTGATTTAGCTACTTTCGCAATGTGCCCCCTAAACTTCATCTCCCTATCCACCAACACTCCCAAGTCCCTGGCCTCATCAATCTCTTGGAGTACAGTTCCACCAATGTGGTATACTGCTGCTAATCTTTTCACTCCGAAATGCATAACCTTACATTTTGTCACATTAAATTGACATCCATTCTCCTTAGTCCAGAACTCCAATCTATCTAAGTCATCTTGCAAGACTTTGACATCTTCTGCATTCACTATCGCCCTACCCAACTTTGCATCATCAGCGAACAAATGAACTGTCCCACTTAGACCCTTCCCTATATCGTTAATGAACAGATTAAACAGCAGTGGTCCAAGAACAGAACCCTGTGGCACACCACTAGTCACAGGCCGTTTTTTGGACTCTACTCCTGAATAAACTACTCTTTGATATCTCTCCATCAACCACCCAGCTATCCATCTCACCAACCCTATATCCATTCCCATATGTTGTAGTTTACGGATTAGAATTCCATGTGGTATCCTGTCAAACGCCTTTGCCAGGTCCAGCAGTATCACTGTAAACCCATTTCCCTTATCCAGTTCAGCCGTCACCTTGTTATAAAACTTGAGCAAGTTACTGAGGCATGATCTACCCTTCACAAAGCCATGCTGTCCTCTGTACAGTATCTCATTTTCATCAATCCATTCCTGTATTTTTCCCTTGACTACTTTCTCCAAGACCTTGACAACGACTCCTGATATGCTGATCGGTCGGTAATTTGCAACCATAGTCTTGGATCCTCCTTTATGCAGTGGAACTATTTTCCCCTCTTTCCACGCCTTCGGGACTAAGCCAGACCTGAGACTCAGATTAAACAACATGGTCAAGGGCACTGATAATTCCTTAGCCGCTTCATGCAAGACCCGTGCCGGTATACCATCCAATCCCACAGATGTATTCACATTAAGGTTCTGTAATAGACTATTCACCTCCACTTCATTCATCACAATTCCCATATAAACTAATGGTTCCTTCATTTTTTCAACGTCACCACCTGCATGATATACTTTTGCAAAGTGCGCGCTCAGTAACTCCACTATATCGACTGGTTTAGTGAACTCTTTACCATCGTCATTCCTTAAAATCATTTTGCCATGTACAGTTTTTTCTTGCTTGCAACATATTGAAAGAACTGTTTGGGATTCTCTTTTGCTTGCATAGCTAGTTTCCTTTCATAATCGGCTTTTGCTGTTTTTACCACACTCGTTACCCTTCTGGCCTGTACTTTATATCGTTCGTGTGCCTGCAGGTCACCCCTTTCTTTAAATTCCCTCCATAGATAGTTGTTTCTTTTTTTGCAGCTCAAGCTTAATGGTGTTATTCATCCATTTAACCCCTCCTTGTTTCACTATTCGGACCTTAGGTATACAATCAGCCATAACCTCCTGTAAATGCTCTTTGATCGCTTCCCATGCTCTATCGACGTCCAGCCCTTGCAGTTGTACATGCCATGGCACTGATCCAAGCAATCTCCTAAGCTTGTCATACTTGCCAGCACGGTAATTCCACATATACCCTGTCTTAATCACAAATTTTACACCTTTAGCCACCTCCCAGGTCAAGACCTTATGATCACTCTCACCAATAGGTGGCAACATGGTCATATTCATTACAGTCAAATTCTCAGATACTATTACCAGGTCAAGCACTCTCACACCCCTAGTATTTTCAATTACATGCTGTTTCAGATAGTTATCCCTTAATAATTGAATAAAATCCATTTCCTTCCTCACATGTGTCCTCTCCTCCTTCCAATCAATGTTACCATAGTTGAAATCCCCCATAATAATTACCCTCCTTCCACTCATTTCATCAATTTGTTTATGCATACCATCTCCACCATCTATTCCAACACCTGGTGGAATAGATGGTGGAGATGGTTGGTTATTATATATATATATATATATATATATATGAAACCATGCAAAATAAGTGCATCCATAGAAGCAAGTTTTACTTCTATTTGGATCTTGACCTTTAAAGGCCCTTTTTTCCTATTTTTTTTTATATATTATTCTGATATGTTTGACTATATTCTTTACATTAAAAAAAACATTCTAAAGTCAATCCTCATAATCAGCTATTACCTGATCATCTGTGAAAAGGTGTAGGTTTAAATAAATCACATTAGAAACTTCAATTTTATTATTTTATATATAGTGTTGCAGACAGGGGATAGGATATTCCTCTCTAACTCCTTCAGTTTATTTCTCTGATGATATAGTTCAAGAGTTCAGTTATATCTGCATTTCATTATCCTCATGTGTGTATATAATAGCTCTTAAAATGCTGTGGTATTTATATTTTTTGCAGTATATTAATATAAAAATGTAATGTGTTTCTAGATTGCACTCAATTTTTTAAAATTTATTTTATTATTAATTTAGACAGAAAACTATATATCTATACGTTAATGTGCTTTTCTAAAACCATTCTGTGCTTCTAGAATAAAATCTGAATATTTTGAAACTTCGTAGTTACTTGGTAACAGCATTATAAAAATTTGTTGTAGGGAAATGTATATTATACAAGGATTCAATTCTGTATTAAGAATTTTATTACAACTGCTTAAGAGGAGCTTCAGTTAACTGAACTCAGTATTAATACTCTTTGGCTCAAAAGACCTAAGTTTGAATTCCATTTAGGATGTAAAGAACATTTTGACTACAAGTGAGTTAGCTAGTCTAATGGGAGGTAGCAGGATATTTCCTCCCTGAAACTCATGATTTTCATCCCACAATGTTAACAGGCAAACTAGCCAGAAGATGCATGCAGTTAAGTTTAGTTTTAGTTGATTTGGCATAATCCCAAATAACAGCTACAACCACTTAAATCAGATTGGGATCCAAATGAAATTTATCATTTAACATAACACAATGCAGTGTAGTTCAATTACAATCAGCATTTGAAAGAAACTTAGAGAAATATTCTTGTCATCAAAATTAAGGTTCTTTTCTTCATCCTTATAATCAGTTTTCTGATATGTTCTCCTAAGATGAACAGGATACTCTGACAGTACTACTACACAATGTGTAGTACTTACATTTATTACTAATCTTTTGTTAACAGTTTTTCTCCAAATTAGTCTATCTCTTGTCAGCAGCATTGTCAGATCTTATATTTCTATCTTCTAAAGCAGTGATTCTTAACCTTTAATTGTCGCAGCTCCCTAAGTATCTTAAAATATTTTTGTGGCCCCCTAGTTTGTGGTAACATAATAATAATAATTAAACTTTTTCTTTAAATAGTGGTTTTACTTACTGATTATAATGACAAAAAAAAAATCAAAGCAGGAATCAACTTTACTTAAATGTATTTTAATGAGACCTCTGTTGTTGAACACACTCTACTAATTATTCTATTCTTGCTTCAGTTGTGTTACTCAATGCTATTGGCATGCATGAGTCTGTTCAGAGTCGATTTTGTTGGTTTGTTTTAATATTTACCATTGTAGAATCTATAGAAAGATTCTGTAGAAGAACTATAGAAAGAATCTATAGACTATAGAAGAAATATGTAGTAGAATCAAATATGTAGAAAAAAAAGACAACAAATTTTGAATGGCATTGGTAAACAGGTGGGAATATTCTCTCCAGATGTGTATCCAAAATTGGACCAAACTTTTCTTCTTGAAAACAGAGATCAGACTTAAATCCTTTGTCAATTCCAGCAGTGTGTTATCGTCTATTGGTGATAATTTTTGCAGTTATTATATGGATCTTGAATCCACAATTTTCTACAATCAGGTTCATTATTTAGAAAATATTTATCAAACTTTTCAATTACTGTATTTGCCGGTGTATAAGGCGCACATTTTTCTTTGAAAATAGGTCTGAAAAACAGAGTTTGTCTTATACGCTGATACTCAGTTTCTAATTACTTTCATTTCTGGAAATTTTCTCTGTTTCGAGTTACGCGATTTCTTTCTTGCTTCCTTGCAGTGTGTGAGAGCATTCCGGTTACATAGAGTTAAGTGGATGCGTATGCACTGTCATCGATGATCACAGCTGTGTTTCTGTTCGTTTACACTTTCCAGTTGTTGTCGCGGTTGCTCTGAACGGTGATAAATTTCTGCCGTTGAATTTTCTCTAAATTTCTTGGCAAATTATGGCTGAAAAATGTCGGCATTGCTACAATATTGCATACAAGCTACGTGTGATTGCGTATGCTAAAGAACATGGAAACAGGGCTGCATAGAGGCATTTCGGGCCACCCCCAACTGAGAAAATGATAAGAACTTGGCAGAATCAGGAAGAGGATCTAAAACAGTTTTTTTTTCCTAAAAAATGTGACACAAAAGGGGGTGCGTCTTATATGCCATCAAATGCGGTAATCTCTGGAGATGACATATAATTAAAGAATTTACATGTAGTTTACAAGGGTTGTTTGAAAAGTTTGGTAAAAAAATAAATTAAACAGATTTTTTTTTTTTGGAAAAAATCACCTTTATTTCTCAACATAGTCTCCATTGAAGTCTACGCATTTTTCCAGCGAGTTTCCAATTTTTTCATCCCATCTAAAAAGTAGGATTTGTCAAATTGTGCAGAATAATCATCGACAGCCTTGATGACATCTTCGTTCAAAGAAAATTTTTTCCCACCGAGCCAAATTTTTATGTTTGGGAACAAGAAGAAGTCACACAGGGCCAAGTTCGGAGAATATGGATTTTTTGAACCAATTCAAACCTCAATTCGTGCAATTTTGCCATTGCAACAGCCGATGTGTGGGACAGTGCATTTGTCTTGATGAAAGAGCACTTTTCTGTGCATCAATTTTGGCTGCTTTTTCTTCAGTTCTTCTTTTAAACAGTCCAACAATGACGTATAATAGACTCCTGTTATTGTCTTACCCTTTTCCAAATAGTCTATCATGATAATTCCTTGGGAATCCCAAAAATCAGTGGCCATCACCTTCCCAGCTGACAAAACGGTCTTCACTTTTTTCAGTGCTCTTTCACTGGGCATTATCCACTGTTTTGACTGCTGCTTGGACTCAGGTGTGTAGTGGTGGATCCAAGTTTCGCCTACAGTCACGAATTGACAAAAAAATCTTGCGAATTGCAATTAAACATTTCCAAACACTGCACTGAAATGTCTATCCGCATGCGTTTTTGATCGACAGTTAACAATCGCGGCACCCATTACACACATGGCTTTTTCATGTACAATTTTTCGTGCAGGATATTATACACCTGTTCAGTTGAGAGGCCTACAATCTCAGCAATCTCGTGCACTTTCACTCGGTGGTCTTCCATAATGATACAATGAATTTTGTCAATCATTTCCTTCGTAGTGACCTCAGTCGGGCATCCAGAGCACGCTTCATCTTCAATGGACTTACGACCATGTTTAAACTCATTTATCCAAAAATAAATAGTCTTTAATGCTGGTGCAGAGTCCCCATGAACTGCATCTAACTAGGCTTTTGATCTGTTCAGCCATCTACTTCTTCAAATAAAAGTGATTTATCACTGCATGAAACTCGTTTTTCTCCATTTTTATGAAAAATGCAAGCATGGTAATTATAAACATTTACCAAATGAGAACTACGCATTGTACATGGCTAAAATTTTGCCAGGAGTCATGAAAAAGATGGTACGTGCCAACACTGGTATGAATGAACGAATTGTGTCACCATCTATTAGAAATTTACCAAACTTTTCAAACAACCCACATATCAGATTTAAAATTGTAGTTTGAAATCATTTGCAAATAGTTCAGAAACCTTTAAAAAACATCTGAATATACTCTTTGAATCCATCTATTCAGTTGTATTTTCATTGCCTCTATTTTACCTAGCATAGTAAAAATGTATGAAATAAATGTTTCCTTGTAAAGATAAATTTAGCTGATTTAGAACAGAGAATATAACTGACAAATATGAAAGTTCATAATCAAATTCCTTATATATACCTTCAAGGGTTGTACAGGATATGATAGTACTACATGAAAAATTACATCATTACTAACTTCTGATCTACAATTTTCCTCCAAATCAGTCTGTTACCTGTCAAGACTCCAACATTATCAGATCTTATATTTCTATCTTACTGTATCAATCTACCTATATCTTGGTCTTCCTCTGGGTCTTTTTCCAGCCAATCTAGCAGAGAATACTTGTTTTGCCAATCTTTCCTCTCCCATTCTGTTTAAGTGACCATACCACCTGAGATTAGCTCTGCTAACACATTCCTGGATGCTGACAATATCAATTTCTTTCGTAATATCCTCATTTTTAATATGATGTTGGCATTGATGCCATCTGTTCATGCCCTGATCTTTCTCAGGACTCTCATATCTGCAGTCTCTAGTCTTTGGTCAAGTGTTTTACTTCTGACCCAGCTCTCAGATCCATAAGTTAAAATTGGCTTCAATACTGTCTTGTATACAGGTAATTTAGTGTTTTGGCTAATTTCTCTCTTATTCCACATAAATTTATTCAGTTGACTTCCTACCATACCAGCTTTGATTCTGTTGTCTATTTCCATATTTAGTTTACCATTTTCATTAAAAATCTGAAATATTTTACTTGTTCTAAGTAAAATATTTCAGTAAAATATTTTATTAAAATAGAAACAGTAGCTGAAATGTTTTACTTGTTCTCTAGGTTCTCCATTCACAATGCAGTTGATATTTTCAATGTTTCTGCCTATTTTCATTGTCTTTTTCTTTTTAATGCTGACCTTCATACCATATCTATTACAACAGTTACTCACTTTAATCAGGATATCCTGCAGACTTGTACCAGATTTATTTAGAAGTAACCTGATATCAAAATTGGAGCTGAGATTAACATCTCCAATTTTGATATCAGGTTTAATATCACTTTCCTTCATATTGTGATCCATATAGATAATGAATAACAGCTGGGATAATGTACATCCTTGTCTGAAGATTTAACATTAAACCACCTTTGTGTACTTCCTTCAATTCTAACTGCTGACTTACAACTCAAATAAAGGCTAAGTATTGCTTGATATAATGCCCCATTGACACCATATAACTGTAGCGTTTCGAACAGCTTCTCTCTTGGCACCTTGTCATATGCCTTTTCCAGATCTACAAAACTTAAATACTGATCTTTGTTATATTCCCATGATTTCTCAACTATTTGTCGTAAAGTGAAGATCTGATCCTGACAGCCTCTGTTTGGCCTGAATCCAGCTTGTTCTTCACCAAGCTACTCTTCCACAATCCTTCTGAACCGATGAGAGCTCTACTCCAATCATATGGAATTCGTCCCACTGCATAATTCTGCCTTCTGAATTATGCAGTGTAGCCAGTGTAAGACTTTTATACCTCCATACTTCAGCATTTCTGGTCGAATATCATCTACTCCTGGTGCCTTTCCATATTTCAGGCTTTTGGTAGCTTTTTCTACTTCAACTATGGATATATATTCCTGATTGCATGCCTGGTCAGTGTTTTTTATCACTGTGCTTTCATCACTGCTGTTTCATTTAGCAATTTTTCAAAGTAATTACTCCATGCTTCAAGGATATCTTTTTCTCCTGTTTTTATGTCATGTTTATCATCTCTAATTCCTTTTACAGTGCTTTTTCCTCCATTTCTGAGCTTCTTCAACAACCTCCAGAATATCTTGCCACCTTCTTGATATTTATTTTTCATGTTCTTACCAAAGTCCTCCCATGACTTTTGTTTAGCTAGTTTTACACTGTGTTTAGTTTTGTCTCTGTATTCTCTGAGAGCACAAGCTGACTTATTTGCCAGTGACTTTTGATATGCTTTCTTCTTTTCTTTTACTGCCTCTTTAGCTTCCTGTGTCCACCATGGAGTTCTGATTTTTCTATCCTTACAAACAACCTCACCACATGCCTCTCTGGCTGAATCAGTGTTTTTTTTAGGCCTTGTGTAAAATAATGTTGGTTGCAACATTGTAATATTTTGGTTTATAGTTATGTTAATTATTTTAATTTATTTTCTTCAGCGTCGGTTGTAGGCTGCTGCACCCCTTTGTATTAATTTCAATCTTTTGTTCATTATCCTTACTACGTCTACTTTAACTTACCCTCTCTGTTAAGTTCTCTTTATCCTATTTTAATCTAACCTGATTAATTTAGTCCCTGCTTGCAATTCTTTATACTTCCTACAAGTGTTAGCGCTGTTAGTGAAATGGCCTCTGAAATAGGCAATTCATGGTTACAGTTAACTATCTCCTGCGCTATATAACTCAGGAAAAATTTATTTTGTTTTTTGACTGCGCCATCCCGAATTAATTTTTTTAGCACGGGGAGATTAGTTATGACACTTATAGAATAGATCACTTTCTAAAATAATCCTTAAATAGTCAGTCGTCGCAATTTCTCTAATTTAAGCACACAGGTTCAGTTATTTTTATGAGATTGGGTGAAAGATTAGGCTATAATTTTAAGCAAACAAAACATGTTTATTTTACCTTAAGCAACTATATAATCTAATATACAATTGAACAATTTCTCTCCGATGTCTGTCATGAACTCAAATCGTAACTCTACAATTTAGACCTGCTATTCATAATGCTTTATAAAAATCTAGGCAGTTACTGGCTGTTACAATTTACATCGTTGGCTAACATTCCTCTTAACATATACTAGCTAACTCTCAGGCTCAATTATCTCTTATAGTGACTATACAATTATTTAACAGAGCTACGTTCAGTGGACACACAATTCTTAATCATCACCTCAGCATCAATACAGTAGAATCTACTCTCAAGTTTGCAGAAACATGTACAGTCCTACTAGCTTTGAAGATTTGTAGCAGTTCTGCTGACTGCTTTTCTCCGTCCTATATACTAGCCTTCGCTGAATGGCTCCTGGCTGTCGTTCTGCTGTAGTCCTTTTCCGTAAATTGTAGCATAGCTCACCATCGATTCTAGGCCTATTGTTGGCGGCATGTATCTGGTCACATGCGGCACGTTCCGTTACTGAAAATACACCTCCAAAGAATAATCTGCCTCTCCTGGTTCCCCGTGCTTAAGGGTCATACTACAACGAAATCTCGGAAGTCCGTGCGGGCCAACAAACTGCAGCAAGAAGAAAAAACTCAGAGCTCATCCTTTAAGAGGTTCTCAAGACCTCTTTTATACAATTCTGAAGTGCCTTGTTTTAGAGTCGGGAATTTGTAGGAAGATTCCCCCCCCCCTCCCCCGAATCTTCTCTGCATATACTGACGTCACTGTTATCTTAACCTTCAGATTTGGCAGCAAAAATCTCCACATTTAAATGACCTTCAATACCTCTTGTTCACTTTCAAGTTGCCAACATAATGTCGTCTAATCCTCTTAACTTGAGGCAGAAATACTGTAACAATCTATTACTCTTGCAGTCTTACAATTTGAACCTTTACAATATTTTATAACTTATGAACAATTCTATGTCATTATTTTTTTTCAGTTACCTTTACAAGTTTACAGTCAGTATTTAATCGTTAAAATACAGTAATGTACAATTTCGTTCTTTTCACATGATTTGTGACCTATGTAAAATCGATGTCAGAAAATTTTAACAAAATTTCACCTTATCGAATTTTTCACTCGCCATTGAATCTCCAAGGTTTGGTTCCTGTTTTCAGACTCTTTCATTTTTTCTTCAATCATGTTTCTGTATTTTAGTCTACAGTTCACATCTGAGAGCTGCTCAACTTTTATTCGCTTTAAACCTTTTTTACACGTTCTTCTTTTTAATATGAAATTTAATTTTGTCCTGCTCAAGACTAAATGGTGATCCCTTCCAATTTCAAATCTTTTGTACACTGTAGTCCTGCACCAGGGAGAAAACATCACTATCAACAATAACATAGTCAATGAGACTTTTCTTATTTCTTGCCTCTTCTCTCTGTGAATTTGTGCACATTTTTATGTTGGAACATGGTGTTAGTAATAACCAGTCCATGTCCTGAGCAGAAATCCAACAGGTATTTGCAATTATTATTAGCTTTGCTCTTTTCTCCAAATTTTCCCAAAATATTTTTGTATGTCTGACATCATCTCCTATAATTATTTCCCAAACAAGGGAAATAATTATAGGAGATGATGTCAATAGATGATGATCCCGAACAAGGACCAGCTTTTGCTTTTTTGTTGTGACTAAGTTCACCTTAGTAGAACCTTCTGTGGGACCATATGCACAAATAAGTCTCATTGTCCAGTTCCCCATTCTGATATTTGCCCACATCACTCTACTTGAGACTGCCTGCCATTCAAGAAGATTAGCCTCATATTTAGTGTTGAATACTATGGCTACTCCTTCTTTTCCATGACCGTCATTGCCTGAATTTTGTATTTCTTGCTCAGAAAGAGCTCACAAGTTTTTGCCTTTTTTGTTTCAGTTACCTCTATTATGTCGATCTGGTACTTATCCATTTCCTCAGCTAGCTGCATTTCTTTGCCATTTAGGCTTTTTATGTTGATAGTACCAATCTTGAACTCTGGTGATGTTTAGTTGTGGTGGGTTTTAGGATTTGTTCCAGTAGCTGACTTTTCACTGTTTGCCCTGGTTCCTTGGCAAAAACAACAGTGGCCTTGTTTAACTGGGAGATTCCCCAGCCGGCATAAAATTCTCTCATGTTATACCATCATTTTTATTTTTGTTTAAGCCAATAAGAATACAACTTGGGTGGTTAAATCCCAAATTGTCAGCTCATCCTCATTCGTTCAGTATCCAGGTAAATACCTAACAGGTTGCACCACATGCAGAGAACTTGATCGGTTCTCTGCATTCCTTTAAAGACTATGTGGAGGTCTCCTCTCAGTTATATAGCTTTGACCCTTAAGCACCCCAATATGAAAGTTTTGCAATCCAATTTTTGTTATCAAAATAAATGGCAAGGCTGAATTTTTTATCATTTAAAAATATATCGACTTCCGTTTTTAATTCCAATAAATGAGCAAGAATTTTCCCTTTCGACAGCCATTCTAGTTTCTGTATGAAGTAGAAGCAATGTATGATCGGCACCAACTTTTTCACAGAGAATAGAAAACAGTCTTCGATTAAGAGCATTTGCTTTTGTAAAATTTATAACTTTTACAGCAACCATCATTACTTCTTGTAATTCTAGAGTAATTCACTCATTTTTTTTAGAAGCTAGTTGTTCTCTGTGTATGGAAGAATGAGTAACCATTATATTAGAATTTGCAATTTGTTTTATTCAAGAGATAACACCGATATGATGACCTATCATAGGGGCTGCACCATCTGTACAGATTCTGACACAGTTTTGCTACTGTAACTCATTGGATGTGAAAAGTTAATTTATTTTGCTGAGTATACTTCTAAACAAAACAACATGTCTTCAAATATATCTTCTTTATTATGGTCAGTATATCGCTCATATCCCAAACGATACTCTTTTTGGAAACGTCAGTTGAGTCATCTGTTTGTAGTGAAAACCATGGAGAATTTTTAATATTTTGAATTAACTGCTCTTGGAGATCGTCTGCAATCAGTGTAGTTCTATGACAAATAATATCTTTTGACATAGGTATTTCTTGATTTCATTAGCCTCTGATATTCCAAACAGTTTCTCGCAAATATTAATCATGCATGGCTTCAATAAACTTTTGCTTATTGTAAATGTTGCTTTGATTTTGCAATATTCAAAGCTGTTTGAAATGAAGCTTTAACTAATGATTTATTCTAACAGTTATTGCATTAATGAAATAACAGCTGTTATCTTTATATTGCTGATGCTTCATATCTGAAAGCCTTCTTAATTTATTTGGTTTCAGACTACACCACAAACAACACATTGTGGTTTTCGAATTTCATCCATTTCTACACTATCAGCTCAGCTAACACCTTGTTATTCCCGTATACTGGGGTAGGCGAGGCCATTTAGCCCTATCTAACTTTTGGAGGCAGTTCAATCCCCACTGGTACCAATCAGAGATAGATGGCCCAAGGCTATCACTATTTCTACACTAATAAATCTGAATTTTATATAACTTATATCATTTTTTTTTTTTTTAGTTATTTTTTTTACATTTATGACTGGCATTATTTTCTGTTTCACACTCATTTACACCAGCCGTGAAATTATCACTATTACTACTTTCACATGTTCTTTTTGAACTACCAGGTGTGTTTATATTTAGGAAATCAAGTAATGTTCTTTGTTTGCTCATTTTATAAGGGGCTCAATTTTAAGAAATAACAAATCAGTATTACAGCACTGAAAGTTTTGAAAAGTTATAGCACTCAAGTAGCACTTAACTGCGTTAAGTTCTATGTATTCGTACTAGTGTTGTTTAAAACTTCAGATGTCATGACTGGTAGTGTTGCCAACAGTGAAAAGTTGACTTGTGGTGCCACCACTAAAGAAATTACTGCATTAAACTGCATAATTCAGATTACTAATACAAAATGATACAAGTTTGAAACAAAGTGAAATAAAGAGCAAAAAATAATTATTTTAAGAGATTTCATAATTTTAAAAACTAGAAATGTTCTATAAATTTTCTGCGGCTCCTTGGTTAAGAATCACTGTTCTAAAGGACTTCTGACTGCATCATTCCACTTCAGACATTGGTCTTCCTCTGAGTATTTGTCCTGACATTTTGACATTGAACATCTGTATTTAATTAGCTAGTCTTTCCTCTTTCATTCTGTTTAAGTGACTTTAGATTAGCTCTGCTCACACTTTCTTGAATGCTAACAGTGTCAGGTTCATTTTCTTTAAAGCAAAGGAAATAAATTTCTTGTGTCTCTGTTAATGCTTAAGAATGTGCAATGATAACAACTGCTGTTGTTATCAATTACCCTTAGCTGTTTTCTTTAATGGGGACACTAAGGGTAATCGATAACAACAGCAGTTCTCATACCTGAAATATTTTCTCTTATGAATGATAACTTTTACTATGAAACATCCATTCAACAAATTACTTGGTAGCAGGTTCAGTTATTCAGATATTTCTTTCTGTGTACATTTTGTACATGAGAAATTCAACAAAACAATTGCAGTTATCTTAAACCTTATTAAGAATTAAAAAGTCTAACCCTGGATCTAAATTCCTTTAATTTCATTAAACCATCTTGCATCCCTCTTTGAAAATTATATAAAACACATGAACCTATTTTTCAGTTTCTTTTTTAATTTTCTTAAAAATTACACTGTTTAACATTTTTCTTTCTGTGTGAAAGACTCCAAAGAAAGGAAATAATCCTCAAAAAACAAAACTTCCACTGTTCTCCTAGTTAATCCCCCCCCCCTCCTTTTTTTTTTTCTCATGATTTGAACAATAATGTTACAGCTAAGCTGCTTTAATCATAAACAGAACCCTGCACACTTATTTGCAAAATAAGCAAGTTTATTTTTCTCTTCTTCTTTTCAGCCATTTTCTGTCCACTGCTGGATGAAGGCCTCCTCCAGTTCTTTCCACCTTTCTCTGTTCTTGGCAATGGTTGACCAATTTTTCCCAACACATTTTGACAGTTCATCACTCCACCTTCTTTTAGGACATCCTCGGCCTCGTTTCCCTTCTTTTGGAATCCAGTTCATTACTATAGTGGTTTATAGTGCATCTTCTCTCCTGGATAGTTGTCCGGCCCATTTCCATTTTAGTCACTTATGGTAAAGAACGATGTCAGTGATGTGAATCTGGCTTCTTATCTTTTAAGGTGATGCCTAGCATCAACCTCTCCATTTTTCTTTGAGTTGTTGTTAGTTTATTTGCCATTGCTTTTGTTAGTGACCAAGTTTCACAACCATATGTGATGACTGGAAGTATACATTGGTTAAATGTCTTCCTTTTTTAAACAGAGTAGGACATCATTGTTTTGAAAAATGCTTTTCAATTTTCTGAATGCACTCCAGGCAAGTTGAACACTTCTATTTATTTCCTTTTGGAGTCCACAGTTTAGATCAGTGAGATGATCTAAGTATGTATATGAAGAAACTTTCCAAGAAATTTTCTATTATTATGTTTTTTTTTGTGTTACAAAATGATTAAAAATGATTTTAGTTTTTTTCTCTGTTTATTTTTAGACTGACTTTTCTGCTGTCA
Organism: Typopeltis vanoorti; assembly: GCF_054136105.1. Taxonomy (NCBI): domain Eukaryota; kingdom Metazoa; phylum Arthropoda; class Arachnida; order Uropygi; family Thelyphonidae; genus Typopeltis; species Typopeltis vanoorti. The sequence continues at coordinate 12,087,572 of NC_143552.1, forward strand.
TTATATAGGTCTTCTACCATTCTATTAAGCTCTTCTGGAGTGTTTGAAAAAATTATGATATCATCCACATATCTTAGGTGTGTTAAGTTTCTGTTATTAATTTTTATACCAAGGTTTGTCCAGTTTATATTATTAAATATTTCTTGAAGGACTGCTGTAAAGATTTTGGGTGATAGTCTCCTTGTCGGACACCTTTTTCAATTGATATTTTATTGCTACTTGTGTGAAGTTGGATTGTTGCTGTTGCAGTGCGGTATGTTTCCTGGAGGAGGCCCATATATTCTCCAGGAACTCCCTGATTCTGGAGTGCTTTGATTATTGCATTAGTTTTGATGGAATCGCATGCCTTTTCATGATCAATAAAGGCTAAACAGAGAGGCAATTTTTCTCTTATCAATAATTAATTAATTTATTTAAAACATCACCAATCATAATATCTAATTTCATTGCTTAAGTGAATCTCATTATGTCCATTTAGATCAATCTTAACGTTTTATGTAAATGTGATACATGCCATGCATGATTTATTATTTTATATAGAACTTAACTGCATTTTTCTATTAATATAATTAAATTAAAAGAAACAGCCTAAATTATAATTCATGCCAATTTTATTGAAATGTGGGACAACTGTAACACATATGGTCTACATAAGTTTTTTTAATCTATGTTTTGTAACAGGAATTTCTGTTTCTTATCTTTCTCTCTCTAATTTTTGGAGTTTATCTTTACTACTTTTTTTTTTTAATATAAACAGAATTACTGTTGCTCTTTCCTGTTCTTTTAGTGAGTTCCCCATTTAAAAAATTAGCTCAGAATTATATAAATATAAGTCTGAGCTTATAAACTAATATCTAATTATTCCACTGTTCTAATATCTTTGCCATTCTTTTGTGATGGTTATGATAACAGTCAAGTTTGTATGTTTCTAGTTTTGGATAGTAGTGCACAATTTATCTAACAAATTAATGATGTAATGATTAGGGGGGGGGGGACAACTAGCATGTAAAAATAAAATTGGCCAATTCAATAGTCAGTAGAGCATCGATTTGAATCCCATTGTGGCCATGGATATTTGTGAAAGTGTTGGATAAATTTCATTGTCCAATGTGAGACAGGAGACCCAAACATGCCATGAAAAATTTCCATGTTTGGTTTCTGGAGCAGATGACTGATGATCGGTAGATTTATATTTCATGTGTAATTTCTCATTAAAAAAAAAAAACACCTTATCTGATATAATCATTTAGTTTCAGTAATTCTGAAATCAGTAGTTAGGAGTTTTAAATTTTTGACAATTCCAGATGATTGGAATAGAGCTCATAGTATCCAATTATAAAAAAGAGAAATAAAACTGAATATGAGAATTATACCCTACTGAGTGTTCTTGGTATTTCCTGTAAGATTTATTCAAGTATTATACTTGAGAAAGACTAAGGAAAATTGCGGAAGGCAAGTTTGGAGTAGAGCAATCTGGATTCAGGTCAAACAGAGGTTGTCAGAATCAGATTTTCACTTTAAGACCAATAGCTTAGAAATCATGGGAATACAACAAGGATCTATATTTAAGTTTTGTAGACCTGGTAAAGGATACAAAGCTCCAAGAGAAAAGCTGTTATGAAACTAAAGTTATATGGTGTAAATATGGCATTGGATCAAGCAATACATAATCTATATTATTTGAGTTGTAAGTGAGCAGTTAGAATTGAATGGGACACAGGAAGATGGTTTGATCTTAAATAAAATGTGAGACAATAGTACACATTTTGAAGGACAGTGGTATTAAACCTGATATAAGAATTGGAGATGTTAATTAGCTCCCTACTTTATGCAGATGATCTTATACTTTTTAATAAATACAGTATGAGAGGATTCCCTGACAAAATTGAATAACTGCTGTAATAAATTTGGTATGAAAATCAACAATAAAAAGATGATGAAAATAGTCAGAAATATTAATAGTCAGACATCAACTGCATCCCGAATGGAGAACTTATAGAACAAGTAAAACATTTCAGCTATTTATTCACAATTTTTTACTGAAGACAGCAACTCAGTATGGAAATAAACAGGATCAAAGTTGGTATGGAAAGAAATCAACTAAATAAATTTGTGGAATAAGAGTTAGTTAAAACACTAAACTAGGGCACATGACAGTGTTCAAAAACCAGTTTTAATTTATGGATTTGAAAGCTGGGTTAGAAATATAGCATGTGATCTAAGACTGGGGACCACGGATATGAGAGTTCTGAGAAAGATTAGGGAATGAACAGATGGTCTCAGTGGCAGTATCATTAAAAATGAGGATGATATAAGGTAACTTGACATTATTAGCAGAGCTAATTCCAGGAATATAATACTGCAAATAATTTGCCATTATTAGCAGAGCTAATTTCAGCTATATGAATTTCATGTCGTATAGTTACTTAAACAGAATAAGAGAGGAAAAGTTAGCAGATCAAGTGTTTTTTGCCAGGATGGCAGGAAACAGAGCCTGAGTAAGACCAAGATGTAGGTGAATTAATACACTAAGAAGTGCCTTAGAAGACAAAATATAAGATCTGATTATATTGCAGTCCTAGTAGATAACAGGTTAATTTAGAAGAAAATTGTCAATAGGAAGTAATAAATTATGCAACTTTTTCATGTGGTACTATCATCTCTCTCCAGCCCCTCAGCATACATATCAGGAATATAATAGTGGAGCAGTTGATGTGAAGTCAGCCGACACTATATAGAAATAGATTAGTTGTGAAGGTACTTTGCATGCAAACTTCATTTATTTTTCCTTGGGTAAAGGAAAAAATTTCTTTTCAAGAAAAAGATACTTTGTAACCATGAAGAAAAACTTTTGACGTCTTTCTTCCAATTCATATGACAGGATTGTTTTGATAGTATTGATATTTGATTATCTCTTCACTCCACTTGACATTGGTTATTGAAGATCTTGAATCATTTGAGTACTAGAGGATTTCTCAAATGAAGCGAAATGGATAGTGTCATCAGCAAAATTATGAATGGGATTTGAAGTTTTTGCTGTATGGGAGGGAGAGCATGGATGAATGTTGTACAGCATTTCTAAGGCATTTTATTGTGTCTGGCATTCACAATAAGCTGCCATCTTATGGGTTTGTCTCCTATCCTTTGGATTGCTAGCTATCCATCTGGTCATTCATTGCATATCATGTTGGATGGTGAAGGCCATCCATCCACACACACACACACACACAAAAAAAAAAAGAAGAAAAAAAAGTGCATAAGGTTAGTGAGGAAGTCTGCTGTAGAACAAGAATAGTGACTCCATATTGGTAATTACTAATTAACTGATGAAGCTGGCTGTCAGTGACCATTACCATCACTTTTGCAAGTACTGAAGTGAGAGCAGTGGGATGTTATAGTTTGATGTTTGACTTTTATCTCCCATTTATTAGGTAGTACAGGATGCAGATATTAATTCTAAAGCACAAGTTTTGAGCAGAACTGGAAGAATATCATCTTGACCAGGAAAAATTATTACTATCAAGATTGTTTGCAGATTTTTCTGATGCATTTCTAGCAAAAGACTGAAGGTGAGCAGTTTGTTGTGTGAAGGGAGTGATTTTCATTGTACAAGAGTTGAAGGAAAATACTGATGCCAAAAGGCCTGTCATATCTTTGTGTGATGTTTTCATGGTGCCATCGGGGGGGGGAGTGGAAATAACAAAGGGATGGAAGTTATGTCTAACAATCTTACCGAGGAATGTGAAGGCATAACTGCCGTTTTAGTATGAGGCAAGCTTATCACATTTGACCTTATGAAGCCTGCTTTAGATTTGTTGATAATTTTGTTACATTTGTTTCATACTATACTATAGGCTGATTGAGATGCTAGTTTTTGATGTGAGCATATTGAATATATGCTGTATGTTTGTCACAGACTGATCTCTAGACAGACCAGATCTCTAGAAAATGTGAATTCACGTTTTCTAGAGATCTGGTCTAAATCATCTTTACAAGAAGAATGAGCCGTAATTCTCCAATCTAGGTTTTGCAGTGGATTGGAGAATTAAGGCTCATTCTTCTTGTAAGGATTATTTAGTTATTTGGGCAGAGCAGTTGTTCAGATTCCGCTTTGTACCATTATAGTACCATAGGATATCAGGCTTTGAGAGGAAATTGGCTGTAGAGGAGATGTGTATGGTTGGGCAGTTGCCAAGGTGAATAGATATCTGCAGTCTGTTTGGAGAGAGAGAGTTGGTTAAGAAAAGGTATGGAGTGTTGGAAGAATAATGAGTATTATCCAGTATTCTGGTTGGCAGGTTAAAAATTAGGATCAGATTAGATTTATGGTACAGTTGGTGCAGGAAACTTAAGAGTGGGTATGTACAATTGAGATTGACTTGTGATGTGACTCCTATGTGTTGAGTGCTCAGACTGTAATCCAGGTGCAGTCTCGACAGTACCTCCTGGATGATTCCATACTCGGACTAGAATACCTGGACTGCCATCAGGCATAACTGGCAGAATTGGAGCCAAAGATTATTTGACAACTGAATGGAACTTATTACCGTTGTGTTCAGTCTCATGCACTCTCAAAAGTAGCCAGTCTGCAGAAATCACTTTATTGCTATAACCCTCAAATTGGCTCTGATATGTTAATAATGATATGTTAAGCATGCTTAACAAGGCCTGATCTGTACTGTATGTGAGAAGAAAGGGAAGGCAGGAGACCCTATTCAGAGACAAAACATGGCAGTAGCTACTTCACCTCTATAATATGCAGGGCATTAGTATTTCACCAGGATATGAAAGATATTCATCAACTAGATTTATTATCATTTATTTGCAGTATTTTGTAAGATGTAAGAATGCAGTTTTAATCAGGTTAACAGAAAAATCGTTTGATTTTTTTTTTTTTTTGATAAATGAAAACATTCTTAAAAAATGAACAAAACAGTGTTGTTGAGAAAAATGAGCACTTTCACCACCAACAGCACTTTTTTTCTAACAATAAATTAGAATGGCTTGGAGAATCCATTCCAGTCTACTCCAAATGGGACAACAGATCATAACTATCACTTCTATAAAACTACAAATGTTTCTGAATTGAGGATATGGAATCATTCATGTCTTATTTCCAGTTTCTCTCACTTACGAAATTATTGTATATGGTTACTCACTTGTAGATAAGATGGATATCTTGGGCATATAGAGAGGGATAGTATAGAATTTTCCACCTAATGCTGTCAAACTCATCTTGTGTAATTCTTCTCTTGAGGTTTTGCACTGTTTTGAAGAGACATGTCACCTTTGTGGTTGAGCGATGCATGCTTTTGGAGCAGCATGATGAAAAACCTGCTGCATTCATTATGAGTAAATGTCTTCTGTGATTGATTGGCTTCTAGAAGTCATAATTTCACGATTCACAAATGTATGAATTCTGGGTTTTCGTATATGCAACACTGGCTAATTGATCATTCGACATTGCTGTACATTAATCAATTTTGTTGCACATCAGTTAATGTCTAAAAATACTTGACTGTTTTGACACATGAGCATATTGTCAATCCTTGCAATTTGTTGTTGGTTATGAACTTTCATTTAATTTGCAAAATTCATTTGCTAATTTTGCACACTTTCTCAATCAGTGCAAATACAAATGAATTATTTCATCATATTTGAATTCATTCTGCAAGAACCTGACATGCTGATTGATTATATAGCAAATATTTGCTCCCATTTTTTACTGATAAAGTAAACGTTGAATAATAGCAATTTAAAGAGCATTTTTCATTACTTCCTCTGAAACTTGTTTCATGTTTGTTAGGTGGGTGTCAACTGATCAAATGTCACTTGTAATTTCAAAGTGTAAAGTGCTACTGTCTTCCATATAATTTTTGTCAAAGTATTAACTTTAAAAAAATAATTTTTTTTTGTCACATTATGTTTTTGATTTTTTTAATTGTGGGTATTATTTTAGATGTTATAACATTCACTAAAAGCTTTTTTTTTTCCAATGAATAAAATGCATAACTTTTTTTTTCGTTTTTCCTTTCAGTAATCAAGATGACTTTGCCGATTTTAGTTGTTTTGCTCCTGGACATCCACTGCTTAATGTATCATCTCCGAATAGTGCACCAGTTGGACTTATGGGACACAATTCAGTGCAAGGTGTTCAGTGTCTCCATCCTCAAACTTCTCTAATCCAGCCTGTTAGTGTTCCCCCACTTATGCAGCCACTGGCTTCCCCTATTGTTCCATCTCCATCAGGATTAACATCTCCAACTGGTACACTGTACCATCCTACACCACCTTCCACTAATAGTACTGTGCCCATGTCTGTGATGAAGACTCAGACTATAGTTTATCCAAACATGACAGATATTCAGCCAGTGATTTACAACCAGTCATCACTAGGAACTATAGGTGGCATGATGTTTACTAATGCTGTAGGAACAGGACGATCTTTAATACAAGTACGTAGAAATTTAATTTGCATGTTTGTTTCTGTGTGCAGAATGATTATAAACTTTGGAATTCCAGCCACTTTGCTTTGGTTTCTTTTGGCATAATTCCATTCAAATTCATGTCAATCAGTGATGAAGTGGCTTGTCTTGAGTTTTTGACAACTGAGAAGCAATGAATCACTTGGGAGGGGGATAACATGTGTAGTTAAAAAAAAAAACAAGTATAATTTTATATTGGGAGAATTGTTTACTAAAACTGTGCCTTTTATAACATAATAAATCTAAAAGCATGTTTTGAATACATATGGAAACATAATTAAGTTGGAAGTAAACAATTAAAAATGTATCGTCACTGAACAAAGTTTTAGTTTTTATTAAACAAATAAAGGTATCAGTTTCCGATTTGCTGTAGGTAAATGAATGGGTATGTCAGCGCTGAGACCCCCGTTCATCTGCCCACAGCAACTTTTATATTTTATATGTTATCCCCATTCATCTGCCCACACTCATTATGCTCACCCCATAACAACATTTTTAGCGCCATTGGTGTCATGGGCAAATGAATGGGGAATGTTGCGCTGTCCCGCTGATATCTTCATTCATCTGCCCACAACAAAGTTTATCCTCAATCCACATTCATCTACCCACAGCAACTTTTATATTTTGTATGTTATCCCCATTCATCTGCCCATACTCATGCCCATACCCCACAACAACTTTTATCTTCACGCACTCTCTGATGCAACATGTAAACTGTTCCATTCGCTAAGTGCGTTGTGAGACGAGGGGAAAATGTTGTTCTTATCTTACTCCATTCATCATAATACTGAATACGAACTTGACATCCATGGATTCCATCATGGATGACATCCCTTGTCCTGTCCAAACCATCACCTGCATATACCCAAAAATTTCACTCAGAACATTCCAAAGCCTTTAATGCTCTCCCCACCCCAATCCATCTACACATACATACTTCTGGCTGATACGAATCGTCTTATTTCCCTGATGAGTTTTCCATGACCAGCAAAAAAAATTTAAGACATCCTGTTATGCGAGATCCTTCCCGTTATCTATAAACAGTCCAACCCACGATGTCAGTCGCAAAGTGCCATCCATGTGGTTGTGCGCATTTTCCAGCCAGCGACCGTATCCCATATATACCGTACGCATGTGATTTGTACTAATCTTGTTATGATGGTGGTTTTAATTATATTTGTCCTGTTTTATCCAGAGGCACAACAGTGGTCATCATAAATCTGGCAGATTCATTAATTGTGTGGTTGTTTTATTTATATCCATCCTGTGTGCTGCTTGTATTCATTACATTGTGATGTGTGTTTCTGTACAATTCATGACCGTACGGATGTTGTTGCCTGCATGTGATGGATCTGGTGTGCTCGGCCGCATATTTCCACAAGCAACCGTACAAGATACAGAATTTTGCTAAACAGGACGTGGGCAGCTATCCTCCTCACCAGCAGAGCTGAGCCTCACCGTGATGTCACTTTGCATAACTTTTGTTTCATCCCCGATTTTGAAATGAATTAATTCCATAACTAGTAACGAGAATAATTGGAAACTGTAGTCCAAATAAATAATATGATATAATTATGTTACTACTTACTTTTAATGAGATGGTTCAGCTTCTCAGCCTTTGCAAAGTTGCTGGATATCTGGCTCAATGTTGGTCAACTTTAGTCGAAGATCGGCACACACACTAAGATGATTTCTGTATTTTGTTTTTATTTGAATGAGCGATGAAAATACTTTCTCACAAAGATGGGGTGTAGAAAATTGCATGACAATTTTCAGTTCTTTTTCAGATAATTCGGGAAATTCACTTCTCACTGAAGGCGAGATCCAGAATTGAGCCAAACCAAGATCGTGGAATTATATTTTAAGCCCACTGTCACTTGAAAGCTCAATTAACTGTTCGTTTTTCGATAATGAAAGTTCGTTCTCTTGACTATAAGCCTGAAATAGATCATCGAACCCACAGAAATATCTTATAAAAGTTATTCAGAAAATATGTTTAAAAATTGTGTTTCAGAGTTTTGAGGTGGTCACAATTTCCAAAAACTCATAATCAACAAAACATTTTACACTAAAAAGGATTCCAATCTTGGAAAAGGTGCAAATTATCTGTCTTTTACATAACTAATGCAAAACACCATTTTTTTTTTCTTCTTTTCTCGAATGCCTTTATTCTGTCACAGGCATCAAGAACAGTTAAAGAATTTCCCTGAAGGGAAAGATTTAGTTTATTTAATTTTGAAAAAAAATGTCTGAAAGATAGTAGTGTTGATAACCATGCTTCGTCACAAAGGAGTGATGCAAAATTAGAATTATGTTCATTTACAAACAATAGAACTTCGTTCCTTAATAGAAATAATCTTGTTAGTACTTTGCCCCTGAAAAGCCAGCAAATTTCAGAATGAAGCAAAAGTTGTATATATTCACTGCCCATTTCATCGCAGAGTACTGAAAATAACCTGTTATTTAACGGTCGAGCCTTAATAAAATTAACTAGCTTTACAGCGTTGTATAGCATAGTATTAAATTCTGGTGGCATTCCTTTGGAGGCGCCAACCTTTCCCTATGTATGAAACAATATACCCGATTCATATCCGGAGCCACTTGACCATAGAAATAACCCCCAACTATGCCTGCCTGTAAGGGCGCAAGCTCCATCCAAACAGAAGCCCATGCATTTTTCCCACTGGATCCCTTTATGTATCATGTAATTATTGAGAATGTGAAATATTTCTTCTCCAGTTGTTCGGGATGACAAAGTTCTACAAAGCAGAATATCACTATGAATGTTATCATCCGCATATCTCACGTAGCATATTAACTATGCATCATCTGTAGCATCTGTAACGTCATCATCTGTAACATATAACAAGGGCTCTTCTTAACTCTTTCAATTCACTGAGATTCTACGTTACCTGCCATATCATTAATTCTGCGACCTACAATGTCATTGAAATGAAATTAACATCTTTTAGTAACTTGTTGCCAGACATAGTTTTTGCCACATCTCTTAGTAAATTTTCCCGATAGAATGAGGTTTCCCTGTTTTTGCCATGTGCAAATTTAAGAGATAGATGCTTCCAGTGTCCCTTGCTATTAATCGAACCCATGGCCGAAACTACATCTTTCCCATGATTTAATGTCGCTAAGCGTCACTGAAATTGGCTTTTTTGTCAGAAGAGTTTCGTAGGTTTCATGCACTTGTTTGACAATGCTTCATAACACAAAACACATTGAGGTTTCTATTCCCTTTCATCTCCACACCAAGTAAACCCAAATTCCAAATATGAACTGTTATATTCTCTACTGTATTTTTTCTTTGAACTGCTTGTTTCTTCTATTTTAATAGTATCAGATTTACTCACTGTTACAACATGTGTATCACAATTAGTATTAGCATCACCTGTTTCATTTGCTCTTCTTTTCAAAGTCCTAGTTCTAAGCCACTTTTCCACATTTAAAAAACGTTTCCGAAAAATATATAAATATATTAATACTGGAGTTAACTCACGACACTCTTTGTCCAACTATCATTTAGCACTTCTGAAGGTATGCTGAGCTTTGGTTGAAGGAGGAAAACCTTCAGTAATAAAAATCAATAAATAACAAACAAGTTGAAGGTACTGCCTTGGGTAGCCCTCTGTCTCCACCTTTGGCAAATTGTTTTTTGAAACATCTGGAACACACCTTGTTTTCATCCATTCATCCCCAACCCTCTCTTTGGTTTCATTATGTTGATGATGTCTTTGCTATTTGGCCACATGCTGAAGAGGAACTTACCACATTTCTACAACAGATAAATAGCCTTCACCCACACATTCAGTTCACCATGGAAAAAGAAAAATCTGGTAGTTTACCATTCTTGGATATCCTCCTTACATGCACATCCTCTGGTACTTTGTCAACAAGTGTCTATCAAAAACCCACCTTTACTGACATATATTCATCAAAAGTCTGCTCATCACACCTCTCAAAAAATCGGCATCATCAAATCTTTAATTAATAGAGCACATAAAGTGTGCTCCTCTCCATTAAGCTTACAACAAGAACTTTTCACCATAAAAAAGCTAATAGAATCTAATGGTTACAATCCTAATCAAATCCAGCAGATAATTGACTCCTATGTTCCAACACCTCAGGATTCTTCAACAGACCGCAGAGTTCCAATCATTTATATTTCGGGTATCTCAGAACCTGTTGGCAGAATTTTGAAGAAGAATCATCTTATTCCCACATATTTTCCTATCAACAAAATTTCTCACTTGTTGTCATCTACAAAAGATAAACTGTCACCTCTATCATTAGTTGGTGTTTACCAGATACCATGTGAATGTAATTTATCCTACTTTGGACAAACTGGCCATTCTGTGGAAAAAAGAATGAAGGAACATCAGTATTATATCGAATACATGAAACTTTGTACGTCTGGTCTAGCACAACATAGCATTGACACTAAACATAATATTCAGTGGGATAAAGCTTGTCTTCTCCACAGATGCAGGTTTAAATATGAATGCCTTTTTAATGAAAGTAGCGAATCCCTTTTACATTATTGGCCGAATATGAATTGAAATGACTGTCTCTCTCTCTCAAAAGTTTGAGAGATTCACATCTTATGCAACCTTCAATGAAATAGTTTTTAAGAATTTTTAATAATATTTTATTAATATTAATCTTCTGGCATGCGACAACAATTTAATTAGTAATCCACCGACTGTTCTGTATTTTGTATTCCATTCCTTTAACTGTTTGTTTTAAAGTGATGATGTCCTCTTACTTTCAGTATAAAATATTTGTACCTTTAATTCATTAAAATTATTACTGTTGGTTTAATATGTGTTAAGTTATTAATTTAGTTATGCCACAGGTACCTCTAAAGAGTGGATAACACATACTCACTTCAAATCTGACAAAACAGCAAGGGAAGGCGGAAGCAATTAAACTATATTGTCATTCACTTCTCCCCTCTTATTATTCGTCATGCTGCTGCTACAAAATATGTAGTGCCAGAATGACAAGTAATAAAAGAGGGGTGAAGTGAATAACAATATAGTTTTATTGCTTCCACCTTTGAACATTCTGACACTATTTGTTGTTGTTTTTTTAAAGTCTTCAAATGGAGATTTTTACTTACTTTTTCAATTTTAATTTGTTTGGATAACTAAAAATATATATATTTATTTAATTAATTTATGTCTGCCTGCGGACCACCTGTCCCATTGTCGTGGACAACAGGTTGAGAAACACTGGCATTGAATATTATACTCTATTTTTCCCTCCTTTGGATTCAGTAGTTATAATAATTATCTTCAAATACATATACCCCATAGAGAAGAATGACAGCACTTATTACCTTTGATTAGAGGAGGCCCAAGTTTGTAGGCTTTTCATTTGAAAGTGAGTTAGCTGATCTCATACGAAGTAGTAGGGTTCCCTTTCTATCGTCCTGGAAACTAAGGTTTTGGTTTTTCATCTTGCTTACAGACGTATAAGTCAGAGAATGCACACAAATTTATAAACAAAAATACTATTAGTGAGCTGTAGATGGTAGCATTGGTATTTTGTGTGAAGGAGGGTGTAGACAGAGAATTAAGTAGTACTGATGGTGTATTGTGTTGTGCAGAGTGCCCTTTTTTCCCCATTGAGGTCTTGATGGTGTACATCATAATAATATATATTGCTACAACACACATGGGCTGCAATCCCTATAGCATAAGTGTCGTATGTAAGCTGGGTTCAAGAGCAAAATAATCTGTTCCTGTTCTATATTGATGAGCCTGGAGGTTCTGTTCTTTAGAGATTGCTTCATGAGGAAGGCTGATCCAATGATAAATGGGCGTAGCGATTCAGTGAATCAATACTTGAACTACAGAAGGATGGTGGGTGACTGTTGCTGGTGTTGTTGTAGATTTAGCAGAAATAGGCTGCATGATGGGTACCATTTCCACTGAAGAGCATGAATGGAAATATCTATAGCAGAGATACAGAGTGGAAACTGAGACAGTGGCTGAAGAAAATACACAAAGACCATCTTTTGAGCTGCTACAAACATTTTTAGGTGTATCATCCTAAAGATGAGAGAATTATTTCAGGATCGGGCAGATTTGGGGTTTATACAGAATAAGTGGCTAGACAAATTAAGGGCAATTTATCATTTTCTTGCTGAAGGAGAGATGCCTTCAGCTGAATGAATATTTTTTTTTTAAATACTTAAGACATGCTATCCATGAGAGGGTTTCTGGTGAAGGCAAGCATTTTATGAAATCAAATGCTTCCCCCCCCCCCACCTATTTGGCACATTTCTGAATGTAAACAAACAGCATTTTCTTAAGGTCTTCATTCATGGTTTATAGTTAAATTTGAATACCACTGCAAAATCAAATTGTTTTAAAGCTGATTCTACTCTGATATTTTCTGTTCTGTTTTCTCATACACAAAAATGCTAGTCATGACCCACAATTTGAAAAACATTGTTGTAGATGATCTTGAAGCTTGAGTTGATCATTGAAGCCTTTTTTTGGTATGTATTCAAGTTGTTCATGATTTTTCACTGGTCTTTCTGGCAGAAAGCCATGTTGTGCATTATTTCAGGCAAATGAGGTGATTTACTTTGGTTATCTCTATACAGGAGTTGGATGAGAAGAATGATGCAGGTTCAGCTTTATGTTTGGTTGATGTTACTGCATCATCATTCAAATATAAAGGTATTCCACTAGAGACAAAACTTAGGTGAGGTTGTCAGCTGGCAATCATCATATGGAGCCAGTGTACCATGTCTGTTAATTGCATGTGTTCCCAGTTTGCTTCTTTTGCAGGCAAAAAAAACCTGAATAACCCTTTATTTGACAGTGTTACTCTCAGGCAACATGACTTTACCATTGTTCTGTTCCCATGCCAATAAGGGTTTCCACTGAATTGTTGTCAATGTTACTTCCAGGTAAGAGTCGTCTTTGTGGATGCACAGTGAGACACTTTTTTGATTCACATTTTTGCCAACAGATGGTATCACCTGTTCACTGTGATGAGAAGGAACAGAAAATCGAAAAGAAGTGTTGCTATTTTTTTGTTTTGTGATCTGATTGTTTTCTCTTGATTTTTATACAGCTGAGTATCATTTTCCAAGTATTGTTTCTTTTGCTGTGAGAGGGAGATGAGTGCGAAAATTTTGTTTTTTGCTAATGTTGTTTCCACTTAACCTTGCCATTACAGTTACTGTATACGAGATTACCTGTTAGTAGTTATAAACAAAGTGGAAAGGTATGTTACCTTTTAGTGCTGTTTCTTTTTTGGAAAAAGCAATGTTGAGCGCAACTGTCTTGCCACCACCAAATCCAAATAATTCGGATGGGGATAATTCAGATTCTGAAGTTGATAGTGATAATGATCCAGACTACAAGGGTGGTCTGAAAAGTTCTCGGCCTAACAATAAAAAAACGAATTTATAACTTTAAAATTATTTTTATTTCTCATCATAATCTCCCTTAAGACTAATACATTTATTCCACCAATGCTCCAGCGCAATTATCCTTTCCCTGTAGTGGTTCTCAGTAAGATCTGCAAAATATCCCTTTGCAGCTGTAATCGCCACTTGATTCGAAAAAAATTATCACCAGCAAGGAAGAGTTTTAGTTTTGGGAAGAGATAGCAGTCAGAAGGAGCCAAATCTGGGAAATAGGGTAGATGTTCCAACAATTCATAGTGGAAATCCCTTAATTTTCCCATTGCCAAAACACCTTTATAAGCAGGTGCATTGTCCTTATGAAAGATGATTTTTTATTCTACAAACCAGGTCTTTTCTCATGAATTTTTTCGTCTAGTATGGTTAAAAGATCGGAATAATATTCCCCGGTTCTTGTTTTACCCTTTTCAAATTAATTAATAAAATTAATAAAAAAATTCCATCATCATCATCAAATTCCTGCCATGTACCCTCAAGAGGTGTACAGGATATGATAGTACTACATGAAAGAAATTACATCATTACTAACTTCCTATCTACAATTTTCCTCCAAATCAGTCTGTTACTTGTCAAGACTCCAACATTATCAGATCTTATATTTCTATCATCTAAGGCACTTTGTACTGTATCAATCCACCTATATCTTGGTCTTCCTCTGGGTCGTTTTGCTGCCAATCTTGCAGAGAACACTTGTTTTGCTAATCTTTCTTCATCCATTCTGTTTAAGTGACCATACCACCTGAGATTAGCTCTGCTAACGCATTCCTGGATGCTGACAATGTCGAGTTCTTTCCTAATATCCTCGTTTTTAATATGATATTGTCATTGATGCCATCTGTTCATGCCTATAATCTTTCTCAGGACGCTCATATCTATAGTCTCTAGTCTTCGGTCAAGTGTTTTACTTCTGACCCAGCTCTCAGATCCATAAGTTAAAATTGGCTTCAATACTGTCTTGTATACAGGTAATTTAGTGTTTTGGCTAATTTCTCTCTTATTCCACATAAATTTATTCAGTTGACTTCCTACCATACCAGCTTTGATTCTGTTGTCTATTTCCATATTTAGTTTACCATTTTCATTAAAAATCGTGCCTGAAATATTTTACTTATTTCACAGGTTCTCAATTCACAACACAGTTGACATTTTCACTGATTCTGCCTATTTTCATTGTCTTTGTCTTTTTATTGCTGACCTTTATACCATATCTATTACAACAGTTATTCAATTTAGTCAGAGAATCTTGCAGACTTGTAGCTGATTTATTTAGAAGTATAACATCGTCCGCATAGAGCAAAGAGCTGACATCAACATTCCAATACTGATATCATTTTTAATACCACTTTCCTTCATAATATGATCCATATAGATAATGAATAACAGAGGGGATAATGTACATCCTTGTCTCACACCTGATTTAACATTAAACCATCTTCCTGTACTTCCTTCAATTTTAACTGCTGACTTACAACTCAAATACAGACTAAGTATTGCTTGATATTGAATGCTCCATCGACACTATATAACTGTAGCGTATTGAATAGCTTCTCTCTTGATACCTTGTCATATGCCTTTTCCAAATCGACAAAACTTAAATACAGATCTTTGTTATATTCCCATGCTTTCTCGCCTATTTGTCGTAAATTGAAGATCTGATCCTGACAGCCTCTATTTGGCCTGAATCCAGCTTGTTCTTCACCAAGCTTTTCTTCCACAATTCTTCTGAGCCGTTTCTCAAGTATGCTTGCATAAATCTTGCCAGGAACATTGAGTAGGGTATGTAATTCTCACATTCTGTTTTATTTCCCTTTTTATATATGGGTACTATGAGAGCTCTACTCCAATCATCAGGAATTCGTCCCTCTGTCCAGGCTTTCTGAACTATGCAGTGCAGCCACTGTAAGACTCTTATACCACCATACTTCAGCATTTCTTTTCGAATATCATCTACTCCTGCTGCCTTTCCACATTTCAAGCCTTTGATGGCTTTTCTACTTCAAGTATAGATATGTATTCCTGACTGCATGCCTGGTCGTGTTTTTTACCACTGTGCTGTCATCACTGCTTGTTTCATTTAGCAGGTTTTCAAAGTAATTACCCCATACTTCAAGGATATCTTTTCCTCCCGTTTTCATGTCACCTTTATCATCTCTAATTCCTTTTACAGCACTCTTTCCTCCATTCCTAAGCTTCTTCAACAACCTCCAGAATATTTTGCCACTTTCTTGATATTTATTTTCTATGTTCTTGCCAAAGTCCTCCCATGACTTTTGTTTAGCTAGTTTTACACAGTGTTTAGCATTCTTGCATTTGTCTCTGTATTCTCTAAGAACACAAGCTGACTTATTTGCCAGGAACTTTTGATATGCTTTCTTCTTTTCCTTCACTGCTAATTTAACTTCCTGTGTCCACCATGGAGTTCTAATTTTTCTATCCTTGCAGATAACTTCACCACATGCCTCTCTAGCTGAATCGATCAGGGCTTTCTTCAAGGCTTGCCACTGAATCTCCAAGGTTTGATTTTTGTTCTCAAACTCTTTCATTTTTTCTTCAATAATCTTAGTGTATTTTAATCTACAGTTCACATCTGAGAGCTGCTCAACTTTTATTCGCTTTAAAACTTTCTTACATGTTATTCTTTTCAATATGAAATTCAATTTTATCCTGCTCAAGTCTAAATAGTGATCTCTTCCAATTTCAAATCCTCTGTACACTCTAGTGTCCTGCACCAGGGAGAAAACATCACTATCAACAATGACATAGTCAATGTGACTTTTCTTATTCCTTGCCTCTTCTCTCCATGTGAATTTGTGCACATTTATGTTGGAACATGGTGTTAGTAATAACCAGTCCATGTCCTGAGCAGAAATCCAACAGATATTTGCCATTATTATTAGCTTTGCTCTTTTCTCTAAATTTTCCCAAAATATTTTTGTATGTCTCACAATCATTTCCTACTGTGTTATTTAGATCCCCAAAAAGGACCAACTTTTCCTTTTTCATTGTGTCAGTTTCTTTTTCTAAAGCCTCAAAAAATTCCTCCACTTCTGCCTTAGTGGAACCTTCTGTGGGACCATAGGCACAAATAAGTCTTATTGTCCAATTTCCCATTCTGATATTTGCCCACATCACTCTACTTGAGACTGCCAGCCATTCAAGAAGATTAGCCTCATATTTTGTGTTGAATACTATGGCTACTCCTTCTTTTCCTTGATTGTCACTGCCTGAATATAACATTTTTTATTTATTGCTCAGAAAGATCTCACCAGTTTTTGTCCTAATAAAAAATAAATTTTGTTAATTTCTTAATTTTGTTTTATTAAATTTTATTAAATGTATTAATTTAATAAATTTTGTTAATATACTTAATAAAATATAAATCTTAATAAATAAAATAAATAAATAAATCATTTTTTATTTTGCCAAAATAAAAAATGATGGTACAACATGACAAAAAATTCCTTTAGCATTCCAAAACAAAACACCGATGCCATGACCTTTCCTGCTGATGGAACCAACTTTGTCTTCTTTGGTGTTTTGACCGACTTCTGTCCACTATTTTGACTGCTGTTTGGATTTTGGTGTGTAATGGTGAATCCAAGTCTCATCGATAGTAATAAATCTATGCACAAAATTAGTTTTATTTTTGTTAAAACGCTCCAAGCACTGTTCAGGGATTTTCATCTGAGTGCGTTTTTGATTTGCTGTGAGCAAGTGGGGCACCCATCTTGCATAAAGCTTTTTCATTTGCAATTCTTCATGCAAAATATATCCTACACATTCTTTTGAAATGCCTAGAGTCAGCAATTTCATACACTTTGACTTACCAAAAAGTGTAACAAACATTCTAATGTTTGTTACACTTTTTGGACGTCCTTCACATGGAGAATCTTGAAGGGTGGTATGGCCACGTTTAAACTCATCAGCCTATTTCTTAATTGTCAAAAACGAAGGGGAAGAGTGCCCATAAACTTTTATGAATTTCAAATGAATTTCTTTTTGCGTTAAACTTTCTTTTACAAAGAATTTTATAACTGCACGACACTCAATTTTATCCATTTCAAGGTACAAATAGTACAGGCAACACTTTTGCTTCAGACAGCTGTAAGAAAACAAACGACTTGATAGAATGCCTTGCAATTTCACATGGATGCTTATGACAAAATGTACCAACTTAGAAAAAAAAAATCTTGTCAATGGTCGGGCCGAGAATTTTTCAGACCACCTTCGTATATATACCAACATCAACCTCTAGGAGAGGATGTTTACTAGTGATGTTGATGAAGATAGTGATTCTGATGAATCAAATTCTAGAATTGTACTGGAACTTGAGGAGTCTTATGCCATCCACATCTCTGAATGTAGTGGCCAGAAAAATGGTAAGTCTAGAAGACAAAACAAACACACACATTCAGATGTGTAAAGAAAGACCTTGATTTTATCAAGTGAAATGTAACACCAGAAATGCCTGCACAATGTGAGGACTTAACACCATTGCAATGTTTCAAAAGTCTTTTTGATTCCAATGTAATGTAATATTGTTGGTCAAACAAAGCTATTTTGTACAACAAACATGAACATCTGTTGATACAAACTCAATGAAATTGAAATTCTTTGGCATGTTGTTATACTTGGGAGTTATCATGCCTTCATTTACTGACTTTTGGGCATCATCTACATCCTATGTAGATGATGCCCAAAATGGGAAAATTGCAAGCTTTATGAGTCTCAAATGTCTTTAGAAAGTCCATGCATACTTTAATTTTGCTGATAATGATAAGATTTTTAATTCTGATGATCATCTAGCAAAAATCAGGTCATTGATTGACATGATTGTAAATTGCCACAAGAAATGGAGCATTCCATTGATGAACTGATAGTTCCTTATAAAGGAATTTATGCAGGCAACTTAAGACAGTATATTTAAAACAAACTCCATAAATGGAGATTAAAAATTTTTGTATGGGCTTGGAGCATCAGGTATTATTTATAACTTTCTCCTTTACACTGGGAAAGCAATGATTGCATATGCAGATGTATCAGATGAAGGGGACAAAAAAATAGAATTGGAGGACAAGTTATGGTATACTTTGTCAGGCCTTACCTGAATCGCCCACTCCAGTGGTGTATTTTGATCATTTTTTTCCTTCACTTGAATTGATGGCACACTTGAAACATAAGACGATAGACAGCTTAGGAACTCTGAGGGAAAAATGCCTGAAAAACTGTACCCACCAGGATGAAAAAACACTTCAAAAAAGGGTAATGGGAGCTATGATTACAGATTGGACGAAAACCAGTGGCAGCTCGTGGCTTGAAATCATGGGGATGCTGCAACTTTCAAAATATACATTCACACTGTAAGTATACGGTGTATACATGTTTGGATAAAATGTCAAAATTATGGTAAAAATTAAAAAAAAGTAAACATGAAAAAATATTGTTTATTATCGATAAAATTATATTCAGAATTACTTAAAAATAAAATCCATTCTTCTTGTTTTGTTTTGAGCGAAAAGGTCAGTAACTTTTTCCTTGAAGTTCGTGTGACTGTTGAGGAATTTTTTCTCCATTGAAATCATCGCAAGTGCATTTAACCTATCCTGATTCATAGTGCTCCTCAGAAATGTTTTTATTCTCTTTAATGTTGAAAAACAGCATTCAGGCTCTGATGTAGTCATAGGCATTGTGAAGAGAATTTTTATCAATACAGTAATTTTACTAAGAACACAATCTAAATTATTTTCTGTTATTAATTTTAACAAGTCAGTTAATTTACAATAATCATGCATGTCGGGTCTACTGTAGAATATTCGAAGTTCAGTTTCAAGTTTTTCTTTGTTGATCATGGGATATGCTTCAGTGAAAAAAAAACTACCCAGACTAGTTTTGACCTTTATTGAGGTCGAAACTAGTCTGGGTAGTGGCCCTTCCCTTAATGCATAACATTATACATATCTGCAAGGCGATGTGTTTTGCATCATGGGAGATAATGAGATAGGAGTGATGTTAGCTTGGTCCACCTTTGCTACGAGTTGCCATGTGTTGTACTACCTTACCCAGTTCTGAAGATATTTTCAGGTGCAAACTTTGTTTGCTCACACTTGGATAAAGGATTAAACTAAATTTATTGTCTTTTGTGTTCTTTTTTACGTATAGGGATTGTATGTCCAGTTTCACCAATATAAGGTAAGTTACAGGTGCAGTAGATGCAATAAACACCATGATGTACCAATGGGAGGAGAGGATCCTTAGAGTAGTTGAATATGTTTTTTAATTTTATAGGTGGTTTAAAAGTGGCACTGAGATTATAATGGTGTAGGATTCTATTGATTTTTTCTGATAACCTTTTAATGTATGGGATGGCTACGGTTTTACTGTAATGTAGAAAAAAATATAGAATATATATATAGATCAGTAAAGTACAAGTTAAATAACAATGACCTGAGTATAGAACTATTGTAGATTTCGCTAGTGCTGTTTGAGATGTTACACCTGTTGTACAAAATGAAGAACCTTAATTTTGATGTTCAGTTGTGCTGTATTCCCAGCCACATTGAAATTAATGAAAACGAGACTGCAGCTGTTAAATCAGCTCATATTTTCTCCACGTTATTAGACAAATTGCATGACGATTTTAAATTTTTACAAAGAGTTAATTTATACAAACACATTTGCTTATAAATTTTATTTATATGTAAATACTCCATTGCTTAATTTAAGTTTTGTACATACATATTATTATTATCATTATTAAGAGAGACCTCCAGGTCAACGGTAGTCAGTGACTCATTGAGGGAGGCCACATACTACACGCATTAGCTATCGTACTTGTTCTTGAATTCATTCATTTACACTACTTGCACACACATACAACATCCAATGGCAATACATTATAATCATGCACCAATCTATGAAAGAAAAATCTAGCCCTCGCACCCTTCTTAGCGACATTCATTCTCAACTTTCAAGGATGCCCTCTTGTCCTTTTTCCCACTCTCTATAAAATGAAAAATTCCATCAACTGATATCATGTAGAACCCTTTCAGAAGTTTGTAAGTCTCAATCATATCATCCCCCCCTTCCTCTTTCTCCTGTTTGTTAGTGTCTGCAGTCTATAAATTCTCAATTTGTCTTCAGTATTTTACAGTCGTGGTATCATTTTAAAGTACTCTTTCTCTGTCCATTGTATCAGAATCACAACAGAAAACAGGAGACCAGACCTGTGTACAGTAGTCCAAGTGAGGTCTTAACAAAGCCTTGTAAAGAGGCAAAATGACATCCTTATCTTTACATATCAAAGTTTGTTTCAGCATTACAATTATCTTTTGAGATTGTATTTACATTCTTTACTAAATGGCTCTGAACTTCAACTTCTACTAACACCCCAGGATCCTTAGCCTGATCAGTTTCTTCTAGCATAGTCCCACCAATATAATACAGCATTAGATATCTAATTACACCAAAGTGTATGACTTTACATTTACTGACATCCATTTTCCCATGTCCATAATTCCAGCCTATTGAAATCATTCTGCAAGTACTGCATATCAGTAGCATTCCTGATTATCCTTCATATTTACATTATTTGCCATCGTCGGCAAATAGCTGTATATTGCCTGTCAAATCCTTGTCAATAATGTACAGATTGAATAACAGTGAACAAAGGACTGATCCTTGTGGTAAACCACTTCGTACCTTAACTCTCGCAGACTCACATCCCCCATATACCACTTTCTTGATGGCTGTCAGTCAGCCATCCTCTTATCCATGCTAATATTTTATAATCAAACCCATATTCACTAATTTATGCAACAATTTTCCATGCTGTATTCTGTCAAAAAAAAAAAAGAAAGTATTATTTACTAATTTATCTCTATTTATTAACACCTTGTGTGCTACTGTAGTCTTCGCTATGGCACAGTATGGCTTTTGCTGTCCTCATGCGAATAAGCCAACCAACCAAGTCCGAGTACAGAGCTTTGGCATACCACTAGTCTCATGCTTTCTCATTTACTCAACTCCTTCATAAACTACTGTAGCTATCCTTTTATCCACCTAACCAGATTCATATCCAAATGTATTTGCTCCCATTTTTATAATAGAATCACATACTGTACCCTCTCAAATGCTTTTGCAAAGTCAAACAGCGACATAGTATAGTCATTCCCCTTATCTTACTCACCTGTTGCATCATTATTAATAGTGAGTAAGTTACTGAGGCATGACCTATCCTTCACAAAACTAAGCTACCCTGCATTCAGAGTCTGATTTCCATCCACCCATTCCTGAATCTTGTTTTTAACCACCTTCTCCAGTACCACCACTGACCATCACTTCTGAGATATGTATTGGTTAATTTGCTACGTCGGACTTGTAGCCTCCTTTATGCATTGGAATTTTTTTTCCCCTCCTATTCCATTCTATTGGGACTCTGCCAGAGCTGTGACTCACATAATCTGGTCAAAGGCGCTGCCAGTCCATTTCCCCAGTACATTCTTATAATATGCAAGCTGCTATCCCATCTAATCCCATAGTAGTATTCATTTCAAGGCTGTGTAATATCTCTGCTTCATCTACCTCTGTTTTGGTGGCAGCCCTTGTCACATCTGCAGCATCTCCATCTGGATAATACACCTTTGCTGCAAAATGATCACTCAATAATTTCATTTCATTTTATTTCATTTGCTTCAGTTCACTTCCCTACCATGCGTTCATCAAAATCATGCTACCATATTCATCATTCCTTTCACTTGCACACACTGAAAGAACTCCTTTTGATCATTTACCTCTTCCTTAGCTAATTTCATCTTATACTCTTTTTTTTCCTTCCTTACCATATTAGTCAGCTTTCTGGCCTGTGATTTATTTTACTCATAAGACTGCTGATCACCTTCCTCTTTAAATGTCCTCCACAAGCCTATATTTTCTAAGCAACTCATGCTTCATGATGTTACTCATCCATTTAATTCCTATTTTATTTACACTCTGCTATTGCTTCTTTCAAACACTCCTTGACGTGAATTTTACCATTCTTCTGTAGTTTATCATTCCATGGCACTTCTCCAAGCTGTTTTCTGACTTTTTCATAATTACCAGCTCTGTAATTCCACATGTAACCCTTCTTTAGCAAGAACTCTATTCATTTTAGCCACCTTCTGGGTCAAAACTATATGATCCTGCTCTCCATCTGGTGGCAGTGTAGCCACCTTCATTATAGACAAATCCTCTGATGCATCACAAGATCCAGCAATTTCATTACCCTAATACCTTCCATCACATGCTGTCTTAAGCAACTCTTCTTCAGTAGCTGCATAAATGCCATTTCCTTTCATCCATGTGACCTTTCCTCCTCCTAGCCCCATTGTTGAAGTCATCTGTAATAATTACAGATAACTCTCATTATATGTGACAGGTTATGTTCTCGAGAATCACTTCATATATCGAAAACTTGTAAAATGGGAGGTTTATAACCTCCTGTTTTACAGATGATAGAAGTTGCATTCCCACCAGTGAGATTCCGATTTTTCAAGAATAATTTTTACAAAAGTGGACCTATTTTTTTATATATATATTAAGGCATCAGATCAGTAAATAAAATATTCAGTACATATAAAACAAATAGTATTAAAGTAGTTCTTTATTTTCACGATTAATACAATCATAACCACATCTTAATCACATCTTTAGCTGACAATGCTGAAGTTTAAGACTCATAGGAAGTTGAAGTCTGTTTTTTCAAGAATCGCTTAGTGGAAACCTGACTTGCAGTTTTCAACTTGTGGTTATATCCTCTCAGTGTGTAACTTCCTTCTGCTTTCTCGGCTTTAAAGTGATTGGGAAATTCTTCATTAGCATCATGAGCTTCAGCCTTGCCAGTCATGTTGAGATTGTGGAACACAGTGACTTTTATAGCAGTTGAACCACCCACAACTTGCCATAAAAGATGGCAGTTGCTTTTCATTTTTCATCAGATCTTCATATAAGTATATTGCCTTCTCATGTATGACTGTGCCCAGACAGATTGCATGTTCTGCTGGTTCTGATGCTTGATCCATATAGCCTGCATTCTTTTTATTTTCTCAATTGCACGATGTTGAGTAATCTTTCTGTTTTCATTCTTTAAATGTGCTCCATACATTTATGTTTATATTTTTTAATTTTTTCTATTACTGGTTCTTGGTTTTTCTCATAAACTTCATTTCTGCTGTTGTTAATCTTTGTTTGTCTTTTTGTTTTATTATCCAGATTTTGCTTCCATACATTAAGACTGGTAGGGCTAATGTATTATATACTTTTAGTCTGGTTTGTTTTTGAACTAGGTTTGGTTTAAATATAGAGTTAATTACACCTGTTATTTTTAAATATTTTGCAATTTTTACATTTATATCTTTTTCATTTACATATGTGATCATACATCCTAGGTAGTTAAATGAATTCACCTGTTCTAAGATCTTGTTATCTATTACTATTTTAGTTCTTGCTGGATCTTGTTCTTTAAAGGCCATAGTTTTTGATTTTTCTGTTGATATTATCATACCATAATCTTTGGATATCTCATTTAGATCTAAAATAGCTTTCTGTAAGTTATCTTCAGAATTGGTAATTATTATTTGGTCGTCGGCAAAGAGGAGAGTGTTTAAGTTAACTGTAGGAGAAAGTTTAATTCCTTGATGTAAATTTTTATTCCATTTTATTATTATTTCATTTAAGTAGATATTAAAAAGAGTTGCCGAGAGGGGACATTGCTGTCGGACCCCTGGTTTATCTCTCTCGTATATGATAGCTCGTGATTTAATCTTATTTGTATTTGATTATTTTCATATATACTTGTGATAGCTTTTAGGATATTATTTGGTATTTGTCCTTCTTTTAATATGTTAAATAATATGTTTCTTTTAACTTTGTCAAATGCTTTTTCAAAGTCAATAAATACAATATGTGTTTCTAAATTGTATTCTCTTCTTTTCTCTATTATTAATTTTAGGCAAAAGGCCGGGTCTATACATGATCGTCCTTTTCTAAATCCATTCTGTACTTCTAAAATAAAGTTTTCGGAATATTTCATTAGTTTGCTATTTAAGATTCTGCTATATATTTTGTAACAGGAATTTAGTATACTGATACCTCTATATTGAAAGTTTATTTTTCACTTGGTTAGAGTATAATAAATTTAGTTTAATCCTTTATCCAAGTGTGAGCAAACAAAGTTTGCGCCTGAAAGTATCTTCAGGACCGGGGTAAGGACTGGTGAAAGTATCCTGAAAGTATCTTCAGGACTGGTGTTGTACCACCTTACCCCAGTCCTGATGATACTTTCAGGCACAAACTTTATTTGCTCACACTTGGATAAAGGATTAAACTAAATTTATGATACCTCTATAGTTTTGTTTGCCAGTTATGTTTTTTAAAATATTTGTCTGTCTACAGTTCTGTGTAGTAATTTAGAAATTCTTCTAATTTAAATTCAGTGTTTAATTTTATGTTTTCTTTGGTATCTACATTTAAGTGTTTCAAAATCTTATATACATTGGGTCTTATTTTATATAAATCATGTTCTAAATTAGAAACAAATTTGTTCAATGATTCTCTTTTAGCTATGGCTCTTATTTTTATCTCTTTGTTTATCTCTAGGAATAATAAAGTTAATAAAGGATTAAACTATTATTATATTCTTCATGGACTGTTTGTCCTTGCCAAAAGTTCCTTCCTACAAAATTGTGCCTGCTGTTTTCAAAATATGAAGTAATTCTAACCTATGACAACAGGTAGCACTACCATTTTGAAGCAGTCAAATATTCTCAAACAACATTTTATTTTGCATAAGTGACAAGTTGTTAATCTAACCACTTATAAAAGTCCAACTAAAAAGAAAAATTGTAAATAAATATACATATATGATTTTCATATGTTTCACTACCAATTGATATCCTGACAAATTTATATTCTTCTTATTCTCCCAACATTCTCTTTAACTCTTAAATTTGTATGCATTTGAAATGTAGTATTGATGTACATTTATTTTCGTAATTCACAGTGTGAATTATCTGGGGTAATTATGTGCTTGAACATTTTACACAGTTTTTTAATAGTGTCATTTAAAAAAACAGTTATCTTTAGAAGATGAGTCAGAGACCAAATCACATCATTGACATGACGCCATGAAAAGTTGGGCTGTCTTCATTGTTGCTAATGTTGACCATTTTTGGTTGTTTTTACGAACTTCATTATTGTCTTTCCTACTGAATTAATTCTATGGATAATTTATATAAATTCACTTTTCATTATGAACAATAAATGAAAGGAAATGCAAACTATGCTGTTTAGTTTTATGAAATGGTGCAAGTTGTCCTTAAGTACATCATAAATTTATTATGGAAATTTTTTTGCAGAAATTCAGATGCAGTCACAAGAATGACATGACATCTGACCTGTAGAAGATAAACTAGTTAGGATACTTATACTTCATAGTTTATTCACAATATGATACAATGTGAAAAGGGAAAAGAGATTTACATTAAAAATTAAAGATTGCAAAATGTCAGATGGAGTTTTACAGTTCAGCCTATTGGTGGTTTCAAAGATGTATTGCCAAAATTGTTTGCATGGTCTTTCTCTGCTGTGATTGCAGAGAAAGACCATGTCAAAATCCCTTATCCTGTACAAACCAAAGGTTTGTACAGGATAAGGGATTTTGGTTCTTGCTTAGCTGGATTTAGCACAGCAGAGTTATCCAGACATTTAGCACAGTGACACGGTCCATCCAAGTGTATCTAAGGATCAGTCTGAGATATGTAGTTCCAAAGGAGTTGATTAGATCTGTAGTTTTTTTTTTTTTTTTTTGGTGCTTATTGTACAGGTTTGAGAACATACAAGAAGATGGATCTATTGGTTGCATAGTATAGTCTTAATTTTGACTTTAATGATATTAATGATGATTTCTAGATGGGGCAAAGTTTGTTTTTATGTTTTCTAATATCATTTTCTGTATTGCTGATGTACTCAAGATATTGGATTGTCTTTTATTCTTTCTAAGGGTTTATTGTTGATATGAAATATATAAAGTTTTCATAACCTATTTGAGGAGATACTTTGGACTTTTGGAGGCTGATCTGCAGACCAATAAGTTTAGCCTGTGCCTCTAGTAGACTTATACTGAACAAACATATAATGCTTGTAACCAGAGCTGCTTCATTATCATTTTCAAACAACTGCCGAAATGCTGTTCATTTTTAAGGTGTACTTTTAAAGAGTGGTTGTAGATATTCTTAAGATATTTTTTGTACATAATGTGCTTTTTGAAAAGAAGAGTGTTAGAAGAGAGAAGTGTTTACTATTAGTTTGTTTGATAAATAAACAAACTAATGCCCTGAAAATGCACATGCCGTGAATTTATTTTTTTAAATAGAAATTTAAAAAAAAAATCAATAGGAAAATGTGTTTTCTGTAACTGAGTTGTATATTTGGACTTTGGCTCAGTCATTAAATTTTTTTCCATATGAGATTGTTCATTTAGCCTGATATTTTTGTTGGTTATTTTAATACGTGTTTTATTACTTTTTTTCCATTCTGGGCAGAGGTTGTCAGTATATTCAATTCCATTATCCCTTTTCTGATTTGCATCATACTGGTTTTGGGAAGATGGATGTGCATTTCCATTTTACTATTCATTTCTTAACTTACAGTGAAGATGTTGAAAGTTTATTTTTTCACTTGGTTAGAGTATAATAAAATTAGTTTAATCCTTTATCCAAGTGTGAGCAAACAAAGTTTGCGCCTGAAGTATCTTCAGGACTAGGGTAAGGTGATACACACCAGGGCAACTCGTTGTAAAGGTGGAGAAAGCTACCAACACTCCTATCTCAGTATCTCCTATAATGCAAAACACATCTCCTTGCGGATATGTCTAATGTTATGCATTAAAGGAAGGGCCACTACCCAGACTAGTTTCGACCTTTATTGAGGTCTCTTCAGTGGGAGCCAGGCCCTAGTGGAAATACCAGGCAGAAGCATTAGCAGGTCATCTCTACCTATAGGAGTTGCCAAATGGTGTGCCACCCTTTTTTAATAAATTACTCTGGATTTAGAGAAAGATGTTGAAAGTTTATTTTTTCACTTGGTTAGAGTATAATAAAATTAGTTTAATCCTTTATCCAAGTGTGAGCAAACAAAGTTTGCACCTGAAGTATCTTCAGGACTAGGGTAAGGTGATACACACCAGGATACACACAACGAGTTGCCCTGGTGTGTATCACCTTACCCTAGTCCTGAAGATACTTCAGGCGCAAACTTTGTTTGCTCACACTTGGATTAAACTAATTTTATTATACTCTAACCAAGTGAAAAAATAAACTTTCAACATCTTTCTCTAAATCCAGAGTAATTTATTAAAAACGGGTGGCACACCATTTGGCAACTCCTATAGGTAGAGATGACCTGCTAATGCTTCTGCCTGGTATTTCCACTAGGGCCTGGCTCCCACTGAAGAGACCTCAATAAAGGTCGAAACTAGTCTGGGTAGTGGCCCTTCCTTTAATGCATAACATTAGACATATCCGCAAGGAGATGTGTTTTGCATTATAGGAGATACTGAGATAGGAGTGTTGGTAGCTTTCTCCACCTTTACAACGAGTTGCCCTGGTGTGTATCACCTTACCCTAGTCCTGAAGATACTTCAGGCGCAAACTTTGTTTGCTCACACTTGGATAAAGGATTAAACTAATTTTATTATTACAGTGAAGAGTTAGCACAGAAACACCATGTTGACATAAAATTTGGGTAACAAGACTGGAACAAATAAGATCTTTGAGAATTTTTTTTTTTTTAAAGAAAATTTTAAAGCAAAAAAAAAATAATTGAGGAAATGCTGTATATATTTTATACTAAACATCATAAACTTAACTAAACTTGATGCAGGTTCAGCAGGACAGAGGATACTAACAGTTTTAGAAGGAAAAATTATAGGAAAAGGATTAAGAGGCAAAAAACGAAAGACATGGCTTAAAGATATAAGATCATGGGCAGGATCACATTGCTATGCAGAAACAAAAAGGAATGCCATCAACAGAGAGAACTGGAAGGACATGGTGCTGCACCCTCTCACTGAGGAAGCTACATGAAGAAGATGTGCAGTTTCAAGTAGTGATGTGGGGGAAAAAATTTCATAATGAGAAATTTGAAAGTGCAACATTTTTTTTTTTTTTTTTTTAACTTAATCCTGCTGAAGTAGAATATTTTGAATCATTAGAAAGGGCAGCTGACAAAGAAAAGGGGAGGAGGTAAAGCTGGTTCTTTTTTTTGGAGACCTAAACAGCAAAGCAAATGAATGAAAGGAGGTCTGGAAATGAATTCCAGAACCTTCTAAGTAATGTCTTAGGAAGAGGTCAGGATATAATAATGGGTAAGTACCTACTAGCTTTCTGCACAGTACATGAATTAATCATTTCTAACGCTTCAACGGGCACATTCACGAAACAAGAAAAATTGTATTGATTATTGTTGATACAGTAAGCTCAATGGCATATGATCCCACCTTTTGTATTTACAAGAGTTTTGAAAAATCAGATGAAAAATAACAGGATGGTCCTGATACACTATTTGAACAATACATAGAACTTCAAATAACACATCAGAATGATTGGTTTTCAGATATTAGGTTGGATTTTGATATTCAAATAATATAAAATTACTGGGCCTCTCTAGGCCCTTATCAGTTTTGAAGATGTCATTTGGTTGTTAAGATGTGGGTTCAAATTCCATTTAAGACATGAACAAATTCTATCAGGGTTTTTCAAAACAAACTGGCCAAAGAACACAAGCAACTGACACCATAATACACTATGCATATAGGATTATTAACTGCCCTACCAGGGCGTTAATTACGTTTCAGAAAAGTTACTTGGCCATGACAGGTCAGTAACTAACATGCAAGGGAAAATGGAATGGGATAATACCTGTTCTCAATATTAGGTTTAATGGAATGAGTACAGCATAGAGAAACAATAAAATATAAGTTTATTACATCCTATATTTTGTCTGTCATGAAAAAGATTGTTGAACCTCTGCTCTTGTTTGCTGAATATACTAACTTCTTCGATTCCTTTCTGTCTTACGCTGTTTCATGCCAGTCCTGGATTGCCATCTCATTTCAATCTTTT
Source organism: Typopeltis vanoorti (assembly GCF_054136105.1). NCBI lineage: Eukaryota > Metazoa > Arthropoda > Arachnida > Uropygi > Thelyphonidae > Typopeltis > Typopeltis vanoorti. The sequence goes on from NC_143552.1 coordinate 12,117,670, forward strand.
TGGATATTATCCTCTCAACACAGCAATGGTCTACCTCTAGATTGCTTTCCATTAGCTTCATTTTGAATGCTTGTTTAGCCATTCTCTCCTCGCCTATTCTTTCAACATGACCAAGCCATCTCAATCTGCAAGCTCTGATTTCATCAGCTAAAAGTGGAAATCTGTAGAGTTCATATAGTTCTTGATTATGCCTTCTTCATCTGTTGTGTTATCTCTTATAGGTCCATAGACTTTTCTGAGGATTTTCTTTTCAAAGATCTGTAAAGTTTTTGCATCTTGGTCTGTTATGCTCAAGTTTCTGCTCCCTATAAACAACAGGTCCAATGATTGTTTTGTATATCATCAGGGATACATTTGCAAAATTGTAAAGCGCGCTCACACACACACACAAAATGCTCAAAACAATAAGTGGAAAAATTTTGTTAAAAGCTTAGTCCTATGAGGAGTGCCTTCTATGGGTGCTGTTAGGTAGGAGGCCCAAGAATTAAAGTTTCCCAACCAACTTTTACACAACCATATTAAAATTAGGATGATTTAACAAATCTGCTGCTGATTCTAAGAAAAGTCTTTCAAGTTTACATTTGTTGTGGTGAAGCATGGTAGTTGTTTTTGTGCGAGGTATTCAAAAAAGATATATTACCGTATTTGCCGGCGTATAAGACGCACTTTTTTTTCTTTGAAAATAGGTCTGAAAAACAGGGTGTTTCTTATACACCGATACTCAGTTTTTTATTACTTTCATTTCTAGAAATTTTCTCTGTTCTGAGTTACGTGATTTCTTTCTTGCTTCATTGTGGTGTGTTCAGAACATTCCAGTTACGTAGAGTTCAGTGGATGCATATGTTGTCGCAGTTGTTGTGAATGGTGATAAATTTCTGCCGTTAAATTTTCTCTAAATTTCTTGGCAAATTGTGGCTGAAAAATGTCGGCATTGCTACAGTATTGCATACAAGTTATGTGTGATTGCATATGCTGAAGAACATGGAAACAGGGCTGCAGAGAGGCATTTTGGGCCACCCCCAACTGAGAAAATGATAAGAACTTGGTGGAATCAGGAAGAAGATCTAAAAAAAGCAACTCATAGTAAACATAACCTATGAAGTGGAACTGCAAAATAGGCAGAAGTGAATACTTGGATTTTAGACCACAGAAAAGCAGGACTTTCAGTGTCTACAAAAATGATTATTCATCAAGCAAAAGCGATAGCCAATAACAGAGGGATCGCCATCTTTACTGGATCAACATCATGGTGTTCAAGATTCAATAAGAGAAACCAGCTTTGTATGAGGACTAAAACAGAAATATCACAAAAGATGTCAGCTGAATATGAAGAAAAAATTATTGAATTTCATCGATTCGTCATTAACGCAAGGAATCGAGAAAATTTTGAACTTGTGCAAATAGGAAACATGGACGAGGCTCTGTTGACTTTTGATGTGCCCTCAAACAAAACTGTAGATTCCAATGGCACAAAAGGTGTTACTGTTAAAACTTCGGGGCACGAAAAAACTCACTACATGTTGTTTTATCCTGCTGTGCTGATGGGACAAAATTGCCACCACTATTGATTTTTAAGAGGAAAATGCTACCCAAAGAAAAACTGCTTAAATGTTCATGCAAAATGCTGGATGGATGGATGGAGGAGGAATGAAGTTATGGATAGATAAAATTTGGTCTAGGTGCCCTGGTGAAAGAAGCCTGCCCTGCTAGTATGGGATCAGTTTCATTCTCATAGAACAGAAGATGCTAAAAATAAATTCAAGGAATTGAAAACTCAGTTGTAATTCCAGGAGGTCTAACTAGTTAGCTTCAACCTTTAGATGTTTGTATTAATAAACCATTTAAGGGATTTATGAAGGAGAAGTGGAACAGCTGGATGCAGTCTTCAGATTTTGAGGTTACACCATCAGGAAGAAAGAAGAGGCCTAACTTTTCACAAGTGTGTGAGTGGGTCAAAGCTTCATGGGATGCCATGAATACTGAGACAGTGGTTAAATCATTTAAGAAGTATGGCATTAGTAATGCACTGGATAGTACAGAGGACAATTTGTTGTATGAGGATTCTGATTTAGAAGAGTTTTCAAGTGTCTCTTCATTTAGCTCTGGATTGATGAATGGATTTCTGGGTTTTGATGAAGAAGATTAAAAGGTGGGTACTCTTTCCTAGTTAGATTAGGTATTTGTTGAAAGTAGACCTACTTATTACTTATATTTGAAATACTATAAATTCATTATAATATTCAGTGATAAAGTTTTTTTTCCTAAAAAATGTGTAGAAAAAAGGTGGTGCATCTTATATGCCGGCAAATATGGTAATTATTGGAGATTGGTGGACATGGTCGTCCCCTGATGGAAGAATGAAGAATATGTTTAAATCAATTATAATACTGGAATAAACTCATATAATTTTTTTTTAGTATCGTTTTTGCCTAAGTATCAAAGGCATCTTCAGTACAAAAATGTAAAAAGCTAATTGAGCAATAACTGGTAATTCCAAAAGGTGCCACCTAATGTCTTCTTTTTCGCTATGCCTTTATCCCGTGTTAAACGGGGTTGGCATTCCCATTTTTAATTTTCTTCATCCAGGTTCTCTGGTCCAGGGAGTCTTCCCGACTCTATCCTTTCTCCCTAAGATCTTCTGCCACCTTATCCCTCCACCTGAGCTTGGACCTGCCTCCTTTCCTCCTTCCCTCCACCTTCATGCACTCCACTCGTTTACCAACATACTCCTCACTCCTCCTCTCTTCGTGACCGAACCACCTCAGCCTGCTTTCTTGTACCTTCATATATATTGTACCTTCATATCTTACATTAGGTGCCACCTAATGTAAGATAACTAAAAAAAAAGGTCATTAAATTTCCTAACCTATAAAAAAAAATTATATAATAAAATAAAAATAGAATCAGCTAATCTTTCCTAACTTTATTTTATTTAATTATATATATTTTTTTAATAAGTTAGGAAATTTAATGACATTTTTAGTTATCTTACATTAGCTACTTAGGTGGCACCTTTTGGGAATTGTCAGTTATTGTTCGATTAACTTTTTACATAAAAATAATTTACGAGAGTTCATTCCGGGATTATAATTTAGTTAAATATGCCTACTCTTGGTATTTCCTTATTGAAACAAACGAAGAAAATGCTAGTGATACTCATAAACAAGGGATAGGCCACATCATTTCAGCATTGTCGAACATTTCAAGGAGCAGCTACGTGGAATCAGATCATGGCTTAGTGATTGCCACTATTAAGTTGAAGACAAGCAAGTGAGGGCACAGTTTCAAAGTCAGAGAGAGAGAGATATGAGGACACTGAGCAAGGAAATCACAGAAGTGTATAAGAAAGTGCTCAAGGAAGAACTGAAATCTATTATAGAAAAGGAACTGGAGGATAGAAACAACAAAGTGGAGTCTGCAGTTCAGGAGAGCAGTAGAACAAACAGTCCCAGGACAGAGAAACCAAAGAAAAGATGGATCTCACAAGAAACATTAAAGATAATTCAAGAATAAAAGAGCATTTAAGATCAGGAGACAGAGATTGGTGTGGAAATGGGCAAGCAGTATAGAGCAAACTGCAATGAAGTGAAAAAGGCAGTTATAAGAGAAATCAAAATAGCTAGAGGAACAATGCGAGGATATCAATAAATACTATATGAATACAGAACAAGAGAAGTATATAAGATGATCAGAAAAATCAACACAGAAGAAATAGGAAGAGATGGGCAAGATACCACTCAGAGTTATATAGAGGAAGAAACAGATGTACTGAGAGATGAGGTTATAAAGGCAGTAAAACATCTGAAGTCCCAGAAATGATGAGATCTCAGGCAAGGTTTTTTCTCACGGAAACTTAGGTTTTTCATCCCACATACAGACAAATCGGCCTTCAGAACACATGCAATTTACAGACAAAAATTACTGTTGTTGGTGATGATGGATAGTAGATGGCATTGATAGTCGTGGTAGTGTCATAGTAGGATAATTAAGTAGTAGTGGAGAGGGTGAGATGTATTTGGCGAAGAGGAGTACCCACCCACAATGAGTCCTTGGACTCTCTGGAGGTGTCATGTAATAATAATAATAGATGAACTATACTGGTTGTTTAACATGCCATGGGATGAAGCAAAGCACCAAAAGAATGGACAAGATCAATCCCGATGCAGATTCAGCAAAAAAGAAAGCAAAATAGGTTGCAAAAAATATAGAACAATTGCTCTAACAAGTCGTGAGGAAAAATACTTGCGATGATATTAACAAGAAAGAATAAGGAAGAAAACCTGGAAAATGAGCAAGCTGGTTTTAGAAGAAACAGAAGTACTCTCACCAAATATTGATGTTAAGATTAACTGTAGAGAATCCCCTATGTAAAGATAAAAATGTTTGTACCTGCTTTGTTGACTTTTAGACAGTATTCAGAAAGTGGCATGGTCTGCACTTAAATCTTATGGAGTGGACAGGAACTTGATATGTTTATTGCACAACATTAATGAACAATGCTGATACTCATAAGGAGACTCATTATCCCAAGGATCTTTATCATAAAGCTGAGATGGCCGGAAACATACATATTTGCAAGCTCTCTCTCTTTGCTGTGAGACATGGGTAATGGCCAAACACTTTGAGAGATGGATATTGGTTTTCAAAAGAACATGTTATAGAAAGATTCTATGAATTGGATGTGGGTATAAAAGGTCACAAATGAAGAACTATATAACAAAATGAACTACAAAGAGAATCTAATGAAGAAAATAATTCAAAGGAAACTAAAGATTTTTGGGCATATTTATTATTATTATTATTATTACCCAAGACCTCATGGAGTCAAAGACTCATCTGGGAGGTCCTTTGCAGAATGGATAACATTAGAAAGATCACCTTGAATGATGGTATAACTAGAAGAGGAGGAGGGTTAAGATGGGAGTGGGTAGGTGTGAAGGAGTGGTTTGTAGGATTTTATTCTTCTGGCAATGGACAGAGAGAAATGGCAAAGAATGTTGAAACAAGCATCACACACCAACGGGCATTGGACCCATGGGCACTGATGATGATAAAGGTATCCAAATCATGGTCAGCTAGACCAGACTGACCTTAGTTATGGCAGCAGATGTATTACTTATGTTCTTGTAGATGAATGTTGGCAGATCTCCTGGTTTGATCATAAGATAATTTGCAAGAACAATGAACCTTGTAAACGCTTGGAATAAAGAGGGGTAAGAGTTGATCCTTAAGAGAAGGGCAGCTGCTTCAGATGAGGTTTGAAAGTAATACAGAGTTTATATTTTTTTATAGTCTTGCCTGTTTTTTTTCAGGTGCTCAAGATAGAGCAAATCAGTGTGGTCTGTCAAGAGGGATGTGAGGAGAAGGGAGGAAAAACCATTTTAATATTTTTAGCATCATAACCATGGGACAGGAAGGTCTGGCAAATGAAGGAGAGTTCAGCTGGAAGGGAAGCTTGGCTGGAACAGAGGTTAGGGCTTCAGACAAGTGTTTTGATACATCAAACTGTTGAGAGGGGATGGGTGGGTGGGAAAGTTTATGTATATATCTACCTGTGTGGGAGGGGGGTATTCCTGTAAACTGAGAAAGAAAAGGTGCCATTGGGAAGACAAAGTGATTAGAGTATCGAGATAAATGTTGGATCCTACTTCTCAATCTAAACCTTGGATCCGATATATAGTTATTACGATGTTCTTAACTAGTTGATAGGTTGCAAGTTGATTTCTAATTCAAATATAAAGAAAATTTATATTTAAAGACTGCACCACTTTATATCTGAATTAGTTCAAGAAATGAAGAAAAACCTACTCTCAACTACCTTTCCTTTATATGTTGTTATTATATATACTGGCCGAGAATATTTAACTTACTTAATTTACCCGCATTGGTTCGAATATTTAATGAATGGTGCAGTAAAAGAGATTCAGGCAAAATACAACTTTTGATTAACAAAACAAACATTTAATTTTAGAATCACAAATTTTACACTTAAGATCAAATCACTAGTTAAGTTATTATAAATACTTCAGCCTTTCTGATAATACTACTGTCATACAAACTCAGACAATGGTATAAATTTGTTATCTCTAATACAGTCTTCTCACAGTTCCTTAAGTTCCAAATACAATAAAATCACGGTAACACCTCTTTACAAGCAAACACTTTTAAATTTACACTTCAGCTAATCTTCGCAATAGTTACTGTTAACATAAGGAAATTAAGGATGAAACACACTCACATCTCTGCATAGGAATATTAATGGTTGGAATGTTCTTACCGATAATCTTCTTTCTTCATCAACTTACACACAAACACTTTTTATAACTGTAAACACTTTATACAATAAACGGCACTCATTGAAATAAATCTTCTAAGCAATAACTGAATTAATCAACGGTTACAATGCACATAATCAAACATTCTTGCATGAAGTACTGCTGATCACTTATGAATTAAGGTAACACACAATAATTCCTTGACTTGAAGTTTTATATGCACAGTTGTCCATTCCTCCGGCATTCAATTAATCCTTTAGGCACTATAATTCTAAACACAGCTATCGTTAAACTTCAACTTTACAGCCTCTACTATTCTCTAGTTACTCCGTGCTATGCTTAAAGATTCCATGTGTCCTTGAAAGGTCGGCCCTGAAATTAAATCTCAACTCTAATATCGCTATTCATTCAGTAGTCACTCAGCTGTCTTCCATAGCTATAATTGTTATTCTACAACTTATTAGCTAACCGCTTCTCGACTACTGGACTTTTAATTAGCTGCTTGAGGGACTTGCTGACTCGCTATTATCACACTCTGATTCCCAAATGCCAAATTAGAATATCCTCTGATTCCAACCGAATGCCAATCCTCTCTCTCCATCTATATTTTCAGCGTTCCTCGCTTATATATCCATTCTTCCCGCCTAAATTGTTCTCATGATCTCTTTAACTAAAACTCTTTTCAATAAACTTTCAACATTCTCCTCACGCACTGTTCCAAACTTGCACTCACTCATTTACATACGTCTCCATGACAACAAAACAAAACATAATAGAATTGAGGTATTGCATAACGCTAAACTTCTACAAGTAGGAATAAATAAAGAATATTTACATTTCAATTAATGCACAGTTAAAATATCAAATACAAATTCTTATAATATTAACATAGCAATAATTCAAATTAGCTTAATATTTTAATACAGAGTTTTTTCTTTATTAGTACACATTCTTGATTAAATAATTAAATATTAAATCAACTTATAGGTAGTTATATGAATATTAATTTATAAATAAGTGATTTACATTAAATAATATTTACAAATGTAGCCTTTGCCATGGTGGATTATGTTGGATTCTGAAGAGAGTATTAATAATTTAAATTTCTCTTCATTCAGAATCCAACAGTATCGAGAAAAAGGAGGAGACACGATAGAAGCTTGCAAATTATTAAAAGGATTTTATAGGATTGTCACTGAAGACTTTTTTTTGTACATAGTAGGAAGGGGGATAGTGAGGGGTAACCATTGGAAATTGTGTAAAAGCATGGTTATCAAGGATGTTAGAACTACATTTTTGATATGGTGGAATGGATTGCCAGAGGTGGTGACTGCTTCATCAGTAAATGAGTTTATGGGAAACTAGTATGATAGGTATTGTGTGAATAAAGGATCCCCTGTGATGAGTCATTTGACTCCATGGAGATACCTGTATAATAATAAATCATCATCAGAATGTCTGTACCATATTGTAGGTTTGAGAAAAATGCCACTTTGGAGATGTTCATAGTGTAACGTAATCTGCATGAGTCGGTGGAACACTGCAGCACCTTCCATTTGCTAGTATAACTTATTCTGAACCATAAGATTATTATTATTACGGGCAACTTCAAGGAGTCCTTAGACTCATCAAGGGAGGCCCTAAGCATCATGTCCAGAACAACTATTCAGCATCCACACAGTATCTGTCATACTTTTCTTTGAACTCGCTCACAGTCATGGTACCCACAACAGACCTAACCACATTCTTGCCCAGTTTCCATGGATGGCCCCTAGTTCTTTCACCACCAGACCTGTTCTGAAAAATTTTCTCTGAATTAATCTTGTTAAAAACCCTTCAGTAATTTGAATGTCTCAATCATATCACCCCTCTTCTGTCTATCAACCAATTTCTGCAACCCACAGATCTTCAACCTGTTCTCATAATGTTCATTCCATAGACCAGCTATCATCTTGGTCACTCGCCTCTGGATCCTCTCTACTTCCTTCCCATCAAGAAGAAACTCTGGTGCCCAGATCTGGGCACAGTAGTCAATAATGGGGTCTTATCAAGGCTCGATAAAGAGAAACAATAACTTGGTTGTCTCTGCTCGTCAAAGCATTCTTCAGTAACCAAGTGATCTGATGAGCTGCTTTGGCCACTTTTGCAATGTGCCCCCTCAACTTCAACTCCCTGTCCATCAACACTCCCAAATCCCTGGCCTCTTCAATCTCCTGGAGTGCATTTCCACCAAAGTGGTATACTGCTGCTATTCTTTTCACCCCAAAATGCATAACCTTATACTTTGCCACATTAAACTAATATAAGATGTTCCAAATGTACCACATTCAAAAAGGTAACAATATTGCTAAGGAAATCTGCTTTTTCTATGTTACTGCTGATTTTCATAGTTTTGGTCTTTCTGTTGCAAATTTTCATACCAAATTTGTTACAGCTGATATTTAAGTTAGAGAATTCTGGTTTAATTTGATTTGATTTTTATTATTTTTTTTTTATATGGTGCAAAGACATCAAAGGTGATGCTGCACCAGGACACAGATCACAACAGTATATATGGGAATTAGTTAATAGGACAATCACAAACATCAATGCTCTTGGTGGGATTCGAATCTGCAGCGTCTTGGCTGGAGTGCAGATACGTTAACCACTCAGCCAACCAGGCTGGCGAGAATTCTGGAGATTTGTGTCAGATGTATTTAAGAGTATGTCAACAGCATAAAACAAATAGATAAGTTTCATCTCTCTGATTCTAAAATCAGCTTTAATACCACCTTTCTTTCATAATGTGATCAATCCATAAGGTTGGAGATAGGGTGTACCCCTCTTGTCTTCTGCCTCATTTTACATCCAACAATCTTCCTGTATTTTATTTCCTTCAATTCTATTTGCTAACTCATAACTTTAAATATATAGGCTATCAGTGGCGCACCCAGGATTTAATCTGGGGGGGGGTGGCTAGTTGAACGGATAAAAATATTTTTAATGTAATGAATTTGCATTAAAAATATTTTTATCCGTTCAACTAAAATTCGTTAAATTTCATACATTAAATAAAATTCATTAGGTGATTATAAAAATTTATTTAAAGAATAAAATCCAGTTTTCTTTTCTTTTTACACAAAGCTCTTGAATTATTTCAGTCTTGGTTACATTAATCTCTCTGTGTATATACAGCAAAGCCAGTCCGTTCAATCGTGATTGTGTCGTGGTAGATCTTAAATAGGTTTTTTTAAAGGCGTAAGTTAGAAAATGACCTTTCACTGACGTATGTTGTTACCGGAAGCATTGCAAATATTTTTAATAAGTTATAGATGTTAGGATATATCATTTTGTCACACTTTGAAACTGCATCAACATCATTTTTGCATGGAGATATTGCAAACGGTTTTTCGAATTTCTTATACCACAACTTGAATTCGGCATTCAAAATTGCTAGATTTGTAGAAGGCAAATCACCGGCATAAATTCACACAACTGACGAAAATCTTCCATTGCGCTTGCTGTTGGAACATCTTTTCCATTTGATAGAAGAGAAAAAATAATTTTCAAAATGTTGCGGTGCCAAGTGAAACCTTCCTGAAGTTGAGTCAATATTTGATCAATAAATGGAATGAAAATAGTTCTCCTGAAATACTCTTCTACAGAATCTGCTGGAACATTGGAACTTAATGTTTGTTGTGATATAGTCCTTGACTTTTTAATGTCAATATTAAAATGACTGGCTTTTATACATGCTTCATCATAAATATCTTTAAATGAAAAATCTGGTGTTTCACGAATGGTATTTAATTGAGCCACAACATCATCAACAAAGTTTAGGGCAATTAAGATGTCACTGTCAAATCTTTGCATTATTTTAGACAATGGTAAGGTGTATGCAAATATTTTTTTGCAAACTAAATAAAGATATTATAAAACCAAATTCACACAATGAATTATTCAAGTTTTGCATTAGAGGACGAGTCTCTGTCCTCCCAAGAAACAATTATTTCAAGACTATGAATCACCGCATCATATAATTCCACCATATGTGAGATTGGACACCATTAAACTCTCCACTCATTGATGTGGCACCGTCATAATCTTGCCCACGTAAATATGACAAATCAATTCCATAATTATTTAAGCTTTCTAATATTTTGTTGGATAAGTTTTTTCCTGTAGTGCTTGTTACAGGAACAAATTATAAAAATTGTTCACAAACTTTGTCATTTTCTTCGTCTATATACCTGGCACACAAGGAAAGATGTTCAGTGGTAGAAATGTCACAAGTTTCATCGGCAAGAATTGAAAAACATTTCACCGGATTAATTTTTTCCACCAAACGGTTCAAAATGATTTCATTTCATGCATTTATAATTTGATTTTGTATGTTCCAGCTAATGTAGGTAGCGTTTTTGGCAGAATGTTTAAAATGTTCAGCCAAGTTTGTCGCCCGCATCGATTCTCGTTCTTAACAAAGCTCGAAAATTGCCGCCATTGGCTCCTGTTCAAATGAAAATTCTCCATCATCACGATGTCCTCTCAAGGGTATATTTTGCTGACCACATAAAATTACTGTTTTATAATCGGCTCTAATCTTTTCTGATTAACTGCAGCTTGTGATGCACTATCTACATCAATTTGTAGATTGATTGGAATACATTTTTCATCTCGAATATTGTTTAGCCTTTCGTAAGTCATAACAGCCGTTATATGATATTTTGTTGTTTGATGATTATTAAATTTCTCAATGGCTTTCTTCCAATTATTATAACCTTGCATAACTAACTGCCCAGGTACTTCAGATTTAGATTTTCCAACATTAGCAGGTGCAAAAAACACAATATTTACAGTACGCACTATTTTCAACTTGTGTGAATACACAAGCCATGTAAATTTTTCAAACCATGTGTATTGAAAACTTTGGTTGTGAATTGCAGCACAGGTTGCAGGAAAATTAAAATTTGGTTCTGGTTTCCACAACTTTTTCACATTAGCTAAATTATCGTCAGAATTAAATGGTTGTTCTTTCAAAAATGCGATGTTGTGAGAATTATTAATAACTAAGGAAGTACTTTCTTCTGGATAATTCGATGGTTTTGTCAGACCTACGACTGGGGAAACCGAATCCAAATCGGTATTGACAATATTAATAATGTCAACATTGCTACTAACATTTGAATTATCCTTTTTTGGTTTTTTGGAAATAGTTCAATAAAATACTCTGCGTACGTTTTTCAGCCGTAATTTGAAGCACAAAATCCAAAAAACAAAATAAAATCTTTTACAAATTTAACTTTAACTTAACTTCAATGTTATTGAAGAATTTACATACAGTAAGGTTACTCTTCAGAGATGGAAAGAAGTTTCAAGTTCAAGACATGCTTTTCAACAAACTCAATGCAAAATAGCACAGAATACGAGTGTGTCGCACACGACCTATGACTAAACATCTGCAATGATTCGCCAATACATGATACTCATGATCATCTGTGGACCAGCTCGGACAGCTATAGGACAGCATTTCTCGCCCATTCTAAGCCCAAGGACAAGTAAAATCCATAAAACAATTCTATGGACCACTAAGTTATGTAATTTTTTTTAAATACGTATGTGGGATTATTACCAACATTTGGGAAAAACTGTGCCATTTATAACATAATAAATCTAAAAGCATGTTTTGAATATATATATGGAAACATAATTAACTTGGAAGTAAACGATTAAAAGTGTATCATCATCGAACAAAGTTTTAATTTTTATAAAAAAACAAATAGTAAATAGTAAATAATATGATATAATTGTTTACTATTTACTTTTAATGAGATGGGTGAGCTTTTCGGCCTTGCAGAGTTGCTGGATATCTGGCTCAATATTGGTCAACTTCAGTCAAAGATTGGCACACACACTAAGACGATTTCTGTATTTTGTTTTTATTTGGAGTGATGAAAATCCTTTCTCGCAAAGGTAGGTTGTAGAAAACTGCATGACGATTTTCGATGCTGCTTCAGATAATTCAGGAAATTTACTTCTCAATGAAGGCGAGATCCAGAATTGAGCCAAACCACGATTACGGAATTGCATTTTAAGTCCGTTGTCACTTGAAAGCTCAATTAGCTATTCTTTTTTCGATAACAAAAGGTTGTTCTCGTGACTGCAAGCCTGAAATGGATCGTGAACCCACAGAAATTTTTTATAAAAGTTATTCGGAAAATATGTTTCCAAATTCTGTTTCAGAGTTTTGTGGTGGACACAAATGCTTTCCCAGTGGTTAAATTCTAAACTAATAAGTTTCAGAGCCCTATACAAAATAACCAATTGTATTTACTTTTGAATACTATCCAGGAATGCTCCAAACCTCCCCGTCACTTTCATCACACATTCATAATCAGGCTACTGATTACGAACGCATGTATACATATTCAAAACTGTAAACAATTGTTGAATAATAACACAATAATGTAGGCATAATTACTGTAAAGGGAGAAAAGTGACAAAACAGAAACATGTTCCTACAAAATAACCAATTGCATTTACCTTTGAATGAGATCTACTGGTCGAGTGTTCAGCAAATCTTTTTTTTCCTTTCGTTCAGCATATTAATATTATCGCATTACAACTGATGGGAATTCTGTGGATTCGTTAGACCTCTTTCTCTTCAGAAACTACACACAAACTGTCATTACAAACTCGTTTTGTATTATCACTGTCATCCAAGCTATTTTTTCGTTTAAAGAAGGTACCAATGTACTTATCCATAATTGAAATACCATACTTACTTGAATATAACTCGCACCCCTGATTTTACTTTGTGAAAAAAGAAATTAAAAAGTTTCGCATATACCTCGCAAATGAAAAAAAGCTGAAACACGTTAAGAGCGGGGGATAGTAACTTGCTCCTGCGGTACAACACGCCCTCCCCAATAGCCACTATATTGCAGAGGCAAGAAAAACGAGTACTTTTATTATGTCAGTGAATAAAGTACCAGCAGTCTGTGTAATATATTTCTCAACAAATAGTGCAATTAGAGACAACTGAGATAAAAACGACACTAATTAATGAATCACATGTCCTTTCATACAGAAAGGACATGTGATTCATTAATTAGTGTGCAACATATGGTTTTTGCTCGAGTCTATACAGCATAGACTCGAGCAAAAACCATATGTTGCACCGCCAAACACAGTACCTAACTAAAATCTATTGTTATTAATTTGATGTGTGTGTGAGTTCGCCTGACCCAAGCAATAAACTTCAACTGAAGGTGTTAAAATTCATAAACGTGTTAAAACTAAGAAATGTATATATATAGCAAATGTTGTTATGGCAGTTTCACATATGGAATTCGGTTGAAGAGAAAGCCGAAGAGAAATTTCTAGCATTTCAGCTCAACTGGGCTTGCTTTTATCTTTCAGTCACGCGATTTCCTAAAAATATATAAATACTGGGGTTAACTCACAACACACTTTGTCCAAGTATTACTTAGCACTTCTGAAGATATATTGAGCCTTGGTTGAAGGAGGAAACCCTTCAACAATAAAAATCAATAAACAACAAGCAATTGGTTGAAATGTGGTCACGTGGACAACACATGTTCACTTCAAATCTGAACAAGGGAAAGTGGAAGCAATAAAACCATATTGTTGTTTACTTAACCCCTCTTTTATTACTCGTCATTCTGCCGCTACAAATTAAAATAGTGGCAGAACGTTCATGGAATGAACATTCCACCCCAGTTTCATTATTTTTTTTTAATTATCCATTTTATTTCAGTAATTTTTACTTATTCAATTTTAATTTTTGTTTGGACAATTAAAATATATAGATCTATTTGGTTACTTTAAGGCTGCCCATGAACCACCTGTCCCATCTTCGCAGACCACAGGTTGAGAAACACTGCTATAGGGTACTCTCACCTTATGTGACCCCTAATTCATAAGTAATATGGAAGTAGAAGACATGACACAACATAAATAAAAAAATGAATTTTAATTAGGAAAAGTATTTTGGAAAAATTTTTAGTGTTTTTTAACTTTTTCTTTTTTTTGCAGGGGGCAGACAGGGCCCCTTGGTCCCCTCCTTGGGTGCGCCACTGTAGGCTATATATTGTTCATTTTATCCCATATAATTGTAGTGGTTTGAAAAGCTTTTGTCTATATTTCTCTAGAAAAGCTTTTTTTCATATGGCCTTTCCAGATCAAGGACAGATCCTTGTTATATTCCCATGATTTGTCAACTATTTGTCTAAACTGAAAAATTGATTATTACGATCTCTGTTTGGTCTGAACCCTGCTTGTTTTTTCCAAGTTTCTCTTCCACAATTTTCCTCAGCCTCTTCTCAAGTATCATCAAGTATAAATCTTACTCAGAATACTTAGTAGAAAAATTCTTCTGTAATTCTCACATATCAGCTTTATTCCCCTTTTTAAAGAGGACTCTATGAGAGCCACTCTAATAATCTAGAATTTGACCCTCTGACCAAGCCTTCTATATTATGCATCATAACCACTCTAAGAATTTTATCTCTATTTGAGTATTTCTAGTCAAATATTATCTACTCCAGCTGCCTTTCCACATTTCAAGTTTTTGATGGCTTTTTCTACTTCAAGTTTTGATAAGTATTCTTGACCATTCCTGATGAGTGTTTTCTACTAAAACTGTCTCCAAGACATCTAAAATATCGTTTATTTTTATTTCTTTTTTTTTCATCTCACCTTTATCATCTCCAATACCTTTTTAAAGTACTCCTCTTTCCTCCATCTCTGAGTTTTTTCAATATAATCCCAAATATTTTGCCACCTTCTGATATTTATTTTCTATGTTCTTGGCAGTCTTCCCATTACTTTTGTTTAGATTGTTTTAGGCAGTGCTTCACTTTCTTTCATTTTTCTCTTTATTCTCTCTGAGCAAAAGCTGAACTTATTTGTTGAGAACTTTTGATACACTTTCTTTTCCTTGACAACTATTTGTCTAAACTGAAAAATTTATTATTACGATCTCTGTTTGGTCTGAACCCAGCTTGTTTTTCTCCAAGTTTCTCTTCCACAATTTTCCTCAGCCTCTTCTCAAGTATCATCAAGTATAAATCTTTCACTTCCTGAGTCCATTGTGGAGTTCTGCTTTTCTATTCATACAAACAACCTCATCACATGGCTCTCTCTGGCTGAGTCAGTATTTTCTTTAGGGTATGCCATTGAATCTTCAAGGTTCAGGTCTTGTTTGCAAACTCATTTTTAGTTGAATAATATTTGTGTATTTGAGTCTACAGTTCACCTCCAAAAGTTACTAAACTTTCTTACTCACTTTTTTCTTTTCAATATGATATTCAATTTTAACATACTCAAAACTAAATGGCGATCACTTCTTATTTCAAATCCTGTGTGTGATATTGTCTCCTTAACCAGTGTTAAGATGTTGCTGACAAATTAGCATTTATTAAGTCTTTTCTGATTTCCTGTGTTTTCTCTGCATATGAATTTGTGCACATATTTATGTTGAAATACATTGTCAGTAATGATCTATGTCCTGAACAGAAATCTTATTGAATTTGGATATGTGTCTAATCATTGTTTTTTTTTTTTTGAAAGAACAATTTTTAATTCAAGAAGGCTTTGAAACATGAATTAAAAGGAAGTGTTTGTGAAACATCTGTTAATATTAGGGAAACAATCAAGCATTTGACATAGATGAAGTTAATCTCTATTCTGTAATATTAATCTTATTTTCATCCAGTTGAAATTGTTAAATCCTTAAGGTATTTTAAACCTTAAGTAAAACTAGAAAATATTGATTGTTCTTCATCTGCCTTGATTAATAAAAAAAAATATACTTTAGAGATTATTATTATGGGCTACTCCATGGAATCCTTAGACTCATCGAGGAAGGCCCTAAACATCATGCCAAGACCTATCCAACGTTTGTGCAGTATCTATCATACTTTGCTTTGAACTCATTCACAGTCATGACACCCACAACAGACTCTGGCAACCTATTCCACTCATTCACTGCTCTCCAAGCAAAAAAAAAAAATCTAGTTGTAACACCTAGGTTGTTAACTACACTCTCTCTCAGTTTCAAACGATGGCTCCTAGTTCTCAGACCACCAGACCTGTTCTGAAAAATTTCTTCTGTATTAATCCTGTAAAAACCCTTCATTAATTTGTATGTCTCAATCATATCACTTTTTTTCCTTCCCATTCTGGTTTGTTATTAGTTGTTCTAACTTAGGCATTTTATGCATATTCTGACAATCAACAGCTTCTCCCACTAAAAGTTCTAGTTTCCCTGATTTTGCACATCCACTTTCACTTCATTCAACAACACTTTTCCAGACAACACCAAATCCATTCAGATTCAAACCACCTTCCTGTATAAGTTCTCTCACCCATCAAACTCCCTCCACATTATTCCTCCTGTACATAACCTACACATTGGTTGTGTAGGTTATGGCTCTACTTCTCAGCTCTGCTCTGTCATACTGTGGGCAACAGACTGTCTTAATTTTCTCACCCTTTTCTTTTGCAATTTCCAGTAATTCTTTCATGCCCTCCCTTATTCCATACTTTTCTCCTTTCAAATCACTCATTCCAGCCAAAACAATCAGCTATTTTACTTTACCTTTTTGTATCACTAATATCGTTAATTTTTGCACCTGGGAAGCACAATTTTGTTAATCTCTCACCACTAATGAGTGCTTTCTACTAAAACTTCTCCAAGACATCTAAAATATTGTTTATTTCTTTTTTTTCATCTCACCTTTATCATCTCCAATAATACCTTTTTAAAGTACTCTTTCCTCCATCTCTGAGTTTTTTCAATATCATCCCAAATATTTTGCCACCTCCTGATATTTATTTTCTGTGTTATGATAAGATTCCTCTTATGATAGAATCACTCTACAAGACTTGCTCCTTGAATTTTCCTTCTCTCTTAGTTGAGCATTTATTTCTCTTTTCTCACACTGACCCACTCGCCAAACGTTTCCGCATTTGTTGCAGCTCCCCCTTCATCCTGTGTATCACTCCATGTAACTAAGCTATCTCCCTCATTATAGCCAACTCTTCATTCTTTATATCCATCATACTACTATTCTTTTGATCAACACTTTTGCTCTCTCTCTCTCAATTGTGTAACTTTTAACCCCTGTTTCAATCCTATCTGCTGTTACATTGTCACAGACATTTTCATGCATATTTTTTGTTCTGTCTGCCACTTCAATCTTTCTTCCTGACCTGCACTTTTGAGCTTGCTTACATTTAATTTTTGGTGCACTTTCCCACCACTAATCCATTTGCCTTTGTAATGTGTATATCTAATAGCAGAAAACAGAAACAAATTAATCAAATTACTGCAGCTACTAATTGAAGGTAAAGAATTTGGATTAGATATAAATGCAAAAAAAACCAAATTTATGAAAATTTCAAAAGAAAACAGATCCGAGCCAGAAATATTCATAAAAATATGGAACTTGAACATATAACAGAATACAAATATTTAGGCACCTACTTACTGCAGATGGAAAGCAAGATAAAGAAATAAAAATAAGAACAGCCATAGCTAAAGATGCATTCTGGAAAAATAAAGATCTGCTCAGAAGTTCTGTGAGTATCGAGACAAAGAAAAGAATGATAAGAACATTAGTGTGGCCAATTTCACATATGAAAGTGAGAACCTGGATATTCAAGAAGAGAGTTAGACAACAGATAATGGCCTTTGAAATGTGGTGCTGTAGGAGAGCTCTGAAAATCTCATAGACAGAACATGTACAGATCTCCTTCAGAGAATAAGAACACAGAGATCTTTATTACAGGAAATGATCCAGAGAAAGATGAGATTGGTGGGACATGTACTGGGAGGTTCAGCAGGACAGAGGATACTAACAGTTTTAAAGGGAAAAATATGGGAAAAGGATCAAGAGGCAAAAAACAAAGGACATGGCTTGAAGATATAAGATTATGGACAGGATCACATGGCTGTGCAGAAACAAAAAGGAAAGCCACCAACAGAGAGAACTGGAAGGACATGGTGCTGATCCTTGTTTTGTTTTTTTTGAAAGAACAATTTTTAATTCAAGAAGGCTTGAAACATGAATTAAAAGGAAGAGTTTGTGAAACATTGGTTAATATTAGGGAAATAATCAAACATTTGACATAGATGAAGTTAATCTCTAGTCTGTAATATTAATCTTATTTTCATCCAGTTGAAATTGTTAAATCCTTAAGGTACCTTCAGTAAAACTAGAAAATGTTGATTGTTCTTCATCTGCCTTGATTAAAAAAAAAAAAGAGACTTTAGAGATTATTATTACTCTCACTGAGTAATAATAATCTCTAAAAAAAGAAATGTGTACATCTCACAGACAGTGCACTGTATGAAGTCCTTAAATGTTGGATGGTTGAATTCTTTAAACAACGATGCGTTAGACGCCATTGTGTTACTTCGCATTGGTGCCGTGTGCTATGCTATGCAATGCAACTTACTATGCAGAAAGATTATTAACTATATTGAAAATAAAACTTTTAACTAATAACACTATTTTTTTTTAACTAAACAACTTGGCTTTCTGAGCTCTCCGAACATAGGCCTACCACCATATGCCACCTGATGGTGTATCCTTACGTAAACAGAAAATAGATATAAACTGAGTCTTAGAAAGTTTCAAGGACAGTTCCATTCCATGTTTGTATTAAAAGGATAATTAGTTCAGGAAGTTAAAGTGGATGGGGTGGCTTTAAAGTGATGCTACAGTTTTTATGTACTAATGCCAGAATTATCAAGAACAAGACCGAGAATTTATGGCATTGGCTAGTGTAACCTTGCCAAAAGTTGTAGGCATTAGTGATACTGGCTAACAGAAAATGATGCAGTTACAGTAAGAGAATGTGAAGGATTAAATATTTCCAAGGAGAATAGAAAAGATCGGATGGTGGGAGGGGTACTGCTGATGATAACAGATGAATTGCAGCGAGTAAAAATAGGAGACAGTCAGGAGAATGACTGTTCTTTTGAAGCAGGTTGATTGCTGCTATAGGCCAGAAATAACCCATATTAAAATGGAAACTTTTGTTGCTCGCTCTGTTCAAATTTCCCAACCCACATCTAAACCATGATTCTTCAAGAAGTGTTTCAGGGTTGTCCAAGAAAAGCAAACAGTCTTTCACAAGTAGTTTGAAACCAAAACACCAGATTCCTCCACAGCCTACATACACAGTTGCCTACAACACCTGTGAAACCACCAATAAAAGGGCAAAGTCTAAATTCAATAAAGATAAATGCAGAAGGCTTGCTGCTTGTGCCACTGATAGTTGTGCCTTCTGGTCTCTCTCGCCAAAGCTCTTGTGTGCAACTTTTGCCTGTCTGTGTTACCACCTCTGTTTCACCCAGTGGTAGGATTGTAACATCATCTAAATATAAGGCTGATGTCTTGGCTTCATTCTTCTCTTCTAACTCCTTCATAGATGACCATGACAAATTACTGCCTCCTTCACCTAGAAGTGCATCTCATGTTGCCTGTAACTCTATTAGAAAGACATCAGAAGAATCTTGAATCCCACCCATTGTGCTTAAGGGATGAGCTCCTGAACCCTGTTTTTATCATCTGTTCACTAAACTGTAATCAGCTGGTATCCACCCTACAGCATGGAAGAAAACCCATATACGAGGTGGAGCTATTAGATAATGAGACTGGTTGCAAAAATGTGGTTTATTATTACAATTGTACAACTTAATTGTTAACCCCTTCAACATACTCCCCTCCTCTATCTATACACCATTGCATACGAATTTTCCATTGTTGGAAGCAGTGCTGCAAATCATCAAGTGTTATCTGCTTCAGTAGAGTTGTCGTTTTCTCCTTTACCTCATCCACTGACTGAAAATGGGTGCCCCTCATTGCAGACTTGCAGGAGAAGATCATCACATGTGATGAGATGTGGATTTTCCAGTATGATACAGAAATAAAGAGACAATTGATGCCATACTGGAAAACTCCCACGTCACCGAGAATGAAAAAAAAAAAATCAAGAATGAGCAGGTAAAAACTGCAGGCAATGCTGATCGTTTTTTTGATATATATATATATCAGTGGCGTGGTAATGGTTTAATGGGTACCACAGGGTCAGACAGTTAACCACATTATTACCTTGAGGTTCTGGCCAATGAGGAATACATTTTTAGATATTGGAGTCCATATATATATATATATATATTAAAGATACCAAGAAATTTTATATACTTGGTTTTAATCCTTTTTTCCCAAGTAAGCAATCAAGCCAAGTTTGTGCCTGAAGTATTTTCAGGTCTGAGGCAATTCGTGGTAAAGGTGGCATAAGCTCTGATCACTTGCCTAAGTATCCCATAATACAAAACACATATCCGTAAGGATATGTGTGGTAACATGGATCACAAAGTGGATGCTTGCCCACATAGAACCCATGCGGAACGGATGCGAGGTGCTATCAAACCTGTTGTAACCATATCATCAGAGAATTCCAAGACGACAGAGAAGGAAGATTTCCTAGTTCTTCAAACACCACCTTGCAAGGCGACGACAACAGGAAATCAAGCCGCCTTCACGAAAACTTCACTAGGAAAGATAGACAAGTGATCAGAGCTTATGCCACCTTTACCATGAGTTGCCTCAGACCTGAAAATACTTTAGGCACAAACTTGGCTTGTTTGCTTACTTGGGAAAAAAGGATTAAAACCAAGTATATAAAATTTCTTGGTACACCCGAGGTAAAAAACTTTTTACATCTTTCTGTCATCCTGAGATTTTTATTTAATAAGGTCAAAGCACCTTGTGGCAACTTGTATAGGTAAATATAAGTTCTGCATTACTTCAACCTTGGTATCACCACCTCTGGGTCTGGCTCCCACTGATGAGACCTTAATAAAGGTCTCATCAGCGTGTGGTAACTGGTCTGGGTAGTGATACCTTCGCATAATACATAGCATTATACATGCCCGTAAGGATATGTTCTTTGTATTATATGATACTTAGGCAAGTGATCAGAGCTTATTCCACCTTTACCATGATTTGCCTCAGACCTGAAAATACTTCAGGTGCAAACTTGGCTTGCTTGCTTGTTTGCTTACTTGGAAAAAAAAAAAAAGGATTAAAACCAAGTATATAAAATTTCTTGGTATCTTTAACGTATAGTACACCCAAGGTAAAAAACTTTCTACATATATATATGTGTGTGATAGATTTTGCAGAGGAATTTAACAAACTTTAGCAAAGTGTTTCTACATGTGTGGTTCG
This sequence comes from Typopeltis vanoorti, assembly GCF_054136105.1. Taxonomy (NCBI): domain Eukaryota; kingdom Metazoa; phylum Arthropoda; class Arachnida; order Uropygi; family Thelyphonidae; genus Typopeltis; species Typopeltis vanoorti. The sequence continues at coordinate 12,139,190 of NC_143552.1, forward strand.
AACTACTTGAATTTAAGCTTTTAGTTCAAACATTTTAATCCACAGAGTTGGAATGCAAAATGCAGTTGTCCATCAACCTTGACACAGCTCTAATGAAGGTCAGGTAATATGTGCTATGATACTTTAAAAACTTCCTTTAGATATATTTTTTTAGTTATTGAAAAATCAATTATAGAATAGACCTACACTTATCTGGGACAAAAAGGCAAGAAAATATAATCAAAATTAAAGTGAAAAGTTCCTCTTATTCCCCCTAAAGACCTTTGATGACCCTCCCCCCCTTGGGGGGGGGGTATGCATACCACACTTTGGGAAACACTCATAATTTTCCTTAAAAGAACAAACAGCCTCATTCTTTTCTTTAAGATGCCTGTATAGTAACCACATGTTTGGCATAGAGAATTAGTTTTATTAAAATAAAACTCAACTAGTTAAAAATTATGAATTTCAACAGTAGCATATAATAACAGAGTTTTGATCCATGCTTATCTGTGTGTGAATGTAGGAATCTCCCAGTGGTGGTTGGTTCTGTATACTAGTATGTTTAGCCTTTTTTCCTCTTAAGATAATTTCAGGCAGATGTCATGGTAGGGTAATTTTGTCTAAATGAAGTTTATGTTTGTGTACAAGCTGTTAAGGAAAATTTAGAAATTCTGTAATTCTTCGAATTATGAATATTTCAACATCATAGCCATGATTTTGCTTAATGATATTTTTTGTAGCTTTCTTCTCAAAATTTTCCATAAATAAGTTCACTAGGACCACAACAAGGGATGTATTCTTCAACGTTCTTGACACTATCACATTATAATTTAATATGATAGTCTTTTTTTAATGTCACCTCTAGGAACATTGTTGGCAAAAAGGCTGACAATGTAAATACCTGATTAGAGAGAGATTTAACTAAGTTGGAGATGGGGGAGTCTCTTGCATCTACAATTGAATGTAATAGGACTTTTGGAGCTCTATAAATTCTCAGGACTCGAGGATGTTTTAATGTTAGAGATTTAATTCTTCCAGCCATTTCACTAACTAAATTGTTGGTTTTGTTAAGCATGTGCCGCATGGATCCAAGTTTAAAGCTTTGTTGGTGTTTGATATTTTCTAATAGATTGTTAATTTTTGTTATGTATTCTTCTAAGTTCTTGACACTCTCACATTATCTTCATCTGCACTGAAGATAATGATGTTTTTGTTGTGTTGAAATTATTTACAACCCATAATTCTGATTTAGGGATATTTAGGTTGTAATTTGGCTCTGTGTAACAGGGAAACACTTTGAATGCAAAATAAGGTCATCAAAATCTCCCAGAAGTCAGTGTGATTAATTTTCTGTGTTTCTTGCAATGTCTACTTCTGGAATATTACAAGAAGTCAAAGTGGTCTAGTTGTCTTGAATGTTTTTCTTTTCACGTTGTAGCCAGTTAAAGCTCTTGTTTAAATTATCTTTCTTTCTATTAAAAAATAGTATGGCTTTGTTGCGTGTTAGTTGTTTACAATGTCCATAATTTTGCTTATAGTGACGCTGCTAAGTCTGACTGAAGGGAGATCATCACGATAAATTTTTGACAGTTCCAATCTTGTTGCTGTAGTTTTTTGAAAAGAGCCATCTCTGTAAGTTTGTAAATCTAGTGAGTTTTGGTGAAATTTAATGTATGTTTTAATCTTACAAACTTTGGTATTATATCATTATTCCTACATCATACTAATTATTAGTTTTAATAATGGAACATGTATAGACCACAGTAATAACTTTAATTAAATAAAGGTACAAATATTTTTTACTGAAAGTAACAGTACATCCTCAGTGTAGAACAAACAGTTAAAGGAATGGAATACAAAGTACAGAACAGTCGTGGGTCACCAATTAAATTGTTGCTGCGTGCTAGAAGATTAATTACTAAAATATTATTAAATAATTCTTTGAAGATGATTATTTCATTGATGGTTACATAAAATAAGAGTCTCCCAAACTTTTGGGGGAGAGAGACAGTGATTTCGATTTAAATTTGGCCCATGTAAGAGGGCTTCACAACTTTCTTTAAAAAGGCGTTCATCAACCTACATCTGTGGAGAAGACAAGCTTTATCCCATTGGATATTATGATTAGTGTCAATGCTATGTTGTGCTAGACCAGACTTATGAAGTTTCATGTATTCGATATGATATTGATGTTCCTTCATTCTTTTTTTCCACAGAACGGCCTATTTGTCCATAATAGAATAAATTGCATTCACATGGAATCTGGTAAACACCAGCCAATGATAGAGGTGACAGTTTGTCTTTTGTAGATGGCAACAAGTGGGAAATTTTGTTGATAGGAAAATATGTGGGAATAAGATGATACTTCTTCAAAATTCTGCCTATAGGTTCTGAGATGCCTGAAATGTAAGGGATTGGAACTCTGCGGTATATTTGTACCTTTATTTAATTAAAGTTATTACTGTGGTCTGTACGTGTTCCATTATTAATTATTATGTCACAGGTACCTCTAAAGATTCAACTAATTATTAGTTTTAGTATAAAAATAATAATACTGTATGCTTAATTTTTGGTTGCTATATCAGCATCTTAGCAAAGTTATTAAAATGCAGAAATACCACACTAGAACCTCATTGTTTTATTGCATTTTGGCCTTGCAAAGTTGGAAAGTCAATTAAAAAAATGTAAGACAGAAAATAGACAATATTTTATAACTATACAGCATTTTATGTGTTTGTAGATTGTAATTTCCTACACTTTATTGCAGTGAACTGCAACTCTAATCACAGAAGGCTCATTTACAAATGCAGTATTGGACAGCAGGTGTCAGTTGGATGATCAGGAGGACCCCCCCCCCCATGTTTCATCTTTGAAACAAATGTGTACCCGAATCGAATTTAATGAAATTTGTGAAAAATGTGAGCTAATTAAAAGTATAAATGATTTCAGAGAGAAAATTAAGATAAAGCACCTAAAAAAATAAATTTTAAAAACAGCAGATATGACCAATTTTTATTAAAACAGTGATGTAATTGACATATATATTTAAGATTAAAAGTATTAAAGAAATTTATTATGAATTAAAAAATAAAATAAAACTTATCACTGCAGATCTATCTACCGACTTGTAGTTTGGTATGACTTTGGTACCAGGTTCTTGTTCTTAGACGTTGTCTGAATTGTAATCAGTAAGAAATCCTTGATTGGTATCTGAAATGCCATGCTTGATATAAAAGTGACTTATCGGCATATGTAAAATTGCACCAAGAATAAAATGTTTCTCTTTCACTTTCAATTATTTTATTTTATTTTATTTTTTTCATGTTCAACTGTTTTCATCTAATCTTTTCCTTAATTTGTTAGGTTCATTGTCTTGTTATAGCCATGTACTTGATCTCAAAGAAATCTTTACAAGCCTAATTAAGACATTATGGTTAATCCTATCTTCATAGTTGGCTAGCTCTCTCAGTTGCATGTATTTTCTGACAATCTGTCTGCTTTGTGGTGTGAAAAATCCTGCCACCTCCATTTTATTCTGAGACCTGCCAAAACTTCATTTGAAAAAGCCTTATAAAGGTAAGGTTCTTGCATCTTAGATGGAATTCCAGCACAGGAATTTCCAGTTAAGGTCATTATTTCTGCAGAATTACTGAAAGAGCTGTGATGGTTCTGTTTCGTTTTATCCAACAACCACCTGATAAATTTATTGCAGCCACCTACCATCACTGCTAATATATAGTTTATAGTATGTATCTTCAGTCATCTAAAGAGAATATGCCATGTGATTTCTTCCCGAGCCTGAAAAAAAGTTTTAAAAAAAAGTTATTGAGCAGTTAGAAATTTCTAATCAAATAGACACCATGATGTATTTAATACTAATTGCTATTAGGCATTTTTATACATGACCTTTCTTTATTCTTTGTTGCCTTTTGGCTGTACAAAGTTGGTCAGTTAGCTGTATGAAACTTTAGTTTCTAAAGTGTTGTAACCAGTTTGTTAAGTAGCATGATATAAAAGCATGAGACTTTTCAAGTCTTATGGTTTTTTTAATTTCATTTGTGTATATCTAATGATCCTTTGAATTATTTTTGCAGAAATCTAGAAATACATGGAGTGATGCTGCTGGTAGTGTTGACATAAGTGTTGATAATTTGAGTCCGGCAAGTAAATATGATAAACCCGTTGCACCAAGTATGAATCAACTAGCAGGTACATTTTTTTAAAAGAAAAATAAGTGTTCACCATTTTTCTGAGTGAGGAGAATGTTAATAAGAATCTTGTTAAAACTAGAGAGAGCCTGTTTATATAGATGGATTCTCAGAATTTTATTAATAAGTTTTTGCAAATTGATGGGTGCTCTGATCTTTGCTGAAATATGTAGTACACAAAATTTTATATTGCTCAACTTTTTTTGCAAGTATTTATAGTCTGAACTGTTATAGCATCTGCATATTGTGAATTTTACTGATAGAGTATAAAATTTAGTTCCAGTTATGTTATTATGCTAATTTGTCATATTTTATCACTGTATTATAAAATACTTTCTAAATTTGCTTTATCTTGTCCTCCAACCATTTTTTTTGTTTTAAACAGCTAGTTATTCAAGAAAGTTACCTAGTTATGTTGAAATTATTACCTTTATTTTATTCTAAAATAAGCCATTGCACTGAATTCAGTTGTTGAGTGAATCATTGTTAACCATGCTACCAGCCAAGACGTCTATAGACGTCAAGGCTATCACGGATGTGAAGTGCATATTAAAATTGTAATACCATTGATATTACATTGAAATATATGATGGATACAAAGCATATGAGGATGCGTATTTGATCCACAATGGCCAGTAAGGTGGTTAAATGATGCCTGCTACCCACCTAGCCAATCTGACCGGCTGAATGGATAGTGCTTTTGCCCTCTAGACAAGCTTTAGGTTCAAATCTCACAGTTGCATATTTACCATTGATTTTAGGTGGTAGATAAATTTCAGTTTATTGCCTGGTGTGAGACCAGTACCTTTCTTATTGGAAGCCGGAATTTCTTTGCAAAAGAAAAGTCCATATGTTTTTAGAGCAGGATTATCTAACTCTCAGCCCACTTACAGCACTAATTCATAAGTTTCTAACCGTTCACAAACAGAACTCAAAGAAAACCTACCCTGTGGTGTGTGTGTGTGTTGGGACTCTTGTTTCTTGTCCCATGCTATCAATTGAAAAAATAAAAAAATAAGTATATATATTAAATCATAAGTCTGTTACTATAAATTTAATATTTTTCTCAGAATTCTGAGATTAAGCTACATAATGTCTGCACATAGTCCAGTTAAGTATTATGACTGCTCTGATAATTTTGTAATTCCACTTTGCTAGGTGGCATTTATATCCTGATGAACAGTCACACCTTGATTCAAGTGTGTGACTGTTCATTCCTAGCTGCTGGTGGATGTAGGCGAAGGACTGATGGACCTAAAAAAAAATAAACAAATAAATAAATAAAATAGAAAAGAGGGAGGGAGTGATTGTAGGGATACTGGTTGCAGTATCCAGAAAACTCTTGGTATCATAGGCTGTTTGCAGAGTGCCATAGTTAAGGTTCCAAGAGCAGAAGAATAATGAGCACAACAGTAGTCACCAGCCAGTGATGGATGCCCACACCTCATCATTACTTGTAGTTGAATGCAGGTTTGTCTCCCACTGACAAAAACATATGGAACAGTTGACCATGGAATTTAATTAGTTTCCCAGACCACAAACCAGTGGATCCTCCTCTGTATGGGTTTAATTAAGCATCTAGTCAAGGTTACAAGTACACACTGACTTTTTTTAATTGGAAGGGGAGCAGTGGTTGGTGCACCATACCTTTATTAACATTGTTGTACAGACATACATTTAGAAATGTGTAATATTCAGTAATTTTATATATATATCTTTTTTATATATATATATATTTTTACATGTTTATCTAGTATTCAAATAAGCATAGTTATTTAATGAAATCTACATTTTTCATACATCTGTTAAGATATTTGTTGTATAAAACAGTAAATATCTTAACTTTATAATCATTTTGAAAATTTTAAATTCTTTCATGTTTACGTATTAACATGTTCGTGCCAGGCTGTGTTTTTGCACAAGTCGTATGTGAGGCAGGAACTTGCTTGATCACTTTGGGAAGGCACATTGTTACAAAGTGTTAAATATATATAGCATGTCTGTTTCAATTTTTTCAGTAGGCTTTTATTTCTAAAATAGTATTTTTGAAACATCTCATCGTTATAGAAAAAAATTATTTGCTTTTAAAAAGTTCATGTCATGAATTTGTTAGTTTCTGCACCTAATGAAGTACATGTGAATGAATAAATTTTCCTTACTTTTGAAATAAGTTAGCATATTGTATTGTATTTAGTGCTACAGTAAAACTTTGGCTTACAGCTATGCAGTATGGAGTTCCATGGGAAAGGATGTTTTTCAGTATATATAGGAAGATTTTCATTCCCATTGCCTTTTAATTACACTAAACACAGTATGTTGGCTATCTTTGTACTTTATTTTTTGTTGAGTACTGAGCTACCAATATACTGGATACACAATCAGGAAGCATGAGACAGTTTGACCTTGCCCATCGCAAACATGATAAATAAATAATTTCGTTTACTTGGTTTTATCTGACTTGCATAGATATTCTTCTAAAACAAAAATTGTCTTGAATCATAGAATGAAAAATGAAAAGATCCTCATGTTAGAGGATTAATGGAATGAAACTGCACTAAGAAAGGATTAAAAATGTTTATTTTTTTCTATATTTCATCTCAGTCATTGAGATATTGTTAGGGATTACAATATGAGACTTGTAACATACACAAAGACAAAACAAAACTAAGAACACCTGGATAAAAGACTTCTGAAATGAAATCACAAAAAAAAAAAAAAAAAAAACTCCTCAAACCTTTCAGTTCTTGTCTCCCTGGATATATGATTACCAAAGATATACAAACCCAATTCCCCCTAAGACCTATAATAGATACCAAAGATTCCCCATGCTATAAATTAACAGAACAGTTAGCAAGTACTCTTAACCCTATCACTGGCGATACCACTTCTTATATATATATATGTAAGAATGATCATTAACTCAGTTAACATGCATATTTTTATAAAGAATTGAATGGCTAGAACCGAGATTTAAGTTAAAAGGTTTTAATATAAAAACACGACTAGTTTCGGCTTGTAACAGCCTTCATCAGGTGACATTATAAAAGAAAGAAAAAACACTAAAACACTGAAGCTTAAATAAACTATGAACATCATAGAGAGTCTCTATACATAATTGACATTAAATCGTTGTGGTTGTATTTAAAGCTGTTCTTTCATTAGTTGTATTGTTGGGAAAGTGCATGCTAGTAGATGAACGAGAGAGAAAAATCATGGAATCTAGAGAAATCATCTTCAATCCTGTTCGTCTAAATAATAACTTGAGCTACAACCTCCCAGATTGTTATTCAGCCGTAATCATGTACTGGCATTCACGAGATGCTACTAGCACGCACTTTCCCAACAATACAACTAACGAAAGAACAGCTTTAAATACAACCAAAACGATTTAATGTCAATTATGTATAGAGACTCTCTATGATGTTCATAGCTTATTTAAGCTTCAGTGTTTTAGTGTTTTTTCTATTTTCTTTCTTTTATAATGTCACCTGATGAAGACTGTTACAAGCCGAAACTAGTCATGTTTTTATATTAAAACCTTTTTATTTAAAACTCGGTTCTAGTCATTCATTTCTTTATAAATATATATATATATATAAATCCATTTTAAAACTTTCATTAAGAATTTAATGTTAAATAATACAGATATTTTAGTTAGCTTTGATATCACTTTGCTGGTCACCAATATTCCCTTAAATGACACCTTATCACTTATAAATTAAAAAGGTTTTCCTTTTTGATATTACATCTTTTTTCCTTTGCTATCCATTCTGGATATTTCTGTTGGAAGTACAAAATTTATAAACAGATAGAGGGTACCTCTGTGGGTTTCTCCCCTCTCACATCCCCTTGCCAATTTTTGTATAGAATAGTAGAATAGTTTTGAATAGTAGAGTATTAAGTAGAGTGATGTGAGCAAATATCAGAATAGGAGAACTAGACAATGACACTTATTTGTGCCTATGGTCCCACAGAAGGCTCTACTAAGGTAGAAGTGGAGGAATTTTATGAGGCTGTAGAGGAAGAAGCAATTGACACAATGAAAAAGGAAAAGATTTTGATCTTTGTTGGGGATCTAAATAGCAGAATAGGAAATGCGTGTCAGACATACAAAAATATTTTGGAAAAATTTGGAAAAAAGAGCAAAGCTAATAATAATGGCAAATCCTAAACAATGGTCTAACATAAAAATGTGCACAAATTCACATGGAGAGAAGAGGCAAGGAATAAGAAAATTCTCATTGACTACGTTATTGTTGATAGTGATGTTTTCCCATTTGTGCAGGAATTAGAGTGTACAGAGGATTTGAAATTGAAGGGATCACCATTTAGTCTTGAGCAAGATAAAATTGAATTTTATATCAAAAAGAAGAATATGTAAGAAAGTTTTAAAGTGAATAAAAGTTGAACAGCTCTCAGATGTGAACCGTAGACAAAAATACACAAACATTATTTAAGAAAAAATGAACGAGTTTGAGAACAGGAACCAAACCTCAGAGAGTCAGTGGCAAATCCTGAAGAAAACATTGATTGATTCAGCCAGAGAGGCATGTGGTGAAGTTGTCTGCAAGGATAGAAAAATCAGAACCCCATGGTGGACACAGGAAGTTAAAGCGGCAGTGAAGGAAAAGAAGAAAGCATATCAAGAGTTCATGGCAAATAAGTCAGCTTGTACTCTTAGAGAATACAGAGACAAATGTAGGAAAGCTAAACTCTGTGTAAAACTAGCTAAAGAAAAGTCATGAGAAGACTTTGGTAAGACCATAGAAAATAAATATCAAGAAGGTGATTCCAGAATACCAAAATATTCTGGAAGCTGTTGAAGAAGCTCAGAAATGGAGGAAAGAGTGCTGTAAAAGGAATTAGAGATGATAAAGGTGACATGAAAACTAGAGAAAAAGATATCCTTGATGTATGGAGTAATACTTTGAAAAAATGCTAAATGAAGCAATCAGTGACAGCACAGTAGTAGAAAATACTCAACAGGCATGCAATCAGGAATGCATATTCATACTTGAAGTAGAAAAAGCTATCAAAAACTTGGAAAGGCAGCTGGAGTAGATGCTATTTGACCAGAAATGCTCAAGTTTGAAGGTATAAAAGTCTTACACTGGCTGCACTGCATAGTTCAAAAGGCCTGGACAGAGGAATGAATTTCAGATGATTGGAGTAGAGCTGTCATTGTACCCATATATGAAAAGGGAAATAAAACTGAATGTGAGAATTACAGAGGTATTTCTCTACTGAGTGTTCCTGGTAAGATTTATGCAAGTATACTTGAGAAATGGATGAGAAAGATTGTGGATGGGAAGCTTGGTGAAGAACAAGCTGGATTCAGGCTAAATAGCAGCCGTCAGGATCAGATTTTCACTTTACGACAAATAGTTGAGAAATCATAGGAATATAACAAAGATCTGTATTTAAGTTTTGTAGAACTGGAAAAGGCACATGACAAGGTGCCAAGAGAGAGAGAGAGAGAGAGAGAGAGAAGCCCTACAGTTGTGTGGTTTCAGTGGGGCATTATATCAAGTAATACTTAGTCTTTATTTGAGTTGTAAGTCAGCAGTTGGAATTGAAGGAAGTGCAGGAAGATAGTGTATCTGGTGTCAGACTAGGATGTACATTATCCCCTCTGTTATTTATTATTTATATGGATATCACATGAAAGAAAGTGATATTAAACCTGATATCAAAATTGGCTATGTTAATCTCAGCTCTTTGCTTTTATGCAGATTATGTTATCCTTCTAAATAAATCCAGTACAAGTCTGAAAATTCCCTGACTAAATTGAATAACTGTTCTCATAGATATGGTATGAAGGTCAGCAATAACAAGACAAAGACAATGAAAATAGGCAGAAGCATTGAAATTATCAACTGCATTTTGAATGGAGAACCTATTGAACAAGTAAAACATGTAAAAATCATGCCAAAGTTTCAGCTACTTAGGCATGATTTTTAATGAAGATGGTAAATTAAATATAGAAATAGACAACAGAATCAACAAAGATGGTATGGCAGGTCAAATGATTAAATTGATATGGAATAAGAGAGAAATTAGTCTAAACACTAAATTAGCTGTATACAAGACGGTGTTCAAACCCATTTTAACTTATGGAACTGAAAGCTGAGTTATAAATAAAACTCTTCACCAAAGACTAGAGACTGCAGATATGAGAGTCCTGAGAAAGATTAGATGGTGTCAATGGCAATATCATATTAAAAATGAGGATATTAGGAAAAAACTTGACATTGTTAGCATCCATGGATGTGTTAGTGGAGAATCTCAGGTGGTATGGTCATTTAAATAGAATGGCAGACGAAAGATTAGCAAAACAAGTGTTCTCTGTCAGGTTGGTAAGATAAAGATCTAGAGGAAGACCAAGATATAGGTGGATTGATACAGTAAAAAATGCCTTAGAATACAGAAATATAAGATCTGATAATGTTGGAGTTTTGACAGGTAACAGATTGATTTTTAGGAAAATTGTAGATAGGAAGTTAGTAATGATGTAAGTTTTTCATTCAGTACTATCATATCCTGTACACCCGTTGAGGGTACATATCAGGAATTTGATGATGATGAGGAATTATACTTTGAAAAACAAGCTCTTGACTCAGCCCTTCTCAAACTTTCTATCTGGTTAAGATATGTTGATAATGTGTTCTCTATTTGGCCTCATGGCCCAGATGCATTATATTCTCTCTTTTCTCACCTTAGTAGTCTTGAATCCAGTTCACCATTGAAATAGAAACTAATAATAGTTTAGTCTTTCTAGACATCTTGGTAAGATACCTACCTGTATTCTTCAGTATATACAGGAAGCCCATCCACAAAGGCATATATTCACAAACTTTCTCATCATTCTCCCTCTCCACAATATGATGTCATTAATGAATTTGATTTTGTCAATAAATTTGATACTGTGGGACTACAGTTCCCACAGTATCAAAGAAAAAAAAAAATTCCTTTCCCCAATCCTTTAACCTTCTCTTCAAAAAATATTTAGTAATTATTATCATTATTATTATTACCCCAAGACCTCATAGAGTGCTATCATCATTCTGTATATCCAAGGCACATCATAAAAAATAGCCAAAATTTTAAAGAAATGTTTGCGTTGGATGAGCTGAAGCAGTAGTCAGACCGTGGAAAGGAAAAGTTTCAGATGTCATCTCATTTGGCAGCACTTTTGAAGTGCCAGAGGATCAAGATTGAGCATGATGGCTCGAGAAAAGGCATTTTGTGAGAGTGGGGGTGGACTTGTACTAGATTGTGGTCTGAGTTGCTGAAAGAGATCCCAGGTAATGGGTGAGAGAAGGAGAGTATCTGGAATTCATGTAGGTAGATGAATAATTTGCATTAGGTTGTTGATTATGGCAAAGATTTCTGCATCTTATCCAGCTTGGCCGTTGGTGTTGGTAAAAGGAAGCCAGTTGGGATTATGGATGTTGAGGTTGCCTAGGAAGATGACTTCACTATTTGGATGGCTGGATTGCAAATAGTCAAAGTTTCATTGGGTGGAATATGAAGAGGTCTGAATAGTTATCGGAGTTTGGAGAACAGTAAGCCCTGCAGGGGATTCTATATTAGCCACTCTCTGGCATACAGTATCTGATCTCACAAAGGTACAAGTGCCAACCTTGTAGCAAACGGAATTGTAAAGTGTGTAATTGGGATGTAGATGCTATTTGGATTTCTCTCAAGAGTAGGTGGTCTGGTTTGAATGACTGCTAGTGATGGTGAATGTCATTTATATTGGTGTTAATGCTATGGATGTTAGTAAAGTAGGTGGGAAAGTGTGTTCTTAATGAGGAGATTCTGCCATGGTTTGTATGTAGTGATTGGTTGCACTATGCATTTTTTTTTTTTTTTTTGGAATTAGTTGAGGGAGATTCCTTTTTGTCAAAGAAAATATAGAAAAAAACTGTTTTTTGGGAATGTCGGGGGGGGGGGGGGGATAACACAGGATTAATTTTTAGTAGCTTTGAAATCAACAAGGTTATCAGATTCTAAGGGAAGAATAATTTAGTAATTCTTGTAGCAAGGCTTATACTTATTTGTATGTTCCTGAAGATGTGTCATCTTCAGGAACATACAAATATGGTATGTGCACGCTGGCACTAACAAAAGCAAATGAGGAAGAAGGCAAGAAACTAATATTGTTCCTAAAGTCCTAATGGTGCCCTCTAGCAGGGTAATTGGGTTGTCTTGGCCATTGGGCTGAAGTTCTCGTGATGTAAGTATCCAAAATTTGGGGTAGTCTCATGCGCCCAAATTTTTTGAGGTTTGGAACGTTTTTTACAGCTGCCAATGATTCCATGAATAATCTTTTGTACTTGAACTTGCTGCAGTGTATTATTTTAGTTTTCTTCCAAAGAAAGACCAACCACTTCCACTAGACCTACCTGGTGTATACCAGGTCCCTTGCAGGCTGTAAATTGTCCTACTTTGGCCAAACAGGCTGGACAGCGAATATCTGGATTTCAGAACACAAAGACTACATCCGGTTTCACAAGTACAGCCACTATGGGCTTGCAGACCATGCCATAGATACCCGTCATAGAATTCGTTCGAAGAAAACTAAAATAATACACCGCAGCAAGTTCAAGTACGAAAAATTATTCATGGAATCATCAGCAGCTCTAAAAAACATATCAAACCTCAACAAATTTGAGTGCATGAGACTACCCCAAATTTGGGAGCCTTATATCATGATAACTTCAGCCCAATGGCCAGGACAACCCAATTAGCCCGCTAGGGGGCACCATTAGGACTTTAGGAACAATTTTAGTTTCTTGCCTTCTTCCTCATTTGCTTTTGTTAGTGGCTGCGTCTACATACCATATTTGTATGTTCCTGAAGATGGCAACATCATGCGTATCAAAGATTTAGGCCTAGCATGGCCTGTTCCGGCCTTAGAAGTCATCGTTTAAGAGGACGTCCTGGTTTTCTTTTTTCTAATGGCTTGTACTTTAAGGCTTGTTTTGGTAATCTTTCTGTTTTCATTCTTTGAACATGTTCCATACGTTTATGTTTATATTTTTTAATTTTTTCTATTACTGGTACTTGGTTTAATTCTTTCATAATTTCTTCGTTTCTTTTGTGATCAAATACTTTGCAGTTTTTCTCATAAACTTCATTTCTGCTGTTGTTAATCTTTGTTTGTTTTTTTGTTTTATTGTCCAGATTTTGCTTCCATACATTAAGATTGGTAGGGCTAATGTATTATATACTTTTAGTCTGGTTTGTTTTTGAACTAGGTTTGGTTTAAATATAGAGTTAATTACACCTGTTATTTGTAAATATTTTGCAATTTTTACATTTACAGGGTGTTCGGGATAAATTTGACAGTTTCGTAAGGAAAAAGAAAATCTTCTTTGTATCTATTAAATTTAATGAATTGACAAAAAAACATTACAGGCAGAGTTAATTACAATACTATCAACAAGATTTACTCAAAATAACCACCATTAGCATCGATCACAGCTTCAATTCTGCTTCGGAACCTCGAACAAGCTGATGCTACAGTCTCCCTGGGAAGGGCCGCAAAAACTGTTTTAATTTTATCCATTAACTGGGCTTTTGTATTACTGGAAGTGCGATTGGTGTCTTTTTCAACTGCGCCCCATACAAAATAATCCATGGGGTTAAGGTCTGGGGAGTTTGGAGGCCAAACATTTGGACTGGTGAAGTCGTAGAAATTTTCAGACAACCATTTTTGACTTTTCCCAGAGGTGTGGCAAGGGGCCGAATCCTGCTGCCATACATACGGCCTACCATTGGCTACCCTTGTTATCCAGGGCTTGACTACAGTTAGCAACTCCACGAACAAAGCCCGAATTCCAATGCCAGGGTTCTTCAACACCTGTTCCTGCAGATTTGCGAGGAATTCTGCTGTACGAACGCAATCAGATCGTCTGCTAGGGATCTTTCTTCTTGCTACATCCTCGTAGTCACCATTGCAAGTCTCTAGTTCATGCCTGATTGTTTTTACTGTATTCAGGGAGCATTGGGCAGCAGTCGTAATATCCTTATTTTGATGGCGGGCACGAATCATCATGATACAAGTTATTCTCTTCCATGATTCAGGTGGGTTCCAGCTATCCATCCTTTCTGACATCTTGTATATGAATGAAGAAGGGTCCAAACTTTTAAATGAAGAGAAGTGTGTGTTAATACATGTAACTTACGGAAAAATATAATTAATTATAAATATGTCAAATTTATCCCGAACACCCTGTATATCTTTTTCATATACATATGTGATCATACATCCTAGGTAGTTAAATGAATTCACCTGTTCTAAGATCTTGTTATCTATTACTATTTTAGTTCTTGCTGGATCTTGTTCTTTAAAGGCCATAGTTTTTGATTTTTCTGTTGATATTATCATACCATAATCTTTGGATATCTCATTTAGATCTAAAATAGCTTTCTGTAAGTTATCTTCAGAATTGGTAATTATTATTTGGTCGTCGGCAAAGAGGAGAGTGTTTAAGTTAACTGTAGGAGAAAGTTTAATTCCTTGATGTAAATTTTTATTCCATTTTATTATTATTTCATTTAAGTAGATATTAAAAAGAGTTGCTGAAAGGGGACATTCCTGTCGGACCCCTGGTTTATCTCTCTCGTATATGATAGCTCGTGATTTAATCTTATTTGTATTTGATTATTTTCATATATACTTGTGATAGCTTTTAGGATATTATTTGGTATTTGTCCTTCTTTTAATATGTTAAATAATATGTTTCTTTTAACTTTGTCAAATGCTTTTTCAAAGTCAATAAATACAATATGTGTTTCTAAATTGTATTCTCTTCTTTTCTCTATTATTAATTTTAGGCAAAAGGCCGGGTCTATACATGATCGTCCTTTTCTAAATCCATTCTGTACTTCTAAAATAAAGTTTTCGGAATATTTCATTAGTTTGCTATTTAAGATTCTGCTATATATTTTGTAACAGGAATTTAGTATACTGATACCTCTATAGTTTTCAGGGTCATCTCTATTACCTCTTTTCAAGATAGGAATCACAATTGCTTTTTTCCATTCTATTGGGGGGGGGGGGATACCAGTTGAGTAAATTTTTTTTATTAAATAATTATTTTAATCTTTCTTTGAATCTTGTTCCTGCGTAATTATATAGTTCTGAACCTAGCTTATCTTCTCCAGGTGATTTCCCATTTCTTATTTCTTTCAGGCTGATTTCTAATCCTTCTTTAGTTATTTCCTTTTCATTTTCGTTAATTGTTTGCCAGTGTCTTTTTTAAAATATTTGTCTGTCCACAGTTCTGTGTAGTAATTTAGAAATACTTCTAATTTAAATTCAGTGTTTAATTTTATGTTTTCTTTGGTATCTGCATTTAAGTGTTTTAAAATCTTATATACATTGAGTCTTATTTTAGAAACAAATTTGTTCCATGATCCTCTGTCTTTTTCTGACTTCTCTTTTAGCTATAGCTCTTATTCTTTTATATTCTATTTCATCTTCTAATCTTTAACTGCTTAACCATTTGTGATAGGCTTCTTTTTTCTTTTTGATTATTTCTTTGATTGTGTCATCCCAGATCTTCAGTTTTTTCCTTTTATTGAATTTTTCAGCCTTTCCTAAGCTTTCATTTGCTGCTGCATTTAGTATCGTTTTTATATTAAGCCATTCTATTTCTATTTCTTCATTTTGTTTTATTTTATCTAGATATTGGTTAATTCTTTGTTCATATAGCCATTGAACATTTGTGTCATTTAATAGTTTAGTTTTATAAATGAATGTTTCAATTTTTATTTCTGTTCTTGTTACTTGTAGCCATTTAGCCGGTAATTGTAATTTTATTTTAACAAGGAAGTGGTCACTGCTTATATTTCATATCCTCTCTGAACTCTAACATCTAGTGAAAATTTTGATGTCTTTTCATTTAATATGAAGTAATCTAATATTGATTTCCATCCTCTTGCTGCCCAAGTATATTTATGTATATCTTTATGTTTATAGAATGAATTCATTATTTTTAGGTTATTATAAACTACAAAGTCTATCAATTTTTTACCATTCCTGTTTAGAGTATGTTCTCCATGTATTCCTATATTATTATTAATTTTCGTGTTTCCAATTCTTGCATTTAAGTCTCCTACTAAAATTACGTAATCATTTTTATTTATTTTATTATATATGTTTTGTAGCTGATTATAAAAATCAATATTATCCTGTTCTCTTCCTTCTTCTGGGGCAAATAAACCAATTATTGTTAAATAGCCTCTATCTATTTTTATTCTAGCTTCTATTATTCTTTCATTCCATAATTTATAATGTTTTAACTGTTTTGAAAGGGAATTACAAATCCAAATCATGGCTCTGCCGTTGCCGAAATATTGAAGGTATTAATTAAAGTTTCCTTTAATTAATATCCATTTTATGCGTTGTAAATTCCTTAAGTTAATTACCAGTTAAGAATAGTTTTGAAATTAGATTGATTTTAGAGTTGTAGAATTGAATATTCTGAAAATTTTGTTAATTTGCTCACTGCAGGGTTTGTCAAACCAGAAAGGGGAGTGCACCGTACTATAATCAACAAAACCATGGTTTGGATTTCCAGTCAGCTAAAGCAGGTTATTAATATTTAGAAAGTGGAAATAAGAAAGAAAGAAAGGAGAGCTTTGTGGAATCCAGTATTAGCTACAGAGTTTGAGGTCAAAGATCAATGATAATGAACTAGAGAGAAAACTGGTGAGCCATTTTGTAATGTCAAAAGAGAGATCATATAATGGAGCTTACTTTTAATAGGCCTTTGTGCTAAACACAATTGAATAACAAAGGGGATATCAAGAGCTACTCTGTCAAATTCCCCACGTCTATGAAATTTGCTGAGAAACGAGTGGCAGAAGCCATACTGATAATCATTAATTAGTTTGACAGGCTTCACACTAGTATAAAAGTTGAGTGTTAGTGGTTTTCTCCATTCCTTTAGGAAGAATGGAAGTGAGAGGAGAAAAACTGGATGATGATGTTTGATGAAGATATTATAGTCATCTTGGTAATGGGTATGGATAAATTTCCAAGAATATAAAGGCAACATAGAACAGGAGCCAATTTTGGAGCACAAATCTTTAGAACCATCAGAGAAATATAAGCATCAGGTGACTTTTTTGTATCGTCCAGTTTGGAAAAGATTCCGATTTCTTTTTTAGCAAAAGAACAAAGGACTTGGATGTTGTATATAATATGGAATGGTTGATGAATACCAAGAACATCATGAAAAGTAAGAATCAAGAGATTTGCTTCATTTTGATGAAGCAAATTCTTTCTCACCAATCAGCATTGATATGTAAATAATGTCATGGCAAACTGTTTAAGGTTTAGTATAAACAGAAAAGGACGATGGAATTTTAGTAATTTACAAATTCTAGAACACCTGACTACCATGTCTGCATAAGTGACTGATGAAGTAATGTTACCATTGATTTGTTTCTTGAACAGCTGGAGATAATAGTTTGAGAAGAAACTGGTATGGAAAAGCTATTCCAAAGAACAGAAATTGGTGGAATCAAAGAGGAAAGTAGAAGTTAGTTTGATAAGTATGAAGCCAAACTGTGTACAGATGCTGATCAGCAACTTCTGATGTTTTTACATGCTTAGAAGATAGTGGAGGAACAGTGGAAGCCAACTCATCAGAGTAGCACGCATAAAAAAATCTATAGAAAAGGCATAATGCAGAAACAGTACCTCGATGGTAAAGTAATTTGAAGAATCTATGAGAGGGATCATTTATCAAGCAGATTGCCCTCCTCTAGAAAGTATCAGGCATTCGAAGGAATGGCTTGGGTGCTTCACATAAAATATATGAAACAGTACTCTGAAATTGGACTGACTCTGGATTTATATAGTGCCAAGAGTAGTACAGGACTGTGCTTTGGTATCATTGCCAATAGGTTATTTCTCACTCCATGGAGAATGGCAAGGAAATTAGTGTTTAAAATTTAAAACATTGGCCATAAATGATCCTAACACTAGAATCATTATTTGAGCACAATATGAAGAATTGCTGAATAAAGAACAGGAATGAATGTGCTAATGTTCTGCAAAAACTGAATAGGACATGTCAATGAAAGAAGGGCATCAACAAGTAGTAAGAAGTGTTTTTATAGAGCATTTATAGAGAAATCTGAGAAAGGCAGACCACAGGAACCTTGGCATGGGAGCTTCTCTGTGACACCTGGCTGATATATTTGATTTTTCTCTTGTATCCCCTTAGAACAGTTATTGCTTAAATAAGGAATGGAAATTGGCAAATAAATGTTTCCACACCAACAAGAATTGCTTCAGTGATACATTCGTTGCAAATGTTTAGATTAGAAAGCTACAAACAACAATCCAACCAAACAAGGCAGCAATCATGAAGAACATCTCACTTGACATTCTTATAGTGCTAGACCACATGTGGATGACAGTTGCTATATAAGTGTTGCTCATGGAAGAAGAATTGTGATCTGAGATGTGACCTAGAGGACAAACAATATCCACATTATACTTAGTAGGATTGCTGGTGAGGAAAAAACAAGGTGATTTGGAGAGCAATTGGGGTTGTCTGTCATGTGAGTAGTTTTTTTTTTTTTTTGTGTGTGTGTGTGTGTGTGTGTGTGTGATCATTGGTGATAGCAGATTGTTTGGCATCTCTGTCTGTTGAATCATTGTAGTTGGAAAAGAAAACTCAGTTGGAGCTTTGAATGTTAAGCTTTTGATGAAGACAATATCACTGTTAGGAAAGTTGGACTGGAGAAAATGAAATTAAAAAATGGGAATAAAATTTCAGAATGGTTGGTGAAGTAGGAGTGTGAGACAGCAAATGAATTTGATAATCATAATTTTAACACTGAAGAAGAAATTCTAGTTAGGAACTCCGTATGCAGTATATATCAGAGTAAGCATATTCACAGATGTTATCTTTGAGGTGTAGTGAGTCATAGCAGCTCACATTTTGAGATTCTGTTGGTGTGTGTGTGGGGGGGGGGGGGATGCAGATTTGAGTTGGAAATAAACATCATTATGACTGGATCCAAGATCCTGCAATGTGACATAAATCTCTTTATTTTACTATGTCCATCTCAGTTCTTATTTTCTTATTGTAAACTGTGTCAATCTCAATTCCAGAGTTGGAATTGAGATGGACATGGTTTATAAATGTTTCTTAACCAAGCCATACATGTAGAAAACCGGTGTGTCACGTTTATTAAACTTTGGAAACTTGATTATTTACATAGTTTTTGACTGAGTCCCTAAGCCATCTTCATAGCTGAAGACTTCATTGTGTAAATAGAATATTGAGCAAAACAAACTAGACATTTCAAGTCAAATCACGAGGGTGGTCTGAAAAGTTCTCGGCCTAACAATGAAAAAACGAATTTATAATTTCAAAATTATATTTATTTTTCAACATAATCTCCCTTAAGATTAATACATTATTCTATCGATGCTCCAGCACCATTATCCCATTCCAATAGTGGTTTTCAGTAAGATCTGCAAAATGCCTCTCTACAGCTGCAATCACCTACTCCCCAGATTCGGCTCTCTCAACCAAATCTGGGGAATAGGGTGGATGTTCCAACAGTTCATAGTGCAGATCCCTTAATTTTCCCATTGCCAAAACACCTTTGTGGGCAAGTGTTGTCCTGATGAAAGATGATTTTTTTTCTTCTGAAAACCGGGTCTTTTCTCACAAATCTTTTCATCTAGCTGGTTAAAAGATCGGAATAATATTCCCCGGTTATTGTTTTACCCCTTATAAAATATATACACGTTTACACAAAAATTTTATTTAATTTGCCAAATATTTCAGTCTGAATATTACAGACCATCTTCAGTGGCTACACAGGAATAGTTTAAAAAACAAGGTGGAATACGAACAATTGATCATTCACAAATAGAACGAGTTGCGTGATGTCATATTGCGATATGACATCACGCGACTCATTCTATTTGTGAATGATCAATTGTTCGTATTCCACCTTGTTTTTTAAACTATTCCTGTGTAGCCACTGAAGATGGTCTGTAATATTCAGACTGAAATATTTGGCAAATTAAATAATATTTTTGTGTAAACGTGTATATATTTTATAATCCTAATGTCACAAGTATCTTTAAAGAATCAATGCTTCAAGATAATTAATAAACAAAATGCCTTTAGCATCACAAAACACACTCTTGCCATGACTGTTCCTGCAGATGGTACCAACTTTGTCTTCTTTGTCACTGAACAACCGGTTTCTGTGCACTGTTTTGACTGCTGTTTGGATTCTGGTGCATAATGGTGAATCCAAGTCTCATCCATAGTAATAAATCGACACACACAATAAGTTTTATTCTTGTTAAAAATGCTCCAAGCACTGTTCAGAGATTTTCATGGGAATGCATTTTTGATGTGCTATTTTATCTATTTCAAGGGATACAGACAATACTTTTGCTTCAGACAGCTGTATAAAACAAACTACTTGATAGAATGACTTGCAATTTAAAATGGATGCTTATGACAGATGTACCAACTTAGGGGAAAAAAATTCTTGCCGATAGCGTTGCCATCTATGGTTGAGGCTGAGAACTTTTCAGACCATCCTCGTATAATAATGTAATTTGATTGATGAAAGTTAATTGTTGGTTCTTAAGTACGGCCCTTTATTCTAAAGTTAAGCTGATTGATGGACTAAGGCAGTGTTTCTCAAACTTCAGATATCCGTGTACCCCCTTCCTAAATTTTCATTATTACCAAGTACCCCCTTATCAAAATAATAATAAATAAATAAAATAAAAAAGTATATTTCGTTATAAATGTATATTTTAATTGAATTTAGATGTACATCTAAACAAAAATTATGCTTTATTTTTAATAGAACAAAATTGATTCATATAATTACTTTTTTTTTTAATCAGTCGCTATCGTACGCTCCTCACATTGTTGCAGGGCTCACAATGTACATTCATATACGAAGATTCACGAGTGATTGCTTGCGAATTTGCAAACTATTCAAATGACGCAGTTATCACTGTTTCAGTAGGAGAATTCATACATAATATATAACTTACTGAGAAATTTATACGTTTAAAATAATTCTTTTTTTCTTAATGATTTTATGCATAGCCGAAAATTGCCAGGTACCCCCTGAACACCTTTCTCGTACCACACTTTGAGAAACACTGGACTAAGGAATAGCAGTAATGTGGAGGTGTGTAACAAAAGAACTTCCCAAAATTTAAAGTTTATGACATTCATTTCTGTTTAAATTTCATCTTTGGAGTAGATTTAGACTTTGGTCTTCAGCTTATCTTTTGATGAACATAAGGAATAAATTAACTTTCATGTTTGCTGAAAGTTATTGCCAAATTTATGGAGGTGTAGAGTGAAATTCTACTCAGAAATTATTGTAAATGTATCATGCAGTATTACTTTGTTGGGCTAATAATTATATTCTCTGGAAACCTTTCTCTAGAAACTAAACATGGACTAATTTTTTCCTACCACATCAGGCCTCTGCTAAGCAAAGTCTCACCGGGAAATGAAATTCATTTCCCACCTAAGGATATTTATAAATACCTATGCTTGCTGTGGGGGGTTTAAATCCACAACTTATTGATTGGAGAGTACAGACACTGTCTTCGACTAACCAGGCCAAGCCAGCTAATCTGATTATTTCCTGAGCCAAACACACTCTCAAATAACAGAAATTGTTCTAAAAAGAATGATGTATGTGTGCGGGAGAGTATATATATATATATTTTTTTTTTTTTTTCCATCACACACTGTAAGTGGTTTAAACTCTTTAATTAAAATAAAAAGAGTACACATCTGAAACTAAACTTCAAATCTAGCTTGCACACGGGTTCATATCCCAGGATATCTGATATGTAACCTGTCCTCTTAAATAACCTTAATATCCCATTAAGAGATTGAATCTTCAAACACTTTTAACCAAAATAGAAATTTTTAATTTACAAATAACACAAATAAATGTACCAACAAATCAACTACTTAACTACTATGCAACACCAGTGTATTCTTCAATTCACAACAAGAAAAACACTTAAATGTACACAACTTCCTTTCAATCACATAAACCAACAGTTCTAATCCTATATGGACAAAACTCTTAGAGGTAGAAAGTATTTTTAACTTGGGTATAGTTATGTTAAAGATACCAGGTAATTTTAAACCTGGTTTTACTCCATTTTTTCCCAAGTAAGCAAACAGACAAAATGTCAGGTTTGCACCTGCACTATATGCAATATGCAAGACTATATGCAAGACTAGCTGATCCCACAGGTAGTGCAAGACCAAGGCAACTCGTGGTAGACGTGGAGCAAGCTCTGATCACTAATCTTAATATTTACCCTTAATGCCAAAACACATCTCCAAGAAGGGGATGTATGATGTTTTGTATTAAAGGCAAGGGGCCACTACCCAGACCGGTTTCGACCTTTATTGATCATCAGTGGGAGCCAGGCTAGAAATACCAAGATTTAGTAATGCAGAGCTTGTAAGTATTTTACCAAAACGAGTTACCATAAGGTGTTATAACCTTATTAAATAAAAATCTCAGGAGGAGATATAGATGTAGAAAGTATTTTTAACTTGGGTATAGTTATGTTAAAGATACCAAGTAATTTTAAACCTGGTTTTACTCCATTTTTTCCCAAGTAAGCAAACAGACAAAATGTCAGGTTTGCGCCTGCAATATATGCAATATGCAAGACTATATGCAAGACTAGCTGATCCCACAGATAGTGCAAGACCAAGGCAACTCGTGGTAGATGTGGAGCAAGCTCTGATCACTAATCTTAATATTTACCCTTAATGCCAAAATACATCTCCAAGAAGGGGTTGTATGATGTTTTGTATTAAAGGCAAGGGGCCACTACCCAGACCGGTTTCGACCTTTATTGAGGTCGAATGGGAGTTCATGTCTCTCATCATAGGCCTTTGGAGAATAAAGCAAGCTGAGGGTCAGCAAACAGTAAGAGAGGAGAATAATGAAAGATAGAGTAGGATAGTAGGAGGTAAAAGAGGCCTCAATCAACCTGTTTAGCCTTATATGGCTAATTGGTCTGTGACACATATTCTCTATTTATCTGTTCAAAAAAGAAAAAGAAAATTTAACCATAAAAATTTTGACTAAAGTTCACTTATAAATTTATCCTTAATAATTTTGTCAGTTATCTATGAAGGATATCCATTGACCTGTAGTTAGAACTTCTTTTTTATTTTTTTTTTAAATAATTAAAATTACATAAAAATTAAAGGACTTAAGGTCCGGTCAGTTGAACTGAAAGGGAACAAAATAAGGAACTTACAGACCTGGTACCACTGGGACTTAGAATGGGGTAGAAGACTGGCCCGGGAGATGCTGCTCACAAGGAGCAGCACCGCCTCGCAGTAAGCCTTCGCAGCCCGGGTTCTCAGATCTACCCCCCTTATTTGGAGTAAAGGAAACCATGCCAGCGAAAGCTTTGTGGCGAGGAAGAACAGAGTGGTTGTTACTTTTCCTAGTGAGAGTTAGGTGGAGTTTTGGAGATACTAAAGAAATATACAGGGCTTGATGCGTCCCTGTATAAGAAAGCATATTTTCGGTGGTTTGCAGTATTTGTTCACAAATTTAAAGTCGCCTAGTAGATGTCTCTCTTGCGCAAGAAATTTAGGAAGATAAAAAAAGAAACCTTTCCTTATTCCTGCGTACATTAAATTTGCGTCCCGTACCTGGGATTTTTTCCGTACCTTCCAGATGTGATACTTTAAGACGTTAATTAAAAAAATGGCGAATTTTTGGGTCTTGTTGACTGGTGGTGGGAATTGCAGGTGTATGACCTCTTCTAGTGTTAGCATCGGGATTCCCAGTGCTGTGCTCAGTCTTTGCCAGACGCGTTGGGCTGGTGGGCAAAAATAAAAGAAATGCTCCACTGTTTCCACGCCCCGGCAGACATCACAAAAGGGATCGCACGGACTGGGTACGTACCTAGATTTAACCTGTTTCACTGGGAGCTGCCCATAAGCTATTCGCCCGGCCACATCCCGATGAAAAGGTTGTCCCCAGCTATTCTTGATGTTTTTAAAGAGAATTTCATTGTTTGTCCCAAGGTTTGGTGTATCACGCCTGGAGAGTTGGAAGAAATCCCAATATACTGCTTTGGGTTTGTGTGTGAGGATTTGTGTTCCTTTGTCTCTAAGTACTGTGAGTGATTTTACTAGTGTGCGGTACCACTTGGGCACAACCCTTGCACGGGGTCCAGCATAGTCTGTGGTTCCAAAGAGGGGGAGGAAAAGTCCTATAAAATATCTAATTAGGAGGCCTGAAATGTGGTTTCAGTTTAAGGCCTTCCGTACGGTTTTGAATGTATTTGCATAAAGCAAGCTTTTGAGATCAGGCAGAGCGTACCCCCTCTTCTTCATGTTTTAGTTGCAGGTATTGTTTTTTCACCTCATGTTTTTTTTCATTCCAGAAGAAATCTATGAGTTTTTTGGATAATTGGTTTTCTTGTAGCAGTGTGATGCCTGTGATATTGACCGTGTGCATCAGCATTGGGGTAATGATTGTCTTTATCACTGTGGCTCTGCCATAAAAGGAGAAAAAGGTCGGTTTGAATAGACTTATCTTTTCCGTACTTATTTCCTGTAATTTTTTAACTGGTAAAGCTAGCGACTCAGAAAAGGGAACTCCTAGTATTGTTAGCGGCTGCGTATGCAACGCTAAACCGTAGGGAAGTCCGGTGTTATGGAAATTTCCAAAATTTTTGATTTTGGTTTTTTGTGCATTAACTCGGAGACCACTGACTATGCTGAAGTTTTGCAGTATGTCAAGATAGATGCAGATAGACTCAGAGTCTCTGAGTGTGGCCACTACATCTGCATATGCTACTATTTTGCACTGTTTGGAGACTTGGGGCAGTGGAATACCATTAATTGCAGGGGTGTTCTCTATTCTTTTGATGAAGGGTTCTAATGCTAGGTAAAAGAGAAGGGGGCTTAGTGGGCAGCCTTGCCTAACCCCTCTCTTTATACGGATTGGTTCTGTCAGAATCCCATTAATAGACAGTTGTGTCGAGGCCTCCGCGTATATATGTTTAATTGTACGCCGAAGTCTCAGGCCTATGCCTACTTTTTTTTAGGGTGTCCTGTAAGTACGTGTGGCTGACGCTGTCGAACGCTTTTTCCAGGTCGGTGGAGAGAAGTACCAGGGGGTATTTTTTTTCCTTGGCCAGTCTGATTAGGTCTCTTAGCAGGAAGAGATTAAATTCCATAGATCTACCTGGAATTCCATAGACCTGTGAACTTGTTATTATGTTTTCTATTCCGCCCTTAATGCGTGTACAGATAATTTTTGCGAAAAGTTTATAATCTAGGTTAGTTAAGGAGATGGGTCGCCAGTTATTTGACAAGGTCCGATCTCAGTCTTTTTTGGGGATAAAGATTGTATAGCTCTTAGCGAATTCCTCGGGGATGTTTCCCGAAGTGAGAATTCGTTAAAGATCTTTACTAGTGCTGGCAGTACAAGGTCCCAGATAGATCTATAGAATTCTATCCCCAGTCTGTCTGGCCCTGGGGTCTTTTTTGGCTTCATCGTTTTGCACGTGGCTTTTATTTCAGCTGCAGTTATCGGCCTGTCATGCAGGGCGCTAAGATGCTCGGGAAAACGTTTGACATCCCACTCACTGAAGTCATCCGTGCCCTGCTGGTCAGTGAAGATGCCGGGATACTGCTGGTGAAAGTGACGGAGTATTTCATGGGTTGAATTTAGAATCTGGCCTTTCCCCTCGATCTGGTAAATCGTTCTTTCATCGTTTGCTGCCACCCGTTGTTGATTGTAGAATGCGGCGGAGGGTGTTTCCAAATTTCTGAGATAGAGTCTCGTGCGAAAGTCGAGGTCATCGACTCTACTCTGCCGCTCTTGCTGCAGCTCTATTTCTACCTGTCTGGTAAGATGTCCGCAGGGAACTCCGCTCCGTTCGCTTGACCGGTACCAGCCGAGTTCCCTGTAGAGATCCCTCAGCCATTTACGTTGTTGGTAGACCCTTTCGCGCCCACATTTTTGAAACAGTTCCTTAGCCTGCCACTTAAAGTGCAGCCAGTTTTCCCAGTCCCAGTTGATGTTTGCCCATTCATCACAGAGTTTCTGTAGCTGGTCGCTAAAAAGACTGGGAAAGGTAGGAGGAAGCCTCCAAGGACCTCTGGCTGTTTCCATAACCTCTGGGAGTGTAATTTTTAAAATGACCAATTTGTGGTCTGTTGACATGTTGTGTGCTGTGGTGTGACGTGTCCTTTGAACATACTGTTCCAAGTTTTGGGACACGTACACCCTATCTAGTCTCGTCGATATCTGGCCGCGGCACCACGTTGTTTCTACCTTCGATGGGTTATTCCTCCTCCAGACATCGAGATCAAAATTTACACAGCATCTTTTTAGAGCGGCGGTTCCACCGGTTCCGGAGTTTGCGTTCCCGCCTACTTTGTCCAAACGTGTGTCTTCCACACAATTCCAGTCCCCGGCTACTATTAGGTGTTCTGCTCCCAAGAGGTAGTTTTCAAGGGCAGAGAAGAAACCGCTTCTGTGGTATGGGTTGTTCGGGGCGTATACTGCAACAAGCCGGATGGTACGGCCACCGTACTTCCAGTCCACCATTATTAGACGTCCCATGGCGTCCTTCTGGACGTTGAAGAACCCCCCCCCCCCCGCGATTGGGGGCGAATTAGTATCCCCACCCCTCCAGTGAGCATCCCCAAAGCACCAGTAGCTGGTGACTGGGTAGCTTCTCGAGAAGTTCTCCACGTCCCAATGCTTATAAAAATGGGTTTCTTGAATCAGGAGGATAGTAATTTTGTACCTTAACATTAGCTTCCAGACAGTGCTTTGTGCGAAGGGGTTGCGTAAACCGTTGGTGTTTAAAGTTGCAATTTTAAAATCCATGTTGGTATTTGGAGGAAGGGGGGGTGTTGTTTGTTTGTTGCTCTACATGTTCCACCTGTGATTCACTATCGGAGCTGTTTGGAATATCCATAACGAGGTCGTTTTGAAATTCCATTTCTGTGACGCTATAAATGTCCGTGCTGCAGATATGTGAATGGGGTTCTGCAGGTTGGTCCGCTACTGGGGATAGGTTTCCTGTCTTTGTTACAGCCTCCTCAAGGGGCTGGGTGCCTTCGCGTTGGCTTGTAGTTTGGATGTTGTCCATTTCATCTTCTGACGAGAGTAGGCTGCTTTGTTTAGCCTTTTTTGCCTCTTCTGTTTCTGCCTCTCTTGTGCACTTTATTGGGGTGCTGGTTGTTACAACTTCTTCCTCTTTGCTGCGGGTTTCGAAGTTGGCTGTTATTTCCTTGATGTGGCGGGTTGCTCTGGGTGTCTTACCCGTTACGGGTTTCATGGAGGTTGTGTTTTCTGCTAGTGTTTCTTTTTCGGTCTGTTGCCGGAGCTCTGGAAAATCGCTCCCTGATGATACCTCAGATTTACCGAGGGGTATAGCCCTGATCAGTATTATGGTCCCTCCAGCTGCTTCTGAGAGTGTTCTGTGCGAGCACGTGTCCACTTTATGGGTCAAGTCCCCACATTTAAGACATGCTTCTGTGCAGTTTACTATTTTGTGCTTTGTTGATTTGCAATTTCTGCACTGTAGTTTTGGGCATTCTGCCCCTAGGTGACCCTCAGAGTCACATCGGAAACATAATCTTTTAACACCTGGGTAGTTGATCATGACCCTTGTTTGGCCCACTAAAATGAAGTTGGGAACTTCCTTTTTCATATCCATCTGTACTTCAACGTCGCCTGTTTTCCAGCCTTTGTAATCTGGATGTTCAAATGCTTTGATATTAATAATATCGCCCCATTGGCTAAAAAATTTCTTGACGTTGTCTTCATTCTCCAGGTATTCCAAGGGAAATCTAGCTATTCTTAACGTTTTTCGTAAACTCCCTATTAAATAAGGTTTAATCGTTTGTCCCGCACAGGGAAAACCCTCTAATAATTTGCTTCTTGTTTGGTCATTTTAACTACAATTTGGAATCTTTCTTTTGAGAACGGTGTGAAACCGTATATGTTTTCTGCCCCTACTGTATCAATCAGAGCTTTCACTAACGTCCGCTCATCTGGGAGCGGCTTGACTTCGATGCCAAGCGTTCTAGTTCTGGGTAAGAATAACGGCATTGTTGGGGAAAGACCTAACTGCTGGCTGTAGAAGGGGGGAGGTAAAGGAGAGCGAAGTCGGGGAACACCCGGTGTCCCTCACAACAAGCGAAGAGATACCAGAAGGAATAGGTAAAAGAGCCAATAATAAGAAAAAAAGGTCTTACCAACGCTGAGGTACTTCTGTAGAAAGTGAGCATGGAGCTCTCTCTTCGGGCCACGGGAACTGGATCCTCTTTTGGACTGGTAGGCACAGGTTCTTTCTTCTTCGAACTGGAGCTCTCTTTCACATCTTGGCGAATAATGCTGCGAATAGGTCTCATCAGTGGGAGCCAGGCTAGAAATACCAAGATTTAGTAATGCAGAGCTTGTAAGTATTTTACCAAAACGAGTTACCATAAGGAGTTATAACCTTATTAAATAAAAATCTCAGGAGGAGATATAGATGTAGAAAGTATTTTTAACTTGGGTATAGTTATGTTAAAGATACCAAGTAATTTTAAACCTGGTTTTACTCCATTTTTTCCCAAGTAAGCAAACAGACAAAATGTCAGGTTTGCGCCTGCAATATATGCAATATGCAAGCCTATATGCAAGACTAGCTGATCCCACAGGTAGTGCAAGACCAAGGCAACTCGTGGTAGACGTGGAGCAAGCTCTGATCACTAATCTTAATATTTACCCTTAATGCCAAAACACATCTCCAAGAAGGGGATGTATGATGTTTTGTATTAAAGGCAAACGGCCACTACCCAGACCGGTTTCGACCTTTATTGAGGTCTCATCAGTTGGAGCCAGGCTAGAAATACCAAGATTTAGTAATGCAGAGCTTGTATTTTACCAAAACGAGTTACCATAAGGTGTTATAACCTTATTAAATAAAAATCTCAGGAGGAGATATAGATGTAGAAAGTATTTTTAACTTGGGTATAGTTTGTCTGTTTGCTTACTTGGGAAAAAATGGAGTAAAACCAGGTTTAAAATTACTTGGTATCTTTAACATAACTATACCTTTATCTTTAACTATAGCTTTAACATGACATTTGTTTGGTAAATTTGGAGAAAAGCATAAAGCTAATAATAATTGTATGTTTACCTGCTGAGTTTCTCCTCAGGACATGGAACACAATGATATAGTATAAAGATATCCACAAATTCACATGGAAAGAAGAAATAAGTCTTGTCTGAGTTATTCTTAAAAGTGACATCTCCGCCACTGGGTTGAATACAAGAGTGTATGGATAATATGAAATAGGAACTGATCATCATTTGGTTTTGAGCAGGATAAAAATTGTCATAATAAAAAAGAAGACTATCATGAAAATTTTTTAAAAGAAATGAAGTTGAGCAATTTTCAGAAGTGAATTGTAGACCTGGATATACCAGTTTACATTTTCATTTCAGTTTTCATTCAATACATATTATTGAATGAAAAATAAAAGAGTTTGAAAGAAAGAACAAAATCTTGGAGATTCATATTCTGAAGAAAACACTGATTAGTTTTTCCGGGAAGGTATTTTGCGAAGTTGTTTGCAAGGATAGGAAAAACTGTGGTGGACTCGAGCAGTTACAGAGATGCTCCTGGAGAAGAAGAAAGTATGTCAAAAGCACCTAGGAAGTACAGGGTGTTCGGGATAAATTTGACATATTTATAATTAATTATATTTTTCCGTAAGTTACATGTATTAACACACACTTCTCTTCATTTAAAAGTTTGGACCCTTCTTCATTCATATACAAGATGTCAGAAAGGATGGATAGCTGGAACCCACCTGAATCATGGAAGAGAATAACTTGTATCATGATGATTCGTGCCCGCCATCAAAATAAGGATATTACGACTGCTGCCCAATGCTCCCTGAATACAGTAAAAACAATCAGGCATGAACTAGAGACTTGCAATGGTGACTACGAGGATGTAGCAAGAAGAAAGATCCCTAGCAGACGATCTGATTGCGTTCGTACAGCAGAATTCCTCGCAAATCTGCAGGAACAGGTGTTGAAGAACCCTGGCATTGGAATTCGGGCTTTGTTCGTGGAGTTGCTAACTGTAGTCAAGCCCTGGATAACAAGGGTAGCCAATGGTAGGCCGTATGTATGGCAGCAGGATTCGGCCCCTTGCCACACCTCTGGGAAAAGTCAAAAATGGTTGTCTGAAAATTTCTACGACTTCACCAGTCCAAATGTTTGGCCTCCAAACTCCCCAGACCTTAACCCCATGGATTATTTTGTATGGGGCGCAGTTGAAAAAGACACCAATCGCACTTCCAGTAATACAAAAGCCCAGTTAATGGATAAAATTAAAACAGTTTTTGCGGCCCTTCCCAGGGAGACTGTAGCATCAGCTTGTTCGAGGTTCCGAAGCAGAATTGAAGCTGTGATCGATGCTAATGGTGGTTATTTTGAGTAAATCTTGTTGATAGTATTGTAATTAACTCTGCCTGTAATGTTTTTTTGTCAATTCATTAAATTTAATAGATACAAAGAAGATTTTCTTTTTCCTTACGAAACTGTCAAATTTATCCCGAACACCCTGTACATTTGATTTTCTCAGAGAAAACATAGAATAATGTAAAAAAAGTTACATGTAAAAGTTGTTAAACAAGTCATAGGTACACTTTGGTAAGAATATAGAAGATAATATCAAAAGGATGGCAAAATGTTTTGGAGGCTGTTGAAAAAGATTAGAAAAGGAGGAAACAGTAAATGATAATGTTGATATAAAGCAGTGCTTCCCAAATTTCTGGATGTCAGGGCTCCCCTTTGGAAAAATTAAAATATTTCACGGCCCCCCTCGAAAAAAAATTGTAATATAGACATCATTATAATATTTATTGTATTTATATTACAAAACATACACAGGGAATATTGCAAAAATCAAATGCAAATATTATATTTTTAGCATCTTATATACACATTTGACATAGCACATTATCTTATATTTTTATATAGATAGATATATTGTTATTGTCATTTGCAGTACAAGCACATGAAATGTAAAATGATTAGTAATAAAGAAAGAATTAAAAACATAAAAGAAGTTTGATAACAATTTAATGGGATGGATGTGTTTCAGTACTGCTACAACAATATCAGGTGAAATATTTGAAACTGCAATTCTTAGATTTCTGCTTTGAAATTAAACTTACATGAATAAGCATATATTTACTAATATTCATTAAGCGTCGAAATACGCAGGAAGCAAAATTTGTGAACCCGCATCAATGCGTGCTTTTTTTCCATTAAAATATAAAAAATAACAAAAAAGAAATAATATAAATTAAATACGTTTCTTTTAAGATAAAAAAAATCTATTTAGTCTTAAAATATTTTAAATTTGTTTTCATTATTTCACAGCCCCCATCAACAAAACCTATGGCCCCCAGTTTGGGAAGCACTGATATAAAGAACTGGAAATAGAGATAATGTGGAATATCTTGGAGTAATTACTTTAAATGAGAATAACAGAAGCAGTAACTAGAGGTGAAAATATTTAAGAGGAATGTAGTTAGTTATATCAAATATTTGAGATGGAAAAAAAAATCATCAGAAACCTGAGGGTATAAAAGTATTATGCTAGCCACACTGCATAGTTCATCTGGCCTGATTGGAAGGTTGAATTCCTGGTGATTGGATTAGATCTATTATAGCATCCATGTCTAAAATGGGAATTAAAACTAAATTGTCAGAAAAGAATGCATACTATCTCAACTCTTATTCATCTGTCTTTAATCACAAAATGAAGGAAAGTGGATTGGTGATATCCAGTTTTGCTCAGTTCTTTATTTTATGCTGATGTTATATTTCAAAAGAAATGTGGTATGTATCTTTAGCAGGGAAAAATTATCTGAATTGAATAATTGTGACAGATTTGACATGAAATTTTTTTTTTTTTTTTTTTTTTTTTTTTTTTTTTTTTTTTTTAAGTTTATTTTTCACTTGGTTAGAGTATAATAAATTTAGTTTAATCCTTTATCCAAGTGTGAGTAAACAAAGTTTGTGCCTGAAAGTATCTTCAGGACTGGGTTAAAGTGGTACAACACCAGGGCAACTCATTGCAAAGTTGGAGCAAGCTACCAACACTCCTATATCTCAGTATCTCCTATAATGCAAAACACATCTCCTTGCAGATATGTCTAATGTTATGCATTAAGGGAAGGGCCACTTCCCTTAATTCATTTCCTTAATGCATAACATTAGACATATCCGCAAGGAGATGTGTTTTGCATTATAGGAGATACTGAAATAGGAGTGTTGGTTGCTTGCTCCACCTTTGCAACGAGTTGCCCTGGTGTTGTACCACCTTAACCCAGTCCTGAAGATACTTTCAGCGCAAACTTTGTTTGCTCACACTTGGATAAAGGATTAAACTAAATTTATTATGACATGAAAATTAGCAATAAAAAAGAACAAATACTATGAAAATAGGCACAGACATAGAAAATATCCATTGCATTGTAGGAGAGCCTTTAGAAGAACTAAAATATTTCTGTTCTTGATTCACAATTTTAGCAATGATGTCAAATTAAATATGGAAATCAGCAGTAGAGTAAGCAATACATTGTGTGGTAGTGGCAGTTGAATAAATTTATATGGAATTTGAGAAAAATTAGCATACAAAACAGTGTGTTCAGAACAGACCATACAAATGAGAATTTTGAAAAAAAAAAAAAAAAAAAAATATATATATATATATATATATATATATATATATATATAATGGAGTAAACAGACGGCATCAATGGAGAATCGTATTAAAAATGAAGAGATGTAGGAACTTGACATCATTATCACTCAAGAATGTGTGAGCAAAACTAATCGAAGGTGATATGGTCAGTTAAACAGAATGTGAGAG
Organism: Typopeltis vanoorti; assembly: GCF_054136105.1. Classification (NCBI taxonomy): domain Eukaryota; kingdom Metazoa; phylum Arthropoda; class Arachnida; order Uropygi; family Thelyphonidae; genus Typopeltis; species Typopeltis vanoorti. Next base: position 12,172,382 of record NC_143552.1, read on the forward strand.
GAGACAGTTAGCAAAACTTTGTGTTTTGCTGATAGGATGGCAACAGAAAGATCTAGATGAAGTCAAAAAAATTCGTCTATATGAATTGATTCATAAAGAAGTGCATTAAAAAACTGAAATATAGGATTTAACTGAAATGTAGCATTTAACAAATGATAGACCAATTCAGTAGGAATTTAGTAATGCAAACATAATCAGTATACTTTCATAGTATCTTATAAATCTCTTGAATATACACATGAGGAGTATGTCATACCTAATCAAATACCTTAGAGATATCAAGAGCAACCACTTCAGATTCTCCCATGATTTCCATGATGGGAGAATAAGGACAATATTCTGTGTTGATTGAGAGATTGAATCCATACAGGTTATCATTTATTAGGTGAGAGGCCTGAAGTTAAATTTTAATGTTGTCCTTCGTGTAGAGAGCATTAAAGCGAGAGAAATTGGTAATATGATCAGTTTAATATATTTTGTAGTGTGGAAATTTGCAAATTTCCAACTGTAAAATAGATATTCTTTTGAATATATATGAAGGGGGTGGGGGGATCTGGAAAGTTCTGATAACCACTTAGAACAAAAATTAATTAATTTTATGTTTTATATATTAAAAGAAAAGATATTTTCTATAAAAACCTTTTATATGAAAAAAAAATTATATGAAAAACATTTTTGTTCTAGGTGTTTATCAGAACTCTCACTCCCCACCACACGCACAGTATATAAAAGACATAGGACAGAATCAATCCGAAGTGCAGAACTTCAGAACCAGCAGTTAAGCAGGACTACTGTTTAAGCATGATTCAACTTCCTTGCTTTTTGCTCTCTCAGAATCATTTATAGATTATGTTTATAATTTTCTTGCAGCTATTTCAGGCTTTGGTGTTGATAGAAAAGGACAATATACATTTTGATTAAAGATCCAGTTTTTCTCTTATATAGCATTGCACACATCTTTGAGAACCAATCTCCAAAATGTGAGATTTAAAATTGAATGGGTGATTGAATGTTGCCATACTACCATTAAGAATTACTTCAGTAATACTTTCATTGCTAATGGTTTGTTACAGAGATTATTGTCACTTTTCTGAACCTTGGTTTGTATTAGAATACTAAAAACAATTCAACCAAGGAAATGAAATATAGAAATCACAAAGGTCACTTGGCTTCCTCCATGTGGTGCATCCATTGATGATGGTGCTGGTCCTTTTCATTCTTCCTGTTTTTCTGTACTTTTCCTTCCATATTCTTTATGCTATGCTTTTTTCCTTTCCTATTTTCCTGACCATCATCACTGGAATTAAAATCCCTGTGAGCTCATGGGCACTGCATAGTGGTATGCAGTGCTCATGAGCATCCAGAAATCAGGATCATGGCTGTTGTGCCCTAGCAGAGGGAAAAGCAGGTATACATAACAGTATAAACATACAAAAGAAAGTGTGCTTTATATTATGGGATACTGAAGCAATTGATGTGCTTAGTCTTGTGAAAAGAATTAAAACAGAAATATAATTCCTTGTCTGGTATAATTTACTTTGTAACCAGCCAGGAAAAATTTCTACGAGAATATTACTGAGGAAGCGTCCAGTTTCCTAAAAGAAAGGAAAAAGTGTCCAGTTTCATTACTTTTTACCATGAATCTGGAAACAGTTATCCTAAACCAGGAACAAAAAAAAAAAAAAATAAATATTTGCCATCCTATTGCTGTGACCATGGTATTTACTACTGAAGCATCTAAGGCTAAGATGTCATTTATGTATCTTGTCTGTATATTTCATATGTTCTTCTGGCCAGTTTGCATGTTTTGCAGGATAAAAAATCCAGAGAAATGAAGAAGGTACTGTAGTGGATAAGAAACCTGAAAACATGCTGTTCACACTAGGGTAACCCAGTCTCCTCTTCATGCCTACATTAGCCTTGCATGCTAGTACTCTCTCTGAGCTTGATCTGGCAGAGTAGGTGGCATCTGTAATTTTGTAGTTTAATTCACATCAAAGTAACACAATAAATATTTTTTACTAGTTTTATAGCCATCATCTTCAGAGCATGAATAGTTTGTTACGCTTCTCGAATACTAACAATCAATTGTTAGGGGGAACAGTTTTATAATAGACAACACAAATAACAGTAAAGTCCCGATTTTGAAATCAACTGTTGATGGGTAAAAAGTTAACAAGTATTGAGTTGATCTTAAATGATTGTCTTCTATTGTGCTTGTAAATTACTACAGCTATACTTAGTTGGGGTTTGGTGAATGTTTCATAGCTGCTGCTGATTGCAGAAACAGTCTCTTTGACTTATCATAATTTCTATGTAGTACTTTGGTTTCCATTTATCCTGTGTGAAAAGGTGATCTGAAGTATGGTTCTGTCAGTTCTGACTTGCTATAAGTATGGTGGAGAATGTATTTTTTTATGTTCTCAGTGGCAGCTGGCCTGGTTGGCTGAGTAGTTAGCATATCTGCTCTCCATCCAAGAGGCTGCAGGTTTGAATCCCACCAAGGGCATGAATATTTGTAATTGTCATACTTACTCTGTGTGGAAAGGGGCATCTGCGACACTACCACTTATTCCAGCAGAAGACTTCACTCCCAAAACCTGGTGAGGCACAGGAGTGACCATATGGCGACTCAAATGTGAATTTTTTTTTTTTTTTTTAGTAGCAGATATCACTAGATCTTCCTGTCTGCCCATAGTAAGCCAGTTCACAAAGTACATGGCACTTTATACAATCTTAGATGTAATAAAGTATTTGCTGGTTTATAGTCCCCCCTCCCTCCCCCATACATTTCATATCGGTTGGCAAGTATAATTTACAAAGTACATTATATTCTAGATTAATCCTTTAGCTAATGTAAGCAGGCACAGTTTTCATGTGAAGTACCTTCATGACTAGGCTGTTTGTATATAGAGGCTGACAACTTCACACACAAGCTGCCTTAATATCCTGTAATGCAAAGCACTATAATGTTTTAAATTTTAAAACCTTTGTATCTTCCTGGGTCTGGCTCCCACTGATATGACTTCAATAAAGGTCAAAAGTGATCTGGTTAGTGATCCTCCCTTAATGCTTAGTATTATGCATGTGTCCGAAAGGAAGTGTGCTCTGATTTATGGGATACTAAGGAAAAATAATATGAAGTCATCAGCTTCTGTATTCAAGTAGCCTAGTCATGAAGATACTTTACATGCAAGCTGTTTGCTTACACCTGGGTAAAGGATTAAACTAGAATATAATTTATTTGCAAGTATAATTTATTTCTGTTTGAATATAGAAGTAACGGATGTGTGATCATCAAAAATTCTTTGAAAAAATTTTGAAATGTATATTATGCTACAGTAAAAGTTTTGCTTGTGGTTGTGCAATGTGTGTAAGAGGATGGTGTTTATTCATTCCCTACCATTGTAATTTATTGCATCACCCATCAGATGTTTATCTGTAACAGATCTCTTTGTATTTATGTCTATTATTACCTCAAACATGCCAGTCATGTGCATATTGTTCATACCTGATTAATGCTGGTTGAAATAAAATTACCTACACCTTTAGAAATGTAAACATACCAACCAAATATGGAATTTCTCTTAATTATCATTTATATTTCATGAAAGCAAAAAATTGTTTCTTCCTTACATAGCTTTTATCTGAAACATAATGATTTGCACGGGGAGGCCAAAATGAAAGTGAATAAAATGAAGATGTGGAATAAATAATAATAATAATAATGCCTAAGATCACAGTTTTTATAATAAGTTGACTAGTGAGTTATTATGTCCATGATGCTGTTTCTATTTCTGACAATCCGTTGACCAGTGATACTTGCTTAATGCTCTTCGGTAATCGAAGCTATGTGAGTCATTCTTCGCTTACTCTCTTTCCCTTTCCCTCTTGTCTCTTCTCTCTATTCCTTGCATACGCAACAATGGAGTCTGCAATAAAATTACATTTAAAAGTTCATTATGCGATATTATATTTCCATCTGGTGCTTGTTAACTTACTATGAATTGAATTTCCCACTGTTAACTGGTGTTAAATTCTGAATGAGAAGAATTATAATATAATAGTATCTCATTCAGAGTTTAACATAATCTGCCATTCCCAAGGCCAATTTTGTTCATCAGGATAAATGTTGAAATATTACCTACTGTTGTGTGCCACTATTTTGTATAATATATTGTGATATATTTGTAAAAACTTGTAGTTGTTAATTGTATTAATCATGCTAATTCTTAGTATTGTGTATGCATACCATGTGAACTAAACACGGGAACTTGGAACTTAATCTGATTATATGAATTACTGCCTAAGGCAAGACACGTGTACTAGAAAACAAGTCATATACGAAGTAGCTGAAATTTCCACTAGAGTCCTCTTTGAGTAACGGCCGTCAATACTGTAATCCACAGAATGTTTCAGTTGTTTTTGAGCATGTATTAAGGAAAGTTGATTTTGCTCAGTGTTAGTGACTGTTACAGTGATAAGGCTTTTTTTAGAGTTTTATGTAAATTAGTAATTAGTAGTGTTTCAACCTCCATTAATTACTAAATAATACCATACTAATAATAATATTTTATTGTAGGGTTTAAAACAATTTTAATATTCAAATAGATTACAATGTCCAATAAAAGAAAAAACTCTCAGGTGCAGAATATCACAAACGGAAACTGGAAAAAGAACGTGATATTCAAAAACATATCAGGACTTTACTTAAATATCTAAAAACTGAGTCAGCTGATGTAGGACAGGAGGAAATAAGTAAATGTACCGAAACCAATGATTCTGAGCACATGGCAAGTACTTCTAACTCGGATCCCAGTAACATAGACATTGCAAGGAATCTCGAAAATGAGACTGATATGACAATTTCTGAATCTAGAGATTTAAGTGATGAACTTGATAGGTACACTGATCCAGCTAGATGGAATCCTTCAAGTGATGCCAAAAGATTGGAAATCATAAAAAAGGGCCCGCCAGAGAAACCAAATAGCGATTTCATTTTTCCGCACAGCTCTAATGTTAGGAAATTTTCATTAAATTTTTACACCAGGGAACTAAGCAATGGAGATATTAATCGATCATGGTTAGTGTATTCAAAAGAAAAAGATTCTGTATTTTGTTCTGCTGTAAGTTGTTTTCCTGTAATATAATGTCATTCACTACTGATGGGTATAATGATTAGGGTCATTTAATGTATCTTAATGAACACAAGAAATCTAAAAACCATTTGGAGTTCCATAAAAAGTGGATTGAATTATCGTCCAGGCTTAAATTAGAACAGACAATTGATTCAATTCAACAAAAGTTATTAAATTCAGAAATTCGGCACTGGAAGAGCATAATAGAATGCCTAATTGCTGTTGTCCAGTTCTTGGGCCAACAATGCTTACCATTTCGTGGAACATCTGATAATTTATATGACCCTAACAATGGAAATTTTTTACAGCTTTTTGAACTGATTGCTAGATTTGACAGTGCTATGTCTGAACATTTAATGAGAGTAGCTTGTGGTTCGGCCCAACATTATCTTGGAAAAAATATTCAAAATGAATTGATTGCTCTCCTCTCTGGAACCATAAAAAAAACAAATAATTTCTATGGTTGAGAAAGCTGAATATTACAGCATAGTAATATTCTGCTCCTGATGTGAACAATTAACACTAATTGTAAGATTTGTTAATATGGATCCAATTGATATCAACATTCATGAGCATTTTCTTGGTTTCATTCCTGTAGAAGCCACTACAGGCTCAGCGTTAACTGAATGTATCGTAAGAAAATTATCAGACATGAATATTCTAATCGCAAACATGCGTGGCCAGGGTTATGACAATGGATCGAACATGAAAGGAAAGCATTCAGGAGTTCAACAATGCATCAGGGACTTGAACCCAAGAGCTTTTTATATCCCTTGCTGTTCTCATTCTCTCAACTTGGTGGTCAATGTCATCTAGAGAAGGGATTTCATTTTTTGAAACAGTTCAGAAATTGTATGTATTTTTCTCAGTGTCCACGCTGCCTTGGGGAATCCTTAAGACACATATTACAACCCTAATGCCCAAGCCATTAAGTACAACTTGCTGGGAATCTAGAATCGACGCTATTCGTCCTTTAAGATACTATATTGAGGAGTTTTGTTATGCACTGATAGAAAGTGCTGATGATGAGTCAGTAGACAAAATGACGAGACATGAAGCTTTAAAAATTTAGAGACTTGAAATTTTTATGTTGTCTGGTTGAAATTAACATTGCAAGTAAACTGTTGCAAAGCATAAAGATGGAATTGTCTAGTGCCGTAACAGCATTGGGTAATGTTCTCAAAAGTGTTAAGAATCTCAGAAATGATAAATCATTTCAAAATTTTCTTGTCGATGCTACAACATTAGCTGAGAAAGTCGAAGCTGATGCTGATTTGAAACCAACATTCGAAAGTACAAGATTGCGTCAGCAGAAAAAGCAACATGATTATGAAGCAAGAGATGAACCTATTTTAGATCCCAAAACAAAATTCAAAGTTGAGTTTTTCTTTTTTATTATTGATGTTGCAACTAATTTTATTGAAGAAAGGTTCGAGCAATTGGAACATCACAGTTCACATTTTTATATAACATCTCTAAATTAAAATCTGAGATGACAATTGAGCTCTTAGACAATTATAAAAACCTAGAAGCCGTTTTAACACATGAAGAAAATAGAGATCGATGCAATTGAGCTCTGTGATGAACTGAAAGTAGTGTCCAAATTAGTACCAGAAAATATGCTGCCAATTGAAGTTTTGTTGAAAATAACTTTTCTCTGAATGTCTCTGTCACCCTGACATTGCCTGTGACGGTTGCAAGTGATGAGCGTAGTTTCTCAAAACTGAATCTTATTAAAACTTACTTACGCTCAACAATGACTGAAACTAGATTGGAAGGACTTGCCATGATTTCAATTGAACATGAAATTGGTCAGAAATTAGACTCTGCAGACCTAATTTCTGATTTTGCAAATATGAAAGCAAGAAAAGTATACTTTTAATCAGTAGATACTAAAAACAATATAAATTCTAATTAAAATAATGTGGAAATAGTGCTAAAGCTATAACGTGTGCATTCTATAGTTAAGTGTGACTCAACAGTTCACCGTTGTGCAAGTGAAGATCATTCCCCATATATGTAAGTAATAAATTATAACTACATTTCACTTAATTGTCAATTGATGAAGTCGATGATTTATTTTATGAATATGCAGTATTTTAATCACTTTATCAGTGCATTATTATTAATGGCACTATATTTAAAATTAATGGTCATGAAAATAATGTTGAACATAATGGTTTTCAAAATTCAAAAAGTTAATTTGAGGTTGATGCTGGGGCAGCAAGTAATGGATTGCATGGGGCAGCAAAAATTCTAGAGCTGGCCCTGCCCGAAGAATAAAACTTTTGTCATTACCCACACCACAAACTGTACAAGATATACAATTTGTATGTTGCTCAGCGTAAACATGTTAAATATGTTTTGTTGATCATTCTATATGGGCGGGGTATCATCTGTACTGCATATGTAAAGAGAGCAGTGTTTTATTTTTGTATTATGTGGTATTTTTGTTATCAGTTTCAGCATGTTATGACTGACATTTTAAGAAAGTTTTCTTTGTGAATAATCTTGAATCTTCTAATTCAGTGAAATTTACTAGTTATATCTTTCTATTTTAATGATGTAGTTTTCACTATAACTAACTTGGAAAGTCCCAAGTAAATATAATAGCAAGGCTGTTCTAGATACCATTCATTATAGAAAACTATCCACTCTAAGAAACCATTCTGGTCTCCAATATTTTGATATAGTGAGAATTTGACTGTATTATTTAGTAATCTCAGTTTATGTTGTGAATTGTTGAAATATATATGAAAGTTAAACTAAGTTACACTTTCTAATGTTCTGAAATTCTTAACATAAAATCGGTCAAATATACCAGATATAATTATTTTTTTAAAGGTATAAATGTAAATAACCTCACAATGGGTGTACAGCAGATATCCGTAGGGCAGACACAGCATCAAATGGCTATTAATCAAACATCAAGTAAGCTTCACGTCACTTTCTGTTTTTGTTGATATTCTTTCAAACTCGTATATTGGAGAATAGCTTCTTTTATTTATTTTTTGTAATTTTCCACAATTGCAATGCACATTATGATAGCTTGTTGGCGGGATTGGGGGGAGATTAAATAACTTCTGCATTTTGATTCCCAACATCAGGATCGTTTTATAATGGATGTTGCTAAAAGTATGGATAAATGATGTCCAGTCAGCATTTGCTAGGGTTCCATATTCTGGAAAGTGTGATTTCTGTGCAAAATGGATTAAATATCTTAATGTAGTTATTTAAAATGAACACATGCGCATGTACGTACGTTACAAATACTAATATTCAGTTGAATGAAGGATGCTTTAGGCTGTATCTAATTCTTCTTTCCAGCCCAAAAGAGAAAAGATAAAGAATAATAAAAATAATTAGGGTAACTTGACTTACAGGTTCAAGTTCTGTTTTATAATTGTGTTAACTGAGAAAGATCAGTGATGACCTGTTAATAATTTGAAATTTGTGTTAGTGCTCAAGAATTATAGGGTGTATACTCATCTTTTCATAAAAGAATGTTTTCATACAGGAATAAGGGAACATTTCCTAAAGGAGGTTCCAAGACAGTAACAAATTACTGACTGATCAGCATATCAGGAGTTGTAGTCAAAGTATTGGAGAAGTTGGTCAAGAGCAAAATACAGGCATGGATAGACAGAAATGTGATACTGTATGGGGGGACACCATGTTTTTGTGAAGGGTAGGTTGTGCCTCAGTAACTTGCTCACTTTTTATAATACAGCGAATGCTGAGATGGATTAAAGTAATGGGTTTACAGTGATACTGCTGGACTTTGCAAAAGCCTTTGACAGATACCACATGGAATTCTAATCGGTAAACTGCAGTAGATGGGGTGGATATAGGATTGGTGAGGTGGATTAGAGGGTGGCTGATGGAGAGATATCAGAGAGTAGTTTATTCATGAGTAGAGCCCAGAAAAAAGTCTGTGACTAGTGGCATGGTACACCCCATGACTATGTTCTTGGGTCATTGCTATTTAATTTGTACATTAATGATATAGGAAGGCATCTGAGAGGAACTGATCAGTTGTTTGCCAATGATGCAAAATTGGGCAGAGCATAGAGATTACTGATAATGTTAAAATTTTTGCAGGATGATTTGGATAGACTGGCAGTCTTGGCAAAGGAGAATGGATGTCAGTTTAACACAGCAAAGTTTAATGTTATGCATTTTGTGATCAAAAGATTACCAACTGTATACCATGTTGATGGAACTGTACTCCAGGAAATTGAGATGCCAGAGATTTGGGAGTGTTGGCTGATAAGGAGTTTAAGTTTAGAGGGCACATAGCAAAAATGGCTAAAGCAGCTCATTGAATTACTTGGTTACTGAAGAATACCTTGATAAGCAGAGACAATCAGTGATTATTCCTCTTTATTGAGCCTCGATAAGACCCCATCTTGACTACCATGTGCATATCTGGTCACCTGGATTTCTTGGTGGTGATGAGAAAGAGGTGGAGACGATCCAGAGGCAAGTGACCAAGATTATTATTATTATTATTATTATTATTATTATTATTATTATTATTATTATTATTATTATTATTCAGGCCTCCAAGGAGTCAAAAGACTCATCAAGGGAGGTCCTTCCTAAGACATAAAGTCTGTCAAGACTCATCGAGGGGAGGTCCCCCCCCTGAGAAACACAAAGTCTATCATACCACTCTTTAAACTCACTGACCGTTCTCGCTCCCACCACTCCATCAGGCAATGCATTCCACAGCTCAACCACCCTCCACACAAAGAAACCACTCCTTACCCTCTTGCTCACAGTTTCCTTTCGTAACTTCAGCAGGTCTATGGAATGAACCTTACAAGAACAGGTAAAATTTGTGGGTTACAGAAATTGTTTACCAGGCAAAAAGGGGTGATATGATTGAGACATACAAATTACTGAAGGACTTTTACAAGATTTATATGGAGGAAATTTTTCAGAACAGGTCTGGTGGTGAAAGAACTAGAGGCCATCCTTGGAAACTGAGCAAGAGTGTAGTTAGCAAGGGTGTTAAAACTAGATTTTTTGCTTGGAGAGCAGTGAATGAGTGGAATAGGTTGCCATATTCTGTTGTAGATGCCATGACTGTGAATGAGTTTAAAGTAAAGTATGATAGATACTGTCGAATGTTGCATGAAATGTCTAGAGCCTCTCTTGATGAGACTAAGGACTCCATGGAGTTGCCCGTAATAATAATAATATAGAATGAATCTAGTCCATCAGCTAAGATACTAACAAACATACAAAGAAACCAATATTTTTATTTATAAATACTTAGAGATTGGTGGGAATTTTGAACACTTATGTAGCTATCCATAGAAGTAACTGAAGTAACTGATTTTTAAAAAATTTTTTATTATTTTTTATAATTATATGATATAAGGTATACGTTATATACACTCTAGTTAACTGTGCATCGATTTAAATTCTAAATTGTGCAGCTATTAATATATGGAAGTGATTAATAAACGTTTTTGGGGAAAAAAAATACTGTTGGCCAATTCACTGGATCAAAAGTTAATATAGTCCACAGAATTATTGTTTGACTTGTATGTAAAAAAATAGGCTCTCAATCTTATGAAATAAAGAAATAATGTATATATATATTTTACTTGCAGGATTAATATCAAATGTTGGCATTGTAGGTTTAAGTCCCAGTGGCTCAGCAGTGGGCAACAGTTCAGTTTCACCGCCAGGAAGTGCTTCACAACAATCAGGAATTATGTATAGCAGTTCAGCAAGTTTAGGAATGTAAAATAATTGCTTAAGTGATCTTCCAGTAATTAAAGGACTTTGACACACAAATATTGGGTCTGAGAAATGATCGGTTGCATTTTCAGAGAGCTTAATGTTACTTCTTTATCATTTCATATTCCTTAAATGAGAGAGAGTGGGTGGGAGAAAAATCATGTGGGTGAGTTTAGTGATAATTCTGTGCATTTCAGGGAATAATTTTCTGCAGTGCAATGTACAGAGAATGAGACCTAAATTTTACTGCTGATAATTTAAACTTATAAGGACTTGATCTTGAATTTGTACTAATATATTTGAAGTTGTGATGGGTTTATTAAATAAATACTAGGAAGTTGAAATGTAGTATAAAATAGGAATTTTGATTGAGTACTGTGAAGTACAGTTAAAATCATTGTAAATTTGTTTTCATAGCAACATCAGGGTTTCTTATTTAATGGGCTTTTTTTTTTATTTTTTTTACAATGTTATATTTTATTTATAATCAGGACTTAACCAATGAACATTTTATTTTAACAATAATGCTATCAATCAAGATTTTGGCTAATAATTTTCTGTCTCAATTTTTAAGCACCACAAATTGATAATTTAGATATAGATAAACATTTTGTTTCATCGCATGTTGCAGAGCTATATTGTTAGCATTCCTGTTATAATCGAACAATTTTTGAACTTTTTTTGTAATGTTAAATATGTTATTTTAATGCTGATATATGGAAGTAACCTGTAACTTTCATTTTGCATTATTTTCTGTTTTCTGTATCATTGTAATTAAACAAACTGTAAATGGATAAACTCCAGTTCTGGGTGTTGGGATCATATGTAGATAGATTACTGTAAAAAAAATAAAAAAATAAAAAAAAAAAGGAAAAAAAAAAGACAATAATAGCATTGAACCTCAAATGGGAAAGACTGCTAAAAACGTTTTTAGTGTCTTTTCTGTATATCTGTTAAATGGGGCATAATCCTTGTCAGGGTGCTTGGGTTCCATCTGAAAATAGCAAATAAAATAATTTGTACAGCATTGTTACATTTGTTGTATTTTATTGTTTCATTTACTGAGCTTCTAAAATTATCTAAACATAAACCAATCGGAAATTTTATTCCTTATAATAATTTTATTTGCAATGTTACTATTAAGATTCATAATAATCATTAGATTCATGAAATTAAATGGCATTGTTTTTCGGCAGCTGAAAATAATGCCTCCATAGTGTATTTATGAGAATGAAGCACCGTTTTTCCTTAGATTGGAAAGTAACAGAACACATTCCATTAACAAACCAAATATATGACCCCCATACACTCTATTATACTGAACATAACTGGGAGAAAAAAAAAAAATTACAGTCCAATTACTTCATAACTATTAAAGATAATAGGTGTCTCCTACCGAGTTGATGGGTTGGCAGTAGATGAACTGGTTCTTATCAATTCAACTTAGTCAGCTCTTACTGCAGCAAACAATGGTATAACAAACTCATTCACTGTAACAAAATTTTAGTACCAACAAAAATGCTGTTATAAAAGAAAGTCACTATAGTAAACTATCTACTATAACAAATATGTTAAGAGCATAATTTCTGGTGATATCCTTGCAGAGACATAATGTTAGCAACATTATGAGAAACTGAGAACAATTTCAATGGGTGGAATACCTTGTAGAGTGATATCAGAATGGGATTTTCTTGATGTTCCTGATGAAGGGATATGTCCAGAGCTTGTATGTCAGAGAGTGAAAGTGAGAGACTCATCCTGATAACTAGGAAGGATCACTTGGTTCCGACCAGGAACATCATCCTTACTTTTGATACACTTAAGTCTCCAACATTGGTAAAAGTAGGGTATCTCAACTATCCTGTTACACTTTACATCAGATACTTTAAATGTCATAAATATGGGCATGTCTAAACTGCCTATCGTGGCTCTACCACCTGCACCCCGATATAGTAGTGCATGTCAGAAATGGAAAGGTAAAAAAGAAATACAAAAAATTAAAACACAATATATCATATCAGGATGCTAAAAGGAAGTCAGCCACCACTACACTTGTTCTTGGATCCTCTTATGCTGAGTAGGTGGGAGCAAAGAAAATATCAAAAACATGTCTATTCCACTGTTTGATAATTTCATCGTGCCTGAACTTTGATCACGAGTGCTTCTCTGTTGAGAGCATAAATCATATGACCTATGGTACTTCAGAAATAACTCGTTCCACTAGATGAGAACCCACTTGTCAAAAATGATGGCAAGGACTCTTAAAGATAAACCACCAGACATTCCCACAGAAAAAAAAATAGATACTTCTGAACTTACTGCTGATCCTGAAGTTATTGCGATACTTTGGGAGAAAATCTTGCCAGAATCCCAATAATAGCTTCATATTCCCCTGAATTTTTAATATTGAAAAGAGCAACAAGAGATACAGCGGCTATTTTATTTGTTTATTTTTTTAACCAATGAGCTTTAGCCATACAAATGGCCATTTGTTAAGGAACTCTTTTGCTGTTTGACCCTAGTGCAGTAGACCCTGATAACATCCATTATGAAATAATAGAACATCTTCTATGGATCTCCTTCACTACATAGCAGAATAGTTGTTGAGGAAGAGTTTCCGGATTCTTGGCAAAAGTCAGGAATCGTTGCTATCTCAAAACCAGAAAGGGATCCAACACAAGCCAATAATTATCGACCTGTTGCTCTGACCAGCTACATTTATAAAATATTGCAGAAAATGGTTAATGCTAATCTTCTCTTCAATATGCAATGTGGTTTTCGTAGACATCGTTCAACTCTGGACCTTTTGATCTATTTAGAAACACGTATAAGAGATGTTATCCTGAAATGAGAACATCTGGTTTCAGTGTTCTTTCACATGAAAAAAGCTTATGCCACAGCCTGGAGATGTGGCATATTAAAAGACCTGTATAACTTAGGTCTCAGAGTATCCTGTTTTATTAAATATTTTCTGTCTAGGCAAACTTTCCAAGTCGATAGTGGGATGTACGCTATCTCGGCCATGTTATCAAGAACAGGGTCTTCCCCAAGGCTCAGTGTGACACTTTTTTTTTTTGTTATCAGCGTTAATTCCATCACCGAACAGCTTGCTCCCACTGCATAAGCAATGTTCTATATGCTGATGACTTCACAATTTATTGTCACTCTTGTAAAATGAGGGTAATTGAGAGACAACTTCATCAAACAATTGATCGTCTCTCTGTGGACTCTTAGTAAGTTTTTCAGTAAAAAATAGTCTGTGTGGACTTTTTTTTACAAAACACACTTTTATCCAGTTCCTGAATTCAGAATGGGGCAAACTGTCATTCAAGTAGCAACCAAAGCCACGTTCTTGGGACTCGTCTTTGACAGAAAATTTGCTTTTCTGGCACATATTCTTCAGACAAAGGGAAAAGTGCAAGAGAGCATTGGATCTCCTTCGTACTCAATCCTCTACTGAATGGAATGCTAGTCAATCTTCATTTCTCGATGTTTCAAATCTGGATTAGGGATCTCAAGTCTATGATTCTGCAAGCCTGAATATCTAACATGGACTACACTCATTTCTCTACGTTGGAAGCTCAATACTACAAACGTCAGACTGCCATACGTCCTTTTCGTATGTGTGTTAAAGAGATTATGCTGAATATTGGCATGAATGTTGACATAAAAGTGGAAGGTTTGCACTCCATCCTGCTACTATATCACGTACAGAAGTCATACTTCATATGTCTACCTGCAATTGTTTAATTAATGCACACAAAGCAGCCAACTCTGATTTCTTGCCCATCTGTACTGATGGCTCAAGAACTGACGTTAAAATTTATTCTGGTGGAAGAATGGTATTTGTTGCCATTGAATTAGAGGAGATCATGCACCATACTGATGTTTTGTGATCATATTTTCGAGCATATTGTGTCTAGTTCTGTAATGTAACATTTTTGGCAATTCTTATACACTCCTATGTAATGTCCATGTACGACATTTCTCGATGTCTCCTCATATCAATGCTATTCTTTATGTATCACTGTACTAAATTTTGTCCTGCTTTTTTGCAAAAACAGAGTTATACTACATTTTATAGGTTAATTTGTCGAGCAGTCTACTAGCTTCCTATTGATATATACAGGGTGTTCGGGATAAATTTGACATATTTATAATTAATTATATTTTTCCGTAAGTTACATGTATTAACACACACTTCTCTTCATTTAAAAGTTTGGACCCTTCTTCATTCATATACAAGATGTCAGAAAGGATGGATAGCTGGAACCCACCTGAATCATGGAAGAGAATAACTTGTATCATGATGATTCGTGCCCGCCATCAAAATAAGGATATTACGACTGCTGCCCAATGCTCCCTGAATACAGTAAAAACAATCAGGCATGAACTAGAGACTTGCAATGGTGACTACGAGGATGTAGCAAGAAGAAAGATCCCTAGCAGACGATCTGATTGCGTTCGTACAGCAGAATTCCTCGCAAATCTGCAGGAACAGGTGTTGAAGAACCCTGGCATTGGAATTCGGGCTTTGTTCGTGGAGTTGCTAACTGTAGTCAAGCCCTGGATAACAAGGGTAGCCAATGGTAGGCCGTATGTATGGCAGCAGGATTCGGCCCCTTGCCACACCTCTGGGAAAAGTCAAAAATGGTTGTCTGAAAATTTCTACGACTTCACCAGTCCAAATGTTTGGCCTCCAAACTCCCCAGACCTTAACCCCATGGATTATTTTGTATGGGGCGCAGTTGAAAAAGACACCAATCGCACTTCCAGTAATACAAAAGCCCAGTTAATGGATAAAATTAAAACAGTTTTTGCGGCCCTTCCCAGGGAGACTGTAGCATCAGCTTGTTCGAGGTTCCGAAGCAGAATTGAAGCTGTGATCGATGCTAATGGTGGTTATTTTGAGTAAATCTTGTTGATAGTATTGTAATTAACTCTGCCTGTAATGTTTTTTTGTCAATTCATTAAATTTAATAGATACAAAGAAGATTTTCTTTTTCCTTACGAAACTGTCAAATTTATCCCGAACACCCTGTGTATATATATATATATATATATATATATATATATATATATATATATACACACACACACACATGGATTATCGCTAAACGGAACATGCCAATCTTTTGAGAGTAATAACATGTGTTAAAGGAGTAGTTATGAGGAACACCTGTTACATATACATATTTTTGTAGAAGGTGAATTTTCATGTCTTCAAATAAAGGAGAACGGAGAGAAATAAGTTATTCTAATAAACTACTTTCACCAGTACTGTGAATTGAAATATGCATATTTACTAGTCATCAGAAAATATTTTTATTTATTTTTATATTGACTTCACACACAAAAGGTCACAATGCCAATAACACAACAGTGCTGTATGTGGAAAAACAGTGTGAGGAAGGCTGTTCAACCAGGTTGATGTGGCGATTAGTGTTCTTGCATGTTTAGAGAAAATGGTAATGGACAGTTTGGTGGAGAAGTGCACACCTTTCAGAGTACCAATTAAAAAGGCAAAGGTCGATCTCTGACATGGGCAACGTAGTTTTTTTCTCCCTGAAACCCGAGTTTCGGGGAGAAAAAACCTGTCGTCGATCGTAGAGCCCACATTATTCCTGTCAATACCGTATACTGTTAGGGTTAGTGACCACGAGATGGCAGCGCTTGTTTGCTAGTCTCTTCATAGATTGCGCTTATAATCAGTGATTGTCTTGGGATAGCTATTACTGATTGGTGGAGAGTGAATTGCCCACTCAGTCTCCAAAAGTCAGATAGAGCTAAAACGGCATCACTTACTCCCAATAAGGAAATAAAAGGTTAATAAATGCAGAAGCAGGGCTCCTATAAAGAGCTAAGAATAAGAGTGCCCTTGCGAGAGAACTGTCACCTGTTATGTGGCTTGTCCCTTGCTTAAATGCTATAACTCTTAGGGAAGTTATGGATGCACTACCCCAAATATAAAGACTATCCTAAAGTAAGTGTTCTTTAAGATTTTAAACTAAATTAAAATAAAACGCAATTTATCCATTGTGTGTTGTTTAGCCTACTTCTCGCAGAGGATCGATTCTGTGTACTTCCGGCTTTCTCAAGGTATTTTCTCCTCCTCGTCTCCCCACAAAAAAGAAGTTATGTTTCTAACAAAAAAAAACAAGTTTTTTGAAAGTTTAGGAAAGCTATGATGTGATATTTATGCTAGGAGAAGCTGGATGTGAAAGTTTACCCAGAAAGGGGGGGGGGGGCTGATCTTTAGTGGAAATTGCAACATTACCATAAGCACATATAATCATATATTTCCCATTTCCTTTAAACATCTCCGAAAAGTGATTTCGGAGATGTTTAAAGAATAATCTAATACTGAAAAATAAAATAAAATAAAACCAATGAACTGGAGGAAAATGAACAGGGTCCTGTGCGACAAGAGAGTGAGTTGTAAGAGGAAAGGAAAGCTGTATAAGATGGTGGTGAGGCCGGCGATGCTTCATGGTGTGGAGACGTGGCCTATATAACAAAGACACAGGAGAGGAAGATGGAGGTAGCGGAGATGCGGATGTTGAGATGGATGAGTGGTGTGACAAAGGACGATAAGGAATGACTACATCAGAGGGACGGTTAAGGTGGGACCAATTTGCAAGAAGATACAAGAAAGTAGGTTCGGACATGTAGAGAGGAAGGGTAAACGAGTAGAGTATATGGAGTTGGAGGGAAGGAGAAAAAGAGGCAGGTCCAAGCTCAGGTGGAGGGATAAGGTGACAGAGCACGCTGTCACCTTCGGACTCCATCCTTAGGGAGAAAGGATGGAGTCCGAAAGACGCCCTGGACCGGAGAACTTGGAAGAGGAAGGTTAAAGATCGGTACGCCGACCCCGTTTAGTATGGGATAAGGCATAGTGAAAGAAAAAGTAGTAAAGATGACGGATTTTATTTTTTAGAAATAGTTCATATTTTTTTTTTAACCGACTATTAGATCTATGAAACATATATTGCAGTGTATGCTATTTCACCAATTCTTTGAGAACTCTGTTTTGCAGTTTATTCTGTTTAGGTCTGCAATAAACAAAGTGGTTATATCAGACGTTCTAACTAGGTATCAAATAATGAAAAATCATGTGACACCTAGTTACTGTTTGATAACTGTAATAAATTTCCAGAAGTATTAGTTTATCTGAAAACAGTTCCGTAAAATATCCACAAATCTGAGTTATTCGAGTGTAGCTCTAGTTGATGACAAAGCGAATCATCCTGAATCATTTATGTCACTCTTCGCAGACGTCCAAAGTTATGCAGTTCGTCTCGTGTCCATTTTAATAAAGTAATTCAAGGAGCTCAATGAAGAAACAGTCTATGTTCGAATCTGAATTTTTACATTTAAAATTATTAAATAACAATAATCAAAATCAAATGGCAATAAATTAAAAATATTTCACATCCTAAAGCGAAAAAAAAAATTTAAAAAAATTAAAAATCCTTTTCAGTAGTTTTTGCATCTTCACCATTTGTACCAATTTTACTGTGCATGAAGTACAGGTAACCCTCGCATAACGCAGTACTTATACAACGCTGTTTCGATATAACACAGTCTACAAATTTTAGTAACCCTTTATCTTTTAATATTTTTCACCGCGCGACTTAAAAATCAAATTTTATCTTCGTTAAATTTGCGTCTGCCCGTATCTCGCATGTAGTTATAAGTAGCGAATTTATATTAGGGGAAATACCCTATAGCACGCATATACGTCAATTGTTTACCGTATAAAGTCTTTATTTTTGAAAATTGTCTTCGTTTTCTGCCAGTAAAGCGCATTAAAAATCATAAGTCTGTTAATCTCAAGCTGAGCACTTTATTTTCTGGTGAGTTAAATACAATACATAATGATTTTTTATGTAAAAATTTAATTTTTATAGTAATGACCACTTACAGGGCTTTTGCGATGGTCGAAAACGAAATTAGTGAATTAATTGATGAGGAAATAGATTTAAATGAGGAGGAACTGGTACAATTAATAGAACCAAATGGGGGGGGGGGGGAGTTCTGCCGAAGATTCTGATTGCGATGAATCCGTTAAAGAATTCAGTTTAAAGAAATTAGCAGAAGGATTGGACTTGGCAAGAAAGTTAGGAAGTTAGTTTACGGATAATGATCCCTCAATGGAGCGTTCCGGAAAATTCACGTGACAATTGGATATTTGTTTAGCTCCATATTATGAACTTAATAAAAAATTGCAGCATAGTGATAAGCAAAGTCTTATTACTGATTCTTGATAACTAAACCAGCGCCGAAGTATGCAATGAGAATTATACAAATGATGTCCAAGAAATTTCAAGTAATGACGACGTCGGGCCACTCGTAAATAAAGAACATTGACGATTAAAACATGCACTTTATTTTATTTTGCCTAAAACATTTATGCATTATGTGCAATAAAGTTTACGTACAATTCATAATTTTTAAAAGTTTATACTATGTATTTGTTTCATAGTTTGTTTTCTTAACTTGCATGAATTACCTGAAGTAAATAAAATTTTTTTTTTGTTGGATATGTAATTGTTGTTTATATAATTAAAAAAAAAAAAAACGATTTCATAACATAACCCTACTTTTTCTATGCGATCTGAGTCTCGAATAACGCGATTTATATAACGCGGCATTTCTATGGAAGCTAACATCTGCGTTATACGAGGTTATCTGTACATTAAAATAGGACCGTGAGAAAAACATGCTAGTTCAAAAATACCTATGGAAAACCGTTTTTATCACTGCTTTCCAAAACAACACCTTTGTTCAACAAGGTTTTGTGTGTTAGTGTGTCAAATGCTTTTGTTAGGTCAATAAAAACGACTAATACTATGTTTTTATATGACGCATAATAAAAGAAAATATAAAAAAATAAAATAAGATGCATAAAAATAATGAAATAATTTTTTTTTTTTTTTTTTTTTGTGCAAGACAATCAAGCGGCTACTAAGTTATCTTCAACATACTTTCTGTTCGGCAGATTTTTATGGCCAAACTGAGGGTTTGTTCAAGATAACTTCGTAGCCACTTGATTGTCTTGCACAAAAGACAAATGTATTTCATTATTCAAATTAAGTGGATATTGAATCCACCATTATTTTATAGCCGAATAGAGAAACTACAAGAGTTTCATGCCGAATATAGATAGAGACTAAAAGTTTCGGCGGAAAGGTTGGCATACGCTTGTATCCGCCGAAACTTATATAATCTCTATCTATATTCGGCATGAAACTCTTATATCAGCAGAAACTTTTATAGTCTCATCTACATTCGACATGAAGCTCTTATAGTTTCTATATTCGACTATGAAATAATGTTGGATTCAATATCCACTTAATATGAATAAGTTTGCATTGCCGAAGTGATGCCTTTTGGCTCTCTTTTTCAGTATTTCATTATTTTTTTATGCATTTTATTTATATTTCATTTTATGCGTTAGATAAAAACAGAATAGTATTAGTCATTTTTATTGGTCTAACAAAAGCGTTTGACACACTAACACACAAAACATTGTTGAACAAATTAACACATATCGGAATCGGAGATCGTCTACTCCAGTGGTTCAAAGCATACATGAAGAACAGAAAGCACATCAACCGTACAGGATCAGCGCACAGCAAAGAGGAACTGGTAACTTGTGGAGTACCACAAGGCGCTGTTCTTTCTCGCATTCTGTTTAACACGCACACATACACACGATATTAGCCATATTCAGTGGCGCAACCAGGGAGAACAAGGGGCCCTGCCCCCCCCCCCCCCCCCAAAGAAAGAAAAAACACAAAATTTTCCAAAAATCTTTTCCTAATTAAAATTCATTTTTTAAATTTATGTTGTGTCGTGTCTTCTATTTCTATACTACTTATGAATTAGCGGTCACATAACGCAGAAATACCCTATAGCTCTCGGGAATCACGGCCGCTGTGAACGCAGGAAGGCGAACGAAGTAGTGCTCGGGCAGACCGAGCGCTACTTCGTTTGCCCGAGCAGGGCCAGTGGAGATCACGGGTACCACGTATTGGCGATCACTGCAGATGCTCAGTTATAGGTCGTATGCAATGTGCAGTGTATATTCTCAAAGTCGTTTACTCAACTCGTCCCCCCAGTCTAAGTCCGTTATCTCGGACTTGACTTCGATGCTGATCAAAGTTGGAATAGCCATACAAACTACCTACACAACAAACTCATGATAATAGCAAGCAAACGATATCGATTAAAGGACATTGCTCTGACACACATAAAAATACCAATCTATAAAGCATTATTATGTGAAAATAGATACTCAATTATATCATACGCATTCTGCGCAGACTACAAACTCAACAGATTATAAATGTTGCAAAACAAAATAAGACCACACTCAACAAACTACATAACATATAAGTATAATAATCAGTACGGAAAAGCCACCCGAAGCTTCTACATATCTGATATGGTCAACAAACTGCCAGTCAACGAGAGAAACCTAGGGACATACAGAGAGCTGAAACAGGCGCTATATAGATATTATAGCGAGACTGAAATAGAGGGAACTACACACACACAACACACCTATAACGAATTCCTCTCAAATACTATTACAAGGAACACAAACACGCCATATCCAAATCTAATCCCCCCCCCCCCTCAAAAACGTTAAATCGTGCTCATGCAGTGGTAGTCAGTGGGGGCATGTACTCGCTTCCATATTTTAACCGGAAAAAAAGCACACACATATATACAGTCATCCCTCGAGTTACGTCCTTTCGAAGACTGACCCATTAGTCAGTGCATGCTCTTAATCCTCATCGATTTAAACGGAAGATTTAGTTTCAGTAATAGTCTAAGCATGGAAACAGGGTGACATATCCGTGATCCCATAAGGGAATAAATAACATTTTCGTCTATACTTTCGAACAAGCGAGCGTAAGGTCTACCTTACGCAAGCGAGTGTAAGGTAGACCTTGCACAGTGGCAACAGCGCTTTCAGCGGCAACCTCCCTCTACAGTCGGCACGTGTCTTCAACAGTTCCTCTGTTGATTTTGTGTTTGAGAAAGAGGTTATTTGTGTATTTATCGTAAAATATTTCGCGATGTTTTGTGCAACATGGCCCGTACACGCATAATCAAAAAACCTAGTGAAGAATCATAGAAAAAGAGGTGAGCAATTGAAACGAAGTTGCAAGTTATAAAGCAACATGAAGCTGGTAAGCCCGTCACTCTGATCGCACATGACTTCGGATGGTCTCATTCTACAGTGACGACCATTTTGAAAAATAAGGATAAAATCGTAGAGGCTGTGAAAAGATCTGCTCCCATTAAATCGACGATAGTGACGAAGCAATGACAAGGTCCTATCGGTCATATGGAAAAGCTACTTGAATCATGGATAGAGGACCTGAACCAAAAGCGCATACCCCTTAGCACTGTGGCCATAACTGCTAAGACACCAAGTCTTTTCTACACGATGGAGGAGAAAGCAAAACACGATTTTGACTACGAATTCAGCGCTTTTTCAGGTTGGTTCATGAGATTCAAGCAGCGTTTTGCGCTTCATAATGTGAAAATGTATGGGAATCTGCAAGTGCTGAGAAGGCTGCCGAAGAGTTTGTGGAGAAATTGTATAAAATTATCACAAAAGAATCATCTATTATAATAGAATCCGAGCCAGCACCCTCGTTAGCCGTCTTGTTCTCTGTAAACTCTGATGAAGGCCGCCAACACCAAATAGACTTGAATCAAACTTCTAATATTCACAAATGTTGCGATGAACTTGAAAGATATATCCTGGAGTCAAAAGAAATCGCCCTCGATTCTCCCCACGTGAATAGCAACCATACTTACATTTTACCAGACTCACATAGCTCTGCTATTCAGTACTGGCGTTCTCGCGAGATCACATGCACGCCTATAAATGTAGCTAGAACTGAAGCGCAAACTCCAATTCAAACTTAACTACAGTTTTTGATAACTGTTGTTGTTAGTGTGTAATGTTTCTGTCGGTCTTTTTGTATATACCTTTGTACTTTGACACCTGATGAAGTTGGCTTACCAACGAAACTAGTTGTGTCCTTATTAAACTTTTATTCTTAATTATCTCAGTGTTTTAAATCATTAAAGTTATTGAACATGTTCATAAACCGAGTCAATCTGGATACAGAGAAATAAATAAATAAATATATAAATAAACCACCGCCATCTATTATCTTCCTCGGATAAGCTCTGCAGAAGCTGCGAGGAAGTAAGCAGAAATCCTACCCAAACAAACAAGTATCAATTATATATTTAGTTTAATCCTTTATCCAAGTGTAAGCAAACGAAGTATGCACCGGGAGTATTTTCAGGACTGGGACAACTCGTGGTAAAGGTGGTATCACTTCTGATCACTTGCCTTAGTATCCCATAATGCAAAGCACATCTCCTTGTGGACATGTATAATGCTATGCATTAAGGGAAGGGTCACTACCCAGATCGGTTTCGACTTTTATTGAGGTCTTGTCAGTGGGAGCCAGATCCAGAGGCGACGATAATAAGGTGGAAGTAATGGAGCAGTCATATCACCAATACTGGTTGCTAAAAGGTATCACCACCTTATTGTTAAAATTCTCTGCATTATTTCCACCTTAGTATCACCACCTCTAGGTCTGGCTCCCACTGACAAGACCTCAATAAAGGTCGAAACCAGTCTGGGTCGTGACCTTCCCTTAATGCATAGCATTATACATGTCCGCAAGGAGATGTGCTTTGCATTATGGGATACTAAGGCAAGTGATCAGAACTTATACCACCTTTGCTACGAGTTGCTACAGTCCTGAAAATACTTCAGGCGCAAACTTCGTTTGCTTACACTTGGATAAAGGACTAAACTAAATGTATAATTGGTAGCATAGCCAAGTGAAAAAACTTCCATAAAAAAAACAAGTATATCAAAAAGAATGTACTCAGTAACTTGTGTACTGAATTTCTGTAGAGAAGTAAAATATCTGTATTAAATACAGAATTTATAAAAAAATATTGAAAGATAAACACAAAAAACAAAATGCAGAAAAATGATGTATATAAATACAAAATCATTCCATTATTCATATTAATGAACTGTGTGTTGTATTACTGCATTATACAGTGAATTGTATGCACATTCGTGCCAGTCCATATGTAAATACGATGAATAAATATTTAGTTAGTTTTAGAAAAATGTGCATTTACATTTCTAAAGAATTAAGTGCTCTGCATTTTGTACTGAATCTTTTATACTGAATCTTTGTACTGTACAGAAAATATGTCTGATTGTATATATACGTAAGTAATATGCAGTTGAATAAAATGGAATTTTATTGAACTGCAACTGTAAATTACAATTATAGTCACATATCAGTTATTCATTATATAAAAAATCTGTGTAATCTTCACTGTTAACATTAGAACAAAATGCCTTGTAAAAACATAGTATATGAGTAAAAAATACTATTAAATTATTAAAAAGTTTTTATTGAAATCTAATGTACAAAACAAATCATATGTGCAGCACTCAGTGCTGTACTTGTAAAATAATGTGTTGGATTGTCACTGAAAATGATTATAGTACAATACTCACTCAAAATAGGTTATAGTACAATCTAAATATTTTAGAGATCAATAAAAATATTACTATTATTAAAAATATTATTAAAATAATAAAATTTGTGGGCAACCTACTCACCAGAGTTGCAAATTATGATACATTTGTCAATATGGACAGGCCAAAGTTTAAATAATTCGGAAACTGCTTTGGAGACCATGTATGGTTTTTGATGCTTCACGTCTCCGATAAGCACAGTAGTGATGATACACGATGCAGCAGCAGCTTGTGACATGACATCCTGGATGTCATGTTAAACTCTTTTAACATGTCATTGTTAAAAGCGGTGACTACTCAATGAACCATTGAGCTATCAATGCTGTTATGATCCATTAATAATTAATTATGCTCGTCTTCTTCTTCTTCTTCTTCCCTTCAGATATTAGGCCTAATGGCCTGTTACGGAGCTATCTTTAGCCCTTCTAAGCCGGCACAGAGCTAGCCACCTTATCCCGAGGATAAGGTGGCTAGCAGTATCATATAACGGAAACATTTTTATGATCAGCAAGAGGGACTATGAAGATGTCTTTTAAAAAAATGATTTTTTACATCTTCAGTTTTCTTTGCTCATGATATTCTTCTCGTTTTCATTCTTTTTTATTTAATATATGTTGAGAAATAATGTTCATAATTTATAAAACATCAACTATGTGATCTCAGTCGGTAAGCGTTTGCTGCTTCCTTTTTCCAGCGAGGAGAAAATCAACACCTGTCGCTAGTGACAGCACACTTTGCTGCGGGATATAACTCTGTGCGCAACTCGACGATCCCATGAATCTTTGTATTGCTGTCTCTTCTGAGTGCTAAGTAAACATTCGTCTTTCTTCTTGAAACTTTTTGGAGCTTCGAAGGTAAAAGTTTAGCCAACGAAACAAGAACCTTTCGAAACATCCTTAGACTGCATGGTTCTTGTTGTAGATAAAGAAAAGGAAACGTCGCTATCACAAGTGGTGTTCTTTCATCAAGTTTAAATCCTAAACACACGTTTCTTTTGTTTATTTTCCCTCATACGTAGTGCGATAAACTCATATTATATTCTAATGAAGCTTCAAATCCAGTGGCAGTGTTCAAATCCCTAGAAGGAAACAAACATTAACGATAAGAATGCTGCTCATCTCCTTTTCTAGAAGTTTATTTTTTCTTGTAAATTCATCGCCAATATATATATACTGCATGCGCTTGTTTATCAGAGATGTCATAACTTTCGTTTTTATAGATATGAACATTGTATAAAATTATTTTAATATTACTTGAAATTAGGCGTGCATAGTCTCATGGTAACTAACCTGCCTAAGTAACCGTCGGTCAGCAGGACTTCCATTCAGGAAATTCTGGTTTTTAGAGACTTCCCACAAACAAACAAACAAACCAGAAAATACATGCAATTTACAGAATATAATACACTGGCCTCCCAGCGAGCCGCTTTGGCCATAATTAGACTAGAGGAAATTTTTCTACCTGTCTCTTATCTAGCTAGCCACAACCTCGGCGATAGTGAGAAGTGAAAAGCTGCCTGCTGATTTCCAAAAGTTCACTCAAAAGAGTGCTACCTATCTCCTCGTGGAATGTGAAGGTATTATAGGGCTTATCCATAATACATCCTCTAATGTCTTTGTATTCTCTGGCGAAACATTTTCATGGGCAAATTTTCATTTGTCGTAGGCTTACACTATTTCTCGCCCCTTCATGGAGCATGAAATAGTTAGTGAGTTAACTGTTAGTTAATTCACTAACTATGCCCACGGTGGTAATCGAACTCACAGTCTTTTGGCTGGAGAGCGGATACGCTAACCACTCGGTCATACCAGGCCGACAATTTAATAAGAACTTTTTAATTATATTTGAAAAATGCAAAACATTATACTAATAAGCATACAAGTATTTCCACATTATTAACAAATGATAGTTGTATAATTAACTTGAATCGTTCGTTTACTGATTACAATATTACTGAACTACTTTCATTTCTTCTTGGCTAATATTTGAAGCTTTAAACTCATCGAAGGACGCCTTAAATGAGTTTCTAAAACTGGGAGCATTTAAAAATAAACAAAAATTAAATATTAAATATTAAAACAGAAAATTTCAACTTAAAGGAGTACAATAGCTCTAGATGTACAAGGTATAAAGAAGCCAATGCAAATTCATGTTATTTTCCTTCACTTGTAAATTAGATCTGTTTCCTCCTTGTGGAATGCAAAGATCTTAAATTCAGATGTAATGGGAACAAATATATTACAGCAAATATATTGTGCACTGTTTTACAAGTGCTCCCATTATTTTGGAGGTCCTCTTTTCTCCTTGTACTGCCGATCCTCAGCTACATTAGTGGACGCATAGGTAAATGTGTAAATAAGCGTTCCTTAAATAAGCTTATTTATGAAATCGGAATTAAACATTTCGTTATCTGTTTGTTATAAGGGTCTGTTCTATCGGTCATTATTTTAGATGTTTCGTAATTAGCATTGGAGCCCATTTTGAGTAACATGCACTGTGGTTGTTTTATAAAGATGCGACGTGTTACAGACTATACCAGTATTGAATATACATTAATTGGACAGAAAAATGTTCGCGAAACTCAGGCCTGTAATTTTAAACGTCCCTTCCACACAAACACACAAATATGCTATAGGTTTCGCAAGCATTCATGTGTAACGTGGAGAGGGGGAGGGGGTTATATAAGTGAGAACCTGGAGTTTTTAGGCACAGAAGACATAGTTTTTCAAGAAAAATGGATGAAAAGGCACACAGGCAGCCTTTCTACCAAGTTAGGTGTTTGGTAGAGAATAGGAACATCATAGAGATGTCTAACTGAAATAACGACCGAAGCAACTGAAGCTTTTTAAGGCCATTATATCATGTCTATTAACTAAGCGATGTGAATAAGAACGATGGTCATTTAGATATTTGAACCGGTCACTCCCTGGAAGGAGAAATGGAGGAAGACCAAGGACTACACGGAATGGGACCAGTCAGAGTGATGGAGAAAAAGAGGCTTACGGGATAAGAACTGGAGGAATGGTGCAGAGCGGAATCTGAGAATAGGCAGCTGATGACAAGTGGAGAAGATTGCAAAAAGAAAAGAGCTACGCATGTTCTCTGACTGGATTATCTGTTTTGAAGATGAAAAATCTCACTACCCTCGTATGAGACTGAGAAACTTTTCCTGTGCTGAAAAGTTCTTGCAAAGTTTCTTGCATCCTAGACGGGATTTGAACTCAGTTCTTTTCAGTCCACAAATGTTGTTGTTCGCGACTGCACTATAGAGACACTCTTTTCTAATAAGGATATCAGCATACTCATAAGTCTTATTGGCGCAAATTCATGCAACCCATCTTGTAAGTAACAAGTAGCCATTGCTTCATGCCTCGTTATTTTTTATTTTATTTTATTTCTTTAATGATTAACTCCTCAATAGCTTGAAAAGAAAGTGCAAGTGCGTAACATTTTTCTAGTTAATGTTATACACGTTTGTGCTACAAGTCGAATTCTTAAGACTTCGTTCTGATTTGTTTCTGCTTGTTAACATTCTCCTATTCAGCTCCGTCCGTTGGAATATTCCGAAGAAAAGATAAGTGGCTCGTCTCTACTTGGGCTTAACACTCATCGTTAATCCTGTTGTTCAGCGTCATATTTTATTTTTAATTTGCCGCAGTCGTCACGCTTGCCATTTATGTGGTTTTAGTGGTAATACAATCCGTTGCTGTTGAAGACTAGAAGTGCCATTACCGAGAGGTAATGGCACTTCTAGTCTTCAACAGCAACGACTCACCACTTACTAAAGCCCGGCTTTGTTTATTTATTTATTTGCAGTATTTCGTGGAATTTTTAATAATATTAAGTTGGCGATGAAATACAAAAAATTTAAGAATATTAAATCAATAGTGCAAGTGTTAATAAAGGTTATTAAAATTAATTTGTTTTGTATAGAAGATTGAATGTGCTATGGTATTTTTTTGTGTTCAGTTAAAGAACCAGGAAAAAATGAATTCATTTTAATCCTATTTCTTCTACTGACATAAACAAAAATGTTGTATGAAGTCATTTTGATTTTGATAAAACGTCTGCATTTTTCCCAGGCAAATGAAGATGTTACCTGAAAAAGGCTGTCCTTCTGTTAAACTATTTCTCGACTAATGAAGCCATAAGAAAATTTTATATGAGAGCAAAACAGCAACTGTCCACGGAGAGTTTCAGTTTCAAGGTTGTTTTACCTTATAATTTCTTGGTGTGAACATCTTTCCCTATTTTTCACTAAAGGAATTTTAAAATGATGTTAGAACGGAAGTGTAAAGAATCGGGAAGGAATTTTAGATTGAACTATACCAAGTTAAACTTTTATTTTGTTGTTGTTGTTTAATATTAAGTGAGCAGCCTAGCAGCAAGGACACGGAGCTATTGTCCTTATGTCTATCAAATCTGCCTGCCTGGTTGGCCGACTGGTTAGCGTATCCGCTCTCCAGCCAAAAGGCTCGGTTCAAAGCCCGCTGTGGGCATGGATCTTTGTGAATGCCTATGAAAATACTACTGGCCAGTAGATGGCGTTGGTGTATCTGATGGTAAATGATGTTATTTTTTAGAAAGACAAACTTTGTTCCCATGTATGAGACTGGAGACTTTGAAATATCTTCATAATTTTTTCCCACTCCCTAGATGGGAATTGAACTTTCAGCGCGTTACCAATGAGCGTTGTTAAATTTCAGTTTGAGCTGCTTCATCATTTGGAATATTCCACCAACGAATCCGGTATTTATACCGGTTCAAGAGATATCCTCCCTTACACATAGCAGGAGGAGAAGGAGTGATCTCCCTTTTTTGCATATTCTTTACATATAGAGCAATTGAAGCCTGAGTTACAATAAGACGGTTGCAACGTCTCTTCATGGAAAAATGTCTGTGCCGAATCCGCAAAGCAGATATGAAGTTGCAGAGGGAAAACGTATAACTGATTAGAGATTATTCAGGCCTGATAGCTTTTGGAGAAAATAACCTTTTCTTTTATTCTAACATTCACTTAAAATGAATGTGTTGAAACATAATGTTATTTTATTTAGGAATTATTTTCAGTCAACACAAGTTTTTGGGTTTTAGGTACTTATTCTATGTACTTCGGTTGATGAATGAATGATGGTGGAGGATGAATAAATGGGTTTTACTGAATATTCCTTTTAAGATATGTATCATTCTAATCTATGAAACTATTCGTTGGTAGCTATAATGACGAAGAAAAAGAAGCGCTAGAAACACTTTGATAAAAATTTACACTTTCATATTTTTGTTACCAATTTCATCCCGCTATGTGGTATATAAGAGCCTCCGTAGCTCAGTCAACATTGATAATGCCGATCGCGGAGGCCTGGGTTCGAACTCCGTCTAGGACTTTAAATCTTTATGAGGACTTTTCTGTTGCATGTGAAACAACCGTTCTCATACGGAGGTGAGAGCAGGTAAACCGGCCAGAAGAACACACAATTTACAGACATTCAGAAAATGGGATCAACAGCCGATATATTACGTGCCGATATGTTATGAAAAAACTTGGATTAGAGAAAATGTTTTCATAACTAATTCATCTACGATCTTTCATCACGGGTAATGAATAAGATGTTCGGAAGTGACGGAGAACGCGGAGACCTTTCTGCACAACAATCCAAATGTTAGGATAAGCTTGCATTACATTTTATAGTCCATAGAAGATTTTCTTTGGGAAAAACGGCATTCTTAACTTGAAATTCCACTGCCTCTTTCGCTTCACCTCGCTGTGCTTAGCAATATTTTTAGCATACATGTACGTATACCTGCTATACGTGGTGAATAGGCGGAAAACAAGGAAGAATGCAGCTCGTTTTATGGTTCATTGTTTTTATTTGGAATGAGGATAAGAAATAATATTTTCACGTTTTCAAATCTAGTAACACACACACACATAGAAAGAGAGAGAGAGAGTCGTATAATTTTCCGTTAATTTTCACATATTACGAAAAGCAGGTAATTTAGTCACTCATATGGCCACCTGCTTTTCTTAATTTAGCAACTCATATGGAAATTGCAGGTTTTTAATTATTTTAATTAAAACAGAGTCAATTAACAAGCACAACACATTGATTGTACAGCCTTAGTTGGTTCGGGCATCATTCCAGCTATACAGAACCAAAAACGATATTGAACTGTTTTAAGAAACAGCAAAGACTTCCTAATGAATGATTTCCATTTTCACAAGAGCGATACAGAGAAGAGTAGAAGTGTTAGCATCTGGAATGTTATCTCACCAATCAAAACCTATTTTCTATAGCTAACTGCTATTTTTTGACATCTTCTGTATTCCACTTAAATTTATTCAATAATTTGGAAATCATTTCATATCCAGGCAAACTAAAGAAGAAAAACTTAGCGTTGAAATTTTTTTTATTGCCTCCATATCAATATTTTTTTTTTTAAATACGGAATTATTAACAACTAACTTACCTAATTCGAGAAAGTCGATATAAACAATTGCGCAGTCTTTTAAAGGATATTTTATAGGACCTGAAAGGTGCGTATCCTATAAAATGGTGTAAAAAAAAAAAAAACTCAAGCAGTTGTACTCAATGTCTCTGAAAATTAGATCATGTTGGCAATCTTTTGAATAAATAATTGCTTTTCCAGCTCGATACCTTTCAAAAGCATCAGGCTTCGTTCACAAATAAGAATCTTCTGCGTATAAGAGCAGAGATCAACTTTTATAAGTTAACTTTTTATTAATACTGAAATTAACTAAATTTCATTAAGTTGCAAAAAATTCCACTTTGTCCCTTTCATGATGAATTCGCTGCTTTTGTCCATTCTTTTTTTTTGCAAACCTTACAGAGCACCCCCACAATGTATTCAGAAAATAACCTGTAGTTGAGGAAGAAGAAAACAAAGCTATTTTCAAATCTCAGTTTGGATACTACGAACCTATTTAACAACTTTTAATCTGAAGGGGAAGTTAGCTGGTCTCGTCCTGGGATTTTTGTTTCACAGACGATTCATCGCGGAAAATGTTATTCGCTAAAAAATAGAAATGATATTGCGTCGATACCGATATATGAAAAGTAAATGCAGTGCAAGATAAACTTCACGAAATATAGTTTTTTTTATGTAGTTATGTATTATTTATGTAGATTTTAATTAGATTTTGATAATAGTTTTATTCTTATACAGTGAAAGGATATATTTTATTGATCGGTGAGTCTCCTAATTTCTGTTTCCTAAAAAGTTGTAAATATTCTTTCTTACTCAGATACCTACAGGCTCTGTTAATATTTACAAAACTGGAATAGGGTGGTTTAGGGAGAAAGGGCACCATAATTAAGAATATTTATTCTGCGAACCGTTCACTATTTTTCCTCCGCACTTAGACACCCATCAAAGTGTGATATACAGGTAACCCTCGCATAACGCAAATGTTAGGTTCCATAGAAATACCGCATTATGTAAATCGCGTTATGCGAGACTCTGATCACATAGAAAAAGTAGGGTCATGTTCCGAACTCTTTTTTTTTTTTAATTATATAAACAACAATGACATATCCAACAAAAAATATTTTTATTTAATTCAGGTAATTCATGTAACTTAAGAAAACATATAAACTATGAAACAAAATACATAAACTTATAAGAATATAAATTGTACGTAAACTTAATTGCTTATAATGCATAAAATGCTTTAGGCAAAATAAAATAAAGTGCATATTTTAATCGTCGTCACTGTCTTCAAAACGAATATTCCGTAGAAGTGCTTTATTTACGAGTGGACGGACGTCGTCATCACTTGAAATCTCTTGGACATTATTTGTATAATTCTCATTGCATACTTTGGCAGGTTTAGTTATCAAGAAGTCAGTAATAAGACCTTACTTACTACTATGCTGCAATTTTTTATTAAGTTCATAATATGGAGCTAAACAAATATCCACTTGTCTCGTGAATTTTCCGGAGCGCTTCATTGAGAGATCATTATCCGTAAAATAACTTCCTAACTTTCTTGTCGAGACCAATCATTCTGCTAATTTCTTCAAACTGAATTCTTTAACGGATTCATCACAATCAGAATCTTCGGCAGAACTTTCCCCGCCATTTGGTTCGCGTCATCTATTAATTGTACCAGTTCCTCCTCATTTAAATCTATTTGCCCCATCAATTAATTTTCACTAATTTCGTTTTCAACCATATCGCAAAAGCCCTCTAAGTAGTCATAACTATTAAAATAAAATTTTTACATAAAAAAGCATTACATATAGGGTTGCCACCTTTTGGTAAGTCCAAAGAGGGACACACTTATCGAATATGAAAGTCTTCCTCTCTAATGTATAAAGAGAGGAAGACTTTCCTCTCTTTATACATTAGATATAAAATCTAATGTATTGTTTTACATTAGATTTTATATCTAACGTAAAAAAGCTGAATCCAAAACTGAATATGTAATTCTAACATTATAAAAAATTAAAAGATTGAATACATTGGTACCGGTATTAGTGATTTAATAATATTTGTATTTTAAATATATATGTTGTCCTGATTAGGTGTAATTCGGGTCGCTGAAAATTTTCTTAAAATTCGGGATGTCCCACCTAATCGGGACAGGTGGCAACCCTAATTACATATTGTATATAACTCACCAGGAAATAAAGTGCTCAGCTTGAGATTAACACATTTATGATTTTTAATGCGCTTTCCTGGCAGAAAACGAAGACAGCTTTCAACAATAAACATTTTATACGGTAAACAATTGACGTACATGCATGCTAAAGGATATTTTCCCTAATATAAATTCACTACTTATAACCACATGCGCGATATGCGCAGACGCAAATTTAACGAAGATAAACTTTGATTTTTAAGTCGCACGGTATAAAAAAAAAAAAAGAAAAAGAAAGAAAAGATAAAGGGTTAGTACAATTTTTATCAAAACCGCGTTGAACCAGGGTTACTACAATTTGTAGACTGCGTTATATCGAAACCGCCTTATACGGGGGTTACCTGTATATATATATATATATATATACAGGTAACCCCGTAACGCGTATATATATATATATAGGGACAGATATAGATAAACGGAACTGTTTCAACCCAGCGTCATATTTTTAGCTGGAGTTCCACAAGGATCCTTACTGGCCCCGATCTGTTTTTAAACTTTATGGCAGGCACCCTAAATGCAGATGACACAGCCGTATTAGCTACATCAGTGCTTCCCAAACTTATGGATGCCAAGGCCCCCTTTTGGAAAAATTAAAATATTTCACGCCCCCCATCCAAAAAAAAAATCGTAATATAGACATATATTATTATAATATTTATTGTATTTATATTCATTACGATTTATATTCAAGATTTTGGTTTGTAATCTTTTATGTGCTTCTTATCAATACCTTTGAAATGAAACTTATATGAATAAGCATATATTTACTAATATTCATTAAGCGCCGAAATAAGCAAGAAGCAAAATTTGTGAACCAATGTGTGATTTTTTCCATTAAAAAGTAAAAAATAAATAAAATAAAAATAAAAAATAGAAATAATAAAAATTAAATACGTTTCTTTTAAGATTAAAAAACTCTACTTAGTCTTAAAACATTTTAAATTTGTTTTCATTATTTCACGGCCACCTCAACAAAACTTACGGCCTCCCAAGGGGGCCGCGGCCCACAGTTTGGGAAGCGCTGAGCTAGATCACTTCATCCACACCTTGTAACCAAAAAAATCCAAGAAAACATTCTAAAACTAAAACAATGGTTCACCGACCAGAGATTACAAGTAACCCCTCAGAAGAGTGTGTAGCCGTGCTCAGAGCCGGCGTTAGGGTTTTTGTCGCCGGCATGCAATTTCTATCTAAACGCACCTGTAACGATCCGGGAGTGTGTGGTTCTTTTACGATAATAAAAATGTAAATTATTTGAAATTTCTTAAATAAATTTTGATAGAACAGCCACACGTTCGTTCGCTAAATGTAATGAACCGGGAGTATTGAATTTTATTTTAATGCAATGGGAAAATAAAATTTTCCCATTGCATTTCTGAGCTTTCAATGTTAATTTTTTACGAACTTTAAAAGGATTGCCCAACGTTTGTAAGATTCGTAATAATATTTACAATTTCGAATTGAAGAGAATGAAAAGAAATTTTATATTTCTTGAATAATTGCAAAGAAACTAATTGTATCTGCATTCACTTTAGCTGCATCGTTAATGATTAAATTTAGAGTATGTGCCGCACATGGCACGTAAAAAGCTCGAGGATTTTTGTTCAAAAGCAAATTTTGGAGCCCATATTTTTCCCCTTCCATATTTTCCCCATTGTCATACCCTTGACCTCGCGTGTCTTCAATGGAAATATTCCATTTTTCCAGTTGTTCCATTATTGTTGCACATAAACCACGTCCTGTGGAATTTGATATATCTGCAAAACCTAAAATTTTTCTCTGATATTGACAATTCCATTGTCACAGGAAACAAAGCGAATAATAATGGTCATTTGTTCTGTTTTACTTGCATCAGGTGTGCAGTCTAAAATTATGGAATACTATTTACACTTTCGAATTGATAATAAAATTGTATCTCTGATTGCGTTACTTAAAGTTTCCAATATTTCATTTTGACTGTCTTTACTCAAATAGTACACCCTACTGTTTCGTTGTAGAGCCCTTTCAACATGATTTTCCATAACGGGAGCAAACATAGCAAACAGTTCGACTAATTTTAAAAAAATGCCGTTATTCCTTTCATATAATTTATCAGATGATTCGGGAAAAGCTAAATTTCAAGTACCAAGCAATTTTATAATTTCAATCAAGTGTTCTAAAAACTCGATCATTGTTTCTTTTCCATTTCATACATGCTTTGAGTCTGGAAATCAAGAGTAGTTTTTTTTTTAATTTTTATCAAGTTCCTTCCATTTTAAGAAATTTTTCATGTGAGTTAAACTAGTCTCATGTCTATGTAAAGTTGTACTTACATTTCTCCAATCGTTATAACCTTCTACAAGACTCAGTAGGTGATTCAGTTGATTCAGTAGGTGCGACAAGTTTGCAAGGAAAGCAAAAAACAGAATTTAAAGTTTCGGAATAAATGAGGCATGTTCTTGGCACGAGCTCCCGTTTTCCATTTTTCTATTATAATACGTGTCGCCAAATTTACGACCATATCTCTGGGATATATTATATTTTTATTTTGGACAGGCCCCATTTCAATTAAACCAACTCGTAATTTTTGATCAATATTTCCCCATTCACCTGGATCTTCTAAATTTAGAGACACTAACAATGTGTTATTTAGTGGTCAACTACAACTAAATCTTGCTGTAGTTGACTAAATCCTAACTATTTTTCACTTAAATCATGTTCAATTATCTTGTTCAATAGTTACAATAATACTTTCATGCAAACTGGATGATGTGCACGGTTCTTCAACTCTGATTTCTGATGTATCGAGTTGATTACAATCTGCATCAGAATATTTTAATATTTTAACAAATTTATCAAGAGCGCCAGTTTGTTTCTTAATATCTGCTTCTTTCGCAGCATGACGCTTACGATTTTGTGCACCGAATAACTTTTTTTTTAAATTTTTGATTCCATTTCTATTTTATACCCACAAGAAATTATTACACAACACGACACAGAGACGAAATAATAGTCGGCACTGCGCTATGTCAGTAGCCTATTGAGATGCGTACCATATGACTGGTTAACTAGCAACAAATGTTTTGTACGAAAATTCGTTTCTGCGCATAAAAACCGTTCATCGTTACACTTTAGATAGATTGCAGTAGACACAACATTCTGCAGGCAAGCATTTAGCCTGCTCTAGCTGCAAAATTGTAAACAGCCGGCTGATCGAAGAGGCGGCAATATACTATTTTTATTTTATTCGGTGTATCCGGCCTTAATTATTTTAATATTGATCATTCTAAGAATTTTTTGTTTTTATGATAAAAATTTTGTTTCTTAAAAAATTAACTTATGAACCGTTCCCTGGCTGCGGCGCCCCCCCCCCCCCCATCGTTGCGACGCCCGCATGCCCTGCATGCCCGCTTCCGTCGACCCTGGCTGTGCTCTTCACTAGAAGGTTAGCACCTTCCAAAGGGAACATCTTTCTGTTTAACCAAAATTCCATGGCAAATAGAAGCCCAATATCTCGGAATACTACTGGACAAAAGATTAAGCTTCAACAACCATATTAGGAACATATGTGCAAGGGTATCAAAAGCCATCGCCCAACACCACTCCTTAATTAACAGAAACAGCAAATTAAACAGAAGAAACAAATTGCTATTTGTTTCTTCTGTTCTATAATTATTAATATACAGGGTGTTCGGGATAAATTTGACATATTTATAATTAATTATATTTTTCCGTAAGTTACATGTATTAACACACACTTCTCTTCATTTAAAAGTTTGGACCCTTCTTCATTCATATACAAGATGTCAGAAAGGATGGATAGCTGGAACCCACCTGAATCATGGAAGAGAATAACTTGTATCATGATGATTCGTGCCCGCCATCAAAATAAGGATATTACGACTGCTGCCCAATGCTCCCTGAATACAGTAAAAACAATCAGGCATGAACTAGAGACTTGCAATGGTGACTACGAGGATGTAGCAAGAAGAAAGATCCCTAGCAGACGATCTGATTGCGTTCGTACAGCAGAATTCCTCGCAAATCTGCAGGAACAGGTGTTGAAGAACCCTGGCATTGGAATTCGGGCTTTGTTCGTGGAGTTGCTAACTGTAGTCAAGCCCTGGATAACAAGGGTAGCCAATGGTAGGCCGTATGTATGGCAGCAGGATTCGGCCCCTTGCCACACCTCTGGGAAAAGTCAAAAATGGTTGTCTGAAAATTTCTACGACTTCACCAGTCCAAATGTTTGGCCTCCAAACTCCCCAGACCTTAACCCCATGGATTATTTTGTATGGGGCGCAGTTGAAAAAGACACCAATCGCACTTCCAGTAATACAAAAGCCCAGTTAATGGATAAAATTAAAACAGTTTTTGCGGCCCTTCCCAGGGAGACTGTAGCATCTGCTTGTTCGAGGTTCCGAAGCAGAATTGAAGCTGTGATCGATGCTAATGGTGGTTATTTTGAGTAAATCTTGTTGATAGTATTGTAATTAACTCTGCCTGTAATGTTTTTTTGTCAATTCATTAAATTTAATAGATACAAAGAAGATTTTCTTTTTCCTTACGAAACTGTCAAATTTATCCCGAACACCCTGTATATACTTCTCCAGCTTGGAACAATACCTCCAATGTTAATATTCTTAAATTGCAAGGAATGAAAAACAAATGTTTACGAATGATAATAAATTGTTCATTCGTAAACATTGATTCGTCAGAAGCGTTTAGATTCATAGGGACACAAATATCTCATATATCGTCTCTTTCTTACAGTTGCAAGCAGCAAAGTTCTTTTTGAAAACGACTACACACCCTAATGAACTGGTGTGTTTGGGATGCTAAAGACATTTTTTTACAAGCTGCAATCTACAATGAAAGAGACCTCTACAAACATAGACCTAAAGCCATTTTAATATCAAGTGAAGATACGTAACCCACTTGCTCTCACAAGGCGAGCTAATAGCTCATAAATTTTTTCCTTTCATTGTTTCCTAGATATCAGACAACGGAGTGTATACAAAGCATCTTGCTTCACCCTATATATATATATATATATATATATATACATTTTATCTGAACTAATTCAGAAAATGAGGTGTTTCTTCAGTCATTGTATTTTGAAAATGACTTGATTTTTCCTGTACAGGAACGATACGAGGATAGTCTGAAACGTTCTCGACCTTGACCATAAATGGCAACACTATCGACAAGATTTTTTTATTTCAAGTTTATACATCTGTCCTAAGCATCCCTGTGAAATTGCAAGTCATTCTATCAAGTAGTGTTTGTTTTATACAGCAGTCTGAAGCAAACGTGTTGTCTGTATCCCTTGAAATGGATAAAATTGAGTATCTTGCGGTTATAAAATTCTTTGTAAAAGAAGGTTTAACGTCATAAGAAATTCGTTCAAAGTTCATAAAAGTTTATGGGTACTATTTTCCTTCGTTTTCGATAATTAAGAAATGGGCTGCCGAGTTTAAACGTGGCCGTACCAGTCTTGAAGATGATCCACGTGAAGGACGTCCAAAAAGCGTAACAACACCAGAAATCATTGATCAAGTGCACGATATGGCATTGGATGACCGGCGCGTCTAAGGGCGTGAAATTGCTGAGACTATAGGCATTTCAAATGAACGTGTAGGATATATTTTGCATGAAGAATTGCAAATGAAAAAGCTTCGCGAAAGATGGGTGCCGCGCTTGCTCACAGCAGATTAAAAACGCACTCGCATGAAAATCTCTGAACAGTGCTTGGAGAGTTTTAAGAAGAATAAAACTGATTTTGTGTGTTCATTTATTATTATGGATGAGACTCGGATTCACTATTACACACCAGAATCCAAACATCATTTTCAAAACAGTGGACAGAAGCCGGTTGTTCAGAGCCAAGGAAGACAAAGTCGGTTCCATCAGCAGGAAAGGTCATGTCATAGGTGTTTTGGGATGCTAAAGGCATTTTGTTTATTAATTATCTTGAAAAGGGTAAAACAATAACCGGGGAATATTATTCCGATCTTCTTACCAGACTAGACGAAAAAATTCGTAAGAAAAGACCCGGTTTGCAGAATAACAAAAATCATCTTTCATCAGGATATGCACCTGTTCACAAAGGTGTTTTGGTAGGAAAATTAAGGGATCTGCACTATGAATTGTGGAACATCCACCCTATTCCCCAGATTTGGCTCCCTCTGACTTCTATCTCTTCCCAAACTCTAAAATTCTTCCTCGCTGGTCAGCGTATTTCTTCGAATCAAGAAGTGATTATAGCTGTAGAGGGGTATTTTGCAGATCTTGCTGAGAACCACTACAGGGATGGGATAATGGCACTGGAGCATCGCTGGAATAAATGTATTAGTCTTAAGGGAGATTATGTTGAAAAATAAAAATAATTTTGAAATTATAAATTCGTTTATTCATTGTTAGGCCGAGAAGGTTCAGATCACCCTTGTATATTGTACGCTGTTTTCATTTACAGAGCTAGTAAGATCATAGGTGCAATTTTGAGTAATTATATTAAAGAAAATGATAATAAATTACGTAAATGCTATCATAATGATGTAAATCAGCATTATCTAAATTGCCATCTGCGGCTGCAATACTAGTCTTTACCTTTTACACCAATGCTAGTATTTTCAGACGACGAAATTCATCTCTCACCTAATAACAATTACAAGCATCCATGCCCATTGCGAGTTTGAATCCATAACTCATTGGTGGGAGAGGGTACGTTTATTTAGTCGGTTGTTAACGAAATGATATTTCTGATTACAGTTTATTTTTGAACGGTTCATAACACCATTAATTACTATTTCACTTTGGGAGCATCCATATATATATATATATATATATATATATATATATATATATTTCAAAAAAAATAGATTTAATGACTCCAAGACCGAGATAACATATAAAGATTTTAATGATAAATACTACTAGTTTCGGCATATAGCAGCCTTCTTCAGGTATTTATAAAGGAAAGGAATACTAATAAACATTGAATTATTTAAATAAACAAACTGGAAATTACAGGTACAAATTGCCTCACATAATCGATACATAAAAACGTTGTATTTTTCAAGTTGTTCCAACTGGCGTGCCATTGTTTGTTGCAATTGTGCGTGCAAGTTCACGTGAACGCCAATATTGAATAACTGCAGCATGGCTATCTGGGATGTTATAACTTAAATTATTATTTAAGTGGACCGGGTTCAGTAGGATTTCCCGTGATTCTACGATTTTTCTTTCAAACTCATCTTCACAGCGAAAAATATTTTCTGATCTATTCCAGCATACAGAGTGGCTTTGTTGGTCATCATTAGGATTATTTGAAAAAAGAACATGACTGGATAAAGCAGTTGCATGAGATCTTTTGTATGAGATGTCTCTCTTATGCTCTTCTATGCGTTGTTCAATAGATTTGTTAGTTTGACCAAAGTATGGGATATTGCAATCACACCACAATTTATATACTCCAGGGTACTTAAGGTTGTGATGAGTAGGTTTTGGATGGCTGATTAGAGAGCGGATTTTTGGAAGTGTGGTGAAGAAGGTCCTGATATTATATTTTTTAAGGACTTTAGCTATTTTCTTAGAGACTGTGCTAATGTATGGAATAGAGATGCTACCTTTAAAATTAATAGTCTCTGTTGTGCACTGCTTAGGAGGGTTCAGAAGAAGAACCCTTCTTCTGAACCCTCCTAAGCAGTGCACAACAGAGACTATTAATTTTAAAGGTAGCATCTCTATTCCATACATTAGCACAGTCTCTAAGAAAATAGCTAAAGTCCTTAAAAAATATAATATCAGGACCTTCTTCACCACACTTCCAAAAATCCGCTCTCTAATCAGCCATCCAAAACCTACTCATCACAACCTTAAGTACCCTGGAGTATATAAATTGTGGTGTGATTGCAATATCCCATACTTTGGTCAAACTAACAAATCTATTGAACAACGCATAGAAGAGCATAAGAGAGACATCTCATACAAAAGATCTCATGCAACTGCTTTATCCAGTCATGTTCTTTTTTCAAATAATCCTAATGATGACCAACAAAGCCACTCTGTATGCTGGAATAGATCAGAAAATATTTTTCGCTGTGAAGATGAGTTTGAAAGAAAAATCGTAGAATCACGGGAAATCCTACTGAACCCGGTCCACTTAAATAATAATTTAAGTTATAACATCCCAGATAGCCATGCTGCAGTTATTCAATATTGGCGTTCACGTGAACTTGCACGCACAATTGCAACAAACAATGGCACGCCAGTTGGAACAACTTGAAAAATACAACGTTTTTATGTATCGATTATGTGAGGCAATTTGTACCTGTAATTTCCAGTTTGTTTATTTAAATAATTCAATGTTTATTAGTATTCCTTTCCTTTATAAATACCTGAAGAAGGCTGCTATATGCCGAAACTAGTAGTATTTATCATTAAAATCTTTATATGTTATCTCGGTCTTGGAGTCATTAAATCTATTTTTTTTGAAATGTATAACAACCGAGTAAAAACTAATCGCCACATATATATATATATATATATATATATATATATATATATATATTCCCCCCCCCCCGCAGTAAAGAAGAAGAAAAAAAATATATATATATATATTCCCCCCCCCCAGTAAAGAAGAATAAATATAAAATTTAAAATTTCTTAGTGTCATAAAATACTAGCAGTGGAGGAAAAGGTAAAACTTTACCTTTAAAACAGATGGCGATTTAGCTTTTGCTGATTTTCATCATTATGATAGCATTTGCATACTTTTATTATCGTTTTCTTTAATATAATATATCGTAATTACTTCAAAATGCACTTATGATCTTAATCTAGCTCTGTAAACAATAACAGCGTACAGCATATCTTTCCTATGCCGGAAAAGTGGAGTCGTTTTCAAAATACACGTGCATTCAATAACTGAAACACGTCACCTGAATCAGTTCAGATAAAAAAAAGACTATCACACCTGAATGGGGTGGGGTCTAAATCCGCAGAACAGAAAAATAATGAACGGTTAGAAGAATAAATATTCTTAAATATTGTGCCCTTTCTCCCTAACTATTCTTAACTATTCTAACTATTAATAGTTAGACGTTAATAGGAATAATAGGAATTAGTAAATAGTGAGCCATAAATCTAAATATTAGTTGGAAATTACTATTATCCCTTAATATTCTTAAATGTGGTGTTCTTTTTCCCTGACCACCCTATCCCAGTTTCATAAATATTAATATTCCATCTACAGAGCCTGTAGTATCTAAGTAAGAAAGAATATTAATAACTTTATACGCAATAAAAAATTTCAGAACGCTAACTGTAATCGAAATAATAAATAATACGTAAAATATATCTTATTTTTTTTTTATGTGGGAATGACATGACCATAGGATTTCATGTTTTCTTGCGAATAATTTTCCCGCGGTATATTTTCTAGCGATGACTTTTCCGCACGATGAACTGTGCGGACACACACTGGAATTTTCATTCCAAAACGTGAAAGAAAATTTAGAATCTGCAAAAGAACATATACAGTTAACAGACAAAATATAGCTAGCACATTGTATAAATACAACAAATACAGTACAACACAAGATGAGTTAATATGCTAGAAAAGCAAAGATCCAATACAAGATAAGCCAAATACAAGACACACTTTAAAATATAGGGTGATACAGAATAAAAGACAAAAATTACGATTTAAGATGGTTCAAAGTACTAGCCAAGATTTACAAGAATAAGCATAAATGCATCAATTACATAAATTTAGATACACAATTATTAGATTATTAAATACAAAAAAATTTGTTGCAAAATTACACGATATATAATTATTACATTACACGAATAATTAGATTATGTATAATTTTCATAGAGTAGGAGCTCAGAGCCAGTGTGAAGGCAGTCTTTTTAGGGGTAGAGGTCCCCGATGTTAACTTACAGAGAAGTTACACTCCAGACTACCAAGTCACACAGAGGTGACTTGGTAGTCTGGAGTTGATTCCTCACAGGTTAGGAGTTGGTGTGCTCCGAAAATAAAACTCGTCCTAGATTGAGCAAAGGGCAAGCACCTTCTTTCTTGTAAAAAATAGTATTGCTACTTATCCTTAAAAGAAAAATGGAACTGGGAAGACATTTGGGAAACGAAATTGGCTATGAACACTGACTTTAAGATATCGAATGTGGA
This sequence comes from Typopeltis vanoorti, assembly GCF_054136105.1. Taxonomy (NCBI): domain Eukaryota; kingdom Metazoa; phylum Arthropoda; class Arachnida; order Uropygi; family Thelyphonidae; genus Typopeltis; species Typopeltis vanoorti. Next base: position 12,215,725 of record NC_143552.1, read on the forward strand.
ATATACAGAGTTTGACTAGAAAATGGAGTAGCCGTATAGAGGAAGTCCTTTGGTTGAAAAGACCTGAGTTTTCGATTCTTTTATCACGAAAGGAACCTTTATCAAGTTTCTTCGACAAAACTTGTATGAGCCGCTCTCATACAGAGGTGGAGGGTTTATAATAGTCATATATACTAGTAATAGTAGGTAATACTAGTAATAATAGTGATAATAGTGATATACTGGTGATACTAGTAATAATAATATAACTAATAATAGGCCTATTATCGTAGACGTCTTGCCACAGTTTGTCGAGTTATCCGCGTAACTGTGCTTGAATAAAGCCGACTTGCAACCTGACCTGCTGTGGTGCGTTGACTATTTTGCTGTTATAACCAAAAAATTCTCTTCGTGCTCCGTGACAGAGCGAGGACGACCTCTTAGAAAATTTCTAGAATACATTCCATTAGTTTGAAACGCTACTCAGAACCTGGATACAACGATATGTCAGATTCCAAACTCTCTGGCAATATCAGTAATTCTGCGGCGTTCTTCAAGCCTTCCAATAATTCTTCCCCTCATGAAATTATCTAGATAATGTCTTTCAGACATGACAATCCATCCAAGATTGCAACTTTATTCCTTCACGAAAAGAGCTTCCTTCAAACACAATTAGCCTAGCGCAGCCTTTTTGCTTTTGTCCAGTTGAGTGCTACCACGTGACCTCTTTCCATGCGATTTGAAAATTTGAATGTGTGCCCGCTTTCTACTTGAAATCGTCAGTTTTATAAATTGCCACAATCTGATTCGTCTGAATTTGCGGTGACAATTTCAGAAATAGTGTTCGTCCTTAGATTTTGGACACTAGTATAATTTTTTGGCATATTTAATATTATTATTACAAACAGCGCCTGGAGTCATCAATCCTCGAGTTATAGTTCTTTTAGTTCTGTCATAGTTACACTGTCCTCCCTATTTAACGCTTGGTGGAACCGTGTTTGTTAATATTTCTGGTATAATGTGAGGCTTATTTTTGGTAGATGCAAACATGTTTCAATTTTTTTTCCCCCCAGAGTTTAAATTGCAGAGCTATTCATCGTGTATGGGAGAAGTTACTATTGCTGCATCTCTGACATTTTAATTTCATTTCTTTTCCTTCGATATCTTCCATCTTCCTTTCAGACAAACCAATGCACATTGGGTGAAAGAAAATATTTGCGATATTCTAATAATTTTTTTATTATCATAAATCATGCTTTTACAGTTCTTGCAGTTTTTAGCAAATATGGCCCTTGGTGATGATCTTGAAATAATTACTACGAACATACTACGAACCGTTCCTCGACCAATGCTAAGGATATCAGAAACTATAGCAATTAAATGTGACAAAAACTCCATAAACGTTCACCGTCCCTATGTGATCTCAGGGAGTTGAAAGCTCCACAAAATGAAAATTAGGCCAAGATTCTCACTAATAGGAAATACGACGCAAATACAAAGTCGATATGATATAGACTCCATTTGCTCCTGAGCTCTGAAGACGACTCTTATGTCGAAACTGCTCAGTACTCGGTGAGTACTATTTTTATCTTTCATTTTTAAATTTAGTAGTTCTTGATACAAAGCCATTATGAAACCATTGTATGTATTCTTCTGGTCTTAGTTTGCATATTTTTTATCTCTATTTTACCCCATCTGAAAAAAAAAAGAGAGGCTGTAATGTATTTAAATCATTTATAAATCAATTAATTTTTAATGGTTTTTTACCAATTATATTTCTGATGCCGTTTCATCAAAAAGTTAAACTTGAGGATTCTATAAAGGTATGTCAAAAATTATTCTTATATTGTTTTCTTTCAATCTATGTTTTTAAAATTCATATCATCCATATCCGTATCATATTACTCCAATTAAATTAAATGTTTTAATTTAATTGGAGTAAAAAAGCCAATAATTTAATAGAAGGAGTACTCCTTTTGAAATTAGGCAAAATAAGCCACAACTATTGAATTTTCAGTATACTTTCAATTTGCATCCCTTATCTAAACTTCGGATCGCCATGGTCCGCGCGGTTAGCCGAGTGGCTATGCGCTTCGCTGCCATATGCCTGGGAAAGGAGTGTCCTGGGTTCGATTCTCGTCACCGACGCGAGAAGCTTAAGGATCTTTCTCGGACATAGCCAAGTTAGCCGGTTGGGCGTGGAGAGTAGACTTTTTCTCCCCAGTTTATCTGGGTTTTTTCCTCCTGCAAGCAGGCAAACCGGCCCCTTGAACACACACACATGGATTACAGTCAGGAATACTTAAGATCCAGCCATAGGCACGATTCGTTAGCTATGCCAGTCCCGAGCCAGGATAAAATTTAGGGGGACTGAGATGGTGCCGTAAGTTTGATTTTCATCGTCCAGTCGTCGACCACCCTCCGCGCGGTTACGCGCTTCGCAACCATATGCCTGGGAAAGAAGTGTCCTGCGTTCGATTCTCGTCGTTGACGTGAAGAGCTAAGGATCTTTCTCAGATATAGCGAAGTTAGCCGGTCTTGGGCGTGAACTGCACGATTTTTCTCCCCAGTTTATCTGGGATTTTTTCCTCTCGCAAAGCAGGCAAACCGCTCTTAAGAACACAACGCTTCACAGTCAATTACACATGGTTGAGCGTGGGGGTAACGACACCACCTCGTAGTGAGTTATGAAACCCAAAAATGGGAGGCCAAGGCCCTACATGGGGCTGTAGTGCCAAAGAAGAAGAAGAAGAAGAAGTCGACCAGCACTTTGTTTATTCAACAGGAGACCAATTTCTGAATATCTCATATTCTCGATTTTGTACCCTTAGATTCCCTCCCGTAATGAGAAACAAAACTCGAGATGCTCTTACTTTAGAAATATAAACTGAGTTACAGATTGAGTGTGCCAAGCTAAACTTTTACTCTCCTGGGAAAACAACTTTTTCTTAAAATTTGTTGCCTTACTTTCTGATAGGGTGAAACCATAATGGACTCATCAAGATTTCAAGGTTACCCAGATGTAATTCAACATCTCCTTTTCCCTCGTAAGCAGAATTTTGGGAATTAATTTTAGAAAAATGCATGGGCTTTATGTGGCACAAGAGAAGTCAAATATGATTGTTATGTTTACTGAGTTTCAAAAGCGTTAGATAACGATTTGTGATCTCTGGCATCGCATATAGTCTAGTGGTAGAGGTGGGCGGTAGATGGCGTTGATGGAGATGATTCGTAGTGAAGGTTCGGTATAGTAGTTGAGGCAGCTGTAAGTGTCCTCCCGCGATGAGTCTTCGGACTCCTTGGAGGTGTCACGAATAATAATAATAATAATAATAATAATAATAATAATAATAATAATAATAATAATAATATGAAATTTGAAATGTTCTGTTTTCATTCGTGGGATTCCTCTGAAATCTTCACTCAGAAATATTGAATATTGAATAACGAAGGGGCATCATGTACACTGTTTTGTGTGAATTTTTTAGTTTATGTGAAATCTTAGACAGACGTGTATATTAAGGTGAAATCACCGGTTGCTATGCTTCATGAAGCAATAGAGTCATCAAGTGAGGATATCCAGAAAGACAGATAAACGATGGCGAAAAAAAATTCAAGGATTTTGTGGACTAGAGAATCTATCTGAAATGCCAAATCCTACTTCTGTGTGTATCGATTAGTTTCTTTTATACAAGCTAATTAGAAATTCGAAGATAACGACCTGCACCCAACGTGGTTCAAATGCAGACGCTTAGGCGTCTTTGAAGGCACCAAATTTCAGGTTTTTGCAGAAAGCTGTCCATCCCCTCGGTCACGGCAGCTGCTTTCATGAGTTTCCGTATTCTCTCGTACCACGTTATGGGCGGACTGCTTTTCGACAGAATGACCGCCCCCTTTATACTAAAAGTCTCCGTAGCGATTGGTCTCCAGGGCAACCTTATGCGAGCTGTTTCGCGAACCTCACGTTCGAGAATAATGTGAAAATCAATGTGTTTGTATCAACAAAATTTGAAAAAGAACCTTTCAGAAATTTACACTTATATTGTGCAGAGCTGTAAACGTTTGTGTGAGAGAGTAGTTACAGGATTGTACAACTACGTTGTTGTTCGAAGTACATTCTTGAAGACATCGCACATTAAACTTGTAGGAGCGAGGAAGTAGAAATTTGGTAAGTAACGTTAAACTAGAATTATCTGGGAATTTTTTTTATTGATAAAAACACGTTGATTTTCTTGTTCATTCAGTTGAATCCCTCATTCCGAAATCTTCAATAATTGAACTTTTTGTTTGTTATGCTTAGGCTATTTTTTCGTTTATTCCATACACAATTTGTCGTCAGACATTAACAAATAGCTGTCTTCGCACATTATTCCCATTCTAGATGTTTATAATTCTACTGATACCCATTCAGTGTTTCAGTGAGCAAAATAGAAGAGAGGTCAGCGAATAGGGAAAAAAACAAAAGAAAAGAAAACCACCTCTCTTTTCTTATTGACATGACAAAAATGGATAGTCACTCTCTCTCTCTCGCGTGTATTTTAAGTTTGGAAAAGAGTGTGCGGAACAATGCCCTTAGAGGCATAGTTCTATTATACACTATTCTGTTATACAGAACATCTACGAGAACATCTCGTATGTGATAATGCAACGAGAATGTTTTACCAATTTCCACAATTGTCATCTGCTGAAGTTCATCGAGGAATAATAATGTGTTAATTGGATGCAATAATAACGATACAGGACATATGTTATGATAAAAAGCTATTGCGAGTAATAATAATAATTAGAAGAGAATTAAATAGCAAGAGAGAGTGAAGAGGTAGATTATTAATAAATGACAGGATGGAAAAGTGCAATCTCTTTTAGACCGGACAACTAAACTTCAGTTGAAAAGCCTTTATAAATGGTCCTGGCGTTGATTTGAAGACTGATTTGAAGTTTTATTAACCAAGAGATGTGTCCTTTCTATTGTGCCGTACTCTCACATTTAGTAAGTAACTTTATGATTATTATATGGCGCCTTCATAGCAGGGGCGAATTCTCCATGCTTGCTATGCTTGCTGCGCAAGCTTATCAAGCATTAATTGAGAAAGAAGTAATATTTATTTGTTAAGAAATGCATGCATTTATAGGCATTCCATTTAGGCTTTTATTTTTGTGGACAGAAGACGTCTTAAGCTTGCGCGGCAATAATTGAGCTTTGCGTTGTGTATCGAAGGCCGATACTTGCTCGTCTAGTCAAATATACCTTGGCTTGCTCGGTTGTGGGAGCTTCCAGGTCCTCGTTGCAGCCCTGTGATTTCATGCGCGCGCATAGCCATTTCATATCGTCTCACTCTGTTGCTTAAACACAGGCCATACGCACTCGACGTAACTCTAGCCAGTGAGCTTCAGCCAGCCTTTACAAGTGTGCGTGTTGCTTGGGAAAATTAAGTTACAACCAACTTTTCATGACGTTGTTATTGACCAGTTCATAAAGAAGAACCGTAGAGTAGAATTTGTAATGAAGTAGCTAAATTGAAAAAGATAGAATATCATTTGTAAAATAAATGTTGTATTTGTATGATTAAATGTACATAAATTTCTAAATATATAGTTTTAAATGGTCAGATTCATTATTCCGCTAATCAGACTTAAATTTCACCTCTCATTCCCTGAATGATAACAAGCGCAAGCGTGAATTTCAAGACCAGCATTCGCCCCTGCTTAATAGAAGACTCCCAGGGCTTATTGCAGAGGCAGTTCTACCATAGTCCGTGAGTTCTACAAGAGAAAACAGACAATTTTTTTGGGAAGGTGAGTGTGAGGGAAGGGGATCCTGCTAATTCCGTACCAAACTGGCTAGTTCGCTTTCATTTGAAAAATCCCATATAAAGATTCCTCGCTTCATGATGAGAAACAACCATCATCATTTCCAACAGAAGTACACTTGTCACGCTGTTCTTTCCACTAGTACAGGGGTGCCGCAATTTTTAGTTTGTTCAAAACATATTTCCGTAAATAAATTGTGAAACATCGTAAATAAAATGTAAAACAAAACTGACATATATAGATGCATATTTGTTTTAATTTGCAGATGACCATTTCAAGTTAAACCAATTTTTTTGAATAGCTAATAATTTCAGTAAGAGCCTACTGAAAACGACAAGGAATAGATATATTCCTGTTGGAAGAAAGAAAATGAGACTATATGACAAAAATGACTTATAGGTGTTTGAAATACAAACAGCTGTGTATACAACACTTCTGTATACGTTATAGCCCTTCATTAATGCAAAGAGTTAGGTGCATGGAAAACTTAAAATCATGTAAAAATACTTAAAAGTATTTGGATAATAGAGGATTTGGCATGAGGTTATCTTATAATGCCAACATGGACATCTGGAGGTCAAGGTGGCCACTAGAAAAGAATATTCAGAGGCCGCATGAATTTCGGTTACCGTTCCCAGAATACTTAATTAGATTTCGACTGATTTTAATTCAAAATCGAGTAGTCTTTGTCGCCCACATGCAATTTCTATCTAAACGCCCCTGTAACGATCCGGGAGTGTGTGGTTCTTTTACGATAATAAAAATGTAAATTATTTGAAATTTCTTAAATAAATTTTGACAGAACAGCCACACGTTGGTTTGCTAAATGTAACGAACCGGGGGTGTTGACTAGGCAGGATAATCGTTAAAAACCCAAATATTCAAAAAATTCTCAAAAGTTAAAGCAAATTTTGATAAAGCCACTTCACTTTAATCGTTGAATTTAATGATGCAGGGATTATAGCCTTCTCACCGACCCGAATCGCTAACAAAATTAAAATTAAAATGAATTTTAATTACAGTTAAAATGTATTTGAACTAAAGTTTAAAAAATTCTTGCATTTTACAAATTACTAAATTCTTAGTAACTTGTAAAAATTTCTTAATAATTTTTATAAGTGGAAATGTCTTTTAGGAAAATAAAAGAAACTCGAGATAGATGAGAAAATAAGAAAAAAATTCAGAAATAATTAGAACATGTAATATAAGCATTCAAAAAATAACATCTTTACAGAATAACAGAAAATAAATTAAATTTCATAAATATACTTGAAATTTTTTTAATTAAAATTTTAGGGTTTTTGATTTCATATTCACAAAATTAGAAATAATGGTCTTAACATCTAATTCCGCACATATATCATTTTCAATAGCTATTAACGCCAAACTAACAAGCCTCTTTTGTGACATACTTGTTCCTAAGTAAGTTTTAATCAATTTCAACTTGGAATAGGAACGTTCACCGCTCGCTACATTAACAATTGAGGTTAATAAGTGTTCTTAAAGCAATTGAAAAGTTAGGGAAAGATAAATTATTGGACACAATAAAATTAAGAATATCGAAAGGGTTTTGAATATTTAAATTATCCTTCCGAAAAATAACCTGGAAAGCACATAACTCGTCATATAGTTCTATTGTATTTACATCTTTATTGTCGCAGTACTTCAAGACAATCTTTAAATCGTCACAATTTTTTGGTAAATCTTCGTTATTAATTTGTAATAATCTATACAAGAAATTTAAATTATCATAATATGTTTTTAGTTGTTCAAAACGTTATATTAACGAACACATTGCAACGTCTAGAAGTGTATAAAACACATTCACTTTAAATTTATCTTCTGGCGATTGTGGCGTTTCGTCATAATGTTCGTAGTCCAATTGTCGTGTCTTCTTTCGTCGTCGAACTTCCGTACCAGTTTTAAATTCTTGTTCTCCATCCACCTCTTCACTCAGTTCTTTTGCCGTTTTTAGAACTTCTTTAAAATTTGTATCTGATCGATACTCTTGTAAGAATATTTTTACGTTTTCGATAGATTCTAAAGCAAGTGTAATGTTCATATTTTTGTCTTGAAGCATTTTATTCACAGGGTTTATTCTGTTAAGTAGATCATGGCAAGTTATAAGAGAGCAAATAAATTTGTAGTCCTTTATTTTAGCACATAATGTTTGTGCTTCATGCTGAGTTTCTTTATTAAAATTTTCATTACTTAAAATTTCAAAAAGTGCATCATAAATTTCTCCTAACTGATATCGTAGAGGGCGGATTGCATTAATTTTACTTTCCCATTGCATTTCTGAGCTTTCAATGTTAATTTGTTTACGAACTTGAAAGGGATTGCCCAACGTTTGTAAGAGAATGAAAAGAAATTTTATATTTCTTGAATAATTGCAAAGAAACTAATTGTATCTGCATTCACTTTGGCTGCATCGTTAATGATTAAATTTAGAGTATGAGCCGCACATGGCACGTAAAAAGCTCGAGGATTTTTGTTCAAAAGCAAATTTTGGAGCCCATATTTTTTCCCTTTCATATTTGCCCCTTTGTCATACCCTTGACCTCGCGTGTCTTCAATGGAAATGTTCCATTTTTCCAGTTGTTCCATTATTGTTGCACATAAACCACGTCCTGTGGAATTTGATATATCTGCAAAACCTAAAATTTTTCTCTGATATTGACAATTCCATTGTCACAGGAAACAAAGCGAATAATAATGGTCATTTGTTCTGTTTTACTTGCATCAGGTGTGCAGTCTAAAATTATGGAATAATATTTACACTTTCGAATTGATAATAAAATTGTATCTCTGATTGCGTTACTTCAAGTTTCGAATATTTCATTTTGACTGTCTTTACTCAAATAGTACACCCTACTGTTTCGTTGTAGAGCCCTTTCAACATGATTTTCCATAACGGGAGCAAACATAGCAAACAGTTCGACTAATTTTAAAAAACAAATGCCGTTATTCCTTTCATATAATTTATCAGATGATCCGCGAAAAGCTAAATTTCAACTACCAAGCAATTTTATAATTTCAATCAAGTGTTCTAAAACACTCGATCATTGTTTCTTTTCCATTTCATACATGCTTTGAGTCTGGAAATCAAGAGTAGTTTTTTTTTTAATTTTTATCAAGTTCCTTCCATTTTAAGAAATTTTTCATGTGAGTTAAACTAGTCTCATGTCTATGTAAAGTTGTACTTACATTTCTCCAATCGTTATAACCTTCTACAAGACTCAGTAGGTGATTCAGTTGATTCAGTAGGTGCGACAAGTTTGCAAGAAAAGCAAAAAACAGAATTTAAAGTTTCGGAATAAATGAGGCATGTTCTTGGCACGAGCTCCCGTTTTCCGTTTTTCCATTATAATACGTGTCGCCAAATTTACGACCATATCTCTGGGATATATTATATTTTTATTTTGAACAGGCCCCATTTCAATTAAACCAACTCGTAATTTTTCATCAATATTTCCCCATTCACCTGGATCTTCTAAATTTAGAGACACTAACAATGTGTTATTTCGTGGTCAACTATAACTAAATCTTGTTGTAGTTGACTAAATCCTGACTATTTTTCACTTAAATCATGTTCAATTATCTTGTTCAATAGTTACAATAATACTTTCATGCAAACTGGATGATGTGCACGGTTCTTCAACTCTGATTTCTAATGTATCGAGTTGATTACAATCTGCATCAGAATATTTTAATATTTTAACAAATTTATCAAGAGCCCCAGTTTGTTTCTTAATATCTGCTTCTTTCGCAGCATGACGCTTACGATTTTGTGCACCGAATAACTTTTTTTTTTAATTTTTGATTCCATTTCTATTTTATATCCACAAGAAATTATTACACAACACGACACAGAGACGAAATAATAGTCGGCACTGCGCTACTGTCAGTAGCCTACTGAGATGCGTACCATATGACTGGTTAACTAGCAACAAATGTTTTGTACGAAAATTCGTTTCTGCGCATAAAAACCGTTCATCGTTACACTTTAGATAGATTGCAGTAGACACAACATTCTGCAGGCAAGCATTTAGCCTGCTCTAGCTGCAAAATTGTAAACAGCCGGCTGATCGAAGAGGCGGCAATATACTATTTTTATTTTATTCGGTGTATCCGGCCTTAATTATTTTAATATTGATCATTCTAAGAATTTTTTGTTTTTATGATAAAAATTAGTTTCTTAAAAAATTAACTTATGAACCGTTCCCTGGCGGCGGCGCCCCCCATCGTAGCGGCGCCCGCAAGAACCGCATGCTCTGTATGCCCGCTTCCGCCGGCCCTGTAGACATCGATCCATATTTAGTAGTTACAAATCATGGATCCGATTGCTGTTGTGTAAAGATCAGAAAGCGTTGTTGTTTTTGTTGTGGCTACATCTTATTTCAAACATCTTTTAATATTAAAGCTTTGTTTGATATTACCTTCCGAAACAAACTAGTTTTGCTGAATAGAAATATTAATATTAAATTCAGAGGCAGTGATTATTTGTTTCCTACTAATTATTTTATTGAAATTAATATTTTTATATCCCTACTCGATGGATTTCTTCAACCTTTTCTTGTATTACAACTTTCAAGCCAATCTGTAGAAAAATGGTAATTCGTGTCTGCTGGTCTCCGTGGAATTTCCCTTTAAGGATCATACTTTCTGCAAGAAAGGCATCTCAGGAAATAAGATTCACATTCTTATTAACTCTTTCACATCTTCATATTTGGGCTCTTCAAGTTTGCTTTGTAATTGTTTTGTCGTGGAAGGAATATCGTGAGAATAAGGGCGAGAGGAGTGAGTGAGTTCTGAAATATATGAAACGGAGATAAAAAAAAAGTTACGATTATTATGAAGAAAGGAAAGTCGGATAAGAAAATTGATTGTGCTGACCAAAAGCACCCCGTTATAGTTATGCTTCAAGTAATGAATGGGAAATGAATTTCATCGTCCTGCGTGAGACCACCTCCGCGTTTATTGGAGACCTGAAGTGGCTTGAAAAATTTCTACATGTTTGGTCACTAGAGCAGGGTTTATATATATATATATATATATATATATATATGATTGACAGAAAATAGAAAAAATTTCTTAGCTCACGAACGGTACAAAATGTATTATAGGTTTGTAAATAATCTTTCGTGGGTGGATGCAACATTAAAAAAAGTAAAATTCGATGAATGTGTAAGAATTACTTTGAATGCAGCCAAGTAGTCTTGTTTCAGAAGCAAGATGTGATTTTTTAAATAATGAGTAATCACTTCGTTAAGCTCTGTCAACATGGTATACAACGAAATGCGCAAATGCTTCCAGCACCACTTCTCATTAAGATGAAAAGACAGAAGTGCATGAAAAGACTGTTCTAGGGCAGTCGCATTACTTGGATCATGATTTGGGTATGTATAATTTAACTATTTAGACATCTTCACTCATCCAAGCAAGCAAATGTAGTGTATGACGATTCAACAGATATTTAGGTATAAATTCACATATTCCTGTGTGCCAGATAATTATCAGAACTGATGTTTCCATCAAACGTACTAACCATAAGTGTCAAATGCTAACGATATTCTTCATGCACTCGTGTTTCCCAATTCCACACAAAATATCGACACATTTTCTTTGTACAACGACAACAACAACAACAACAACAAGAGGAAATCATTAATTGACAACCGGAGTTTTAATGGTATCTCTTTTGCGGTTAAATCGTTCTTAAAAATGGAGAATTTAACAGGCAGTTTATTCCTCCTATTGAAGCTTTTATGGCAGGCATCTTAGCTTAAACTTGCTTGTTTTCAAATAAATTAACGTCTGAAAATAGTAGCTTACAAAAGTCAGTACACGTGGCACATTACAGGCACAATTTTCAGGCTACTTTTCAACTATTAATGCATTCTGGAAAATAACATGGAATATGTGCATTTATAAGTATATAAATACACATTGCAGCTAAATTAGGTGCATGCCACCGCATTGGGCGTGTTGGCCTTTGAAGCCTTCATAATACATCTGAGATTAGAAACCATGGTTGACAATACTGATTTTACCACAGTGATATAACAACGCTTATAAGTTTGCCTAGTATATCTGCATTAAATGTACAACATCTACTAATGCGTTGTTTTCGGTAAGTACGATATCCATACCGACAAAGGGGACTATAAACGGAAGAGAACTTCCTCTCTCTCCCATCCCCGACAACAGATAGTTGCGAAAGTTGGTGACAAACCATCTGCGTAGTTGTACATCAAACAAGTTCGCTTTCGCTTCGATGTAGGTTTCTACCAACGACACTACGTTTAATGAAGCCTTTGAAGCCTTCATAATACGCGTTTTATACATCTGACGATTAGAAACCATGGTTGAACTATACTGATTTTATCACAGCGATTTGAGAGAAAGAGATAGCGAATGAAAGCGTGTATTAAAGACAACCATTTCTCCATACTGCATATACGTTCTTTGCACTGAAATGTAAGAAGCCACTGAAGTAATTATTGTAATTAGTGATGGACATAATCAAATGAAAACAATCGCTAATTCGAATATTTCTGAACTGATACCTGAATTATTTCATACAACTCATTGTTCAATTATTTATTCATTTACAGGTTTTAAGTAACCGATTATTTCTAGCCATTACATTGCGTCACAAACTGTATCCTAATCACTACAATCACTCAAATATCACATTTCCTAATGTTTCTGTTGTTTTCGAAGTATAGATTCTCTGTCAACCCCTTTCTGTTTATGAACTCTCACCAACATTACATTTTTCATGAGTGATCTTATGAAAAATGCCATGTGGAAGGCAGGGCCGCATTTACCATTAGGCGCAAGATGGGGGGAAGGGGCTCATTTTAAAACCTTACTCCCCACAAAGAACAATAAAAAAAAACAGCGTAGTTATAGTTGCAAAATAAAATACTTATTTTTAAATATTACATTCATAATATAAAATCTGGAGGCCGCTGTAAAATTTTTTGAGGCTTCCCACTTCCATTTGAAATGCATTGTTCTTTCCTTAGAATATAAAACTAACAGGAACTCTGTATTCCATAAAATTCATGTATGTAAGCGTACCATTTCTTTGCTGGACGTATATACGCGTCCAGCAAACCTGCATAATATTCTGTCCAACTGCTGAAAGAACATGGATAAGAAGTGTAGTTTGACCGTCATGTCCATTGGAAGGTGCGATAATCCTTCCCGCTGAAAAGAACACTGAACTACATTACCTAGCGTACGTAGTAGCTACGTTCTGTGGCCTACAGCAAGAAACGCAGTTGCTTGCCGTTTGCTCTGTAACCGGAATCTAAGTTATTATCAGACTAAATATCTATGAGTTATATTCATTTTGCTGCTTGTTTTTATCGTATAATTATAGTTTTTAATGCCAGCGTAAAATAAGAAATCCTTTCATACTTTCTTCACTTCATATTGTATCATTTTGGAAGATCAATGTCACTATCAATTTTTTTGCTAATCATTTTAATCGCCAATACATTTTAAAATTCTCCAAGAACTTGATTGAAGATAATTATTTTTTGTTAAACAATTATTTTATAAATTCATGAAAATCCGAATCTAAAAATGAATATAGCCTCCATCTGTTCCAAATTAAGTTTCCTATTCATAATCTTAGTTCGAAGGTATATCATATGTAAATATCATATGTAAATATTCGAAGTATATCATATGTAAATCTTGAATCATATCATGTAATGCATAATTTTTATAACGTAATCTGTTGGTTTTTGCATTTCAACTTTCTTGGTTTCCCCCAATCACTCCCTACAAATCAAAATAAACGGCAGTTATGAAGCCTACTGTTATTTTACATATTTTCGGCTAATTTCGATATTATGCGGCAGTTTTAAAGTAGCGATATTTTCCCTACACTTTATCCTTCGAAAACATGTGCATGTGTCAGAATGAAATTTTATTTCCAAAATTTTCATAACAGAATTAATTCGCCTTTAATGGCTAACTCTCCCACCTCCCAAAATTATCACCACACACACACACACACACACACACACACACACACACACACACACACACACACACACACACACACACACACACACACACACACACACACACACACACACACACACACACACACACACACACAAAATACTGCTAGATAACATGTGCACACTTTCTTTTTGTTTGAATTCGTTATTTTTCCAAAGTAATTGTACTGTTGCAGTTTTAAGCAAAAGACAAAGCCATAGAATCTCCGAAAAAATACCATTGGATATAAATTAAAAAGACTCACAATCGGAAACCCCGAGTAACGCAGTTTAACACCATTTGTTGTTCATAAAAAAAAATATATATATAAATAAAAAAATCGTTTCTAAAATTGATATGCGACCCATATAATCTTAAGGAAAGGAAGCAAATGTCATATTTATTTCAATAAATGTTATTTAAAAAATATAAATATTTGACATAATACTTCCAATGCAAACAAACATTTTTATTATTTTTTTTCGCTCATGTGAAATTCGTTTTTATTTGGGAAGAGACACAATAAGTAAATTGTGCAGCAAAAAAGGGTCAATCCAAGAAGTACAGTGCACATAACTACAATAATCCGTCAGTGGCAGGGGAAAGGGGGGGGGGAGTAATTGCATTTTAACAGATGGAATGCTGATGAAGTTTCCTGTTTCCTGCCTTTTTATTAGGTCAAAGGGATTTTGAGTATATTTGCGAACAGATATATTCAACATAACTTAGCCAGTTTTGTTGTAAAAAGTGCTGCATTTGAAGAAATATTAGTGGCATAATAATAAAATAGCAAATTTCATAATGCTTCAAAATAACTTGATAATTTTGATAATACCAAAACAAGATGAGACACATCTGTAGAAATCTATTATTAGTCCTTTTAATTATGAACTCTATAAAGATATACTTAATAAATTTGTATTTTTGTGTTTTTAAATAAATAAACTAGTTTCATTTTGTCACAGATGGTTTTTGCTGAACTACCTGGACTTTTAGACTATTGTTCTTATCATATTGTAAAAACTCGATTGTAGCTTAAATATTCCAAAGCACATTACATCGATTTTTTACTTAGGTCAAGTCCCATAAGAATGTTGTAATAAATAACTTTGTTTGTCTCTGTATATTTTGTATTAGATATTTTTTGTAAATAGCCCTTTGGAAATTAACTGTATATACTTCTTTAATAAGAATATGTTAGAGTGTTAGAGTGTTAAAAACAAAGACAATGTTTTTCGCCAGAGCTGTATGTAATAGATCTACATGGCAGTATTAGAAAGGTTGTTTATTAAATTTTGTGTATGAGAAAGGCTTACAAGCTCTGCATGTAAACACCTCCGAAATCAGTCAGAAAGGTTCAAACAACTTTCCGATGGTCAGCAACTTACAATAAAAAGAAGGCACAGAAGAGAACAAAGAGTAAGCTGAACTTGAAACTTAAGATGAATGAATCATGCCGAATTCTTCGGGGGTTACAAACTTCGTGCGAGGTCTCAGAGAAGGCATAATAAAAGGGGACAGAGCCAAGTATATAGGGCTTCCCAGATCCAGAAGTCGCTAGAGAAAGAGGGCTTCCCGTTTCCAGACGTTGCCAGAGAGGAGCCTCCCAGTTCCAATCTTAAGAGAAGGCTTCGAGTTGCCGAAAGGAGATGTTCCAATCGCCGGAGAAAAGCTTCAAGGCCAGAGTGGAATCCTGGTTGATAGTTGGCGACAATTCAAGTTAGTGGAGGTGGCAGAAAAAAGAGGCAGTCGTCCAGGCATTTTTGGCAAGCCCAAGCAGAGGAGAAAAGGCGAGACAAATTACTCGAAGCACCAGCACCTTCTCTTGGAAGTTTTTCTTTTCGCCATGGAAGAATAACTTTTTGCCAGAGCTGTATATCAGTACCCGAGGGCGCAGTTCAGTCTGCTATTTTCCAGAAGAGATATTTCTGAAACCAGATTTCCTGAAGGGAGCTGAAGATCTGAGATGAGAGAATTGCCTTAGAACTTTTTGTGCAAGACCTTTGACCAAATATGCGATTCAGAGCTTTTGTAAGTTATAAACCTTTGTACAATCCCTCTTGTGATGTGTTTTAGTTGGACAATTAAGATTTAGATTAACAGTAACAAGAAGGAAATTGTAAACAGAGTAAATAAGTTTTTGAGTTCAAGGAAGTTTTTGCGATCATTATGAAACACTTTCCAGAGACAACAGAGGTTTTCTGTGTGCTGCTGCTATTTGTATTAATTAGTTATGTAAGAGCAGTTTCTATATCACATAAATAGAGTATTTGAATTTCAAGTTTATTATTATTTATAAATTAAATTCATTTTTCAGTTCATTTTTTTGTGCATCAAGATTGTAGTCATTTTAGGGTAAAATGTCGAGAAAAAAGTGGATGTTAGCAAGCATAGCAAGTTATCGTTACTATTTATTGCCTCTACATTTTAACTAAAGCTGGAATTATTATGCTTTTTACTGCAACTTAAAAAAATCAAAGCTGGAGTTGAATAAATCTTGTAATAAATAAATGTTGTAATTTCATAAATATGATAATTTTTGCTATAATTTTTATTACCGTAAATTCAAAATTTTTATTTTTAGTGAGAATATTTGAACTTTACAATTCATGAAGTTCAAATTTTTACCTTGATTAGCAAGCTTAATTTGATTACATTTAAATTATTTAAAAAAAAATTTTAGCCTTATACTAAATTATTACCATACCTTTTAATATTTTTTCGGTATTCAGAATTTTTGTAGCAACTATGATGCTTGTCAAACAAAATTAACGTTCTCGAAATCAATAATCAACACTGCAATTGAAATCTTTCACAGAAAGATTTTAATTACACCTTTCTTTAAATTAATTATGATTCAATTACATGAAATATTTAAAAGTGTAAATAATATATATGTTTAAAATTAGATTAAAAGATTTTAAACTATTTAGAAAATTTAATATTAAATATAAAGTATCGTAGAAGTTGCATAATTATTTATAATCCATCGATATAAGTTAGTCAATTATTTATATTGTTATGTCCCTATTCTATCTTACGATTTTGTTTGTCTTACAAATTGCATTCGTCTATATTCTTCTAACTTCTACTTTCAAGACATCACCAAAATTTCTACTAATATCTGAATTATTGTTCCCCGTAGTATCCCTATTATTTGTATTTTAATAACTGCGCCCTTTGGGATATTTAGTTTAAGATATTTTATACATAAACAGAGAAAAGGAACTCAAATATCTGAAAGTGTAACTATTGCAGGCGTGACACTATTTCTTGTTACTCAACATTAATTCCTTAAACTTCCCGTTTCTTAACATTAATTCCCTGCGTGATTAGGCTCGAATGTTTCTAAGCAGTGCATTGAATTAGCAATATCAGACAACTTTTTTATCATTAAACAAAAGGTTTATTATTTCTCTAAACATGGTACATATCAAAATACTCAACTAAATTACTTACACACCAGAATTAGCTTAATACAAGTAGTTGAGCTATGATTCGACAAAAGTTACTACGATCATGCCGCCACAAAATTTTATACAAAACATGAATTCACTTAACATTGACAAATTAGATTACCACACACTATTAGATTATTCAACTTCAAGTACACTAACAAAATCATTAACTACTCTAGCACATACCTATGACAATTCCGATTCTCTACACATCACACTAGGCATTCAAATTCCTCAGGCTACTTGATTACTCAATTCACACTAATCAAACTCAATATTAACAAAACCATTTACTTCATTAACACACAACTATGTCATTAACTTTCCTTTTACAATATAGTAGGCACTCAAGATCCTTAGGACAATTAATTATTCACAAATTTTCAACACTAGCTAGCTTACTTTTAACACTCTCTATCAAATTCTAAAGTCCTATTATAATTTCTCCCTAATCACTTTAACAGTTCTGTATTATGACAATGGTACCTATCACAAACAACTTCTAGTTAACATAAGACAAAATTCACAATACCTTTCTTTAGCTTCACTTACGGGCCTTTACCTTCTACTCAATGAACTTGCATGCATAACTTCTTGCAATTCAGGGCTATATAAACATCTGTGCCGTCGGCTGTACTATCCGAAACGAGGACATCGATATTTTCACAGCTTCCTATGACTCCATGGTATATTTCGCTTTCTACGTAGGAATATGGGAATAGCTTTCCCGCTCATCTTCGATTCCTTGTTGTGGCATGAGGATATAAGCCATATCTCTCCACTCAGGAACACCGTGAAATCCACTAGAAAACCAAACTCAAACCACCGCGACTATCCAAACGTTCCTTCTCCTCTCGCAAAAGGCAAAAAGGCCTCAAGCCTCCTTGACTATTTAAACGTCCTCCCCAAAAAACCAAAAGAGCCTACTCCTTGAAAAAGCCTCACGAAAGGGGGTTTACCAACCCTTTTATAGCTGCTTTCCTAACGGTGCCCTTTCTTACTTCCTTTTCCCGCCTCCTACTTGTTTTCCGTCTGTCTACCAATTTTGTAGCATTTTGCTGCCATACGTCATTTTAATCGGCAACTCGTAACGAAGTTTCTATCCGGGCATAGGCCCTAAGCGATATTCCGTTATTTCTCTTGTTAGCCTCTATCTTAACCCCCTTTCAAACCTTTTCTCAGAATTCTACTTAATGCTTAATCTGTAGCCTCTTACATAGTGTATATCATGACTCATTCTTTTATACTTATGCACTTAACTCTTTCATTCTTAATCGCATTACTATATTAATTCTTAGTTAGCTACTTATTTAATACAAAATTCCTTGTTTAGTCATAATACATCTTAATACATTCTTTTCTTTTGTTATCTTAACTAATCTTAACAATAGACCTTTACATTTTACTCAATTTATACTGGATGCAAGAATATTTTATTAATTAAATTATTCCTTTTATGCAGGGGTTTTTATTTATGTTATTTATTTTTCATGTTATACCATGATAACTGAGAATATTATATTCTCAAGATATCAGGTGTAACAATATAAAATGACTTACAAGGTTGCTAGCTTAATATTACCAAGATTGTTTTAATATTAATATTTATTGTATACATGTGAAATTCGTTTATATTTTTGGGAAGAGACACAATAAATAAATTGTGCACCAAAAAGGGTCAAATATCGTAGAACAGTAAAGGAAATTCCAAAAAAGTGATTAAACTGATAGTGTAGTTACCGTTATTTGGCTAGTACTTGTAAAGCAGTATACTGTATACAAGTGCATATATCTAATTATATGGTTAAAGTAGTTGTCGCAGTCGGTAAGAATATATTAATCAATTAATTATTATTCTTATTTTACTGTTACTCGTTTATTTTAACAAAACCAAGATACTATTGTTTCTATGTTTGTATTTTTTAAGCTGTTAACGTAATTGTTTATTTTATTTATATATGTTTATTTTGGATTTAATAAATATTTATTTCGCTTTTGATAGATACACATAATACACTTTTGATAGAATACACATAATGATGCCAAGAAAATTTGAATCCGGAGCTAGTAAAAGAAAACGACTTAGAGTAAATGAAAAACAGCTAAATAGTCGAAAGGGGCAATTGTGTCTTTCTTGCGTTCTGAAAATGAAGAATTTCGTAGAACTGAAGTTGTACTTCACAGTTCTCGGGATGAAAAACGAAACATTAGTATCATTATCAGGAGGAGGCGAAAGTGAAAATGATGGACATCAAAATGATGTGGAAAACATAGAAGGAGAGAAAGAAGTAAATGAAACAAATCAAGTGGATTCTGAAGAAAATTTTCAATCGGAGTCTGTACTTACCAGCAAGCAAGCTATCTCTTATCCTACCGATATAGCAGTGTGGCCAATTAGTATTAATGAACAATTTATCGAGTATATTTTAATAAATATGCCCCAGAATGTTGGTAAAATCGAAAATTAAAAAAAAAAAGAATACACAGAACGCAATAATGTCAGAAATGTAAATATATCATGAATATATGTCAGAAATGTAAATATATCACATTTTTACTGTAAAAAAGGCGAATGGAACAAAGGAGAAACGAGAGTGGCTAATTTTTTCAGAAACCAGCAAAGCAATTTACTGCTTTGTTAGTAAATTGTTTTCTAAGCCAAATAATTGCTTAATGAAGAGTTTTAATAACTGGAGAAATATAACACGAACCTTATGTGATCAGGAGCATTCTACTGAGCATATACGAGCGATGTGCACCACTTGCTCAGTCATAGGTCGTATGCGATGCGTAGTGTATCAAGTTGTGTAAATAGTCGAATTGATCAAACAAATACAATCTGAAGAAAATTATTTCAGAGAGGTTTTAAAAAGAATAATAGCTACAATTAAGTTACTGGGTAAACTAGGGCTGGCATTGAAAGGAAATACAAATGATATTTTTTCTTTTTCTTGCTGAAATTATTTATCGTGTTTACATTATTTAAGCGAATTTGATGATTTTTTAAAACATCACATGAAAATGTATGCCAACTGTGGTTCTAGCAGATCAAATTATCTTTCTTACCATATTTGTGATGAATTCATAGCATTAATAGCTAAAAAACAAGAGAAATATTAATATCAGATATTAAGGAAGCTGCTTATTTTGCAATAATACTCGATTCAACGCCAAACATTGCCCATAATGACCAAGTAGCTATGATATTTAGGTATGTTGCTGCAAATTCTGACATTAGAGAAACATTTATCGGGTTCATCAGAATTACACAACATAAAGCCAAAAAAGATAGAAGTACCTCACTGTGACAGGTATGTAGAGGGCAGTTCATTAGAGGCTGTTTGGTGTGAGATAGAGATTAACAAGGCGAAATATGTAATTGGTTGTTGCTATAATCCAAGGGGAATAAGGGAGAATGTAGATAGCATGTACTGGCAAATTAGCACGATAAGTGAAGGTCAAGTAATTATTATGGGGGATTTTAACTTTGGGGACATAGATTGGGAGAAGGAACGGTCACAAGGAACAAAGGAAATGGAGTTTATACAGTTGTTTAAGAGATAATTACCTGAGACAGCATGTGATGGAAGGGACAAGAGATTCTAGAGTGTTGGATCTGGTCATAACATCGGAGGACATATCAATAAGTAATTTAGTTACAATGTCTCCACTTGGGGAAAGCGATCATGTGGTCTTGACCTGGGAGATTGTAAGATGTGCTGAATATTCTATTAAGAATGGGTATATGTGGAATTACAAGGCTGGTGATTATGACAAGCTGAGAAGTCGGCTTTCAGGTGTACTATGGCATGAGAAATTCAAGGGGAGAGATGTTGATGGTGCGTGGGAGATTCTCAAGGAGTATTTGAAGAAAGCTGTATGAGACTGTATTCCCAGAGTCAGAAGGAGAAATCAAGTAGGAGTAAAATGGATGAATAATACTATTAAACAGGAGTTGCAGATAAAGAAAAGGTTGTGGAGGACGTATAAAGAAAAATGTGATGAGCGTTCCAAAGAGGATATAGGAAATAAGGTACAGGCAAAGAGAGTAACCTGTATGGTATGGAAAGCCAATGCTAATTATGAGAGGAAGCTAGCTGATGAATCCAAAAGAAACCTTAAAGAGTTCTTTCGCTATGTGGCTAGTAAAAGGAAGAATATCCATGGAAAGATTACTTTAAAAAGTGTTGATGGTAGGGAAATTACTGAAGCTAATCAAATAGTTGAGTTGCTTAGTGATCATTTCGCAAAAGTGTACCATCTTCGTAGTGATAGTGCAGTGTCAAATGTACCATTGACTGATGAGAGTATAGAGGTAGACGAAATTGAGGTGCATAATATATTAAAGAACCTTAATGCTAACACTGCCATTGGGTTAGATGGCATATCGGCCCATGTGTTACGAGAATGTGCAAGAGAATTAGCCATTCCTCTAACCAGGATGTTTAATTTAAGCCTCAGTTCTGGTAAAGTGCCAATAGAGTGGAAAGAGGGGAAAATAGTTCCATTGCACAAGGGAGGCTCTAAGACTGAGGTTGGAAATTATAGACCAATCAATATATCTGGAGTGGTGGTTAAGATTTTGGAGAAATTGGTTAAAATTAGAATTCAGAACTGGGTGGACAGCAATATGATACTCTATAAGGGGCAACATGGTTTTGTTAAAGGTAGGTCTTGCCTAAGTAATTTGCTTACTTTCTATAATAAAGTAACAATGGAGTTGGATAAAGGAAATCCTTACTCGGTGATACTGCTTGACTTTGCAAACGCATTTGACAGGATTCCACATGGAACTCTGTTACATAAATTAGAGCAAATGGGTATGGATCCGAAGATGGTGATTTGGATAAAGGATGGCTGGTGGACAGATATCAAAGAGTGGTTTACGGAGGAGCTGAGTCCAGGAAAAGGCAAGTGACTAGTGGTGCACCTCAGGGCTCAGTGCTTGGTCCTCTATTGGTTAATTTGTATATCAATGTTATTGGAAATACCTTGAATGGAAATATCCACTTGTTTGCTGATGATGCAAAATTGGGAAGAGAGATAATCAATTCAAATGATGTAAATATTTTACAGGATGACTTAAATAGGCTGACGGTATGGGCTGAGGTAAATGGCTGTCAGTTCAACGTGGCTAAGTGTAAGGTGATGCACTTCGGGAGGATGACATCGCATGCTGTTTACTATATTAACGGAAGTGAACTGCAGGAAGTTGATGCAAGTTATTGGGGACAGAGAACTTAAGTTTAAAGGGCACATCGCAAAGATTGCCAAAACATCATATCGAATTACATGGTTGTTGAGGAACACACTAATAAGCAGGGATAGGGAAGTTATTGTTCCACTCTATAAGGCATTAATAAGGCCGCATTTGGACTATTGTGCATAGATCTGGTCGCCAGGATTTCTTGGTGATGCGGAAGTGGTGGAGAGGATTCAGAGGCGGGTTACAAAGATTGTTGCAGGTCTGTGGGATGTTCCCTATGAGGATAGATTGATGATCTGTGGGCTCCAAAAACTAGCTGATAGACGTAGGAGAGGAGATATGATAGAGGTATTAAAATTGTTAAAGGGATTTTACAGGATTGATACTGATGACATTTTTAAGACCAGTGCAGGATGTGAGAGAACGAGGGGCCATCTCTGGAGATTGTGTGAGAGTGTGGTTAACAAGGGTGTTAGGACTAGATTTTGTACTTGGAGGGTTGTGAATATGTGGAATGCTTTGCCAGAGGTGGTTGTGAATGCTTCAACTGTGAATGAATTTAAGGAGAGGTATGACAGGTATTGTGTGAATAATGGATAGTGTGTCAATGTCGGGTCTCCCGCGATGAGTTTTTTGACTCTATGGAGACACCGTTAAAATAATAATAATAATAATAATAATAATAATAATAATAATAATAATAATAATAATTCCTTATATTTAGAAGAGGTAGTATTAACAAAATTAGAAGAATTATCTTTGGATATAAAAATGTGCAGAGGGCAAAGCTATGATAACGCTGCCAATATGAAAGGTATCTATACAGGTTTACAAGCTAGCTGAAAAAACGTAGTCCCTCTGCACATTATATACCGTGTTCTAGTCATTCCTTAAATTCAATTGGCAGCTATGCCGCGGAATCTTGTCCGGAAGCAGTGCAATATTTTTGTTTTATTCAAAATGTATATAATTACTTTCCATCTTCAACAAGAAGATGGGGCATACTCCTTGAACATTTAGAAAAAAAATCTTTAATAGTTAAAAGACTAAGTGAAACGAGGTGGTCCGCAAGAGCTGACGCTATATATTGGCTTTGAAACGTGGATATAAACAAATTAAAGACGCATTACTTGAACTATCCATTTCTCCTCATGAAAAACCTATTTCTAAATTAGAGAGCTCATCGTTGGCTGAACATTTTGACAAACCAGAAACAGCAATTTTAACAGTTATGTGGGACAAAATTTTACAACGAATAAATGCTACTAGTAAATCTCTACAAGATATGGATTTGTTTTTTGCTAATAATTTGTTACACTCTTTAGTTGGTTTTATTTTAGATATAAGAAATAGTTTTGCTGCTGTAAATGAAGAAGCGAATTTATTAACAGATGAGACAAAATTTAAAGATGAAAATGAAGGAGTTAAAAAACGAAAAAAGAGGAGTGACGAAATTTCACAATCTAACAATGAGATTATATTATATGGGAAAGAAAATTTCGCTGTGAACACTTTTAATGTCATTTACGATAAGCTAATTTTGGAAATTAATGAAAGAACAAAAAGCTATTTCGATATATTTGATATGTTTGACTTTTTTTTGAAGGAAGATATAGATCAAGACTAGTATTGATAAAATTTTACAAACTTATGGGACTGATATTGATCCAGAAAAATTTACTGATGAAGTTAAGCAATTTTTAATAATGATAAAGGAAGAAAATTCTTCAATTAAAATAAAATATGTACAGATTTATAAACGATGGGTTTATAAATGCAAGTGCTGAATGCAAGTGCTGAATGCTCATTTTCAGTGTTGAAACGAATAAAAAATTATTTAAGAAGCAACTTGCACCAAAATAAAACAAGTGACCTGTCGTTATTATGCATTAAATCAGATGTAATGGACTCGATTAATTATGATGACATTATAGATATATTTGCTAAAACCAAAGCCAGAAAAAAAAAATTTAGTTATTAATTTTTTTATTTAAATTTGAACTGATTTATTTTTATACTTTTTTTAAAATGCAAATATATGTATACCAATGTTGTATTGTGTTATTAAAATTAGTTACCATAGAAATGTTGACTTTTATTTTCAATAAACTAAAAAAAATGCTTATTTTTGAGGGCCTCATGATGATGTTGCGCCTCGGGTCTCCAAAAGTATAAATGCGACCCTAGTGGAGGAATACCGTGTATATAAGAATCATGCTGGTTATGAAAATTACAAAACTTAAGTCAGAAAAAAACAAGTATTGTATACGAAAAGCTAAGTCTGAATATGAAATCTGAATTGGCCCTGCCTACCAAAAAGCGGATTGAAGAAGAAGAATAGCCCTGCTAAATACAGATGTATGCAGGTGTTCTGCCTACCATCTGAAATGAATGTCTACTTTGACTGGGACTATTCAATCTCGCTTATATGATATGGCGTTCAATGCTGCATCTACACTAAATGATGTGACTCGTCTGTGAGGAGGAGGTACTACAGCTGTTTGGTGTACGAAATTACATTGAATTTCAGCATGTGTGCTAAGGGAGAGTTCAGCAGAATTGGCTGTACACTTGACTATATTATTTGAGGCTCAGTATAAGGTAAATTCAACAAGAGGTGGAAGGGATGTATGACAATTCCATTGAAAAATGTGGTGCAAAGACTGAGGTATCTAACTATCAACTTATGACTATCCCAGAGATTGGTAGTGAAGATATTCGAAAAGTTGGCGGATGCTTGCATACAGAAATGGGTTGAAAGAGAATCTATACTTTGAATGAACAGCATGAGTTTATAAGGGAAAAGTTATGGCTGAGTAACTCGCACCATAATGTTATGGTTGACTTAAACAAAGGGAATTGATACATAGTGATATTATTGTGCATTGATAACAGCACGAAAGGATGTTGCGTAAGTTGGAGGATATGGGATTGCATTGTAAAGTCTTTGGATAAGAGAACGGCTGACTGACAGGCATCAAAAATTGGTGTGCGGATTGGTTCATTAAGAATTAAAGTCACTAGTAGTGTACCCCAGGGAACAGTTCTTGGTTCATTGTTATTTATTCAGAAAATTAATGACTTTCAGAGACAGATTTGACTGGAACTATTGACTGATGATGCCAAGATATGAAGGATACTTAAGGATGTGAGGGATGAAGGATTTGTATAACGATTTGAATACGCTGGAATTATGGGCAATGAAAATGGACAGTAGTTCAATATTAATAAATGTCAAGTTATGCAGTTTTGTGCGATGAGATCTCAAACTGCGTATCACAATGGTGCAGTCATTCTAGAAGAAACTTCCCTGGCTGAAGATCTTAAGAGTTTTGATAGATAGGAAGCTGAAGTTGGGTCATATATTGAAAACTGGAAATATGGCACAAATAATAATAGCAACACTGAAACGATAATTGAATTTTAATATTCATGACTCCATCTACATTATTATGTGCAGGTCTGGTCTTCTGGTTTTCTAATTTATGCAGATAACATAGGGAGGATGCAAAGGAAGGGGTTAAATATATCACATTTGTTCAAAGTAGATTATGGGGACAAATCGAAAATGTATGGACTATAGATAGAAGCAGACAGGAGAATGAGGGATGATATGATAGAGACAAACTTCAGACAGGGTGACGTCTGACTTCTTTAAAGTTGGGAATGAATGCAGTCAAAAAGATGTGAAAGTCAGATTTTTCTCGTCGATCGGTGCGTGATTGGAATTTATTATCTTTTGAGGTGGTGAGTGCAAGTAGTGGGAATGAATTAAATAAAAGTAATAACAGTTGATTTGGGTGATGTTGTGTAATAATAATAATAATAAGAAGAAGAAGAAATGATAAACTCGTCTAACTCCT
The DNA here is from genome assembly GCF_054136105.1 of Typopeltis vanoorti. Taxonomy (NCBI): domain Eukaryota; kingdom Metazoa; phylum Arthropoda; class Arachnida; order Uropygi; family Thelyphonidae; genus Typopeltis; species Typopeltis vanoorti. The sequence goes on from NC_143552.1 coordinate 12,242,067, forward strand.
TTTTTCCCCTAATTATGAATTCGGCGGAGCTCTGCAGCTGGTTACAGCTAGGGCCAGCAAGTTCGGACCCCCCCCACACACACACTTCGTGTACCATAATTTAAATTTAAAGCATCATATGAACGGCTAGACCCACTAAGTCTTTCTTTTCGTGTGTGTGCCCGCGCATAGTTTATATTTCTCAGGGTCCTGCACATTGTCATAGTTTTTCTTACTTAAAGGGTAATAGTTTGTCACGAAATTCGATACTCAAATTATTGTCCTAGCTAAAGTATCCTTTTCATAGTATCCTTTTGAAATCTTTTGGCCTGACAGCACGTATTCAATTGATATTAACAGATTATTCATATAAGTTTATATATCTGTTTTCCAGTGCATGGTTCAATTTAATTTGAAATAAAGCATATACATTTAGAAAGCGCTCATTTAAACTTAGATCCTGAATAACACTCGGAAAACCCCTGAAAAATTTTTAATTATAATGTTTACTGATATTATTTGAGATACCTCCTGGTTAGCGGTAGCTACGTTGCTGCCCTGGTCGGCCGATTGGACGGCATATCTGCTCTTCAACTTACAAAATGTAGGTCGTCGCCTAGCGCGAGACCACTGATTATTGGACGCCTCAAGTGACATGAAGATGTTTTATGTTTGGTTTCTATAGTAAGGTTTTTACATTTTGTGCCCCTTAGCCCACCCACCCACCCACCCACAATAGCAATGCTAATATATTGTAAGTTTACAAACTTTGTGGCTGGGATTTACATTAAAAATCTGACGGAGGGTGTTAATCGCAAAGATGATATCCATGGTCCATAATCCAAAGTGCCAAAATACGGAGTAACTTTTGGTATTCGAACAACAATCTGAAGTGATCTTGCAATTAGAAAATGAGTGTGGAATGTAACTTCAGTTGAAATTTGAATGTTACCCGGATCAACCATTCCGAATAAAAAGTTCCAGAATTCGTGAGAATTTGTGATCTTCGCTAATCTCTAAGAGGTATAAAAGCAACGGTCTGGAAGACCCTGCTCATCAGCAGGTGAGACAAAGTCTGTCAAAGTATTACTACGCTTCACGAGATCACCACAGTAGTCAATAAGACGATGTGCTTCTAAGCTGGAATCATGACCAATTATATACTCTGTTTTCAAAACAACTACGGTAAATGGAAATCTCATGTTTCATGTCAATTACATGAAATTATTGAAGACGATCCCAATCACAGAGCTAAGGTTTGTGAATAGTTGTAAGCAAAGACAGAACAAAATGCTCATTCCTTCCCATTATGCATAGCATTATACATGTCTGCAAGGAGATGTGCTTTGCATTATGGGATACCAAGGCAAGTGATGTGAAGTCAGTCTACGTTTGTCACGAGTTGCCCCAGTCCTGAAGATACTTCAGGCGAAAGCTTTGGTAGCTTACACTTGGATAAAGGATTAAACTAAATATATAATTTAATGTTTGAACATGTTCACGTGGAGGCGATAACTCGCTCCCCGCGGTTAACAACACGCCTCCACAACAGCCATTATACTGCAGATGCAAGAAAAACAAATAGTTTTATTATAACCCTGAATAAGGTATTGAGCCTTTTGCAATCTGTGTAATATATTTCTCAACAAAAAGTGCAATTACAGACAGCTGGAATAAAAATGGCGCTAACTAATGAATCGCATGTCCTCTCTCACAGAAACTCTGCTGTATAGACTCAAGCAAAACCATATGTTGCACTGAAACACAGTATCTAATTAAAAACTATTGTCCAATTTTTCAATTACATGAAATAAGTGTTTTGTTTTATTGTATTTGACATTCTCGATGTCATTATGACAGATCACAAAGGCTAACTTAAAATAAAACTCTACAACGAATTGAAACATGCCATATGATGCGTGTGTAAGTTCGTCTTCCAGCTCAAATAAGCAGCAATAAAATTCAACTAAGGGTTGAAACTCTGTGTGAGTTGAGCCAGCTGGTAATGAGAAGTTCCAGCGGAACAACAAACGACACCCCTTAGTGAATATGTTAAAACTAAACTCAAATTACTGCCCTAGCTAAAGTACAGTTTCATAGTATCCTTTTGAAATATTTTGGCCTGACCGCACGTATTCAATTGATATTAACAGATTATTCATATAAGTTTATACTCGATATATAGTGAATATATAGTGAATGTTGTTTTGACAGTTTCAGATGTTATAGAATTCGGTTGAAGAGAATTAGTATTTCAACACAACAATAGTCGGTTGCCTTTGTCTTTGGGTAACGCTATCTTTTGTTAATACCGCACCAATCATATGCACGTCTTCACAGCTGCGCTCTCGTGAAGAACAAAATTTAACTTGTACATATTGTAACAATAAAAAAAGAGCTGAATAATTTATAAGCGTATAAAAGGATATCGCCTGTAAATCGTTGACGTGCCAACAAAATTCTTGGATGTGCCACCTCTGGCACGCGTGCCATAGGTTTGCCATCTATGCTCTAAGGTAATCAATCACATTTCGATTTTGAAAATCTTGGAGTATTGTTTTGATTCTAGTAGAAATAGCCGCATACTTCTTGTTTCTTTGATTGCCTGAATTGCCGGCAATTAGTTGTGTAATTTCGAAATTGTGCAGCCCTTGTTTCTTTAAAGAATCAATGAATCGGTAAATATTTGGGAATAAAGTAGCACAAGTTTCCCGAAATCCCCTGTGCCACACCTCCATGCCGTTGTTGGTACGTTGCTGATCATTCAGTGTTCGTGTGTAAACATTCCACAATCCGATGGCAAAAATGGGTAATTGCCGGCCTCTCCGTTGTCTTCTTCCAAAGTAGTTTAAAGTCATCAGCTTCAACCAAATCTTCAAATGCTTGAATAACCTTAGCAGGGGGAATAAATGCCACTGCCATAATTATTCGGATCCAACGAGCAAATTCATGGTCTTATTCGTGTCGGGCTTTTAAACCTTTATTCTGTACCTTTCGCCAAACGCTCTAGGAAAGATGAAAAAACAACCGGTATTTACAATGCCAGGAAATTCTTGTTGGAAGGCTTGCATGGCACTTTGTTCGAAATCTGTCATAAGTCGCTGGGGTTGGAGACCCGGTTGTAGATTTTTAACTTCTTGAAGCAACTTGACGTATGTGGCACGAGTTTTGTTTGGCAGAAGCGCGTAGACCACTGGAATAACTGCATTGAATTGAACCACATGAATTGCAGAAAGCTGCTGGAAATGCGTGGGTACTGTGCCAAAAGTTGCATCAGAAAACCACTCCTGCCTACGCGCCAATAACTGAAGATTGTTACCAGTGGAAAAAATAAGCATGCGACCCGGGATCAGTTCGTCCTGAGAATCATACATCAAAAACTGTTGTACATTGCCATCGATAATAATTTCTTGATCATTTTGTGTAACTAATAGGTCCTGGAGGTTGCTCGGTATAGCAGGAGTACCATTGGTGCATCGAATATGACGAATGGTTCGTTTAAGTGAATCCTTTTTAGGAAGTAATGCCGTGACATTGGCATGAGCCTCTGCAATTACTGATGCAACAATTTGCTGTGGCCGTTCGTTCGTGGTTGTTGCATGTTGCCGTATTCGACCAATCAATTGCAATGCTTCCGACCTTGCAGCTTCAGCTTCATGGTTATGTTTAGTTACGACTTTTACAAGTGGGCTTTCCAAACCCTCTGTCCAAACACCCCCTTTGCAGGTGGAAATTTTTTTCCACAATCTCAGATTCCATGTTGTTCATATACAGTTCTCTTTGAAAACACGTAAATGTGGTTGTCATCATCTACCAATTTTCTTTTGCCTCTTATTGACGGAACACTTTTTGCCGTTGTACACACAGGATTAATCAATCAAGATGCAAAAATAATATGTAGATATTGCACTGCCTGCGACGCTCAGCTTGTTCACGCAATGCACCAGTGCACAAGAAAACATTTGCTATTTTCACGGCGAAAACAGCAAACGCGCGCTGTCCACTGTTCCCTCCCCCACCATGTCCGTCACTAAACACGTGACTATCGCCCTCGTAGTCGAGTATGTATTCTTTCCATTGTGAAAGGATTAACAGTTCCAGTTAATACTTTCGCAATGGAAAGAGAACCCTGAAGACATACAAAAGGGGAGAAATTAGTTTAAAAGCTACGTGACAATTTGTACACGAATGTAATTTTAAAAATTTGTTCGGAATCGGAAGTTCGATTCGAGTAATCGAGAGAGTTTAACATTGAATCTCCACTAAAGGGGCTGGAACTTCAATAAAAATTCGAGTTATCGAGAGTTGACTGTATTTACATTTTTGTAACCTACTCATTATCTACAGGGGGCGAAATGCTGGGGGCGACTTTTCTTAAACCGGTCTGGTACCAGGCAATGAAATTTATCTCCCACCTAAGTGAGGTTTTTACTTTAACGCAGGAATGTAATGATATGGGCACACAGCAAGCATTAAGGTTTCATCACTATCAGATCTACGTGAAAAAAGCTACCGAAAGGACATACAGCGCTTACTATTATTTTCGTCATTAACTATTGAATTATTTGGTGTTATGGCCGAAGCTACCAAGGGTAATAAAGCAAGTGTATTATATCTGTTAGCTGCATGAGATCTCCTGAACAATTTGTTTCGCTGGGTGAAAAACCTGAGTTTCTGGGAAGTAAAACCCTCTGTATGAGATAGGCTTACTCGTCTTCAGTTTTTCAGTTCACCATTAACGAAAGAAGAAGTAACTTTGTTGGTATTATGTATTAAACCAGTGTTTCCCAAAGTTTTTTGGATCATGATCCACCTCAACGCCTCAAAGATTTTGATGTTCCCCCTCTAGCATAATAGTCAGCCAAGTTCTGAAACGTATAATATAAATTATAAATATGTACTTTAAATAAAAAAGGAACATAGGTAAAACTGTTTTTAATTTGACTTTCTTCAATGAATATAAATTTTATATTACACTTTGTATATTATAAAACATAAATCGAACTGAACTCGGGAAAATAAAATCCAAGTTAATGCGATCCTTGAGCTTGATGTCTGCTGCAAAGGGTGTTTATTTGAGTTACTAATTTAGTCATTTTCAATCTCAAATCCCCATGGTTTGTGATATCCAGATGAATTTTTTTCCCTAGTAGCAAGTCATTTACAGCATTAAAGCCACATTCAACTAAATATGACGACGGGAAGGGCAACAGTTTTTTTTTTTTTTTTTTTTTTGTGCAAAACTAGTTGAATTTCGTTTCTGTCTCGTCAGAAAGCCATGCCATTGTTCCTTATATGTCGAATAAAGAAATAAAGATTCTTTAATAGACTCATCATCTAATAGACTGATCATTTTGCTTTTCTGAAAGTTCTTGATACTGTATTTATGTTGACTGCTGTACTAGTGATGTCAGCTTTTTTTCTCGGAAAGTCAGGGTTGCAACATCGGCAATTTATCGCCGACAATGGTGAGTTTTTCGAGTATGTCAGTGATGAGGTGACAAATGCAACATATTTTCTAATTTCCCCAAAAATATTCAAATTTCCCCCCTGTGGGGCGTACGCCCCACGTTAAGAAACACTGTATTAAACACACACGCACGCACGCACGCGCACACACACACACACACACACACACACACACACACACACACACACACACACACACACACACACACACACACACACACACACACATAGACATAATATCAGAAAGTTAGAACTAACTCCAAAGCAATCCGTATTATGTCTACGTATCTGTATTAGAGAATAAGTTGCTGCAATCAATTATAATACTTCCCAGAAGATTCACCAAGCACACTCTAAATAGTCATTTATTAAGCTTTCTCTCAAAATGAGAGAGATAACAGGAAATACCGTAATAAGATGAAAAGACTCCCAGAGGATTTAGTGAAAATTATAGAGAACCAAGCGTCGTTGTGGATCGATGTATTTCGAATTTAATAATGTGTTTAGTTGAATCAGTGCCATCTCTAATCATTGTCCAATGTAATCAACTTAATTTCAGGAGGTGTGCAGGAGATGAAATTATTCTACTGCAGTTATTCTCCTATTTGATTAACTATCGAAGTCATATGAGAACATTTTACATACGCATAGACACTGGAAATTTAAACACTGTTATTCAATATAATTAGAGAATAGGTACCGGTGGATAAAAGCAAAGCAGCTATATTAAATTACATTAAGAAAAGGAAAGACAATTTGAGTTACCATCACATGTTGTAAAAAATTCATTTCGTAAAGTCTTTCTCATTCCTAGAATTTTTTTAAAAGAAAAAATAGTATTCTAAATACAGCACTTAGAATATGTTCTTGATTAATTCTCAAACCACTGTTCTGGAATTAATCATATTAATATGTGAGGTCCTACCGTCACACGTGCTGCTGAATAATGTAAACATATTCCTTTAGAGTCAATATCTATGCACTGTTAATAACACGGATAGATGAACTTACAGACTTCAAAAGAGGTGTTACTATAGGATAGCCTGTCTTCTTAACCTTGGTAAAAGAATACATCACTAAAATTAACTGTAAACAATATTATCAGTCGATTATATGTGAGAATGCCACCTCAGCCAAGATAGGAAGATCCACAGGGATAACACAAAGGAGCCCAAAGAATGCTGAAGCCCCATATGGAAATAAACAATTCAAAGGGTTCAGATTAGTAGCAGGACATTTCGTAAAGAGAAGCGCACTAGGTGGGTTTTTACGGAAAGGCAGTTGCACATAAGCCTAACATCAACCACTGCAGTTAACACCGCGGTCTACATTGCCGTAAAGAACACCCTCACTAGTCCGTGAACACAAAGTCCATGATATAGAGCAGCGTTTCCCAAACTTTTCCTACGACCGAACATTTCACAAATCCTGAAATTTTAACGGAACACCTTGGTTAGAGTCGGGTATCATCGGTCTCGTATTCAATATAAAGTTAAGCGCACACTATCGCCGAAGCAGGCTGTATAGCATCACAAAAATGCCACACCGCACACTACAGGCGTGACGGGCCGCATCGAATCGCGTTGACCTTGCTTGTGACCGCACATTTCCTAGAATAGATACCTCCGTACTTCACTCGCGCTCGGAGGTGTCAACAACCGCGGGCGGCTGAGTCAAGGCCAGCGCACGCTGGCCTTAATAGCATAATCCACATGCAAAATGAGTAGCGCCTGATTTTTAAACATGTTTGAACTTGTCGCAGCATTTAAAACCATTCCTGGCTCATATTAATTTTGATAATTTTTCAAGGAACACTTATTCACTTTCCACGGAACACAGTTTGGAAAACCCTGATATAGAGCCACAAATCCCATTGCACTCTTTTCAGAATAGATGGGAAATGCAGGAAATCCAGACGTTCCCCTGGCCTCCAGGGGAACGTCTTGTGTCCAAATGCCTCATTCCAACTGTGGTATTTGATGAGGATATGAAACACTTTTGGATAACGCATTTCTTCCTACATTGTGAAGTTTTACGGAACACAGCTATGTGTTTCATGTTCTGCAGGCGCTATACAGGTGACATGTTGGACGAAAACGATGTGGAAACGCTTTACTGGGCAAGAATGGCTTCTCGATCCATCCCAACCGAATAAAAGACTTTCTTGGTGTGAAACATCGCATGCAGGACATATCAGAGCTTCCAACAGTCGTACGCGGACTGGCAATCATTTTTAAGGAAGACTAGTCCAAAATACGTTGGCGGAGAGTATGTCTAGAAGGGTGGAAAGTGGCATCAGGAGGACTCACGCGTTCTTGAGGTGTGTGCAGTTTAGAGTTCTTTGAAATATGGTGAGCTTCGCGATACGTATTTATAATTATCAATATATTTATATTAGTAATAAACAGAGTAACTATATTAATATTCGCTCTTGTCAGATGCAGAAATTTCATAACAATTCTGAAATTTGAACGGATTCAAAACGATATATCCGTTTGTATTTCCGAATAATTGGATATGTCTAAAATATCAGTAAATAGATTCATTACCTACCACCGTGCTAGCTCAAGTTGGTAAATGTTGGTAAAAGCCACCTTTTGTTTACCGCAAAGGCAGCAGTTCGAATCCATCCCCGCTTAAGGCAGTAGGAAAGTGCCTTCTCTGGACGACCTCGTATAACTTCTTCAGTTTATAACCAGTGGTGAGCTATAAGGGGCTCGCGCGAGCCCTTTGTTAAATTTTTCTCAAATTTGCGAGCCCCTTGTTCTTCTCGTTCGCTTTTTTATTTTTTCCACAAAAAAAAAAAAAAAAAATTTAAACATATTAAGCGCCAAACTCATACGGTAATCTAACAAAAATTAGTCTATTCGGCAGATTATTTGGAATTATTGTTTCAACTCCTCTATAACGAATGCACCCAAGTTTCAAAATAAAATAAGCACATGCGCTATTTTTATCCTTCTCCTTTTTTTTTTTTTTTTGCTCGACGATGCGAGCCCTTTGTTAAAATTTCCATAGCTCACCACTGTTTATAACGCTTGTCTTAAAATATTCCAGGAAGCAACGTTTATGTAGCTTAATATGAGCATAAAGCAGACAAAACAAACAACTAGAAACACAACTCTGATATTTAAATAATGGCATTCTAAAGGTTTAACAGAGGCTGTTCCATATTGTTATTTATAATATTTAATCAATAATTCGTGAAACAAATATTTCAAGACCGGAAAATTTTGAATGAGTGTTACACAGGCATGCTTTATAATGCTATTATTCTTAAAAAATGACTTGAAACGGTTTAGGCAAACAGATGAGAGGAAGTATTTCAGATTCTACGAGTAGTTGCCACAACTTTCTGACGGTATATAATATTTTCTTAGGTTTGGTTTAACATGTTATATTCTGCTGCTTCATATTCTATCCTCCAGCTTTTATTAACTCTGGTACTATTTCTCACTGATATTCTATTCTCCAACTCAAGATTGTTTCAACCTCAGGCGCTGAAATGTTAAGATTTTCTTGCCAGTTTAGAGACATAATTTCAGTCCGGCTAAATCCTATTGTAGAAGAAGATCCTCATTCCTGTTCTTCACTAACCTAACAACTTAAATGGCTTCAAAAAATTGAGATAAAAACTAAATACCGACATTGTTAAACAAATCTAAGCACAATAATGAATTCTCTGTAAAAATAAGAATGATGTGCAAAGTTTTCTTTTTGAGCCCCTTAATTTTTTATGGAAATATAATAATGAAATTAAATACGATACAATAGTAAAGTTTACGAATAAATTTTATATACTTTTTAATAGTTTTATATATTATATAAAACATATATTTTTATATCACCGCAGTTAATATTTTGCAATTGCCTATTCCATTGAAATTATGGAAAGATTGGATAATCGTTCTTGTCCAGTAGCAGTTCATAAAAAAGTTTTAATTAATTTTCATACACTAAAGCTTCTTTCACATCTTCTCAGTAGACACCGGAAGAGCGAGAAATATTCGTAGAGTGACATCACGATTCGGATATGATTCACTTAGTCCAAAATCTTGAAGAGCTTGCAATGCACTGGTAACTCTCGTTATACGCGATTTCGTTATCCGCAGTTTCATTATTGCAGTTCATAAGAACTATCACTGTTTCCTCTACGAGGTGTAAAAGCTTCCGGGTATGCGCCTTGTTTCCTACTCCCGTCCCCGTGTTCAGCGGCCCAGTGTTCATTTTGTGTCCATACTTTCTTATTGGTCTCTGCGGTAGTTGTCGTTGTCTGTAAATAACTTCTTTGAGCAATATGTCTGGCAAGAGAAAGACTAAGAGAGAAAAGAAGAACGTGAATAAAGACCAAGCGAAGAAAAGGCCTAGGAAGGTGAAGTTGGAAGTTCTGAATCGGTTTGATAGAAGTGAACGCAGCATTCAAAGACCACGGAACTGGGTGATTCTACAGTTGATTTTTATTTATTCGTATGGAGTTTCCTCCCTTTTTTCTCCACCGTCCCTACTGGGGCGAGTTGATCCTCCTCATGGGGGGTTAATTATTTATGGCTGTAGATCTGTGTGTGTTCACGAGGCCGGTTTGCGGGATGAAAAACACCAGATAAACTGGCAGAAAAAACCCTACTGGCCGCGCCCAAGACCGGCCAACTTGGCTATGGCTGAGGAAGATCCTCAAATTCCTCACGTCTTCTACTGGAATCGGGGACACACCTTCCCAGTCATATCCTTGCGAAGCGCACAGCCACTAGGCTAACCGCGCGGACGATTCTACAGTGATAATGGCTGATACAATTCGGAGAGTTCGCAATCATCCACGATTAGTAACGAAATGTCATTCAATTCAGAAAATGAGAAGGATGCTGGCTATATGGATCGAGCATAAGAACCAGAAGAACATTTTTGTCTGAGGCGGTGATTCGAGAGAAGGAAAAAATTAGTATGAAGATCTCACGAAAGATGAAAAGCAACCGATACCTTTTGCTGCAAGTCGTGGGTGGTTTGACCGCTGTAAGAGTCGCTATGTGTTCCACAATCTAAACATGACTGGCGAGGCTGAAGACATGTTCCCACTGTAGTCTTCAGCTTCCTACGAGTCTTTAACTTCAGCAAGCCAGAAAGAAGATGTGACTATGATTAGTTATTTGTTGTATACACACACTGAATATTTTATTTACTACTCTTATGCCTTAATATGTATGAAGAGTAGGTGCATGTTTCAGTAAATTAATCTTGAAAGATCGTAATTTAGCTCGCTTGGGAGCGCAACTTCTATCATCACATGTTATAAGCTTCCCATTTTACGCGTTTTCGATATCCACGAGAGCGCAACCCTCGCGTATAACGAGACTTGCCTGTATTAACACGTTCATTGCCAATCACGCGCTATCGCGCGATGCGAGTTCTCACCAAACGGCTGATCACGCGTTATCGCGTTAACGTCGCTAACTAAATAAAAAAATAAAAAAAATGTGGCCACCACGCGAAATTCCAATTTTCAGCTTGGCAATGAAAGTGTTAAGCGGAGCTTCAGTTTTAATGTTTGGTATTAGTTTTGAGGCTTCAAACTTAAAGTTTTAAAATTCGTATGGTAGATGGCACACATCGAGATCGTTTCTATACTTCTCAGATATGCAGCCGATTTTTGTAAATTAGCAGCGCTCATTGACTCTGAAAGGGATCCATAGAGAGAGCAAAACTCTTTACACACAGTTCTAAGTTACTCACAACCAGTGGTTAGCTATGGAAATTTTAATAAAGGGCTCTCATCGTCGAACTAAAAAAAAAAAAAAAAAAAAAGCCGTATTTCACACAGAAACTTTTATTAATACAGCTTGTGTACTCCTTAATAAAAAAAAGTATGAGGGTACAATCGACCTGTAAAGGCTATCATTCTTAAACAAATATTTCATGATCTAAACATGAAATATTTGTACACAATAATCTGTGTTAATTTATCTTACATAAGAAAAACATTTTTTACTATCAAAATATAATAAGAATAAAATCTTTTATAATCGCACATATGAAATAATCCGCATTTTTTATAAACAAAATAAATTTCTTTTCTTTTGTGATAGAAGTTTTTATGACAAGCAATCTATAAATAATAAATAAATATTATCTAAACACAATAATATTGAAATAATTTATATTTCTCTTTTGTTTTTATACTTCAAGTGATAATCAACGGTACCAATCAAGGGGCATTATTTTATAGTTTATTTATGTGATTACCAAAAGTGAATTATTCTTTGTAAAATGGTAGTGACTATAATATTTTATTTAATAAAATCGCTTTGTTAGGTTATCGTATGAGTTTATTGCTTAATATATTTCAAAAAAAAAAAAAAACGTAAACAAGAAGAACAAGGGACTCACAAATTTGAGAAAAATTTAACAAAGGGGCTCGGGCGAGCCCCTTATAGCTCACCACTGTTCATAACGCCAGTCTGAGACAACAAACTATAATATAGAGCAGTAAATGGCATTTAAATGCTTCTTCGGGTGTTACTTCCTTCATCCAATGTTTAATATAACTGTATTTCCATTTTATTAACTCTTCTCTTCCGTATATTCGGACATTCAGTCTCTGCAGCCACGGTTTCAGCTAAAAGCAGATTACTATTTTCACATCGCATGAACATTGGTTAAAATATAACAACTTGTAACTCGATATAAAATCTCAAAACTGGGATTTTTCTCTACATAGAAGAGGAATACGAATTTAAAAATCATTGGATTCAAATACATTTTTAAAGCTTACCTCTTTTCACAATAACACATAGACCTAAGTACATCATTCGAACTTGTTTACAAAACAAGTCAGACTGGTTATCAAAGAGCAGTTGCCAGTTGTGGTCGTTGGTTAGAAAGCTGTTTTTTTTTGCCTGCCATCGCGCCGATCAGAGCACATGGCAGTGAATTTGAAACATTGAAAATATTATGATATTATTTTAACTATTTGCTATTCTACATCTGAATAAATAACTAATTAAAAAGTGAAAGAAAAAACATTATTAACATATTTTCTATATTCTACTGTAGAATATTTTTGATGAGTTTGATGGATGGATCAGAGTTTAACATGGCATTACAGTTTTAACATGGCAGTTGCATTTTTTTTTCGATTGTGCGGTTCAGTTCCCCCCCCCCCCCCCGACACACAACATCCTGGGCTCGGTGTCTATGAACGTGTTAATCCTGTCTAGATACGGTTCTGCAAGCGATATCGAAACAGTTCCTTACATTTTAGTCTTTTCCCTCACATTACGTAACAATATTGTTTCCATCCAAACGAATTCTGAATGAATGAAATCTTCGTTTAACTTTTCCTGCCACTGAGCTTGACGATCTGTAGAATGTATTTCAGTATTATTAATTTATGGCTATTTAGCCTATTTTTGTTTAGGAGCGTCCCTTTTTTATAATGTCATTAGCTTTTTACTCAGTTCTAGGGCATTACTGAAGTTTTACATAGATAAATATACGAAGAATATAAGAGGAAAATTCGGACATACCTTTAGGATGTTGCTGGCTGTCTTCTTATTCAGCGGTATCCTGGCGTGTGGCGACAACCAACATTCATCTGCTGTTTGACGGAGTATGATTGAAAGGAAGAGGGTTTTGGAATAGATCAATGTAAGAGAATTGTTGATGAGGCAAGGGATATGTGAATCTTACCCAAAATTGATAAGAAATTCGAAGGGCAATTTGTATTCGGGAAGCTTTCAACAGATTTCGTTCAGTTCAGTTCAGTTTCACTCTGGAAATAATTTTGAAAATAATAAAAATTCGTTCATAAAAAAAATCTTTTAAATCTTGATTATATATGTGGACTACAGTCTTTGGGAACAAATTCGCCTTCTGACATTGATTTATCAAAAAGAAAGTGAAATCTTTCTTTTCTGCACCAAGGATATCAGAATGAATCCATGTCCAGGAGCCTGCAGTAACACTGGCTCAGGGGAAACAAATGTGAGAGTCCAGTGAATGAATGCCATCCTGACACGATAAGTAAGGTCATATTTTTCTAACTACGTGCTAATGAATGACACTCGCAATTTCGTCTTTCTTCTTTTGTCTGAGAAAAACAAAGTTTGGCATAAAGTCCAAGATCTCGAATTTTCCTAGTGAGCGTTTCATAAATGTCTCTTCTGTTTTTCACTTTTCTTTTCTACTGTATCATTTCATTTCGAACCTAAGGAAAGTTATTCCTATTCACTTGGCATTATCTAATGTGATGTCCTTTATAGTTGTTCTAGATAAGCCTAATTTTGTCTTATCTCAATTTTTTCCCCTTGCACACGAGTCCTCTCAGAAACAAAAATCGCCCTTCCTATTTTATCTGTAAATTTTATCATTTCATTTACCGGATTTCGTTTTATTTTTTACATCGTTTTGCAGTTTTGTTAGCAAGAATAATTTTTTGTGTTTCATTTTTTACCCAGTAATTATGTAGTCGATTCAATTCAATCTTTTATACATACAAACATTTTTATATTCAGAAAGCAGAAGGCATTCTCATGAGGCAACTTTCCAGATATTCCACCTGATCATTTCCTTTTTTATTACCATAAAATATCCTCTTTTTATCTGCTGCTTTATATTCCAGACGGGGAATGTGAAAGCTTCCTCCCTGTTTTATGTTACGTACCGCGATTTTTATGAAATTGTCTTCGATACCTCGTCCGTACTTAATGACTTCCTCTTGTGTTATTTTTTTATGCCTACAACTTACCAAACTTCAGATAAATTTCTTCTCTTACCTCATCAAAGGTTGTCAGAAACCTTAGTCTGTCCATCGCTCTTTTTTTCTTAATAGTGACACGATGTCAGCGACAGACGCTGACTTTTAATGCAACCTCTGTCACTAAAAGACTGTACGGATGCGGAAACCGAACTGTAAGAATAAATATGTGCGGGTATGGAGGGAAAGAGAAACGCCGATATTCTGAAAGAAATATGTGAAAAGATAAGAGTGCAGTTTCCAATAAACAGATCACTAGAAGCTTCAGCATTGGTGCTATTGTTGTTGTTAACGAATTGTTTTTCGGTACGCATTTCATTTTATTTTTTCATTATTTGTTTGGCTAGCGTGCGCTGCCTTAAATACAGTTTTGCTTCACATTTATTTAATACCAAGAGATTTACATCTTGAAATAAAGTCGTTAACCAAAATGAAAAATCAAGGGCCCCTGTGGAAAGTAAGAAGACAATACTGCCAGTGCAACTGAGGGAGATGAAAGAAAATCCTATTTCCAAAATGATGGCGTCCAAGAACTACTAAACTTTCCAAATTCATCTTAGAGAAGAATTTCTTTGTAAACATCTCTGGAAGTTTGTATGTGTGTGTGTGTGCGAGTGTGCGTGCGGCGCCTAGGGCTGTTGAACAATTGTCTATGACGGCCAATTAACCCTGTTTGGCAGTTGTGAGGATAGGAACCTGACGGAGAATGGGAAGGATAGGGGAAGTTTGCATCCCAAATTATAATTTTTACGATACTCTTAAGAATGTTTTATGAAATGAAAAGAAAGAAAATATGAAAATATCTATTATTCAAAATGAAAATAAGATGCAATGCAAAAAATGCCTTTGTTGTCATGGGCAGAGGTCTCCTTTGCAACTCGAACTCATGCTGGCGAAGACAGTAAAATAATCAGTTATGGTGATTGGGTTGTGTGTTTCGTCATTATGAACTCAGATTCGCAACTAGTGCAGTTTCGAGACATGCATTCTTCTAAGTTCATTTTACTTTCTCTTTAATTTTTTAATTTTATTTTTCTATTTATTTTTAATTTTCCACTTCAGATTTCCACAAACATTATGAACATATTTTTTTTGCATCGATTTTATTTAACTTATTTTATACTTTTCACAATATTTAATCATGCAATTCATCATTTTCATTCTGTTGCGTGAGTATCACGCAACAGAATGAAACAGAATGAAACCCTTTAGAACTGAAGAAAACTGTGTTATGAAAATTATAGTACAAATGAAAAATGATCTGCGTCGAAAAACTGATGTTTCTCAAGCCTTTGTTCTAATGTTATCGGTACCAAGGAGATACTAATACGCGCTACTTATTGTTATTTCTAAATTAATCCAAAATATGTTTTCCCTTATTATTGATTATTAGGTTAACAATATAGTTCCCTTGAAAAATATACCTTCCATGACATCTTATTATCTTTGACTTGTTTATATCCATCTGATCTTTCAGATCAGGTAATCACGAAACGAAAAGTGCATGCTCTCTCTCTCTCTCTCTCTCTGTTTTACACACACATGCACGCACACACGCATTCAATATGCGCCCAGCAAATAATTATTTTCGGACAGAGTGCTCTGCCTGTAGGGCAGGAAGAAGGCATTTCGAGAATCCTAATAACTGTCTTGTTTAATCAACATGGTGCAGACATGATGACCTTTCGGAGAGCCGCCATAATCAACGTCTGCATTAGAGTTTTCTCCAAACAAATTACTTCGAACAAACTGTTCAAAGATTTTGCTGTTACCGTAATAAGCAAACTTTCTTGGTGAGTTCGTTTTCATTTTTGACCTCAGAATGATTAAAGCTCGTCATCAGTTACTGTTCATTAAATAACTGCCGCTAATCAGAATTGGGTATTATTTCTAAAGATGAATAAGTAAATGTTTTGGTTTTTTAAAAAAAGAGTTTTCTTTCTAACAGCTGAGTTGAAAAGAACTCCTTATTTTAATTGATAAACTTCTTACAAGCGTTGTCATTTTCTATAAGAGACAGATTAAATTTTCTACTTGAGGTCATGCAATTTTTCAAACCACGAGCTTTCTGTGTTAGAACGACCGAAAGTGAGTCGACGTGAGATAATACAGTTCAAAACTGATGCCGATTCGCTCGCTTTTGACTTCGACACGTTTTACCGCCATTTTGAATCAAAGAAAGGCAGATTAAAGACTTATTTTCAGTCCATCAACATTACATATATTACATTATATTATATTTTCTCATCTTAGGCAATTATTTTTATTATCTTAATGTCCTTATGTCATTTGGTGGAAATACCTGGGTTCATATCCCGTGTTACGCGAAAAACCTTTTATAAAGGCTTTCAACTGAAAATGACTTAGCTTGGTATCCCACAGGTAGAGCGGGATTTTTCTTGTAATGGGAACAATACACTGGTCTCGAATAGCTTTAGTTGCTTCATTCAAAACAGTAATAACAGCCATTTTATACAAAGTATGTTTCTAAAGAAGAATTGTGCTGAAATATTGTTGTTGCCTCCGTTTGCTGTGATCTCTTCAAGTCTCTTGATAACACAAATATGCTTAAAAGTGCTATCCGCCTTTTTCCCTGTTTATCGACTGTTCTTTGCTGGTAGCATACCGAGCAACTGAGTGTACTAATGGAGCATATAAATAAATGAAAACTGAATAATGCAAATAATACATCTGCCTTAGTTGTTTTCATGTGGAACTTCATTCGAATGAAAGCAAACAGACTGCAGTTTGATAAATAAAAAAATAGAGAACCCTCTAATGTGGACACTGTAACGTGATTTGAGTTTGACCTGTCATTTTTGTTCCTTGAGATATGCATACAGCATTTTGAGAAATACTGAAAAAGAAGAAATCATGAAATAACAGAAATCACACATCTCTATAATTAATAAGCTTTAAGATTGTTACAGAATTAGAAATGAGTAAAGAACAGGACAAAGCAGGAACGACCAACACATGAATGCACCCACAACAGAGATATGTAATTCAATTAAAAAGAGAGTAAAAGCCTATCAATATCAGACGTCGACACATTTTATCATCATTTTGCAATCAAAGCGAGATTAACGGCTTATTTTCAATCCATCGTTTACATTTATTATATTTTCTCAGATTATTTTATTATCTTAATTCTTTTTCTGACTCTTTTTCCATAGGACGAGTTGAACATTCGTGGATGCTGATTCGTCGTATTTTGTCATATGCAACATCTCACATCATCTTCTGGCTTACGAAGTTTGTATTTGTTTGTGATGTTTGCAACATATTAACTGTGGGTTGTGATTCTTTCTTCTGTTTTTACAGTACACCTGATGTACTAGTCTCTCTCTCTCTCTCTCGAAGCATTCTACACGACAAATATTGTCAATCGATATTATCTATAATCTAGTGTGAATGAGTTTGAGATATCTTAGACTCATTCGCACCGTAGTAAGAAGTCGTATCATTATTATAGCCAATTAACTTAAATATTTGCTGTACATTTGATCAGCGATTAAGGTTACGCTTGATTTGTTTTCATGGACTACTGAATACGTGGAGTTCGAATAACATTTTCCGGTAGGATTTTGTATTTTCTGGCACAGAATTTAAAAATGAACTGTTTACTCCTAACACGCTGGGATCTTTTGTTAGAAGATGCTAAAGCATAAGCTCGACCAATTTTATTCACTGAACTGTTCATCAATTAAAAATGTTGGATATAAAAAGTATTTTTGCATTTTTTTAAGTATTTCGCAAAATAAATGTGAGCAATCAAAATTCAAGTACTGTACTTGAATATATTGCTGCAAAACCTATACCACACTGGTACCGCGCGCGCGTGTGTGTATTATTTATGCGAATTCCACCCATGACGACAGGTTGTAAATTTATAGCATATTAGTATTGTACCGGAGGCAGGTTAAGAGTTCGATATATTATTATTTAGATAAATTCAAACATTTAACAAGATATTTAATTAGTTCTGTTCAGTTAGCGTGCGATGTGTTGACAATTTCCTAAATGGTGTCGTCTGAGGATGCTACACCTGAAACAAGACGATGCCACACTATCCACGCTGAAATTTCACCATCGCTCTGCACTCTCTTCAGATGATGGTGGAGCAAGTACTGTAAGATTGGTTAGTTAGTTGGCTGTTTTCGATTTACGGCCGAAGCAGGTATAGCTACGAGGCAAGTGTGCCGGTTTGCCTGTTTCTCGGGATGAAAATCCCGAGCGTTTCCGGAAGCAAATGGCACCTCCATTGCAGAAGATTATTTAAAGGGTGAAGTGCTGGTTGAAATGGCAGATACAAAGTTCGGGTAAATTACATGAAATATTTGTTTTTCATAGAAAATTAAGGTACATTAGATATTTGTCATGATATATATATATATATATATATATATTATTTATTTTTTTTCCCACACATCTCCAAAGCTCGGGCTTTTACCTGAATCTCTTGATGTAATAATTATGAAATAATTATTACATCAATTATTAAATTAACACATATGAAATAATTAGGACCCTCTCCTCTCTCATTTTGAAGTGTTTTTATTTCCGACCCAAAATAATGAAAATATGCAACGCAAACCACGGCGCGAATTGTGTTCTGTAGTGGTTTCATGTAAACGAACCACATACCTAAAAGACATATTTGGACAATTCCAAATTTTGTGGTGGTGAATCCTGAAAAATTCATTTTCCATTAAATAGGCTTCTCATAAACAGGAAAGACGAGAAAGCCATCTGCTTCTCGCTTGACAAAGGAATTAAGAAAAAGAAGGACGGCATTTTTTTCTTGACGTAAATTTTATCCCAGAAAAAGGTTTTTCATTTAAACTTAAATATGTGTAATTCTTTATTTAAATAATGACCAAAGAGCGAAGATATCAACACAGTGAAACCAAGCGGAGGAGCAGCCTTGGGGGGGGGGGGCACTCCCCCCGGATCTACTTGGGAAAAAACCCAAAAAATTAAATAATTAAATAAAAATCTGTTGATGTAATTATTTGCCTTCAAGCTTCCCCCCTCCCTGAAAATTTTCTGCGGACGCCCATGCTTGAAATAATTAGATAACCGTTAAATAAAAGGAAACTAGTGCGCAGCATTTCATCTGATTGATGAAATTATTTTTCCTTGGAAAATTATCCAGAACACACAACAAAATCAAATAAATGAAAGGTGTCATATAGAAAATTCTTAGAAAGTCACTGAAGAATTACCTCTAAAAGCTAAGGGCGAAATAAAATCAACACTCACCAAGATGTCAGAACTGCCAACGTGGCGGTCTTTCACTTTCGAAATGCAGGATTCGTTATGAGAAAAGATGATTTTCGTATAAGACAGATTTTTATGACAAATTAGACAACATTTTTGAGAGTTTATATCGCATAACCGATAGAGTCGACTACTTTTTTAAATATTTCACATTAAAGTTTTTAAATTAAAAACAATTTATATATTTTTATCTTTTTTTTATATTAATTACTCTGTTTTATCTTTAAGTAATTTAGAAAGTAACTGAATATAGAGTTCAAGACCTCTGGATTTAGTTTTCCAACTGTAAAACGCCACTTGTTTCTTGCACGCTGAACTCCTCGATTTGCATATCATCTGTTCAATTAATACAAGAATTAAAAAGTAGCTGAAGATCACTAATAGACTCTACACTTACAGCACCACGAGAGTCATATAAACTTGCCACTGTCAGATAGCAGTTCGAAAATAGATATGGCTGTAGAACGACGTCTTTGTGGCGTAGCGTAGCCTGAAGATCAACAACTGTTTTGGTTTGAAAGACCCGATTATCAAGTGAAGGTGAAATGCGTGCTAAGGACAGTTGCTAGCCTTGCGTCCCTAGTTTTCTTAACGATTATTGTCAACAGCCAGATGGACAGCTTTCAGCATTATAAGATAAAGATCAGTAAAGTACAGTTATTTTTTAAAAATTTTTAAAGGAAAACAAAACGCATAAATATGCAACTCAATTCACTCACCTGGAAATTTATTTGATTACAAGAAGAAATCGATATATTTGCTTACATCTTATGGATTAGTTAACAGAAATATTTCATTTGTCACATTTCTAGCCTTGCGTCCCTAGTTTTCTTAACGATTATTGTCAACAGCCAGATGGACAGCTTTCAGCATTATAAGATAAAGATCAGTAAAGTACAGTTATTTTTTAAAAATTTTTAAAGGAAAACAAAACGCATAAATATGCAACTCAATTCACTCACCTGGAAATTTATTTGATTACAAGAAGAAATCGATATATTTGCTTACATCTTATGGATTAGTTACCAGAAATATTTCATTTGTCACATTTCCTAATTCTTTTGAGAAAAGAGACAGTGGCGGAAATTGCGAACGAACAAAGAATGGCTCTCCTGCAAGTGAAGAAAGCACACAAATTAAGAAAATCGGCTTTTGAAGAAAGAATCAAACGCTAAAATTATGAAGTAGCAACATTTAATTAATCAAAGAAATGCTGTAAGCTGATTTTGAAGTGCGGCAGCTCTTAATGGTATCTCAAAGGTGTGAAGAAAATGACGCATTGGAAAATATTTGGGTTTTCTCACGAATGCATTTCGTACATTAATGGGAAACCGGCATAAACCAACAAAGGAAGTGCAAACTGTTGCCATTAAAGGATTAAAGGAATTGATTACCAGCCACCGACGTTTCAAGGAGTGTTTACACATTGGCCCTGCTTGTTCTCTCATTCCGAACATTATCTGCAAGAACATTGCGAGTGGCGTGCGAAATATTTTACTTATAAGGCGGGTACAAAGGGGGTCTGTCGTTTGAAAAATCAAAGATTTCAAAAAAATCAACAATTTCTACGATTATCTGCGATATATTGTCAGTCAATCAAAATTCACTAAATCGTTATTTTGATGAATGATTTTGGTGGCACGAATGACTCACATTGTATGTTATTTGTGTTTTGATTGATCATTCCACACTGAGAATGCACAGAGGATAATTAATATTATTAATATTAATGATGTTAATTATTCTATGTGTATTCTTTAGTCAGTTCTATTTCACCTTTTTTGTAAAGTAAAGATAAAGTTTTTTTGCATCCTTGCTCGCAAGTGGACTTACTCACACACTGTGCAGTTCCACGTTTTTTAAAGTGTCCTTTAACTGCATAGATTTCAATTAATTTTTTAAAAAAACACCTCACTTTTACTGTAGGCATAACTTGAAAACTGTGCTAGTATTAATGCGCTAATGATTCTTCTTTAGAATTTGCACGATGTATCTTTAGTATTCGAGTACCGGAATGATCATTAATAAGTTATGTTTGAATTTTTAATGAATTTAGATATTATTTCAAGTTGCGAAAGAAAACATTTTATAATAATACAAATCTTTTTTTTTATGCCGATATTTGTATTTTATAGCGAATCCGTATTAATAGATATTTCCGACGCACACAAACTTTGAGATGTTAGTAGAAAAGTAACTTTTGGTAAGTGCAAGCTGAAAATTTCTTGAAAAGGTTCTGCACCAGTACAATAACTTGACCTTCTCATCCTTGACTGTGTCAGGATGATGTCGGTTGCGCCACCAGTCTAAGTGTGAAAAGTTTCGATTTTTTTTAAAATCATTACTTCACTGATACGAAAAAATAACCGAGGAAGCGATTCCTTTCGCCATATGAACGAATTCGTTCTCTCCGAATTCACTCGACCTCAGCTCACTGAATGTTTATTTCTGCAACATACGGAAGAAACGAAGAGTTTTCTTTTGAATAGCAACATCCGACATGAGTTTTGCTACAATCAAACGTTTCTTGACGGACTGTTGCACAGTTTCCGATGCTGATGCGAAAAATGTCATGAGATAAACATTTAATGACAGTTAATAGATACTTTTCATTTCAGAAAAAAAAAAAAAAAATCTGTGTTACACGGTGCATCCGTGATTCCTCAGTCTCTCTGAAATAATCTGAACAGTTATGCTGTTCAGATTATGGAATTAAACTATTCAGATCACTCTAAGTTCACATCACAAGTGAAGGAAAACTTTTCTTGCTGAATGAATATATTCATCAAACTAAATGAATTAATGAAGAAATCGAAAGAGACTAGATAAAGGTTCCTCGCGTCTTAAACGGGAATCGAACCCAGGTCTTTCCGACCAAAGGGTAACTTGTCTATACCGACTGAGCTACGGAGGCTCTAATCACATAATTACCTTTCAATTAATTTTATCTCCTCTCTTTCTCTTGTTGGTTCTTTATTATCATCTCTCTCTCTCTATATATATATATGAAAAAGCTTTAATGACTGATACCGATAATATTCCAACCGAGTAAAAAAAAATTCTGAAAAAAAAAGAAAACTCTCTCTCTCTCTCTCATATATATATATATTTCATTTGTCACATTTCCTAATTCTTTTGAGAAAAGAGACAGTGGCGGAAATTGCGAACGAACAAAGAATGGCTCTCCTGCAAGTGAAGAAAGCACACAAATTAAGAAAATCGGCTTTTGAAGAAAGAATCAAACGCTAAAATTATGAACTATATATATATATATATATATATATATATATATATATATATATATATATATATATATATATATGAGGCAATTTGGAGGATTGGCTTTTTCTTGCAACACACACACACACACACCTGAAATGATGCTGCTGCAAGTCTATAGGAGAAGATAAATCCCAGTGTACGATAAATGAGACCCATACAACTACTAGTAAAAAAAAAAAAAAGGTCATTTTATTTCGATTCTGAGTTAGGATTGGGTTCGCGCTGACAGACTCACTAGTAATCCTTTGGGTTGTTTCTGGTTTATAGCTGGGAAATAAAGCGACGCCTAAAAAAAAAAGACTAACGCATCACATTTCAAGGAAAAGCGTGGCCCACTTCAAAGTTCTTATTTATTTATTTGACATTCTGGAAAACAAGGAAGTAAGTTTTTGAAGGGAAAGGTAAGTGTTAAAGCTTGGTAGGTCACCTACTTAGTGGAACAACTAATAGCAAAAGAAATTAAATCCGTACACAGGACACTTTCCATTTCATATTACAGTGCTATAATAAGACCAATGCTTCAAAATTAAGCTGAAAGAAAAACAAAAAAAATCTATTTTATCTCGTTTTACTACTTTTGCAAGATATCGAATGACACCAAAATAACTGTTTACGATAAACATTAATAAATGTATTATGTTAGTGGTTTATTTGCCAGTTTTGATCATCCGACCAAGGTAACTGTGGAATGCAAGAGAGAGAGAGAGAGAGAGAATTAATTATTTTTTTTCTTGAGACACAAAAAATGTTTCTAGACGATAAGAATGAAAGTAAACAACATGGGAATATATCCGAATACAACTGCACAAAATGAAGAGCGTGCCACCGTGTTAAATAGCACATGTTAGATCTCACATGTGCTATTTAAAGAGAAAAATCCAAAAATTGGTTTTAATACCAACTCACAATTATGAATGACAGTTATTTGCAGACGAATGATTCGCAACAAACGCACGTTGCAATCAAAGCATCGCCATTCCTATTTTGCAGATGTGGTGAAAGTGCTGAAGAACCTTGCATAATATTGTTCATACAGATTTAAATGTAAACTTTAAAATTGCGAAATCCTGCTTTTCGTATATTTATGCGAGTTTGACCAGGGAAAATTACAATCAGTCGAAGTTCTCTTTCCATTTGATAGCATGCGAAAAGTAAAGTTCAAATGTCTCAAAATTCTAATGTAAATTTCTTTTGTCATGGTTTGCTTTGAAATGTACAGAGAATCTCATCATGCTGAAGGGCTGTAAATGTGTATAAGGAAAGGGGGATTTCATTGTACATGGAACCACACGAAAAAAGATAGATTTCTATTTGACAGGGGGCCCATAACCTTCCACCATTATAAGTGGCAAAACGTCACAGGGGAAGATGGAATTCCACATACGAGAGATTTAAATCTCTCTCTCTCTCTCTACTTTTAAGAGAGAGAGAGAGAGAGAGAGAGAGAGAGAGAGATTTTCGCCACTTATAATGGTGGAAGGTTATGCTCCCCCCCCCCTTCAAGTAGAAATAAGTGATGGCTATTAATTTTTTTTAAATATAATTTCATTGTTTTCTATTCGTAAGATAAACATATTTTCGATTATAAATAATATAACTTTATACAGGTTGATCTGAATTATATAGATTTATCATATAAGGAACTTCAAAAGATTCTCTGGTTTATTCATGCCTATATTGGGATAATCATAAAAATATATTTATAAGGCACTCCAGAACTCGTTGAAATCCTGGACTGTTTTCAGCAGACAGAAATGAGACTGATTATGGATCCTTCTCTCACCGATTAACTCGAAATTCCTAGTGGAGCACATTGAAAAGAACGACAATGAATTTTGTCGGAAAGACGTGGATCGCATTCCAACAGCAGTATACGAGGAGAAGACTTTCGAGGTATGAATTATCATCAGTTTTCCCTCACTGAATCTACGGTTTTTCATCACGCAGAACATGATAGGCAGGCCGTCAAAAGAACACGCTCAATTAAGAAAAAACATTATTTTATAAAAATCAAGTGGATATTAGATGCAGCATTATTTCAAAGCCGAATATAGAAACTATGAAAGTTTCGTATGAAATTTGACCAAAGAGCTTACGAGAATACACTCGCCGGTATTTACGAGTTGCCCTAGTCGGACCTTACTGGAGACATGCCCGCTATGAGAGCGTCCATATATTCGCCTCCTGTTGGTCCATTATGATAAGGTTAAGGTTTCTGCCTGGTCTCTGACGAAAACCAACCAGTTTGAAACAGCTGTCAGGCCAGCGAAACTTTATCAAAATGGACCAATAGGAGGCGAATATATCAATGCTGTCATAGCGGGCATGTCTCCTATAAGGTCCGGCTAGGGCAACTCGTAAATACCGGCGAGTGTATTCCCGTAAGCTCTCTGGTCAGATTTCATACGAAACTTTCATAGTTTCTATATTCGGCTTTAAAATAATGCTGGATTTAATACCCACTTGATTTTTATAAATTTTGCATCGCCGAAGTGAATCCTTTTGGCTCTTTATTTTAATAAAAAACATTCTTTTATTTTTTTAAAACTCAATCACGAATCTGAAAATCCATTCATAATCATGCTCCAGGCAGAAAACGTACTAAGACACATCATCTCTCTTAGCAAGCTTCTCTCCCTTTTGTATTTCGCAGTGCAAACCGCAACGTTCTTCTGTCTATCTAATCTAATCTAATTCTTCCCCCATCCATGATGTTATTATTATTTAGGATTTCACCACTCATGGATGCGATTAATAATCTTTTATCTATCCGCTTCTTTCTTAAAGATTGTTTAGTCAGCTGTCTTCATTAAAGTTGATGACTCTCAATTATTTTCCCGTCTTGATCTTCACCCTCATCTCCTTAGTCGTCTTGTTGCTTCTAATTCATCATCTTACCTATCGTCCATCTTTACGAGACTTTTCTACACATTCTTTCTTCATGAGTTCTGTTCGTGTGCAGCGCTACCTCATTCTTGACCGTAGTTTTTTTTCTCTCTTTTGGCTTTTATTATTTTTATTTGAGTGGTGTGAATTTCTCTCTCTCTCCCTTCTTGTCATGATTCATGTCGTTAAGGAAAGGCTTGGAATGGAAATGAAGTACATGCAATTGCAGAAACATGGCGTGTCTGTTTATATTTCGCAATAAATTAGAAAAGAAAGGTCGCATAAATTAGAAAAATAATTTATGCGACCGAATCAGAGTTAATTGCTAGACACAGCGTGGAGTACATAGTGATATAATAATCGAATTTTTATACGCACACAATTTGATTTGAAATTGTGGCTACTAAACAGCAGCGCTCTTAAGTTGCACCTGACTGAAAAATAAAGATCCAGTTGCAAATCCCATTCTTGAGGAGTTTTATAGGCATATTGTTTTGCTGAGGCTGTTTGATATTCTGCAAAGTAATGAAAATAATGCTGTCTTCCATCCCTGCCGGTTATTGGAGATTTTCCTCACTCAGACCCATCTGAGAACACACACACAAGAGAGAGAGAGAGAGAGAGAGAGAGAGAGAGAGAGAGAGAGAGAGAGAGAGAGAGAGAAAATTCATTCGCACTAGTTCCCTGAAGCCACGAGTTATCAAACTTCCATGATGATTAGATTCAATAATGAAAAGAAAAATCAAACAAATGACTAATTTACTTTGATCACGATTTTCTACGGATAACTAATTTTTTTTTTTTTTTTTTTTTTTTTTTGAGGTGTTAGGCCTGCAAGGCAAAAGCAGATCTGTTATGGAGGGAAAATTAGTCTATGAAATCATTTGCTAATAAAATTGAACTCTTTAAAATCAGAATGATTTCCCATGTTGTTAGCAATTAAACTGGAGGTTACAAAATAAACAGGGAATAAAAGTGCGATATCCAACACACACACTGTATACTCCTCGCAATACGTTGAATCCCATCTAATTTAAGCTTCTTTAAAAGAAAATGTAAGCTTCGAATCAAGATGTTCGCATGAGCAATAAAGAAAATGCTTTAATTCCACTAGTTCTCCCCTTTTTGCAAAAACAGAACTAATTAACCCCAATTAATTAAATACCAAATTAAATAGTTGACAAGTATTTAATAACTAGTACAGAAAGACGAAATTCTCGATTAATTCGATTAGCTAAATTCTCCGCAGAGGGCCACTTAAAGGTTTTGAGAAACACAAGACGTTTTCTTTCTTTTTTTTATCCCCCCCCCGCTACCTACCTACCCCGAGCTGCTGGTAGCACTCCGATCCTGTTGCTCGGTGTTTGCAGACTGTCACCCTTCTAAGGAGCGTCGCAACTTGTGTTATTGATTAGGAAATTCTGCTGCCATTCCTCCCGTGTTGTTTCCTCATAGTGAGAATAATCCCAAATGGCATAGCAAATCCAGTGTTCTTATTATCACAAATTGATCGCCATCTTGAAAATTAGAATTCTCTCCATCGAAGTTCGCCATAAAAAAATATAAAATGAATAAATCTGTGGGGAGAAGATGGGGCATGAAATCATTTTATGCGAATGCCAGTGTGAAATTTGCGAGGTGAGCTTTGGTTGGGTAGAAATATCGTGTCTTCTAACAGCCAGGTGATCAGAGAAGCTGTTTTTATTTAAGTGCGATTTTTTCATGACTGGTGCAGTCGTGAGAAATATGAGTGAGCTGCCCCCAAACTAACTTTTGAACAAAATATGTAAGCTCTATGAACTCATTTCGGGTGCTTATTTTATTTATTTATTTTTATTTTTTATTTTTTGTTCGATTGCGTTTTTCTTGGCTGAAATGAGAATTTTATTTCCGCTCGCCATGATTTTATGGTAGTTTTCGTCTTGGGACTCGAAACAGATGTTGGCTCTGATAAATATCGGTTGCTCTTGTTCCTTTTATATGATTTATTAGAGGAATTTCGGGTAATACGCCATATTGTATTACCCGAATAAGATAAAACGAAAACTGTTAAAGGAAAACAAAATCTCTGTGTGCAAAGATTGCGTTACCTCAATTGCTGTTTACGAATTTCCATTATCTCGAGTACATTTATTTTTATTCAAATATTTTCAAAAAGATATTTTTGTGGGTAAAATGGGATAGTATGGGTAACATGAAATAATTTATTTCTATCAAAAATAATGAGCTATATGTGTTTTTATGAAGTAAAACTGGCAAAAAATAATCCTTGAAAAAAATAACTAAAGTCTACTTGCAAGTCACGCACAAACAAGTTTTTCGATACTAGCACACTCACTATGTGCCCACAACTCACTCACACCGCATGTACTGAACCCATTTCTACTACCAACTATTCGATATTAGCCAACATCTCCATTTTGAAATTATGCGAACTCAGAGCCACAAGAAGCGTGAAAGCTAAGCTGAAAAGAAATTCAGTCTTTGTTCGATAAATAGACAAGAGTGATATGTACACTACCGTCATGGATATCAGTTAAAAAAACTTGCCTGTAAACGTTTCAAAATACAGACAACGAGAAAAAGAATGTCTACTTAAGAAGGAAGCTCGAACAAGGCTAATTCCTCGCAGGCATGGAGAGGAGGATAAAAGAGTTAATAGTTCCACTGTAGTTCCATACTCTGATAGTTTATAGTAGAGAAACCACGGTATTCCTAATTACCAGAAGTTTCTCTGCAATATATAGCTTATGTGTGTGGCTGCCTCATATATTATTCCACGCTAAGCGAATCCACGAATTTGTCGTTAAAGATGCATTTATAACTTTCTCATGCAATAACATTGTTGTCATGTTATCTCTTTGCCTAGTGCATACGTAGGCATTTGGAAGAACAAACTTTGTTGGAAGACAAGTGTTCGAGTATAGGATGCGAGGAACCTTTATACAGAATTTTTTAAATTGAAGGAGAGTTGTTCGGAGTTCTGCTTAGGGGGAAAGGCTTTTCCTCCATGATTTGTTTCAGTCCCCAAGACGAAACGAACCAGCATGTTGTAAAGCAATTAACAGATAAGCATGGGATGGGATGGGATGGGGAGAGAGAGAGAGAGAGAGAGAGAGAGAGAGAGAGAGGAGAGAGAGAGAGAGAGAGAGAGAGAGAGAGGAGATCACATATTATTCAGGGTTAATAATAATTAATAACAAGAGGATTATTAAAACGCATAAAAAGATTAATTAGGTTATATCACCCAAATCATCTTTTAAAATGTTTTGGGCACACGATTCATTATATTTTTTAACAATATACAGGCAGTCCCCGGGTTACGAACGAGATACGTTCCTGAGAACGTCTTTAAGTCGGATTTGTACGAACTCGGATACCGCATGATATTATTATTACCGCATGATGCGGTGCACATGCGGTAATAATAATAAAAATACAATAATGGCTCATATGTGGCAATAAAAATACAGTGTAATACTATAATAATAATACTGTTTTTAAAAAAATAATACTTTTTTATTGATGCCTAAAATATTTACACATACAATAAACATCTTGAGTGACATTGCAACTTATAATTTTACAGAATTCAGCACAAAGTGCTGCATTATGTACATTGGATTTCAATTAAAATTTTTAATAATACTTTTTGCCTCTATATTATGTATTTACAACATATGTTCTTCTAATAGTAACAATAAAGATTATACAGAATTTTTGAATACAGAATATACAGAATAATAATAATAATAATAATTTTTTTTTCTTCAAAGTTTGAGAAAGAGTGATTATACAAACAAATTTCTGTATTTGTTTATAAGATTACTTGTAGATGAGTGAGGCAAGTTAATCCCACCTACTTCGAAGCTTGGGTTAGCTTTTATGAAGAGAGTGGGATTTAGCCTTTACTGTTTACGTTGTTGCTACTGTTTATGTATGGGATGTTGGCATTCCATGCTAGTGATTTGTGATGTGTATATTAGTATCAATGGTATCTTAACTTTGTTGGTATATTTTCCAGAGTTCGTTTTTTAATGTTCTGTAGTTATCTACGTGTTTTAAATTTCTTGGTAGGTTGTTGAGTTGCATGGGTATCTAATGTGATCTCACAAAACAACCGTATGAGTTGTTGAAGGGTTTGGGGATGTAGAGAGTTGTTGTGGGTCGTGTTATACGATATGTGTCTCTGTTGTTTCAATAGGTGATGTTGAAGTAATTCCTTGTTAATGTCATGTAGTGTTTCAGGTTTTTAATGCTCAGAATTCTGTGTATCGCCATGTGCTTGTCGGATATTGGTTGTTGCGTGTAAGGTGTCCAGATCACTGTTGACACGATTTTCCTGTGTAGTGTTTCTAATTTTGTTAGGTGGCTGTTTGATGTATTTGCATAGACTGTTATTCCGTATCTGAGCAGGGATTCGCAGATACAGTGATATAGGAGTTTTTATTTTTTTATGTCGGATGGAATAATGTCTTTAACTTGGAAGAGTTTCGCTGCGATGATGCGGAGTTTGGTGTGTAGGTATTCTATATGTTTTGTCCATTTAAGGTGGGAATCTATATAGAGACCGAGGTATTTTGCGTGTGTTACAGGTTTGATTTCGGAACATTGGCGGGTATTTTTGTTGTTAATGCAGCGGTATGTGTGACAATGTATCGATAGTGATGCGGGGCGTATGATTCTTGGGTTGTGTATTATCAACATCTGTGCTTTGGTGCCGTTGATTAGAATTGCGTTTTGGTGGAAGTATGTTGTGATTTCATTTAGGTCTTGTTGTGCTTTGCAGAGAGCTGTGTGGATTGCTAGTAGTGCAGTGTCATCTGCGTATTGAAATATTTGACTTCTTATGGATATGTTATGAACATCGTTAATATATATGTTGAATAGAGTGGGTGATAATATGGCACCTTGAGGTACACCGTGTTTTATTTGTATACTCCGACTGTGACATGTACCTATTTTTGTTACTTGTGTTCTGTTTGAGAGGTAGTTCTTGAACCATGTATGCAGTGTTCTTCTTATACCTATTGAGTGTGGCTTGGTGAGTAGTATGTCATGTTCTAGTGTATCAAATGCTTTGGTTAGGTCCAGCAGTATAAGGACGGCGTACTTGTTTTTGTCGAGAGCTTTGTTTATTGTGTCGGCGATGTCTTCTAATAAAGTAGTGGTGCTTTTTTGTTTTCTGAAAGCCGTATTGGTTTGGTGAGATGATGTTGTACTTCTGTAAATAGTTCTGTAGTCTGGTGTGTGTTATGTTTTCTAGAATTTTTGAGATGACTCGTAGTGTAGCTATTGGTCTATAGTTCTGCATATCGTTTCTTTTGCGGTGTTTGTACGTATTTATGTTGTATGGGTAAATTTCTGTGTCGTTTATTGCAACTTCGGTTTATCATTTTTATACCACGATAAACATAGATGCGCTAAGTTTATCATGGTATAATTGAGCTGTGTTATCAATGTAAGCCAGTGTTTTTTTATACTTCTTATGTTTGTGTGTATGATAGTGAAGTTGTTATTGGTGGAAATTTTGTCTGACCATTTCTGCAAAGAGTCAAAGACCATGTAGTTTATGTTGTCTGCCTGGATATGTTCGCCTATGTTTGAGATCTCCATTATATATATTATATATATATTTTTAAATGAATTCTAATCTTATTCTTAAGGAGGTGAAAAGTTAGTGTTTTATATTAGTAAGCTGTGTAAGTCGGATTCACTTGTAATTATGTATACTCGAGTGTTTTCATTCTTTCTCATAAATATCTGGGAATTCTTTGTCCACAGGAACTTGTAGTTTTTCTCTGTTTTTGTCTTCCTTGCTTGGTATAAACGATTTTTGAAGTATGGAGTCCAGTGTTCCGTTATATAGATTGGTGTTGGGAATTTCTTATCAGTTAGGATCGTTGTTGTCGGCCTTGTTTTCTTGCTTGCTGTAAGAATGGAGTCTCTCAGATTTCTGTTGGTAAAACGAGCGATGATTGGTGGGGGTCTCTCTTTGTTTTCTTGTGGACCTCGGTTGATAGAGGTGATATCTGTGGTTGCGATTTGAATTCCAATTTTGCTGCCGATCAGTTGCATTATGTTGCTTAAGTCTTCTGTATTTTATAATAATAATAATAATAACAATAATCCTCTACTGTAATAATAAGTTACAGAAACTATTGTGCCCTTTCTTTTAATTCAAACAGACAGAACATAAAAACAAACAAACTCATACAAAAAAGTTTAGATTGGAGAAATTTCAAAAAAGAATATTGAAGGTTGACTCAATGTCTTGCTTACTGGAAGGGGCATTTCTGAGGGAAGAAGGCAGGCTAACATTAATCGGAAGATGATGATGGAGATGATGCTAGAGAGGATGGAAGTGGTGCAGGAGAATCAGGATTTGATTCTATTTCTGGAGGAGGGGAGCTTACCACTGGAGTCAGTTTCTTGAAAAAGTTATCTAGGGTTGTTTCGGCAGCATTTTTCTTTTTCTTTTTTTTTTCATTATAAATGGCCTTTCAGCAGCTGATGTTCTCACTAACTGCACAATAAATCTTTGTAAACCGCTGAATGTTAGGATCTTGCTCCTCAAGCTTAGCAATGAGACGAAAGGCTTCAGCTAATTCTTTTGTCGTAAACTTTCTTGGCTCTGGATCTTCTGATTCTTCGTGTTCTTGTGTTTCTATCAGCAGCTTCTCTATCTCCATAAGGTCTTCATTGGCTAATTCTGGATGGGACTCTAGTAAGTCAATGACAACATTTTCATTATGACCAATTGCAGTGCATTGCCACTATCCACCACAGCTTTTCTGGCTTCGGCAATGTCTTCTGTGAGGCCACGAAAATCATCACAGAATTGAGGGCACAGTTTGTTCCCTCTAATTGTTGACACCCCTTTAATTGTTGCCTGCTTCGCTTCCTCCCAAAAATCAGCAATGTTTTTGAGGGCATCAAGGATGTTATAATTCTTCCAGAACTCTCCCAAGGCCATCACATTATCTTCCGTAGCCCTGACTGCTTGCGGGAATGTACGCTGTAAGTAATAAGCCTTAAATTCAGAAATGACTCCCTGGTCCATTGACTGTAGTAACGATGTAGTGTTGGGTGGTAAAATACTACCTTTACATTAGGGTGAAGGTCATGTAAAGATGTTGGATGTCCAGGAGCATTGTCCAGAATTTTAAAGGGAATTTTCTTTTACGAACAATAATGTTCCACAGCAGGAATAAAACAGTTCAAGAACCAATCTTCAAACATGGCAAGTGTGACCCAGGCCCTTAAATTTGACTTCCAAATAACGGGAAGAGCTACTTTAATAATGCGGTGAAGTGCGGGTTCGTTTACATGCGCGAAAGAAACTAGTTCCCGAATTATTAATTTAATTGTTTAATTATTCTTATGGAGAGTTTTGGGAGCTCGTTCGTAAGTACGGAACGCCATAAGACCGGTCGTCCGTAACCCGGGGACCGCCTGTATTTATGTAACTCATTGAAATTCATCGGTGTGGTAGACGAGTTTCTTCGCCCGATGAGAAATAATCTTCAGCATTTGGACGCTTGAAAAAGCTCCACTGTTTTCATTAGAGGTAGTATTTTCTAAGTCTACTGCTCGTTTGCTTCGCAAACGAGCACTGTAGGTTGCAACCTTTTGTAAGTTGGGATTGTAATAAATAAACGAATTAATTTAAAAAAGTACTACTCCGATGTTTGCAGAGACGGACAGCTTGCCGAACTTTGTATAAAACAAACGTAAATTAAATTAAATATCTAAGAAATTAAATTGATTATAGAATCTCGAATTCCTTTCGACCAAAACTTCACCCTTGATTGTAATAAAAAATTATATCAAAACAAAAAGAAAGCCAATGAGAGATTTATTTCTTCAAAACCTCTTATATGTCAGGAGTTTTGAAGAAATTCGAAGACAAAAAGCACATTGTCCGGCGATTTGAATTTTCAGGAATTTATTCAGTGCAGTGTATGTGAAATGTATTCGTCGAGAAAATTAAAGAATATGTGGAAGGAAATTGAAACTGAAGAGGGAGTATGTATTAAATGTTTCAAAAGTCTGTTAGGTGACGAGAACGCAGCAAATACCGACGGTAAGATGGAAAATGATGTTATTAATGTCGAACGTGCGGCAGTGGAAATAGAAGAGAACGAAATGGACATTAATAAAGAAATAGCGCGCCTAAATGTTATTATTCATAGGACAAAACGAGAAAGTGAAAAATTGCAGAAGCGACAGAAGATTAGAAGGGCTGGAAAGAGGAAGAAGCAGGTGGTCCGAAGGTAAAATAAAGACCGACCGAACAAACAAGAAAAACGAGTTATGGAGAAAAATTATGTATGGAGACTCAATGATCAGGGAAGTACTTAATGAACATGTGACAAAATCCTGTTTCCCGCGTGCAAAAATGCACGATATTAGCCACGCTATCCGGATGCAAAAAAGTAAGTCGAAGAATTGATTGTCTTGGTTGAAAGAAATGATTTCAGAGGCGAGAAGTATTCTATGAGGGAGGATGTAAAGGGGTTGTTAGAAGGGGCAAAACTGAAGAGAGAGAAGGTGAAGATTGTAAGTCTCCTACCACACTATGATAGAGGCGAACTGAGGAGGAGGGCGTTGGTAGATAATGGGTCTATATGTAGATTATGCAGAAGGAATGAAGTAGGATTTCTTGATCTGTGGTCTGTGTTTAACGGAAACAAGATTTGTACAATGCTGATGGAATGCATCTAAATGGCTTTGGTGTGCTAGGTGTCCGGAGACAGCTTTGTTCACCGATCATGTTGAAGTACAAATTCAGCAAACCTTAAGCAGTTTAGAGTGAAAACAAGTGAGTTTGTGTGAAGGCATCCATTTGACGAGTGATTGTGAGAATGATCAAGTGCGGAATCTAGTCTCAAGCAAACGTATTGAATAGGGTAGTCTTCAGGAAGTAAACGTGGGTGGGAGCCTAAAAGGATACTACAGTTTCTATATAATATGCCAGAAATATCAAGAACAAGAGGGGGGAGGGGGTTAGTGCAACCTCGCCAAAAGTTATAGGCATTATAGGCATTAGTGAGACTTGGCTAACAGCATGTAATGTACTTACAGGGATTGAATGTGAAGGGTTTAGTATTTTCAGGGAAGATACGAAGGGGAGAGGAGTATTGCTGATGATAGCAGATGAATTGCAGACAAAAAGAATAGGAGACAGGGGGGAGGGTGGCTGTTCATTTGAAGAAATCTCGTGTGAGATGAAGGCCAGTAAAACAAAATATACATTCGGTTGTTCCTATAGGACAGAGAGTTCCACAGATGATCTGGAAGACATGCATTGCCAAATTAGTACAATAAGTACAGGCTGAGTGATTATTATGAAGGACATCAGCAATGGAGATATAGACTTTTTATTGATGTGCCAATGAAATTGGCACATCAATGAAAAGTTGGACTTCGAATATGCCAATTCGAAGTCCAACTTTGAAAAAAAAATGCTAATCAAAATAATCACAGAAGTCATTAATTAATGTTTTAAATAATTCACTTATAGTTTTATTTATTTAGATTGCATTATATGCCACAGTCTTTCAACACAAGACATGCATAACACAAGAGCATAAGAACATCCTGCTTTCACAGAAATCAATATATCGAGCATAAACCTGCTGTGCACAAAATTGTTAAAATCAAGAATATCTAAGGAATAAAAATATATTCACAGACACTGCTAACTAACTCCTTTGGCATTGATTGATTTCTCAATTTATACACTTATTCTAAATGGATTATTAATATTCTTATAGAAATTTAAGTGCTCTCTGATCACTTGGTTAAGTTGGCTTCGTTTTTAAGTAATAAAGAGAAGAATTTTGGAACCAAACAGTTATTATTTTTTGTGTATAATTTCTTTTGATTTTTTATTACATATTTCGAGCCACGCTTTCGTATCTTGTCTAATTTTACGCACTTATTTGATTTCAAGAGAAGTAGTATCTATCCTGTACAGATACATAATTGCCTAAGTGGTAAGATGTTTAAGAGGATGTACGTGCGGATTATTGTTGTGTTTCTCTATTTATTGATAGCTATCATGAGTACCAATATTTTTTTTTTGTAGAGCAATTAGTGGAATCACTCCTGTGTGATATACCCCTGGCTTAGGAAACTGCACTCTATGACAAGCTGGATCCGGGTGAAATATATATTCTTAACATCGCCACCATTAAGAATCTTTTTGAAAAGAAAACTCTATATAGAATAAACACCGTTCATGTTGTTGGCTTGCTATTTTGGTTAAAAGTTTTAAACGAATGACAGGTTTTATTTATTTATTTATTATTTATATTTTTTGTATGTGTGTGTGTGGGGCTCACACCCATGAAAGGTCATGTGTAAACCCACAGTATATTTGTATCATCGGTGGCCTAAGGATTAATTTGCTCAATTTTATACATTAAAAAAAAAAAAAAAAACATGTTTTACATGTTTTTTTTTTTTGAATGTATAATAAAGTATAAAAAAAAAAACTACGTCCCTCTTATTGAAAGCAGCTGTCTTGAAACGCTGCTTTCAATAAGAGGGACGTAGTTTCACACCGGGTGATAAAATGTATCTCCCACCAGTCTAAAAACAATCTCAAATATTCACACCCACGGAGGGATTCGAACCCATAGTCACGTAAGGAGTGAATACGTTAAGTATTCGCTATCCACCCAAGCGGACATTTTTTATTTTATTCTTTATGTTCAGTTCTTTTAAATTCACAGTTTCCATAATTAATTTTTTCGATATTGGGTTTACTCACTTTAGGCTATGTGATATTTCTATTCTCAGTTATCGGTTCTTTATATTTAGCACTTCTAATTATATACATCTCATCTCTCATCAGATATTGTAACAAGGGTATTTACACCATGTTTCCATTCAAAAATGCACACAAGTATGTCAAATTAAAAATTCTTCCTTAGCTAAAACAATCGCATTTAATTATATCTCTTTTCAGCCTTATTGTAATAAAGGAGCTATTGTATTGCTAAAATAGCATTTTTTAAAAATTTAGTTAAGATAGCTTTCGGTATAAATATACAAAAAGTTGGTTATTTTTATGAACTTTATGCAGACGAACGAATATCCGCTCCTGACCCAGTTTCAAACACTCATTATTCGACACAATAATTAACTTAAACACAGATTTACTGGTTTGCAAAATTCACGTCTCCTAATAACATTCATTTTTTTTTCTGAGGAAAATTAGAATGCAGTATGACCCTTGTAAATAATATTCATATGATATTTCTGTCATTTCCTTATCATTGAGTAT
The DNA here is from genome assembly GCF_054136105.1 of Typopeltis vanoorti. Classification (NCBI taxonomy): domain Eukaryota; kingdom Metazoa; phylum Arthropoda; class Arachnida; order Uropygi; family Thelyphonidae; genus Typopeltis; species Typopeltis vanoorti. The sequence continues at coordinate 12,279,008 of NC_143552.1, forward strand.
GTTTTCGAGACTGTATGAGCTTCGAAACTAAGAAAATCATAACAATAAGCGAACTTGCTCACACATTAATAAACACATAAACAAACCATCTAGTTCCATCATCAACATGTGTTGTTTTTATACAAAGTCTGTCTTTAATTTTTAACTGCATCAGTGACTGTCGCCAATTCTGAAAGATCGTTTTCCACTTTAAAATTAATCAAGATGAATCGTACGAGGAACCTCCACACACCAAGAGAATTATTGATCGTTTTACTGACATAAAATTAATTGGTGTATGAGGTAACGATAATGAAATTTTAACTTTTGTGTATAGGAGCATTTTTTACAGCAGTAAACAACTGTTATCCAGGGGCACAGTTTTTGTTCACACACCAGAGCCCACCCATTCCAAGCTACACAACCGACGTAAACTATATAAACGATCACTAAATCGAAATCGATATTTTTTGTTGTTGCGAACTATCATGCCCACAATGTAAAATTCAACGACAGTCGAAATATCAATTTTCTAAATTTTAAACTGTTTATAATTAAAACGTTTTGGTTACTGTAAAATGCACTTGCATGGCTTCCTTTCGAAAACGGCAGTTACGGACTTTTAACCAGAACGAGAGAGCGCCACTAAGCCAATACGTGGCTTAGTGGCGCTAAGCCACGTATTGGTGTTGACATACACCAATATACGTTTCCCGGTGATTATATCCAGCAAATGTTGCCTCTACGGTTCAATGTAGTTTTGGATCTGTCGTGAACCGGGCATGGTTTTGTTTGGAAGGTTATTGTGCTGCTGTGCGTTTTGTGGGTCTTGACAGCACGTTGACAATGCATTTGTGTGAAGTACGAAACGGCGTTTCGTTCTCGCTTCGCTATCATAATAGAGGAGAATTTGTTCTCTAACAGTTCAGTAGGTCCCCAACATTTCGAAGAACACTTTTAAACTATCTGCACTTGGTCTCAATTGTTCGTTGATCGATTATTTCTGTTAATGACCACATCACAGTGATTTCATACTTTCGAGATCATTATGAATTATATACTGTACGTGTAATATACAAACTTATGCAATCTGTGTTGAGTGCTCAAAGATCACTTTGAGCACTCAAACCGAACAAGAATTAAGTTATTATTTGGCCATCATTTAGGGCATTTTGCCATCGATAATACCGTATAGTGATTATGCAGTATTATTGATAACTATATGACCTAAGTAATGGTCAAATAAAAACTTCATTTTTAGATTGAAGTCTTACTAGTAACGTGACTTCTCACTTTAAAAAAAAACAAAAAAAAATATGTTATAACCATTATATATATATATATATATATATATATATATCCCTCTTCCCCCAGAGCCTTCATCTCTTTGCCTTAGATCAGCTCTCTTTCACCAAAACTGGCAAAAATTCTCAAGAAGTTTAACTTCAGAATTTGCTTCATTACGCTCCCAAAACTTCGTTCAATAAACCTAAAGAGAAACATCTTCCAACTCAGTTTCCTGGAGTGTACAAGATTTTACGTGATTGTGGAAAGCCATACTATGGCCAGACTGCTAAATCCATCCTTCTACGTTTGGAAGAACACCGTAGAAATATCTCCTATAACAGGACTAGAGCCAGCGCTCTATCTAGCCACGTTCTCTTTTCAGTTAACTCAGACGAAGGCAGCCAACACATTGTGAACTGGACTCAAACTTCTAACATCCATGTGTGCTATGATGAGCTCGAAAGAAAGATTGTCGAATCTAGAGAAATTTCTCTAGATTCTTCTCATATCAACAACAGCCTAAGTTTCAATCTCTCTGAAGCACACGTTGCCTCTGTTCAGTATTGGCTCACTTGCGACAGCGCGTAGTATACGTTTGTTTGGAACTCAAGCTGGCATTTTGTTTTCAAGCACGCCACTGTCTTTTTGTACTTGTTCTGTTATTACAATTTTAAGTCTCTGTAATTCTTTATATATTTCTTTGATTGTGATACCTAAAGATGTTGATCTATTCAACGAAACTTGTTAACTAGTAGTATATTTTTAAATATACTATGTCATCTTTTTTATCTCTCGGTAACAGTCATTAAAGTTTTTTGAATATATATATATATATATATATATATATATATATATATATATATATATATATATATATATATATATATATATATATATATATATATAATGATAAGCCATTTTGTCACATTTTTTGAAACGTTTTGAAACTCAGGGGCTACCCGATGTCGAGTCTTCTAAATTCGAGTCATCAGAATTCAAGGAGAACCGGCCTACCAGTCCGGAACTCGGGGGGTTGGGCGCCATAGCACTCCGGTATATATATAATATGTTATAATGGTCTTCGGCTAGCTATCTGCAATTAGTCACTTGTGGGGACTGAACTACCCTCTTAATATCAAAAAGTTAGATAGAACTAAAACAGCCTCACATCCCCTTAGGGAATAAAAGGCGTTAAGGAATTTGGTGGATTTATTTATTTTTATATATGTTGGGGAATCGTCAGGACTTCTGCCCAAAAAACGACATATCATAAAAAATAAATTAAACATGCATGGAAGTGTTTGTTCTCTTTCCAAATTCATCTTCTATTTTAATACCGTGGTTTCAATTCAAGGTGCTGTGTAATTAAATCACCTGCATATTGTTTACAATCGCTCCCCTGCTTACTGGAGATGCATGCCCTCTAAGACCTACTCTATACACAAGGTGATGCATGATATCACCAACCACTTCGTTCGTACAGAATTTCTTACAAAGAAAAAGTCTTTTTATATACCCTAGGACAGTGGTGGTGAACCTTTTTATGTGCGCGTGTCAAAAGTTTACAAATTGAGTTGCTGTCGTGCCGGGCAGGTTTTAGTAGGGGAAAATTAATAGAAAATTAATTAATTTATTTATATTATATAATATTTTATAAATAATTATAATTTTATAAATAATATTTTATGTATTTATAATATTTATATATAAATTTATAATATTATTCAGTGTAAAATTGAGTATTGTATTATTAAATTGATTTTAATGATGTTTAACGGTTTGAAAAAAAAAAAAAACCGGTAGTGAGAAAAATATTTATTCATTGTAACTCACCATAGAAGTCAGCTGAGTAGGGGAAGCAGCAGAAGGATGTCAACTTGTCGGCGAAATGCTTACCGTATTTACTCGAATATAGCATGCCCTCGCGTATAACTTCGCACCCCTGATTTTACTTTACGAAAAAGATTACCTCGCACACGAAAAATGTTTAAACATGTTCACGTCGAGGCGATAGTAACTCGCTCCCAGCGGTAACAACATGCCCTCCCCAACAGCCATTATACTGAAGATGTGCAAAAAAAACAAACAAACAAACAAAAAAAAAAAAAGTGCAGTTTTATTGTATCCCTGAATAAGGTACAGACGCTTTTGCAATCTGTGTAACATATTTCTCAACAAATAGTGTGATTCATTAGTTAGAGCAGTTTTTATTCCAGCTGTCTCTAATTGCACTATTATTGTCCCTTCCCACAGAAACTATGCTGTATAGACCAAGCAAAACCATATGTCCACTGAAACACAGTATCTAACTAAAATCTATTGTCAATTTTTCAATTATATGAAATAAGTGTTTGTTTGATTGCATTTGAAATTCTCGATGTCATTATGACAGATCACAAAGGCTAACTTCGAATAAAATTCTACCATGAATTGAAACATGCCATATAATTAAGGTGACCATACGTCCTTTAGTTCAATGCTCTGTCCTTTACATTTTTTTTTTCTAAAATGGCCATTTTGTCTTTTATTTTGTGAATTGAAATAGTAAATTGAATATTGATGCCAACATATTTAGATGCAATTCATAAATTTTACCAAACCTGCATTGATTATTTAAATAACTGGGACAGCTGTTTCGTGGAAATTGAAGTATTTGAATGGATCTTACTACGAGAAATCCCTCTGCGGGAGAAGATTAAGGGAAGTGTTTTGTTCACTTCCAATCACTGGAACTTAAACATAAATGACGGCGAACTATTTGATGATGTTTCATGTATTAAAAGTTATGTCACCAGTGAAAACATCGAAGAATGGCGACAAAATGAGAGTCCTGCCGACATAGATGGGTTGAAAATTTTAAATATTTCGCAGATAAACGTGTATCTTTTAAAAACATTTTAAAAATCGTTGACTTTTGCTTATGTGTCCCTGGATCTAATGCCCCACTGAACGAGTATTTTCATTAGTGAAAAATAGGTGGAGACCAGTGGAAAAAAACAATTAAAAATCGAAACATTGAAAACATGTATTTATACCAAATGCAACTTTGACGTGAATTCTATAATTTTATGAATTTTTAAAACACGAACATGATTTATTTAAAAAAAAGTTCATTTTTGTGAAAGGTATCAAAATTAATTTTTTTAAAGTAATAATATGATTGTTTAAAATGCTATCTATATGGTTATATTTTACAATAAACATTATAAAGCTTTTTAATTTTAGTGAAACAAATATACGCAACCTGTTTTTTTTTTATTTATTTATTATGAAACAATTTCTGATTTGTCCTTTATTTTCTCCAACAAAATATGGTCACTATACATATAATGCGCGTGTGAGTTCGTCTGCAGCTCAAATTTTACTCAATCGAAATTTTGAAATTAGCGAATTATGGAATTCAGTTGAAGAGAATTAGCATTTCAATTCAACACTTGTCGGTTGCCTTTGTCTTTGGGTCGCGTGACCTTTGTTAATACCCCACCAATCATATGTATCATATACACGTCGTCATAGCTGCACTCTCGTGTAAAACAAAATTTAACTTGCACGTATTGTAATAATTAAAAATAAAAAAAAAGTTGAATTTATAAGCGTATAAAAGGATATCACCTGTAAATCGTTGACGTGCCACCTCTGGCACGCGTGCCATAGGTTCGCCATCTATGCCCTAGGACAGTGTTGTTCAACCTTTTTTTTACTACGCGAGCTACTTTTCTATAAAAACTTATTCGGCGATCTACTTTCTTATATAGATCACGTTCCCCCAACATGATATCTGATTACGCACAAATAAACAACTAAAAATAAACTAAAAAAAATACACAACTAAACACTTTATTTATGTATTTAAAAATGTATTTATCACTTTTAATTATTTTAACACAACAAAAAAAATATATATATATATATTGAAATAAAATATTTATTTCTCTATTATGGAAAACGAAAGATAGAAAAAACAACAGATTGATTACAAACTCACAGGAAATACTGGTTGATTAAAAAAAAAGAAGTTAATGTGAAATTAGGCATTGCTTGGACCTCGCAATATTTTCATAGTTAAGTTGATATGAAGTGGCCAATCGCAGACAATCAACCAAATGATCATTTGTAATTTGGTTTCTTAATTGATTTTTGAATAGAGGAAATTGCTGCTGAGCTACCAGTTCCAAGACTGTTGCAACTGATGATGATGAACTGATTTTTAATGATTTCAAATATTTCATATTTGAAATTTGAAAAAGCGGATTCTGACAAGTATGTCGATCCGAAACACGACAGAATTTTTCGCGCAATATCAGTTAATATTGGGAATTTTTCATGTGAATACTTCCAAATGACTTCATTGTTTATTGATTTTAAATGTAAACTATTCTGAACGTTTGATCTCAAGTTCTACTTCAGTTTGGTTTATATCAAACCGCCCACTAATTTTATTTGAAATTTCTGTGATGTTCAAGTTTTCTTGAAATGGATTGATTATAAAAGATACAATCATTTCAGTTTTATTAAAATCTTTAAATCTTGAATTTATTTCTTTCTCAACTAATTATATTTCACGAATAAATTCTTTTAAATCATAGCGAAACATTTCTTGATTTTGTTCATAAAATGTTAATAAATATGGGAGTTGTCTAAATTTGCGGTCATTTATATTTTTCTTTAATACAAGTAAGTTGTTGGAAAGTTTTTATTGAACTTAAGATGTCAATTAAATTTTATCTCTACCTTGTAACTCTAAATTTAAATTGCTTAATTTCGTACAGAAATCTTCTAAAAATGATAAATGTAACAACCATCTTTTATCACTCAATTGTGGATAAATATCTCCTTTTTCATCAAGAAAAATTTTATATCGTTAATTAATACAAGAAATCTTTCTAAAAATTGACTTCTGCTGAGCCAGTGAACATTATTGTACAACAGCAGTTCCCTATCATCATCTGCCTGTAATTTAAATAACCGCCATTGCAGGGCTTTTCCTCGAACAGAATTTACAATTTTAAATGTAATATCCAAAACATCTTTTGTGTTTAATCTTTTACTACCCAGTACTTGTTGGTGGATAATACAGTGGTACGCTAAAATATCTGGATATTTGTCATCGTTTTTACATAATGAAATGAAGCCTGATTTATAACCTATCATTGCAGGAGCACCATCAGTAGTAATAAACACAAGTTTAAAAAGCGAAAGTTTGTGTTGTTTCACAAATTCATCAAATGCCGAAAAAAATGTCTTCTCCCCTAGTCCTTCCCAATAATGGTATAATTTTCAAAAGTTCTTCTTTACTTGAATAATCTTGAAATACCATGCGAATAAATATCATTAACTGAGCAATATCAGTGAAGTCGTTTGATTCATCAAATTGTAATGAAAATGCAACACACTGGTGGATGTCTGACATTAACCTGGCCTGGAAACTTTTCTCCGGCAATTGGAACTCTTCCTTTCGGCAATTTGAAACCTTGTCTGCGGCCTAGAAGTAGTCTCTCTCTAGCGACGTCTCGAACAGAGAAGCTCCTATCTGGAAGCGGGAAACTCCTCTCTCAAGCAACGTGGATCCGGACAGTCTCTCTGACGACGACTGGACCGGGTGGCCTCGTCTCTGACAGCAATTCTGGAAATCGGGACCCCTCTGCTTGCTTCAGTCCCTTTCTATTAGGCCTCCTCTGAGAACTCGCATGAAGTTTGGTAACCCCCAAAGAATCGGTATGAGTCTTTCATCTTAAGTTTCAAGTTCGGCACGCCTTTTGTTCTCCTCCGTTTTCTTTTGATTGTAAGTTGCCAGGCATCGGAAAGTTGTTTGAACTCTTTCTGACTGACTTCGGAGATGTTTACACTTAGAGCCTGCAAGCCTTTCTCATACATACAAGTTTCAATAACAATCTTTCTAATGCCGCCACCATGTACAGCTTCGGCGACAAAAACATTGCCTTTCTTTTAAACACTGTAACATATTCTCATTAAAGCAGTATATACAGTTAGCTTCAAAAGAGTTATTTACAAAAACATCTAATACAAACTACACCGAGACAAACAAAGTTTATTTTTTTATAATATTCACATGGGACTTAACCTAAGTAAAAAATCGATGTAATGTGCTTTGGAATATTTAATATTTAGGCTACAATCGAGTTTTTACACTTTGCTTATAATCGTATTCACTCGGCTCGCTGTTTGACTTCTACTGATCTAAATTAATTCATTTACCCGGACTTATAAGAAAATTACTGATTTAACAATTTTAACGAAAAATAAATAAACAATAGCAATACACTTAAAGAGAATTAAAAATAATACAAAATAATGATAAATAAAATATTATGTTTTCAGTTTTAATTAAATTTGTAAGTAAGAATACACAAGAGATCAATCAAAAATCGCTCCGCGATCGACGGGTTGAACACCCCTGCCCTAGGATATTTTTCAAATGATGCGCATCACCTGGGAAGCGCAACAACGAATGCAGTTTCAGGATCGTCTATAATATAGGTTGTATAGCATATTCTCGGAGGGATTTAACAATATGACAAGAGACAGCACCATCATATGGGATTACAGCAGCGTCCTTGTACAAATGCGGTACTGATCCCTACACGACCGGACTTCATACAATTATTTCATTAGGTAGATTTTATTGTAGCAATTTAGATGTAATGTAGGAAGAGATTTAGTTCTACCTCTCGCTACAGTTTCATCTTGCAACAGAATTTGAGGAGGATAATACAATGTTTTGAATACCTTCGTCCGCACTCTCCCTATTGTATGGGATGGTACAATAACGCATTCTACTTCCACGACATCTCCAGAAACATGCGATATGGTTAGCAATTGTTGTCTGGTATATTTTCGTTTTCAGCATATTCCTAGAGAAATATACCGGAAATCTTTCACGAGCATAGGTGGCATATAAAACACATATGGTTTCCGTTTGCTCCTCTCCTAATCATCTACACATGCAACGAACAGAAGACGGCTTTAAAAATCTGTAACATGAGTTCTTTGTTGTGACACATTGATGATATCTTAAATTGGAAATACAGCATGGAAGAGGTCGAAAGCTATTTACTTTACATTTGACTTACAACACTAAAAAAATAAGTTTATCATAAAGCATGAAAAAAAAGCACTCTGCCCTTATCTGGATGTACTGATAAAAAACAGACAAACAACAAACGAAATGCAACTAACTTTGTATAAAAATATATTGGACATTAATAGTTACTGGACAATAACTGCATGTCGCTTTTCATTATCTTCAAACAAGTGATGGGGTGCTGTTCAAAACTTTACATCGACCCGCTCAAACTTTGGTATATGATGAAAATCAGAAATTTTGACCTAATTATCATCTCATAACAATCACTCACTACTAAATTCTCATGACATTTTCACCGACCAAAGATCGATAATAGAAACAAAATATGGAACTCTTTCAAAACCATTTCTGGCTTTTCTAACAAACAGAAAACGCTAAAGAGTGTTTTAAAATATTAATATAAATACTGAAGACTTGACGACCACTGTAGGTTAGAAATCACAATCAATCGCAGTAGTATCATACGTTGGTACGCTTCCTAACCACACTGCCTAAGCACTCCGAGACATCATAAAAAGCACCTTTAAGTTGATCCGGAAACTGCAACTCATTCCTGCGATTTCTACAAATGATGCACATTCATCGGGAAAATATCCGGGGTGTAAAAAAAATCCACAGAAGGTCGTACAAATGAAGAAGTCAGTGATATTATATATCACCACGGTGACAGAGGCTGGCCTCACAGCGCATGCATCCACGGAGAGAGAGAGAGAGAGAGAGAGAGCAGTGGAATGGACTGGGGAAAAGGTCTGCATTCCCTTCAGAATAGATTTTATTACAAGAGGATGTTTCAATTTACGGAGTTGATCTTATCAAGCAGAACCTCAAATCGAAATCAGAGAATGAACCTTCAGGATGTTTGGAATGCCCAGATAAAACGCTGTAAAATTTAGGCTGAAAAAAAAAATCTCAGTTTCATCTCCTGAAGTGACGGGTAAATCGAGGCTTGCATTTGATTGTTATTACTGCCAAAGCAACTTATGCTTTTGGGCCAATGTGCTATGACTGTTACGGAGTTGATCTTATCACGTAGAACCTTAAATCGAAAATTTTGCGCCAATGTACTACGTCTGTTGACTGTTCTTCTGGTCACTGTGCATGTTTTGTGCGAAGAAAAGAAGTCGAGTAATTGAGGACGATTTTGGAATAAAATAGGGAGTTTGCACTTTCCATTTTCAAAGTATACTAACCTTTAATTTTCTTAAATTTAAAAAAAAAAATTTATTTCACATTTCATAACCGCTTTTAAAATTAAAGTCAGTTGTAAATATAATGCAACTTTCTTATCAACATATTGATAGATTGTTCAGTTTATTCGAGATTTAACTTACTAAAATCGAACGTCCCATCGCCTCGCTTCCCTTCGCTGTAGCAAATGATTCCGTTTTTGTAATGTATTCAAAAAAATTCAATTTTTCAATTTTTTAATGTTTTCATCTTTGAAATTTCTGGTATGTATGGATACTTACATTTTTGCCTAACAAGAGTTTCAACATAATATTCTTTTAAAAAATAAAACCGTATGAGTAAGCCAAACGATAAGAACATTTACAGAAAAAAAGTGAACTCTGTGTAGCAGATCCAAAACGAATCCCATTTCTCTCTTCCCAGTACCAAGAAGAGCAGCTGATTTTAGAATCAATTTTGAAAGTCTGGAGAAATTTATATGTTAAATTTCTCCAGACTTTCAAGGCATAGTGAATGTCAACTAGTGCCTCGTCTATATCGAACAGAACAAGTCAGTTTTGAGCAACTCGACTAAGCACGAAGTTGCAAACGGTCATCAACACTGATGAATCATTCCCGTGCAACGACAACCGCAGCTCGTACGATACATAGCTGTGCAAAGCTATATATATGTTTCCCAATGGAAGTTTCGGACTCGAATCCCTAAATAATTTCTCTCTATATAGTAACACTTCACTCGCTGCAGCTTCCATAATGTCGCTAAATGAGAACTACAGTATTTTCGTTGTAAAGGACACTCAGGAAATAAAACAGTTGACATTAAATGTTATCGGTGGTATAGCATTGAAAATTAGATATTTTTGTGTGCGATCCGAACAAAACTTAGGTGTAGAATTATCTTGGACACTTATTCTTTTCCAGAACTATCGGTCATTAAAACGTGATAAAAATATAAGACATTCGTTGAAAGAGTACTTGGTATGAATATTCTGATAGCAAGAGACAAATTAATTTTAAAACATAAACGTCAATTGTGATAGAAGCGAGGTGACATTTCATGGACAAAAAAGGGACGAAACCTAAGTAATACGTGATACTTGTTATGCATCAACAGGAACAAAAAAAAAAAAAAAAAAAAGAAAAGGAAAGAAAAGAAAAAATAAGATGCATTGGTTAACAATCAGTAATAAGCAACGGGAGGGATTAAAACAAATCGCTTTTGACGATTAATATGTCACTGTGGATGAATGTATATCACTGAGCTCCATTTGGTCGTTGTTTTGTGTTACGTAAAAAAATTGTGTAAGAAACTTTTAATAGTCATTGTTTTTAAGTTGACAGTTCTTGAGGTTTGTTTAAGTTTTGAACAACAAATAATAATTCGATATAAATCAAACTAAATACTGACATTGGGGTAGTTAGACAGAGTGGCAAAATTTGTTCCAGAATACCAGAATATTATTTTTATTTTATGTTGCATGCATTTTGTCATTATTTTCATTGTTATTGTGATTAATGAGCCCTGCTCTCCTTTGTTGTAGATTCGGCGCAGGTAACCAGGGGTTTCTTTTTCTTCCCGTAGAAACCAGGATGTTAATCGCTCAATTCAGCAAAATCTGTCACACACACACACACACACACACACACACACACACACACACACACACACACACACACACACACACACACACACACACACACACACACACACACACACACACACACACACACACACACACACACAGAGAGAGAGAGAGAGAGAGAGAGAGAGAGAGAGAGAGAGAGAGAGAGAGAGAGAGAGAGAGAGAGAGAGAGAGTGCATACAACTAAATTCTAATTATTTCTGTACTTGTCAGCTGTCATGCAGAACGTAGTGGGAATACACTTAACCTGGGCGACTGCCAATTTCTGGGGAGAAAAAAGTCTCAGACAATGCTTACCCTCATTGGGGAATAAAAAGGCATTAGGACAGGATTGAAATCATTTGGTGACCTTAGAAATTTCTGGATAGTTTCAACTGGCTTGAAGGTCACTCTAATATTGTGTGGTTTTAGGAGGCGAGCTTATTTTTTGGAGATGGTACCAACGCATGGAATAGTTTTAGTAGTTATATATTGGGTGTCATCACGTTGTCTTTGTGATATATCAGAGAAGAGATTGTGCAGAAGCAGATGTGAAAGGTGATGTGAAACTGGTAAACATGGCTGATAATCACATGATTGTAAATAATTACGAAACGTGCTTTAATAAATAAATAATCATATTGCGTTGCTATGTTATACCAACTTATCTCTATGATGAGGTTATTTGCCATTTCGAAAAGGGCAAACAATGTCGACTACTGTTCCATTTCCATGTACACTATCAAGTTACGACTTCACGGAATAAATATCTGAAATTTAAATTTAAAATGTCTAAACCAGTGATTCTTTAATGCCACTGTGCCGCGAGATTTTTTAAGTGTGCCGCCACTGCGAATACCCATACATAAGCGGCGTCAGACAAGTGGTTCAATCAGTTCTACCTTCCTAGCGGGAACTGGCTGAACCAATGCGCATGGCTATTATAGTTCTGGCTACTGGCTAACAAAGCTACATATTAGTTTAGTCTACTAGTCGCCCGCTTGATGTGTGCATATGGTTAGTTACAACTTATATATTCGTTTTCGTACGTGCAATACCACAATATTGTGTAGCCAAACTTAATTAAAACGGATTCAAAAATATGTCGTTTTTAAAAATTTTTTGACAATTATTTTTATTTTCTATGAACCCCCTAAAATGGATAAATGGATAAAAAAAAGAAAGCTCAACGACGATAATGATGATGCTAGCGATCATGCTAACGAGCCCAGTACAAGTAAAGATGTTTCCTCCGCAAAAAATTGTAATGTTTATCGTAAGTATAATGATGACTTCTTAAAATTTGGATTTACATCTACAATGGAAAATGATAAAACTGTTCCCGAGTGTGTGGTATGTGGTTGTAAATTATCAAACAGTGCTATGGTTCCGAGCAAGCTCCAACGTAACCTGCTCACTAATCATCCTTCGCAAGCATCAAAAGACAAAGCCTACTTTCAAAATCCATTATCTGCAAGATCCAAACAATTAAAGATTTTTAAAAAGCAAATTAGTGTGTCTGAAACAGCTCAGGTAGCTTCTTATGAAGTGGCTGAATTATTTGCTCTCCAATTAAAATCTCATAATTTGGCTGAAGAAATTATATTACCTGCTTGTCGTAAATTTGTAAAAAGAATGATCGGTGAATCAGCAGAAATTGGCGTTTGTAAAATACCACTTTCGAATGACACAATTCATCGCAAAATTATAGACTTGTCCCGAAATATTGAAGAAAATACTGCTAAAACTCTTGCAAATTCAAATTTTGCTTTACAAATCGACGAAACAACTGATATTACGGGAAAAGCACACTTAATTGCATTCGTTCGATTCATTCACGAAAATGATATAATTAATCAATTTTTATGTTGTCGTGAATTATCTGATTTCACAACAGGAAAACATATTTTCGATGAAATTAATTCTTATTTACAAGAAATTAAAATTTCGTGGAATTTGTGCATTGGCATTTGTACAGATGGTGCTCCGGCTATGACAGGATCTATAAAAGGATTTGTAGCATATGTAAGAGAACATAATGCAGATATATTAGTTACCCATTGTTTTTGCATCGGGAAACACTCATTACAAAACAATTACCATCAGAATTGAAAGGAGTGCTGGAACAATGTGTTAAAATGAGATTAATTATATATAAAATCAAGACCATTAAAAAGTCGCCTGTTTAGTCAATTATGCCAAGCTATGGAGTCTAAATATTAGTCATTGTTACTACACACGGAAGTCAGGTGGTTATCCAGAGGGAAAGTTGTCTCGCGTGCTTGAATTAAAAAACGAGATAAAGATATTTTTTGAACAAGATAATAATGATTTTGTTGGTTTGTTGGATGACAAAATATGGTGTGCTAAGCTGGCTTACTTATCTGATATTTTTTTATTTTTAATAACATAAATACGAGTTTGCAAAGACCGAAAGAAAATATTTTAAACTCAACCGATAAATTATTGGGATTTCAAAAAAAATTACTTTATAGAAGAATAAAGCACAAGAAGGTAGTTTAGAAAAGTTTGAGTCATTTCCAAAAGATTGTTATAAAATAATTTATAAAATAGTTATTGATCATTTGACAATACTAGAGCAAAAAATTTTTCATTGCTTTCTAAATTTAGAAATAAAAAAATGTGATTGGATTCGGAATCCATTTGTGATAAACGACACATCGGTGTATGAACTAACTTTGAAAGAAGAAGAAGAACTGATTTCTGTGTGTAATAACCGAGATTTAATTTCAAAACATTCAGAAGAACCAATTAATTCGTCCTGGATTAATCTTAGATACGATTATCCAACAATATCACAAAAAGCTTTAAGTGTGTTATTACAATTTTCCACATCTTATTTGTGCGAATTCGGATTTTCGGCTTTGACCGATATAAAAACGAAAAAAAGATCCAGACTTTTAAATCTGGATCACGAAACGAGATAGCATTATCATTTATACGCCCAAATATAAATGAAGTTATCAAAAAAAAACATGCTCAAATTTCGCATTAAATGTAATTTATCATTAAATAAACATTTTGTTTACTTTGTAATGCAATTTCATTTTATATTTTATTGCAAATTATTATTGTATGCTATTTTTATAAAATATATTATAGGTACATGAATTAATTAACCAAGTAAAATTCTTTTAAATTTATCTTATTGTTAGTGTGCCGCCAAATTTTAAAATTATTAAAAGTGTACCGTGAAGAAAAAAAGGTTGAGAATCACTGGTCTAAACCATCTTTAAAAATGAAAATAAAAGAAATTCAGAATACTAATACTTACGGTGATTATAATAATTAATTCATTGCTATTTTTTTTACATTCCTGTTAATTCTAAATGCAAAGCGAAACAAAGCTGTGTGTAGTTTGCTTGTGTTATTTTGTTCTTGAGTTTTTATATATTTTATTTGTACCACCAACAGGTTGGCTATCTTCAGTTTATTTTCTCCACAAATGCTGCTGCGTCTTAATTTCCGATGTGTTTATTAATTTAGCGCGATTTTGACATTCACGTTGCTAGACAAAATGGAAAAAATGAAAAAAAATTATATTCTTTCTAAATTATTCAGTTTTCTTTCAGGAACTAAGTTAGATGGAAATTAGCTTGCGGAATATGCGCTGGTTTTCTGTGGAGGAGAACTGGAAATCTCTCTCTCTCTCTCTCTCTCTCTCTCTCTCTCAAAGCTCCTCATCTGCATCTCTGATTCCAGAGAAATGCTTTTCCCGAGTCTTCTAAATCCCGTTCCATCCATTTCCCTACGCAGTTTCTTACATTTGGGACTTACTCCGGTGCCTATAATGCAGCATCGCGTTTTATTACTCACATCACATCTTTCTTCGAGATTTCTGGATATCATGCTTTCTTTGGGCGACTTTGCAAATCAGGATTTGGTTCCCCTCTGCTTCTGCGCATTTTAAAATGTAGCCTGCTGGCCGCATTAACTTCTCTATTATACTGAAAGTCTTTTAATACTGCATTAACAATGAAAAACAGACGGGTGCAGCTCTAATCTTTAACCACTTTTTATTCACTCCAGTGCCGAAGATTATACTGTTATAAAGAACAGTATAATCTTCGGAAGGACGGGAAAGGATGCATTTTAATGTTTTTCTCTTAAAATAGGACAAATGATACAATGAAATTGTAGTTTCATCAGATATACGGTACTGGAAGGAAATAGTCTCCTTATCATTGCTCTCAGCATTAATCATTTTAATACTACAGCAATGTGGACTTTCAGAATTCGAAAAGACTGGCCTGTTTAGCTGCTGTATAAATGACAGCATGAGTTAGATGAAAGATGAAGCTTCTGCATGTCTTTTCAAAAATTAATTCAAGTTTACATTTCAGGAAACTCAACTTGAAAAGCAGGGGACTGATTTAACAACGTCTAAAAAGTCAGGAAAGTTGTGCATTTATTCAACATTGGCTATTCAGTGAGTTATTCTCATTGATAATGAGAATAACTAAACATTGCGGATTAAGCTTCATTTTGATATGCATAAGACTGAATGTAAAAATGCAATGAGTGTTTCCGGTTCAAAAAACTATGACAGAATTTAACACATTTTCTCTAAGAAAAAAAAAAATTTAAAACATTATTCATGCTTAGATACGTAAATTTACCTCATGAAATAAAAAGAGTAAAAATCATATTTCCATATGATTTTTACTCTTTTACTCGAGCACATTCAGATCAACAGCAGGTCACAGAGTGATTTTCAATGCAAGGATTGCTTTGATAGAAATGCGCGCTAAGGTATTGAATATCCGGTGATATAATTTCATCATAAGCAATGCATGAAGAATTGCTTAGACGGTTGGTTAACCCAATCGCAACCTCCTGCTCCACTTCAGCGTAGACGTTTTTTTTTTTGCTTAATTCCGACAAGCGAAGATACGGAGGTATCGATGGAGAAACTGACGCTGTGGAAGAGTTTTTGACACCTTCCATCATTCCTGAAGAATCTTGTTTGTTGCTCGCAGACGTGGCATTCATTGGTTGTGCCTGCAGTATTTGATGCAATTCTATTCTATTCCTTCAGCCATACGGCTGGTGTGTGTGTGCGTGGGGGGGGAGGTTAGCTATATGCTACCATAGCAGGGAAATGATTATAACCAAGGTGGTTTCCCGTTGCCTTCCTTGCCGTACTATATTCTATGACTGTAGCCTGTGTGTTCACGAGGCGGGTTTGCCTGCTTGCGGAATGAAAACCCCCCAATAAGCTGGTGGAAAAAAACTCTGCTGTCCACCCCCAAGACTGGCTAATTGGCTATGGCCGAGGAAGATCCTTAAGCTCCTCACGTCGTTGACGGGAATCGAACCTAGGAAACTCCTTCCTTTCCAGGCATATGGTTGCGAACCGCACAACCACTAGGCTAACCGCGCGGATTGATGTAATTCGGCAATACTAAAAATAAACAGCTAGTGACATCACATTGTTTCACCAACTACTGTAATTCAGTGGAAACCGTGGTATAAATAAGACAAGTTCAGAAACTAAGAGAAGTCCAGTTTCACATACATTCATTGATATGTGAGATACCTTGTTAAGGCTTGGAAAGATTTCATTTTGAATCCCTTGCTGAGGACACGCAATTAACATACATAATATTTATATGCCAACTGCGTTTGTTAAGTGCCTCAGCCTTAGTCGCTTCGGCCGCAATCCCATAAACAATAACAACGACTTTCACAGCCAATAAGAATAAGCGTATAGCGAAAAAGTCAATGCATACCTTAGTGGGAATGAATTTAGCGCTGCTTCTGTAATTGTCCTTTGGTGGATTGTTTTTTGACCTCGCTTAAGCAAGAATGGCCATCAAATATGATATCATATCTTATATCTCGCTACAAATTTTGAGATAATGCATGCCCCTCCCCTCTGAATTTCAAAACTGTATGTAAGTATATGTGATACATCTGCAATCAGTTTTACCGAATTAGTTTTTAATGATCATTGGGAAATCTGGCTTTGTTTAAATTAACTCGATGTCTTTTAAAACGCATAACAAGATAGTTTTTTCATGTTATTTGGCTCGTGGGGTTTCTGCTGTTTTTATATTCCTATTTCTATTTTATACAATTTTTTTTTAAAATTTTTTTTTACATTTCCCAGGAATATGCAATAAGAGAAAAAAAGAATGGAACTCAAGTTGATATGTAATAATACAAACAAATTCTAAATGAAAAAAAAAAAAAACATTTAATTAAATTTTTCATTCTCAAAATAAGTTTTTTAAAATATACCGTATTAATGGCTTCATTAGTTAAGTAATTTTGTATTTTGGTGTCAAAATTACCTGCCAGTGAAAATTTTTTTCACATTCTGTACTACTCAGTTTAATTTTCATTAATGATTTTTAATAGTTCTAAATTATTTGTTACTTTTACAAATCTTTCCAAGAAACTAAATTCTGTTTTGATTATTTTCTAGTTGCGATTTTTTTTTTTTTTTTTTTTGCGTTTGCTAATGATGCATAATTAACATAGCAGTATTTAGTTATTTGAGAAACAAAAATTCTATTTCATTTTCTGATGCATTAGATTTCATTGTCTTCCTTAAAATGTTCTATGTGAGACGGAAAAATCATACCATTAAATTTTAAACAAAATTATCAAGTCACTTTGAAAATCAGTAAAAAGACATCTTTTTTGTATTTCAAAATAATGTAAATATGTTAACAAACAAATATTGCTTTGTTTGTGCATTCTCGAATTCTCACTCAAAGTGCATTGTACACATCGTCTGCTAATTTGGAATTTCATTAACTTTTTTTCAGGAGAAAATTTATGACTTCTGCCTTTAAGTAATTTGCATCTCTGTGTTGTTTTAAATGCTTTACTAGCAATTTTTATACCATTAAGAATTTTTTATTAAAGTATTTTCTCGTTCCATTTATTATCCGTATCCAGAACTACTACAGTTTTATTTAATACAATTTTTCAGGTTTACGAATCTTTCAATCATAGTAACAAGAGACTATTGTGTTTTTTGTCTAAAACTAAATGTACTTCTTTGTTAAACTCTTTTTTCATGTATTCCTGTGTAATATTACGGTACTTTTGTTGGAACGTTTTTTAAATATTTTAACAGTACAGTGCAGTTTGTATTTAAAATTGATTGATCAAACTTAATTCTTTTTGATCTATTGAAGATTCTCTGTTTCACTCAGAATGTCTTTGAATCTTAAGCGTAATAAAAATATCTATTACTTGTGGATGTTTTTCGTTGCGCTTGACTTATAGTCATATAATGATATTATCGTATTTGTATTCAAAGGAAACACGAATCGATGTATTAAAAATAGCATTATATTTATTGCAGTCGTTAAACAGTTTCATCAATTGGTAATAAAATTTTAACAATTTTATCAAAATTAAAAATATTTTAAAAATTATAACACATTCGACACTTTTCTGTTTCAATTTTCTAAATTTAAATTTAATGAAGGTCTTCAGCTGATTTTTCCGGGACTCGAGAGTAGAAAGACTCGAAAATCACTTTGGTATTTCGTCCTGGGTATTCCAGCGTCAGAAACCGTAGCGCACGGCACGAAGAGTGTGTTGTGTAGAACGCTTTTTTCTTCCCACACATTTTGAACTATGAAAACGTTTGTTGTAAACAAAGTCTCTGCTAATGTATTAATGCAACATCACAATAGCAGTTTACACAAAAAGAAACATAAGATCAAGGTAAACGTTTAAAAAGGATCACATAAAAAATGTTTTGCGTATTTTTTTATTAGCGTTGGTGAAATTATTTTGGACAAGACAATTACTATAGAATAGGTGAAGATTTATTAGCTCAGCAAATTAAATCCGTAAAGAGAATCAGAATAGGCTGTAAGTTTTTTGACGTCCCACCCCACCTAATGTTTTTTTTTTTTTTCAGTCGATCCCTTCCTTTATTTGATGAATTGTGTAATTTTTACTTCAAGATTTAAAAAAAAAAATGTTTATATTCTAAGAAATAAGAACTTAGTGTAGTCATTTTTTATTTTAATATAATCACAATTACGAAATTACAATGTCGAAGACTACAACAACAACAACAACAAAAATGTTATTTTTGCATACTGAAGGAATTCCCTTATGAAAGATCATCCCCTTTGCTCTGCTGGTATCAGCCCTGGGTAGAATGTATGATTATACAGCACTTATTTATTTAGAGCTACATCAAAGTTATTCAAAATTTCTATATAGTTATTCTATCGATGCTAATGGGATGCACGATACATGCTTTTAAGGATGCAAATGATCATGTAACCTCCTCTTTCTTTCTCTCGACACACACACAAACACACGCTTATAGCCCACTAGGGTTTGTTAGGAAGACCTTTTCTTGCCGTGAACATTATCGGGACTTTAAAATGAAAACGAAATAAAACAGCTCAGCATTTACACAAAAATCTCGCAACGCTTGTTCATTTGTTCAGATAAGCAAGCACGAAGTCTTTATCCCAGAAGTCTGCCATAAAAATGTGGGAACTGTTTCATACATTTTCATTGAAGTACGCAGATTGGCTGATAATACGATGTGATCGTTTATACTTATAATTTCAGATAAAATCTTATTAAGGCTTGCTCGCACAACAATAACTTATGAAAGGCTTACGCATTGAATATAATTTCAATATGCAATTTAATCTCTCTCTCTCTCTCGTTTTGAGATAAAAGATACAAAAGAGTGGTAGAAGAAACCCTGTAATTCATATTATTCATGAAAACATCCGGAATTTGAAATAAGAATAAAAACAAAAAAGAATAACTAAACTGATTAGAAAAATTAGAATAATAAGTAATTATTAATTATCCTTTGTATCGCTATTTAATCTTATTGTTCATTATTCTACTGTTGCTTATATAACCCTAATGCATATTTTGTATTAGCATTATATAAGCAACTATTATTAGTATTTACTATTACTATTATTATTATTATTATTATTATTATTATTATTTGTATTTATTATTATTATTATGTTAACTCTTCGCAAGAAGACTAATTCTATCTAGAACAGTAACTTAATTACAATATGTATTATATTTGCATTATTCAAATAAAACTAGTCGTCGTTTCATTATTTATTTATGAGAACTAATAAACAATTACATTCATGCACTCCCTTAATGTATTGAAAAGTAAGAAATTATGAGATGGCGACGTGGGAGTCAACATTGGAGGAGAGAGAAATCGAGATTGAAAGCTAGGAAGCGCTGGTGCAAATTGGCCAGCTGGTAATGGAAATTTAGAAATAAACTAATAATAATTCTAATCTATTTGAAGAAGGTGTTAAAGAAATTTGCTCGCGCACTATTTGAACTCGGCGCCGTGTCTGTGGTGGCTGAGAGAATAATCAAGATACGCTACCGTAATGCCAGACAAATGGGTAAAATTATATTTACATGCCAGTGGTAACGACGAACGTCATTTGATTCAAGAGATCTGGTTCGAATACCATCTGTAAGGGAAAAGGACACCTAATTTATTCAAAAAATGGCTAATTTACTGTCGCAATAAATTTTTATGGGGATCCAGCAGGAATTCATTTTTATACACACAATGTGGCGTGCAGGGTTCCAATTAGAACCAGGGCTCACTTTGTCGTGATAGGAAGCTGACGCTCTCGATTTTTATGGAGTGCGGTGGGTAATGAATGATAAGTCACGCTGTAAGGAGAAAAACAAGCAGTTTGGTAACAGCAAAAAAAGTCTGCTGTTGAGGAAAGAGTCTTATAATGAATTTGAGCAAGGGAAGATGCATGTCAACAACGCGGCGCCTTTAAATTAGAAAATAATGTTATGGAAACTTCTACCAGTATGGCGTACGGAAAAGTATTGTGTTTGCTATTGCTCGAACCCACGGTTAGGCAGCTCAAAGTTTTTCTAGGTTCGAAACGATTTTTTTCTTCCTGATTATACACTCGACGAACATAAATGTAAATATCAGAAAGGCTTTCCATTCGAAGTTCAGAGTTGTAATAAATGTGGTTCAATTATTCAAAGTAAATTATATACCGTACCACTGCTCGGTCGCCCTTTGGTTTTTCTTTGTATTACTGTAAATGTACTGCAAAAAATTAAACAAAAATCTATGAAATTTCACATATGAAGATATGAAGAGAAAAGAAAACTAATGAATTTTTTTTCTGTGAATCCGGGAATCTAAGATGCGGAGCTTGTTTGATTCCGAAATTCTGTCTGCTTTCTTCTTCTAAAGAGAAACTGATTAGATATGTTCTGTAGGCAAACCTACTTAGAACACCCTAGGAGGGGGACTAGAGTATAGCAAGAGGAAACCCACTAACATCATTTTAATTATAAAAATATTTACCCAAAAGCTAACGAAAAGAAGAAAGCCCGTCTTAACGTAGTGAGTCCCAGTCATGATGTTCGAATGGAAACGCAATGATAGTTTCATTGGCAATATCTTTAAACGAATTCCTAAGATGATGGAAGAAGTCTCGACCATGTTTTTCACTGATGTATAAAAATAGAATGCACTACAACAATAAGAAAGTGCGCTATATATGCAGCTGTATATGCAACACACACACACACACACACACACACACACACATGGAGCTTTTATACTCAGCATCGACGATGCACTTTGGTTGGAAAGAGTTCGAAACCCGTCTAGATCGCGAAGAACCTTTACAAGATCTTTTCAGCTGGAGGCGAGTTATTCAGTTTCATAACGAGGTGGACATTTTCCTTTTGAGAAACTTGGGATTTTCATCCCGCAAAACAGGACAGAATAATACACGCCGTTTGCATACACTGTTCTCGTAACCTTTGTTGCATCAGCTGTGATCCCAAACACCAACACACACACACACACACACACACACACACACACACACACACACACACACACACACACACACACACACACACACACACACACACACACACACACACACACACACACACACACACACACACACACACGGGCCTACTCAAAAAAGTAAAACATTTTGTACAAAAATACAAAATTACGAACTAAGTTTTAAAGTTTTGGGATGGACCGTCTTCGTTCATTCTGCACGTATACGCTCTCCCCCCCCCCATAAATTTCATGGAAGGGTTTTTGAAACAGTTTACAGCAAACGTTCTGTCATTGAGTCGTGTACAGATTTGTCAACATTGCTTCATACATTGACTTTTAAGTTCTCTTTAAGTTAGGAAATGTGACCACAACCACGTTCGCTGAATCCAAACATTTACACGACTGTCGTGGTTCTGTTTTTTCTTTTTTCTTTTTTTTTCAAAAAACTAAAACGTTTTGGTGTCGTCTTGGTAACATGCCTATTTATGTGTAGCAGTATTCTGCTCTCATATTCTACTGCTACACATACTTAAATGTGTAGCAGTAAAATATGAGCTCTTCAACTAGCAGATTATGGGTTCGAATCCCACAATGGGCATGGATATTTGCGAAAAGTCTTTAGGTAGTAGATGACTTTCATCACTTGGTATGAGAACCACGCTGCTTATAGCACGGAGGCCTGAAGAAGTGATTTCAGAAAGTTTTGTTTGGTTTACAGAGGGATTTCCGGAATAATCATTGGTTCAACCGTACTGCTAATGTGCAACAAAATTTCCAAAATTTTGTGGATAGGTTTCCATAAGAAATCGCTACTCTACTAACTGTCATTAATAAAATCTGCCGCAATTAGCGATAAAAAAATAACAGTACCAGCATATTGAACATTACGATAATTACTTATGTTAACCATCCTTACATTAATACTAATGTTGAATATACTAAGTTATAAATATAAGTAACAATGCATAGATTAATTATAATTACATAAACTAATCATCCATACATTAGCTGGTATTATTTACATAGCAACCACCGCAACATAACAGTTATTTACTTTATAAATGTAAGTTTCCGTGATTTAGCAGTTCTGTGGGAAGCTTTCGGTATTGAGACCACATTATAATATAAACAAGGAGTTGAATAAAAATAAGCAAATAAAACCCGACAAGTTTCGTACGTCGTAAGACTTACATCATCAAGGGTGGTGGAACATAAACGTTTTACACAACAAAAGCCTATTGACAATTAATTACACATATTAGATGTTTTTGATAACTTCACAACTGTTAAATAATTGATAAACCACAATACAAATGGTAAATTCGTTCCTGTGTGCGTGTTAGAACAACAGGCATACAGTAACGATATTTATAAAGATGTGAACAAAATGTGTGTATATGATGAAGATGATGAACAGCCTATTTTTCGACCCAAGCCCTCTCCCATTGCGGGAGGTTTTGAGTCTACTACTCCCATGATGACCCAATCCACATTGGGAGAGTGTATCTATACTTGGGTGAATGAATGTATCAATATGAAGGTGGAAACAATCACAAACATCCATGATTACGGGATTCGAACCCGCAGCCTCTTGGCTGGAGAGCGGATACGCTAACCACTCGGCCAACCACGCCGGCGTGTGTGTGTGTGTGTGTGTGTGTGTGTGTGTGTGTGTGTGTGTGTGTGTGTGTGTGTGTGTGTGTGTGTGTGTGTGTGTGTGCGTGCGTGCGCGTGCATACACACACACACACCATTTTGTTCACATCTTTCGAAGCCGTGTATGGCTTGTGTAAAGATGAATACGTATATAATTAGATTACTATTTTTTTCTTTGTTGGCATGTGGATACTTTAATATTAGGCATTGTTATTGCCGCATGTTGAGTATAAGGACCACAAAGCGCTCTTAGTATGAAGTTTGGTTCTTCATACTGTATGGAAGTTTGTTTAATAGGTCGGATACGTATAATTGATAGATTACTTTTCCATATGCGTCATTATAATTACTTGTAATGTCTGTTATATGCTGAGGTCTTATTTGATATGAAATGGTTCGGTATTTTCTGGAGTTCAGCAACTGACACTGGCACTGTCAGTTACAATAGGATCTCCACGTCTGCGTTATAAATGAACTTATTTGTAATAAACTTCTGTCTGTTATGTCCCTTTTCTTCTTCATCTGGTTCAGTACATCAAATTACGTCTGACTAACCGAATCTCGCAATTGCCCTGATTAAGTCCTCCAACGCACTCAACGAATCGTCTCTGCATAACTCAATTCTCTTAGCATCCGTTAAAAATTAGTGATTAGATTGATAGGAGAGCTGGAATTATCCGATTAATTTAGTCCTCCACCTACACACTCATAAAATATTTTTTTAAATTCCTCCCATCACATTCAACGTGATGTTTAAAGTCGCTTTGTCAATGTTTGTGTTGTTAAATTCAGTCCTGTTTATTTTACACGTGTTTGCAAAACAAATAAAAACATTTACAGTTAATCTTAGTTTTCTGAATTAAGTACAGCGCAAATTTAGTTTTCCTGCCTTCTAAAAAATAACCATTCTATCCATAATCACAATACGGTTAAAATTATTTATATTTATCTTATTTAAATCAATGTATGATATTTACCATACTGCTGATTTTCAGTTTTATTATTATTATTTCTTCGAGAACTTGACTGCTCATTCTACCGATTCAATCTTATTTTGAACTTTACTTCTTGGATCATAGCCATTTAATATTTACTATTAGTGTTACTACCATTAAATTACAATTCCTAATTTGTTCTTTCTCTTTCTTTTATCATATTCTCATATTCTCCCCTTCTTCCAAACATTATCTTTATTTAAATTTCAAACTAGATGCTTTTCTTTTCATCAAACCACAATTTGAATTCTTCTCTCAAATAAATGCCCAATAACTCGAGATTCTTGATATGTTCTGTTCTTGAATATTTTGATATAATTATTTAATCTATCAGTTTGTTGGCCCATCTTTACTAAACTACCAAGGAATACATTTAAAACTGCGGTTCATTCTATTTGAGACCGTTTCGTTCGTTCTTTCAGTTAATATCACCGAAACTAAAACTGCCCATTGTTAATACATCATCTTTTCGTGCCTCACTGAATGACTGTCCCATAATAGCGTTATCACTTCTTCTCCTCTTCGACAACATACTGCCACCTGCCACTCTTGAATTGAAGAGATCTGTTCATAACAATTCTGCTTCAATTTTTCTTTTCACTAAGTCATCAGTTTTAGTTGCAGTTCATAAACAATCCAGGTTCATTTCCATATCTTAATTTTTTTAACCTTGAATACAACATTTTTTATATCCTGTAACTTCTCTGAAAGCAACACCATCAGCACCGGAACTGAGCCTTTAAATGCCAGTGATTGACTTCCGAAATCATAATTCTAATATGATAAATCATATAATTGATATAACAAAATCAATCAATTTAATGAAATCATATAATTTTAGTATGATAACGTGCATTCCCCTGACACCTTGTTGGATGAAAAATCCTGACACCCCTGTATTAGACGGGCTACTCACCTTCCGTGGATAATCTCTTAAATATCGGGATTCGAAAGTCTTTACAGGACTTCGATCTTCGATACTGACTGAGATATGGAGGCTTTTTTCAGTTTTTGTGCATTATTTTTGTAGCGAATCAATCCTATTCAGTGACGCACTCAGGATTTAATCTTGTGGGGGGGGGGGGGTTGAGTAGACTGGCCCCCTCCAAAAAAAAAACGATTTGAGAATACACACTACGCATCGCATACGACCTATGACTGAGCATTGGCAATGATCGCTAATTCATAAGTAGTATAGAAATAGAAGAAAAGACACAACAAAATAAAAAAATGAATTTTAATTAGGAAAAGATTTTTGGAAATTTTTCTAGTGTTTTAATTTTAATTCCCCCCCCAAAGAAAAGGGGAAAAACCCTTTTCTTTGGGGGGGCAGTACCCCTTGTCCCCCCACCCCTCTGGGTGTGCCACTGATCCTATTTAGTATATTTACTGTTTTCAGTTCTGTGGGATTTCCATCAAATTTAATGGCATCATTTATAACTGAGTATTCATCCCACTTCTTAGAATCTTCTTTATTATCAAATATTCCGCTTACAAAACCCTCACCCGATTCGTTCTCAACCAGCCAATTGCTGACATCTGAAACATTATTACTTCCGTTTTATTCAACAGAGTTAAAAATCTAAAATACTTCTTCTAACTCCTAAGATTTTAGTCCCTTCCACTTGCCATTGTTTTTCTCTGAGTAGTTTTTTCATAATTAGTTCCTGTCTATCTACTAGATCCGGTTTGCATTCTACTTCCGTTTTACAGGTTCTTCTCCTTATGATTATCCTCAATTAAAACAATAATTACATTTAAATACTCTCTGCCATTTACTAATCCGATACCCAGTGAGATCCCCTACATTTCCACAGTTTGTAAATACCTCAGTACTCCATACAGAGACTTTTTTAGGATGCATTAGTTCTGTTTTAGCTTGACAATTTCAATGTATAGGCCATTTTCAACCCGAACTTCCGCAATTACAGTAGCGCTGTCTTGAGTGCGATGAGAAAACGTATCCTGCGATTAGAAAGACTTGTCCTCGACTCCCGTTTATCTTCATAACATTCTAATTGAAAATGGGTTAGCAGGTTCATAAAAAGGCAACAGAATTTTTGTTTCCAAACTCATTTTTTCACGCCAACAGAAATAGATTAACTGGCTGGAGAACTCACCAGTTAAGAAGCAGAATACTCCTCTTGTAGCTGCATGGTTACGGTACATAGCTGCATGCTTGTGCCGTGATGCTGACTGATCTCACTCTCAGTTCCACCTATATTTCGTTTTTCCTTCTCATCGTATTTTCATAAGAAATTTTTTAACATTCATTCATTCACTTTCCTAATAATAATAATAATAATAATAATAATAATAATAATAATAATAATAATAATGAGATATTAGGTGAATGGTGAATTTCATTCTTCGATGTGAGACTGCATCTCGTTTATTGAGGCCTACATAGATGAAAAAGTTCCATCCAAGTAAAATACATAAAAATATCTTATAATTGTTTTGTTCGTTGAGAGTGCAATTGTCTTTGTTTTACTTCAACTGTTTTTCAGTTACTGTTTACATATTTATATTGCCTTGTGTACATGTACCTTTATAACTGTCTGTAGGCAAAAAAAAAAAAAAAAAAGAGAGAGAAACGAGCACTAAATAACAATGAACTAATGGAAGGTGTATATACTGTGTATATCATATATACTGTGTGTGTGTGTGCGCGCGCGCGAGCGCGTGCGTGCCAAAGGCAAAAACTGGATTGGAGGCAAATTATGCAGTCATTATAAAGACATGATATCTCAGACCATTCTTATCACGATATTATATATGGTATGTCACACAAAAGTATAGACTACATAACAGTTTACAGAAAACTAAGATAGGAATTCAAGGATCCCCCTATAAGAAACCAAACACGGAACTTTATTCAAGCCAGATTTCTAACTCAGATTATTGGTAAAATATTTTATTATTTGAACTTAGAAACTACAAATATTTCCTCCACAACACGGAGACCAATTTAAATAAAGTGAAATGTATATTATTTCCAGGGGCATAGGCACTGCGAAACTGCAGCACCCCCAATTTTTCTCGATATATAAATATATTTATTAATTTATTTATATTTGCTTGTAATATTCAATTTTATCATCAACAATCCTATGCAATTATCTTATTTCGTATAAAAATAATAAAAATCCATCTGGTAGCGCTTAGGAGGGCGAAGGGCGCTAGCAGCACTGTGTTTACCACAGTGTCATATTGTTACGCGCGCAAGCATATGCACGTCATAGTGAGATACAAGCTATTAGCGTAATGCGGCACTGTCCGTCGCGAAGTTCCACTGTCGTTTGTATGCAGTTTGCGCCAGTAGTAGAGTGTTGGTAGTGCTTATCGTGTTTACTCCGCCTCTTTAAATTTTTGGACATTACAATTAAAGACATAACATTTGTTATAGTTTTTATTTTAGAACATTATTGGGGTTATGATAATGGATTTTATTTTTAAGTAATTTTGAATTATATTAAACTGTATAATTTTATCGATAATAAACAATATTTTTTCGTGTTTAATATTTTTTTAATTTTTACCATAATTTTGATGTTTTATCCAAACACGTATACACTGTACTTATAGTGTGTATGTATATTTCGAAAGTTGCAGCACCCCACGATTTCAAGCCACGAACCGCCACTGATTATTTCATACAATAGTATATTATAGTATTGTATTATAATATTACACAAATAGAGTTTTCTTTATTGGGAATGAAAATATTAAGGATGGCACAAAATTCTTCACAGGCTTCGCCCCAACATATTTGTACGAGGAAATAGTCCACGGAGTTTTAGTTTTGCACACTGTGTTGTATTAACAATATAACCATCTTATTTGTCACAAAAGAGTCATACGAGTTTAAAGGGAATTTAGACCAAAATAGCCTACATTTAGATTATTTTGATTTAATTTTAATTTCATACTGTAGTATGATATTTAGAGAAACCGCCATTTTCACTTGTTATTTACCTGTATGTTAGTACTAAGTAATCCAGGGCGAAGAAATGTTGCACGGCGTTTTCGAAAACCGGGGATGAGGAGAATCAGTTTACATTCATCAACAGCTATCCATCATCAGATAATTACTGCCAGTTTTCGGAATATTAAATTGATAACGTGATGTTCATATCTGTACCTTGTTTGCACAATTTTATTTGGAATTCAAGCAAAAGTTTAATATACTTGAAAATTAATTCTTAAAATGACGTTTCTGAAATATTCGCGTAAGAAATTGAAACACGGAATTTGCTGTGTTCGTCAGCATCACAGCAAATTCTGTTCTGCTGACGAGCTTTCCTAATCGGTGTTCTGTTGAAGCAGTGCGGGCTGTTTTTACCTGAGCACCGAATGTCATGCCTTTAGAATGATGTCGGTGAGAAGTCAGCGGCGCAATTTTTCACTCGAATTTAATGGCACGCTGATACTGTGCCCCATACACGGCATCTCCCACAATTCCTGATTGATTTTTCATTCATCACGGCGAAAGAGTCGGTTCGTGTTGGAGCTCTTCCGTTCTTTCCCAGCGTTCGCTCCGCTCGTCTCGTGCATTTGATGAACGGCTTTCCCGAGAAACACAAAATACTTGCGTGGTATTCATATCAGGGACATTTATTTATTAAACTTCTTTCTGGGTGAACATCATTCGAGCAAAAGTTTTGCTTGGAATTAAATAAATACTTTGAAATTCAAAGAAATTCGCCATTCTGGAATTCTGATGCTTTAAGATGAATCACGAACGTGCTTCAATGCTGATTAATCTCCTCTCACTATCGATCAATATCCAGAACTGCTTTATTTTTATTCATCGTGTTTGTGGCAACAGAGAACTTACTTTTTGTATATTAATTCACGCGACAGGTTGGGGAAAAAAAGAAACCTAGAAGTCAGTCACAACTCAAAAACTGCGTGTAGCAGTTTACTGCAGTAGCTATTAATGGGGAAACTCTAGATGAGGGGTGGTTAATTCACTGACGGCTCTGGAACATGGTTAGTTGGTTGTTTGGATGAATACAAAACAAATATAAGGCTCTGAGGTATGTATAAGTTGCATGCCTCCTTTAGTAGGTTTGAATGTTTTGTAAAGATAGAGAACTCGTGTTTTCGCGCAGAGGAGGAGGAGGAGGGGGGGGGAACTTCTTCCACGTTAATAATGCGCCTGTTAATTCACTTTAAATTCCAAAGCACTTCTAAAAGTTCTCCCTCCAGTAGTATTAGAATGGTAGTCGAACTCAGTCAGGGCCGTCACCAGATTAGATCGCGCCCTGAGGCAAACAATTCAATATCGCCCTCGAAGGATTATAATATAAGAAATAAAAATATAAGAAAATTCCAATTGCTATTTTGTTTTTATTACAAGAGAAATATTGATGTAAAACGATTAGATAATATTAATTAAATGTTTGCTCTACGGGGATATCGCACAATGAAACTGTTCATAAGCTCTTCTGAATTTAAATTATAAGCTATGTCCGCCTCTATTCGATATAATTGCTACACCGACCCATCTTTCTTGAGTCATTGCTGTTCGCAAATAATTTTTAATCGGTTTAAGCTTGGAAAAACTTCTTTCCGCACTTGCTACTCTAACAGGAATTGTTAACACTATCCTTATCCTTAGGACGGTGGTTACTTTGGGATAAATTTCTACAAGATTTTGGTTATATGTATGTATATATATATATATATATATATATGATAAAATTTGGTGAGGACCACTTTTCTTTTGTATTATTTTTGAGAGAATTTTTAATTCTTCAAATAAATCTATTGCATCTACATCAGATGTAAAATATCTTGTTGCCGTAATACGGCGCCTACCGAATATGGCTGAACGAGCGCCCTTATTAAGAGGCGCCGTGAGGCAGGCTGCCTCTACAGCCTGTCGACGGTACTGACTCAGATACATATAGGAAAAAAAATCGACTATCAGACACGTCACTTTTCGATAGTTGCCGATGATTCGTCAGCTGTGGTGCCAGTCCGTTTATCCAAGAGTAGAAGACATCATTATCAAAATGTTTAACAGAAAATTATAGAACTATGCATTCAGGTCGGTTTGTATGCAAATCGCATGCAAGTCAGATGCTCCTTCTTTGATGGTCTACAACTTTCTAGCTGTTGGCTCCGTAACCAGTCGCTTGTGCACTTGTTGGTGTGTGGCATGCGTTAAGAAATTATTTATATTTTTGTTACAGTATATTTATTATTATTTTTATGAAGCACCCTTATGTTTTCCTAGTTGAAATCTAATTTGGGGGGTAAACTAACTAATCAATGGCTATAAGCATACATCATTAGTACTTGCATCGCTAAGTCTGGCTAACGCGTGAGCAGTAGAAGCATTCCAAAGATTTAGAGAAGTAATTAATAAAATTTCATTTTAGATGATCATTGTTGTCTAGAAATGGCGCTTGTGCAAATAAGAAAAAAAAAAAAAAGAACGAAATTCGTTTATAGAGGCTTTAATAAGCCGATATTTGGCTAAAGTGTATATAGAAAGTTCGTCGAAACATTCTAATAACAGTTAGCATTTCTATCATGTCATGTCATCGATAGAAAAGCATTTCTAAATGTCTAATATTTTGGCCTTTTATGTGCCGTCAGATGAAGCAACACTTTTAAAGTTGCTTTAAATGAAAGGATCGATTTAGGAAAAGCCACAAGAGTGCTATAATCTACAATATGTTCGTCGTCTATAATAGTTATCAATACTGATAGTTGTAAGTTATAAGAACATGCAGAAAATGAAGATTGTGTTAAAGATCAAAAACTGTGAGATGATGCACAGTTATTCCGTTGACTATCCAGACTGTTACACAAAACTGTACAGTTTTGTGTAAAGCTTGGGAAAGACCCAGTAAGATACTTGACATGCTACGAAAACTATGAGGGTAAACCGTTGTCTAGAGCACAAATATTTCGATAGTTTAAACATTTTTAAGAGGAAAAGAAAGAAAAACGAGAAGATACCCTTACAATAAATGACTAAACACGTTCTTCAACCTAGAACTGAGTGAGCAGTTTCTTGATCGTTAAATGACAGACAGCGAGATGGATAGCAAATAAAGTAAATGTGAATAAGGAAACTGATAAAGTCCATAAAAAACACGCACTTATGTAAGAGAAAAATGTGTGCAAAGTTTGAGGCGCACGTTTGTAGCTTGATGAGGATATTGCTGGATAAAAATGAATTACTTAACTAAAAAAATGATATCTTAAATATTTTATCTCTTTCATCTGATTTGGCTCCAGAAAACATTTTTTTAAATTTTTTTCCGAAGTTGAAACGGAGATTTAAAATCCACCGATTCGACATGGCAGATGATATTCATAAGAAAGTAACAGCAGAACAGAACAGAAGAACCAAGCCTTTTCATAATGTATCTGATAGCTAGAATAAGTGCATTCGGTCCTACTGAGACTATTTCAAGGGGAGCAGTTAATAGCCATTTTGTTGTCCTTGCATCCTTGGCTTCATTTAATACAACTCTTGTACAACTCTTGCCGCATATTTCTTATATGATGCCATAAACTATCACAAGAGTATTTCCGAACTCGGTTGCTTCCCAATTCGAGGATTCCACACTCTCCTCTAAAGGTCACAATTAATTGTAAAAAGAATATCTCCTCTCATCTCATCTTCCTCTTATATGTCAAGCTCATTGCCGGTCCCAGAGAAGTAACTTGGCTTCTTAGTAACGTAATTAATTCTGGGATAAAACAGTTAAGCCTATCCGTATAGTTTTCTTTGTGTGGCGTGCATTCTCTGGCCCTCTTCTTTGTCGTGAGGGATGAAAAATTCAAGCTTCCGGACAGAAAATCTTGCCATATCCCTGCGAGACAGGATAAATCACTTCAGTTGAAAAGCCCTTTCAAAGCTTCTTCTCATCCTGAACTGGATCCGAATCTTTCCAAGCAAACGGTGTTGTCGTTACTGACAGGACTGAGGAGACTCCGTAAAAAGAATATTCATAAGAACATCAGAGCGCTGTTATTGGGGGTAAAAAAGGTCAGCGAAGAATTTTCAAAAGAAAGAAAACGTTTCATTTAAGGATTCTGAAAACTGGAGAAGGAAAAATTAAAATAAAAATAACTAGCTACAAGAAAAATTGGCTATTTTTTAGTAAAATGCTTTACATGTACAACGGCTTACAATAATTTTTTACTCAATTTTTTTGCGATAAATTTTCCTGATCATTACAAAGTTCTTAATAAGACTGCCCCATCTCCCTAAGTGATTGGTCCTTTCAGAATTGTACTGCATTTTGTTCATCAGGGGTCATTTGATGTACAAACCGAAAAAGTATGTTATTCGTTTTTTTTTTTTAAATAAACTTTATTTTTCAATACAGAACTACACTGATGAACTTTTATATAATACAAATTTATATCTTTCTCAATATAAATCTATTTAGTAAATTTTTCATTCGATTCCCACATTTCATAGATTTTGTAGGAGGCAGCTATGTGACTTTTACTTTCTTGACCCTATCGTGAAAATTGATACAGCGCTAAAGCTTCTTCACGTAGGTATAAATCTTCAGAAACTTCCACCATTACTAGGTTCCTCATCCATCATCACAGAAAAAAGAAAAAAAAAAGCAGACTGATGTCGACAGCGCGAGAGACAGTTCGGTTGCAAGCTGAAGCAATAACATGGAAGTAGTAGAGCGAGCGCTTCTGGTTTATTAGCTGTCAGCAGTATATAATGGTATTCGTTATGATTTCCAGTGATTACTGAGCGGCCCAAAATTATCGGACAATGTAAATAGCTCTCAAACGATTCTTGAAGAGAAATGATGTCATATGACTTATAGCAAACAAAAGAAAAAAGAAATCAAATAATTTTCTTTACGTTCCTATAACGTCAAATTGCTGATTAGAACATGAGAGTTGCTCGAAACTGTCAAGAGATTTTGATATAGAAATAACCTGGATATGTTCTTCCTTATATAGAAATGTAATAATTAGTGATAACAAGCAAGCATTTGACAAAAAATCTCTCCTTCTTAAATGTACTGCTAACAGTAATATTTCAAGTCTCCGATTTTTCTTTTTTTTTTTTCGGGTGGGAGGGAGGAAATTGCTAGAATAATAAATAAATAATAAAGTGAAATATTGGATTTAGGAAACTGTAGTCGTTTACTTTTTTTCCTTTTTTTTTTTCAGTATAGTTCTGTGACAACTCGATGCCATTAATCAAGCAATATTTCCCAGTTCTATACAACAAAGATTTTTGCAAATGTGGACCGACACACATCATAATATCGATTTAACCTTTTAGCTTTTATATCAAATGCACATAAAACATTAAGGTAGAAAACTTTCCTTTCAAACATATGATACAACTTAAAGGTTTATAGCGAAATAAAATCCAATCCATCAAAATACACGTATCAGCTATATATTTCCAAATATTAATTTAT
This sequence comes from Typopeltis vanoorti, assembly GCF_054136105.1. NCBI lineage: Eukaryota > Metazoa > Arthropoda > Arachnida > Uropygi > Thelyphonidae > Typopeltis > Typopeltis vanoorti. The sequence continues at coordinate 12,313,123 of NC_143552.1, forward strand.
TGAAACTGAGGAAAAAACATTGAGTGTAGACATTTAAATGACGAAGAAAAGAAAGCAAAAGAAGAACCCTCTGTAATGGCAACGATAATCTAAATAGAATCATGATTTCATAATAAACAAACACAAATAATGTCCGCACATGTTTCATTAAGATAATTAGTTAAAATCCATTAGGAAAGAAGACTGATATTTTTATTGTTGTCTAACGGATTTATTTTTTTTTTGTGCTTATGTAGTTTTATGGAGGTAATTTTTTATATTCACAATGTTCGTTGAATGCCATTCCACAGAGTGGCATTAAAAGCATGGAAACAGCGCAACTAGTTATGCACTGAAGGTAACTTATGTCGAATACTACCAGATAAACATTATTTTAGTGTAAACAACCACAAATAAGCTATAAATAACAATCTTGTCTTCTCCTTTTTATGTATTAGCAAAGCAACAACATGATTTTACACTTATGAGAACGGCAGTAAGCTCAAACTATTATCATAGCTGATACTAGGGGGACTTAATGCCATTAGAATTCAATAGCTTTGAAAACGGACTGAAACGTATGCTTTCTCCTAAAAATATAATAATGGTTGCCAACTCAAAATTGGGATATTCAAAACAAATAAATAAATAAAATAAACCGATATTTCTGTCACTCATCAAATTTCTCTAGAATTTCTCTTTCGTTGAGAACCACTCCGAAAACAGCAACATCCAGCATAATGTCCTAGTGATATTATGTTGTATTGTTTAAAATTCTTGACAAACTTGTCTTCCTGGCTAGGATTGCACTTTCCAGCCTACAGGATTTCTTTAAACCCCACATTAATATGATGCTTACGAATGCATTGTGGGAGTAGCATTCTGCTTAACTGGGGAGACAAACGTGGCTTGATTTCTTTTGTCCCCCCCATTTATTTATTATCAAATAAACAGCACCTTTTACATTTCGGATTATTTCTACGAATTATTTAATCCTTAAACAAACCACATACTCGTGCGCTGTAGTCATAACTTTGCAGGAGTGATATTGTATAAAAATCCCTTTCTATATGTATGTTAATAAGCTTGTGCTGATAGACTGTGAAAACATAATTAGTTTTCCATGTAGGATTTTCTCCATTTTCCGTACTTTGGGTTAGCTCTCATAGTCGAAACTGCGAAAAAAAAAAAAAAAAAAAAAAAAAAAAAAAAAAAAAAAAAACTATTTCCTTTCCCCCCCCCCTCAGTTTGTGACTTTAAGTGGCCATTTAACATTAATCTTAAGAAATAAGAAATAGTAAGATTAAACTAAAATGTATCAAAAATTAAAGAAATATTATTTCATGCTCACTGTAAAATCATTTTGAGTTATAGAAGCTTGTAAGAATTTCTCAGGAACATATTTTATAAACTTTTTTTTCGTTACATAAAATGTTTTATTAAATCTGTCCCTTTTTTTCTAAGTGAATCAGGAAGTTAACTACTTGGCGTCTGTTCTAATTAAAAAAAAATCGAAGCACATTTTTCTTTGTTTATTAATGGTGACGGTGAAGAGTGGATTCCATTATTAGCATATTATTTTTTTCAGGAACTTTCGTAACTCAGTACTTTGATTAAAGTGGGCTGAGCTCAAATCCCGTCTAGGACACGAAGAACGCCAGGCGTCCAAATTACCATTTGGACGCCTGGTCCAAATTACCAAATTAATTTTTGGACGCCTGGTCCAAATTAATTTGTCCCCAGAGATCGAAAACCATTTGAATTGTTTTAAAGTTTTCAATTACTATGAAGCAATTTCGATATTATGAACTATTTCATACATTTAAAACACACACACACACACACACACACGCGCGCGCGCACGCACGTACGCTAATTCCCCACAGTGAAAGTAATCTTGACATGAAGAATGGTTTATGTTAATTAAGAATATGTAAATTCATAATGTGTCATTATGAATTACTTCACAAGTAACAGAATCAGGCAGTCGTAATTCAAAGAATTTCTTCGTAATATTCTGCTGTGTTTTATTCATTATGAATGGGGATCTGGAATATCCATATACTGTATATATGGATTTAACAGAGTCAATTGCCATGTTGGAAGTAGATATAAAGTTTGTAAAAGATAACTCTAACCTCTGCAAGTAAACTAGGAGTTTAATAAGTTGAAATTGTAAGCAGAGAGTAAATAAGTTTTTGAGTTAAAGAGATCAATTAATGTTGAAGTAAAAAGGTTCTAATTTATGCTAAAGAATTTTTACAGATAGAGAAAGCATTCTCCCTAATGTTTAAATTCATGTGTATTTCATAGTAATGTAAATAAAATGTGTTCTGATTTTTTTGTTAAAGGAGTGCTGCATGATCGTTTATTTTTACAACTGCACTGTTCCTAAATAAAACGGACTTGTGAGCGGGAAACTAAGTGAGATAGCCGAAGCGTAAAATTAAGTAAAAGAATAGACCACGACTGTTTGTGTCAAATTTTATTGAAGGAATTTGTATTAGAGAGAGAGAAATCTGCCGGCCGTATTATTGAGTTTTATGCTAATTAAATGATATTAGTGATGCAGTCTAAATTAAATAAATTTTCTAGTATCTTAGGCATAAGACTCGTAGTGCGAAGGGTAAATAAACAGAGTACGTAATAATATAAGCAAGAAAGATTCAGAGAGAGAGGAAGCGCACAGCAAATCAGAATAACGGTAAAGTATAGAGTAAAGAAAAATTAATAATAGTAAGAAACAGCATGAGATTTCGGAAGTATTACAATCAATCTATTCTCGACTGATTCGCTTGAACAGTGCAAGTCGTAACGATGTCTGAGACATTTTTTTCTCTCTTCTTTACAAGCCCCTTCTATTTTGCTCGAAGCGCAAAATCCCGAGGGAGTGACGAGCAACGTAAGAAATAATGATATTCCAGAGAGAGTCGAAATCGGTTATAATATGTAACCTACAGAGATTAGTACGAAAGAAGCGAATCTTACACTTGCCATTTATTTAACCGAAATTCTCAGGGAACCATAAGCAAGATAAGAAAAAACTGCTTGTATGAGTCTAGATAAAGGAGCCTTAAACTAAGCTGATTCCCCCCTCATCGTTGTGTTGAGTCAAATTGATAGCAAAGAAGAGACATCCACTCGGCCACCCGGAGGGGCAAACTGTCGAATCTCTTACATGAAGAAAGTTTTGTTAAATTAAATTACAAATGAGAGTTTCCGTTATGAATTACGTCTTAACAAAAGAGTCCGGATATCGTTCATCGTACACCACAAGTAAATTGGTTAAGTCGACTTTCTCTTGTGAACAACATCTAGAAAAAGAAGATTGCCACTTACCGTTGTGACACTTCAATGTAAACTATGCTCATTGAAATTTCTTGATTTTCACTTCCTTACATGTGATGAACTTGAAGAACCTCGTTGAAGTGCGATGTACGAAGGACAGTGCGATTATCATTTTTTTTTAGAATAAAAAAAGAAATTTTTAATTAGGTTATTTGATGCCACTGGTTTCATATTTTATGGAATATTATATTATTTTTTAAAACATAATCCTTACTATAAAAGGAAATAAATTGTTAATATTCCATAATTATAAAGGTAATTGTAAATACAGAATATTTAAACTTTGCAAATTGTACATATTCTTGCATATTGTAAACTGCCTTGTTAATAATGATCAGAGCTTTTAACACCCTATCCCTACACTGTCTTCTACAGATAACGGGGAAGATAAAAAGCAATCTTGCTTCGCCCCTTTAAGCCAGTCCTTATAAGGACTAAGGAACATCAGCAGATGATCGACCGTGAGATGCGGTGATTAATACCCTTGGAGGGTAATGGATGGCAATGCTGTAGCCAATGAAGTTTAACTGAGGCTCGGCTATTGCTAATATGAGTACGCTCTCTTAAGGTTTTTGCCTTAAGGGAGCAATTTAAGTCTCCGGGGAAAGTGTTTTCCGGCACGGCCCGGTGAGGGGCTTTGTCGGTGAATGCTTTTCTTCGGAATAAGAGCGGTTCTGCTCGGTGGTGGTGGTGGGTGGAAGGCCATCACTGAGTGGAGCCAACGCTGAGATGGACGGTCTTTCGCCCACAATTGAGTGGCCTAGGGATCGTCCGAATTTTTAGAGACGGCTTTACTTATTCATAAGGAGGGTAATGGATGGCAATGCTGTAGACAACGAAGTTCTAACTGAGGCTCGGCTATTGCTATTACCCTCTTGCCATGATCAGAGCTTTGATAGCTCAATAACACCTTATCCCTATACTGTCCTCTACAGATATAACGGGGAAGATGAAAAGCATTCTTGCTTCGCCCCTTTAAGCCAGTCCTTATAAGGACTAAGGAACATTTCGAAGTTAGAAGAATCGACCGTGAGATGCGGTGATTAATACCCTTGGAGGGTAATGGATGGCAATGCTGTAGTCAATGAAGTTCTAACTGAGGCTCGGCTATTGCTGTTACCCTCTTGCCATGATAAGAGCTATATATAGCTCAAAAACACCTTATCCTTACACTGTCCTCTGCAGATAACGGGAAATATGAAAAGCATTCTTGCTTTGCCCCTTTAAGCCAGTCCTTTTAAGGACTTAAAGAACATTTTGAATCGTGAATTGTCTGATAATAGCTTTTGTTTGCGATACCTGTTGACTGACGAAAATTGTGATTACAATGTTATTGCAAATGATGATTTTGCAAGGAGATTGATACAGTGAAGGGATATGATCGACTTCAAATGAGTATATTATAAAGTATAAGTAGTTGTAACTGTTAAGTCTAAGCTCTCTGGTTGTGTAAAATTAGTGTATTTCTAATACTAATTTTGTTATTTTAAAATCTGTGGCTAACATTTGTGAACCAGAGTAACTCATAAGCGTCTCCAAGGCTGGCAATAACCCCAGCCAACAACGGACGACTGTGGGTTCCAGCGGGTGGAATTCTGTACATACCTGGTATGGAGAACTTAAACGATTTAATACAACACTTGAACAGAGATCACGCGCTTGACCTGTTCAAGAAGCTATTGAAGAAGTTCGAGACCGAGTGGCTGGGTTTTCTAAACCTGTATGCACAAACAAATGATCCTAAAGATGATGAGGGTGATAAAGAAGCCGAAAACACAACTGTCCCCTCGCCTAAGGAGCCCCATCAGACTGGCTCTCAGGAGGAACACACCAGCAAAAGACATAGGACCGAAGATGTCCACGTGGAGGATTCATCTGCACAAGACATCCGAAGCAAAAAAGAAAAGGTCCTCTCCAGTAATTCAATGAGACAAAAAAAAGTGGACCTCAGTCTCACTGATCTTAAGGGAATAAAATATCGCCTACTCCTGGACCAAAATAGATGAGAGGGTAAAAACCCAACCTACCACAGTTGCTGATTACAGACAGATGACCAAAATGATGGACAATTCTAAACTACAATATCAAACCTGCGCTCTAAGTAGCAAAAGAAATCTGAAGCTGGTGCTCTGAAGGGTTGCCGAAGGCATCACATCTGATGAGATCACTGCAGACCTCATCAACCAGGGACTGACGTCAATCAAGGTAAGGAGAATGTACAGAACAGACAAAAAACCAATGCCACTAGTGCTAGTCGAAATTAACAACACACAAAAGCAGATTTATCAGCTAATCGCAGTTGCGGTCTCAGGATCATCGCAGAACCACTCAGAAACAGCTTCAGCTGGGAAATGCCATAGATGCCAAAAATTTGGCCATGCCCAAAAACTATGAAAAGCAGAATATACTGTAGGTGCCTAAAATGCGGTGAAAACCACCAAACCAGCACCAAGCCAAGAACCACACCGGCCAGATGTGCCAATTGCGACGGGTTACACTCAATAACCCGATAATTCATGAAAGAATCCAATCTCCAATCAAAACCTATGCAGAAGCAGTGCGATCAAAGAATACAACACCTAATGACCAAACAAGCCCCCAACCTAGCAGCAACCTTGACTGCCTCGCTAGCCACCATGCTCCATGAATTCAGTAAAACCAGTCCATCACCATCTTCCACAAAGAGATTTCGGCAAGGAACCTAGTCCATTCTGACAGTCCTCAGTCATGAATAAAACCAAAATCCAACCAAACTCCCTCCTCTTCGCTGTCTGGAATGCCAAAGATCTTATCAACAAGATACTAGAAGTACACGAGTTTACACACAGACACAACCCAGACATAATAATAATCAATGAAACGCGCCTCCGACCTGCAAATAATCCAAAACTAAGAGAATACTCCATGTACCGGACGGACAGACTCGGAAGCACCGACATCTACATAAAATAAAAACCTAACAAAACTACAATGCCATAACCAACCCTCAAACCACCAACCTGGAGATAACCGGTATAGAAGTGCACACCAACAATGCTGGCAGAATCAAAATATATGCAGCATACAACTCACCAAGAAACCACCTACTGATATCAGAACTCCATCCTCGGCTCCAGACTCCACCATCATAGCAGAAGACTTAAACGCGAAGCACACGCATCATGGTTCAGCACAACAATCAACACAAATGGTCGCACACTAAACAACACAAAACTCAATTGCAGTAGCAGGAGCCACCAAGTCCACCCATCACAGCCCTAATGAGAGATCAAATATACTAGATATTGTTATTTTCAGAAACATCAGATATCAGTATCGACTAGAGACGATCAACGCGCTATCGTTGATCGTCAGGAATGGGAACACTCAACCCACATGATCATACAATCTGGGAATTCCTGAGAAACCTTCGTACCAAACGAAAGTCATCGTCCCCCCTCCATGCAGGCCATACACGGTATTACACACACTGATATGGAAAAAGGCGAAACTCTCGTGGACAATCTGGAAAAACAATGTAGACCATCATGTGAAAACATAAACATTAACCTCATCTACAAAGTTCATCACCAGGTTAAACGCACCTTAAGACCGTCCAAGGAAATCTCAGAACGTATCACCCCCACTACTCCAGTAGACATAAACAAGATCATAAAGCATCTCAACAGTAAAAATAGTCCCAGGCATCACCAACAAAATTATAAAACTGCTTCCACGAAAGGCTATAGTGCACCTAGTCAAACATAAAAAAATAAACATAACTACAGGGTGTTCGGGATAAATTTGACATATTTATAATTAATTATATTTTTCCGTAAGTTACATGTATTAACACACACTTCTCTTCATTTAAAAGTTTGGACCCTTCTTCATTCATATACAAGATGTCAGAAAGGATGGATAGCTGGAACCCACCTGAATCATGGAAGAGAATAACTTGTATCATGATGATTCGTGCCCGCCATCAAAATAAGGATATCACGACTGCTGCCCAATGCTCCCTGAATACAGTAAAAACAATCAGGCATGAACTAGAGACTTGCAATGGTGACTACGAGGATGTAGCAAGAAGAAAGATCCCTAGCAGACGATCTGATTGCGTTCGTACAGCAGAATTCCTCGCAAATCTGCAGGAACAGGTGTTGAAGAACCCTGGCATTGGAATTCGGGCTTTGTTCGTGGAGTTGCTAACTGTAGTCAAGCCCTGGATAACAAGGGTAGCCAATGGTAGGCCGTATGTATGGCAGCAGGATTCGGCCCCTTGCCACACCTCTGGGAAAAGTCAAAAATGGTTGTCTGAAAATTTCTACGACTTCACCAGTCCAAATGTTTGGCCTCCAAACTCCCCAGACCTTAACCCCATGGATTATTTTGTATGGGGCGCAGTTGAAAAAGACACCAATCGCACTTCCAGTAATACAAAAGCCCAGTTAATGGATAAAATTAAAACAGTTTTTGCGGCCCTTCCCAGGGAGACTGTAGCATCAGCTTGTTCGAGGTTCCGAAGCAGAATTGAAGCTGTGATCGATGCTAATGGTGGTTATTTTGAGTAAATCTTGTTGATAGTATTGTAATTAACTCTGCCTGTAATGTTTTTTTGTCAATTCATTAAATTTAATAGATACAAAGAAGATTTTCTTTTTCCTTACGAAACTGTCAAATTTATCCCGAACACCCTGTATATTAAGAATGTAGCACTTTCCCACAGCATGGAAAACCGCCGACATCATACCTATAAAGAAGCCAGGCACTGATCCCCAGCTCCCGAAATTACCGATCCATCAGTCTACTGGCCAAACAAGGAAAAGTTAGAGAAAGAGTCATCCTCTCAAGATTACAAGAAACAATAAATCATACCAAATGAACAATTTGGCTTCCGACGAGAGCACAGCACAGCTCAGCAAATCTACCGAATAGTAGAATACATCACAATAGGATATAATTGGAATTAGAAGTCGCTAAGCCTTGGTGCCAGATCTTCGACAAGATCTGGCACCAAGGCTTACTTTATATAAACTCATAAAAGCAAATATGCCAAGAAATCTAATAAGATTAATAAAAGCATACCTCAGCGAAACAACCATGCAGGTAAAAATCAACGAATAGTCTCAACTAGGAGCAAAATCCTAGCAGGTGTTCCACAGGGATATTTGCTGCCCCCCCCCCCCCCTCCGCTACTATTCGCAGTCTACATCGCAGACATCCCGCAAAACCAGAGGAAAACCATTACAGTCCTATAAGCACACGACAAGCCAATACTAGCAAGATCTCTCCGCCCCACCTGGCAATCCGACAACTCCAGGATAGTATCACTACACTGGAGAAATGGTTCTCCGACTGGATGATCCAAGTAAACTCCCACAAAAGCACAGTCAACTATTCTCCAGAAGAAAAGCCTCCGTTAATGATGGCATCCAGCTCTTCGGAAAAACGATTCCATGGCAGACAGAAACCGAATATCTCGACAGTTTATTAGAAACACCCAGATCCACCGAGAGACCAGATTTTACAGATCTTTCCGTTCCTTCATGATCTAGCACAACTCGATTCAACAGTCACATCAAACTCATAGGTGCTAAGGCATAGCTCAACTCTACCGCCACCGCAAACTAGATACACGAAACAAGCTACTGCTATACCAGATGGTGATGCGCTCTGTAATCACATACGCCTCCCAAGCATGGAGTTATATCTCTAAATCAAACATTCTAAAATTGCAACGAATACAGAATAAGAGCCGATGATACTGGACGCTCCATGGTTTATTAGAAACACCCAGATCCACCGAGAGACCAGAATTTATAGATCTTTCCGTTCCTTCATGATCTAGCTGAAAAGTCCTTCTCAAAGGCAAGCACCCAAACCCACTAGTCAGACAAGCTGCTAACTACAATGAATCCGAACTGCAAACAAAAAAGACCCAAGATAATCCTTCTCCCAGCTGAACACAGCTAACTCTACAGCCCCAAAGGGCGAGCGGAACGCTCACAACCCCTTCCCCAAGTTCCTTACACAGATAAAGGGGAATATGAAAAACATAATTGCTTCACCCATCTAGCCAGTAATGTTGTGGTTGTTGGATCATTTCGAAGTAACGAGTAACTTCCCCAGGGATAGAGTCAGAAGCGCACTCACTATTGACGCTGATTGTTGGAAAGACCTTAGTCCAAATTCATCAGTGAAGGGAAGAACATTTGTTCAAATGGTTTTCAACTAAAGGTGAGTTAGATGGCCTCATAAAGGGACGGCATGATTTTTCTTCCCGGAAACCTGCCGTTTTCATCTTGCAAAACAGATAGATACAGCCAAAAGAACAATGATGCAGCAGACAAAATACATTGACCTCATAGCCTTACTTAAGTGTTTGGGCTGTAATTTCAAAACATCTCTAACCACCGAGCTACTAAAATTAGAACGTCAAGACCTAAAAAGTCAATGCTTCCAAAACAGAGTTCGAAAGAGCAAAAAGCAGGAAATTAGCAGCCTGCTCAAACGGCAGCTGAGCCTTTTGGTCTCTCACCAAAGCAATTGGCCGTAACTTCTGCTAAACACGGTTCTTACTCCTATCATACCCAGATGGCTCGATTGCATCATCACCTACATAAAAAGCCAATCTCCTGGGTTCACAATTTGCTTCCAATGCATGCATAACTGACAGTAGCAAATTCCCCCAAGCAGTTGCGCACCCAGAGGGGGGAAGGGATTTTGCCCCCCGGGGTGCATGTTTGGGTATGTGTATTTTTACAAATCTTTCCATGGGAAATGTTCATCTGAAATAGCATCAATAATTCCCCAACTTAGTATTAAGCTAGTTGGAACACGCGCAGCTGCTGCTCAACATCCGTTCACAGTACAAGTTTCTTTTCCTCCTCCTTCAATCCCTTCAACTGTTGTATTGTGGAACAGTCTTCCCCCTGTGTTTTTTTTTTTTTTTTTTTTACCAAGGAATACAATATACACTCATTCAAATCAAATGTAAACAAGTTCCTCCTTTCCGAACCCACTGCTCATATACAGTACTAATGTACTATAGCTTGATCAGCCAACCTCTCGTATATGGGCTCAACATAAAAAAAAATAAATAAGAACGGATTGTCATCATAACATAATGTCTAATTCATAGATAAAGGAAACTATTGTATTACACAGAAAGGCGCTGGAAATATACTTTACTGATGATGAGTTAGGTAAAAGAAACACCATCAAGTATTGGCAACTCTTTTGACAAAATTTATTAATTCGAGGGTCATTTGAAATAGAAAATTTATCAAGACGGTTAGAAGAAAGATGGACTGTCCCCAACCCCTTCCTTGCCTAATGAGAAGAAAATAGCTCCTCGTTTTCTTCCATTTAGTTTAGAAGGGAAAATTGATAACATTACAAAAATTACGTAATTACAAAGTCCTGTGGGTTCTTTCGCTGACTTATTCTATAAATCTAGTGCCTTATTGGCGGAGTAGATAGTGTGCGCCCGCTCTCCAACCAACAGGTTGTGGATTCTAATCGTCAGGTAGTAAACGATTTTCGTAATCTGGATGAGATCACCCCCCTCCCTTCTCTCCCACTCTGGTTTTTGGAGACTTGCGCTAGCTCGAAAAAATTTCAGGTTTCCTTCCTAGAAAAAGGTTTCTGGATTATTTAGTTTTCATCTCACATTCGATACTAATTAATGGTAGGGGATGCCAAAAATTATGAAAGAGGACATTGTTATAGAAATTACTTTAAACTGTGAAGAGGTATACGAGTTTCTGAAATGAAAAGAAAAAAAAAAGAAAAGTAAAGAAAAAAGACTAATGTGAGTGGAACAGAATGAAAAACCTGTTGAATAGGATAAGAAATTCTATTTAAAGAAACTTGAGCAGGGATGGAATTTTATATTTTATCATTGAAATAACGCTTCTTCAGACTTTCTGTGAGTAACAGCAGATTGGATAAATTAAGGCTCGATTTGTTAAATAGCCTGGTTTATTGGTGTGTGTGTGTGTGAGTGTATGCAGGAGAGCGAATTTACGTTATACCTGAAGTATGTGAAAATCATCGGAGTCACAATACCAATAAAGGTAAGGTTTAAAATTAAGACGAGAACAGAGGAGAAGAGAAGAGTATGATTGCTTTCCTCCGGAATTAATAAATACAATTGCTTATCACCTTAAAGTGATAAACAATTGTACTTACGACCACTGAACTACAGGAGTGTCAATTTACGATTTCTCATGAGTGGAAAGTTATTAGCAAGTGCTCATTGAAGGGCTTTAGTTGAGTTACATGTGCAATATCTATTTAAAAAGTGTAATTTCCTAATCAAATTAGAAAATTAGCTCATGAGAGAGAGAGATTATGTCAGAACTGCATCCTATTCAATAAGTCTGAGCAAACAGATGAGAGTAAAGGCTGATGATAAACATTACATTGTAGGCAAAGAAAATTGTTTAATGGCCAAGAGTCAATTTGAGGCAAATAAAAGTCCGACTTGTTCCATTTAAAGGCATCCAATGGTGCTTAATAAAGCATTTCCACACTGACCTCATTAGTAAAGGTAAACAAGATACAAATGGACAGTTAGAATCAAATTATTAAGAAATCGGAAAACTTGGTTCGAAAGCAAACTATATTTTGAGGTGGGAATTAGAAGAGGAAAAATGCCTCTGTGGGTTATTGTAACACTGCAGAAGACCAGCTTTTTGGCAGACAGGAAATCTCAGTAAAGATGGGTTATATTTGAACATGAAACGATGAAAAATATTGGAAGAGAGAGATCAGTGATCCTATTTAGAAGATAGAAAGTTATAGTTTTAGAGTGGATGTGGATATGCATAAGTAGAGCACTGTAAACTCACAAAGAATGATGCAATTCTAAAGGAAGAAATAAACCATGTTTAAGACTTCCATGGTTTTAGTGATAAATAATTGAGAATATTTTGCTCATAGTATTGAATTTTTGACGTTCGGATGACTTTAAGAAATCTTAAATGATTTCTTATAGTCACGTAATTTCCGTACTATACACACCGACAGGATTCCCTAACTCTACGGGAAACGCAATCACGCAGTTAGATTCATTTTAAACTCGTGAGTCACTTGACAATAGCAGTAATCTAGAAAGTGAAGTTTCGGTTTTAATTTTTCTAAGAATACGTTCGAGGATTAACGTGCTCTTTTGAAAATGACGTATTACTTAAGCGAATGTCAAGAAAGGAATATTTTAAAACAGTTACGCCTTCAGCTGCTGGTATCAGTATACCAAGTGACGAAATCATTCATATGTCTAACCAAAATAATTAAAAAGCGAATTGATCAGTATGATAAGAAACAGATTTCGGACAATCACAGATAAACTGGAGATTCATGTAGCTTCTTCTTCTTCTTCTCTTCATGGATTAGGCATTTACCTGTTTCAGTCCAATGATGTTGCGACTCGTCTTCCTCTATTTCTCCTTCCCTTTAGTCTATATATATATCCACTTCTTTTGGTAGCTGATATCTTTCCATCCTAAAAAACGTTCTTTCCATTTCCCTTTATATTCCTTGATCTTTTCATTCAAAAGAATTAAACTCTTTTAATCCCCCACCCCAACTCCTTTGTTTATTGTGGGTGGACGTTTGGCTAGAACCACGATTTTGAAAACTGCATGCGATTTTAAAAAATAGGCATGCGACTGCCAGCACCGATCATCTTCAATTCCCTGCGCATAGTTCGGTGAGATGGTTCGGGAACAGCCTTCATGGAATGCTTCGGTTAATTGCTACACACAAGTTCTGTTTGTCCGTACAAGCTTTTTTTTTCAGAACGAAGGCGATCGCTTTCATGACAGAAAGCTTAGGACCACAGTTACGCCTGTTAGACAAGCACGTATTTTATTTTCCCACCGATTAAACACCCGGGATATCTAACCTTTTGAGAAATCAGTTAGCTCTGCTGTTTTCAAAATCGTAGCTCTGCCAGACGATCACCTACAATAAGCTGTTTATCGAACTCCGAGAAATCCTTTGTTTTCCCCATTGACGATTACTGATCAGCCGCATTCTTAAATCGTTGCCTAGAATACGCGATGACGCACGTGACCAGTGGTGCACTCAGGATTTAATGTTGGGGGGGGGGGAGCTAAGTTGAACGGATGAAAATATTTTTCAATATCAAAAACAAATATATAAAATGTGTACGATTCAAAATTTTTGCCTAAAAGCCTAATGACGCAGTTGTTCTCTTTTAAAAAAACAATCTTCTTTAGAGCACATTTGTGCAATTATTAAATGATATGAGGGGACCATTCATAAGAGAAAAAATGGACCAGTTTTGAGTGAAGCTCCGATAACAAAGTTATTGAGGGAACTTTATGAAGTTGTTCGCCGGTTGTTTTATAAGAATTGTTTTAAATTTTCCGACGATAAATGCAAAGTGCTTTCAAACCTTACCACAACAGAGACTGTATACTATTCAAACCGTTTTAAAGTATTGTAAGGTCAGAATTAAAGCAATGTTATTTTAGCGAGAAAGAATTCCCTAGGTTTCCATAGAAATCTGAGAATATCTTTCTCACTAAACAAATCTTGACGCTGGAAATTTTGTTTATATTTTGACTGCGATGTTGCCTAATCTTTCTTATTAATAAATAATCATGCAAAGAAGCAAAATGCACCATACTGCAAAGAATTTAGGGACTTCTCAATTTCTCCATAGAAGTGATAAACTACGTGATGACAAAGAAAGGAATTTAACCTAAATTATTGGACTTGCATGCATTTACTAAAAACAGAACATGGTTTCAAGTTAGATACGTCCTCTCGAAATTGATTATCAGAGGCTACCTTATTAATCGTCAGTCCGTTCCTACTCCAGCAGAACAGTTAGAGCTTTGAAGATCAACTGCAGCGATTAAAAGAAGGAAACACGATGGTGCAAAAAAAAAAAAAAATTTAGAACCATTCCTAAAGATCACATAAACCGACGTTACGAGATTCGAGAGTGCTGAAAAAAGTTGCACGTCCTTCTTGCATCAACGGATTCTTCAACTACAAGTCGGGACATCCATCGCTGAATTTCATTAATTCAGTTTCAATGGATGAACTGATGTGCTCTGACGGACAGCAGACTATTGGAAACAGTCCACTATCCAATGTAGTGTCCATTAGTAATTCCATACCGTGTATGGAATGACTAATGACGATACGCATCCTTCAGAGCAGGCAGTGTGGCTGCACTGAAAGAATGCTACGGCTCGTTTGAACGTTGAAATAATTCTCATTCCTTGCCTTAGTGTCCCCAAAATATAAAATATTAGAAATTCCATGTTGCCTATCATTTGGAGATCCCATGGAAACGAACTATTTGATCCTTAATGTGATAAGGATGAACCGAGTGGTTAGCATATCCGCTCTTCAGCCAGAAGGTTGCGGATTCGAATCCCGCCGTGGGTATGAATGTTTGTGATTGTATGTGAAAATACTAGTGGTGGTGGTTTGCAGTAGATGGCGTTGGTGTAGATAATGTGGTTCGCTGTTGTTAGTGGATTGAGTGGTAGAGACGCAGAATTGTAGAGTAGGTCTCGATGAGGCTTTGGACCCCTTGGAGGTGTCACGTAATAAAAACTCAAGCACAGAATGTCAATTTGAATCCCACAGGGAAATAACCCAAATTATTTGTTTGCAGGTGGAAACAGTTACGTTTTACGGGAAACCTGTCATAGCTACAAACCATCGTACGGTTTCTAGTCACCTCATGCTGTTCTAATAATCTAATAATATCATACTATTCTAAAGACTCTTACAAACTTCTATGCCACAAAAGGATTCCAACTCACAAATTGTGGAAATAAAGCAGAGAAATAATCCATTTACAAAGCAAATTCAAACATTAAAGGTTTCATGTTCATATTTACAAGCGGAAACTGCATTACAGGTAGAGAACACAACAACTTCCATTTAACTTAGAGAACGTGCCTGATTTTGAAATTTTCAGGGGACTGGTTTGGAATGAAGAATTAAAGTGAACTCTTCTAAGTGAAAGGCCTGCTTTGCTGACTGCGTTTGAGATTCAAGATACAAACCATTTCTATACTATTTTAGAGCGAACCACAAATTAATAAGAGACAGGAAGACGTAAGCGCTATACTTGTGTAGAGTATTGTAAACGTATGTTATTTTTCTTATATGTTTTATCTTTACTCTTTACTCTTGTCTTTATTCTATTCCTAATTCTTTATAGCTTTACTCTAATGCGCGTTTTCTCTCTTAACCTTACTCACTTACTCTGCGTTTTATGTTTATCCACCTTCCGTATTTATTAGCCATATGCCAATGAACACTGAAAATTTATTTGTAAGACTGCGCCATCACTATATCAGATAATCGGCATAAGACTCAATAAAACTTCTGGTAGTCTCTCTCTCTCTCTTATTAGCGTATATTTCTTCAAGAAAGTTTATATAAACAGTCGTGGTTCTTAAGTTATTGAACTGCGTTTTTAATGCCTTAGTTGTTTCCCTGCACACAAGTCCGTTTTATTTAGGAACAGTGCAGTTGAAAAATAAAGGATCAGGCAGCACTCTTTTAACAAATAATTAAAACACATTTATTTACATTAAATTGAAATATACATGAATCAAACGACAGGGAGATTGTCATAAATTAACATAAGTAATTAGCATAAAATTAGAACCTTTCACTTCAATACTAAATAATCTCTTTAACTCAAATAGTTTTTACTCTCTGCTTACAAATTCAACTTATTAAACTTCTAGTTTACTCGCAAAGAGGTTAGCTAAATCTCTGTTAAGTTATTTTTTACAGATTTTTATATCGACTTCTAACATGCCAATTGACTCTCTTATGGATACTTTTAATTACTAATATACTAACTCTTAACAGACCATATACAAAATATATCCTAGATTATATATAAGAGAAAATATACAAAAGGATGTGACTTATAGGGGCTCTGTATCACACATTCAGTCAAGAGTCTTTTACTAAAGTCTTTATGGCTTTTCTTTCATCTCGAGTCTTAGGCTTCCTTCAGGAGTAACTTGCTTCAGTGGTATCACGTCGGGATATTAGCGGGTTTTTTGGACTGCAATCTGCAGTACTCTAATAGCACATATAAAATATTTCAGCATAAGGGCAATTCTCCTCTGGATCCTGCTTCGGGAACATCTGCTTCTAATTGCCGCCACTTCGGCTACTAATCGCCGATGACTGCAACTTCTGCCTACTGGCTCTGGCTCTTCTCGGTAAGAGCGCTTCACCTTTGTTCTTTAGGCACTTGGATCTCGGCTTTTCTTTTTGTAACTGGGGCCTTGCCTGTCCTCGTTCTTTGCCGCCACTGCTCTGATTCGGACTCCGCATATAGTCTCAGCTCGCTTCCGCTCTGGTTCCAACTGCCTCTAGCTCCGACTTCTGATGACTCACTCTGGACGTCTGGAAGCCCCCTTATGCTCGGCTCAGTTCCCTTTTATTTTGGGATATCGGGGCCTTGCACTGAGGGAAGTAATCCCGAAGAATTCGGCATGACTCTTTCATCTTTTAAGTTTGACCCGCTCTTTGTTCTCCTCCGTGCAATCTGTTTGATCGTATTTTGCCGGGCGCGGAAAGTTGTCTCTAAAACTAGCGGATCTCTTTGATACTTTGCTTCTCCTTTCGGGCCGCAGAAACTTCTCTAAACCTAGCGGCACTCTTGGATACTAACTTTAAAGGTGTTAGCGCAGAGCTTGTAAGCAACTCTTATATACAAATCTAGTAAACAACTTGCCTGCACTCTTACACAAAACTATATGCAAAGTTCCCCGATGGCAAAGCATTGCCTTTGTTTTTGATGTTAAAACAGTAAATACATTCATTTCCCACAGGGTTAACTACATTAATATTTTGCAAAATATACATAGAAACAAACAAGGTTATTTACAGTTCCCATGGGACTTGACCTATGTAAAAAATCTATGTAAAGCGCTTTGATATTTTTAAGCTACATCGAGTTTTTACAGCATGTATAGAGATGTAACAGAGCATTCTACACTGACTATTGAAGGACTGGCAGCTAAAAGTCCCCTGATTTGAACTGATAAATTTATCAATATCGAACATAAAGGCAATGTGGGAACGTGAACAAATTCATAGAACTGATTCAAATTCTAACGAATATTACAGGGCCAGATGGAGTGATGCTGAAGTCACCAGCAGCAATATATTTAAGGATGATCGAAGTTTCTACTCTCTCCATCTTTACTATTAAGCATACAGAGATAGTTATCAGACGAGATAAATGGAATAAAACACCATGGGGGAGCAGTGTTCTTTATATCTTTAATCTTGTATTTTATGATTTAAACAGCGTAACGTGCCAGAGTTTAGTGTCATTTTAGAACATCAACTTCGCATTAAACGCAATTTTAAAAGTTATTGCCTTGTTAAAACATGTTATTAAAGGATAGGGTATAAATTTAAGTATATTATATGCATTTGCAAAAGCTAACATAGACAAAGATACAAAATACTGACATGAACGAGAACTCAATTCTCGATATGATAGAAAATAAAATAATTCATTGCCTTTGCTGTAGCTAGATCTTAAACATTCATGTCTTGTATGGATAATTCTTTTTTGCTAAAAAGCACTCATCAAATGTGTGTGTGTGCGAAGCAAGAAGGAAGAGAATCCATAAAGAATCTCACTCACTCACTCACTCACACACACGCACACACACACACACACACACACACACACACACACACACACACACACACACACACACACACACACACACACACACACACACACACACACACACACACACACACAGATGCACCTTTTTGGCAACGAACAGAAGAGCAAGTCTTTTTTTTCTCCTGAGATGACGTCAACCGTAATGAGTGGTTAGTGATTGATGACGCTTCGGTTGCGGAAAGTAGGGAATGCTTTTAGAAAGTGCAGTTGTTGGAGTCTGTCCTTGCACTTCTCAGTATATAGTAGTGTATACTCCTTGGAGAAGAATATTCTTTTGGTAGAAGACCAAGTACACAGAGGAAGTAAGGAAATACTTCTAACATCAACACGATACGGAAGAATTAAATAACATCAAATATTCACTTTATTTCCGGCAATTTTTGAAGTACCAACGTTAAGTATTTGATATGTACTTAAGAAAAAAAGAAAAAAAAACTGGAGGAGATTTGATAATTGTTGTTGTTTAGAATTAACGCCATGACGTGAGTGCCGCATATGCGATAAATAAAATTGTTTCACCGACCAGAAGAAAACTCCAATTTTTTGGAAGAAAAAGTTTTTCTTCCGAAATCTTCTAATTCAGCTTCAGAAAAAGTTCTTCACATCCTCTCTTTCATGAAACTTGAACTCGGTCTTTTTCCAATCAAAATGCACTCGTGGTTTTATCCACATGACCCACCACGAAGAAAATTGTAGAAACGATTTGAAATGTAAACGAAATTTAGAAGGTGTCCGCCAAGTATTTATTAAAATTAGTAAATCAGCAATGTACACAATATGCTGTGCTTTTTTTTTTTATCTTTAAATATAGTTGTTCTGATTCAAAGTCCACTTGGTAAGCACCGCTTTTGTATGCCGCAGGGAAAAATCAGTTGTGTATGTCAATGGGCTTTCTGATCGTTTCTTCGTTAGTAACATTTGTTCGTTTTTTTTTTGTTTTTTTTTTGCTTTTAAAGCAAGTAAACATGCTGTTGTATGGTTTTCTGATGCAAAACATTTTGTCATATTGTGCTGTAAGTCACATATGAATTTTTGTGTCCGTTACACTATCCACCTATAAAACTTGAATCACTGCATGATGTTCTTCGTTGGTATGTGTAGCCAGTGGACAGACCATGATGGTTACGTGATTAATCATGGTTACTAATCTCTGCAAACAGCTGGTATTCAGCGTGCAACTCCGCTACCTATTAAAAGTTCAGCTTGCAGACTTCTGAATTAGAAACTTTCATTTACTTCGCAGAAATCAGTGGTTTCCATATAGGCATGCGACTGCCAATACCGATCCTGTTGAATTTCCTGAGCATAGTTCGGTGAGATAAGGGTTGGGAAAAGCTTTCATTAATTGCTTCCGTCAATTGCTGAGCACAGGAAGTTGTTTATTCGTACAAGCCTTTTCAGCCTACGGCGATCTCATTCCCGAGAGACTGCCTTAGGACCACAGTTACGCCTCACAACCAGTGTGGATTATTTTTTCTGTGATTAACCAGCTGGGATATCTCACATTTTGAGAAACCAGTCAGCTCTGCTGTTTTCAAAATCGTGGCTCCAGCAAGACGGGAACCCACAATAAACCTATTATCGAACTCCGAAATGTCGTTTGTTTACCTTCCCACTGTGATCAACAGTATTTACGATTACTGACCAGAAACATTCTTACATGGTTGCCTATAATACGCGTTGATGCATGACCAAGTATTTTGCGTATACTTTGCTTAAATGACGTTTACGTATATCTGCATAAAAGTTTTTAATTCGTTGGCCGGTATGTGTATATCTATCATCCAAAACTTCAAAGGTCATGGGCCAACCAGTAAAATGTTTATTTATTGTTTACAATTTTAGATTAGGAGAAATACTCATAAGAAGTCATAACTGGAAATTCTTGGGTGTCATATTTGTGAACATTTTCAAATTAAGTACATCATTTGTATCTCATTTTTAGTGCTGAACCCAATAATAATAATTATTTTTATTTGACACCTCCAGGGAGTCCAAGGACTCATCGAGGAAGGGCACCTGCTCTACAATTTTGCCGCTAATGGGGCCAAAATAACTCGAGATCGGAAAATAATACACACGTTGACGAACTAACAAATTGATTCAAGTGTACTGCAGAAAACTGATGAAGCCAAGGATTTGGGGGTGTTAATGGACAGGGAGTTAAAGTTCAGAGAACATGTTGCAAAAGTAGCGAAAACAGCTATAAGATTACTCGGTTAATGAAGAACATCCTACCGATAGTGGAATGTGCATAGATCTTGTCGCCTGGACTTTTAGGAAATGAGGAAGAGGTGAACAGGATTCAGAGGCGATTGAGCAAGATGGTTAAAGGCTCAATATGAGGATAGATTGAAGAATTGTGGGTTACAGAAATTGGTTGAGAAACAGCAAAGGGGTAATGTGATAGACAAAAATTACTGAAAGATTTGTTATAGGATTGATATAGATAAAAATGTCAATACAGGTGTAATGGGGAGAGAACGAAGGGTCATCAAGTAAAAGTGAGCAAGAACTTGGTCAGCAACAGTGTGAGGACTACTTTTGCTTGGAAAGTGGTAAATGAGCGGAATAGTTTGCCAGAATCTGTCGCGAGTGCCGTGTTGACGAATGAGTTCAAAGCGAATTAGGAGAGATACTCTGTACGTGTTGGGTAGTGCTTGGCATTATGTTTAGGAGGTCCTTCGATGAGTCTACGAGCTCCATGGAGTTGCGTGTAATGATAATAATAATTAATTAATCAGTCAATGCTTGCTTGTTCAAATTTTTGAATTTTATACCGATGGTAACTTTGATAATTGGGCGAAAATTTAATATGAAATAAATCATTTCACGTAAGTTTTCCGTTTCAATTATTTTAAAAATGGAAATTTTTTTCCCTCTTCATTTGACATGCTATGCCGAACAAAAGGGCCATTTTAGAAAAAATCGGATGTAAGGATATTTGAAAGACATTAAAAAAAGTCTCGTCTTGCTTCTCTTCAACAAATAAAAAACAGAAAGAAGTCGAGCAAATAACAAACGTATATCCGTACGTGTAAGAAAGACCTGAGATGACACAAGTTAGCAGTATAAATGACGATGTGTTGGCCAAAGAGTACTGAGTTTTCCGCGTGGCTTATAAGATTAGATATTAAGTGGAATTGTTGGTTCTAGAGTAAGGGAGAGCAATTAATCTTATTTAATTGCCATGTGAACGAGATTAGTTAGTATCTTTGTGGGTTTATCGCATATTGGCCAGTTCGTATAGCCAGAGATTCTGAGCAATAATTTGTTATCCTTTTCTTGAAAATCAATTTTGGCGACCTCTTTGATTTGACGGAGTTCTTAAATTGTATGGAATGTAACGATAGTCCGATTTTTCTTGTTGCTGGTGTTCTTTTGTTTATATTTTTCTTTGTGATTAGATTTAAATAATATTTTATGCGAATATTGCAATCAGAAATGTTCAATTAAACTTAATTTAAAAAAAAAAAATAAAAATCCGTATTAAATACGGATTAACAGTTTTTTTAAACCACATTGTGACATAGTAAAAATACAAAAAAGAGCACTGCTAGCAACAAACTAGCAGTGCTCACGTACTTTATATGTAAAATTTCCCAACCGTTGTACAAGCAAAATAGTTATCCATTTAAAAACTAGAATTTTCGTAAAAGAAAAGCTAATTTTCCGACGTACAAAAATTAACACTCATCATTGATTACCCTATTATCGGAATCGAATTGCCTTCTTCTGCCATGGACAGAAGTGTCGAGGGGGTTCTTGCATCTCTGGTCGTACAGCATATTGCTCAGAATCTCTGGCTATAAGAACAAGCCAATACGCGATAAACATGAAAAGATGTACCTAATCTAGTCCAGATCGCAGGTTAAATAAATATTGGCATCAGTGAAACTTGGCTGACAGCAGAAGATGGAGTTACTGGAATTGAATGTGATGGGTGAATATTTTCAGGGAGGATATATAAGATAGAACGGGGAGGGAGTACTGGGGATGATAACTGAAGAACTGCGGCCCCAAAAATAGTAGGATATTAAGAAGATAGGCCTGTGCCTGGTAGTTTATTTGAAGTAATCTGGTATGAAATATTGGCCAACGGAACTAAACATACAGGTGGTTGATACTATAGTCTTAGTACAATGAGTGATGTTGACGATAGGCTCGGCAAATTAACGCAAGCCGAGTAATTATTATGGGTGATTTTCACAACTGAAGATATCGACTGGAAAGTGGAAAGTCAGGCAGTAAAAATGAAATTGAATTCATACAGCTAAGAGATAAAGAGATAACTCTTTCAAATATCATATATAACTGAAGGGACTCGTGGTGTGAGAGTGTTGGTTCTGGTGATAGGTTCAGAAGATTTATGATAAGTAAGGTGAACACATTACCTCCGACTGGTGAGAGTCATCATGAGGTATTGACGTGGGAGGTTGAAACATTTGTGGATTTTTCTTTCGATAAGGGATATATACAGAACTACAGTGTAGGTAATTATACCAAGCTTCGGAGGCAGCTTACAGCCGTTCCATGGCATAAGAAATTTCAGGGAAAAGATGTTAGCAGTGCATGGGACATAATCAACGGGTATCTGAAGGAACAAGATCGGAATGTATTCCCATGCTCGTAATAATAATAAATAAGACGAATCAGCCCACTTCTCTTAAATCAACCAAATTCCGTTTAATATCTAATCTCTTAAGCCACTATCAGCCGACATACTCTCATTTATATTGCTGACTTGTCGCTAATATTACAGGTTTGTTTACTTAGATATTTTTCATTCACACTCTTTTTATTTTATTTGTGTCATAGTTCTGTTATTTTATATTCATATACGCATCATTCCCGGTCTCGTGCTATTTCTACGCTGATATTGGATTCAATGCTAATTGAAGTACCTAATTTGGAGTGAGTGTTCACAAATCATCCTCACCTTCAAGAATTTTTCAGATCTGATCTCTTTTCAGCATTTTTAATATAAAATTTTATAGCCTTAACGGCTGCTTGTACAAATACAACCAGATTACTTCCTCTAAGCTTTAGCTAATATACATGGTTAGAGGAAGTAATCTGGTTGTATTTATTTGCAATTCTATGAAATATGTTTTAAGAAATAAAATATTCCATGCGACACATTTTAAAAACAAACTAAAACTGGCCTCATCGTGAATTTATTATCTTCATCATTTATTAATAAGCAAAGGCGGAGTTCAGTAAAGTATCCGTGGAATCATTAGGGAACGAGAAAGCTGGATAATTGATCCCCATTAACAAGGTGCCTTTAATATGCTTTAATGACGTTATTATGTATAGGTTGCTGTAGAGCAATGCATTCGTATCATTTATTCAAATTTTCCACTCCGCAGCAAATATTTCACGTAATTAATGTTTCCACCACCAATACTAAAAGCATTGGTGTTCTCGGTTGGATATTTGAAAGGTCTGCTGTTTCTAGGCTCAAAGACGATTTTTTTATTTTTATTTTACAGCATCCGAATTAGTTCCTACCACTTTCTTTC
This sequence comes from Typopeltis vanoorti, assembly GCF_054136105.1. Lineage (NCBI taxonomy): Eukaryota > Metazoa > Arthropoda > Arachnida > Uropygi > Thelyphonidae > Typopeltis > Typopeltis vanoorti. Next base: position 12,336,691 of record NC_143552.1, read on the forward strand.
AGCAAGTAGAAGGCATTTTCTCTGTTGTCTGCAATGATGAAGGTCGGTTAGGGGGGGGTGAAAATTTCTCAGGTTCAAGAGAAGTCATTTTTCTTGAAAAACAGATCTTTAACGTTTTATTTATACTTCCATATTCTGAAACATAACATTATGCGTTTAAAACATACACATGATAAAAATGTGTAATATAATATACTGGCCAGTATATTAAAACTTCCGTGTTCTCTGGCTGACTTTGGTTTTTCAGGAATATAAACCTAAAGTTCTGTGAGAAAACCTAAGGCTGGTTAACTGAGAGCTCATCTAGGATGTAAAAGACTTTATAAAGGCTTTTCAAAAGTAGGTGAACTGAAGGTTCTCAACGATTCCTCATATTCTAGATTTGGAACCTAGTTTTTCCGACCAGACCAACCATAGCATCGCCCTCATACAAGAAAGATATCGCAAACACATTGGGAAGAAAAACATTCATATATCCTATTTTGTTTGTAAATCTTATTTAATAAAACATCTTATTAAAGTAAAAATAACTTTAAAAAATACAAATATGGAAAATATCCGAAAGAAGAATCACAGAAAGGGGAGTTTCTAAATATCAACCTCGTATAGTGACAATATTTATCACCAAACAATTAAACTTACAGCTTTTTCCCCCCTCACGTACTGCACACTGACATCTGTCAGCGCATAATTTTTGGAAAATGTTTAATTTCCAAACTTTTTTTTTGCCAAACTTTGTTGTTGGTTTGCTGTAATAAATAGAGATTTCTAGCCATAGTTCAATGGAGATCGATCTGAAATCTCAACACTAAATCCGAATAGAATTCATCCTTCCATTCAGGTAGAGGATTAACGCCACACACGGACGAATAGACAAAACGAATCTGATGTAGTGGTTCTTATCTATTTTACGAACCGCTTCTAAAAGTAGGGAAAGGATTTGAAATATTAACAACTGAAATATTGAATTTGTAACAGCATTTTTGTACGGTGGCATAATTTGCTATTTCAACAACTGATCCCGAGCTGTTTCAATTCGTTTTAAAACTACGTTAATCTGACTAAAATCAAAAATGGAACGTTTCGAACACAGTTTAGTAAAGATGCCTATTACCAAATTCTAAACAAAATCTATTTAGCCAGAGAGAAAGAGTAACCGTAACATTCAAATCAATCGGTGTCCAGACAGACAGCAAACAAAATCAATTCATTAGCGTTAATGCATTGTACGAAGCGCACTTAAATCATGAACGAAGTTAGATCGGTAAACAGAATTTAACAGTTTAGGGTTTCTTCTAATTATTAACAAGATAATCTTTCCCGTACTTCTTTTCAGCCAATGGGCTGAGTTAGTTGATCTGGGGAAGAAACTCGAGTATTTAATTCATGCAAATCAGAAAAGCGACTGTTAAATCCAAACGATTTCACTCATTAATACTAGTGAGGAATGTGAGATAGTGGAAGTTTTCCGTATCTTCATGCAATGTCGTCTATGCCAACCAACTAGAGGTCAAACTAATTTTTCAGTTATGAAATATGAAATTTTCGCGACGACTGACAGATGATTACTAGAAAGCTAGGGCTAGAAGATACTGTCTACTTCTTTTCGAGAATGAAAAAACTTAGAGGATTTTAATTAGGATTTATTTGTGCTTACACAAAACAGGTTATCTTTCATAATTGGAACAACTTTGGACAAGACAACTTAGTTTCCAAACAACAGTTGTCTAGAAGCTAGTTCTGGATTTTATTTGAGGGCGATAATGTTAGCCCAGCCATGCACAGCTGTGGAAAATTTCCTATAGAGTAAGAAAGCGATATGCACTCATCCGCTATATCGAAATAATGCCAGATAAGAGAAACCACTCTCAGTATAAATGAATTGGATTGTCTGCCTACAACTCCCCTTCCCGCCGAAAGATGAATGAAATAGCTGATCCAAGGAGGACTCTGCAATGTTGTGACTCGGAAGTGACTGGACAAAATGTACAGAAAATGTTTTCTCCACATTTTCGTCCAGCCACATTATCGATTGTGAATTGCTCCAATCCTATCTCTCAAAATTCTGCTTCCCATACCTATAGTTCATCAATCCCTTTACTACTCTCTTGGAAGCATGTTTACAAAAAAGCGCTCGCACATTCCATTAGTCTGGAACGGCACAATGACTATTTGGCAAAAAAATCACTGTTGTGTTCCTAAAACCTAGAAATGATGGCGTTATTTTTATATAAAAGCTTCATCTGAAGGATGGTCTTCTCATGATCCTCATGAGAAGTAATTTGTCCAATAATAAGGGAAATTACTTCTCAGATTCAACTTTCAAAGGATACCAGATTACATATTATTTCCAAGCAAAGTACATTATTTCCAGTACATTCTGTGTATTTTGTATGTTTCCCAGTTCCCTTTCAGAATTATAATTAAAGAACGTTTCTGATGATATTGGTCACAACTATAAAATTTATCCTAATAAACTGACTAACTATCTTGAATAACAGGAAGATATTGTTATGAATGGATCACTCTATTAAAGGAATTGAACTTCATTGCATTATACACTTGAAATAAAAATTGTTGCGTGATGGCAACTCGAAAATAAAATTCAGGACATAATAAAATACTGTACTTCAGATTTACAACCGTTAACACAACTCTTGGTATACAATTTCCGAATGATTGAATGAGAATTTGTCTCAGAACTACTCATACACAATAATATTTGAACCGACAAATTAATTGTTTGGAAGGACATTTTTCGTGTATCTACACGAAAAAACAATCGCCTTTTTGGAAGTATTTAGCGGTGATTAAAATTTTATCTCATTAAATGGCAGGTTTTGTTTTTATAATTTGCAACGAATTATTAGGAATTAATTCAAAAAATTCACACTGTTTGTCGGCCATAATACAGCGCTTGAATATGTTTAAATCACATTATCTTTTTTTCATGTCTGAAAAGAGGACAGATGACAAAATATACAATTAACATTTGCCAAAAATAATGGGGAAAATAATTCGAAAACAGTTGCTGCGTTTAAGTCAGGAATCCAAAGCATCCAAAGTACTTTGAAATAGGGAAGCGATACTTTCCTTGAAAATCTATCTTAAAGAAACGATCCTGATTGGCAAAACCTGTTCAGCTTACTGCGCGTTCAATGAAAAAAGTTTACGAGCATTTTTCACACATCTAGTTAAATGGCTATAATACATAATTTTTATTTTGAACTCATGATACGTGCTGTTATTGAATAGCATAATAATATTTGGTATTCCTTTTAAAATTTTATCTACTGCGACTTCTTGTTTTATTGATTTATGTTATGTGAATCCGACGTATCGAAGGCTATTAGTTTTCATTGGGCGGATATTCGCATTAATCCGGTGTAGTACGTTAGTGTTATTAAGGATATTAATAAATATCCGGACAGTTTGTCGTAGAGACTAAACATGGAACCTTTTCTAGCCCCTTTAGGCCACTATTAAGTACAATGATCATCTCATACCTGGCTATGAAATTGATCTCTCACCTAAAGCAATCGCAAACATACATGTACATAAATTCGAATCCCACTATGTACACGTGGGATTCGAATCCGCACTTGCTAACCAGCTTTATCAGCCAAGTGATTTGGTTTTATATAAATCTAATGAATACTCTATTAGCGCAGTTAATACTATATATGCAACTACCGTATCTATTGCGTATACTACTGTGTTGTCCTCTTAGATCAATTTGTTTTGTTTATAAAAAAAAAAAAAAAAAAAAAAACTCGAGTTTCCGAGAAGTAAAAATTACCAAGTCCGTATAAGAATGGCTAACTCATCTTTAGGAGAAAATTATGTATTCAGGTTCTCCACGTCCTAGAACGCAGGTTTTTCTAACCAAAACGCACCATTGTTAACTGCTGAACGAAGTATAAATGTTTTAAAAAGAGGGTTTTTTTTTAGGTAGTAAGAAGTTTTCTGTGCATATTATAAGTGCGAGCATGTGTTTTCATACACCTACTGATAACGTATTGCTTTTATGGAATATGTGACTCATTTCCACCATGCTTAAATATAAGGTATTTGAAAATATGGTCTCCTAACAAAGGTGGTATGGAAACAGTCTTTAAATAGTATATAATCAATCTTGCCCAATGATCAGATGGTGCTTTTTTTATCACAGTGCACAGGTATATTTTCCAATCGTCTTTGTAATTACGAGCGGAAATCGAAGCAAATGCCATTCTGTGTGGGATGAAAAGTAAGCTTGTAGACGTTGGTCATAAATCAAAACATTTAAGAAATCTTCGAGGATGCATTTCAAACGTTAACCACACCGCAGAAGATGTTGGAACTTAATGATCTGTAACTGTGAAAATGCTCCACACACAAATGACTTTAAGAACTTGCTTTTCGTGTAATGTAGTTAGTGAAAACATTCTTGCCACCATAACGGATGGAATAACTAAGCTAAGCTAATTGACCTACAAAAACATGCATAACGCCATGCTAAAATATGATAATATTTGTAGAAAAGAATTTCCTTCTGTGTTGAAAAAAATCTGGGACATTATTAATGGTTTCTTGCTTTCCTTAATAACAACTAATGACAAAGGATGCGAATGGAATGGATTAATGAAAAGAGCATACTTTCATATCGTATGCTGCATGGCCATTCAATTGCAGCATATTTCACATAATTATCGAACAAGCAAGTGGATGATTAAACCTGCCAGCTTAATTACTGACCCAATTTTAATAACTGTTTCTCAGGCCTAATAGTAATAATAATAACTGCCGATGATGATGATGCTAAAAACACTCAGAAACACCTGTAAAAGACATATTTGCACAGTATTGCATTTGGCAATACGAAAACTGCTTTTGAAAGAGTCTCACTTGAGCCTCCTTGGAATGGTAGACTTTATTTATTTTAGCATCAGTGCATGCAAACGGAGCACTGGTGAAATGTGGCGACTCACTCTCAGATTGCATTTTTTTTATCTGGCACCCACCCACCCACCCACCCACCCACGAAAGTTATATACAAACCAATAGTACATTTGCACAGTGAATGAGCCAATGATTCTTATTGATTTATCTATTTTATTTATTTATTGTAATTTTTTTGAAATTTATTTTTTACGGAAACGCTACTCTAGCGACAAAATACGGAACTTTTTCAAGCCACTTCAGGGCTCCAATAAACTTGATCTTACGTCGGGCGATGAAATTCATCTCTTTCCTAAAGACAGCTTCAAACATCCATGCCAACATGAGATTCAACCGAAATCTGTGGTTGGAAAGCGGATACTCTAACCACTGAGCCAACCAGGCCGGTAAATATGGTGGTTTACAAACTTTAGTCTCACGACATCATTTGGCTCAGGAGTTCGTACAAGCTAAATAAGTTCGAACTAATAATTAAGTTTGAACTTAATAAAATTTTAATAGCACTTCCTTTCTTCTGTATTTTTAAACTTTTTTGACATTTTATCTTTGACTGGACACGTCGCGTCACAGTGGACTGCGTTTTCTCCCTTCCTGCTGGTTGTCCTACTAATTCAGGAAGTGCCTCATTTCTTTTGCCACAATTTTGTTTTTGTAGTATCGCTTATCTTCCAGTGAGCATAAATTATGTTTTGTCAATGCAGGCATTACCCTATGAATCTTTATTATTTGACTAAACTTGGCATAGATAAACGCTGAGAAGAAGAAAACATTAAGTATTAATGCTTGATGAAAAACACAAAAACAGAACCCTTTTCACTTATGATAATATACAGACCTCTATAGAAGAACAAATATCGCTTCGTTTCTTCACATTAAGCTCGAGTATTTCCTGGCCTAAAGAAAAGAAGACAAATTTGTTTCATCCTTAAAGAAACAAGTAAAATATTTTAAAAAGTAGTTTCATTTTTTTCTCTTTTTCTCCTTAAGTGTTATCTTTTTTCAAAATAACCTCTTTGTATCAATCATGAATTAGTTCAGCCTTATAATAATAGTCCCATATTTCAGATTGTGCACATGTGTATTTCCCTAAAATTTCCTGATTCTACCGATAGAGAGAGAGATTTCTTTGTATTTACTGTCGAAGAAACTGAGTCTGTGAGGCCAGTATACTATGCTTGTTAGTTGCGTGTGTTCCTGATGCCGGTTGGTCTGATTTTGGCAGAAGAAAAACTCTGTCACCTGTTAGCTCACCTTTAGTTAAAAAGCCCTGATAAATGAGAGAGAGAGTAAAATTACCTGGTCGTGATATTTCTGTTACTGATTCGTCATGTTATTATCCTAAAGACCGCAACATTTTATGCTACCTTTTCTCTTATCATTTCCACTGATAATCTGGGTGAGCAGCTATTATCGTTCAACCTTTCCGAAATTCTGGGAGTGGCTTTTATCACCATCCATTAAAGTTCAACTTGACACTCAGAGAAACAATCTTTCTCCTTCTCGTACGCACTTGTACTTTAGTCACATGACCTTCTTTCTTTAGCTGTTGTTGCTTAGAGCTAAAATCGAAGCAAGTAAGACTATAGCACCAGTATATTGCATCTGCTAACTGCGGGTGTTGTTCTCGCTGGATGGTCTGTTTCTTTTTTATTTGGGGGGGGGGGGGGAATCCGAATTTACGCAACCACCATAGAAGGCCGGCTAACTCACCTTCATTTGAAAAGCCCTGATAAAGGTTATGCGCATCGTCGAGATTCAAACTCAGGTCTTTCCAGCCAATAATCAATGTTGATATCTAGTGAGCTACAAACTCTCCTTCTTTAGTAATTCCTACATCTTTTTTTTTTTTTTTTTTTTTTTTTTTTTTTGTTCAAGCGATGTAAATAGGTTTTAGCTTTCTTTCTAAAATGCAACTCACACGATAAATGCATTGTAATTCGTAAGCTCTTGCTTATGGAAACACAATAACGATGGTATTCAGTTGCATCACATGATGGACTGCTAATTATGAAAGTTAAGCTATCTATCAAGAAATTAATTTTCAAATAGTCTCCAAATCACTTTAAGAAAGTAATAAAATTTGATTATTACATATGTTGATAACTTTAATGAGTTGCTGCATCCGAATTTTTAAGTTTGAAATATCTTCTTTTAAGTAAACAACATTAACATTTCTTATTGATAGGGAAATGAAACCAAAATATCCTAATAAAGTTCTTTTTCTTAAGTTGGCCGCAAACCGCAACTCTCCAACGATTTGTGATTTAATCCAATTTATAATCACTTTTTTTATAAGCCCGACTCAAGTGATTTCACATTAAGCAGGTTACTGAAGCTGCAGTTATGTAACCAGTGGTGAGATATGGAAATTTTAACAAAGGGCTCGTATCGTAAAGCTAAAAATTAAAAAAAAAAAAAAAAGGAAAAAAAAGAAAAAAAAAGCAAGCCGTATTTCACACTAAAACTTTTATTAATACAGCTTGTGTACAAATTCCAATCAAAATGTATGAGAGAACAATCAACCTCTAAAGGCTATCATTTTTAAACAAATATTTCATGATCTGAACATATTTGCACACAATCAACTTTTTTAATTTATCTTACATAAGAAAAACATTTTTTAACTATAAAATATAGTAAGAATGAAATATTTTATAATCTTTTATAAAACATTTGATTGGCTACTGGTTTTACTATACGATTGGCTACCAGAAGGGAGAAGGGTAAAGATAGCGCATGTCTTATTATATTTTCAAACTTGGGCGATTTCGTTATAGAGGAGTTGAAACAAGAATTCCAAGTAATCTATACACTGCCGAATAGACTAATTTCTGTTAGGTTACCGTATGAATTTTTCGCTTAATATGTTTCAAAAAAGATTTTTTTTTTGAAAAAATAAGAAAGTAAACAAGAAGAACAAGAGGCTCGCAAATTTGAGAAAAATTTAACATAGGGCTCGCGCGAGCCCCTTATAGCTCACCACTGGTTGTAACTACACGGGTGTTTCTGTATTGTTTCCAAGAATACAGTTGAATGATGAAAGAAGGAAAAAGTAAAATTCAGTTGCAATAAAAATAATAAGAAATGAAGAAGACAAACTCAAGGAGGACAGGAGAGATCTTTAGAGGATACTAGTTTACTGAAGTGAACTATTACCCTATGCATTCAGTTTAATAGGTAATTTGATATTTAGAATATTTAAGTGTTGTCGTTCTTGCGATTCTCAGATTTTATACGTTTTCTGTTATCGAAGGTGTAAAAATTTTGATCCCTTTGATTAGCTTCAATCCTATCCCATTCAAGTGCCATCTCCTATCTAAAAGGTTGACTATCATGATGGTTAACTGCGGGCATTACTACATGTGGTGAGGACGATATCTCTTCCACATATGGTCGTAAGTATTTTTGGTTGTAAATCCGCCTGTGTTCACGGGGCTGGTTTTGCCTACTGTTCTGGGGACGAAAAACTCGAGTTTCCGGGTGAAAAAAGTCCCTACCCCGTACGAGACCGACTAACTCACCTTTAATCGAAAGAGACCAGATAAAGGTTTCTGAGGCTTTGGATGGGAATCAAACCCAGGTCTTTCCGACAAAAGGGCTTCGTCTATACCGACTGAGCTAAGAAGGCGTTAATACTAAAATTAAAATAAGATTCGGAGAAGAATAATTTGAGTGAAAGATTTAGTTCCGAAATTAAGTTCGGATATTATTTCAGTATTAATTTTTAGGAAATCTGTGGGTAGCCATTTTTTACCTTTCGCCGTCGACGAAATTGAGTGCATTCTTGCACTCAACCTCGGTGGATGTTTTTGCATATATCTGTATCTACGTGTCCGCGTGCTCTTTTGTATGTTACAGGTGCTTTGCTTAGTAAGGGGATTAAAAATCTGAATATCTTCCAATGTAAAATCTCCCATTTGCCTTTGGAAAAGATTGACTAATTCTGCATCTTTTCGAGAGGAAAAAAGAAAAGAAAAAATATCCCAGTAATCAGAATTGAACAGGAAGTCAAGCAGATCCCGTATCGTATATAGTACCGTATATACACATATACGGTACTAAAGTACTATAGGTTGAACAGTCAACAGCCCAACATAAAAAAAAGAGAAAAAAAAAGATCCATAATAAGATATGTCTTAATTATTCTGGAAGAAGATATCATTTAAATAAATCTAGTTACTGTGTCTCAGTGAAATTAGGCAGATGTGATTTTTTTTTCAACTAACATGATATTAACAACTTACGTCTGAAGACAAAAATGCGATGCATTTAGAGCCCATTCCGCATGTTTTTAATGCAAGCAATTGTCTTCTATATTTTAACGATGTCGGTTAGTCTCCCAGAGGCTTTCATTGTGCCACAGTTCTACGAACTGATTAATAACTATTATATTATATTATATGATGATACTTTACTAAACCACGTTCTATTTTTCACAGTTAATACGCAGTTACATTTTGATTGTTTTTTCCTCCCCCCCCTGCCTTTATACTTTACTGTTCCACTCATTTATCACGGTGTGCAGTACTCGAAGAAAAATGGGGTCTCGCTATATATTTTTTTACAATAAAATTGTGTATTTTGGCCATTGCTCGTATAAGCGGTGTAACAAAACCACAAGCAGTTCTTCTCATATACGCGAAATGTAAAATTCTATCTCATTCATGAATTTGATATAAACATCCTGTTCCATTTCTTTGTACTCGTATCTAATGACCTTCATGCGGATGAGATTATTTTTCATGCTCCAGTTTGTTTTACTGTTATTAATTGGATGTTTTGTTGTAACTATTGAGAGTTCTTCAGAAGCTGGCCTAGTAGTGCTATACTCTGGAACAGACTTAAACTAGTCAGCGAGATCACGCATTTCCTTACTTATTGGTTTCTTAATTTAATATTACGCATGCTTTTGTTTTCTTAAAACGGAGATGTTGTGAAATAACATTTGAATGCCGTATTTATTCCGTCTTCATCCAGGTACTCTGGTAAACAATAAAATCACATTTCCAACCAGTTCAGTAATTCGTTAAGTGGAATTGCAAACGATTATCGTCGGCGTGTTTTCGAGTGTCCTCATTCCTAAATAACTTGAAAATATTCAGGCAGTCTCATAGTGGAACTAAATTTTAATTTTATGCCTAAAGAAGTCACTGTAAATGCCTATTTATTACTAAGCTCGCAATAATAAATGCCAATTCTTTTACAAATAGTTTCCTCAGCACGAATTAATGTAAATATATCTGAAATAGTCACTAAGCAGCGGATAACAATTTCTGTCTTTCAGGATTAGTTATTTATTAATTATATCTGTTGGTCATGAATAATTATTAAGATTATCATTAGATTTAACTAACACTACCGATTGTTATGTACATAAAATCGGCCAACTTTCATCTGAGTCTCTGTATGAAAACTGACTTTTCCTTTTGATAGCTGGAGAAAAAGCCTGAACGGCTTTAATTTGGTGTTGCATAGTTATAGAAATAGAAAGTATTATGAATCCACCATCATTACATCATAGCCAAGGGGTGGGTGGGGAACCTTTTTTATGCCAAGGGCCATTTGGATATTTATAACATCATTCGCTGCCCATACAAAATTATTAACTTAAAAATTAGCTATATTTGGTCAAACATTTAATTAACTCACCTCTGATGTGATGGCTGGAACTGCTTCTCTTTGGTGAGGCGTGTGATTTTAGCTGGTATTGATGATGTTGCTACTCGCAACTGCTTTTCCAGGTTTGCGTCGGTCAGTCTGGAGTGCAGTCGACTCTTTACGATCCATCCCAATGGCTTTAACAGGCCTTTAAGGCCCACAACCTTCCAAGCATGCTTGGATTTCGTAACCGAAATACGAGGATAGAATGGTCACTCCTATGCCTCAAGGTATTCTTGGCTGTATCCCTGTGTGTTCAAGGGGCCGGTTTGCCTGCTTGCGGGATGAAAAACACCAGATAAACTGGCGGAAAAAACCCTACTGCCCGCGCCCAAGACCGGCTAACTTGGCTATGGCTGAGGAAGATCCTTCAGCTCCTCACGTCTCCGACGGGAATCGAACCTAGGACACTCCTTCCCCAGGCATATGGTTGCGAAGCGCAAAGCCACTAGGCTAACCGCGCGGACACTCTTTACGATGGTAAGTTTTTAAAAGAACTGCTTGCAGCAATAAGTTGTTCCGAACACAGATGAATATTTCAATTCATGTCTCCTGAAAGTAGGAAATTCATCATTGCTTATGTAACGTTTATAGAACTCAAGCAGTGGAGGTTGTTGTACCTAGCTTTCAGATGAATGATTTCGTCTTGTGGGTTATCAGGCACATCAGTTGGTTCCACGTTGAACGGTGTAGCAAAATGTTCAATTCCATTTGTTTACTTTTCACGTCCTTGAATCTTTCATTAAATGCCTCGATTAGTTTCGCACATTCACCAGCATATTCAAGTGTCGTAGAAGGCTTTAGTCCTTCCAGAGTGGGGAAATGCACCGTGTTATTCCTTTCGAGTTGCACTTTCCACAGCCTTAATTTAGCTTCAAATGATTTCACGTTTGAAAGCAGGGAACTGAGAAGCTGGTTGCTATATCACTGATAGCAAGTGGCTATCAGTGATAGCCACTTGCTATCACTGAGTTCCCCTGAACTGCTTGACTTCATCCAGCAGTTCGTAAAACCTCATGAGCATGTTCCCGCGACTCAGCCACCGCACTTCACAGTGATAAACACGATCACAGTACTCAGACTCAAGATCATTCAGTAACTCCTTAAACTGGAGTTACTGAATGATCTGTTAAACTCTCTGCTTTTGACAAAATTTATGCATGACACTACTGTTGACATCACATTGTTGAGCCGCAACGACTGTGCACAGAGACTTTCTTGGTGTATGATGCAGTGGCATATAATTAAATCACTTGGATCAAGACTGAGACGATTCAGTTATTTCTTGACAAATGCAATTAATCCTTTTTGCGAGCCAACCATGGCTGGAGCTCCATGGTTGGCTCGCAAAAATGTAGCAAGGCCACTTAACTTTTCAAATGTTAGTCAAGTTTTTTCATTGATAAAACAAGTCTCTCAAACAAGTCCTCACCTCTTGTAGTGCCATGCATGGCTTCCAGTGACAGCAGTTCCTCTCGCATGTCAAACTCTGCCGTTATCCCTCGAACGAAAACGGCCAGTTGAGAAGTATTTGTTACGTCCGTTGTCTCGTTCACAAGCCAGAGAGAAAAATTGGAAATCTCCTGCAGAATCCTTCAATGTTTTTTCAATATCTTGTGCTAAGTCAGTAATCCGATCTGAGATGGTTCGAGATCCGAGACAAACTAACATTCTGAAATAATTTTACTTTGTCTGGTGCTAACAACTCCGCAGCAGCCATCATGCACTCTTTCACAAACTCTCCCTCTACATGAGGCCTCACTTTTTTGCGGTTAGTTCGGTCACTACATAACTCGTCTGAATGACGTTGTCTCTGTCAGAACGTGGCCTAATGAAAGCAACTTGTTGTGATTCCAAACTCCGCTGAGGAGCACTGACTTCATCCAGATGCATTTGGCACCCAATTCATTGAGTTCAGCATGTTTTGAGCTGTAATGACGCTCGAGATTGGCTTTTTTCATTACTGCTAACGCATCGCCACAAACTAGGCACACAGGTTCGCCTTTGACGTCAACAAAAAATAATAATAATTTGTCCATTTCTCTTGGAAAATCGACACTCAGCATCAACTTTAGTTTTCTTTGTAGTCGCCATTTGTAGGATGTCACACCACTTAAGTTTTAATAACTATCCAGTGTGTGTGTGTCGCCAGCGACGCGATTATTTGGCTTTAATCACTGTTCTAATCCTGCATCTTGGATTTGGAACATATCCAACGTTCGTACCATCAACTCTCGCGGTCTTCTTGTCGGCTGCCGAGGCAGCCGACGAGAAGCATACGTGTCTGTCCCGTCATGTACTCGTATGTGTCCTGTCTATCCCGTAATGGACGTTCCTTGCTTGTCCCTAAAAATTTACGTCATAATTATGATTCACTTAATATAAATTTATGTTGCTATGAAAAAAAAGCTTCTTGAATCTCGAGTCCCGCCTGCGGTTGCCTTGGCAGGGTCAGACCAAATGATTTCGCTGGCCTTATACGGCCAGCGGGCCGGACGTTTCCAACTCCTGTCATAGCGAAATAACGGAATTTTAAATTACGTTTCAGAATTTGATTAGCGCTTATGAGAATACAACTTTTGACATCGAAGTTGCCTTGGTATTGCACTTCTTAAACGACACGACCGCCCCCCCCGAGTAGTTTGTTCTGTTAAGTGGTTCAATACTAAGGTAGCGCTGATGCCAAAGGTTGTATTCTTATAATTTTAAGATCAGTTTTCAAACTTTTAAGTTTAACATACAATTATTTGGCTTTAAAACAGTGATAAATTTATAACTTTTCATTTTAAGTTTTTCCCTCTACGTCGTTTTAAACTTAAAAATTTAGTTTAATTCTACACCTGCTGAAGCCGAAATCGAACATTAATTTGAATCACTTTCTTTCGATTTTTTTTTTTAATCACTCAGACCTAATTCAAGATTAACAAATGAATTAGTTCAGAGTGATGAAAATTGCGTAAAGAATGCACATTGAACGTAACTCAGATTCAGAACTGAAAATTCAACATCATTCCACACTTCTTAAAGTCGTTCGAAACTGACAACAGTAAACACTCGCAAAACACCTTTTGTGCCACAGTTTAAATATTGGCTAAATACTTCAACGCAATAAACTACTCAGCTACAAAATATTCATATAACTAAGCTGCCATAATCAGGAAGTTTTAAACTTCCTTTGTTTGATGGTTTATAGAATAAAATGTTAAGAAAGAATATGTACAGTTAAACGAAAAAGAAGGTTCGTGAAGATGTTCTCGCCACCGATACGTCCATCACAGTTATAGTGCACTTAGTGAATCTTAGTAGACGTGCAGTAGACCTCAAGTGCCAAACCTGAGAGTGCTCTACTTTCAATAAAGAACACACAAACGCTCTCAAGATTCCATGACTGCAAGTAAGAAAGTCTGCCCCGGAAGCTTTTTTGCTTTAAGTTAGGCTTTTTCTACCAATCGGGACATCTTCTTTTCCTTTGGAATCACCTGAAAAGATGAAAATTATGTCTTAATCAATATTCTCTGAATTACGTTACTGTAAGCAATGTTGTTGTCAAATTCCTGCATTTATCGACTGCGTAAAAGTTCACATAAAAGAAATGTCTGATATTTGGAGTCCTTCATTTATTATTTCATTTTACTTTCTAACGCTTTTTTCTTTTCCCCAGCTTGATAATCACTGAAAATTTAGTATATTGAATTGCGACTGGAGGAAATTTATGGAATTTAACAGAAAAAGTCTGATAAGAACAAATTGCACAAAGATATGGAATGAATAATGATCGAAGCTATTGATGCCACTGAAAAAACAAACGAGTGGATATAAAATACACAAGAAAATATCTAAAGTAATATATACAAAACATGATAATAAATGGAACTACTTTCGACATTTAGATAGGAGAAACGAAGAAAAATGAACATACGTATATATATCCTAGACTACAGAGATTAAAAAAAAAAAAAAAACTCCTGATGTTACGAGAGAGAGAGAGAGAGAGTGAATGCCTCTAACAACTCTTCTGTGAAGCTCGCTAAGAAGACTGAACAAAAACAACTTCATTTCAAAAAAAGTTTTTTTGTATTCATAAAGTATTTGTATGTATATATACAAATTATATGGCACCCAGATGAAACGAATAAAGGCTATTCTTCTAAAGAAATAACAAGACAAATACCTAGTTAAACTCCATATATGCTTAAAACTAATTTCGTAAGGCGTTTCAGAAACCAATGCAGGCTGCAGAAAGTTTCTGCAGCCTGCATTGGTCGAGATCGATCCCAACCGATTCTTCCAACAATGTAGCGAAATGTTGTAAGTTTTTTTTCCCACTTGGTTAGACTATAAATTATATATTTAGTTTAATATCCAAGTGTAAGCAAACAAAGTTTGCGCCTGAAGTATCTTCAGGACTGGAGCAACTCGTGGCAAAGGTGGACTAAGTTCTCATCACTTTCCTTAATATCCCATAATGCAAAGCACATCTTCTTGTGGACATGTATAATGCTATGCATCATGGGAAGGGTCACTATCCAGACCGGTTTAGACCTTTATTGAGGTGAAAAAGTAAAGGGTTGCTCATTATAGGCCTAGGGTAGTTAGTATAGGGGTGCAACAGAGCCTGATAGTATTAGGAGAAAAAAAAAGGCAGATAGATAGTATGTGAGAGAGAGAGAGAGAGAGAAAAGGCCTCAGCTCTTTTATATCATCATATAGCCAAAGGCTATCAGTTTTCCTTTTTCACCAATCTTATATAGATGAACAACCAAAAGACCAACTGAAACTAAAGCGCAAAAGATGACTGATACCCAGGTGGTTTGCACCATCTGGGTTAACTGCCTTGAGTTGGCCTTCTCTGACTGGGATTGATCTCCAGTCATCTCTGCAATTGACTAGACTACATTGAATTAAGAGGATGGAACTATTTAAAAAACCTCTAATATCAAGAACAGACAGAATTTTATTCCCCCCCCCTGGTGAATATTGCATAATGTGTGTGGTCTACACCATCTAGTGATAAATTTGATATCTCCTAGAATGCTTCTTTCTAAATACAAAAAACGTCTGACTGAACAATAAAATTTCCACATTACAATATTATAAAGCATTTGGATGTCATATTGCTGGTTTTCAAATCCATGTCTTTTTTCTAACCTTCCATAAATTGTATTTTAATTCATTAATTATAAAAATCGAAATTCTCTTCCCATGGCCGACAGGTGGTGGTATTGAAAAAAATAACTTGTTCTGTTGTAAATAGTGGCATGCCCAACACATTGCATAATCTGTTCCAAATACGCAGAGCAAAAGACAGCTGTAGAATGCATATTCTACTGTTTCCAATTGGTGACAGATGTCACAGATTTGATCTCCAATGTTAAAGTACTTCCATTTGATGGCATTGACTGGAAGGCGGCCATATGCAATTCTCCAAGCAAGATCCTTCCTGTTAGGGTACCCTTGGAACTTCATCAAGTTATGAAACAAAATATTGTTGTTAGTACGCAACTGTGGAACGTCGCAGCGAAAGAAATTAAAGGTTTCTTTATACCAAATTTTACTTTTTTTAATGGAAAGAATGTCAAATACCGAGAGTTTTAGCAGTCTTAGAGTTAAGCACAGAGTGTTGCAGTATTCAGGAACAATCTGAGCTTTTGGACCTTTATGATTAACTCCAAACAGGTGAAGATGAAAACCCAAGTAGTACCGAAGAAGGTCTGCACATGTGTGATTAGTTTGCAATATTTTATGGATTTTTGAAGCAGTATTGCTTAAATATAGTAGAATGTTAAGACTGCAAGTCCAAACCCTCTATGCTTCGTTGATAGTTGAAGAAATTCCTTTTGAACTTCTTGGTATCGGCTGACCAAAAAAAAAATGCAGATGTTTATTATATAATTGCTTTTCTTCAGCTTCTAGGATGTCTGTAATATTAATATGTACAACTGAGTAGGAAATATTATTGTTTTGAGTACTATGGCTTTAGAAGAAAAGAAGAGCAGCCACATTCTCCAGTCTTCTAACATTTTTAAGTTCTTGCATATAAGTTCTTGGACTGGTAATATTGAATAAGTGGAGAAGGGAATTCCAAGTATAACGAGGGGTTCTCTCTTTGGGGTTAGTCCAAAAGGAATGCCTTCAAGGTCCTACTTTCCATAGAGTTTTAATTTTGTCTTGCCTGCATTAATAACACTGGCCAACAAAAAAAAAAAAAATTTTCTGCTAATTATGATCTGACACTTGTTTTTTTACTAATTTGGGTGCGCTGATTTCAAATATCAAACCCATTTTTCTCTATCACGTCAGGTTTTTCCTATATGGCATTTTCTTTTTGCTAATTTGTACGTTTTTGATAGTTTTAAGGAGGCAGTACTATTTAGAGGATCAAAAAAATCGATTTTTTAATATTAGTTTCTGAAAGTATGTACTTTTAAAAATCTGTTCCTAACTTTTTATCAAGAAATGCGAAAAATTCCCGAAGATATAGCCTATTATTCAAAGCGGTGCGCAGATCAGAATCGGAGCGCTCACCGCTCTCGCTTGTTAGTAAACTAATAAATGCGTAAGAACCTGCAACGGCACGTACTGACGCTTTGAATGCGAGAGAGGCCGATAACTGACCTAATACATTTAGGTGATGAAAAGTAGGCGATGACAACTGCCTAAAACAAATGAATGCTATATGCGTCATAGCGGACAAAGAACGATCGAAATCAGTCAATCGTTAATCGATCGTGAAAGTATGATGAGCGCTTATAACGTTTCAATAAAGTCTCTGTTTTTTTTTTTGTTTTTTTTTTGTCTTGTTAATTGCATGTTAGTCGGCAGTGAAGAAAATACATCATGTCTACTACTCGAAATTGTGTCAATAGTGTAGATTCCTTCTGCTACATTTGTGGCAGCTTTACTGTTCCCAGTCAAAGGTCACTGATTTCGTTAAGAAAGTGTACTTAGCATACTTTGACGTAAAAATTGCAGATCAGGACAAGTCATGGGCTCCAAATAAAGTGTGTAAGTCATGTGTAGAAAATTTACGACAGTGGAGCAAGGGAAAATGCCAAAAATTAGCTTTTGGCATTCCAATGATTTGGCGTGAACCGAAAAATCACGTAGATAATTGATAATTTTGTTTAGTTCAGACTTCTGGTTATAATAAGAAGAATAAGAAAAAAATTGTGTATCCAAATCTCGACTCAGCAATTCGGCCAGTTGCTCATTCCAATGAAATAGCCGTGCCAATTTATAAAGGACTTCCTTTACTTGAGAACGAGCATGGAGCATGATCGGGATATGCCAGATGTTCTTGAGGAGCAAAACCCGGATGTTGATTTAGACAATGAAAATTTAATTTCTAGTTCTGGACCGCAACGTTTTACTCAAGCGGAATTGAATGACTTAGTAAGAGATTTGGGCCTATCAAAGGAATCATCGGAATTGTTAGCTTCAAGATTAAATGAAAAAAAAACTTACTGGAGCAAGATACGAAGATAACTTTTTATCGTAGCAGGGAAAGTAATCTTGTACAATATTTTAAACACGAGTGTGGGTTTGTTTACTGTAACAATGTGTCAGGTTTACTAACTGAAATGAGTGTTGTACAATATCATCCAAATGAGTGGCGTTTATTTATCGACGGTTCAAGCAGAAGTCTCAAGTGTGTCTTACTACACAATGGGAATGTATATGGCTCAATTCCTATTGGCTATTCAGTCCACTTAAAGGAAACATATGAGGACATTAAAAAAGTTCTGAAGTTATTAAAATATACAGACCATAACTGGATCATCTGTGTGGATCTTAAAATGGTGAACTTTTTACTTGGCTTTCAAAGAGGATATACAAAGTTTCTGTGTTTTCTATGCTTCTGGGATAATCGAGCTAGAAACCAACACTGGAGTCAGAAACGTTGGCCTCTTAGAATATCCTTAAATGTTGGAGAACAGAATGTTATAAATCAACCTTTAATCGACAGAGAAAAAATAATTTTTCCACCTCTACACATCAAACTAGGTCTTATGAAGCAGTATGTTAAAGCTTTAGATTTACAAGGTGACTGTTTCCAATACATATGTGAAAAATTTCCACGACTTAGTTATGAAAAAATTAAAGCCGGTGTATTTGATGGACCACAAATTAGAACTTTAATGAGAGACCCAACTTTCATCAACTCTATGAACGAAATTGAGAAAGAGGCCTGGACTTCATTTACGATGGCTGCGAATAATTTTCTTGGAAACAAAAAAGCGTGCAATTACAAAGATCTAGTGGAAACAATGCTTGAAAATTTCCAGCGCCTAGGTTGCAACATGAGCATAAAGCTTCATTTCTTATACGTTCATTTTGATAGATTTCCCGAGAATTTAGGTGCTGTAAGCGATGAACAAGGCGAAAGATTTCATCAAGACTTAAAAACTATGGAAGATCGGTACCAAGGAAGATGGGATTCTCACACGATAGCCGACTACTGTTGGAGTATTCAAAGGGATTGCCAAAACAGAACACACAGCAGAAATTGCTACAAACAAAAATTTATTCCCTGAAACTCATGTGTAAGTAAAATTGTTATTTTTTTATAAATATTCTTGTAATTTTTAATGAATATTGTTAAGTAGTTATGTATCTAATTATCGGCCTCTCTCGCATTCAAAGCGCCAGTACGTGCGGTTGCAGGTTCTTACGCATTTATTCGTTTATTCTTGTAATTTTTAATGAATATTGTTAAGTAGTTATGTATCTAATTATCGGCCTCTCTCGCATTCAAAGCGCCACTACGTGCCGTTGCAGGTTCTTACGCATTTATTCGTTTACTAACAAGCGAGAGCGGTGAGCGCTCCGATTCTGATCTGCGCACCGCTTTGAATAATAGGCTATATCTTCGGGAATTTTTCGCATTTCTTGATAAAAAGTTAGGAACAGATTTTTAAAAGTACATACTTTCAGAAACTAATATTAAAAATCGATTTTTTTTGATCCTCTAAATAGTACTGCCTCTTTAAAACTATCAAAAACTTACAAATTAGCAAAAATAAAATGCCATATAGGAAAAACCTGACGTGATAGAGAAAAATGGGTTTGATATTTGAAATCAGCGCACCCAAATTTTAGTAAAAAAACAAGTGTCAGATCATAATTAGCAGAAAAATTTTTTTTTTTGTTGGCCAGTGTTATTAATGCAGGCAAGACAAAATTAAAACTCTATGGAAAGTAGGACCTTGAAGGCATTCCTTGAAGGTTCAGCGCACCCAAATTAGTAAAAAACAAGTCTCATATAAAAGTCAGCAAAAATTGTGTTGGACTGTGTAATTAATCCATTGGTTTTGCTGACTTTTTCTAAAATACCAAAAATATATATACAGGTAACCCTCGTATAACGCGGATGTTAGGTTCCACAGAAATGCCGCGTTATATAAATCGTGTTATCCGAGACTCAGATCACAAAGAAAAAGTAGGGTTATTTTCCGAACGAAAGATAATTCATGTAAGTTAAGAAAACATAAACTATGAAACAAAATACATAGTATAAACTTATAAAAATACAAATTTTTGTACGTAAACTTCATTGCGCATAATGCATAAATGTTTTAGGCAAAATAAAATCAAGTGCACATTTTAATTGTCATCACTGTCTTCAAAACGAACATTTTGTAGATGTTCTTTATTTACGAGTGGCCGGACGTCATCATCACTTGAAATCTCTTGGACATCATTTGTGTAATTCTCATTTCATACTTCGGCTGGTTTAGTTATCAAGAATCAGTAATAAGCTCTGCTTTCCACTATGCTGCAATTTTTTATTAAGTTCACAGTATGTAGCTAAACAAATATCCACTTGTCTCGTGAATTTTCCGGAGCGCTCCATTTAGGGATCATTATCCGTAAAATAGCTTCCTGACTTTCTTGCCAAGTCCAATCCTTCTGATAATTTCTTTAAACCGATTTCTTTAACGGATTCATCGCAATCAGAATCTTCGGCAGAACTTTTCCCGCCATCTGGTTCGACCTCATCTATTAATTGTACCAGTTTCTCCTCATTTAAGTCTATTTCCCCATCAATTAATTCACTTATTTCGTTTTCAACCATATCGCAAACGCCCTCTAAGTGGCCATTACTATAAAAATAAATTCTTTTACATAAAAAAAAGCATTACATATTAATTATGTATGTAACTCACCAGAAAATAAAGTGCTCAGTTTAACAAACATGATTTTTAATGCGCTTTCCTGGCAGAAATCAAAGACCATTTTCAACAATAAACACTTTACACGGTAAACAATTGACGTACATGCGTGCTAAAGGGTCCCCCCCCCCCCCCCTAATATAAATTCGCTGCTTATAACTAGATGCCGATACGGGCAGAACGCCAATTTAACGAAGATAAAATTTGATTTTTAAGTCGCGGGGTGAAAAAATATGAAAAGATAAAAGGGTTACTACTGTTTTTATCGAAACCGCGTTGTACGTAAGTACGCAATGAAAAAGGGTTACTACAATTTGTATGGAATGATTTCCTTTCATCCTTACGGACGGTAAGGGAAGCTATGCTACCAAACTTATGAGCAAGGTGATTATGAGCAAGGTAGTTTCCCGTTGCCTTCCTTGCCATGCTATGTCCTATGGCTGTATCCTATGTGTTAACGGGTCCGGTTTGCCTGTTTGTGGAATAAAAGCCCCAGAATAAACTGTTAGAAAAACCCTACTGCCCGCGCCCAAGACCGGCTAACTTTGCTATGGCCGAGGAAGATCCTTCAGCTACTCACGCCTCCTACGGGAATCGAACTTAAGACACTCCTTCTCCAGGCATACGGTTGCGAAGCGCACAGCCACTAGGCAAACCGCGCGGATCCATAATTTATAGACCGCGTTATATCAAAACCGCGTTGTATAAGTACCGCGTTATATGAGGTTTACCTGTATATGGAATCTTCAAAATTCCGACTACATCATCGGCATATGCTAATACCTTATTTTCCTTTTTAGTTGAAGGAACTGTTATTCCTTGCACAGCATGTGTATTGTTGACTTGTTGTAAGAAAGGTTCAAGAACCAATGCAAAGAGCAGTGGACATCACTTTCCTTTGTATCAGCAAGGAGATGTACTTTGCATTATGGGATACTAAGGAAAGTGATGAGAACTTAGTCACCTTTGCCATGAGTTGCCCCAGTCTTGATACTTCAGGCGCAAACTTTGTGTGCTTACACTTGGATAAAGGATTATGCCATTAAGAAAAAGAATACCAGGACGTCCTCTTAAACGATTCAACGATGACTTCTAAGGCCGAAACAGGCCGTGCTAGGCCTAAATCCTTAATACGCATGATGATGATGATGATGATATAACTTATAGTCCAACAAAGTGGAAAAAACTTCCAACATTTTTCTCTAATCCAAGGTAATTTAATAATAAGGTGTGACACCTTTTGGCAACTGGCATAAGGAAATATGCCAATTCTACATTACTTCAACCTTGGTATCATCTCTCTCGCGGTCTGGCCCCCACTGAAGAGACCTCAATAAAGGTCGAAACCGGTTGGAAGCCTGGGTGATGAATAGTAATGCTGTAGCCCATGAAGTTAACTGAGGCGCGGCTGCTGCTGTTGCCCCCTCAGATGAAATATGAGCGGATCTGCTCGGTGGTGGGGTGAGCCTGCTACGAAGTAGAGCCAACGCTGAGAGTTCTTCACAGTGGTAGGGTGAGCCTGTTAATGAGGGGCACAACGTTGAGTCTTTGATCCTACGTCATTTTTGGTGATCAGAGTGATCTCACGAGTTTTTGGAGAGGTAACCCCGCACTTAAACAGGGAAACCATTTGGAAGCTTGGGTGATAGATGGCAATGCTGTAGCCAATGCAGTTCTAACTGAGGCTCGGCTGCTGCTGTTACCCCCAGGTAGAGTTGCAACGATTGGCAATGCTGTAGCCCATGAAGTTATCTGAGGCTGTTGCCCCTCAGATGAGATATGAGCGGTTCTGCTGGGTGGTGGTGGTGTGTGTGTGGGGGGGTGCCACTGGGTAGAGCCATCGCTGAGAGTTCTTCTCAGTGACGGGGTGAGCCTGATACTGAAGGGAACAACTGCTGAGTTAAATGATCCTTTGGGTCTCTCATTGTTGGGGGGATCTCACGAGTTTTTTGAAGAGGTAACCCCGCACTTAACCAGCGAAACCGGTCTGGGTTTCATGCATAGCATTATACATGTCCAAGCAGATGTGCTTTGCATTATGGGATAACTAAGGAAAGTGGTCCACCTTTGCCACGAGTTGTCGCAGTCCTGAAGATACTTCAGGCGCAAACTTTGTTTGCTTACACTTGGATAAAGAATTAAACTAAATAAATGTATCAAAATGTCGAAACACTGCATTATAAGCGAAAGATAGCTGAGGTAAGAAGTTGCTATCGTCTACATTTCTCCAGAATATATCGTATACATTCTGCAGGACTAAGGAGAGCTCTCTCGCGTTTATACTCTCGGTCACATTTTGAAATCTTTAAGCGCGAAGAATAGTTTTCATCTTGAAAATTCATCATCGGTTATTACTGGATGAAAGTAGGACATACGTTTGCAAAGTTATTCGACTATCACTTTGACAATGAAAACGTTGCAGGCAAAAGAAACGTTCTTTCATAGTAGAACTGTAACCAGCTTGTACTTCATGTATTCGTCTTCAAACGGTGTTCTAATGATGATTGGATTAACAGAAAGAATTTTGATTTGTCGTAATATGCGACCGTCTTCTACTGATTAGCACTTTAAGATTTACGGAGGAAGCAATTCCTGACAGTGTGAGAAATAAAAAATTTTCAAAACGACACTCTTTGTGAATATTATTCTCCTTTAGAAAGTTCACAGTGTAGTTTCCTTGAGACACTTCGATACCTTTGTTGCAATTCCTGCCAATAATTCCTTACTCAGTTCTCCAAAGCAATTCGCATAAAAATCGACGACGACCATTAGAGTTCTTTTTCTAGATTATTCTTGCTGGTATAAAGTTATTATATTATGCTTTCACTGAGACTTTCGCAAAAAGTCTCTCAACTGCAAAGATGTGCCAGTCCTTTTTGTTGTGTATTGACGAACATCTTCTGTGCAAATGTTTTATATCCAAAAGAGCATTAAATTATCTTTACCAGCATCTTTACCAGCACAGGGCATTGATGCAATTATAGAGTCTACGGAGGTCGCCAATTTTTGATGGTTTTCTGTACTGATTTACGCGGAGATTATATAGAAAATACTTTTCCGTTCTCGTATTTCTTTAGACTGGCCATTTTTATTTGATCTACTTGGCAATCTTAATCTTTACAATTTTTATCTGATCGTATAATACCTGACAAGAAATTATAATCTTGTTTTATTCCTTCATTTAAGCGTAACAAACAAAGTTTGCATAGTATCTTCATGAGTACTCCACTTGTATATAGCTGTCAACACCGTATCATTTGCTCCATCCCTTAATTCGAAAGCATTGTGGGAATTTTGTGAAAAATTCAATTTGAAATTCTCTCTCTTTCATTTTTTCCTAAATCATTCTCTGTATTATTATATACTTCAAAAGACAAAACGAAGAAAAGTATACGTAAGTTACGGTTATTCGTTTTGTCTTTTGAACATTTGGTGTTGGTTAACTGCGTATGTTCCGCTACCCACTTTGTGTGATTAAAACTTGAGTTTTCGGGAGAAATACCGAAATTAAAACATACAATTGTTGCTTGTTATAAAAGTTACAACAGTTATATCTTGGAACATTTCTTACCCTTTGAACGCGCTCCAGATTCTCTTCCAGGCATGTTGTGACATGGATTTATTTCACATTTACAGTCGAATTTTAATTTTTTTTTTAAACAAAAATTCTGCCGAGGAAAGTTTGAAAACATTTAGTACAACAGTACCATCTGTGGAGCAATGGCTGGATATGCAAGATAAAATAATTAATTCGCATGAACTAATACATGTGGTGGCTTCTGAAAAATACGGATGGTGAAAGTATGGTTCATTGGATAGTAATAGAAGAGTGACAGCGACGAAGAATAAGAGCAATTAGTACTGCTGTTATAAAACTGGAGAGCGAAGGGCGCAACTAATTGCTGCTTATGCTTTAATAGGCTTTCGTAAAATGAATAGAAGTAGTTCTAAGAAGAGCCACAGAAACTGAGCATTTGTTTGATCAGATGACTTCTGTTGAACCCAGTGTAGGATTTTTTAAAAAAGACTGGATGAGTCTCCACAATTCCTCCATTTGATGATCATCGGTCAATGACTTATAAACCGTATAAGTGGGTAAAAGTTAAGATATTTTGAATATAAGAAGCTTCAGGTGCGACGTCTTCATTCCGAATTTTGATACAGCCTTGTGAATCTCCGTGAGGTATATCAGGTTTTTGTTTTTGAGTTTGAGAGATTATCCTTCGCAAACTTACGAATGTTAGGAAGATCAATATTAAAGTAATTGGTTGTAAATAACTTTCGACTACTTTTCTTTGTAGATTTGCAAGATTTAATTCAGAAAAAGTGTGTAGAACTCTTTCAAAACTAGAGTTGTTAAACGAACTAGTGGAAGTGAAGGAAAGAAGATCGATGCTATATAGAAGAAAGCCTATATTCTTTATGAAAAAAAAAAAAAAAACTGGCGAAATTTTTGCATTGGTAGAGAAGCTTGAGAATAAACACGCGATGCATTCCCAAGTCACGTGTTAAAATGGCAGGGGACGAAGTCAAGTATCCAGTTATCGAATATAATCAAATTCTTTGGAGATGTCGAACGCTAAGGTCAGAGTTTCTCAAAAACCATTGCAGAGCATTTCTTTCAAAATGGATGATATTTGTGTTGATCGTTTTGCAAGTAAGCTATTTGATAAGTACTTATGTAAAACATGAGTTGCAATAGAGTTTTTTTCTATTAGTGTAGAGAGGACTATGGTAAGAGGAATTTGTTGTAAATAAGACAAGCAAAAGGCTCCGTTGTTGGCGATTATTAATATATACCTCACGATATGAACACCAAAATAATAAAAAAATCAGTAACTTATGTCGCTAATATTTCGCTGGATTTCAAACCAGCATACTTAGAGCACAAAACACTTCTCACACACAAGGCTAATTGTGAAAACAATTCAGATAATTAGTATCCTACTAAGACGCTTTCCGTCAGAAGACATTAGTCTTCGAGGGAGTTATCTAAACTAGCGTGGTTTGCATATAACCATCACACAGGATTAAACTGACAAAGAGCACAGTGTTTCAAAGAAAGCTTCTACTTCTGTGCAGCGATATACTACAGTGCTACATGGAAGTTACACAAGATTAATGGATGAAATTGCAACAAGTCTGAGAGACTGCTTTTAAAGTCTGCATCAGATACGAACTACTCTCCTAATCTCAGCAAGTATGCTATGTTAATTTACGGGGGAAAAAAATGCATTTTAAGACCACCTCTAACATGAGAATTTCTTCTTTTGCTCCTATCGCGGAGGATACCACAATAATGCACAAGTTCTATAATTCACAACTAACTGATTAACTGCCTTCTCTAGGAACAATGAGAAGTATTTCTGTGATCCGAAGGTGCGTGTTTGAAACCTAGCGAAATATTAGTAGCTAAATTTTTTTTGTTGTTGTTTTGTTTAAGTATGTACAGGGTGTCCCAAAATTCACGCGAGAAGTAATTTTGATAGAAAACACAGGTTTTTAATTAAAAATTGTAATTTCTTATTGATTCATAAAGTATACAGTATAGGGTTATGCATGGAATAGCATATCGGGTAAATGGCCTGCACGGCTTTGCTGACACATACGCACTCTTTTGTCGAAATTTTCCATGACCGTTTTGCATAAATGTGGCTGAATTTAGTTGGTACAGCTCAATTTCCTCCTTCAAGGCGTGGGTGGTCGTGGGCTTTTTGGCATAAACCTTAGACTTCAAAAAACCCCAAAGAAAAAAGTCCAACGGCGTTAAGTCACATGATCTGGGCGGCCAATTCTGATCACCAAAACGGGAAATTACACGACCAGGAAATGACTTATGCAGTGATTGAATTGTTTCTCGGGCTGTATGGCATGTGGCACCGTCTTGTTGAAACCACATGTCGTCCACATCCATATCTTGCAATTTAGGCACAAAAAACTGGATTATCATGTCGCGATAGCGAGCACCATTAACTGTTATTGCCTTACCAGCCGCATTTTCGAAGAAGAATGGACCGATGACGTCTCCAGCCCAAAATCCGCACCAAACAGTGACACGTTGTGGATACATTTGTTTCTCAACAATCACTCGTGGATTTTCTGAACCCCAAATGCGACAATTTTGTCGATTAATATTTTCATCTCATTTTCATCTTGCCATCAAGATGAAAATGAGCCTTATCGCTGAAGATGATTTTGTTCGAAAAATAAGCATCCACTTGTTGTTGTTCCATAATCCATTCAACGAACTCTCTTCGCTGTGTGTGTGTGGTCAGTAAGCTTCAGTTCTTGAGTCAATTGAACTTTGTAAGCATAAAGATGCAAATCTTTCGTGAGAATACGCTGTAGAGAGCTTCTCGAAATGCCCAATTCAAGACCACGGTGCCGAATTGATGTTCCTGGACTCTCAGCAACACTCTCACGAACTGCTTCGATGTTTTCTGTTGAACGACTTGTTGAAGGACGGCCAGCGTGTATAAGATCACTAATTGATCCAGTTTCCTTGAATTTTTTAATTAATCTTTTCACAGTTGATGACGTTAAATCACTATTTCGACCATATTTTGTACCAAAATTGCGAACTGTAGCTGCCAAACCTTCATTATTTTTAAAATATTGCTCAACAATGAAAATGCGTTGTTCTTTCGTGTAGCGCTCCATTTTTAATAGCCCTGAACTGTCAGCTGTCACGCTTTTTTTTTCTCGTTGGCAACACTTTACCCAACAAATGGCTCTAAATTTAAATCTTGCGTGAATTTTGGGACAGCCTGTATAATGAACTGACGATATCTGGTCGTATAGATATCTCCTTCCTTGAACGAAATCATACAAATCGTGTAATAGCTCTGAATTACATGTTTTGAGAACAACTGAAAAGCTACTCAGCTCCATTTGTAGGAAAATATTTTAAATTTAAATTTTAGTTTTCATGCTATCGGAACAGAAGAAAATACTTTTAGAATCAAAGGCATATGAGGAAAATAGATTTATCATAGAGATTTGAGCTTTCATCTGTTTGGCACGCAACGCAGTCTGATTTACCTAACATGACTTTGCAGTCATGTGCAGCGTCTTGAAGAAAAACATTATACTTTTACTAATAAATAAATACCGCATGGATATATGGTATGCTGACATCAGGGATCGATCAAGGCAGAAGGCCCGAATTTAAAATTAAGTTATTTGAAAGCAGGCAAAATAACCGTAAAAATAATAAACTTCGAAAAGGGCTTACTTATGACGATTAAATTTAATCGTCATAAGTAAGCCCTTTATAAGTAATAGATTCTGCTCTTAGAAAGGACATTGGACAAAAAGATTGAAAGCACGGATTAACAAGCAGACGTATTGAAAGACAGGAAAGCGACATATCTTTCCCGAATAATAATTCGAAATGATTCTGAGAAAGCTAACACAGCCACTCTAAACGAGCAACGATCAACACAATATTTCCAATTTTTCCCCGTGAAGGATAATTATTCGAATTTTCTTTTAAATAGAGTATGTGCCATTATAACATTTATTATACACACGTATTAACAATAATGTTATTACTGCAAATAGTTCAATCAGATACTAACTGGTCATCATCAGTGCATCAGTATAATCACAAGGTGAAGCTACAAAAAGAACGTTAATCCTATTTATGAAGCTGTGCCACGTGCCAGTTGCCACTTAGTGGGTGGTTACAATAGAATAATATTACAATTAAGGCCCGAATTTAAAATTAAGTTATTTGAATAAAATTAATTTAATTAGATAATGAAATGACGCAACATTTTATGAAATTAAAAAAAATTCATAATTATTATTACGAATGGAGAAACATTGTTGCTTGTCATTTATGAGGATGAGATTCTCCCAAATCTTGGCAATAGAGAGACAGTCATTCGGATTTTAATTTAGACTGTGCATAAGTACTTCATCCCTATCTTTAAATAACCACTCAAACCTAAACTTGCACAATGTAAAAGGCGAGTATTGGACCATGGGATATCGTGGTCAGTGTCCACTCCATGCTAAGCTAGGAAAAATTTTTTAGGTTTATTGTTGTTAATATAAGATTGATGTTCCTGTAGTCATTTTCAACAGAACGTCCTGTTTGTCGAAAGTACGAGCGGAGGCACTCGCACGGAACTTAGTAAACACCAGGGAGAGATAGGGGATTGTTTATCTGTCGTGGATGGTAACAAGAGGGGATTTTGTTGATAGAGAAAAAGTAGAGAAAAAGAAAAAGAATTATATCTTTTCAGGATCTAAGCAATCGTCTCAGAGATGCATGCGATAGGGACTCGCCGTGCAGGTTCAGAGTTCTTGAGATCCAACATGCATTTAAACTTCCTTGAGGTGAAACCATTCTGTAATTACACTCTGTAATTTCATTTTGTAATTTCACCTCAAGGAAGTTTAAATGAGCAAAGATTTGAAGATTCCTATTTTTTGACATGGATGATGTGCTGAATCTTGCTGTATGTAGTGGCTTGTGAAGGTAGGTTTACGGTTAATAGAAGCAACAAGTATTTCAGAAGGGATACGGGAAAGGAGGGCATCTAGGAAGGCTAATTCGCCATCATTTTCTTTTTCCATAGCGAAGTTGATGCGTGGATGTTGGCTGTTGATTTTGGTTACAAAAGTAGAGCTTGTTCTGAATCTGACCTAATGGCAAAAACACATCATCTACATATCGAATCCAAAAGGAAGGTTGGGGCTGTATTGAAGAGAATATGGATTATTCAAGACATTAGCAAGTGCAGGTGACAAGGGGCCTCCCATTGTCATTCCTTCAATTTGTTTGTACTCGTAGAATGGTTCCTGGAGATGAAATATCGTGAGTGCATGTCAAAGTCGAACAGCTCAACTATGTCTGGAGGAAACTCATTTGATAACAGTTGGAGAGTGTCAGCTAGAGGTGCACTGGTGAATAAGAAGTGAATATCAAAGCTAATCATTGTCTGTAGATTGAAGGGTTAATTTTTATTTATGTCAAAAAATCTGACGAATTATTCACAGAGATTTGTGTGTAGCCAGAGCACGAGTTTAACAAGTTAGGAATTTGGCTTATTGATAAGTAACGGAGTCTATGCAGTTCATTACGAGTCTCGGTGGAACTCTTCCTTATGTATTTTTGAAAGGCCATAAAAAAAGACTTCAATTTTTTGATAGTGTCTTCATCCCGACTGATCACTTTGTTGAGTAAGGAATTGAGTTTGTTAATTTGACTGTTGGTATGCTTCTTGGGAATCTCCTGTTGTAGTCAGTAGTGTCCATGATGACTACAGTTTTACCCTTGTCTGTTCCGTTATGGGGAGATGTTACTGATTATGCCTTAATGATTATTGGGCCTTGATTTCAGTTGGAGATGAGGGTGAAGTGTAGCTCTGAATAGTACTAAGGAGACTTCAAGTCGTTTCTTTTACGTCATTTCTCAATATTACGTACGAAATCCAGATATGGAATTCATTCAGGCACTATAGCAAAATGATGTCCTTTCGCGAGAATTGAATTTTTTGCTGGAGTGAGAGAATGTCCGGATATGTTAATAACTCATCTATTTATTGCTTTATTTATTAATTTAATCATTGATAATAATAATTATTAATAATTTTTTCAACTTCTTTCCCTAAATTTAATTTGATATGCTGCTGTGTCATTTCATTATTTAATTAAAATTAATTTTATTTCAAATTACTTAATTTTAAAATTTTCGGCTTTAACTGTAATCTGATTCTATTGTAACAATCCACTAGGAATAAAATTACAGGAATTTGCAGGAATAAAATTACTATTCTTGTGAATTTTTCTAGTCGACAGCAAAGCTGAGGAGACTGTTTCTTTGACAATGATTTTTTTTGTCACTTTTTTAAATTCTGTAACATATAAAGAAAGAAAGAATATAATTACATCCTACTCAGATTATGTTTCCAAGGAATACTTTCCTAAATACCACAAAGAAGCCTCATGGTTTTCGTGGTTTGCACGGCCCCGTTTTTAGGTTATAAAATATAAACCGAATCATGTTTATTAGGGATGAGAAAGTTATATTCTGGTCATTGATAGCATAATATATCCGGAAAAAAAAACTAAGATGATTATATATTTATTAATAAGTAATTATGACTCATATTTCACTAGGAGTTCAGGGTTATTATTTCAGTATAAATTGACTTTCCTTTGTAGGGTAATCATAGAAAATGAATCACATTTAGTTATGAGCAAGGCCTTATTTCGGAAGGATATCATGTTAACACGAGACGAGAAGATTACTAGTTGCTGAAACAGAGGTTCTTTAGTTTAAGATGTTAAGGAGTTGGATGGAAAGCTAAACGAATAAGAGAATTATTCAAACAAAGCACCAAGTATGGCCGAAGATTCTCTTTCTGTCTTCCAGCAAAATAGAGGGGAATTATATAAAGTTAATAATTACTTATTATGTCTTACAGGGATTTTACGAACAGATTATTTATTCAGATCTTACACCTGAATTTATTCCGGGCTGAGATTTGTTTTCTTGTAACAAAATTCTTTAACATTGATTAATATACATTGAGGGAAATAAAGATAAGATTTATCGCGAAACTGTAAAGTAAGCCTTAATTAACATTTCGACCGGGGAAGTACACATAAAAAGAAAAATATATATATTAAGATTATTTGACTAGAGGGGATTTAATTTAAAATCTGATGGGTTAACTATTCGCCAGCAGATAAATTAAAGAAGATAATGGTAAGCATTGCAGACTAGTCGAAGTTTATCTTAACTGTATTAAGGCCTGTCAGTTGGAAAAGACGGAATAAATTACGTGATGGGAAATGCAAAGCGGTTCCATAAAAGTGATTTTATGGAACCGCATTGCATTTCATTAATGTTATTAAAAAGTTATTTTTTTTGTAACCCACATTAATGGTAGATGCATTACTAAACTGTAATAAGAACGTTTTTAATTCTATAGCAGTCAATTATTAACTGAAATAAATATTGCACTGTTTTACGATTTAGGAAAGTCCAAAAAAGAAATTCCGGGCCTGTTGCGAAACAGTAATTAACATTTAGACCAGGGAGGTACATATAAAAAGAAAAAAAAATATATATATATATATATATATTAAGATAGGGTATTTCAATAGAGGGAATTTATTTTAATATCTGATGGTTTTTCTATTCGTTAGCAGGTAAATTAAAGAAGATATCTAAAATTGTTATCTAAAAGACGCTATCTAAATTGTCGTACCCTGTGCGACAATTTTAGATAACGCTATTAACCTTTTGTGGCGTTTCTCTTTTCGTATGAGCATAAGCACGCTGAAGATAATCTTCCGTAGCCAACAAACATCAAACATTTTACGGTGCTAACTACACAGAAACAAAGTGAATCCCTTGGCGTACGGCTCGGTAACCTAATCTAGCATTTTAATCGCAGGATATCAATAAGTATAGACAAACATATGCAAATCAATATAAATATAAATATTAAATAAGTACAAAGTGAACTCTTCGGTCTTGAATATTTAATCACTTTGTAATATTTACTGGTAATGGATAAGCACGAAAAGTGTCTCCGTTTGCAAGGACTGTAGTTCATTCCCTGAATTATTCTAACAGAATGAAAATATAAATAAAGCTGCGTACTGTTACTCATTCTTTCTAACACTATAAACTGAGGTGATTGCTTCGACCTTCGGCAAGAGAACATTCTCCTGCCCAAGGTCGAAGCCATTTGTTCTTTTGACGTGTCAGTTATAGTTCACAGAGACCATGCGTCTCGTCTAATACAATCGTCATCAAAATGGCGACCTCGCTCTTGAACTACGAGCATTTCGCTGCTTTAGGGAGCATGTTCCCCATCATGGAGTAGCCACTTGTTAAAAAGGCTTCTCCTGTCAGAATCACAAATACCATTGTGCAGTGTGATCGATGAGAATCCAACCATACCTTGCCACAGATACAGCCTGTGATTGTCGGCATCTGTGATTTCTAGCAAGTCGCTTTTTTTTTTTTTTTTTTTTTTTTTTTAAGTATTGCAGAATTTTCAGTTATTTGCAAATTTTGTGTATTATATATTGCAATATTGCAATAGTACAGAAATGTCTACTTAAGTTCGTTTCTTTTAATTTTACAGTTTTTAAAATTATTATGAACATTCCAAGCAAAGAAGACAAAATAACTTGAATTTAGAGAAAAATGATATTTATTAATATTGCTTACGAACTAAAAGTAAAGAAAGAGCGGCCATTATATCTTCCTTTCAATTTAAGTTTTTTTTTTATTTTATTTTTTTTTTTTTATTTTTTTTTTTATGGGTTAAATAAATTGTCTTCAGTGGCGTCGCGTGCCCATTTCGGTTGGGTGTGGTGTTGTGGCTTATGCAGCCCGTGCTACAAAATTCACATCAGTTTGACCGTCTGATTGTATTTTTATCGCTGTATGAAAGTTTTAAGAGTGTAAGCGCATTAGCGTACAGCGCAAAAGCCTACGTAGCTCAGTCTGTATAGACGAAGCCCTTTGGTCGGAAGATCCTGGGTTCGATTCCCGTCCAATACATGAGGAATCTTTATCTGGTGGAGGATTTTTTCGTCCGTCGAAACAGGCAAACCTGTCTCGTGAACAAAGACGGCTACAGTCATAAAAGATACTACGGCAAGACAACGGGAAACCCACATTGATCATAATCATCTCCCTAGTACGGTAGCTACTCCTACCAGCAGGAATGGCTGAGGGAATAGCAAAGATAGCGCCTCAGCGCTCATCTTAATTGGTCCAATGTCTCTCTCTTTTCTATAAAAACCTATTCGGCGATCTACTCTCTTATATAGATCACGTTCCCCCAACCTGATATCTGATTACGCACAAATAAACAACTAAAAACTTTATTTGGGTATTTAAAAATCTATTTATCACTGTAGGATACTTTAATTTATCAGTTAATTGTAACCAAATCTTGGCTCTTGGTTACACACAAAGAAATTGTAATATATAAGGCCTTGATAAGATTGCATAAGATATAAGGCCTTGATAAGACCTCACGTGGATTATAGTGCGCAGGTCTGTTCTCCTGGTTTCCGTTGTGATTCTGATATATTGGAGAGAGTACAAAGGAGAGTGCTAAAAATGATATCAGGATTGTGAATACTGATTATGAAGGCAAATTGAGAATTTGTAGACTGCAGACTAGCAAACAGGAGAAAGGGAGTGATGTGATCGAAACTTACAAACTTCTGAAAGGGTCATACAGTGTTTCAATTGATGTAATTTTTTCAATTTATGGAGGGTGGGGAAAGGACGAGAGAGCATCCTTGAAAGCTGAGAATGAAGGCCGCCAAGAAGGGTGTGAGGGCTAGATTTTTCTCTCAGATGGTGGTGCGTGATTGGAATGGTTGCCATTGGATGTTGTGAGTGCAAGCAGTGTGAATGAATTCAAGAATAAGTATGATAGCTGGTGCGGGTAGTATTTGGTCTCCCTCGCAGAGTCTCTGACTCCCTGGAGGTCTCTCGTAATAATAATAATAATAATAATAATAATAATAATAAGGAAAATATTTTTATTTATCTATAACAAAATAATCAGCCTAAAATAAATGTAAAATTCAACAGAAAATATGAGAGTAATAAACTTTGCATTGTATTGTAAATCTGCGCTGAGTGGGACACAATGTGTATGTTTTAAGAAACTGTATATTAGAACACAATAATGAAGGAGAATACCATATTTGGTATTCTCCTTCTGCAGTCAAAATACATAAAGGTGTATGTATTTTGAATGCACATCCGGGCTATTAACGCGGATGTGATACAATGACACGTCGTAAAGTGTCCTCTTCATGAATCATTAGCATATTGTGTTTCCTTTTAGGAATCACGCGAAGTCTGGAAACAATTAGGGGGAGTATTTAACGGGAATAAATGTAAATGCAAAAATATAATATCGGTGATACTGCTATTTGGCGGATGAAGACCACGCACCTAGCATCTGAATATCCGTCCCTGATTGTCTTCGAAATTTCTGCGCACTTCAGAGCAGTGGCATACGTATTCCGTTCTTCAGATATGAATTTATTAGGCTTTTATCAGGCACAATAAATCCGAGACAATGGTGTTTTTATCTCTAAAATTGTTTTTTTTTATTCCGTAAAACAGACAAAAATCGACTGAATGAACACCGTAATTAATGATCCTTTTCTCACAGACGTTCAGTTTTTGCTTGTGCCTCTTCCACAGATACTTTGAATGGAGAGTGCTCTGCTGAAATGACCACTATTATTCCTCCACTCTACTCCAAAACCATTAAAACAAGAGCCACTGCTAGCCAACACCCTTTTACCGTCTATCTATAAACTCACCGAACCAACTTCGCTGCCTCCTGTTTTATTTCATCTACTTCTGTCCTTTGGAACAGTCTTCCCAGCTCTGCCTTCCCCCAGAGATTACAATTCTCACCTTTCTTCTATTCCTCTTGTCTCCACAGACAGCACTAATGTGCTCTAGGTCTTGTGACCTTTCGTGTGTGGATCAGATATAAAAACAACGGACGTATCAGAGGATTCTACAATGAACGCGCAAATGGTAAGTGTGCAGGATCTTATTTAGGGACCTCACCTCTTGGGCAGCTTTTACTCATGTTACTGTATAGGGTGGCGGCGGCGAAGTCCCGTTACCACTGTGTGAAATTGATAAATACAAATATCTTGGTACATGTTCCTGGTGAAAGTGAAGAATTGTTATTATCAGCTGTGGGATGTTCGGCAGGGAAAAAGCTGGAAATACAGTGAAATGGCTATGAGTTGATTTCAAGCGACAATTCAACCAGATCCTCCACCAAAATGGACACTCTCTGGATAAGAAAAGAAACTCTTTAAGCAATGGAAATGTGAAGAATTAACCAAAAAACTGGTTGACCTTCAACAAGAAGGAAACAGTGAACACCAGCTGAGAAGGGTGTTGTGAGAGCCTTGAAGAAATTAACGCCTAAAAAGAGCATTGAAAAATGATTTGTATCTACCAATTTCATATGGGGTGACGCGATTTTTTTGGACATCCATTAAGGTTAGAAAAAATGGGAAGCGAGGATTACTGGTGTCAGTTTTGCTGAATAGTTCTCGAGCATCGATAGGGAAAACACAATGCAGTAACTGCATTGTGTTTTTACACAGACCTCTGTGAAAAATAGAAGTCTGTGAAAAGTATCTGGAGAGGCTTTGTTTCACAGACCCTCTCCAGCGACTGGAGAGGGTCTGTGAAACAGAGATCTCCTAATGTGAAAGATAAAATGGAGCCAAACTCCATTCTTTTGGACGGCATCTATTTTTAAAAAAGTATTTGATACACTGTGCTGGATGTGAGAACAGTATTTTAATAGCTGGACAGGTGGAAAGTAAAGTATTGAGAGAAAAAGGATGCCAAGAGTTTTGAAAGGTGAGGATACTACAGAGTGATATGTTTTCGCCGAGAAAGGTTAGAAAGCGTATTGTGATCTTGAATGGTGGGGTTTACAGTATTTGTTATGTATAGTGTGTTCCACCTTTTCCTCCCCAGTCCCCTAGGGTTGAGCCTTCCTATGAGAGATTAAGTATATTTTTATGACTGTAGATCGGTGCGTGTTCATGGACTGTTTGCCTGTTCTGAGGGACGTAAAACTCGAATTTCTTGTTGAAAAACCCTCTACCCACGTATGAGACCAGGTAACTCACCTTTAATCGAAAGAGACCAGATAAAGGTTCCTCACGTCATGGACGGGAACCGAATCGAGGTCTTTCTGACCACAGGGCATCGTCTATATCAGCTGAGCTCCGGAGGCTCAGTGGTAGGGTGAGTGTTATAGAAGGGAAGAGAAAAGGAATTCAGGTCCTTTTTTGCGAGGAAAAAAAGACTAAATTATTGTGTTATAAAAACAGTAAAGGATACAAGATGGCTACCTCATGACAGAATGTTATGGGAATCAGTGTTTAAGGTGCTGATTATAGAAATTCTTGAAGATTGGAATATTTGAGCCTCGCAAGGTTTGTTATAGTAGGAGGAATGAGGGAGCGCTCTGATTTCTTTTATATACACATAAATGTCTGCATTTGTAGAAAAACTCGAAGAGAGAAATTTATCCATTTATTTTAATTAGTATAGTTTTTCTTAAGGCTTACCTGAACTAGCAACTAACATTTCAACCAGTGCTTAAAACTAGTGATTAATATTTTTCATAAACATTTAAAATTTACAACTTTACTAATACACCGGCGTTTGCTGCGTAAGGGGATAGAATCCCGACGTGGGTGTGGATGTTTGTGATTGTCTTTGGGTAGAAGATGAATTTCATTTCCCTGTGTGAGACTACCGTCCCCGCTTATTGGAGACCTGAAGTGGCTTGAAAAAAGTTTCATGGCTCTAGGACACAGCTTCCGGATTATATAAATAATAAACAAAAATAGAAACAATAAAATCGAAAAAAATGTTTATCTCACCCCACAGTATGTGCTATTGGTTGACAGTCATTTTTACGTGAGAGTCACAAAAGTATTTCAAATCAAAGCGTTTAGAAAGTTGAAAGTTTTTTCACCTTGGGTATAATACACGTTAAAGATACCAAGCTATTTTAAACCTGGTTTTAATCCATTTCCCAAGTAAGCAAACAGACAAGAAAGTCAAGTTTGCGCCTGCAAGTAGTGCAAGTCTTAGGCAACTCGTGGTAAAGGTGGAATAAGCTCTGATCACTATTCTTAATATTTACCCTTAATGCAAAGCACATCTCCTTGAGGAGATGTATGATGCTATGCATTAAAAGCAAGGGACCACTACCCAGACCGGTTTCAACCTTTATTGAGGTCTCATCAATGGGAGCCAGGCTTAGAAATACCAAGGTTTTAGTAATCCAGAGCTTATAAGTATTTTACCAAAACAAGTTACCATAAGGTGTTTTGATCTTATTAAATAAAAATCTCAGGATGAGAGATAGATGTAGAAAGTTTTTTACCTTGGGTATAATGTTCGTTAAAGATACCAAGCTATTTTAAACCTGGTTTTAATCCATTTCCCAAGTAAGCAATCAGACAATAAAGTCAATTTTCCGCTGCAGCACCTTATGGTAACTTGTTTTGTTAAAATATTTATAAGCTCTGTATTACTAAAACCTTGGTATTTCTAAGCCTGGCTCCCACTGATGAGATCTGAATAAAGGTCGTAACCGGTCTGGGTAGTGGCCCCTTGCTTTTAATGCATAGCATCATACATGTCCTCAAGGAGATGTGCTTTGCATTAAGGTTAAATATTAAGAATAGTGATCAGAGCTTATTCCACCTTTACCACGAGTTGCCTAAGACTTGCACTGCGTGCGTCACCCAGACTTGCACTACTTGCAGGAGCTAACTTGACTTTCTTGTCTGTTTGCTTACTTGGGAAATGGATTAAAACCAGGTTTAAAATAGCTTAGTATCTTTAACGTTTAGAAAGCTGTTATGGTGCAGGTTTTAGGAAGTATGTTTAACTTGATAACGTGTTTAATTTTAAATGATGTTTACTTTTTATTGATGGTTATGCGTTGTGTTAAAGACTGGTTATGCGAACCCGTTGACTGACAGTGGCGAGAAATTCTGCAGCACCTTTCCGGAATGTTCAAAAGTGAAGTGTTGGTCGGAGACTGACGCCTAGGAATCTTAAAGAGTTCATGGCCAGAAATCAGCTGCAGTGTGCATTACAACAGCAGCTGACGTGACGGCAGTGCTGATTTTAGCGTTGGGGCATGTCTGGAGTGGCGGAATACATTGGAGATAAAAACCAAGTCCGATGTAAAACTATCTTGTTGTAGCTAAAAGTTGGCACGAATGGAAGAAAGTTAGCTCGCTGTGAACCGAAAGCTATTATACAGTCCGAAATGAAGAAATACAGGGTGACCCAAAAGTCGCGCGCATCAAAGTTGAAGCTGAGCTGTATCGAAGTGTTTTAATTGTAATTATTCGTTGGCACCCTAGGAGAGTGGTGGCGAACCTTTTTATGTGCGCGTGTCAGAAGTTTACAAATTGAGTTGCTGTCGTGCCGGACAGGTTTCAGTGGGGGAAAAATTAATAGAAAATTAATTAATTTATTTATACTATATAATATTTTATAAATAATTACCATTTTATAAATAATATTTTATGTATTTATAATATTTATATAAATTTATAATATTATTCAGTGTAAAATTGAGTATTTTATTATTAAATTGATTTTAATGATGTTTAACGGTTTGAAAAAAAACAAAACAAAACCGGTAGTGAGAAAAATATTTATTCATTGTAACTCACCATAGAAGTCAGCTGCGTAGGGGAATGTCAACTTGTAGAATGTCAACAGCAGAAGGATGTCAACTTGTCAGCGAAATGCTTACCGTATTTACTCGAATATAGCACATGCCCTCGCGTATAACTTCGCACCCCTGATTTTACTTTACGAAAAAAGACATCAAAAAGTTTTGCATATTACCTCGCACACGAAAAATGTTTAAACATGTTCATGTCGAGGCAATAGTAACTCGCTCCCAGCGGTAACAACATGCCCTCCCCAACAGCCATATTATACTGCAGATGTGCAAAAAAAAAAAAAAAAAAAAAAAAAAACAAGTGTAGTTTTATTGTATCCCTGAATAAGGTACAGACGCTTTTGCAGTCTGTGTAATATATTTCTCAACAAAAAGTGTGATTCATTAGTTAGAGCAGTTTTTATTCCAGCTGTCTCTAATTGCACTATTATTGTCCCTTCCCACAGAAACTATGCTGTATAGACCAAGCAAAACCATATGTCGCACTGAAACACAGTATCTAACTAAAATCTATTGTCAATTTTTCAATTATATGAAATAAGTGTTTGTTTGATTGCATTTGAAATTCTCGATGTCATTATGACAGATCACAAAGGCTAACTTCGAATAAAATTCTACCATGAATTGAAACATGCCATATAATTAAGGTGACCATACGTCCTTTATTTCAATGCTCTGTCCTTTAGATTTTTTCCCCCTAAAATGGTCATTTTGTCTTTTATTTTGTGAATTGAAATAGTAAATTGAATATTGATGCCAATATATTTAAAGATGCAATTCCTAAATTTTACCAAACCTGCACTGATTATTCAAATAACTGGGACAGCTGTTTCGTGGAAATTGAAGTATTTGAATGGGTCCTGCTACGAGAAATCCCTCTGCGGGCGAAGATTGAGGAAAGTGTTTTGTTCACTTCCAGTCACTGGAACTTAAACATAAATGACGGCGAACTATTTGATGATGTTCCGGGTATTAAAAGTTCTGTCACCAGTGAAAAGATCGAAGAATGGGGACAAAATGACGAGTCCTGCCGACATAGATGGGTTGAAAATTTTAAATATTTCACAGATAAACGTGTATCTTTTAAAAGCATTTTAAAAATCGTTGACTTTTGTTTATGTGTCCCTGGATCTATTGCCCCACTTAACGAGTATTTTCAACCATTGGGTTGAAAAAACCCAATTAAAAATCGAAAATTGAAAGCATGCATTTATACCAAATGGAACTTTGACGTGAATTCTATAGTTTTATGAATTTTTAAAACACGAACCTGATTTATTAAAAAAAAAAAGTTCATTTTTGTGAAAAGTATCAAAATTAATTGTTTAAAGTAATAATATGATTGTTTAGAATGCTATCTATATTTTACAATAAACGTTATAAACCTTTTTAGTTTTAGTGAAACAAATAAACGCATTCTCTGAAAATGGGAGTGCGGTGTGCAGTATCACGCCGTCGCATTGTCGGATCCATTTTCATTGGGACAACATTGAACAGTGCACTGTATCAAGACATCATCACCTACTTCGTGGCTCTCCTTGAGAATGAAGGACATAATTGCTGTTATTAGTAGAAAGGTGCCACCTACAATACATAAAATGAAACAACGCAATGTTTTCAAGTTGTTTTTGGTGCAGACTGATTTCTAATGGACTTTGTCTCCCCAAATCGTCAGATTTCTCACCTCCAGATTTCGTCTTATGGAGTTACCTAAGACGAAGGAACCATTTTCATTGAGACAACATTGAACAGTGCACTGTTCAATGTTGGAAGTTACCATTCCAAGAATTCCTGGACGTTACCATTTCCAGGAATTCCATTTTTGTATAAAAATAAAACCAATTACTAATCATCAGTTGTGTGAAGGTATAAAAATAACCTTCACACAACTGATGAATTGAAGACGAACATTTGTGAAGCACCAGAGCAGGCAGTAACCCCATGTTTCGAAGAGTTGCCTCCAATTTGGTAAAAACATCGAGATCAAGACGAGGCGGGCATTTCGAATATTTGCTTTGGTAATGTTATTTATTTGTCTTTGTAAAGATACGGTTATAAGTTTTGTTTGTAGCCATTTAGTTCTCTAAAGTTTGTCACTAATATTGAAAAATTCAAGATGTGCGCAACATTTAGATCATCCTGTAGTTGAAGTAGAAAAAGCGTCAGGTCATCATTCAGCGCTGGGTGTTTTGGGCAGTGTTGGGTAAGTTGTGCTTTACAGGAATCCATTTCAGTCATACTGTAAGGATAACAATAAAACCGTGGTTTGATTAGGCCTAAATTACTCACATTTACTGCTCACCGATCAAGGGAAGAAGCGTATCTAAACTGCTTACAACTTCCTTTACTCTCATTAGAAATAACTGCATCTCAAATGGCAAAATAGAATAAAGCTACACCTTCTCCGTACATGTTAATGACGATATTCCTACGATGTTATCGTTAATTTCAAATAAATGTTCCTTATAATCGTATTTTAATGACAATTTGTTCACTTTCTTAAAAGACTGCATAATCTGTTTCTGGAGGCAGCGAATTGTTTATCGCGTTTTTTTCTTCTTGAGAAGAAAAAGAAGAAGAAGGAGAAAGAGAGTTTCCCTTCACTGTTGATATGACATGCATATCACGTGAATGCATAAGGAACATGTCACCGACAACAGTGTGAATGACATATTGACAAGCCCGTGAACATCAGAGAAGCGTGAATGGCATGCAAAGAACACTTCAACGAACGTGAAGGAAATGGAGAGTCGTTTTACAACACCCATGGAAGTGTCAGCTGCATCAACAAGATGGCATATTTACTTCACTAATTTAATTACTTTAATTTATGCGATCTTATTGATCGGTTTTCTATGTGATTACGCGAGATTTCTTCCTACATCGAAATGAAAATAAAGTTTTCGAAAACAATGAAAATAAAACGAAAGTCTAAAAACATTTCCAGGAATTCCATTTTTGTATAAAAATAAAACCAACGCTCATCGCACGTGATCATGTGCTATTTTGTTATTATTATATTTAAATTATATTGTATGAAATATTTTATGACATTAATCATATTATATTAATAATTTTTATATTATATTAATTAGTAATACGCAATTAGCGTACATCTTATCGTGTACATCTTCAGATTAGATTTTAAATGCAGATCGGAAAAAAGATCGCAACAGAGATTTCTAAATTATCAACTGCTACACATCGAATGAACAAACCAGATGATGACTATAGCATCGAGATGTGTTTTGTAACTTCTCTCATAGACTAATTCGTTAATTTGTAGGTCTTTGATATATGCTGATCAATGTTCGTTTAAAGATGAGATCTTTGTTTTTATTACATTGACTAGGATATGATATTATTCCACTGACTTCTTTAAATCTGCGAGCACATCTGTTGAATTCTATATATGGCATGTTTGTAAGTTGCCAAAGCGCTTGATGCTTTTCTTTGGTGGTAATATGAAATGCCAATCTTCACCCATGTGTTCGTTTCTTTTCCACATCTCTGATATGGAGAAGAAAACGAACAGATCGATCCATCTGACGAACATACACTCTGGTTCGTTTCAGAGGTGGAGGAGGTAAGATTATTTGCGCGATGGTAATTTTCAAGTTGTGGTGCTTCAGTATTTCCAATTTTTTACTGTAGAATTTTTATGTAGGCTAAAGAAAGGACATCTTTGTAGTCGTTTTGCTGCTGCGTATGCTCTGGAAAATGTGACGGCCTATTTAAGATGTTATTGATGGCTTTGAGACGGTATCCATTTAAAGAGTATTTCTTAAAGACGTGTTATTTGTTTTTGTCTTTTCTTATCATCAGATATTATAAAGGCCCTGTCTTTGAATGTTTTGATGAATGGCTCGTTTCTGGGTAGGATGGGATGAGATGTGACGTATCGCGTAGATGTCTTCTAGTGTTGAGTTTTTGTTTTTTTATTTCTATAGACTTCAAATGAGAGATTGCCACGATTTTAATCAAGATGAGAACGTCTAGGAAATGAAGAGATCCGTATTTTTCATCTCTAATGTGAATTGGATGTTGTGGTTTAAGCTATTGAGGAATTTTGAAAAATTCTCGAGGATTTGTTTAGACCCTGGTCTAAGGATGAAAACGTCCTCGACGTATCTGAGTCACAGTCTGGGTTTAGTACGAAACGAAACGAATGGTTTAGTTCGGCATGAAAGTATGGACCATTCAAGCCGTGGAACTGAAATGAAAAGAAATGAAAATTTTTGTCATTTCTACCTAAAGACAATCAACACCATCCATGCAGATTCGAATCCGCAGTCTTAATAATTTTAGATCTTTGGAAAATAGTGAAAGTTAGCCAATGAATAGTCGATCCATCCGGATTAAGCACTGGCTTAATACAAATACAAATACAAAGTGGCTTAATCCGAATGGTTCGGATTCATCGTATGACCAATGCTTGGCTTACTGGAAACCTGTAAGAGCCTTGAAAAGTATGTTTCGTCGCTAGAACAGGGTTTCGACATTTTCTCCTTACTAAATATCAGGAAATATTTTAACCCTGAATAGAAGTTGGGCGTTAACTGTATTCCGGAAAAAGGGTATTAGAGAGAGTTATACTAGTTATCATTCAGTTATCGAAGACGAAACGTGATGGGAAAAAAATGAAACGGAAATAAATTCAAGAAGTTTTTAGGCAGACCGCAGACTAATATGAAAAAGAGACAAAAGGCTGCTGAGAAGACGACATGAGTTCTTTTTTTTTTTTTTTGATGCATCAGAGAATTTTCTCGGCTAGGAGTTCACGACAACTGTTTGTAGAGGTTTGGGTAAAGAGTTGCATATTTACTTCTGTGCCCTGCTTTACCAATGAAAAGCTTGATCTATAGCTAATTGCTTTGGCATACTCTAGAATAATGTTTCTTAAACCTTATGAGATTGCAGAACCGTACATAAAGTATTTCTTTTTTTGCGGGTACCCCTAAGAAAGTTTTTATAAAAATGATCGAAAGAATGATAAAAATTAACTGTTATGTGCAAAGTATTTAATGAAGGAACAAATGATGCAAAATACTACAAATAAAATAACAAATGACGCAAAATACTACAAATGAAGGAACATAACTGTTCTAGAAATAATTCAATTAACTAAAAATTAGTTTTTCTCAATTTACTGATTTTTTTTTTATAGGAAACTACATCATACATGTCATAAATATCTTATAAAGCTCCAGAACCCACCCAACAGGATGGATTCTTGTTCTAGCGTACGCGAAGATTCCGGCACTAGATCATCGATGCATGTGCTGTCAGAAGTTGGTAAAATGAATTTAATGTTATTTTCAGGCTGTTATAGTAGTCCCAGAAGCATAACTACATTATAGCTTTATACGCTAAGTGGCTGGTTTATTTAAAGGAGACGATATGTTATATCGTCCCCTTTGCGAGTTCGACGAGTCGAGAACAGCCTGAATTCCTCGTGGCACAGGGAACGAAATGCCACAAGCATCCAGCAGAATTACCAGCTGATGCGGATTCTATTTCATTTCGTAGAAGTCTCAGATTGGATTGCCAGCGGTCTCTGTGGCGAAGAGTCTTCGTTTAAATCCGATAAGTTACTCCTTATTATCTGATAGTAGTGGAAATGGAGGTCATCTGCCGTCAGTTTTAAGAAGTTGCGACGCATTGCCGGACTCTTTGCAGACCAGTGTTATATTAATAAACCACCATTTATTAACATAACACTGTTTTTATTCCTGTCAGACTGAAAGATTC
Source organism: Typopeltis vanoorti (assembly GCF_054136105.1). Taxonomy (NCBI): domain Eukaryota; kingdom Metazoa; phylum Arthropoda; class Arachnida; order Uropygi; family Thelyphonidae; genus Typopeltis; species Typopeltis vanoorti. Next base: position 12,381,488 of record NC_143552.1, read on the forward strand.
TTATAACCGGCATAAAAAAAGAAAAATTAAAATAAAATAAAAACTCGGGCCTCAGGACGCCCTCTATTGCATGTTTTCTGATTTTTAGACCATCTTTGGTACTTGTTGAATGGTGGTGTATGTGAAGGTCACTTCAGCACTACAGTAGTTCCAACGACACTGCAAACAACAGGTTAAGCGTCTGCTACATTTTCTGCCTTGAACAGACAAGTGACACCGTCTCTGACGAATCATCGAATTCTATGGATGATGGGAGGGATTATTTCAGTTTGAAATAATATCGCCAAGACGCAATGTTGAAGCAGGGTTAATAACACATTTATAGTACACTTTTTATATTCAGATTATCCTGAATGCCAACTTGCACCACGTCTTACGTTACCATCAGTTCAACTATCATCATTTGTTATGTAGAAGCAAAGATTTAAAATATCTTGCAAGTGTTATTCACAACCATTTATATTCAACAGCACGTTTCCCCCTTAAGTATTTATACCCTGCTAGTTTTTTAATGTCACCTCTACACACGTGCATTAGTACTGTAAGTGGCTAAGCTCTCTCTCTCTCTCTATATATATATATATGTGTGTGTGTGTGTGTGTGTGTGTGTGTGTGTGTGTGTGTGTGTGTGTACTTTTTTGATTAATTATTTTTATGCGACTTCCACTCATTAAAGGATGTAAGCATATAATACATAAGTAAGCACTGTGATTGGGCCACAGATTTTTTTCTATTTGTCGTTAATTTTAACGTTTGTATATATTTTTATTGATGCTTTGCATCGACTAGAGACCCTGATCTAGAGACCAAACATAGACCTCTTTTCAAGCCCTTTCAGGCCTCCGATAAATAGGGCAGAGGTCTCACACCTAAAAGCAATCATTAACATCCATGCCAATATGGGATTTGAACACACAGCCTGTTGGTTGGACAGTGGATAAGCTAACGTATGATACTTGCCCCCCCCTCCCCCAATATCTTGGTCACATAAGTTTTCGCGAAATAAAAGACAAACAATGAATCTGACAAAATTATATTATATTATAGCTCAATACATGCTGTGAGTTTTAGAGAAAATCCCTCTGTGGACATCGATGTTTTGCTAGACAACTTCCCAGCTTACTGCGGACATGAAGTGATCTAAAAGAGTTCTGCATTTGATAGCAGATATTTCCATTTTCGCCTAAAATTGTTCTGACATTTGATGTTGCCGTCGGATGTGGAGTGGGTTAAAATTAGGAGAATTTTTAGAGAAAATGTGCCTTTAGTCCACCCAAGGTGCAGGCAGTGCGGTAACTTTCATACGTGTCATTCGCATAAAAATAATGACAAGTACAAAGGAACTGATTATGAAATGTTAATTAAGTGCAAGTTTTATGGGATGCCAAAAAAAAAAAAAAAATACAGAGTTACGCAACTCCTAGTTATACTGTCGTGCCCCAACTGGATAGTAAGCAACGCCACTGACAACTAGCGCGTGGCGATAATGAGGACATTAATCAGTTACAGATACTGAAGAAAGCACACAGTATATTTATTTGTAGTATGAGAAATTCGAGTGGATTGTGATCATTCAAAGAAACTTTCTGCAAGTGCGTGGAGGGAAGGTTCCGACTAGTACAGTAAGTCGATTTGTCAGTGGTATTGACAGTTCCGAGAAACGGGCAATGTTTTAAAATGTCATTTACCAGGCGGGCGACGTACTTAAAACGTGAAACACATTTCGGTCTGACCAGTTCTGTCCGCAGTGTTGCTGCTCCAGTTATGACTTTTGCGAGTATGATTCATGATGTTTTGCACAGAAGAGGGCGAGACTGTACGTATCAATTACCACTTGTGCACCACATCTACCAACAATTATCCTATGAAGGGGAAACTTTGACGTTTACTTTGGAACGGATCGATGCGACAACAACCGCCAACTCCTTTTCAGCAAAAGCACGTTTTTTTTCTTTTTTTCTTTTTCTACCTTCTTTACAAGAAGTGAGTGAAAATACACCGTAGTTTTACGATCTAAAGACGCAAAAAATTACAAAATCGGACTTTTCGGGGAAAGGTCTAGAACTGAAGCGAGCTTACTGTCACACTGTGATAAACCTTTTAAAAGCCTTTAATTCTGTATAAATATACGCCAGAATTACTCGCGTATAAAGCAAAAAAATAAAATCCACTGAGTATCAAAACTTTCAAAACAATGCATCAAATATATAAATAAATAATATAATATAAATATAAATAAAAGAAATAAAAGAAATAATGATAAATCAGTATTATACACGTGGAATTTTTTTTTATTATGAAAAATGCATCGGAAAAATACAGAATTATATTTTGAAATCAATAGGTTGTCTTTACCAGACGATGACATTTATCATCGTTCATATATTATTGGCACAATAATATATGAACATTATTATTGTACCAATTTGCAGATCGTGATTTAAATATCGCGAAATAAGTTTACGAGGTATTGACAAATGAGTGAACCTATAACTAACAAATTTCGAACGAGATTATATAGCTGTTAGTGTCAGAAGAGAAGGTAATAGTATTATGCATGCAGTCCTAGTTTGATGTATAAAAAAAAAAAAAAAAAAAAAAAAAAACGGTGTCAAGAATTTAACATGAATTTCCCAGCAAGTAACCAATCCAAAAAAAAAATTTTTTTTTTTAATGTAAATATACCACCCCTGAACAGTGTTGTTACAAATCTATCGCTGCACATCTCAAATTTAAAGACCGAAAACATGAAACTTTTTCAAGCCAATTCAGGCCTCCAGTAAGCAGGATGGTGATCTTATACCAGACGATGACATTTATCTATCACCTAAAAGCATCCATAAACACTATGCTGCGTTGAGATTCAAACCCCACAACCTGTTCGTTGTAGTATAGACGCACTGTCCTGGACAATCCAGATTGCTGGTTTGGCATCTTCATCTCCTAGCATCTCAGTACAGCTACAGTCAGCAACTCAATATATTCAACTGCACTATCCATCGCGCTCTTGGTCGTTTGAAATAACTGCGAATATAATATAAGTAGTGTACACAGTTCTTCCAGAAAGAATCGTAAGCAAGGAACTAGTAACTTGGAGAATGAAAGAAAATTATCTCGTCTAATACAACCGAAATCGTATTATGTTGTGAAATATCAAAGACACAGAGAAAGAAACAAACCTATTTCTTTCTCGAAACAAATTTCACAAATATCAAACGATCCGCACTTAAATTTTAACACCCTACATACACAATACCGCTGAATAGATGTGCCGTTCTCTCTTCAAGTGTGATTGTTTACTAGATGGATGATGGCTTGATAACAGCAAAATAATATGTCAGTGGGAGCTAATAGCGCAGAAATGGGAGCAGAAAATTTTTTTTCTCTCTTTCTCTCTCTCTCAGCTTCATTGAACAACTGAGTATCCTAATATGGCTCTACTGGAAAAACATCTATGGAATAAGTAGAAAGATCAAAGAGCATAGATTAAACCTTTTCCACGCTCTTAAAGTAAGGTGTAGCGTGTGTGCGTGAGAGAGAGAGAAATGTTATTGTCTATTGGTCAAAATTAAGTGGATATTGAATATCCACTTAATTTTGAATAATTTTACTTCGCAGAAGTGAAGCCTGTTGGCTCTTATTTCAGTAATGTTACTGTCCATTCCTACTCATGAGATATTAATCGTTACAAAACGCTTCAACCCTTCTGAATCAATAACCAATAACACGCAGTGATTTAAACTAAAAGAGGTTCTTCACCTTCTTAGGTTAGTTTTCCTAATAAAATAGCTAATGAAGTGAAATCCATTTGCACACTGGAATTTATATTGCTATAGTAAATCTATTAATAGAGGTTCATCTTACAGGTTAATTAATATAACAGATGCTGAGATAGACCCAACTTTGTAGTTTTGGAGTGATTGAAAAAGTACCACCATTTTTGGTTTCTGAAAAGCGAAACCAGTTTGCAGTGCTCAGTCTGTTTAATCTAAAATGCAATAGTATTTTAATTTTCTTTGTGTGTGGATTTCACATAAAAAAGTAAACCATTGCAGCCATTTTTTACTTCTGATATATTCCTCTTTTCCCGTTTCATTGATATGAAAAAGATGCCATGTCTTCATCTCTTAAGTAGCTTGGATTATACATTATCACCATTGGATTGCGTGTTTGGACCATGGATTAACATTTTTAGTAACTGACTGCATAAATAAACTTTAAACAGGGAAAGTTTCCATTTGTTAGTTTAAAAGAATCTATCCAGAAACGTTTTCTTATAAGTTGGGAAAATAACGCTGCATAATATTATTCGGTTTTCCAGCGGAAGACGCAAATCCATCTAGGATGGCATCGACATGAACTCCAGGAATTACTGGAATGTATATTTGTACCTTGATTAAATAAGCGTAACTCCTACGCAAATCTGTTCAAGGTTGGTTTCATGTGAAGAAAAATCCGGAGCACTCAGAGGAAAGCCAATTCCCCAAAACACGAACACCAATATACTGACTATACTGGCTAATCGCTATTGTGGACTTAACGAGAGTCGTGTGCACAACATTCACCATCCACGTATAGGTTGGTTTGTGTATATCCACTCAAGCTGAATTTCTCATTCATTTTTTTTTATTATTATTATTATTTTGAAATTTTTCCCACACATATTTATGCATAGACACATTGTAAATATCTAGATCAGGAGTGTCAAACTCAATTGGACCGCGAGCCATTTGCCATAAAAGTGTATCTCGAGTGGACCGAAAAAATTTTTTCAAAAAAAAAAAAAAAAAAAAGCTGCACAGAGAAGGGAAATGAAAGAATAAAATAGAGAATATGTTTTATTATTTTAATATTTACAAATGTATAGCATATAAACCAAATTAAACCGAAATTAAAATATTATTTGAACAAATCAAATATTTATACAACCTAAAAAGTATAAAGTCTCATTTAATAACCATCGCAAAAATTTACAGAGCCTCCTATTAGTTTGAATTTATTTGTGTTTGTGTTGAAATAAAATACATCTATTTTTGGGGGAAATGTCTATATTTTGGGGAATTTTTTAAATGTCAGTGATAATATTTTGGGGTAATATATATATGCACACTGCATAATATAATTATAGTAATTTTAAGTAATTTAATTGTAATATATATATATATATATTTTTTTTTTTTTTTCTCGACACGACAACGCTTCTTGTTAACCAGCCTGCCAAAATTTGGACTCAAAGCTCGTACAATCTTCACTATGACAGAAATATTGACGTCTGTTAGTCTTGATCTGTGGGCTGTTTTGTTACCTTTCATACATGAGAATGATTGTTCGCATAAACAGGTGCTTCCAAAATAACATAGAATATTTGCGGCAAACTTTTTTTTTTATTTCCGCATATTTTTGACCTAAATAAATGTATAGATTTGGAACACCGACTTCTTGGTATTTCTCTTTTAGAATGGAATCATTCTGGAAATCCATAATTAAAGGAAAAATAACCTGTAAAATTCTTCTTTAATATTTTCTAGTTTGGGACAATATTGAGAAAAGGTAAAACATTGATTCTTATTATTCAACTGTTTACACAAAGAAAAGTAATTTACTGTAGAATATTCTCTTTTAAATGATTTTGAAACAAAACTAATTTACGTCTAAAACTTGCCAGTCATACATGTGTGTTATTAACTGATCTTTCCCCTGAAGTTTGACATTAAAATCATTCAAATGTTATGTTCTGTAATAGCAACTAAGAATGCTAGATCTTGTACCCATGCCTGATCATTAATAAATGCAACATCATGATTTTTCATTTCTAGGAACAATTTGATCTCCTCTAAAAGTAAAAAAAAAGCTTTTTAGAACTTTATGACAAGATAACCAACGAATCTCTGTGTAATAAGGTAGTCTTTCAAATTCACTCCAAGTCGTTAAAAAACTGGGCAATCTGGAGGTGATTGAGGCCTCTGGATCGGTGAAGTTCATAGTATTTGTCACTGCCTTGAGTACACCGCTCATTCCCAATGCTTTGGAGCACAGGACTTGCCGATGAATAATGCAGTGGAAAGATTGCAGTTTTGGAATGTCTGGATACAGTTTTGGAATTATGATATAAATTTTTATTATTGCAATTATATTATAGCAAGTCGTTGCATCCATATTGTAACTATAAATGTCGTATGAAAACGAACAAATCGAATTTTTAAATCGATATTTCTGTTTTATTATGAAAAGCAACTATCCTTTTTTTTTGTATCTTTCCTTGTATCGTCACAGGCCGCAAGGAATTGGTTTGGGGGCAGCCAGTTTGACACACCTGCTTTAAACTAATTTCAATTAAATTTCCTCGCTTTCTCCTGTTAGATAAATTAATAATTAGATTAAAACTAAACCAACTGATTTGATTGGTTAGTTGTAATCACCTATCGTCACATCCTTCTACAAACTTAGTCAGTCTCATCTATATATCCTCAAATTTTCTTGACATCTATTAAAAACTTGGTAAATAAAGCTTGGAACCATAATTCGATATTAGAATGGCTAAAGAGTGATAGAATGGCATCACAACTGCAAGTGAATCTTCGTTTAATTAATCCCACAGAAGCTGACTCAGCTTTAGTAGTTGCCTGATCGATATGGCTCAACGTAAATCCGCTGTCAACAAAAATATCCACATCTTTGTATTCATTACTTTTTCTAAAGCGTGCCCATTCAACTCATATCCATCTTGTTTATCTTCTTACTGAATAGACTTGTATTTATTCACATTAAATAATAAACTACACTTCTCGTGGACTCTTCCAACATTTGAAGATCATTCTGTAAAGAACGTGGGTCATCAGAAAAATTGACTACTCTGCCCAACTTTGCATCATTAGCAAAGAGAGAATTTTTGTTCTTAATATTTGAACGTAGATCACTCATGAATACATTAAATGACAAGAGTCCAAACATTGAACCTTGTGGTACCCCTCTCCTAACGCTCCAGCTGTCTGACGACTCTTCCCCGAATACTACTGCTTGTGGTCTGTCAGATTTCTATTGATTTTATCCGTCTCTATAGCACCGTATGAAATTAGCAAAGTGCAGTAGAACATGTTGAGCTGAACATTACGAGAAGAGGATAAACTGACGGAAAGAGTTGCCCAAATCAGTAGCACACTCATTTCATCTATTTCATGATAAAAATGCTTATATGAATATAAATAAATTAGGATTAACTCTGCTTAGAAAATGGGAACTCATATTAGAAAATACGTTTATATTGAATTGGTATGTTTACTTAATGCGCAGATTACATAGTTCACTTATGAAAGTTTGCTCTAAAAGTCGAGAGTGTGATTACTTCTACCTTTTTAAAGGATATCCAAACTAAACCATTAAAAGAGTGCAAGGTATATCATGGATGTCTAATTCGGCGAAACTCACTTCGCAGTTTGCTGCTTTAGGTAGCGAAAGGACGATCTGCTCCAAATGAAAGCTGTTAAGTGTATTAGAAGCCCGATTCCAGTAAACATCTTCAGATCTGTCAGGCGCTGTAATGTTCTATCTGACAGCTTCTTTTCTCGTGTAAATACAGCGTCGTGGTCCAGACATGGTATGAGTAATGATGAAATATGACATATTTTAGAAAGAGAAGTTAATGCTAGGTAAGAAGAAGAAAGCGGAAGTAGTGAAAGTACAGTGAATTTTGAAATGTCAATCGAAAATGAGTCCAAAAATAAACAGCGCTAAACCCTAATGGTGTACTCCTTTTTAGCACAAGAAAAAAAATCGTTAGTTATCTACTTATTCTCTGAACATAAAATGGAACTATCTAAAATGGATTTGTCTCTGCGAAGAGCATATCATTATTAGCAGATTATAAATCATATTTTGAGTAGCTGAGAGAAGAATAAATTCACTTGATTTTTGAACGCGAGTCTGTAATAAATTGAAGATTTTATCTGTGGTTGATAACTGCGATACGAACAGGCACATAACCCACACTGTTTATTTTCTAGTAGTCCGTGTCAAAGATAGGAGATAATCATTAGCAGTTCTTGACACAACTGTTATTCATTCTCTGAACATTTTGAAATCGAAACGAACAATGAGACCAAAACCATGTTCGTACAAACAAATGATTACGTGTCCACCATAAATTTGCATATAAGCATGCTATCAATCATTTTCAGTGATGGCAAAGTGCAAAATCTGAAATGTTTAGGCGTATTTGTTGCTATTTACGCAATTAGATGCTATGACGTTTCAATAGTTCCAATAAATGGTGAGAACAGAACTGCATTCTTTTATTCTTTGATCTAGGCCAAAACACGACCCAAGGGCCGGATGCAGTCAGCGGTGCGATTTTGTGCGACCCGCCTGTGGATTTTGATTTTCACGAGCAAAAAATTTTTAAAAGAATTTTTGCTCGTGAAAATTTTTTTTATTATTTTTTAAAAAGCAATTTGAATCGAATGTGTACTATATATTTTAATTCAACACTAATCGATAATCACGATGTTGTTAATTTTATATGGTGTGTTTACATCATTATATATACCCACGTGTTTTTCAAATATTAGATGTGTCAAAGAAGCGTTCTTGCACTGTTTTGTTTCAACGTACCGGTATATTATTCGGGTGTGGCCTTCGGATAAATCTTTTCTTTTATTTTTTTTTTTAATGCGGCCCTCGGATTACCTAAGGTTGGATAGCCCTGATCTAGGCATCTAATTAAATAAAGAAAAAATTAAAAATAAACAGATCCTCGTTATTTCATGCAATGTGTACTAGGGAATGTAAAATGTAATATTGTAGTCAACGATGCTTGATGCTTTCTTGACACGTTCTGATCATTGATGTTTTTGAAAAGATTAGGCTGATTTGTTTTGGCTCTAATATGATCAGACATGCCAAAACTTCATCTAGCTTTCTTTATACTGATCGCTCTCTCTCTATCTCTGTGTGTGTGTGTGTGTGTGTGTGTGTGTGTGTGTGTGTGTGTGTGTGTGTGTGTGTAAAGTTTTGCTAATCTTTATCTCCATTCTGTTCGAAATGGCCATCTCATTTCAACTTTGCTCGCATATTCTTGAAATATACTAAAATCAAGTTATTTCTGAGTTATTTTTTGTTTCTTCTGTTCATTTTTAAGACCTTTCTGTTATTATGATGCCGTTTGTTTATGCAACGGAGGTACGATTGGCGATCATTAGAGTGAGAGCATCAAGATCTAATAAACGTGGGCACTGATATCGATCACCTGTTATATTTTCGAGCAAAACGTATAGTCATTATTAACCACCGGTTTCAGAAGTGTTCTTTATACTGCAACTTTGGCAAATTTTACTAATTTCTCTCTTACTCCAAACAAATTGATTCCACTTGTTCTACCCTATCAGCTTGGCTTATTCCTTTATCTATTTTCAAATTTAATCGCTCCCTTTACTTAAAACTATGCTTAAGTTTTGCTACCAACATTTAAAATTTATTGCATATAAAAACCTGAGTTCTCACCTTCATTTTTGCGAATTATCAGGATTATCCTAAAGATAAGCTGCTTTTTTTCCCTAGCACTTCCCTTTTACTGCTGATTGTCGCACGATTTGAATAGTCGTTTATTTGGGCTGGTGACAACTGCAGAGAGTGAACTGCTTTACTAGTTCTTACTTTGGCACCAGGATAAATACCCTTTAGTTGATCTTCTAATAATTTGCCAAATCCAAAATTGAGTGGTTGTTTTCGGTACTTTGGAGAAGTAGACGATTGTTATGGGCTGGCATATGCCATATTATCGGGTGGATGACTTTGTTTATTATGGATAACTCTATTTGCTGTTTAACACGGATGAGAGCGAGTATCGTCTCAGTCAGCGTAGCAAAAACGATAACAAGGGATGCATTTCATTTCACACACACTCTCTCTCTCTCTCTGTGTGAGATTGGGTAAATACATGATGACTTTTTCATTTTTAATTTTTAGATAAAAACGTTTAGATGATCAGGTATAAACGTTTATTTATAAAAGGAAACATGCTTTAAACATTTTCGACAACCACTTTTTAATATACATATTTTGGGAGTGATGACTTTCTAGTCATTATATGATGGACTACGGGAATAAGCGAAGTTGTTACTATCATGTTCAGATGAACCGTTAACAGGGAAATCGTCTCTTCCTCTCCATCTCCATCTAATTTGTAATACGAAATACGAAAATTAATTGCATTTGTTTGCAAACATCCAAAATTAGAACAGCCCGACAACAGATAAGTGTGATGTAAGTTGGAAAATTAGCCGAGGCTATAAATTACTTCATTCTCTCTCTCTCGCTCCCCTCCCTCCTTGAACGTAACGATACGTTCGTAACTGGTTTAATTTTTAATTGGTTAAGTGGTTTTTGATTAAACATATGTCTGAACTTCGTTTGAATTCAATTCAAAAATTAAAAAACTTTATGTAAGCGCAATACTTAAAAAATCGAAAATAATAAAATTACTAGCTTCAGTATTACGAATTATTCTAAAGCTTTGAAAACAATAAAAAAATCAGCGTACTGTGCAATGAAGTTCTTCCTAATCGTTAACTTTCATAAATTGTGTTGCAAGTTTGAAACAAAAGTCCGCACAGTGGTGTTATGTCTTCTCAGGAAATCATTTTATTGTCATTTTATGATAAGAAGCCAAAAACAAAGCTGCTCTTCAATTCTAACTGCTGCAACTTATGCATAAGCTGCGCTACATATCGCTTTGTGTCAGGTTCCATTTAGGGCATCTTTTCCCTTAGCTTCTTGTCATGTGCATGTCGAAATCAGAACTCGGCTCGTCTTTGATCAAGTTGTCCTGGACGATTTTTCTTCGCCTCTTCACAAGTAGGCTTACCTTAAAATTGTTTCGGACGCTCTATCGGAAAACTCATCTGTAATTCTCACATTCAGTTTTATTTGCCTCTTCTGAGGGCCTTACTCGAATCATTTGAGACTTACCTTATGCCCACGCCTTTTGAATTATGCAGTATAGCTACTCTAAAGCTTTCGTATCTACATATTTGAGTATTTCTGATCGAATATCATCTATTCCATCGGCCTGTACAAACGCATTTCCAACGTCTTTTTTTTTTTTATTTATTATTTATCTTTTACTTTTAATATTGAAATGTACTCATGGCTGAATTCCTCCCAGATATTTTCTACCGCTTTTAACATCAAGGTTAATAATAATAATAATAATAATAAAATCGCTAAATAACAAGTGCTTTATATACCTAAATATCTTTATTTTCAGCTTTTATTATTCCGATATCTTTTTATTCTTTCTTTCTTTTGTTGTTGTTATTTTCTCTTCATCGCTTAAAACCTAAGCGATTTGGCCTATTCTATAGACTAGCCAATTTCATGTTGTTTCTCTTCAGTATTCTGATTCCAAAATTAACAGTTTCATTGGGGAATGTAGAAAAAGCATACAAAAGCTAAGTTATTCCTACATTCCTTAATGAAACTGTTAATTTTGGAATCAGAATATTTCCATAAGAAAATTTTCTTATGAAAATTTATAACGAAAACGTAACGCCTTTGTGAAGAGGCGTTACGTTTCTCCTTTCTTTTCTGTGGTTGCTTCTTAAATTCTTTTCCACCAGAGGGCTATTATTTTTCAGAAAGTAACAATGCTAACTGGTTCTCTGATTCGATCAACAAGATACATTCTTTATGCTTTGTCGTGCAGTTTCAAAGATGATTTTCCGAACGTGTTCACTTTTTTGGAATGTTTCCTAAAAATAAAATCCACGTGAAAGCTAAAAATTAATTAGGTTGATCAGTTGAACGAATTATGTCTCACTAATTCGTTCTATTCTCCTTCACAGAGGCGTTACGTTTCTGCTTCCGTATGCACTTTATTTTAGAAAAACAAATACTTCCATACTCATTTCCATCACTCAAAGGCATCAATAATTTCATTTCGTCACTTTGATCTAAATTTCTAAAGACTGCCATGATTCATCCAAATTTACAAATGCACGCAATAAATCCTTTCCTTTCACTCTCTTCTTTCTCTCCTGTTCTTTGAAACAACATTATTTCTTATAAATTTCCTGCAAGTACATCCTAACGGTTTTCTTTCTTTCTCCTGAATTTTCCGTCCATCCTCAGTAAATGCATCTTATTTGTACTAAAATCGAAATTAGTTTCATCCAACAGTGTTTTTATCCTAACGAACACGCGATTGCATATATAGAAGGATTTTAATGTAACGCATGCGCTCTGCTGTTTCTTTAGTTTATATTCCTCGCTGTCGTTCTTCACCTACGCTGATGTCTCACGACACGAAAGACGAAATGGTTGTACAATAAATAATTTTTACACTGGCGCACGCGTGACTTTATAATATGGAAGGTTCACAGGTCGGCAATGACATTCATTTATTAGTCGAGTGGTTTGCAGAGGTTGCCTGTTAATCGATTTCGCTGTTATTCGTGTGATACGATTATTCGTGCAATGCATAAAACACAATATGCACAACCAGAACACAAACAGGATCCTAAGATATAAAAAATATTCTAGCACATTAATTGTCTCTTTGTACATCAGTGCTTCCGAGAAAGGATACCGATTATATTAAATCATTTCTATTTACATACTTGCTGTTTAAATTTTCTTTATTTTTTTTGTTTAAAAATGTAAAGTTTAATTTTTTTAATATTTCATTTTTTTTTCTGATTTCAACCATGAAATGTAAACCTATAACATATTAGTCCTGAGAGTGGGCCAAGGATTTTTGATAATCCGGAAACCCTGCTTTTGAGACCAAACATGAAACTTCAACCACACACCTCTAATAAGAAAAGTGTGCGAACGTAAGGAATTTATCTATTACCTAAATCTTTCACAAACACTGGAACACGCACTGCTTGTTGGCTGGGGAGCGGGTTTTCAAACCAGCCCCCCCCCCCCCCACACACACACCGACAGTGTTCAAATAGTATTAAAAATCACTGAATTTGAATTCTTCAGGGTAAACCCTGCAGAAGCATAACTCGTCTGAATGTGCCGTTGTCATGACAACAGCATTCACACTGTTATCGGGGTTTATAATATGAAGCGAGGGTAGGGGGAAAGGGCTATTGTGAAAGTGTAGTGAAGGGTTTATTTAACTGGCTGGGAGATGAGTAAGATTCCTTTTGGTCGATGCAAGGCGTGACGCTAAAAAGATGAATGTATGATGCAGTGGCGGCTTGTACATAAGCACTGCGACACTGCAGCACCCCCAAGGAAAAAATGAAAAAATTAAATTTTGTTTGTGTTTATAAATAATAACAATGCTTTCAACATTATATAAATGCATACAACAAGTTATAGGTTACAGCTTATGTTTCGACATTGACTGAATAGTTAATAATTGGAATTGCTCGATTAACGCTTTACATTACGAAATAAATGCACTGCGATCTAACGCAATGTCGGAATTATCACGTTCGGCAATTGCGGCGCTAGACTCGCCAATATTCGTTTGCGCTTGTCACTGCACGTAACAAGTGAATCCGACACTGCTCTCTGAGCAATGTCGCAACAGATAAATTGTATTCTTGCGCGTGTTATTTCTGTGAGATACGAAACTTTTATTATAGGTGCGTGTTCGTGGTGAGGGTGAACTGTTTTTTGTCAATCGTATTTTATTTTGTTAAAATAACATATACAATTATTTATTATAGATACAAGGCTGAATTATGACGAGTGTCACTGTTGAAAATATGAAAATAATTATATTTTCTCAATTATCGTTACACGAAACAAATGCGGTGTCGGAATTATCGCACTCGGCCAATTGCAGCTAGACTCGCTGATATTCATTTGCACTTGTCACTGCACGTAACAAGTGAATCCGACAATGCTCTCTGAGCAGTGACGCTACAGATAAATTGTATGCTTGAACGCGTTATATAATTCTGTGAGATACGAAACATTTATTACTGGTGTGTGTTCGTGGTGAGGGTGAAATATTTTCAATAAAGCAGTTTTTAATATGTAAATTGATTTATTAATAAATTGGTTACTGATTGGGAAAAAAAATTTTTTTTTTATTTTGTACATGCAGCACCCCCACTTAAAATTTTCAACGGCCGCCACTGTTTCAAGCTTCATGAAAATCACATTCATTTGTTCTTCGAAACCCGTTGTTTAAATTGTAGAAAATACTTTAGAACAGTTTTTTTAAATTCAACATTTGCAAAGTAATTTTTCGTTATGTTCACTTGGTGTTTGCTTATTGGCATAACATTAAGCCTTCTCGATATTTTACTGAAACATTTTAATGCTACTGAAATGATTTTTGAATAATGTTAATTAATTTATTTATTTAAGCGAGGATAAAATCGCAAGCATTAGATCATAGAAGCAGGTTTGGTTAAAAAGTTGTGCAAACGCCAGATTTGCGAAATCAATAAACTGATCTCCATTGTGCAAAACAACTTATTGCATTCTAATCCCGTTCATAAAAATAGTTTGTTGCCTTGCTTCACTTTAGTGTGGATGCTTTGATGCCATTTATAAAGCGAAGAAATTAGACATAAAGCAGAATATGTAATGTGAATTACGAGTCTGCAGTATGCTCCCTTTATTGTTTGTTCGCTTTATAAATTCTCTCAACAACTCAAAGTAAATTGAATTAAGTAACTAAGCAATGGCCTGTTAGTAAAACATAGAAATCCGCTTGGTATTCTGCACTATAGTTCAATTTGCAAGAAAATGAGCAACATGGAAAAATAGTTACGAAAGATTAAGATTTTTCAGACCTCACATTGCACACTGTAATAAGCTGCTGCATAAAGTTGCTGACTGTATGCTGAAGGAGTGTTTCTGAAACATCTTTACTAACTTTTTTATTAGAAAATATAACTATAAAGTTATAGTTTTACTTAAATCACTTACAAAGTAATTTAGAGCTTTCAATAAGCAAATGAAGAGGCACAAAGTTTTGAAAATGTACGTTCTCATACAATACCAAAACTTCTGACCTTTCTTGGCGAAGCATTTCACCTTTCTGCATTTTCCGTAGCCTTCCGTGCTTTTCTTTTTTAATGCGTTTTGCTTTACTCCTGAACAACTTCAAAAGGAGGATCCCAAATCCACCACACCTTAGAATTCTGGATCCACATCTGTGGTAGAGCATTAAAGGTCCTCTCGAAATCGTTCTTTCCAGAGTCGGTTTGATTTGGCTCACTGAATTTCTTTCTCTTTGCCGACTGGAATCAGTCGTACAAGACAGTTTGTTTGTTTGTTCAAAACCTGAACACATTCTTCTGAATTTAAGGAAACATAAACAGCTTTGATCATCTTCCAGACAGCATGTCCAGCAACGGAAAGGCTTCGTCATTTCGTTATTGTTGCCTCCCGACCTTAAGAAACTTTCACTTCAGTTTTTTAATCCTGAAAAAAAATCCCTAATCTTCTCTTTTCCCACTTGTTACTCACAAACTATTAATGCACTAGAATTTCTTCAAAGATCTTGGCGCTGGATTGACATACAAAAACGAATAATATACACACGAAGAGAAAAATATATTTCTTAAACCGAAGTGATCCGCTTTAACACATCTGCGGCAGAAGCCAAAAGATCCAGAACGCATGAGAACAGAAAGCCAATAAATGTACTCCATTGTATTAAAACAGATACTCTGGACGAATTTTCGCACCCAAACGCCGCCGATATTAGTGTGTCGGTTGCATTGCTACCTTGTCCACAGATGGAAAATCAGTTTTGAAAAGGTCTAGAATTAAAAAAAAAAAAAAAAAAACTGCAAACCAAAAAAAAATATCTAATTGAATTTTAGAGATTTCTTTACTCTCTAGTTCTCAATGGAAACCCATCTGCGTGCCTTAAAAGCTCTTTTAATCTATGCAATTATAATCTAAATAAATATAGTTTCATACGAATTCAAATATATTTTTTCTTTTACTTCGCTATTATTTTCATGTTGAAGGAGTGTTAATTTTAAGACTCTCCTAGACTTAACCAAGAATAAATGTTCTACAACAATGCACTCATAAAAATCCCTAAAATCTTTGATTTTGCTCAAATATCTTTTCCTTTTTCACTAATTTGAGGTAAGCAACATGGTATGAAATGAATTTTACGATCTGTTCAAAATCTACTTTTCAATCCGTTAAATTTTTGTTTTGCTTCAGTGAGGTAGACAAAAGAGATAAAACTGCAAAAGAGATAAAGTAATGTGGATGGGAGCATCATAAAGAAATATTCTCGCCATAACAAATAAATTGTCATTTCAATTGCTGACTTTTATCATCTGTTTGTTTAGGAAAAAATAACATTATTTGCAATTATTTTCTGATCTACAGAAAAGAAGCAAAACTTGATAAGTTTTATCCGTCTGTTAAATAATATTAGTTCTTTCCTTCTTCTTAGCAAGAATTAACAATTTAAGAAAAACAAATGCGAATTAACATAAATAAATTACGTGTTAACGAAGTCATCTGATCTAATTATTATTGATGCTCTCATACTGCATGCCACGTTTTTTGTAACGATGATATTGTAATGCCACTTATGAGGATGCTGAAAAAATTGCAGTCGTGTGCGCTTAGTCATCGATCTGGAACATGAATTCTCGCATCTGTGTTTTGCATAGCAATATTCCTACAAAGTCAAAATATGTACGATTCTGTACATTTGTAAATGCACTGTTTAATTCACCCCTTCTGGGAAATAATGGACTTGCCATCGATATATATAAGCTGCTCCCGCTCTCTCCCAAGCCTGAGTGGAGGGCAGCGTCATGCAGTAAAAGTATCCTCTGTCAAGTTTCTGTTTTGTATGGATTACGTCTTTCTCTAAAGTCTCACGAATCATTCTGTGTTCAGAACTTCATTAGATTTTTTCGCTTTCTCTAGTGATGCATAAACGTTAATTTCAAATGTGATATTTAAAAATTGTATTTCTGCTTCCGAGGCTCAGTCAGGTGAGTGGCTGTAATCATTTAAGTAAGCGAGCAACTCGAAACACAGGCACCGATAAACGGGCTGCAACTGATTTTATGTGTACATTCAAATATAAAAATTAAAATCTGGATGCAAGAACCAAATTTGACAAAATCTAATACACAGAACAGAAACGAATTATTCTTTTCCCAAAATTTTCATTAAAGTCATTAACAATTTGATATTAATAAAATTAAACTTGGTTTATTGTTCTTGGGTATTCTTACTTGACTTTCAGTGTAATATTATTCGCAGGGGAATTTCATTACTGTGAAGATTTTTAATCAAAATTTCCCAAATGAGTCCGGTTACATGCTCTGGATACTCATGCATTCATTTTGTCTTTCTTTCGTTTATATTATTTAGCAGTCTTGTTACAGTGATCACATTGCTTTCTTTTTCACCAATTATAGATCGTAATACGAAACTTTTCAAGAAACTATTTACAGAAAACAAAAGTTCAGGTACTTTAAGTGCAGTTTTCTTCAGGAACATCATGAACTGTTGCTACTGCTACGAATGCTTTTATTTCTGCTGATGAATCTAGTGAAGATCAAGTAGGAGAATATCAGAGATCACATTGGAAGACAAAAATGGATAACTTAATAAATAATTCAGTTATTTGGAGGGTGAATGTTTTAATAGTTATCCTCTGTTTGTAACATAAAAACAGATTTAAGACGAATTAACATTAAAATGTTTTTAGTTCATTCGTTGGATGAAAAGAGCATTCCGAAATTTTGAATGATATTTCTCAGGAAACAACATGTATGGAAGTATAAGATTTTATATAATTATAAAAATGTCGTTTAAGTTAGCATGATGCAAGCAAATAATAATTATGGGTTAACGTCACCTAGATCACTATTTTTAAGAGAGTTTTCATGAGAATTTTCAATATGACAGACAGAAGAATGTCACAAGCATACAAGCCAAAAATGTAGATATGAAATGATGACTTATAGCAAACCAGATTTCTTTAGTTATAACTGAACTTCTAGTAAAAGACAAAGTATGCAGTAAAAGGTATGCAAAAAGAGAACTAATATTCATGAGTAGTACTAAGTAATTGAAATTAATAAAATCTGTAAATAAAAGAATTGTTTGTACGTAAGTAATCGGTAATTGTATTTATTTATAACAGCAAAGGGAGGGTGCAAGCCTTTTTGCAGTGGACGTCATCACCAAGGTTAGTTCAAATAGAATGATTTTCACGCATTCCATTTGGAAAATAAATAACAGGAAATCTTTTAATTTTGGAAAATTTATTTATAAATTTCAGAAATATTGAATTTACAAATATTAACAAGTAGTTGCTCCGTGCAGACAACCGAATATCTTTAAGGAGTTCAACTTTCATGAACTTGGGAGTTATGCTCCTGCAAAATAGTTTTATTTACAACCTAACATCCAATATGAATACTGTCAAAAATGGCAAGTAATCTTCAACAGTTTCCAAAATGACCCGTCTTATCAAAGAATGCTATATTTGCTGAACATGTCCAAAAGTAACTTTGTTAAAATATTCGAGTAAGTAACGGAGGCATAACATTAAGTTTAATCGACAATCATTATCTTAAATTATTATATTAGACATACGTTGAAAGCTTAAGATAATTTTACAACGGGGTTATTCTGAAGAGCGGGGATCGGACTCGAAGGAATCGCAGTATGCGACAGTTGGATACAAGGGAGGTTTTGTTGATCGTATGAAGTGTCGTGAGGGGAAACGAAGAGGAAAATGTTAGTTTGGTATGCAAGCAATGTATGGAAATCACGGAACTGAAACGAATGTTACAGGTCATAACTATAAATCTGGAACTGCGCAGTGTCGCAATTGTAAACCTTGTGGTAATGTTACCGAAGTTAATCCGGGTATTGGATTAGTTAATAAATCATTTGAATTTACATAACAGTTGTTTTAATTAAGGAAAGCTCTTGAAAGTGAATTAAAATGCAATTTCCTGGTAGAGAAAAAAATTAACGATGGAGTGAAAGTGGTAACTTGAAGGGATAAAATCTCCACAGTTTGGGGAATTTAGCTCACCTTAAAATTTCCCCTGAATGACTTTCTCCAGGATGTAAAGAACAGGAACATATGCAAAAAATATATTCCAGTGATGAAACTTTTAATGGAATCGACGTTTCTTGCTGTATGAAGCAGTATTCCATTTTTCCCACTTTCCAGCGGAAGTTGGAAACATTCTATGTAGCGCTAACCTGAGATTATTGTCTCGCAACTGACACAAATTGGCCGCTTGCGAGTAACAATCCTGAGAATATTGCGAAGCATATTCCTAAAATTCCTCAATATTCCTATGCCTAATTCGAAAAGCACAGGATTTGGAAAACGCTTATATACAAGGAAAGCAGTTTACACCTGCATGAAATAGATATTTAAAAGTGCAGTCATTTATTAAGAGGATTTCCTGGTACATACTGCGAAATGAAGAGTAATAAAATACATTTTAATCATACAATTCTACGATATCATAGGATAGAATCAATCATTAGAGGAATGGATTTGCAGTGACTATCTGCTACGCGTGATTCGTCCGATGGAATCTGTTTATTAACATCAGAACGTAGTTTCATAGCGCTGGTATTATTGGCTCACTACTGATGGATCCGATGAGCTTCGTAAGGTTATACTAGTCACAAAGTTTCTAATAAAATGTCGAAAGAAAATTAAAGCGTAGTTACTATACTAAACGGAAGTGCAGAAGAGAAGAGTGTGTGTGTCGAAGGCTGCGAAGATGTTTGGAAGAATGGTAAGGTAATCACTATATTAAAGCATGATGTCAGGTCAGCCTTTAATGTTTCCAAATAACGCCAGGGAAACAAACACTAACGTACTAAGTTAAAAATGGTGCAAAATCGTAAACGGAGCTATACAGTTATCGCATATTGTAGTTAGTACCAAAACTGAATTAAGTGACATTCCAGATGAAGAATTACGTGAGCAGAATTATAATAATGATAATTACAATGAATCAGAAGAGGCAAACTAGAAAAGAGAGGAGTAATTGTTGCTTAGAAAAAGACTTAAAGTACAAAACTGAACACTCAGTAAACTCATACACTGATGAGGGATTTGAGGAAGTGCAGAATTTGATAACGTAACATTAAGAGTGGGAGTTTTCATCGCGATGCCGAATCTAATGATTTCATATTATGGGCCAGCGATTCGGTGCATTAACTTTAAAAAAAGCAAATGATTAATAATGGGGATTTAGGCTTCTTTGAGGTGGGAGATTGAAAAAAAATGAATAGAATATTTAAAAAAAACAACCTTTTGCAATTCGTGTTAACATCTTAAAATATAATGTACATGAACTGGCTGGGGACAGCAAGTCTGCTTGTAATAACATAATAGAAATTATAAAAGACTATATCAAGAATACACTTGAATTGATAATTCCGTGAAAAGAGCACTAATAATAAACGGAATGCCTTTAAAGTAACACACACAATAAAAATTAACATTTGGTGAAAAAAGTATATTTAGGAAAATAAGACTGGAATTGGTTGGATGAGTAGTCAATTTCTAAAAGGAATATATATGGTGAGAGGAAAGACTAAGATTGGCAAGAATAGAGATACAAAAAAAAAAAAAAAGGTAAGAAGCATGATAATGCGGATGGCATTTCCTCCAGAAATTAGGATATTCGCAAAAATGTTTCCATATTCACTTCGCCAATGCGTGGCTTTAACAGACATATAAATAATGTGCACCACCACTGACTGTCATTCAAACTAGATCTCTTATTCCTAAAGGAACTTCAGAAACTGTCGCGTCTGTAGTACTGTTGAAAGAAGGACAGAATGATGCGCCTTTCGGGAGGGATGAAGCCTACGTTTATTTTCCGTCATAATGAGAGAAATCTTCAGATTGACTTATTCAATTGAAGGTGAGTTAATCGATTTCATACAGAAACTGGCAGGTTTTTATTTCATCTTTCTTTCTTGTTTTTCTCAAGGTCACACGTGTCGAAGAAATTATCGGGCACAGTACCGAATAGTTCTTGCTCATCTAGTCTTCCGTCATAAAGAAATCAGAAGAATCTTAAATAACTCGGACAAAAATAATTTTTTCCTGATGGAGTTCCTTTTGTTGTGCTAGAAGATTATGCTCCAGAATGAAGACTTATCGTACTTTCTATCTCTCCTAATCGACTGAAATATACACAGTATGGAAACATTATATATTCAGTCCATTAAAAAAAAAAAAGGATAAAAGTCAGCCAACCAGTTAATAAACTATCCAAATCACGGAAAAGGTCACGACCAGCTAATTACCTGATCGTCTACCAATTCTATTAGAGCAGATACTTGTAAGTTTCAGAAATTTTATTCTACGGGTACATTTACGGTGGCATTGGCATGCAGTCCAACACCCCTGTACTTTTGCCCATTGTCTGTGTGAGGAGGTCGGTGGGTGCAGAAATGGGCGTGGACGTGTGGCATTTTTTATTATTGCTGCGAGAAATGAAGTAGCACTTGCAAACAGACGCTAGAATCCGTGAATGCCCTGTTTATTTCTAGCTTCTTACGCAATGGATCAACTTACAAAGATGTCGAATGTGATTGTCATTCTTTTTTGTCTTCCTTCCAGAGAATTGCTTTGCTTTCAGACTCGCAAGCAATGATTTCATTGATACATCAGGTGTAATCATACATCAATTGATCCCCTAAGTGTAATCCCCAGTGATGCAGCCCTTCGGAATGTCACTCATGCCATCTGTTCTCCCATGCTGTTCATCACAAGCCGTCGAATTGCATTTCGTACTGATGCTTTTATTCTTAGAGTGATGTGCTTTATGCAAATTATTCGTTCACAACACAGATTAATGAAGTGTACAGTTCATAAGAACTCCAATTTTGCAGTAATTCGAGTCTTTCTAGGCACTGAAAAAGCATTTCAAGTCAGTATTTGAAAACTGATGTTATTTAATAATAAATTTAAAACGACCATGTAGGACATTTATCAATAATTAAAGTTTCATATCTTTATTATCTCGGACACTTCCCTTAGAAACTTTAAGACATGAGATAATGAGCTTCATAAAGAGAAAGAGTGCAGCTCTCTCACTCTCTTTCCGAGATGGGGACCGAAATTCCACTGGGAGAGGATGTTGTGATAACACTCTTTTCTTTAAGAGGCTTTCGACTCCTGTCTCATTTTTTTTTATTCCCAAGAAGTAGTGCATTTTTGCAGTCTTTATAGAAAGTAGCGTAATAGCAAAATAAAAAAATAAAAATAATAATAAAATAAAATAAATAAATAAATAAAAAAAAATAATAATTTTTTTTTCTCCTTCAACAGTTGCCTGCATCTAATTTGTAAAGAGCTCCGAGCTCCCCGCTAAAACAGTGATAACGGTTATATAAAACCTATTTGTAAACAACAAACAACTTGAAATCAACATAATGCATATTTATTACGTAAAAATCCTAATTTATTGAGCCTTTTTATTATAATTAGCAAATGTAACAAATGCGAGGCCTCCATCATTCAGTCGTTTCGACGATACCCTTTGGTTGAAGAGAAATGAGTTGAATCTCGTCTAGGAGGCGAAATCCTTTATTAGACTTTTTTCACTTGACGGTGAGTTAGCCGGTCTGTTTTTCTACCAAAGTGGAAAGGTTTTTCTACCAAAGTGGAAAGGTTTGTCTACCAAACAGGCAAACCGTTCAGAAAAACGCACGTAGCTAACAGCCATAATAAACAATGCAGCTGGACCTTCCTACCGGCCGAGGTGGATGAAATAGTGAGACCAAATTGCACTTCTTATCCATGTTAATCAACGGGTGTTACAGAATCGTATCCAGATTTAACTGGACGTGTATAGACGTCATGGCCGTTTGGGGGGTTTTAACCGCCTATCATAGTAATCAGGCTTCAGACAAGCCAAGTGACTTGATCATGACAAGCAATTGAGCCAAACATGCACAGGAAAATTATAAGTGGGGATGTGATCCTAGACATAAAGGAGGAGGGGGTTTCTCAATAACAGCCTTGCACAGTAAAAAAGAAAACATAATTTCTTAACACAATCTACTTCCATTTATTTATTTTGATGCATAACATACTTTCGAATAGTTTTACCACTGATATAGCCTAATTTTACCAAAAATTAAGATGATTTTGTCACAGATTCTGAATGCTGAATTTAATTAAATTCTTCTTAGCTAAAGTAGAATCAAAAGTGTTATTAATTTGTAAATTAATAATCGTTTTGATTAATTTTGGCCTTAAAACAAATTTCTGAATTCTGTTTAAATCCTATATAAACAGAAATTCAGATAAGCGAAAACATTTTAGAAAGTATCTGAAATACCAACAATAGGCCCGAACCATGTTGTCAACTTTCAACAGCATAGAAACGCGATGCACGTACCTCACGGAGTTGATGTACTCTGTTCATTATGTACCAGATATTTCTATTATTAATGAGATTATGTTAAAAATCAGTTAAAATCCATTAAAATCAGTTCTGTGATATGAATGAGGGGGAAAAAAAGAAGTCTACACTAATCACACTTAAATATATAAATAAATCTCAAATACTTTTATTGTTTCAAGTTTTACGTTCACCATACCCTTTTTTATACCTTTATTGTAATCAAAATAAACTGACTTAAAATGCAACTGCCTATTGATTATCGTTCTATTAAGCGTTTCAAAAATTGAAGCAAGGGAAAGTGATTAAGTCCAACACGTAAGAAACGCCCTCTGCTTGCAATAACTTCGTTACTTCAATGGGGTAGCAGTTACGTGCATTATTCTTATTTGACTCAATCTTTTGGTTTAAAAAGTTCCATATATTTCTATTAAAAAAAGATTTAACGGAAGCCGTTCATACACTTAATTGAATTTATAAAATACATTATAAGGTTGAATTAGGAAGACGCTTGTTAGAATTTTTGTGTTTTCCTAAAAGCTGTTATGATTGTTTATTTGTTATCACCAAATAAATGTCTGTTTCCAGTTTAAAATGAAAATTGTGGAATGACTTAGTTTCGAATATTTGGCCATCCGCATTTAAGGGGCAATTTCTGGAAGTGTTTATATTTATTTATTTATGACGTTACTGTCGTATAATGTAAAACTAGCTAGACTTATTTGGAAGCAAAGCATAATATTAAGTTCCGCTTTTATCTGCTTTTGTCTCAGATCATTAATTATGCTTTAACATAATCTCATTAATAATAGAAATATCTGGTACATAATGAACAGAGTACATCAACTCCGTGAGGTACGTGCATCGCGTTTCTATGCTGTTGAAAGTTGACAACATTCGGGCCTATTGTCTTGATAGTACGACATGATACACAGATAGCCAGAAGGGGTATTTTTGAAAGACAAAGAATTTCTTCGAGATGGAAAACTAATTGCCTTCTTTGCCTCGACCACTCCCTTAAATTCACTCGTAGATATGCTTGGACTGTGAGGAATAGATTAGACTTCAGGGTTTAAATGTTTATCGCGTTGATTGGAGTAAATTCTTAAATGCCGAAGTCTAATCCCCCCCCCCAAGCATATCCTCCAAGTTAACTCTACCTACCTCGACTTAATAACATGGTTTGGGAGATTAGTAACATAACACAACACTAATAAAAAAAAAGCTCATTTGTTTCATCCAAATTCAGCGCAAATTGCTTATTTCAAGAAATGAATGTGGCATTGGAAATAGTTAAAATAATTTCTTTCTGGGAGGTCTCACAAAGCACTTTCATTGTATGAAAACAATGACACAACAGAGAGTGACAGGAATAAGAATAAAAAATTAGACGAGATATCATCTAGTATGCATATAGGTTATTATTCAGTGACATACACTAGTTTCCATAAATTAAGGAACAAAGAAAAATCCTGATAACTCAAAAAACAAAGCAAAACTGTATCATGAATTTTTATGGAATTAGGTAAAAAGCAGATGATAAGAGATGTGAAAGAAACGCCCACAAAAACTGAAAATAAACAGCTTAATTATTATGGGTCGTGGGATGAGTGGTCAAAAAGGCATTGTCAAAGTGCTTCAATAAGGAACTGTGGTCACCCCTCACAGCAATACGGCGCGCGCAACAATAGTTCATACTGATTATAATGGTGTCCAGGAGCTCAGTGGGTAATAACAACCATTCCCCTGGACTTAAGGGACTTAAGACAGAAGTCCCTCAAGGTTTTGGGGACGGGGTGTATTCCAGAAATGCTCAATAGGATTAAGGTCGGGAGATCTGACTGGCCAATCCATACTTACGATAGTCTCTTCTTGAAGATATTGGTTCACGAGCTTCGTTCACTGAGGAAGAGCATTATCCTCGTTGGATAAATGTCTCATTTATCGCGCCTGCATGCGAACGGATCCAGGAGTTCGTCTCTCTAAGTTGCAGCATTCATGGTTCCGCTAGGAAGCACATACAGGTCGGTGCTTCCACCCAAACGAGATGCCCCCACAAATAATCACACTACTTCCAACATAATATCCCACGAATATTAGAAGGGTGATGAGGTGTCCCTGGTTCTCTTCAGATCAGAGTACGCCTGGCATCTCTTTGTAGAGAAGATGGAGAGTCATCTTAAACAATCCTGTCCCCTCTTGGGTCCGGTTGACGTTGAACCTGGCCCATTTCATACGTTTTCTCTCTTGTGGCATGGAGATAAGGACACGCAGACTGAATCTTTACAATAATGTACCTGATATGTTTCTCCTCTTTTTATTATTTTTTATTATTTCTCCTCTTTTCCCATCCAGAGTTATTGCGATTTTTCTCTTCGTTCCTTAATTTATGGAAACCAGTGTATTTAATGCCTTATTTGCAAGAAATAAGTAAAAATGACTTATTTCCTGTAAATAAGACACGATTTGTTGAAAGGCGATCTCTCCTAGTATTAGTATCTTAGTTGTGAAATGTCTAAGAAGTCTGGAGAGAGAGAGAGAGAGAGAGAGAGAGAGAGAGAGAGAGAGAGAGAGAGAGAGAAGGAAAGCGCTATACTTCTTACTTAGCCTAACTGCCTTGCTTAGCTGTGTAAGCAGTCGAAAAGAAACTGGCCAAATTACGGATGGAATACCAACTGCCTCTCGTACACAGAACAAGACAGAGAAATAATGAGAAACCTTATCTTGTCAAAGAAAGCTCCGATTGTCTGATACCTCAATTAATTCCACTAGCTTGATGCAATCCAGGCGCTCAATCCTTCCTCAGCTTCTCGTATGCTCTGTTAGTCCGTGATGCAAGCCTCATAAATCTTCACACAAATCACGACGGTCTACAAACTCTCATACGAACAAGATTATGTGCACAAATCGCTCATGCGATTCCTAGTCGTCTGTATTTCTGTTCTGTAGAATAGCAACAGGTATCTTTCTATAGCAACAGCAAATCTGTCATTGCTTTTTCGCAAGCTAAAATTATATATATTAGCCTAGTATATTTTGTAGTATTCGACATCCTGACGATCGCTTTTTACTTTGCTTTTCACATGATGACCAGAGGATTTGCTACTAAAATGCAACTACCTTTTAGTAGCAACTGCTTATCAACTGATGAGTAGCTATTTATGAAGACACAATCCGATTTGAAGCGGACAATCTTGATTAAATGCGTGAGTCGCGCTCGGTTCTTTTGTAGAGCGAAGAGGGAGGGATTCCACTTATCACTGATGGATACTAAAACCCTGATATAAGCGAAACTGATTTTAACCTGTCAATTTTCTCTGGTATTTTGCAGGCCTCTATGACCCACGCTATCAAATAACCAGCGTTTCCACACCCTCATTTAGCTGGATAAGATGGTCAGACTTCTTTTCCTTTGGAATATTTTGGCTGTAGATTTCGTGTGCTCTTCTGAAGATTTTGCCCATTTTGTGATAATCCGATCACCTTCATATATGAGACCAGTCAAGTCACCTTCGGTAGTAATCCCTGATAAAAATTGTTCCTTTCCAGGCAATATTCGAACCAGGCCTTTCCGACCAACGTGCATTGTGATTATCGAGTGAGCTACGGAGGGCTGTAAGCGGCCAATGTATAAATATAAAATCCAGATTTCATTTAAAGTTTAGTTGCATGCATCTTATTTTTTGCTCGAGAAATAGGTAACATGGTTTATAAGAATATTGAGAATCCTTCTGTTCAATCACATAGAGGATTGAATCCCAAAATGAGTTATTATTTGAGATCCAGTCTTCTATGTGATTGAAAGTTCGGCAAGGAGGCGTTACATTCTATAACGTATGCTAGTTCTACCTGAGTGCTGAGGGAAGAAATTGGCTCGCTAATGAAAGGTAGCGTATTCGTTTTTTGACCTATGTTTTGAAATGAAACTACTCTGCTTTGAGATAGAAAAGCCATTTTCCATTAATTTTCCTCATTCAAAATATCGAATGCCATCTTTAATAAAAGAAGATTAGATAAGCTATGTTCCGCTGACAACAAAAACCCATACAGGGCGTATTTAAATTTGATTATCAGCTGATATTTCATGCTGCTTGTTTTTAAGAGCTGCCTCGGTGCACTATCCTGAACGATATTAATGAACTAAGGGCAACCCGAGTCAATTTACTCTTGGTGCGGCAGGAATATGTCAGACATTTGATATTCAAAATACTTTCAACAAAGTGAAAGCGGCGAATGCTGAGATTTTCATGTAAATGAGTAACAAAAATTTATGCTAATATATACATTTTGTACATTAAAATACGCGAAGTCTTGCTGATAACAACCTGGCACGGTTCACTACTAATATTTCTATGAAAAGTTCAATAAAATGTCGGAAACCTTAAGTTGCACTGCTCATGAAAGGATGGACGACGCGCATGCTATGTATGGCAAAAATTTGATAGTAGGTAGTACGGATGGGCATCTCCGATGGGTGTGTAAAACGTGAATAGTACTGCGATCATTTCATTTTATTTCGTGATGTAGCATCTCATATGAAACGAATAGAAAGATTATCAAGATTCTGAAAAAAAAAAAAAAAAACGGCGCTAAGTAGCATCTATTGAACTATTAAATCTATTAAACAACAGGAAATTCCACGGTTATCAGGAAAAGGTAGAGCGTAAAATGATTTCTATGAAATATTTCCATCATCTTTCCTACTTTAATAAGCAGCAAATCATGAGTCACATGAATTATTAGAAATATTCTGAATAAAAGGAGCGTTTCATATGTTTGACGGACTTCCTGCTACTTCATCCTCCTGTTAGCTAAAATCTAAATGGAATGCCTATTGGGCGGGACGTCACCGAAAAAGAGGGAAATGTTTGGAGACGTTATGCGGCGGCTAACGTTTCTGCTGCTTCTATCTTATTCTCTCGTTTCTATCTTAATGGCATTGATCGGGATATCAAACTCACAATGGAAACAAAAGAAAATCATTCAGTACAATTTTCAGAGAAGCTAGCGTACGTCATCAGCAACTCTCT
This sequence comes from Typopeltis vanoorti, assembly GCF_054136105.1. NCBI lineage: Eukaryota > Metazoa > Arthropoda > Arachnida > Uropygi > Thelyphonidae > Typopeltis > Typopeltis vanoorti. Next base: position 12,409,887 of record NC_143552.1, read on the forward strand.
GATAAATGAGAACTAATTTTCTGATAAAGAGGAACCGACAGTTGTCGTATTGGTTTCCACTTATCAGAAATCGACGGTCGATCGGCAACAAGAATTGAAACTCGTAGACGGATCGACAACCCGTTTAAAAGATTACAAATATAACACAAATTAGTCAATATCAGTACAAAGACGAAGGATAAAATCGACGCGGTTCGAAAACACAATCTCTTTAAAACAGCCATTCCTTTTAAACATTACACATATTTACACACATAGCGCAGATTCGTTAAGGGAAAGAAGATCGACGGATGAAAACGAGTGCTAGGCGCTACTATGTGTCATTCTGTTTGTCTAAAACAGAAAGATTGACACTTCAACTTCCTCCACCTAGAAAGTTTGGAAGATCATGCACTGGTTACACTCTCCGATGCTCGAAGACACATTTTCACCAACCGTTTCTAGAAACTTTAGAAGTCAAGTGAGTCAGATAATTGCTAATAAAATGTAGCTACACTACAAAAGACGGGAATAACTTCAAATAATACACCACACGCGCATGAATGGCGTCCATAATACACATTTTCATACACGCATACAAAACTGATATCACGTGCAACGCTTGTGCTTGTTGAATTTATTGGTAAGCGATTGAAATGATTGTACGATAACTGATTATGCATTATGTTTGACATTATATTTTTATTGTAATTAGGCCTTGATTAATTTGCAGATTTGATTAATTTTACTGGCATTTTAGCATTGAAACGTATGCCATTTTTTCAAGCCACCATTAAAATGTTTGTACTTTCTATTTTTTATATGAAATTGAAAACATCGAAGTGATGGATATCACGGCTGTCCTTATTTAGCATCAACACACACACACACACACACACACACACACACACACACACACACACACACACACACACACACACACACACACACACACACACACACACACACACACACACACACCAGTAACTCTTCTCCGATAATCGATAACACACAAATCGAATTCTTTTCAATTTGTTATTTATTCGTGTTGGAGCATTAAATAGTAAGGAAAAATATTTGATTTCCAAATCTCTGTTGAACAGAATGAAATTTCAGAATACAAAATCCAATCCATCTAGTTGTAAGATATTTCGTTCTTGTGAATGTGACATCATACAGGACTTGAATGCAATGGGAATGGAGAAGGAGAGAACTGATAGAGTGAGCGGAGGTATGAGTAAAACTGCTGTTAATAAGACTGCAGGTCTTAAAGACATAACACCGCTGTTTTGAGGTGATTTCCCAGGAAATTAACAACAGCTCTGACATAACATTTAGACATGAGTCTTGCTGTGAGCCAAGTTCTGAAGGAGTGAAAAGAGGCAAATTGTTGCGTTTCATAAGGAAGATTTTGAATTTTAAGTCAAACTCTGTGTGTGTGTCTGAGTTCTGGTTAAAATGCTAGAGAGGTTAGTGAGAACCAAGATTCGAACTGTTTGACAACAGCAACATTCTCTTTGATGGACATCATGGTTTGTTAAAGGAAGGTCGTGTTTTGGCCATCTAGTACTTAGTATATCAAGGTGGCAGGTGCATTGGATAAGGGTCATGCATACACGGGTATATTTAGTCTTTGTAAAAGCCTTTGATAGATTGCCACGTGCCAAGCTGGTAATTAAATTGGGGCGAATGGAGCTGTATAGGAAATTTGTGTGCGATAGATTGGAATTTGGTTGTGCGATAGCTATCAACAAGTTGTGTATGGTAGTAGTGCGAGGTAAGTTTAAGCCTTCGACCTATGCAGTGTTCGACACATCATCATCACTAAGTTTCGTAATTTGAATCTTTTCGCTAGAGGCAACAGCACTCTTTGAATTTTATCTGCTATTATTAACAACAATAAAACAAAACATTAGTTATAAACAGTTGATAATTCACAGCGGAACAAGAAAACACATTGAGTCACGGCAGCGTCATGTCGCTAAAACTGTCGTATGAACTGGCATTGGTCATAACTGAAAAGCGTCGTTAGGCAAAGATTACTATACTTATTTCTGTTTTTAAGATTGTGATATATAATATAACAATATTTTCAACAGTGGCATTAAAAGGATCTTCCTATTTGATTGCTTAAAGTAATTCTCAAAAGCAGAAGCTGTTACTCCAGGCAGACAAATATTCATATTTAAAAGATGCAGAACTTTTTGTAATCAGACTACTGGATTCCTTACCCTGATGTAATCAATGTCAATATTTCAAAATAGCAAAAGTTGATCCAAAACAAATCAATCTGTGGTCGTTTTAAAATATTGAAGTATTCATGGAGAAAATATGGGGGGGGGGACGGTTAGGAAAATATGAAATAAAAATCAGGCAACCCATACCTGATGCATTCAGAGAATATTATTTAATATGCGACGAAGTGGGTGGATTACTTATAGTATGATCAAAATGGTAGATGCTTTTTATTGATCAGTATGAGAACACAACCGCCCGCTTCTCCAAACTGAACTAGTTTGAAACGTGTTTTTTCACTGCGGATTATCTACCCACTGTCAATCCATGGCTCATGTATTATAACTTTACTTTTTTTTTTTGGAGGGGGGGGGAATTCACATAAAATTTTAATCTGTGTTACACTTAATTACTAAGAGTAAATGTACGTAATGGAATTTCTGCAGTGCAAAATATTGCTCACATTCTTTTAATGTTGCGTTCATATTAAGGTAAAAAATATTCAGGCTGTCGTAGTAGGTTAGTATAGTCCTGATATACGTAGAACATAAGAAAGGTTGTCAAGTTCAACGTTCAAATACCACAACAAAGCACTTCAGAATGCACAGGTTCTTTTTTATTTGATATTAATAATCAGTTATTTATACTGCGTAATTACCGAACTTCTACAATTCATGAGAATATATTTCGATATATTTCACTGTTATCGGTCATGAGATTCATAATCACAATAATTTAAATGCTTAATAAACACTACATCAAAGAAAGACTGTTCTCCGAACGAACAAAAGTAGCGAACATAAAAGACAGAGAAAGAAATGCTTCTTAGGAATATTTTATGAAAAACAGTGATGCATATTTTATACCTTCTGTATATTTATACATTTATTATTAAGTTGTGCTTTATTTTATTCCAAATCTATCGGAACATATGTCGCGCTGCATAATGTCTGTTTTGCTTGCAATCTGACAGCGCTGAAGTTCCTTTAATCATTAAGTACTATACATAAATTGATAAGGCATTTTATAAGGGATTATTTTGGTGAAAAAAGCTCATAATCTAATCTTGCAAAATTAATAATTTAAAGTTGTGCATGAGGAACAAGAAGTAAGAATTGCATGCAACTGGCGAGAAGGTGAATTTCCTGGAAAATAAGAGAACGAAGACTCTCAGCAAGCTCCATAAAGAGCATTTTTTAAATGTCAATTTTTTTAAAAAAATGTGACTCCGATATAAAAGATCAAATCTTATAAGAAGCCCACAACTTAATAATCACAAAACATTTCAGAGCAAAGTTATGCAAAATGTGAATTTTTGTATAATTCAGCGCGCGAGATTATTTTCGTATGCAAAAAGAACAGCATTAGAAATATTAGCGGTTTACATTACCGGGAAGAAAACTACATTTTTCTTAAAAATTAGAAAATTATGCAAGCGCTATCTATAAAGTGTTTTCTTTTTCTTTTTATGATAAATGTCGCTTCTTTCGAATGAGCTAACTACTTTGTCTCTTAATGTGCCAAACCAATTATTATTGTATTATTGCAACTGCCTCTCTTTGTCTTCAGGAATGCAAATTGCCACCACAGAAAATGAGAGGGCGTCTGCAAAAACGAATGCTTTCAGTTGATTAATGCGTGGACTCCAATTTGTGGGGCTTGGATGCCTCGTTCCTTTTGATTTAGAAAATGACTAAATGGTTTCCCATCTTTTTTACTTATTATTTGTGGCAAATGAACTTGGAAATCACTCTAGTATTAGTATCAGAATGTGGCTACGTAGAGAGAGAGAGAGAGAATGACATAAAATCAAATGCGTCAAGGAATCTGTAGCATTTTCTGAAGTATGCGTAGAGAAGTATTGTTATTCTTATTGTTATCATTATTATTACTTTGAGTAAACCGAAGCTCATTCGGTTTCAGCAGTGCCTTTTCGTTTGAAAGACTTGGGGTCGAATCCCGTCCAGAAGGCAAATCTTTATCACGACCTTTCATCTGAAATTCAGTTAGTCTGTCTCATACAGAGGTGGCCAAATTTTTCTCACTGAAACTCGAGTTTTTCATCCAGCAAAACAGGCAGTCCGTATATTTCGTATGTTCAGAAAAACATTCGAAATATACGGACATTGGCGAGTACGGGAATGTGAGTTAGCCACATCCCCCACATTCTATTCCCTTTGGGTTTAATTTCGAAAGACTACATGGTACGGTGTGGGTCCACGAGTAAGCGAAAAACAGGAACGGAGGAAGCTGATAAGAGAATAGCGAAAAGGCATCACGTCAAAACAGATTTGCACAATGGAAATGTTAAAATCGCGCATCTTATTTACTTATTCTTTTAATTTTCAATTACCATCGTATAAAAGCTCAGTAAAGAAAACACAGTATAAATATCAAGAGAGAGAGAGAGATTCGATAAGGACTGCTTGCATGCAACACATAACATCCCAAGTTTTCTCATTTCGACGGAGTTTTTTTCCCTTTTAATTTGCCACGCTCCGTATATAAATCCATTGGAAATGAAGTCACGCGGTACAGCTATTTACTTGCATCTGACAGTTAGCATTTGGGTTTCTCAAGTAACAAACGAACGCAAGAAATATGATGGCATTTTACAAAAGATAATTTCGTTAGCTATTCTAGAAAACCGTTTTGCAAAGATAATGATTTCATGCTGTGCAGATAGAATGCATGGTGGCAGGTTGACTGTGGTACGCAGAGTCCTGTTGTTAAGGGTGTTTTTTTCGTGTGTTCTGTTTATGCTTTTCCTTAAAATAAATGAAACTTGCCAAAACAAATCATTTCTAGAAATAACAAATCGACTTTATTCTTTAAAATGAAGCATTTTAATAAGAAAATTTAAGTAAGTTGGTTCATTAAATACCCCCAACTGTGTTATCAAAAGTACTCTCAAAAGATTGGACGTATTTGTGTCTGCAGTGGAATAAGGTGAGAAACATCGTCCTCTAACAACACTTACAAATATGCCCGTTAAGTATTCTTGACCGTAAAGTGCCTTAAAATCAAAACGTTAAATGAAGAAATTAAGAAAATGTGGCGAAGTAAGGTTTACGGTAGACAGAATTAAATGCCAAAATAGAATACGGCAGAAGTGAGTTTTCGCCTTCAATGTCATCAGGCGATATCTCTCTCTCTCTCTCTCTCTCTCTCTCTCTCTCTATATATATATATATATATATATATTGTAGCCAATATAAAGAACTGCATAGACTATATCATCATAAACAAACAATGGAAAAGATCAGTAAATAATGTACGAACATTAAGAAGTTTTGATTTTGACACTGACCACGAAATATTAACTGCCAAAGTGAGGATAAAATTCAACAGGAAAAATAATATCAGAAAAGAAGAAATCATCAACCTATCAAAACTAAAAGATAGCTTAAGCAGAAGTCGATTTTTAGAACAGATGTGCTTGAAATTAAAACCCTCCATCTTACAGAACAGCGGAAAATACTGGGAAGAAGGAAAAGAAACAGTGTTATCAATCGCAAAAGACACTCTATGTTCCAAACCCAAAATAAACAGTGGATAACCCAAGAAATCATAGTTACTATAGAAGAGAAAAGAGAGGCCACGATACTTGTAAACCAACAAAACAATAAAGAGAATAGAGAAAAATACAGAGCACTAAAAAATAAGGTTGACAACCTATGCAAAAAAGCCAAAGAAAAATGGTTAGAAGAAAAAGCTAAGAAATGCCAAGAAGCATACCAACAAAACAACCTAAAAGTCTTCCATGATACTGTAAGAGAAATTACAAAGGAATTCTCAGCAAAAGCAGTAACAATGACAAGATGACTGAAACCGGGAATATTGAACATATAAGAAAAATCTCGTCAAACCATTTTAAGACTATCTTCCACCAAGGAAACAAAACTACAATGCCAACAATAGAAGAAAATAATGATCACCCAAACATTTTACAAGAAGAAGTTAGATACGCAATAAAACAGATGAAAAACAATAAAGCACCAGGCATTGATACTATCCCTACTGAACTTTGGTCATATGAAGGCAGTATATCAATAGAATATTTAACAACCCTATTCAATAAAATACTACAAACAGGAGAGATCCCAGATGACTGGAGAACTGGAAAGATCATCCCAATATACAAGAAAGGAGACAAAAGAGACTGCAGAAATTACAGACCAATCGATTTACTCTCTCACACCTATAAAATATTCATAAGAATTATACAAAACAGATTAAAAAACACCTACGAAGAAATGATAGGCATAGAACAAGCTGATTTCCGAGGAAACTATTCAACAAGACCAAATTTTCACATTGCACCAACTAGCAGAGCTCAGCTGGGAAGACCATAAAGAACTATATTGTTGTTTTGTGGACTTTAAACAAGCTTTCGATAACATCAACAGAGAAATCCTTAAAATTCTACTAGAAAAAGCAATAGACAAATATATAATACAGTTTCTGATAAAATATTACTCTAAGACAAATGCAATAATTAAAAAGGACACACTCACAATAGAACCCATAGAGATCCAAAAAAGGAGTAATGCAAGGATACCCATTATCTCCATGCCTATTCAACATACATCTAGAAGAAGTTGTAAAGAAAGCAATAGACAATGAGCCTGGAATCAATGTCAATGGTTTAAACATAAATAATATGAAATATGCAGATGATCTCGTCCTTCTTGCAAGAACCCCAAATGAACTACAAAAGCTGATCAACAAGCTAAACGAAACCTGTAAAACATATGACATGACAATAAATATACAAAAGACAAAAGTGATGAAAACAGGGAGGAACAAAACTACCATCTCAGCCACCCTAAACGGAGAACAAATAGAACAAGTAGACAACTTCATATACCTTGGATCAAAACTAACAGAAACAATAGATGAACTCAAAACAATCAAACACAGAATAGCGATAGGATGGACCACCATGGGAAAATTACAGAAAATCTGGAAAACAAACAAGATATCTAAACAAGCCAAAATCAAATTATATGAAGCAATAATTATACCAACAGTCATCTACGGAGCAGAAACGTGGACAGTTAAAAAAAGAGAGGAGAAAAAACGGCTGGCATTTGAAATGAAATGCTTAAGAAAAATAAATAGAACAAGTTGGATAGAAAAGAAAACAAACATCACAGTCAGACAAGAACTATTGTATAAAAAGACAATAATAGAAAAAACTAGAAAACAACAACTGAGATGGTTTGGACACACTGTACGCATGGATGCAGACAGACTTCCTAACGTCCCAATCAATACTTTTCCAACTGAAAAAAGAAGACCTTTAAGACCAAGAATTACCTGGCTGAAATTACTAAAGAACATCTCAGGATGCAGAACATATAAGGAACTTTTTCGAACAGCAAGGAATATGAGAAGACTGGAAGATCCTGCTCAAGAGAAGACTCAACCCGTCTTAGACGGAAGAGAAGAAGAAGATATATTGTAGCAATTAGGATTGACTCGGGATGTATACATTTATAAGATTAAAATTTAACTGACTAGAACCCGAGAAAGTATAACAAAAACCTTTAATAAATCACGACTAGTTTCATCGGTAGTCCGACTTCTTCAGGTGAGCAAGAAATAACATAAGACTTATAAAAATAACAAGGTAAAAAACATGGATTTTCTAGCTTAATAAAAAGAAACAGAATAGTAACAGTGATATTTGAATAGGTGACCGCGTGCTACTGTTGGCATGAGTAGAATGTGTGTGACAGCTAATTTTAGAGCGCCAGTATTGGATTACTGCGCGATGGGAAGCAGGCAAATTGTAGCTCAGATTGTTGTTCAAGTGTGAAGGGTCCAGAACTATTTCTTTTGATTCTATAATACGTCTTTCAAATTCACCCTTACATATATATAAATTAGTTGTGTGGTCCCAATCAACTTGGTGTTGCCGTTCTTCGCGGTTAGAGTTTGCGGAGAAGAGCACATGACTGGAAAGGGCGCTCTCTCGTGTTCTACTGTAAGAGATGTCACGTCTATGTTCCTCAAGACAAAGTGAAACAGATTTTGTCTGGCCAAAATAAGGTCGACCACAGTCGCACATAACTTTATAAACACCAGGAAAATGCAGTTGGTTGTGTTTTGGTTTTGATCGACTCAGAAAAGAACGAAGTTTTGGCAGAGTAGTATAGTCGGTCTTCATGTTGACTCACCCACGTACAATCTGTTTAAATATCTTGCAGGTTCTTTAAAACATTTAGTTGGCAATTCCTCCTCCTCCATCAAAAACTCTGAAGATTTTATCTCAAAAATTAAAAATTTAAATCTCATAGACTCTGACAGAATGATGAGTTTTGACATCGTGTCTCTTTTTACGAATGTATCTGTCTACATCTACAGATGAAGTTCTGACTCTTCTTAAGAACAAGGTTTCTAAAAAAATATTTGCTCTTCTAACTCACTGCATCAATTTCGGCTATTTCTGCTATGAGGATAAAATATATAAATATAAACAAACTAGCGGGTTAGCTATGAGCAGCCCTCTATTCCCAGTGTTAGCTAACATTTTTTTGAAGATTTTGAAGAGAGAGCTATTTCTATAGCTACGTTAAAACCTAAACTGTGGTTACGCTACATTGATGACGTCTTCCTTATCCGGGAACGTGGTTTGGAGGAACTTCAAACTTCCTAAACTATTTAAATAATCAACATCAGAACATTCACTTCAGAACTAGAGATTAACAGAGTTCTCCCCTTCTTAGATCTAACGATCAGTAGATCACCTGACTGTCTTAAATTTTCAATTTTTCGGAAAACCACCCACACTGATAGATATTTGCATGGCTCTTCTCATCACTTTCCTCCTCAGAAACTGGGCATCATCCACCCTTGCCCATCGAGCAAGATGTCTCACTTCCACAGAAGAAGACCTACAAACAGAGTTTAACATCTTGAAAAACACCTTCTTAAATTATGGGTATTCATCTCGTAACATCACTAAACGTTATTTAGGTAACTTATCAGTTACATAAATGGTAACTGATAAGTTACCATTTATCAGTTCTCTTACCAAAAGCTATCTAGGATTATGATGAAATTCAACATAAAGACCGACTATACTACTCTGCCAAAACTTCGTTCTTTTCTGAGTCGACCAAAACCAAAACACAACCAACTGCATTTTCCTGGTGTTTATAAAGTTTTGTGAGACTGTGGTCGACCTTATTTTGGCCAGACAGATAAATCTGTTTTACTTCGTCTTGAGGAACATAGACGTGACATCTCTTACAGTGGAACACGAGAGAGCGCCCTTTCCAGTCATGTGCTCTTCACCGCAAACTCTAACCGCGAAGAACGGCAACACCAAGTTGATTGGGACCACACAACCAATTTATATATATATTTCCATTTTCAAGAATGTTTTCTATTTCAGTTGTGTTAGAATATATATATATATATATATATATATATATATATATATATATATATATATATATTATATATATATATATATATATGTGTGTGTATGTATATATATGTGTGTGTGTAAGGATGAATTTGAAAGACGTATTATAGAATCAAAAGAAATAGTTCTGGACCCTTCACACTTGAACAACAATCTATAAGCTACAATTTGCCTGATTCCCATCGCGCAGTAATCCAATACTGGTGCTCTAAAATTAGCTGTCACACACATTCTACTCATGCCAACAGTAGCATGCGGTCACCTATTCAAATATCACTGTTACTATTCTGTTTCTTTTTATTAATCTAGAAAGTAAACGTGTTTTACCTTGTTATTTTTATAAGTCTATATATATATATATATATATATATATATGTGTGTGTGTGTGTGTGTGTGTGTGTGCTGAAGCTATGCACTCTTTAAACTTACATATGTCGATAAAAATGCGGTCAAATTGACGTGAATTTGATAGCACACCCAACCGAAATGGATACGAAGCCACTGATGTATTATATCAGTGGCGTCGCGCATATATATATATATATATATATATATATATATATATATATATATATATATATATATCGCCATCAAGTGTAATTATGGTGATTGCTTGATTTCCAGAGATTTTCTGTGAAACATTTTGCGCAACTCAAAATACAAATTGTAATTATTCTTCCTGGATTTACATGTTTGATGCTCTTTGGGGTAAATCTGTCTGACCAATACCTATGGTATCGTGGCACCGCTGGAGGGCTAAAGTTTAACTAATCCGAGAACCCCACTTTGAATAGTAAACATGAAACTATTTTTCAATTCACATCAGTCCTCTAATAAGCAGATGGGCGGTTTCACACCATTCAATGATAATGTTATGTTCCCATATTAATGCATTCACAAACGTGCGTTCATTCCCACGGTGAAAGTGGAAGGCACAGCCTGGTAACTGGCCAGCAGGAAGCTATCGACTGGACCAACCAGACCGGCGTAGTGACTGACTCATAATTTCTAACATTAATCAATTACTTTGTTTTTAATATTTCCATTTTCAAGAATGTTTTCTATTTCAGTTGTGTTAGAATATTATTTGTTGTATATTGGTTGTTGCTGCTCTTTAAAATCGGAAAGAAACAACCTAGAGCACGAGCGGCGAGGTGTTGGTCCTCCTCTGAGTTTAGTCACTTTGAATTTAGATTTTAAATTTGAGTTCGATTACTCTGCTGGTGATAGAATTCCTGCCACTTCTGTATGAAAGCTGTATGTTGGGAGAGGGGATAGATTAAGTAGTAATATATGACTTGTATATTTTGCGTTTTTTTATGTGCGAGGTTCTGTTAGCTAATTCTTGAGACAATTCTTGAGGTAAATATCCAAGTTGTCAGAGGGCGGAAATTCATCTGAACTATTGGTAGATCAAACCCTACATTTTATTTCCTCGTTCGCTTTGTGGTACTACACGCAAATGAGAGAATGAAATGCAAGATTTGACCTACCAATTCTGCTTACCTTTCAGAAAATTCAGCAATTGCAACACGAAGTACAACTACTAGAAGTTTCTCTCTGTTCCCTTCCTGTCCTGATGGTTCTAATATTATGGAACTGATAGTCGTGTATAGAGTGAATATGCGACATTTTAAAATTATATATACATACATCCTCAAGGCCCACCTTTCCTAATTGGGTTGTGGGGGCAACAGCTGCAAGAGGAACTTCTGATGGTCACGATCCTCTGCCACCAAGCTCAGGTGTTCTGGTGGAATTCCCAAACGTGTCCACCCAAGGTTTTGGATATAATCTATCCAGGGAGTCCTTAGCCTTCCACATGACCTCCCATCATCTGGCTTGGCAAAGAGGGCCTGCTGAGGGAGCCTGATTAAAGTTGTAAATCACAATTTTTACTTTATCATAATTTGATTTTTTTTTTAAATTTTAATTTCCTAAGGAATACGAAAATCAAATACATTTATCAGTATTTAAGTTTATCATTCAAAGCAATTTCAAATCGGGCTTTTTTCTGACGTCAAAATACGAACACTAATGAGTTGTCTACGTGTTTCTCCATATTTATTTTTGTAGATAGCATCAACTGAGTTTAACTAATCCGAGAACCCCACTTTGAATAGTAAACATGAAACTATTTTTCAATTCACATCAGTCCTCTAATAAGCAGATGGGCGGTTTCACACCATTCAATGATAATGTTATGTTCCCATATTAATGCATTCACAAACGTGCGTTCATTCCCACGGTGAAAGTGGAAGGCACAGCCTGGTAACTGGCCAGCAGGAAGCTATCGACTGGACCAACCAGACCGGCGTAGTGACTGACTCATAATTTCTAACATTAATCAATTACTTTGTTTTTAATATTTCCATTTTCAAGAATGTTTTCTATTTCAGTTGTGTTAGAATATTATTTGTTGTATATTGGTTGTTGCTGCTCTTTAAAATCGGAAAGAAACAACCTAGAGCACGAGCGGCGAGGTGTTGGTCCTCCTCTGAGTTTAGTCACTTTGAATTTAGATTTTAAATTTGAGTTCGATTACTCTGCTGGTGATAGAATTCCTGCCACTTCTGTATGAAAGCTGTATGTTGGGAGAGGGGATAGATTAAGTAGTAATATATGACTTGTATATTTTGCGTTTTTTTATGTGCGAGGTTCTGTATATATTTCGCTTAATTATTACATGCTGTTTATCTAAATATCTTTCCAATCCACTGGGACTGTCATTTTCCATACAAAATATAAAACACAAATTCTGCAGACCTGGTTGAAAGCAGTAGAACATTACAGTGACGCCGAACGCTCTCTTTACCTACGTGTTAAATTCACTTCGCAAATGTTCCAGTAAGAGAATTTATGTATATTATTGAAGACCGTTTTTTACCAGCCACTGGAACTTTAAAAAAGGTCTCGCTTCAAATTTCTTTAATTGGAAGAACAAAATACGAGGGTGGTCTGAAAAGATCTCGGCCGAACAGTGAGAAAACGAATTTATAATTGAAAAGTGAGAGAAGAATTTATAATTTCAAAATTATTTTTATTTTTCAACATAATCTCCCGTAAGACTAATACATTTATACCAGCGATGCTCCAACTCCATTACCCCCATCCCTGGAGTGGTTCTCAGTAAGATCCCATAAGATACCCCTCTACAGTTGCAATCACCTCTTGATTCGAAGGAAAATGCTGACCAGCGAGAAAGAGTTTCAGTTTTGGGAAGAGATAGAAGTCAGAGGGAGCCAAATCTGGGGAATAGGGTGGATGTTCCAATAATTCATAGTGCAGATCCCTTAATTTTCCCATTGCCAGAACACCTTTGTGGGCAGGTGCATTGTCCTGATGAAAGATGATTTTTTCTTCTGCAAACCGGATCTTTTCTCACGAATGTTTTCGTCTAGTCTGATTAAAAGATCGAAATAATATTCCCCGGTTATTGTTTTACCTTTTCAAGATAATGAACAAAATGCATTTAGCATCCCAAAACACCTTTCCTGATGGTGGAACTGACTTTGTCTTTTTTGGCGCTGAAAACCGACTTCTGTCCAGTGTTTTGACTGCTGTTTAGATTCTGGTGTGTAATGGTGAATCCAAGTCTCATCCATAGTAAAAATTCGACGCACAAAAATCAGTTTTATTCTTCTTGAAACGCTCCAAGCACTGTTCAGAGATTTTTATGCGAGTGCGTTTTTGATCTGCTGTGAGCAAGTGCGCATCCATTTTGCGGAAAGATTTTTCATTTGCAATACTTCATGCAAAATATATCCTACACGTTCTTTTGAAATGCCTATAGTCTCAGCAATTTCACGCATTTTGACTCGCCGGTCATCCAATAACATATGGTGCACTTGATCAACGATTTCTGGTGTTGTTACACTTTTTGGACGTCCTTCACGTGGATCATCTTCAAGGCTGATATGGTCACGTTTAAACTCGGCAGCCCATTTCTTAATTGTTGAATACGAAGGAGAAGAGTGCCAATAAACTTTTATGAACTTCGATTGAATTTCTTTTGGCGTTAAACCTTCTTTTACAAAGAATTTTATAACCGCACGATACTAAATTTTATCCATTTCAAGGGATACACAAAACACTTTTGCTTCAGACAGCTGTATAAAAACAAACTACTTCATAGAATGACCTGCAATTTCACAAGGATGTTTATGACAGATATGCCAACATTAGAGATAACGATCTTTCCGATAGTGTTGCCATCTATGGTCGAAGTCGAGAACTTTGCAGGCCACCCTCGTATATTGTTTCAAACTAGCTGATCAAATTAGCCAATCCCCTGCTGTCATCGTCAGTGTCAAATCTGTATGTGCATCTAGCTCAAACGTCTCTCCTTACCGCAAAACACCTGCTGACGACGCCTTCTAAATCTGGAATCATGACACGAAGAGTTAAAAGACATCCAAGAATGAAATTTGCTACCGAGCTTGGAACGTAAATTGCTCTTCCTGGATGTATTGAGTAATATACGTGGATGGTCTGAAACGTTCTCAGCCTTAAAGGGCAACAATATTGGCAAGATGTTTTTTTTTTCAAAGTTGGTACATCTGTCAAAATCATCGATGTGAAATTGCAAGTCATTCTATCAAGTAGTTTGTTTTATTCGGCTGTCTGAAGCAAAAGTGTTGTCTGTGAAGTTTTATCCTTGAAATGGATAAAATTAAGTATCGTGCGGTTATAAAATTATTTGTAAAAGAAGGTTTAACGCCAAAAGAAATTCATTCGAAGTTCATAAAGGTTTATGGGCATGCTGAGCTTCAGCAGAATGTTATCCCATCTAGTTGCACCCATAAAAAAATCGGTGATCACAAAATTATGGTATGAATGCCACATGGAGAACTAAAATTTTTTTGGCACAGTTACTATTAAATGGCCATAATAAAATAAGTTCTCAAAATTATTACTTCGTCCAAAATACACAGAAAAATAGACAAGAGTGTACAAATTAACTCATTTTAAGAAAAACACTTTTGAAGACACGGAATGGCTTCAAACATGACTTCATGATATGGAACCGGAAAACCTTGATATCTCTTTAAAAACGGAATTTTTTCCAATCAAAATCTTCAGACTTACAAAAGTGATCTTATCACATGACAGCACAAATCGGATTTGGACTCTTAAAGTTACTGCCGAAGGAACGAAGAAGCCAAGGCATTATATATCCCTTATATCCCTTAACTGCTGTGTGCGTTCTTCTGGTCGGTTTGTTCGTTCTTTGGGATGAACAATCCCAGTTTCTGTGAGGAAAATTCCGATCTCATTACGTCGTAATGAGATCCGCTAACTCGCATTTAATTTAAAAGACCGATAAAAGGTTAATCGAATGTTGTACTCAATATGAAATTGTCTTTCCAACTACTTTTAAATGGAAACCAAGAAAAATTCAGCTAAACTATTTAAAAATAAGGAGACATTTATTTCATTCTATAAATTTTAAATAGCACAGAGAAAGAAGACGGAAACCTTTTAATGGAAATAATTGCTTTCCGAGCCACTTCAGGTCTCCAATAAGCTGGAATGAGAAGAAAGTAGGTACAACAAATAAGGAGATGAAGTGTAAAATTGCAATATTATTCATTCGATGGGCAAATTATTCTATTCTTTGCGGAGCACAGAGATCGTAAATTTAAAATGAACAGTCTGATTTGCATACGCCCTCCGCTACATATAAATATTCGTATCGCTCTAAGGTTTTATTGCACGTTTATTTATATGCTTTATTCAAACTAATCGTCATCATAGATTCACAGATAGAATTAAATGACTGATCGTTTGGTGTGGTATAACAGCACGCTATGGAAAAGAAAGAAAAGAAAACACTGAGAGCAGCAAAAGAAGTCGCAAAAAAAAGTCGCCCGTGTGCTACGCGATATATTATTTTGACGACTGTCGAATCTTTGTGGACATACTGTTTCCAGTTGAAAGGATTCCAATGACAGAGAGCAACGTAGGCCGTTTGTCTTCTAAATGGGATAAGAAGAATTCCTTCTGTGCAGAATAATAAGTAAAAAAAAAATTATTGATAAAAGAAGCCAAAGCTATTTAAATGTTTAGTAAACAGTATGCAATACATCATCGTCTGTATAATCGCTGAAAACGGTGTTGTTACTTCATAACTATTTTTATAACGGTACGTCTTGATATTAAACAACTTTTGCAAAAATTGCAAAGATGGATTACTTATTCTTAGTAAATATTTTATTTACTAGTTTATTCTTAGTAAATTATTCTTAGTAAAAGACTCAAAGACTGAGCTTTACACTGAGAAACTACTCGTCACGCATTAAATATGACAACTATTACTGTAAGCTTTCACTTTTGACAGCAAAATTTACCTCTCATATTTAAATATCATTAGTGTCTTGAAATACCATTATTGTCTAATGCGCGATCATAGAGGTATCCCATTTCTATAGTTGTTATACTGTATAAATGCGCCACGTATTCATGGTAAACCATCCTTCTGTTTCTTTTTAGATTCTTATCGGTGACCTCTGTCTATTTGGCTTCCTTGAATTGTCTTTCTTGTCAATGACAGGCGATAATGTTAAGAAAAGACCTATCACAAGTTGCTGCATGGGATTTGGTGGTCTTATGAAAGACGGGTTCTGACTTCATTTCCCTTTTATATGTGCAAATCCGGAAGGTCATCTCTGAAATATATTATGGAGTGCAGTGAAAGTTTGAAAGATTATTTGTGTTATTTTTTTACAGAAACTACAGTAATCTTCTCAAAAGAAAAATGTGGGTTGAATCTTTGACGGAGGACTGTTAAAATCAGAGTTTATATATTCAGAAACAGATTTCTGATTTCATAAATAATTGCCACGAGAGATAAATAAAGATGAACTGAATTTATTCAGGTCATCGGTATTTCTATATATTTGTAGAATAATATTTATTGTAAGTTCTATCGAACTTTCTATGAAAATATTATTGCTGGATTAATAAAAACATCACTGATATTTCTGATGAAGAAACATTTTGTAGAAAATAAATTAAACCGAATTACTACCATAACCTAAGGAATAAATCACAATGAAGGTCATGGTAACCGTAAAGAAATGATAGAAAACAATTGAATCAAACCTAATTTGTTCTATTCGTAAGAATTCGGTTTAATGGTCCTCCCCAAATTCAAAACACCTTCATTTATCTTTAGAACAGTCTGTCACATGTAATCATTAACATACATGCATGTGAACTTGGAATCAGTGTCCACAGCAGAATGCTTTCTCATTAGAGAACAGTGAAATACGCGTTCAATATTGCAAACAGCGGAGAGATTGTGGATAATCCACAGACAACAGGGATAATTGAGATTCATCTTCAAATAGCTTTGCTCTTTGATGATAAATCTGTCCCATTGCATTCTCATTTATCTGTTATGTAACTGAGCTAGTCAAGAGAAAATTGCATAACAGGACCTGAAATTTAGCGACAATGATATTGTCGCTCTAATATCTTGAAGTTTCGGGATAACTAAGAAAGGTTTAGAAATGCTGTAGAAACTGATAGAGTAAGGGAAATTATTTAATTTTCTTTATACTATCCGAATTGACACTATCTCTGACAGCGAAATAATTTTTCTAAACAGTTTAAAAATTACTTTGCATAAGTTTTACTGTTTTGGTAGAATTCTAATTATAGAATATTCATTGATTTGTAACCGCTTAATTAAATAAATAATGCTGTTTCAAAATATAAACAGAAATTTACTAAAATAAAGAACCAAAAGGCTTCACTTCCGCCATGCAAAATTATCTAAAATAAGTGGATATTAAATCCAACATCATTTCAAAGCCGAAAACAGAAACTATAAAAGTTTCGTGCGAAAATTGACCAGAGAGCTAGCGGGAATACACCACCGCCATACTACGAGTTGCCCTAGTCGAACCGAGTAGGTGACAACGACGCTGTGAAATATTCGCCTCCTATTGGTTCATTATAAGGTTTCGCTAGCCTGACAGTTGTTTCAAAATTATTGGTTTTCGTCAGACACTGTTTACGTAAAGGTCTCTCTAAAAATTAGGCGATCCCCCGGACCACTCCTTACCAGTGACCAAAAAGATCGTCCAACTCGGCGTTGGTTCCACTCAGTGATAGGCTCACCCCACCACTGAGCAGAACTGATCATATTCCAGGGAAAAGCATCCGCTGAGAAGTCCGCTCAAGGCCACGCCGGAAAACACTCTCCCCGGAGAGTCAAAATGCTCTCTCAAGGCACCCCCCCCCGAAATCTAACCCCCCTCACCTGGAACCAGATTCGGAAGAAACCTAAGAGAGCAAAATTTCTCTGTACTAAGGAATTCGAAGCGTTGGAGAGGTGTATTTTCCGTAAGCGAACTCTCGGTCGGTGCATAAAGTATTTACTTTAGTAAATACTTCACTTCGGCGATGCAAAATTATCTAAATTAAGTGGATATTAAATCTAACATTATTTCAAAGCCGAATATAGAAACTATAAAAGTTTCGTGCAGAAAAGTTTCTTGCGAAAATTGACCAGCCATACTACGAGTTCTCCTAGCCGAACCGTGTAGGTGCTGACTGGGTACCGTAGTATGGCGGCGGCGTAATCTCGCTAGCTCTCTGGTCCATTTTCGCACGAAACTTTTATAGTTTCTGTCTTCGGCTTTGAAACGATATTGGATTTAATATCCACTTAATTTAGATAATAAACAGAAATCTGCTAAACATTTATGCCAACATTACACAATTATACTATTATGGAAAATTGTTTCATTTCATATTTGCGCTGAATACAAAGGTAACGCTGCTACATTAACGGAGTTCGAAAACTGAGGTATCTACTTATCGACCGGTCTGTTTCTGGAATGACAGCGAAGTTTTAGAGAAGTGTTTTGGGTTAGAATACAAAATGTGAGTTAATATCTTGGAAAGGAAAGGTTTGATAAATCAGTTGGATAATTTTATAACATTTTTCACTTCAATGACAAGAGTATTGATTAGAGGCAAAGGTTATATCGGAATCATTCTTCGTTTTGGGAAGGCATTTTACAAAATATCAAGCGGGATTTTACAAAAAATCCCGCTTGATATTTTAGTATTTCAAATGAGAGGGATGACGACTGACAATAGAATTACGTGGTATGGAGACTAACTAAATGGCAAACATCAATAAACGTCTGATCTGTTACCTCGAGGATGCCCCTAAATTTCTGACAACAAATTTCAGAAAAGGTTAACCAACACATCGGGTTAGTTGCTAATTATTTTATTAGGATTGTAAATAAAATAGTCTCTCAAAAGGAAATGTAGGGTTTACTTTGATCCATTATTATTGGGTAAAACGTTGATCACCTTAATGTTTTTCCTTAATGCTTTTAACAGTTAATGAAATTTAAAGTAGTAGCAACGGTAACATCATTTTTGGAAATTAATCTGTGTTTTAATGCTTTTAGTTATTCAAGCTAGAATTACATAGATGTATGTGAGCCACTCGCACGTATAAATAATTAGTGAATGCAATGTAAAGATAAGTAATGCAAATAAGTGGAATATTCTGCATACATCAAAGGAAGGTGCAGTGCACAAAGGTAACAACCTTAAATGCAGTTCATCGAGTTCTAAATTCATTGCCCTTCTTTATATTTTGATTTAGCTAATGGTCAGTAACTCATCAGAAATATGTATAGCTATAGATTCGTTGCTCAATCTCTTACATTGTGCTCATTTTTCAATAATATGTTGCTACTCTTCAGCCGTTTTTTTATAAAAAATAATCGGCTAATAGGGAGTAGGCGAGGCAGTTTTATCCCTATCTAACTTTTGGCGACTGAGTGGGCAGCTCAATCTCTACTGGTAGCCAATCAGAGATAGCTGGCCCAAGGCTATCACTAATTAAGCCACCCCCAGTGAAGATACGGCTCAACAAGTGCCGCCATCTTGTGGTCCCTAACTCTAACACAATATTTTAATGTCTGAAATAGTGTGGGTTCTATAGTTTTTTTTTTTTTTAGTTTACGGGACGAAAAACCCGAGTTTCCAGGAGGAAAAAACCGGCTTGCCAGTGCTAGAGATCGACTAACTCGGAAACCGGCCTCAGCCCTAAATCGCCCAAAGCCTATCTTTGGGCGATTTAGGGCTGAGGAGTGTAAACACCACTTCCACTGAGCTACACATACCTCTTTTTAATCCATAATTAACTAAAAATGGAGCAGTAGTTAAGAGCAAGTTCCAGTATGTTATACATACACACACTGCTTGGAAAGAAGTTAACGGACACCATATTTGTGAGGAACAAACAGCTATGTCTCCCAGTGTAATAAGATGTAGGACCTATCACTGCTATGACTGATCAGGCATGCAGAGCTCATTTTCCACAAACATGCTACAGCAATCAATGTGAATTATGGAGCAATATTCCCGCGGGCGTCCCTTGACCTCCCCCGATGCTGCAGTTCATCCCACAGATGTTCAATATGGTTCAGATCAGGGCGCTGTGGAGGCAATTCAAGTGTGGTGCATTCGTGTCAAAAAGCCATGCAGTTACAGCAGCAGCAGCCTTATGACACGATGCATTATTATGTAGAAAGAGACAATGGGCAGTTCTGTAGAAACGTAAGAAAGTCGGAAGCATTGCATTGTCATCACATCGCCACCTCCGAATTTCATAATTCGGGTTATGCACTCTGGTAAGGAACCTTCTCATGCATCCGTCATTCCCACACTCGTCCATCTGCTCTGCAGAGGATGTAGTGTGATTCATTGCTCCATAACTCAGCTTGCCAAGATTCCACGTCAAAGTACACGCACTCTTTGCACCACTGAAGACGATGCTGCATGTTGGTTGGGTAATGCGGGGCTTGAATATTTCGTTCCTACCGGAAACCCATGAGCCTTGGTTCTGAATTTTTTTTTGTTTTTGTGTGTGCATATTCGTGTTGCAGCCGATGCCCGGAACACCGCATTCAATGTACCCTGCCGAGAAATGGTGTTTTTGTTTTTACATATTATCCTTCGTAGCACCCTAGGGTCACATTTGGTGAGTATTGTTGGTCATCACTTAGGGTAGCACTTGCAGTTGAGTCTCTCTGTGCTTCCATCTCAGTATAGTGTCGCTGATTGTTGACCTGGCATGGCCTAATTTGTCAACAATTTTCTAACAGATAGGCTTACAACATGGCATCCTATTACAACGCCTCTTTCAAACTCTGTCAGTTCCCTTCTCGCAGCTGGACACAGCTGCACTGACTTAGGAGCATCACGTATCTCCAATTTATACCGGCTACAAACATGTGATTCGTTACATGGCACGATGCATCTTTCCCATAGTGATGTCCGGTGACTTTTTTCCAAGCAGTGTATAATGGCAGTGACAATTTCTCAAATGATCTTGCCTAACTCATGATTTCAAGAATCAGTAGTGAAACAAATGTAACTCCAGGCGAGAATATTTGTCACAACTGAAACTACACCAGAATAGCGCAAACATGAGTGTTCTTTTCTTTTCTCGCAACCCGATCAAAATACTGGCAGCACATGTTGGTCCTGGAAGGACTATTAAATCTCTGCTTTCATAATAGAATAGTTTCGCGTGCCACGAGCGGGCTCTTTTTTTATTTATTTTTAATAAATTACCTAAAATATTTTAAGCATCTCTATCATTTATCTCGCCAAACTCCCACAATGATCTCGTTCTAGGACGGATGCATACATTTCTCTTGTTGATATTTAGCTCATGTTAAAACCGTGGGCGTCCACGAAAGTATGGATAATAGGCGAGTCTGATTGGGACAAACAGTTTATTTTAAAAAGATCGGTAATAGAGAAAAGTTTGGGATTCACTGGAATAAATCCTGCTTTCGGTAGTGTAGTGCCGATGTTGTTGGTCGAGTGGTTAGCGCATCCGCTCTCAACCTGTTGGTTCGAATACTGCCGTGACTATGGTTGTTGTTTTGCGAATGTCTTTATTTGTTAGATAAATTTAATTACCTGATTTGAGACCGCCATGTTGCTGAAGTCTGAAGTGGCTTGGAAAAGTTAAAATCTTTCAAAATGATGTGCTCATCAGTTGAGTGAAATCTCTGAAGTATTTGTAGACTTTGAAAGTAAAAAGCATCGTTACACGATTCATTAATGTAACTCCAGACGAGAATATGTCACAACTGATATTTCCTTGAATTTTCGGATTTGAAATTGATTTTTAATAATTATTATCGGTTTAAAAATGCTGTTCTTAATTCGTGCTGTTTACACATTCTGGCAATGCTCTTCTAAATGTAATAGCATTATGTTAGACTTGTAATCTGAAAAACATCAAACTGCATATAAGGTATTAATGAGAATGAAATAATACCACCGATGAGATATTAAAAATAGTAAAACTTGTGTCAGAACATAGTAGAAATTTATTCTTCTGTGTAATGCTATTAGATATAAATGCTATAAACATAAGTTATTAAAATACACAACTTATTCATTCAGTGGCATACACTGAAATTTCTTAAGGTATTTAAACCGAAATTCTTGTAATCGTACTTCAAAAATTATCGGAATGGATTTTCGCCAGTGCATTGTTTGAGTTTTATTCACACACGGGTCGAATGTGCTTTATTTTCCGTTCACTCTGCTTGTGGGTTTTACGAAACTACGTTAGAAGAGGTCATGTGATCAAGGGAAGTACTTTCTAGATTATGTAATCCGGGGACTTCACGAAATCCCTGTTTGAATGTAATGTGCATCGAGCTGGATAGAAGAGAAGGTTGCGAACACACGAGTCTAGAACTACAGCACATGAGGGCCAAGCATCATAAGGCATTAATATTTTAAAAAATCGTGGGTCGAAGTTTCACATACAAACCCTTTGAAATTTTCGAGGACTACTGTGGCGACGAAGAGGAGTGTTCGTCTTCCATTGCAAAACATTAGGCCGTGAAATTCATTCGTCGTCGAATATTGTTCAACGAAGGGAAACGATTGCGCTCACTACATGAATGAAAGTTCTTCAGCAACATAATCGATGAGAGTCTTGCTCAGCTTTCAGAGCACGAATTCTGTGCATTCGTTCAAATTGAGAGAGAGAGATTTTCTTTGTAAGACTGAAGACCTAATGACTGGGAAGTATGAGCATAGCACCTGGTATACACTCGAATTAAATAAAAGCCTTCGATAACTTTGAAAATGAAGCTGGATGTTATAGCGCATTCACGGAATGGGAAGTTTTGATTCGACAAAATAGCTAATTCGCCGATTAATCGAATTAATAAGTGGTATTCTAATCCAGTGTTATTCGTTGCAAATGTATATTTCAATATAATTATGGGACTGGTCAGTTCACGTATTATGTTCACTGGCTTTGGAACCCATTTTATGTTTACGAAAAACTATGTTCGAAACAAGCCTTGCCAAGCAGTTTTTGGAATAAATTCGTTTCCTTAGTGCAGCTGCTGTACTAAGGAAATCTCTGCTGCTCCACTAATAGCATGCTATCTTCATTGTTTATAGATTCGCAACTTTTGTTGTCTCTTTGATGAAGTGATCACACTTGAACCTTTACTGATGTCAGGCGACTTCACGGAGTCCATTATGACTAGGAGAACATTACATCAGGATCGCCAACGATTTTCATTTTGACTTTGATAAGTGCCCTTCTGCAAGAAGACATCAAGAACTGCTAAAATCTCTATTGATCACAAAAAATACTGTAGAAATCCTAATGCTAAATAATGCATCATGCTTTTCGTGTGATTATTAAGTTTTAACGGCAAACAAATATTAGTTCATTTGGTTTCTAATGCAAAAAAAAAAAAAAAAAGTGCGATACTTTTTGTCACATCAAAGGAATATTTTAAAAGTAAGCTTGCCTCAAATGTGCAATGTTTCGGGTAATGGCGCGCATGTTATAAGTGTGTTACGACACCTTGTCTATTGGTGATGAAGCACACGCTGCCTACTTCTCCACATATGCAGAAGTACTGTTGATATGGAAACGAGGAGGCAATGCGTCGTACCTGTCGTTGTTCTTGTATATTTAATTTACTCGTAGACTTCATATAAGCATTGCGTCAGAGTCGTCTAAAACAAGCCCTGTTTTATTGTATATATACAATGGTTCCAATTTATCGCGTGAGTGTGAAGGAAACTGTCGCCGCCTACATCATAACGTCAGCTGTCATATAAAAGAGGTTATACAAAAATAACATTATTACTGATAACTGGAAGATAAATTACATCTTCCAGTAAACCACTCCTTACTGGATTGCACAATGAGTAGTATGTGGGACACGCATACTCATAATAATAATATAATACATGCATTTACAACAAGAATAATTTATTCTCTTCCAAAATGCACACAATAGAATATATGCAAAAACATTCCACTGTCACACAGCGCACAACTTTCTGTGCAGACTTTATTGTTAAATAAAAGCAAATAATAATTAGTAGTCCATGTATAATTTTCATTCGCCTGCTTAATTTAATAATAAATATCAGATACAGACAAAGCGGGTGAAGTGTATATAACCAGTGATAAAATCTATTATCTTAAGGGGGGAAATATAATACAATTTCAGAGGGGAAATACATAAGTAGAAGGACGATGTTCTGCAGATAAAAGCGGTTAGAGAAATATGGAATTAATTGTAGTATAATAGAAATGTGCAGAATATGGTGTTATAATCTCACTGTCTCGAAGCTAGATTATGTTTTGGTGAAGTGAGTGGGATTGTTGTGACTGTTTGGTTTATACCGCATGTGCATGTGGTGTTTTCCCTTTAATCTCTTAGATAAATAAATGGTCATGTGTAGCCTTTTTGGCTATCTGAATGGGACGTGTTGATACCACTTCCATAGTTATTTTTGTGTTCGACAACTGTTTAGGTGTCTTACGTTGAGTGGATGATTGTTGAGTAGAGTAGGCATAATACGTTCTCTCACAGCTTCATCGTATGCATTACTGTAGCACCTGGTAATGTCGAGTCGTGGTAGGTCGCGTTATGCGGTATTTAGGTTATTATCTTTACGGTAATCATTATTGAAGTAGTCGTTCAATATCATTACATGTTGTCCCAGATTTAATACGCTTAAAATTTCATGGAAGGCCATTAAAGAGTTGGCTAGCGTTTCTTGGTATTAATTCTCCAAAGCCCCGTTGAAATAATTTTTTCTAATTGTGTTTGTAAAATCTTCCAAGACATAAATATAGTTTACTGCTAACTGTAGTAGGCTGGTTTTTATTGAGCTTGATTAGTGATCTCTCTCTCTCTCCCTCCAGTAGCGTAATGTTGTTTACGAAGTTATTGTTAAAGGAATCTATTATGTGCTGTGGTTTCTTGTCTTGGCTGAAATTGTTAGCGCTGAAGTCTTGTGGGGATGTGTTACATTTTCTGTTAAATGGTTTATTAAATGTCGAAGGCGTTTATTGCCACTGTCTGCAGAAAATTTCTGGAAGCTGGAATTTCTTTTGGTAGCGCGTATTTTTGGTATTCATTAGTTTCTTATATGCTTCCATAAAGTTTGTATTTGGATGTCCTTCGGTGATATGCTTTTAATTTCTTCCAATGACTGTTCCGATATATTAAACGATGGTGTTTAGTATATCGTTGTTTATCCAGAAGTTTTACGTCTGATTGTTTCTTTCTATTAGCGCGTTATTGATTTCTTTTATATCTCTATAAAACGCAGGAGAAAGTTTTCATATAAAGTTATTGGGTCACCTAAAATGAGTGGGCCGTTCCGGTCAGCGTTTATTATGAGATCGTCTACAAGGTTTTTCACTATGACCATATTCGATGATAACTCTTCCTTCGAAGAGTTATCATCGAATATGGTCAGAACATCGAGAACATCGAGCAACAGAACTCTTCCTTTGAAGAGTTCTGTTGCTCATATTTGTTGAACAGTTGACATTTGTGTTGTGGAAAGCAGCTATTAGGTAAATGATCAGCGGATTAGGTATTCGTGGCTGCAGAGGTTAGAAATGAGATCATAGATACTAAGATCTCCAATTAGAATAAGGCAGTCTGTTGTGCGAGTGGTGACACTTCATCCAGGTTTCTAGTTTTCGGAGGAAATTGTGTGGGTTTGTGCCCGGAATCAGTGTTATTATTGTGTTATTAATGTGCTTTTCTTGTATTTGTGAAATTCGTGCAAAATTCTAATAAAATTACGTTGAAGAACATAATGCATTGTAAAATTAATATTATATAAATTCAGTATTTTTGAAAAGTTTTAAGATTTGAAGATTTAGCAAGATTCATTGTTTGTTATTAAAAGTTGAGATTATTATTTATTGCATTTTAATTTATTTTAAATCTGTATTTAATGCTTTTTAGAGCATAATCCCCCTCCCTTAAAACAAAGTAATCACTACTCTACTCTAGAAGATTACAATGAAACATTTCCAAGTGTACACATATATTGGGTCAGCGATATATATGTATATGCATGTGGCTGCTTAATAACTGTTACTAGTGGAGAGTGAGTATATGTACAGAATGAACAATATCGCTTGAAATTGTATACTCTACTCAGCACTTAGAACGACTCTCCATGAATAAATAAATAAAACATGAATAAAATAATAAAGAATCACATGTGGAACTATGAATTACAATTTTCAGTTACAACTTAAAATCGCTAAACAAACTGAAATATAACGTGTTAAAATTGTATACCTCAGGCCGACGTGCTCATTAAACATGATTAAAATCAAGACTACACGAACAGACTTATCATTTAAATTATTCAGTGGTTAAAATTTAATAATAAGTGATAAAATAAAAAGTAATAAAAATGATAAATACTGGGAACTATGCTTCCGAAACAAACAAATTTAACACACCTTCATAGATGTGGATCCAATGTGGCTCTTATCGTAACATTTTCCGACCAAGCCTCCACATTACTTCCCTCAAGTCAAGCCATGTTGAATGGACTTGCACATTGCGATATTAAAAGGAATATCAGTAAATAGGCCGCATTCTACCGAATATCGTATTATCCATTGGCGCTCATCCTCTAGTTAATGCACTCACAGGCTCAAGTCCTTACAAGGAGAAACTGCTTCAAAGCATGCAGTACGATTCGTCTCTTCATATCACAGATCTCCAGTGTGCTACAGACGTATCGCTTTGCTCTTTGCAAACGGTTTGGTCTGTGCTGATGACCGCCATGTTAATGTTTAGCTAATTTGCAGCTGTCCTTTAGTGGAAACCGAAAAGGCACAGCTCTTTACGTCGAGTTTCTACTAACATGAACTACTATAGAATCGTTCAGCTCCTGGTTGATCGCTTCCACATCAGACCGTGCCTAAATTTCTGTACCCCCCCCCTCCGAAATCCCTTTGATCCCCTGTTAACTTTTTGGTCTTCGTGCGTAGTATTTTGACTTAGATGATCCCTTTGACATTTTCATCAGATGCTGTCTACAGCTAATTTTGGCTAATTCAATCTGTTTACCAATGTCACGAACTGATAGGTTACTTTATGATGTCCTATGGTAATGACTTTTCGACATGCCATTGAACATACAGATGTGCATCTATATATACGGGGGAGGGTGTGTATAATGTATATAGGAAGTCAGTCACATGTGGCTTCTGATATATAAGGCAAATGGATATATCAGGAGATATCAGGAGAGGCCACATTTGACTGCGTTTCTTATACTGCATGTCATTATGTAGCCGAGTGCAGATTTCGAGATCTGGAAACATTGTTGTTTCTAGATTATGACGAGCAACTATTTCTATGAGGAGCGTGCATTTTGCTAGAAATTTCTCTTGTTGTGCATTGGTATGCTTTGCAGGATGAAGACATGAGATTCTAGGAAAGAAAGTCTACTTTCTCCGTACGAGACCGGATAATTCTCCTTTAGTTGAAATGATCCTATAAATGGAATTGGAAATCGGCTCTCCAACAAAAAATTTCGTCTCTGAGACTGCGTTGTGAAAGAACCTTGAAAATCTGGCAACGCTAATCATGACTGCATATTCTTGGCATGCGCTGTGTCAACATGATGGAAGGTGATCTAGTCGATTTGTCCCTAATGCTCTTTTCCCCCACTAGAATCATTATTATTGTTATTATACATGTGTTCCACATACGGAATGTTTTCAGCAGCATTTACAGTATATTAGCTGTATTGTGCATGATCGCCATTTTCTTTTGCACTACACTGCATTCTGATCCGCTGAGAATTACAAGAAATTCTAATAAATACTAGAAAAATGTTGTTTGTAGATTTTCTTCAACCAAACATCCACATTATTAATTCGGCAGAATAAGAAATAAATTTCTTATTGCCCCGGGGAATAGGAAATTTATTTCAATGGAAAAAGATATAAATTTCTTAAAGGATATTTTGATTCATTTGGTCCTGGAGCATTTCGGTTACGCAACTTGTCTGACTATGGATCTTACTTGTCCTGTATATTTTAGAGAAGAAAAGAGTGGAAGGAAAGGAAGGAGGAAGGTAAAGAGAGAGAGAAAGAGAGATGTTTTTTCTTGAGCACTAATCGCTTCGTTATGTTTCTTGCAAGGCTGTACGCAGCATATTTTTGTTGCAATTCTAATTGCACACCGTTAATTTTCAAAGTGCTTCACATGAAATCCGACACAGTTTCTTTATAGTTCTCTGGATTACTCTTTTTGTGCGGTCGACATGAATGCAAACCTAAATTTGCAATTCTAATTGCTAGCAGGAATTCAAGTAGCCGTTATGTACATCCCTGTACCGGTAGTCATGCCAAGTAATTAATCGAGGTGTCCCGGCTGTTTGTGTGATTTTCGGGCTTAAAATTCATATTCCATATCTGACTGGCTATCTCTCTAACTCACTTAGTACCATCCATGATGCGAAAAGCAAAAACAAAAAACGTTTTCGCATCATAGATGGTACTAAATGAGTTAGAAAGATTGGGGGGGGGGGGGTGGATTAAGAATACCCTTTGTGTTTTTTCCTTGAATTTCTTCAGCTTATAGTTGTTAGGGGAACTGCGGCAAGTAGTCCATTCTTCGCAACGAAAAATAAAATAAAATAAAAATCGAACTACCTTTTATCAATCACGAGCTGTGGCTGGCAGTGACATTTCTTTAATTTCTCTGTAAATGCAAGAAAAAAAAACAAATTTAAAGGAAAAAGAACTGCCTTCTCTAACTCAGATTTGCTTGAAATCCAAGTGTCATCCCCATCCAGGTTGGCTATTATGGATCCTCATATATTCCTGTTTGAGTCCATTCTCTTGCTTTCTTCAGAGTTCAGCCCTAGCTAATATGTTCGTCATTACTTCCATGTTGGCTTTAGCAGAAAACTCTCTCTCTCTGTGTGTATGTAATTAAATGACTTTGTGTTGAAGGCTTTTTTTAATTATTATTTTACGTCTTTGAATAGCTATTAATTACCCAACGAAAAGTCGAATGCTTTGAATTAGCTGAAAATACAAGGAAATTTCCAGTAGGCCGAAAAGTCTCGGTAAATGTTTAAAAGTTCCAAACTTCTGATTGCTAAAAATGTCACTAGTTGAAATGTTTCAGTAACAATAAATACCTGCAATAAAAGTTTCAGAAAAAAAAGTTGGTAGCAATTCCTATATCGTCAATTAATGTGACATAGGCAATCAAATAGTGCAACGCTGATGATTCGACATCAGTCCCCACCACCACCACCATTCCCACCCTAATTGTGCATAGCATGAGTAGACTCTAGCTTTTGTTTTCCATTCGCTTTTATTCTGTTCTGATGTAGAGTAACAAATTAAGATGTAATGTACAGTTATTTAAAATCATAGTAAAATATCTTATGTAGCTCAGTGGCTGTGGCGTTTGTGCACTACGGCGCTTGACCCCACGAAGGAAGACTTCTTGGTTTCGAATCTAATCGGCGACTAGAAGAAATTTTTCTAAGCCTTTTTTCGACTGGTTCCCGAGTTAGTCGATCTCTGGCACGGGCAAACGGGTTTTTTCTCCCGAAAACTCGGGTTTTTTTCTCGGGTCGATTTTCTTTCGTTAAACTCAAGAAAATCGACCGTAGAATCCACAGTATTTCAGACATTAAATATATTGTGTTAGGGTTAGAGACCACGGGATGGCGGCACTTGTTGAGCCATTCTCTTCACTGCGTGCCGCTTAAATAGTGATAGCCTTTGGCCAGCTATCTCTGATTGGGTACCTGTGGAGATTGAACTGCCCATTCATTCTCCAAAAGTTAGATAGGGCTAAAAACCGACCTCGCCTACTATCTATACGGGAATAAAAAGGCGTTAGCGGATTTTTTTTTCTTCTTGTTTTGAATGTGGACAGATGCGTATTTATTTAATCCACATATTATTTATTAGCATTTATTTTCATTAGCGAAAAAGGCCTCAAAATATCAATAGAATATAGCAGATAACGATAAATTGGTCCCCCTCTGAACAGCTCAGCAATTATTCACCCATTGACAATAGTTTATATGTTGCAGTCAAAGGTAGTGCTGCCATCTAAGTGTTTGTAAGGAAATAATTAGATTTCCTGATTTGTTTTCTCTAGTGGGTAGCGTACACAACAGGCTGTAGGTTCGAATTCCAATTTGGATATTGGTATTTGTTAGTATCTTTCTGTGATAGATGAATTTTACCGTACAGTATGAGACCACCACCTTGCTTATTTGCTGAGGTAGTTTTGAAAAGTTGCGTGTTCTCTAGAGCAGAGTTCCCAAATTTAACCTTAGACCACCCCGAAGTATTGATATGCTATTGGTTTGCAATCCTTTAAGTAGGTGAGATTCATCATAAAAATATGACACCTGGTCAGGAGGAAAATATATGTTTACATTTTTTGTATGCTTCCTTGGCAATTTTATTGTTTTTCGGGATCTGTGAATGTTTACAGACTGTTCGAATAAAAAAAAAATTATACCGTACAAACTTTAATACAGTGAGATAGCCAACGCTCATATGCAATTTAGTTATGGATAGAATATTATTATTCCTCCCTCCTCTCTTCTATGAAAAAATTAACGACTTTTCTATAACTTTGGAGATTTTGCTCATATAAAAATATTGAGGAATTTTGAACAATTCAAACAATTTATAAAAAAGAGCGAACATAAAAGCGAGTGGACCTACATCGCAGGTTGAAGGTCCACTCGCTGCCTACAACCTGCGATGTAGGCAGCGAGTGGACTGACTGCCTTAGATGAATCAGTAACAGGTTCAATCAACTGGATCCGATTCTGTTACGAGTGAAAAATGCAAGTTGTCGATAACTTAAATGGGGTCGAAATAACGATCAAGCATATTGACACTCACAATATATATGTGAGTGTCAAATACACTCACGCGCTCAGCTAAATATTCCAATCATGTAACAATATGAAATCTCCTCTCCCCCCACCCTGACTTCTCTTTACTTATCAATCGCACTTTGCTAAGATTATATTTGTCAATCCTACCTCCATCCCTCTCACATGACATGAAAAAGACTTTCGCGTGTTTTGTATATGATCCTCTCCTCAATTTATTTATCTTCCTCATGACTTCACTTCACCTTACTCTGCGACGCACATTCTTCAATCTGTTCCCATGTTCCACATTATATTGTTCATAATTTATTGTCTTTTACAGTGCACTACAAACTTCTCGAATCCATGCGAGTAAATCTGGTCAGCAATCTAGATGAAGTTTAGTAAAGATAATTGCCTTATTGCAACCTTCCAGTGTTGCAATAAGGCAGTGTAGCGATCCCTGAACTGAATTCTTTGTTTACTATCAGTGAGATCTCTTTCTCAATGTACTGTCTTCACTTCACTAACAAAACAGTTTCATTTCCTCCATTATGGATATGACGTAATATTTCCATAGCAGGTTCACGTTTTTGTGGTCTTACATATAACACGCTTTTTGCCTTTGATTCCAACACATTTACTCCCCCCCCCCCAACACACACACACACACACACACACACACACACACACACACACACACACACACACACACACACACACACACACACACACACACACACACACACACACACACACACAAATGTTGTATCATGACACGGACCAGTGAACAAATAATTCGATATTGATAAATGATACAAAGTGATTTCCCTAATACAGTGTTTCTTATAGAAACTCTTTGATCCAAAGTGAAAAATGAACTTCTCGATTTCTTACCATCACTGACCAAAATCTTGTTAAATTAGATCATAAACAGCACACCTGCTGATCTACATCGATAACATATTAATTTCAAAAATGATCGCACTGTCCGCTCAATCCTAATACTAGTTTAACTAGTTTCTTTCGAGTGGGTGAACAGTAATATGTCAGAACCACATTCATCCCTTGTTATGTTTCATTATTCAAATTTGTAAATCTAATACGGGCCGTTCTCTTAATGCATTTCAACGTAATCTCGCTCTGCGAATGAAAAAAGATGAACATTGCAAGATAAATGATTTAAGTCCTTGAAAACCAACTTTCCCTTTCTTTTTCTCTCTCTCCAGCAACAGTTTTCTCTCCAACTCGCATTCTTAAGATACTGCACCCGAATGTAATGGTACTTGACGAAAGCTCTCTTCATTTCTCTTGTCTTCCTTCAATTACAGAATCCTCTCGTAGTATGCGCAGTTCCACTGGTCTCATATGATATTAAACCTCTAAATAATTTTTCGTTGACAGTCGTCAAATTAATGGTAAAAGTTTCTTCCATTATACTTCGTGTATGTGAGCACTTTGGTAAGGAAACACCAAACTTAAAAATCCCATTTCGGTGAAATATCTCTACGAACACATGTGGAATATTTCAGCGCCGTTAATGGTTGCCTTAATTGAATTCATGTCTCTTTAATGCAGTGTGTATCGTATTTTTAAATTGTGCTGTAAATTCCGACTTCGGGAAGGGGATAAGCTATTGTGATAGTTTGTGAAGTTTGAAATTATGTGCATAAATTTATCTCTGCAGCCAATATGATTCGGGATATCTGATATAATTACGTACTCAACATAATATAAATAAATTATTTCAGAAGTGCGAAAGAAAGTACAGTATTTTTCCCTTTCGAGTAAGCCCATACTGAAACGAAATACATTATATTTATTAGCATCGCTGCGCCGTTTGTATGTTTTAAGCTCTTCATTTGAAAGGGGGGTTAGTTACACATTTCGCACGCATTTCAAAAATGAAGTTCACACATTCATCTGAGTTCGTTTTTAAAAACTCACGTTTTTTTTTTTTTAAAATAATCGAATTAGAATTCCGTGGCTTATTTGGTTAGTCGTTCATCTCACGTTATGTTTGTATTAGCGATATATCGCTAAACCTGACAAATTTTCCTTATGTGGACGTTTGAACGATATCCCGATTTGCCGAAGGAAGTCGCTCAATTCGCACATGCGAACAGCACGTAGTTGTCATGTGCAGCTGTCAGTCATAAAACTTGCGTAGAACTGCTTTCTATTCATCTTTTAAATAAGATAATTAAGTGGCATGTGGTAATTGCGCAATAGGAAATAAAAGGATGTAACCTTTTATCTGGCAAAGCCTGCCTACGAATGCAACAGTGAAACCGAAATCACGGATTCCAGTAAAGATAATAAAAAAATAATAATAATAATAAAATAGGAACCAAATATCAATGTATTATTGGGACCAGTAGTATTCAACACACTAAGCAGTCAAAAGTCAATATTATTGGCTGGCATGTTATGACTATTATGGAGTGGTGGAGTATTTATTTATTTTTTTCTCCCCAAGATGTGCAAGCAGTTTGATAGGCAAAATTTTTAATTAAACGTGTGCCTAGCAAAACTGGCTAAAATGAAAATAATAAACAAAATATGAAATAATAATGTGTGGACATGATTTTAGTTGTCATAAAAAGATGCATTCGCAATAGCATGCTTGTACAGCGTTCATACAACAAACGACGTCACCATTATCAAGTGTGTAGGTGAATATTATTACTATGGCGAAAACATAGCTGGTTTACATTCTTCAGAGGCCAGGCAAAAAAACTCGCTTTCGGCCTTCCTCCTTATCATGTGCATCAATTTTCACGCTATAGAAGATGAGAGAAAAGAGACTTCGCAGTAGGATAATTGCGAGCTTCTAAATATCTTTACCTATAACAGGCCAATGCACCAGGAATTAACTAGATAGTGAAAAACCTTCCACTCGAAGGAATTGGGAAAGAAAACGAATTAACAAATTAAGCAGCTGAAAACGAAAAGTTTCTAGGAGAAAAAATTTTCCTTGCCCATTTTATTGAATATTTACCTGAATGAGTTTCGCGATGTTGATAGGACGGCTCTGGGGGAAATTTTGGTTTTTACGTTAAAGATACCAAGCTATTTTATATATATAAACTTGGTTTTAATCCTATTTCCCAAGTAACCAAACAAACAAGTAAGTCAGGTTTGCTGCACGTAGTGCAAGTCTGAGGCAACTCGTGGTAAAGGTGGAATAAGCTCTGATAACTATTCTTAATATTTACCCCTAATGCAAAGCACATCTCCTTGCGGAGATGTATGATGCTATGTATTAAAGGCAAGGGCCGCTATCCAGACCGGTTTCCCTTTGTTTTAGTGTGGGGATATCATTCCAAAAACTAGTAAAATCCCCCGGATCACCCAATAATGAGCGACCTGCAGGATCATAAAGTCAGAAATACTCATTTGCTCATCTGGAGGGGTAAAAACAACAGCCGTGCCTCAGTTAACTTCACAGGCTACAGCATTGCCATTCATTACTCCATCACGCAGGCCCTGGGTGACAGCAACAGCCGAGCCTCAGTTAAAACTTCACTGCCATTCATCACCCAAGCTTCCAACCGGTTTCGACCTTTGTATAGGTGAAGCGGGCTCTAAAAATTAGGTGATCCCGAAAGATCGCCCATCTCAGCGTTGTTCCACTCAGTAACAGGCTAACCCCGTCACCGAAAAGTACTTCTCAGTATTGGCTCTACCCAGTGGCAGGCTCACCACCAAGCAGCGCCATAACCTCAGCGGTGGCCCCACTCAGAGACAGACAAAAACCTACCCCCAAGTGGAACCTCTCAAAGCCAACCCCGCACCGGTTTCGACCTTTGTATAGGTGAAGCGGGCTCTAAAAATTAGGCGATCCCGAAAGATCGCCCATGTCAGCGATGTTCCACTCGGTGACAGGCTAACCCAGTCACCGAGAAGAACTTCTCAACATTGGCAATACCTAGTGACAGGCTCACCCCCACCACTAAGCAGAACCATAATCTCAGCGGTGGCCCAACTCAGAGACAAGCAAAAACCTATCCCCAAGCAGAGCTTCTCAGAACCCAAGCCTAACCCGCACCGGTTTCAACCCCCTTTGGGATCTCATCAGTGAGTAGGTAGACCTGGGCGGTCTCGTAGTGGGAGCCAGCCTTAGATATACCAAGGTTTAAGTAATACAGAGCTTATAAATTTTACCAAAACAAGTTGCCATAAGGTGGTTTGACCTTATTAAGTAAAAATCTAAGGATGAGAGATATGTGTAGAATTTTTTTTTACCTTGGGTATAATTTACGTTAAAGATACCAAGCTATTTTATATATATATAAACTTGGTTTAAATCCTATTTCCCAAGTAACCAAACAGACAAGTAAGTCAAGTTTGCGTCTGCACGTAGTGCAAGTCTGAGGCAACTCGTTATGTGTTTATCATAAAATACAGAAATTCATGATACACATGATATTTTCACACGAATATATGTATGTATATATATACATATGTGTATATACATATACACATATGTATATGTATGTGTATATACACATGTGTATGTGTATATACATATGTGTATGGTTAACATACATATATAAAATATGTATGTTAACCGAGTTAATGATCATTCTTTCATATATATATATATATATATATATATATGTGTATGAAAGAATGATCATTAACTCGGTTAACATACATATTTTTATGAAGAATTGAATGACTAGAACCGAGATTTAAGTAAAAAGGTTTTAATATAAAAACACGACTAGTTTCGGCCTGTAACAGCCTTCATGAGGTGACATTATAAAAGAAAGAAAAAAGAAAAAAGAAAAAGCACTAAACACTGAAAGTTAAAAGACTATGAACAACATAGAGTCTCTATACATAATTAGCATGAAAACGTTGTAGTTGTATTTATATATATGTATATGACTACTACTATTAACTCGGGGTTGGGATATGTTCATTTTTAATATGTATATGTATATTTGTATATATATATATATTAGGGTTACCAAGTAATTTTATAAACTTGGTTATTTTACTCTTAATCCGAAGTAAGCAAACAGTTAAGTTTGCGCCTGAAACGTAGTTCAAGTCTAAAGGTGGTGCAACACCAGGGCAACTCATTGTAAAGGTGGGTAAAGCTCTGACCACTATTCTTAGTATTTTCCATAATGTAAAGTAAAGCACATCTCATTAAGAGATGTATACTGCAATACATTATGGGTGGGGTCACTACCCAGACCGGTTTCAACCTTTTTTGAGGTCTCCTCGGTGAGCAGCTAGACCCTAAATACCAAGGTTTTAGTGATACAGAGCCTTATCAATTTTACCTATGCAAATTGGTAAAAGGTGTTTTTATTTTATTTTTATTTATTTATTTTTATCCTCAAAAAACGTTGAAACCGGTCTGGGTAGTGACCCCACCCATGATATATTGCAGTATACATCTCTTAGTGAGATGTGCTTTACATTATGGAAAATACTAAGAATAGTGATCAGAGCTTTACCCACCTTACAATGAGTCGCCCTGGTGTTGCCCCACTTTCGACTTGAAGTACGTTTCAGGCGCAAACTTAACTGTTTGCTTACTTGGGATTAGGAGTAAAATAACCAAGTTTATAAAATTACTTGTTAACCCTAATATACATTATTCCTAAGGTAAAAAAAATCTAATTTACATATATATATATATATATATATATATATATATATATATATATATATATATATATGTGTGTGTGTGTGTGTGTATGTGTGTATGTATGTATATATATATATGTATGTATATATATATATATATATTTTTTTAAAGAATAAATATTTAATGACTTAAACCGAGATAAAATATGAAGTTTTAATGAAAATTATACAACTAGTTTCAGCCTTTTACAGCCTTCTTCAGGTATCCACTAAAGGTAGAACACAATAATAAAAATTGAAGTTACAAAAAACTGAGAATTACAGGCAAAAAATGCAATACATAATTGACAAAAAAACGTTGTATATTTCAAGTTGTTCTATCTAACGCGCTATTGTTTGTTGCATGCGAGCTTGCAAGTTCTCGTGAACGCCAGCTCGAACAACTGCATCATGGCTATCAGGGATGTCGTAACTTAAATTGCTGTTCAAATGTTCAGGATTAAGGAGGATTTCCCTGGACTCCACGATTTTCCTTTCAAACTCATCACTGCGGTTAAAAATGTTTATTTACGGATTTATCCCAGCAAACTGAGTGACTCTGTAGATCATCATGAGGATTGTTTGAGAAAAGAACATGACTGGATAGGGCAGATGCATGTGATATTTTATAGGAGATGTCTCTCTTATGCTCCTCAATACGCAGCTCAACAGATTTGTTAGTCTGTCCACAATAAGGAATATTACAATCGCACCATAACTTGTAAACACCTGGTTATTTCAGGTTGTGATGAATAGGCTTCGGATGGCTTATAAGAGAACGGACTTTAGGGAGTGTAGTGAAAAACGTCTGATGTTTTTGAAAAATAACTTGAAAAATACAACGTTTTTGTGTCAATTATGTATTGCATTTTTTGCCTGTAATTCTCAGTTTTTTGTAACTTCAATTTTTATTACTGTGTTCTACCTTTAGTGGATACCAGAAAACGGCTGAAACTAGTTGTATCGTTTTCATTAAAACTTCATATTTTATCTCTGTTTAAGTCATTAAATATTTATTCTTTAAAATGTACCATTACAACAGAGTAGAAGCTCAAGAATATATATATATATATATGTGTGTGTGTGTGTGTGTGTGTGTGTGTGTGTGTGTGGTGTGTGTGTGTGTGACAACAATGACATAAACTATAAAACAATTGCATACTATAAAATTATAAAAAATTATAAATTGTACGTAATCTTCATTGCACATAATACATAATGTTTTAGGCAAAATAAAATAAAGTGTATATTTTAATCGCCATCACTCTCTTCAAAAATAATATTTCGTAGATATTCTTCATTTATGATTCATGGCCAGACATCGTCATCACTTGAAATCTCTTGGACATCATTCGTATAATTCTCATTGCACATTTCAGCTGGTTTAGTTATCAAGAAATCAGTAAAAAGACCTTGCTTACCTATGCTTAATTTTTTTTATTAAGTTCATAAACGGAGCAAAACAAATATCAAATTT
Organism: Typopeltis vanoorti; assembly: GCF_054136105.1. NCBI lineage: Eukaryota > Metazoa > Arthropoda > Arachnida > Uropygi > Thelyphonidae > Typopeltis > Typopeltis vanoorti. Next base: position 12,447,908 of record NC_143552.1, read on the forward strand.
TCTCGTGAATTTTCCGGAGCGCTCCACTGAAAGATAATTATCCATAAAATAACTTTCTTACCAAGTTCAATCCTTCTGCTAATTTCTTTAAACTGAATTCTTTAACGGATTCATCGCAATCAGAATCTTTGGCAGAATTTTCCTCGCAATTTGGTTCGACGTCATCTATTAATTGCACCAGTTCCTCCGCATTTAAATCTATTTCCTCCATCAATTAATTCACTAATTTCGTTTTCAACCATATCGCAAAAACGCTCTAAGTGGACATTACTATAAAAATAAATTTTTTTTAATAAAAAAGCATAACATATTGTACGTAACTCAACAAAAAATAAAGTGCTCAGCTTGAGATTAACACATTTATGAATTTTAATACGCTTTCCTAGCAGAAAACGAAGACAATTTTCAACAATAAACACTTTATACGGCAAACAATAAAGGTCCCTAATATAAATTCGCTACTTATAACTACATGCGCGATAGGGCAGACGCAATATATATATATATATATATATATATATATAAATAAGATAATTATCCATAAATACACATATATATGTATATATATATTATGATCGAAAAGATGTAGACAAAAAGAATTCGTTCTTGAGTACAGCACATAAAACTTTCCAACATATCCAATCAAAAGAGTTACGTTTCGATCTTCCCGATTTTCTGCGAAAGAGGTCTTCGATTAATCTAACTGCATCTCTTTCTTCAGAAGAGAATACAAAAGTTTTAAAGGAAGTCTTCCGGAAGATCCCATCATACGGAAGAATATGTAAAAAGGGTTAAGAATAAGATATCGAGTCACAGATGAGAAATTATTTTTAATTCTGGGAAATTTAAGCCTCGTAAAAAATGTCTTTGACCATCCAGTTATTGTCTATTGCGATTATATCGGTGTGTAAGTGAAACTTCCAACCATTTCGAATTTCTTCACTATGTATCGTCTAATTAATAGTGATCATATGGATGCAAGGAATTCCCTTGCTGTTAATTCACGGTCATCCACGTTAGGATATATGTCTTGTAAGGATTTAACAGAACTCAGGTTTCTCCTGATGTAATTTAAGAATTCAGTCTGGTTTCACAAGTTTTGCTAAACAATATTCCTTCTTACAGCCCGATTTTATATTAGGAAACTGGGGTAAGTATAGGGCCGGTCCGAGAGTATCTGATGCTCCTAGGCAAAGAAAATTTAGGCGCCCCTATACATTGTCTCTCTCTATATAGTCTTAGCGCCCTTATATAGTCTTATATATATATATATATATATATATATATATATAGTCTTAGCGCCCCTAGGCGATTGTCGAGGTTCGCCTAATGATAAACTCGGCCTTGGGTAAGTAAATGTTTTTTTGTTTTTTTTTCCCCCACACCACAGCTGACTGTGCAGCGATCTCTACCCAAGACTACGAGACTAATGCTTTGCCTTTTAATTTCCCGGTAGACAACGCGCTCGTAATCTTTAGAGAAATATGGAAATTATCGCAGTCAAAAAGATGAGAGAAAGAGTAAAAAGAAGAGTACGTTTAGCAAGTTTTTTTCAGTATGAGAGGAGTGAATTGCTTAACATTTACTGAATTACCGAATGAATTAAATTACAGAATGAGTTTCTGAATATTATTGCATAATTGAAAATAATAATGACCTTCAATTATCACAGGAACTAAGTGAAGCCCGGTGGCTAACTTATTAGATTCACCATGAATTTCCAGCCTTTCTCCCTATTAATTTTTAAACATTCCATGAAATAATCTTCGTACGATCTTGAATAACCCGTAAATATATTTCTTGACAAAACCAAAATGTCGAGAGGGAAATGAAAAAAAGCAAACAAGTGGGATTCGTGAGGTCTTCCGCTTTCATTTTATTTTTTTTCATTTATGAAACCATTGGTATAGTTATGAGAACCTTTAAACGAATCATGTTCGAATTAATGGAGACATTTTGAGCTCATTCTTTCCTCTCCGCTGTGTTTCGTCCAATTTAATTTAAGGGCCGAATTAAAAGTCGCGCAATATTGGACACTTTTTTTTTTTTTTTGTAAAATGAAAGATTTCTTTTCTATTTTCAGAAGTGCACGATGTGGTTCACCTCTCCTAACGCAAAAAAGAACTGAAAAGTGCTAGTTCAAATCTCAGATCAATTTAGCTACCGGGACCGTATTCGCACTGCTGTAGCGTTTTTATGAAAATCTGAGAATCTCTGTACTTCGGATATTAAATTTCGCAGTCATTTCTGTTCCATTTCTGTTATCCAGCACTCTCTCTGCTGCTATAAATTTTATTTCGCTTAATCGATTTCGTCTGGCCGTGCACTCGTGATTGAATGTTACGAAATGCAAAACAAAACAAAGGATGGCAGGGACAGGTGGCTTAAAACACCGGAGCGCTCAGCTCAAGGTGGCTACTACAACATCGCGCGTGTGTACGCACGTACACGAGTGTGTTTGAAGTTGAGATTTCAAAATGTATCATGCAGTCAGGTTATGAATAATAAAAATGCAGTTTCAATAAAATAAAACTAAATAAAAAAGTATATTTTTGGAAAGTCATTTGGCGAAATGACTAAGATATTTATCCATTCCACAAAAAAGGGATGCCAGTGTACAGCTGAAGATTAATGTACGAATCAGGATTCTAACGTCTTTTATAGCTTTACTCTTTTCCCGGAAAGTTCCCTCGAGGTACCGGCTGAAGTAAGGTAACCCGCATTACCAAGAGTCGGAAATTTAGTCTTTTTTTCAGGAAACAGCAAATGGAGTTGAAGTATTTCCTCGTTTCCGAGATCAGGTTCTCGGCAGTTAGTTTCGATCAGGACACTAACGCTCCTGCGTGATGTGTCGTGGCCCAATCGAAATGCCTGTGAAACCGACGAAGATGCCTTTGAAGATAATGTTCTTAGAATTCTCTGTGAGAAATCTAAGGAATCGCTCCGTGGGGTGCATTCATCAGAGCGCATTATTTCATTTTCTTATCAGTACCACTGGAATAAAATTCACCAAGTTAACTGTTGCTGTCTCAATAAGCCAGATTTTTAATAATTAGGTACTGAGATAAAGGTACTTACTATAACTGATAAATAATTAAAAACGATGCCTTGGTTACGTAAGTAAAACGAATTCCTTATTCGATATTTGCAAACAGCAGATTTCTGTACCGTTGTTTATTTTTAAATCGCAATGTTTACAAATAATAAACTGAAAGCGTGTATTTGCTAGTGAAGAATTATACACATTAGAATAATTCGAAACTGTTGTTTGTCACGCGCTTAAGCTAAGGGGGAAAATTCATAATTATCACAAGAATGCATAATTACTTTTGGGGTGTTATTCTCGGTAAAGTAGTTTATTATTATTTGTTTAGATATTTACTTGTAAATACTCATGCATTAATTGATCGTCTTCAAGCAGATGACAACACTCTTTTCGCTAAACCCTAGGAATGGGCACTTCCGTATTGTAAATGTTAAAGACGTCACACATATATAGGCAATGGTAATACTTATATATATATATATATATATATATATATATATATATATAATAGGGTGTTAAATGTCTTTTATTACAATTTGAAGTTAACTCGTCTCCACACCATTTTTTTTGTCCATACCTAAACCTTTTACGCTGACTACTCTGTGTTTTGATTCCCGCGGTGTAAATAATTTACAGATAAACTATTGTGGCAAATCAAATGACTGTTCGGCAGTTTGCATTTTTTTAGAGATATTTCCGTTAACAGAGTTCATATGTCTTCCGTATGACCACCTGTGCATAGTTTTAAGCAAAGTTTGATTTTTGAAAGGGCGGTGAGAATAGTGCTAAAACTTCGCAGCTTATTCTTATTCATTCCCCACAGTGAAGTGCCAGTAAAAAAAGTGCATTCTATGAATGCGAGAAAATTCTTACATATACTCGAGTGATGCTGATCTAAGATCTGTACTATCCTATCTTGCCCACAAAGTTTTCTGCATGAATATAAAGTGGTTCCTAATGAATTCAAAATCTCATGACTCGCTTTCCAATCTAGTTCAGTAGTCCACTTTTATTAAAACGCCGAAAGAGGACTACTGTATAACTAATATGCTTCGTTAAATGCACCCCCCCCCCACAGTTTGTCGACGCAAGCACATTAATGCGAACAGGTGTGAACTTGGGAAAATAGTTAAGATTGCACTTAAGTACTTGCACAGGACAAGGGCAGAAAGAATGAACGAAGAGGAAGAAATTCTGTTTGTTATGTGAACTTGGAGTTGGGCTGTGAAGGAGTTGAATAGATGCTGCGCGTGTTTTAACAGATTTCGAACAGAGCGGCAAAATTAACGACATTTCTGATGAACACTGCTCACGGAAATATCGCTAAAAAAATGCAAACTGCCGAACAGTTATTTGATTTGCCACAGTAGTTCATCTGTAATGTTATTTACACTACGGGAATCAAAACACGGAGTGGTCAGCGTAAAAGTTTTAGTTACGGACAAAAAAAGTGGTCTGGAGATGAGTTAACTTCAAACTGTAATAAAAGACATTTAACACCCTATTATATACACTCGGGTCTCTTTTTATGCGGATTTGAAGTTATGCCATGCACGCCCACAGATACAAGACCTTTCGACACTTCTGCGCATGTCAACAGAAGGGGAATCCATTCCGATAATAGGGTAATCCAGCGTGTCCCCAACTTTTCGTACGACGGAAACACTTCACAAATCCTGAAATTTTCATGGAACACCTTGGTTATTTTGTGATGTATTCATTAATAATTAATTTAGCTGATTTTTATTATTAATTAATAATTAATTAAATGTAGCCCAATGGAGGAAAAGAGCACCGAAGAAAGCAATTTCTTTGGAAATGAAAATTGCAATTTTAGATCGCTTAGCACAAGAAGAGAGAGATCTACGGCGATTGGTAAACATTTTAATTTCGGCGAATCTACTATAAGAGCAATTAAAAAGATTGAAGTCGCAATAAGAAAATCTGTCATTTCTGGCACAAAACTAACTGCGAAATTATCATCGTACTCAAGAGATGCTTTTTTAGAAAACACGGAATGAGCGCTCGTAATTTGGATCGAAGAATTAACTCAAAGAAGAATTCCTATAAGTAGTTATTTAATTAAACAAAAAGCTCTTCGGTTTTATGAACAGATGAAGCAATTGGAGCCATCTACTTTCGCTTCCTAGGCTGATAAAAGATTTTCGGCTAGCAAAGGATGGTAAACCGGGTTTTTAAAAAGGAATGCACTTCATAACGTGAAGATTACAGGCGAGGTTGCAGCAGCGGATGAAGAAGCAGCCAAAACGTTTTAAGAGAAGTTAACCAAAAATTATGAAATTAAGAGAAATTAACCAAAACAGGATTGTTTGGGAAGAAAATGCTTAGTCGAAAAGTCTGAGAAAAAAGCAAGTGGGTTTAAAGCAAGTAAAGATCGAGTAACGTTGTTACTTTGTAGCAGTGCATCAGGAGATCGACTGTTGAAACCTCTCCTAGTAAATCAATTTCTAAGACCACGTGCTCTAAAAGGCAAAGATCTAAAACAGCTGCCTGTCCATTGGATGGCTAATACAAAGGCCTGGGTAACAGCCGCTGTATTTACTGAATGGTTCAATAATTGCTTTGTATCAGAGATGGAAACATATATGAAGCAAAAAGCTCTCGATTTTAAAGTTTCATTAATTGTTGACAATGCACCAAGTCATCCGCATTTAGAACATCCAAATGTGCAGTAGTGTTTTTTCCACCCAATACAACAAGCACTATTCAGCCATTAGATCTAGGCATAATTGCTACTTTAAAAAAAAAATATTACGTTAACCCTTTCTGACCTGAATTTTTTTTTTCAAGCGAAAAAATTTTTTCTTTCTATTTATTTTGTCTTTAGGTCTAAAAAAGCAAGAGTATCAAGTATTTTGATGAAAAATACATTTCAGGATAGGAATTCTGACCGACTGATTCCATATGGAATTATTATATTCTAGTAGCAAATATTCAACTTCTGACCTTATACTCTATAATCCAATAAATGCATATTATTCTGCTAAGTCATAAAAACCGATGTTGGTAAGATTTATACGTATAATACATACCTGTTATTATATTAAAGAAATGGAACTACGACGTACGATACCAATTGGAATCGCCACGTAATGTGGGCTACGAAAGCCAAGACAGTTAGTGATTCCAATTGGAATCACTAGGGCAGAAAGGGTTAAGCACACTTTTCAATTTATATTGGATAAACTAGAAAATTAATCATTAACAGTAACTGACGTTTGGAAAAAAGTTTCTATTTTGGACTACTTAAATCATGTTGCACTGCTATCGCTGAAATAAGACCACAAACTTTAAATGCTTGCTGGATAACAGCTTGGCCTGGATGTATTGCAAACAGTGCAACCATGCAAACATCTTGTGGATGATGCCTTAAGTGACGATGATATTATTGGATATCGATTAACTTTAGATAACGTCGAAGATCCAGTAAACGATAGTTCAGCGGGAGAAATCCTGTCCCCCTCACTGCAAATAAAATTCGAGAAGGTCTTGAACTGTGCAATAAATTGGAAAATCATTTTCTTGTTAATGACACAAATTCTGAACTAGCCTTTAAATTCCAACGTAAGCCGAAGAACTGTATGTCTGGATATCGCGAGCTGTATAAAAAATTAGTGAAATCATCATCGCAAAGTTTAATCACTGATTACATTGTCAGAAGAAAAAAATCAACACAGAACGAGGGTGAAGCTAATTCTGTTTGTGAAGACCCATTGCCTTTCCCATACAGATCTGATGCGCTGACTATCTCTTCTGGTGATGAAAGTGATTTTGCACCAGTTCGCAAACGTTGCAGGATATTGTCTAATAGCGATGATAATTCTGATGACAAAATGTAAAAAAAAAAAAGTTACTTTTTAATAAAAATTAAACGAATAAAGCTTTAAAACAAACTTAGGCATTCTTATTTTCCTGAATTTTCATAAACTTTTTTATGCGATTTTAGGTTTATTTTAATTCATTGCTTCGGTTTTATGCGGTTTTAGAAAATTATGAAATGTAGTATCCCTGATTTTTCAACGTAAGTTAGGCCTTTTTTGTGCGATTTTTTATATGCGGTTATCTGTGGAACGTATCTACCGCATAAAAAGAGACCCGGTTGTGTATAAGTATTACACCATTGCCTATATGTGTGTCCACGTCTTTTAACATTTACAATAATCCAAGAAGAAAAATATTCATACGTCTACACTAATTGTGACGTGTTTTATATTTGCTACTAATGTAAATATTCATTGCTCATCCTCTTAGTTATTTCCAATCTTCTCCTCTTTTTTCAATTTTTCTCTCTTCAGTTATATTTAGCCATTAACAGACTCATTATAAAAGCACTCTCAACTAAACACAGTGAAGTGTTTACCGAGTCAGTAAGCAGAAATGGCCTCGTCAACGATTTCTGTAACAAAAATGTATTTTTTACCTCAAAACAACCAAGAATTTCCTCGCTGTTCTCAGCGTGTAATTTCCCGAAGTGCCTGCTATCATTTCCATAATGTAGGTTCGTGGAAACGTGTTTGACGGACTGATTGAAGCCAGCCCTCAGGTTTATTTTGGTGACCGAGAAAGAGCAAACTTATATTGGAATGTAAAGGCGTGAGATTAAATTACGATATAAAAACTATACAAAAAAGTTTGGCATTGCTCGGTGTTGCATTTCTGTAAAGAGTAAAACGGTAAAGAACAGAAAGGTTTAGTATACAGGAAATCATGGCTCAAGTTCTGATCTGAGCGAAAAATGCAGGCAACACTCGTATAACGCGGTTTCGATACAACGCGATCTACAAATTGTAGTAACCCTTGTTCAACGCGGTACTTATACAACGCGATTTCGATATAACGCGGTCAACAAATTGTAGTAACTTTTTATCTTTTCATATACTCATATTTTTCACTGTGCGACTTAAAAACCAAATTTTATCTTCGTTAAATTTGTGTCTGCTCGTATCGCGAATGTAGTTATGTACAAAGTGCTTATTGTTGAAAACTGTCTTCGTTTTCTGTTATTTAATTAAACTATTGCGAATTTATATTAGGGGAAATGCCCTTTAGCACGCACGTACCCCAATTGTTTACCGTATAAAATGTTTATTGTAAAATGTTTTTTTATAAAATGTTTATTGCTGAAACTTGTCCTCGTTTCTGCCAGGAAAGTGCATTAAAAATCATAAGTGTGTTAATCTGAAGCTGAGCACTTTATTTTCTGGTGAGTTACCTACATAATTAATATGTAATGCTTCTTTTTAGGTAAAAAATTATTTTTATAGTAATGGCTACTAAAACTGTAACGAAAGGGAAAAAATCAACATTGAAAAGAAAATTAATTTCTCTCGAAGAAAAAAAAAAATCTTGGATTGGATCGGTTGAAAAATGGAGGAAAACCAAAAGTAGTTTGAAGGACTTTGAATCTAAACGAATCAACAATTCGAACAATCAAAGGAAATGAACATAAAATCCGAGAAAGTGTTATTGCTTTATCAACGGTAAGTGCAAAGCGCGTTGCTCGTGTACGCGATATTCTAATAGAAAAAATTGAGAAATCACTAATGATTTGGATAGAAGATTGCACTCAAAAGAAAATTCCTTTGGATGGAAATCTTATTAAACAAAAAGCTCTCAAAGTCTATAAACATTTGAAAGATCAAGATTCTCCACAAGAAAGCTCTCAGCATGGATTATGTGCCAGTAAGGATTGGTTCGAAAACTTTAAAAAGCGGTTTTCTTTGCATAAAACCCAGGGAGAATCAGCATCAGCAGACGTAGAAACTGCCAGGAAATACCCAGCAGAACTTTCAAAAACCATTAAAGAAGGCGGTTATAGTGCACATTGAAAAACTGCAGCATAGTGGTAAGCAAGGTCTTATGACTGACTTCTTGATAACTAAACTAGCCGAAATAAGCAATGAGAATTATGCAAATGATGTCCAAGAGATTTCAAGTGATAACAACAACCGGCCACTCGTAAATAAGGAACATCTATGAAATGTTATTTTTGAAGACAGTGATGAGATTAAAATATGCGCTTTATTTTATTTTGCCTAAAACATTTATGCATTATGCGCAATAAAGTTTACGTGCAATTTGTAATTTTTATAATTTTATAGTATGCAATTGTTTCATAGTTTATATGTTTTCTTAACTTAGATGAATTATCTGAATTAAATGAAAATATATTTTTGTTGAATGTCATTGTTGTTTACATAATTTAAAAAATGGATTTCGGAACATAACCCTACTTTTTCTATGTGATCTGAGTCTCGCATAACGCGATTTATATAACGCGGCATTTCTATGGAACCAACCATCCTCATTATACGAGGGTTACCTGTATTTAGTACTATATGTCCATACGTCTACACATGTCTTCTAAAAAAATTCTTAGAAGGATTGTACATTCGACTCTTCTGTCAAGGATGCGAGGAACTTATTTTATGCCTTTTCAACAGGAATTCAGTCATCTAATGTGAGGGGGGGGGGAACATTTTTCGCAGAAAGCTCTGTCTTCTCGAGTATTCTGCAATTGAGCAGGTTCTTCTTTTAGTAGCAGAAACTTTCCTTCCACTTTCTTCTGTTCTGGGCCTTCTCTTTCAAGGTTGTGAACCTGTCCCCATTCAGCATGTCATCTAGCATTGTTTTCCTTACTCTTCCTCTGGGTCTTTTTCCAGAGGAAGAGTAAGGAAAAATAGATGGTCTTCTTCCTTCGATGGCATCTCTGATGATTCCATTCCCTCTCAGAATATGTCCGATCCAGTTTCACTTTTTTTTCCTCTCTAATCTTTTCATCTTTTTTTCCTCTTTAAGAGACTTCTTTCTTCTTCTATTAGACCTCTTCATTAGTTATTTTATCTGCCCATTTGATTTTTTCCATCCTTCTCCAAATCCACATCTCAAAGCTTTCCAAAATCTTAATTTCTTCTTTCTTCAATGTCCAAGTTTCAGCTGCATAGAGGGCAACACTCCACAAATAACATTTTGTTAGTCTTTTCTTTAGGTTTCTATCCATTTTACTTCTGAATAAATTCCATTTTCTATTATTAAAGGCATCTCTTCCCATCGCTATTCTTGCTTTTATGTCACTTTTACATCACTGCTAATAACACTTCCTAGATATTTAAATGTCTTTACTTGATTCAATTTTCCTCCATTTATTCTGATATCCATAATTGCCTCTTTCCTTGCTATTTTCATTATCTTTGCTTTCCTTATGTTAATTTTCATTCCATAATTGATGCACGATTCCAGTAATCTGTTCAGCAGATATTGTTGTCCTGTTTCAGTATTTGATAATAATGCCTTGTCATCTGCGTATCTTATTGCAAATATTTGTCTACTTCCAATCTTTATTCCTTCTTCCGAATTCTCCAGCGCTTCTTTTAACATTGCTTCGGAATGCATGTTAAACAAAATTGGTGACAGAGAACAGCCTTGTCTTATTCCTCGTCCAATGATCCCTGGTTCTGTTGATCCATGTATGTCTCTCATCATGCAGTTTGTCCCATATATAGTGAAATAATTAGTCTTCTGTCTTTCCAGTCTATACCAAACTTTTCCGTTACTTCCACCATCTTATCCCATTTTACAAAGTCAAAAGCTCTTTCAAAATCATAAAGATCATAAAACCTTTTGGTAATTCTCCTTTGTTATAAATTAAATTTATGATTTTAGTTATTTCTTCAGTTCCTTTCTTCTGAAGTTACTTCAGGAATTCTGCAGGTATTTCATCTATTTCTTCTGCCTTTCCACATTTTAGTTCTTTGATGGCCATTTCTGCTTCTGTCTTCAAAATCTCTGGGCCTAGATCATCTTCATTTAACTTCTTTATATCTTCTAATGGCAACTCATTTGGTCTATTTTCTTATCTTCTGTCTTATCTTCCTACAGAAGAGCAAACTGCTTCTGTAACATGCATACATTTGTCTCTGCGCTGTTCTGACCAGACACAAGCCTGTATGTTCCACCTTGTCTCTGTGAGCAAACATGAGCTCTCCTTAAAGCGTGGTCCATTGTGCAGAATTTAATTCACGACTCGTGGAACAGTTTCCTTAGGTGTAGACACTCTACTGTAAGCGAAACAATTATCTAGTTCAGTGATTTGAGATTCGAGTTCAGGTTTATACCAAATATTCGACTTTGTTCAAAAATATGATGAAATATGGAAGTTACTTTTAATCTTTTCCACATGTCTGTTATCACGAATGTAAACAGCGAACCGAAATTGATTTAGGACACCGTCAGCGGAGCCAACATTTCTAATTGAAAATGAAATTGCCTTTAGTTTTGCATGAAAATGCCTGCTTTTAATGTAATATAAACGTGCAATATTTCAATAAACAAACAACTTAAATAGCATATATTGATGAAAATACAAATTAAACTAGCAGTGTAGGACACAGTTGGCTAACAGTTTACGTTGTAGGCGCCAATTTTTTTCACTTACGAGTTCAGATGCGCCATACAACTGTTGTACCCTTAAAACCTCCCTGCAAAAATATGTTCATATATAGACATACATATAGACATGAGGCTTAATTTACAAAACTGCAAATATTCAAAAAGGACGACCAAAGCATAACTCCGTAGCGCCCGAATATCAATTGCAAACTGACTAACAATTGCAAACTAATTGCACCACTGTTGCTAATGCTTGGAGCCTCAATCAAAAAGTGAAAGATGTGCACGAAACAGTAAAATTGTTTAAAATAATTACTAAGTTTTAGCTTTTTTTTTTCTACAAATCGGTTTTTGGTTAATACGTTTTGCATAAAATATTCTTAGTTTTTTTCTTATTATCAGTGGGGTCCAATGCGCCACTTTTGGCGCATGCACTATAGGTTGGCCATCCCTGCTCTAGAAGGTCTGCGAATTGAGCAAGTCAAAAAATCATATTTGCTATAATCAACTAAATATATTACAGATATTACCAAACAGTTTCGGCAGTTAGCATACTCATGCAAAATATCATTTATTACAGGTCATATTAGCTCCAAAAGACCATTCAGCGCATATCGCCTGCAGAGGAGAATGCTGGTCTTAAAATTCACGCTTGCTCTTGTTATCATTCAGGGAGTGAGAGGTATGATTGAAGTCTAATTAGCGGAATAATGAATTACTAAATATATAAAAAATATTTTTTATATATTTAGAAATATAAATTTCTAAATATATAAAAAACAATATTTTTAGAAATTTATGTAAATTTAATCATACAAATACAACATTTATTTTACAAATGATACTCTATCTTTTTCAATTTAGCTACTTGAATACAAATTCTACCATACTGTTCTTCTTTATGAACTGGTGAATAACATCGTCATGGTGAATAAAAAGTTGGTCGTAACTTAATTTTCCCAAGCAACACGCACACTTGTAAGGCTAGCTGAAGCTCACTGGCTAGAGCTACTTTGACTTCGTATGGCCTGTGTTTAAGACGACGCGAAGGGAGCGGAAATGGCTATGCACGCGCATGAAATCACACTGCTGCAGCGAGAACCTGGAAGCTCCCACAACGGAGCAAGCCAAGGTAGCTTTGACTAGACGAGCAAGCGTCGGTCTGCGATACACAACGCAAAGCTCAATTATTGCCGCGCAAGCTTAAGACGTATTCTGTCTACAAAAATAAAAGCCTAAATGGAATGCTTCTGTAAATGCATGCATTTATTAACAAATACATATTACTTCTTTCTCAAGTAATGAGCTTGCGCAGCAAGCAAGGAGAATTTGCCCCTGATCGTCTGTTACCTCTTTTTTCTGACAAGGTCATTAGTAATGAGGATGCCTTTTGCATGATAATATTAATATCCAGTGGGTACTTGGTGCATTCATAATGCATTCAAAATTACATTCATAATATATTGATGTCATCTTGTTATTCACCGAAATTATTCTGTAACAGCAAGAAAATTTATTAGTCTTTAAAATATGAAAAAGTATGTTATTATGTAGAGGAATTTCTATTATAAGAATATGCCAAGATGATTTCCGTCCACCTTTAAATTATAAATTACAAGGGAAATTGTCTTAATTAAGAAGGGAGATTAATTCGATTGATTCATTCCTCACATTTTTTTTTCTTATTCACTTTCTTTTTCTTTCTTTTCTGTGTTCAAAGAAGACGAAAATTAGAATATGTAAAACTTCCCTTTTTAGAGAAAGTACATTTAACCTCTCGCTATCCAACTTGCATTGCTAGACTTTTTAATGATATTCGCAAATAAGAAAACGTGAAAACTACGGAAAACTGATTCTATAAAGTACTGAAGTGATGGGTAAAGAGAAAAGACTGCTTAATATTGGATTTGAATAACTGGAGATTGTAATTTTAAGAGAAAGATGGTCGGAAATATGTTCTGAAGAATAAAAAGAGGCACGATGAATGGGGAAAAAGTTAGATCGATAAATTTTTTGTTGGAGTGTGACACGCTTAGTTTCGTTTGGTGCAGTTGTTGGAAGAGAACGAAAAGAATTGAACTTTAATATAAATGACAATTCTTTTAAGTATCAGGTCTGACAAGGATGACACCTGAAGATCAACTATTGTTATAAGGAGAGAATGAATTAGTGAGTTTTTTTTGTTTTTTTTTGTTCTCAAAACCTGAAGAACAGGTTTTGAGAAGAATTTTTTTATGCATTTTATTTATTTCAATGGACTTTGTACTTGATATGAATTTAGAAATTAGTCTACGAGTATATCTAATTCATTTGAAATCGGGCAAACAAATCCATATAATCTATTTACACACTTTTCCTATACTTCGCAGCTTTACAAAATAATTATTTTGTTTAGATTATAATCGAACCGTCTATTAACGGTGAAATTTTGCTGCTGCACTTCTATTCATCACCTTGGTGATGCCAGCTGTTGCACCAAATTAACAATTTTCAGTATGGATTTTACTATCGTGTATCACATCCATACTTTGATACGGATGTCTGCAGACGTTCATGTAGTTATGTTAGATATTTCTAGAAAATAGGGTCGTATTAGATACCAAAGTGAGAAATCTGCACTATTCTTTCTCTTTTCAGAAATATTTACAGCCACCTCTTTAAGTTCCATTTTCTCCAGCACGGAAAGATAATCATTTGATCTAACTTAATCCTTCTAAAAGTCAATTCTGCTCCTCTCCACCCCTCCCAAAAATGAAGAAGGAATGAGTGACCATATGTGTGCAACAAAACACTTCCTAAATTTTTAAAGTCTTCAGATTCATTGATTATTTATTGCTGTTTTGCTAACTTGCTTTTTTTTTTTTTTTTAGAATCTTAATATTCCTTAATATAAAGCTCTCTAAGTACCATGCCTCCTCTACAGGAATTGCTTACCAGAAGAATCTTCAAAATATGTTAAAATCAGACCAGAGCCAGTCGATCAACATCGGATCACCTCAATGCTCCCTGTACTAGCTACTCCATTCCTCATATAACTGCCCTGCGTGTGATCATCAGTTGACCGAGGAGTTCGTACTATCCTGTAATGCATGCAATCAAACAGCTTATACGAGATCGCTAATCATAAGAATTGATCCGATATCCTGTCTGGTGGAGTCGACAATATTTGGAAAAAGAATAAATGAGTAAGGATGTGCTAATTCGCTCTTTTCTATCAGAGCTTTCATCAAAATCTTTTGAATAATTTAAGTTTTAATTTCATTATTTAAATAGAATAAATTTGTGAATTATATTACAGAACATTTCTATTTATACTATTTCCCAAATATGAATATGACATTACTAGAGTGGATCACTTTTATCAGATTAGTTTTCAAAATCTATTTACGTTCTAGCTTTACATCCGTTTTGGAATACATTTACCATTTAAGCAGTGCATCATAATCGTCAGAAAACAAAGTTCAGAAAATCAATAAAATAAATCAAGATAGAAACCCTACCACACACAGGTACACACTACAAATGTTGTAAGAAAATACACATTTTTCTTACAACATTTGTAGTGTGTACGAACATCATAGCACGATAGCGATTAATGGGAATTTTGAATCATTCTTCCTGTAGGCATGTAATGAGGTCCTGGTGTAATGTGAGACGGACGTCTCTTGACCTCACTCGACGTTCCAGTTCATCCCACAGATGTTCAGTAGGATTGGGATCAGGGATATATGGAGGCCAGTCAAGTGTCGTGAAGTTTATATCCACAAATCACGCAGTTGCACCAGCCTTATGACAGTGCACTGTCTTGCTGAAAGAGACAATGGTCAGTTCCGTAGAAACACCACAAAGTAGGAAGCATTGCATTGTCAAGAATGTTCAGATACCAGTCGGAGTTCAATTGTTCGTGGCACCTCAAACAGAGTTCCTAGGACTAACCAGGATCATACATAAACAGGATCACAGCTACCTCCGAATTCCATAACTGGAATTAGGCAACTTTGCTAAGAAACGTTCACCCGGACTTCGGCCACACGCGTCCATCTGATCAAGGGCGTAGCGTGATTCTTCGTTCCATAACACATAATGACATTCGGCAGACGAATGTCGGTTTTTACGTATTATCTTTCGTAGCACCCTATGGTCACGTTCGGTGAGAGTGATGGGTAGTCTACTGTGAGTAGCACTTACAATTGACTTCTGCGCTTCCATCGCGGTATCACTGAATGTTGATCTGGGATGGCCCAATTTGTCAACAACTTGCCGAACAGATAGGCCTGTAACATTGCATCTTATCACGCGCTTCTTTCAAACTAAAGCAGTTCCCTTCTCGCATCCATGTCACCCGGACACAGTTGCACTGACTTGGGAGCATCATGTTCCTCAAAACTGTACCGGCTACAAACACGTGACATGGTACGATGCATCTCGCCTATGGCGGTGTCTGTTGACTTTTTTCCAAGCAGTTACTTGTATATACACACACATTCATCTGAATCATTTATAACCTCATCGACCATTTTCTTCGATTATGCAAATTTACAGCTATTTACATGATGAAAGTTAGGCTATAGATGTTTGTTGTCTTCTGATTCTCTGTTCAATGATGATAAATCATTATTATGCTTAAAAATGACAGTAACGTCAAAAGAACCATGTGTTTTATAAACAGCAGAAAACTTTAATACAGATCTCGACTGTGAGACAGTTCAATTTATCTGATGGATAAAGGGAAAGTAAGTTGTAATGAGACACCACAAATAACGCAGCTTGACGTCATTCAGTGGCACTGAGAAGACTGCAGAGTAAAGCGTGTTCTTAAGGGAATAAAACACTAGAATCTAGCCGAAGAAACAAGCAATGTTATTAGAAATACAGTTTTGCGAATTCAATGCAGGAAAGGTTAAGAAACTAATTGTACATTCATATCGTACGGAGGTCGACCAAGAGTTAAATAATGTGCAACCCTTTTCTACAGACAAAACATGGAATTTTTTAAAGCAACTTTAACATCATGTAAGTAGGGTGGCAGTTTTCGTTTCAGATATTAATATTCTCCTCCCTAAAGACATCCGCGTCTCTGTGGACTTCAGGGGCGAATGCTGGTCGTGAATTTCACGCTTGCTCTTGTTATCATTCAGGGAATGAGAGGTGTGATTGAGAGGTCTAATTAGAGGAATAATGAATTACTGACCATTTAAAACTATATATTTAGAAAAATATCTAAATTTAATCATACAAATACAACATTTATTTTACAAATGATACAAATTCTACCCTCCGGTTCTTCTTTATGAACTGGTCAATAACATCGTCATAAAAAGTCGGTTGTAACTTAATTTTTCCAAGCAACACGCACACTTGTAAAGGCTGGCTGAAGCTCACTGGCTAGAGCTACGTTGACTGCGTATGGCCTGTGTTTAAGCAACAGAGTGAGACGAAGTGAAATGGATATGCGCGCGCAAGAAATCACAGTGCTGCTGCGAGGACCTGGAAGCTCCTACAACCGAGCAAGCCAAGGTAGCTTTCACTAGACGAGCAAGCATCGGCCGTCGATACACAACGCAAAGCTCAATTATTGCCGCGAAAGCTTAAGACGTCTTCTATCTACAAAAATAAAAGCCTAAATGGAATGCTTATAAATGCATGCATTTATTAACAAATAAATATTACTTCTTTCTCAATTAATGAGCTTACGCAGCAAGCATGTAGAATTCGCCCCTGGTGGACTTCCATATCCACAGTGGGATTGGAATCTAGAGCCATGTTGGAAAGCAAGTATATTCACTCGGCTAACCAGGATGGCAGTCCAAATTAAAAATAAACTTTAAAAAAGGGGCTGATATAACAACTCCATATAATATAAAATGAGAAATACAAAATGTATTAAAATCAAGTGGTTGGTCGGCCGATTACATAATGCAACAGACCCGAATTCAGAAATGAATTCTGGTGTTTCCAGCCAAAGGCGTTTTATTACAGACAGCACTACTAAATAAATAATCATAATCATTTTATCAATGATTCATCTCCGAATCATTGATAAAATGATTCGGAGATGAATGTTTGAATGATGATTTTATGACAGTTTTGGTTCATCATCGTTGAACCACCTCAATGCAATGAATCGTTTTTCATCAACAAAATATGGAGCTTCACACTGCAGGCCATCCATGCATTCATTGTAACAGCAGGAGCACAACCGAAAATAACTCCCAAATAAAAACGGTGCGCACGGCGCAGTGCTAGTGAACAGCAAATCTGCACTCGGAAAAGGGGAATATTTCCTTTTCATTGTGTTTATTTTTATTCACAGTCTTAGAACACAAGTTTTTTCGATAATATTATCAGTCACTAATTTGTAGTTAAAGTCAATGTTTAACTTCTGAAGCGGTTTTTTAAAATGATGGTGAGGCATCTAAGGCCATGAAGCTCGAGTATTTAGATCCACCAATTTCGTGTGTTCTCCAGGGTATTTTTTCTGCTTTATGGAAAAACGAACACGTTTCAGATGATGATGATGATAATATGACGTAAAAATAATAATTTTATAAATACGCAATATTACCTATTATGAAGAATAATTAAGGACGCTAGCAATTTTAATTTGGCCCAGTAGAAATATATAACAAAGCAATTTCAACTAACGAACAGTGTACATACTCAGGGATATTAAAAGCCAGTGATATTCTCTATTCAAAAGTTAAACAGCAACGGAATACACTAAAAGAGTCGGGAATATTCTGAGAACAAAACTTAATGGACTGAACACAATTCGAGCAATGAACTCTTGGACTATACCGTTTATCCGATACGAACTAACATAGTGCAAAATCCGAAAATTAATGAATATGCATCATGCATTACATCCATGACTGGTTATATCTACTAAAAGGAATCGGACTAGGATCTGCTGCAAGTGCGCCACACACTGTTGAAAAAGAAGAAATTGGTTTAAAAAATTACACCGACAAGAACACTGAGCAAATGTTTCAAGGCATTTCACAAGAAAGTCTTCTAAAAGCAATAGGAATTAAATTCGATTGCAGGAAAGAACAACGAAATAATCGATTGGGGCGCTGGAAAAATAAATCTTTACAATGCCAATATTTGAGAGACACCGAAAAACAAATGACAAGACCAAGATGTGTCAATAGTCACTGTATGGATACATCAAGTAAGAAACTGAAAGTTTTATTCTAACACATTTCTTTGTTGGCCAAATTAATCAATTTGATGAACGACTGCGCACTAGCATATTGTAGCAAACAACAGCACGTTATAGACACGCTTGTTGTGGATAGTTACATTAGCAGGCTATGAGAATCTCTTTTTCTGTGAAGTTCTTTTTTTTTTTTCTATGAAAATCAGTTTTCCCAGAATTAATCAATTCTATAGTACAGCGTTTCTCAAACTTCGTATATCCGCGTACCCCTTCTAAAATGTTCATTATTAGCAAGTACCCCTTATCAAAGAATAAATAAAGTATATTTCATTGTAAATGTCTATTTTATTAGAATTTATATGTTCATGTAAACAAAAAATGATTTATTTTTAATAGAACAAAATTTGGAATTCCTCTTCATTTCCCGTCCATGAAATCCACATTTCAAGTAATTCATATCCTACTTACGAAGATTTTTCATCTTCTTCCTAGTTGGTTCTCTAGAGATGGCAGACGACACTCCCTTATCAATTTCATTTGATCCAGATGCAATATCAACGTTTTATTGTTGCTTATAGCTACTTGTATTTGCTATATTGCTCTCTTTTGGGGGTTTTATAAGTCCAATCTTTAACCAATTTAAATCCATACTTAACCCTACAATGCTCCCCGGGGTGATGTGTTACCCCAGGTGACTCCATTTTCTTCTACAAATTAGTCACAGATGTGCACAGCGCTTCCCCCACCCAGCTATACTCTAATCCAGCGCTTCCCAAACTGTGGGACGCGGCCTCCTTGGGGACCGTAGGTTTTGTTGAGGGGGGCCGTGAAATAATGAAAACAAATTTAAAATGTTTTAAGACTAAGTAGATTTTTTTTTATTTTAAAAGAAACGTATTTAACTTTTATTATTTATTATTTCTTTTTTGTTATTTTTTATATTTTAATGGAAAAATTCACACATTCGTGTTGGTTCACGAACTTTGCTTCCTGCGTATTTCGGCGTTTAATTAATGAATATTAGTAAATATTGCTTATTCATATGTTTCATTTCAAAGCAGTGGTTAATTGTATTTACTTCGAATGCTCTCCAGGGTAGCTCCAAATCTTCCTGTCCCTTTCATCACGCGTTCCGAATCAGGGACTGTTGATATTGACTTTATATACATATCAAAACTCGTTTTATATTATCACTTCATCGGAGCTAGTTTTCTGTTACCAATAAAAGTTTCGCATGTACTTCACACATGAAAAAAAAGCTTAAACATGTTCATGTGGGGAGATAGTAACTTGCTTGCAGTGGTAAACAACATCCCTCCCTAACAGCCACTATACTGCAGAGGCAATAAAAACAAGTACTTTTATCATGCCAGTGAATAAGGTATGAGGAGTCTGTGTAATATATTTCTCAACAAATAGTGCAATTAGAGACAACTGGGATAAAAAAACACTAATTAATGAATCACATGTCCCCTCATACTGAAACAAAACCATATGTTGCATGTGTTGCATGGGCAAACACAGTATCTAACTAAAAACTATGGTTATTAATTAGATGTGTGTGAGTTCGATTTCCCAAGCAATAAAATTTAACCGAACGTGTTAAAATTCGTAAAAGTGTTAAAACTAAGTAATATATATATATAATGATATAATGATTGTTATGGCAGCTTCACATATGGAATTCGGTTGAAGAGAGTTAGCATTTCAACTCAATTGTCCGCTATGCTTTTATCTTTCGGTTGCGCGATCTTTTGTTAATACCGCACCAATCATATGAACGTTTTAATAACCTGCCTTCGCTGTCTGTTTTGCGGTTAGGCTTAATTATCTTAAAGGGAGAAAAGTCACAAAAGAGAAAAATGTTCCTGGTCCGGGGATTACCTTATTTAGGTAATATTCACTAATTTCATGTTATCAGTCTGTGGTGTGCCAGTATCGGTAAGTGGTGATATTATTTGATCTATTTTACGTTAAAAAATTTAACCCTGCGATGGATAAGTGGCTGATAAAAATATAAAAAAATTCCCACGAACAATCAGAAGAAGCAGAAACAGACTAAAAAAAAAAAAAAAAAATGACAGTATTTCATATTTTACCAGAACAGCCCGCATCGTCTTCAGAACCAAACGGTAAGAGGCAAAAAATGTAATATAAGCATTTGATTTTTGCAATATTCGCTGTGTATGTTTTGTATTGAATATAAATACAATAAATATTGTAATAATATATCTCTCTATTACGATTTTTTTTCGAGGGGGGGGCCGTGAAATATTTTAATTTTTGCAAAGGGGGCCCTGACATCCAGAAGTTTGGGAAGCACTGCTCTAATCAACAATCATTCTCCACATCAGTCAATGAGTGAGTGTAGTTCATGAAGTATGTGTCGTTCTGTAAGACTGTTGGGGTGATAGCATACCCCGGTGAGCATTAGTGAGTGTTAACTTTGTGTTAGGTACCACAGCTATTTCTATCAATGTACAGTGACAAGAAAGTTGATGAGGTCTCTAAGCAACCAGAAGTTACTTTTTTATAACAACACAAAAGGTGGCATGGATAGTTTCGACCAGATGGCTCACAACTACACAAAAAGCCGCAAAAGCAGAAGATGGCCTCTGCGCTATTTTTATGGGATGCTGGATCAAGCAGAAATCAACTCGCAGATAATTCTCCAGTCAGCAACTAAGAAAAAAATGATTAGGCGCCAATACTTGAAGAATTTGGGCTTGAATCTTGAAATCTTGACACCACACATGAAAAGGAGACTGGCTCAGCCACTGTCTGGAGAACTTACGAATATCATAACGAAAGTTCTGAACATCCAAGGCGACGAAGACACCAATGCTGGTCCTGCTGAGGGATCTCCAGAATCAAAAGTGAAGAAGCAAACTAGATGTCAGATCTATCCCTAGCCAAGGATCGGAAAACCAAAGTCCGTTGTTCAGTGTGACATTTTTGTGTTTGCGGATCACAGGAGACATTTGTGATGAATGTGCTAGAAAGAATTAACGTTCTACATGGTTTATAAACTGATTTTCATGCATTTTAGTCTTTTTTAAACATTTATTAGATTTACCAACTACAAATCATTCACATGGTAGAAAAATGTTTTATTTTTGTGTAATATATTACTAAAGCAAACATCAATTTTTGTCACTCATTGTTTTGTGTAAATAATTCGTCATTTGCATTGAAAGGTATTTTTTTCTTCGTGTACATTTTAACCGAAACCTAACAACACATTTGCACAAGAAAAATTAGGATATATTAATTTTTTTTATGTTTTCGTTAGACAGTATTACACGATAAATATCAGTAAAAATTTAAAAATACATAATATTGTATTTTATTTTTTATTTTCCCTTCCTTTTTCTCCTTTTGAAATATCATAGTAGGTAAACTCTGTTAATACCTTGGGCTATCTAAACACAATAACAATTTCAATTACCTATAGTGGAGGGCATGGAGGGGGAGAAGAAATGTCGTGGGGTGATATAACTCGAATATAACTCGCACATTTTCCCAAAATTAAAGATAAAAAAATTGTGGTGAGAGATATATGCGGGAATTTTCGGAAACTAAAGTTTTCAGGAAAAAACTGAAAATGGTGTGACTTACCAAGAAGCTCCTACTCACTATCGCTACTTTTGGCATCGAGAACAGTTTCCTTGTGTGCATCTCAAAGTCATCTACCTAAATAGCTTCATCTTCTTTCCCATTATTTCAAGCAAAAATTACCAGTAATTTACAAGACTTCAGATACGTAAAGCAGTTATGAAGAGGTGCGTATGATTGGTGCGGTATTAACAAAAGATCGCTCGAACCAAAGACTAATTCTCTTCAGTCTTTGGGCTTGAATATTATGGAATTCAAACCGAATTCCATAATATCTGAAACACATTCACTATATATTTCTTAGTTTTAACACGTTCACGACGGGATGGTGTCAATCAAAACTATGTTTCACTGGCAACATATGGTTTTGCTTGAGTCTATACAGCAGTTTTTGTTGGAGGGGAGAAGTGATTCATTAGTTAGTGCTGTTTTTATCCCAGTTGTCTCTAATTGCACTAGTTGTTGAGAAATACAGTATAATGATTCCATGCGTTAATGATGCATTGCCGAAAATTGCCACGTACCCCCGGGGGTA
Source organism: Typopeltis vanoorti (assembly GCF_054136105.1). Taxonomy (NCBI): domain Eukaryota; kingdom Metazoa; phylum Arthropoda; class Arachnida; order Uropygi; family Thelyphonidae; genus Typopeltis; species Typopeltis vanoorti. The sequence continues at coordinate 12,470,675 of NC_143552.1, forward strand.
CGCGTACCACACTTTGAGAAATACTGCTGTAGTATATACAGTATATCAGTAAGAAGAAGAAAAGAAATGCGAGTTCTGTTTGTCCACTACTTCTAGTGAAGACCATAAAGATTATAAAATTATCAGAAAAGCATAATAATAACAACAATATTTTTATATAATCCCCCCCCCCCGCTACGGTTGAGCCAAGTATTACATAATACAAAAAACTTGCTCTAGAATCTAGAGCAAGTTAATCTAGAGTCTAGATTAAATGTGAGAATTTTCTAAGGAGCTTTATGTTTCCAATAAGATGAGCGGAAGTCACACTCTGTTCATTAAGTCACACTTACGGAAAATATCGCAGCGCGACTTTAATACATTCCCAGGCATCCAGAATACTGTGAGATCCAAACCCACAGCTTAAATATTTTTGGTTGGAAAGTAGAGACGCTGTCCGATGAACGACTAATAATTATATCTATTACTAAGACAGAAATAATAGAAATAAATTATATCATACTTATATCTTTCTGCTAGATATACTGTTTCTTATGTCTCGTATTAATATTTTTATTTGAACAAGATCAGGGAACGAAACTACTATATTGTGTCATCATATGATTCATTTTAATTATTTATTTTTTAAAATAAATTGTGATTTTGTGAGGGCCAAATCTGCGATGCTAAGCGAGAGATGCTTGTGCTTATAAAGAAATTCTCTTTTGCAAGCTTTTAAAACAAGTCTCCTACTATATAATATAATAAAAAAAAAATCTCTTTAACAGTGAACTGGTTTTTTGTTTCTTTACAAAATACGAATAAATCAATCATTTGTGCTTTAAGAATGGATCGTATTTCATACGACGAACATGTTTTAGCCTCCATTGTAATTTATAAACGCGTTAACCCTTTAAAAGAGTATGAGTCCAAATGTTTACTCTTTAGAGCATTTTTCTTTAAAGACTTTGCCTATTTTCTTTCAAAAAATTGTAATAAATTACAGAAAGCAGGAAGTATCTGAAATCCGATGAAGCAGTGCGATTTCGATTTCTCAGCTTGATTTGCATATTGCTCATTCCACTGTATTGGTAACAAAAGGAAAAACTTCGAAATAGGTTTTCTGGTTATGTTAGCCATCAAGAGGCGTTCTACTAGTCATGAATCACAGTTTTTCACAGTTAGAATAACAAATAAGAATGAGAACATGGTTACATATTATATGACTTGAAACCTTAATGGTCACGCAGCAATCCTTCAGAGACTCGCAAAAAGTGATGAATAGGGATCAATAATAAAGCTGTTTCTACTTCTTGTACCTTGGATTAAATTGCTAATCGTGCTGAGCAGGATGCCGCTTGCTGTTGTTAAACGATTCTCTTTATATCACGCTCAAACTACAACCAGTAGGGCCGTCGCTAGATTAGATCGCTCCCTGAGGCAAACAATTAAATATCGCCCCTGATGGATTATAAGACAAAATTATAAGAAAATCCCCAGATGCTATTTTGTTTTTATTACAAGGGAAACAGTAATGCAAAAAAAAAAAAAAAAATTACATAACAATATTAATTAAATGTTTGCTCTATGGGGATATCGCACAATAAAACTTTTTTTAAGCTTTTCTAAATTTAAATGATAAGCTATGTCCGCCTCTATCGATATAGTTGCTAGACCAACCAATCTTTCTTGGGTCATTGCTGTTCGCAAATAATTTTTAATCGTTAAGGTTGGAAAAACTTATTTTCGCACTTGCTACGCTAACAATTCCTGTTAGCGTAGCAAGTGCGAAAATAAGGAATTGTTAGCGTAGCGACTGGGCCTACCGCAATATGGCGCCCTTATTAAGCCGCGCCGTGAGGCAGGCTGCCTCTATGCTACACCCTGTCGACGGTACTAACAACCAGTTAAACTCTGCGAGTCACTAATCCCTTTGCAAGCATTCCACATTGGCACTTTCGGAAATAAAACCCATCAGATTAGACAACCACCACTGTGTTATTTCAACAGAAACATTCGTTTCAACTAAGTGTGAAGTAAACAACTAATCATAAATTGGTGGACCAACAATTTAGCACTGAAATAATTAGATGTGTCATCCCCAAAATCTGTATGCTGAGCTATAAGAGGAACTTCTGGTAATTACACGAAGTTGCTTTAAATCTAAAGAGATGAAAAATATAAACGTTCAAAAAAGAACATAACTCCGTTTTAAACTTTCTGGCATGTGTATGGATTAGATATAAACGTGGTGAAATCAGGAGATAGTTCCCGAACTCGTAAGTGCTAGGGAGAAATATTAAACTTTATTTCGTGCATATAAAATGATCTCAATCTCTTAAATAATATCTCTGTTGGCGTTCCAAACACTAACTTAACGTAAATGAACTAAATTCGAAAGCAGGAAATTAAAATAAGAATAAAAAGAAAAATAACGGAAATATGAAGGAAAAGAATTTATTAACTATTCAGTTTAGCAATTTCTCAATTAGAAAATTTGAGAAATTGCTACTTTGGGGGAAATTACAAAAACGGCAAATTAATATGGAATTAGACAACAAATCGCTAAAATATTGCTTATTTCGTCTTTTTTTTTTTTTTTAATCCTCAATTTGACTTAATTCTAAACAAGGGCCTACTTTAAACTACTAAACAAGGAATTTATGTTTGCCATGGAAATATTACGTCATATTCATAAGTTTCAAACGGATAAAAAAAATATTTTATGGAATCAGCTAAAACACCAATTACCAACACTTAGCAACACACAAACCAGCGTTTAATCTAATTTTGACATATGGGTCGAAGGTTGTTTTAGAAATGTTGCTGTTGTTTTAACAATACAGCTTTAAGCAAATAAGCTGTTTAATAGTTTTTTCATTTTTTTTAATAAAACGTCATTTCTCATAACTTTACAATCATGCAAGTTTCTCCCTGTTTCGAAAGTACATGAAATCCTCATACCTTAATTACTTGTCATATTTGATATGTAACTTCAGGTTCCCAGAGCGGACTATTATTAAAGAGAAAGTAATCACAGGTGTTTGGAAGTGAGACATGAATTTCTTGTGCCATAAAATGCACGAGTGCCCATGCTGCAGTCATATTCTTGTTCAGAATGTCTCGAATGTGTTCGATATAAAAGGTCTGGGGATTGCTAACCAAGTCGTTTGGTGAAACCGTGGCAAGACTTGACAGATGGTAGTGTTATCACACCACCACTTGTCATTTTCTCCCTGAGAAAAAAGTCCATTACCTATGGTACAGCGTTGACATTATACAGTACGTAAGATCGAGTCTTTACAGGTTACACGAGAAGAGTGTAGAGTTTTAGAATAACGACAGCAGCAGCCTAAGGCCAACCATTAAGAGGCATATTGTTTCAAAATGGTAATAACATGATCACACGGATAATATGTAGAACAAGTCCCACGAGGTACCTTCAAATTCAGGTCTCCCACTATCATTATGGATCAGTAGGACCTCTGATTCACTGGACCATCAATCTCTTTGCAAATGGCCAGCAAATCTCTGCTCTCACATCATTGTATGAGTAATGGAAAAAAAATCTTGTTTATGCATTGATCCCATTGAAAGGGACATTTTGGAAACAGATGGCATCCTTGGCAATTCTATATGCGGTAGTTCATTTCTTTGGCAAGACAAATCGCGTATGGCGTAGATGATTCGGTTCACTTTGTCCTTTAGAATCCAGGTCTGCAATGTCACACTCACTACGTTAGCGGCTACTGTTAGAAATATGTTCAGCTGGGAAAAATAAAATTATTTTATGCTTTTGGTACTGGTAGTGTTCTTGTTATTATGAAAAAAAAAATGCCTTGGCAAGTTACTACAATGAGATCATTTTTAAAGAAAGAATCATTAAAACTCAACGAACGAGAGAACGAAATATACTTGAAACGATGTTTCAAGGACATCTTATTGAAAATATTGGAATGAAGAAAAAATTTGTAAGAAACTAAAATATTGAATACGTTTCGTGTGGTATAAAGAAAATATTTAATTAAGAATAATAAAAATATTATTTGTATACTTTATGTATACTTCTGCTTCTTTTTTTATTTAAGGCTGTAAGAAACCGAGCGACAAGCTGGGAAGTGAAAAATTACATTCTCGTGTGCCAGCACTACTAAACACAGAAATGATCGCAGAAGGTAAGTTATTCTCTACACTCTTTATAAGAAAGGGGGGGGGGGGTCAGTTTCATTTGAGGACGAAATAGGGGTGCAAAAAGGAGAAATTTAAGTTGAATTTATTTGAGATATCGCTATATATACACATACATAGAAAAACTGGAAAAGATTTTATTTATAGCACAACGTATAAGAATCTCTTAAACTTGATGTTTAAGGGATTCTTATACTTTTTTTCTGAATTGTGAAGACCTCAGCAGCATGATAATTTTTTTCTTCTTTCAGCGGCCTGTGACTTCTATTTGTTCCCTATCCGGTAAGTGCGCTATTTACTTCAATCGTAGGCCCCATAAGGAATGATTTAGTGCTATAGTTATAAGAATTGTTAAAAAATTTCAAAGCGTTTTCAATATTGGAAAAATTAACAAAGAATTAAGCACAAACTCGCCTGGTTTATTCTAGAATTTACAGTTCTCATTCACAATACTTTCTCAAAAATACAATCTGCAATTTCAAAAATCAATATACAATGCAATTCGTCCTCATAATCATGACTAAGTTACAACCTTGAAACATATTGAAACCTGATCACTCTGGAACCTACACCCTCGGTTTTTCTTTTTTTAAATCATAGAATGCAGTTGATGTTATCTATAGGAATTGAATACATTCTCCAAGTGTTTAAATGCCGATATTCTGTGCGTTTACTTTGTGGATGTATATGATGAAATAGTGGGGAAGTCGGAATGCCGGGGATGTTTCCCAAAGCGAAAAATTTCGAGGATAAAATGTATTTAGCATTGAATTAATTCGCGACGGTGTCACTAACACTACTGTTCACATGTGGACAGAAACAATCATATGCCATTGCGGAACGTATGCCTTCAGTGTCAAGGTATGGCGTGATTTTCTTCACGAGCGTCTCAATGGTCGTTTATTTTCGAAGGTGGTTCATTTTACAGGTGACATTTATTGACGATCTCTACTCGTTGACGATAGAGACGGTGTGCCTCTGACTATTGCCGGGGATGCTTCCCTGGTCAGTGAATCGTTCGTGGCGGTCTTAAAATTGACCATCCAAGTCTTTACGTTTAAAGCCTTCGGATTTATGTCTGTGGGGGATGGATGAAAAAGCTCGGTATAAACCGCCCAAAAGTGGAAAAAAGATATAATTACTCCGTCCAGTAATTATATCTTTTTTCCACCCAGTATGTACGCTGCAGGTCACATAAAAAGGCAATCTGAGTGAAATAACGAGCTCTGCATGCGCTATAACCAGATGAACTGTATATTTTGGCTGAGAAGGGTAGCTTTGAGAGCGTATTAAACAATCTTGAGTAAATTCGCATTTTTCTTCATTATTCGCATTACTCATCTCCGAAAACTTTGCCATATTTTTTTCAAGTTCAAATAGCTATTGTTCTGTAACCTCTCATTATATTACTCAATTCATATTTATACTTTTTATTTGTTTTATTACTGAAAAGGAACCCAATTATAAGTTCTCGAAGTTATGCACATCCCTCCTCTGACTCTCTTGCTATATACACGTCTAACAATAATATTCCGGACACTTTAGCAATTTACAATTGATACCAGCAAGCGAATCCTAATATCGGGAATGTCTCCCTTTGGTTTCGATCACATCCTGCACTCTTTGCGGGAGGCTTTCCATCAATGTGTGGTAGAAATCAGGTGGAATTTGTCTCCATTCCTCCGTCAAAGCAGCACTGAGTTCAGCGACAGATCGAGGACGTGCTGCTCTGGACCTCAATCGCCGCTCGAATTCATCCCATAGGTGTTCGATGGGGTTTAATTAAGGACTTTGCGCAGGCCAGGGCAGTCGTTTAACACCCATCTCTTCATACCATTCTATAACAGCTGCAGCTTTGTGGCATGGTGAATTATCGTCTTGAGAGTAACACGGGTCCGTTCCATAAAAACTCCACAGTGTAGGCAGCACCTGATTATCCAGAATAGCAAAGGTACTGAGCTGCCTTCATGGAACCATGGACAACGAACAGTGTTCCCACTCCAAACCAACTGAATGCACCCCATCCCATTACTCCTCCACCACTAAACTTTACTGTGATAACAAGCGTTCATCAGACTGCCTCAGCACCCTTCCATCAGACTGGAAACAGGTGAACCATTATTCATCGTTCCAGAGTACCGTTTTTTCACTGGTCCAGTTCACACATTTCTAGCACCAAGCCAGACGAGTCGCCTTGTTCATTGTTGTAATGTTCGGCTTGTGTCACGCTGCTCTTCCGTGGAAACCCAGTAAATGGAGTTATTTTAGTACACTATTAGTGCTCACCATGGCTGGCGCTCTGGAACTCATTACGGATAGTCTGTGCCGATTGTAGCGGGTTTTTGCATGCTACCCATTTTAACACCCTCCTGTCCCTATCTGTCATTTTCGGCGGCCGCCGTGGGTGTTTTCCTTCACTAGTGATGTAAGAACTTCTCCATTTGTTGATCAGATCTCCAACCGTTGATTTTGGATGCTTCAGTTGAGCGGCAATGGTACGTATGGGCATGTCACCAATCTGACATCAAACGATGACACCTCTCTCTCGAAGTCACTGAGTACACATCGTGTTGCTATATCACCTATATTCGACTACTGCCACGATGAAATACTGCTTCCTACTATCTGGACACCGTTTTTATGTTATTAACAAACTTGGAACGCCTCGTAACTTCAAATAACAGGGGTGTCCAGACAAGTATTGGTAGATAGCGTACACACACATTCAAGAAAACTCTGATACTATTTCGAAGTTTATAAATTTCCCCCGAATCGCTACATATGAAGAGTTCCTTGGTAAGAACGGGTATAACTTATATATTTGTGGTCCTGCCATATATCTCATAAAAAAAAAAAAAAACATTTCATCTGTCAAAGAATGAGCCATTAGTGTGGAAGCAGGACTGCAGTTAAAAGTGACTAATTTTCTGACATTAATTTTTAATAATTTGTGCTGTTGTTGTCGTTGTTGCTGCCGTTATTCTGTTGCTCGAATTTGAGAGGAGTTTACAATCCACCAATTCATTTATCGACAAACAACTAAGGAGGACTGAAGTGGCTTGAATAAGTTCTATGTTTGGTTTCTAGAACTGGGTTTCTGGAAATTGTTTTTACAACTGGATTTTTTAATTCTAAATTTGAGATTTTTGTTATTATTTGTTCCTCATAGCAAAACTTAGTCACCGAGTTTAAGAAATGTGTCTTGATTTTTATTTGTTTTACTCATCGTGTTTGCAGATAGGGAAGATTCTTTCGTTTCTTGTTTACATTAACTCTGTTCTAGCAGGTCAACAGAAATGTTATAATAAAACTGACATCTCTGGAATTTTCATGACTTCCATCTGCTGGTTACCCTCAAGCATATAATGTACATCATGTTTTCAACCAGATATAAGCCAATGGATGTTTCATAGAAAAAAACTATTTTAATAGATGACTGACAGTACCTGCATTTACTGAGTAACAGTGTAATTGAATTAAAAAATGCTGTATCTCTCTCTCTCTCTCTCTCACACACACACACACACACACACACACACACACACACACACACACACACACACACACACACACACACACACAGAGTGATGTGAATAAAATACAACCCGACTTTACTACATAATATTCCTAATGTATTATTCGGACATAATATTTTTCCTTAATATTTTTCCCCATTTTCCTCTTGCACTGCAGAATATTTGTGAAACAGCAATCAGCGACGTATAGGACTTATTGAATCTAGAGATACATCACCAAAAATATCTCGTCTGAATTCCTGTGGATAAACTACGCCTCAAACTCATATCCTTACTTCGCCGCCACAGAAAGAAATGACATTCTCCCGGAACATTTATCTAGCGGTTAAAGTGAATGCGTGCTGCGACACACACATACGCACGCGCACACACACACACACACAGAGAGAGAGAGAGAGAGAGAGAGAGAGCATAACTCAGATACAGAAATCTATCTTCTTAAACTCTAACTTGATCAGAAAAGCAGCATCCCCACTCCTCTGTTTGCTCGTATATTTCGATTTCCACAGCTGAACACATTGCTACTCAAAAGTCAGTGCCAAGATAGGATACACTGATAATATTCGCTTCTACCACACACACTCCGGAAAACCAGACTGACAGGATCTGCAAGACTTTGAAGCAACAGTTTTACAAAGGCGAGAGAGAAGGATAAGCGCTAGCTTCAATATTTGCCAGCACACTCCTTCCTTCCTACTACTGTTTCTACGATGCCTCCAAGAAAGTTCCTTTCTGTAAAACACGGACTACTGAGCTCCGCCCCTACCCCAGCTGCCTGGCATGCGTTATTTACTTCCGATCACCAACTGCTTTCACTCAAACAAAAAGAACCAACAACCAACCAGTTTCATCGATGGTCTTCGCTACGAGAATAAGAAGAAAAAAAAAAACATGGAAAAACTGTTCCCATATTTTTGTTGTAATCATGTATCTCTCCATTTTTAGAAGAAAACTTTCAACATCAGCTGCTTGTTGGAGCTTCTCCTGCTATCCAAATAAAGGAGAGCTCTCAGATAACGGAAACCTGAACATAGCTATCATTATAGTCGCAATTGCAGTATTAGAAAAAAACAAAGTATGTCTCGAGAAAAAAAAAAGAAAAAAAAAGTTGAGCATAGAGAATTGGCGCGTTGATATACAGCAATCCCTCGATTAGTGCGCCTAATACGTTCTTTAAAACAGGCACATTAATCGAAAACGCACTAATCGAGTATAATAACCTATGGAAAAAAGTATAATTCGTTCCTCAAATTTCTTTTTTTAACCTTGATTTTTTTGATAAAAGAATTAGCGTATGTCTCAGGGCCTAGTTAAAAGAAAACTATGAAGCTGAAAGATAAAACATATTCAAAATATAAATCTATTATTCTGGTGGGCATTCTGTTTCTTTTTTTCATACAACTACCTCTTCTGTAAATTTTCCTGCTTCTCTCTTCACAAGGGCCAGTCTCTAAGCATTGCTACTTAAAAGTTTCGGTTGCACGAAAAATATAAAATATTTTTGTTTCTGTGAAATCTCTTTGGGCTTGTCAGTGATTAAATTTTCTTCATATTTTTCAGGATCTTCCCGCTGTGCATCTAAATTTAGCAGGTTGGAATCACTTAGTTTCTCAGAATGAAATTTGGTTAACTTAGATTCATTTGAAAAGCCTCTAAAATAATTTGCACAATGTGGAAGAATGTGCTTCCAAATGGATCGCATAATGCTAACAGTCATTTCATTCGACTTTGCGACTTTATAACCAGGCTGAGATTTATCTGATTTAACCAGAAATGTCTTGGAAGGCATTGGCTTCCAAAAAAAAAAAAAAAAAAAAAAAAAAAAGAAAGAAAAAAGGCCAGTTTCATCGACATTAAATATTTGTTGGTCACAAATATTTAATAGCCCCATTCATACAATTTTCTTCAAATCCCTCGATAATTTGCGGCCACCTCCTTATCGGCACTTGCAGCTTCGCCTGTGATTAGAACATTATGTAGGTTATTTCTAAAACCACCCAGCACTAACGTGGAATTCTTCTTTTTCATCATTGATAGCCCTTTCTTTCAAGGTTGCAAAGAGACTTAATGCTTTTGATTTAATGAGGTCAGTGCTTAGCAGGATCCGTTTTTGGTTACAATATTCGATTCGTGTACAAAGAAATCGCTCTAATTCAATCATTACAATACTTGGTATTCAGCGCTTTGCTTAAAATTGTTCTTATAGTTGATTCACCCATTTTTGTGTTTTTGTCTTATCTTTGCTCTGGACTCGCTTTGTTCACTTTCTTTATTATTTCAAGTTTTTCTTCCAAAGAGATTACTTTTCGAATCATTTTCACACTTTTACTTTTTTGCTCACAAATTCTTTTACTCATGATGAAAGGTTGGGAAAATACTTTAAAATAAAAAAGAAAAAGGAAAATTGCAAAGGAGGTACGAGATATGATCAGGAAAATGCTATTTAATTAGCAAACGACAAAAATTTTGGAGTTAAAAAATTTGGAACATAGCATACATAGCGTACATGGATGTAGTGTAGTATGCTATTAAAAATAACTTTGTAAAATGATCTAAACTGTAAAATGATCTTTGTAAAATGATCGTAACTAAATTATTTCATTTTGGTGAGTGATTTTTTAAAATAGTTAGCCATAAAAAATGTATAGATTGAAATTTTTTTAAATCTGTAACATTTATTTTTAAGATGTATATAGGCGCACTAATCGAATTTGGGTATCGAAAAAAAAATGACGCACTAATCGGGGGCGCATTAATCGAGACATTACTGTACTACGCAATGCTAATCAATTTATATGCTATATATAGCATATATTACACGAAAAGGACATTATTACAACATAAACTAGAACAAAGGCAGTTTAAGAGAAAGAGTCATTCTCGTAACGGAGAAAATTTCATTCAAGATCAACAACATGACGTACGCTATCTTCTCCAACTCAGAAACGGTACCAATTGTTCCACTCTTCGTTGAATTTAGCAAGAGTTCTTTCTTTGTGATAGTTAAAGCAAAGCCTGCTTTGTAGTTTTCTGTGTACGTTTCATATGAGGTGATGCTTCGTCTCGGTGAATGATAATGGATGTCGGTTATTTGTGTGTTTAAAGTTCATTCATTGATTTCGTATGGTGATTCAGCGGCCGTGAACCCCTTTTATGGGGAGGTACGGCACCACCTCAATCCCCCCCCCCCTATTTTTATCCGGGCTCGGGACCGGCATAGCTGACAATTCAGACCTATGGCTAAGAGGGATTGTCCTAAGTATTCCTGACTGTATCCGTGTGTGTTCACGGGGCCGGTTTATCTGCTTGCGGGATGAAAAACCCCAGACAAACCGGGGGGAAAACCCTGCTGACCACGCCCATGACCGGCTAACTTGGCTATGGCTGAAGAAAATCCTTAAGCTCCTCATATCGTCGACGAGAATCGAAACTAGGACCCTCCTTCCCCAGGATTATGGTTGCGAAGTGCATAGCCCCTAGGCTAACTGTGCGGACGTGTTTAAAGTAAAAGCTATAGATGATGCATGTCTTGGGGCAGATACCGTTACATATTCTATATCGCTTCTTATCTGTATGTAGTAGGCAGGTACCAGTAGTCTACTTAGCTATGCATGTGGTTGCGGGTACTGGCGGTGGTGCCGAATGCGTAGATAATAATCTCTTTGCTTGCAGGAGATGTTAGATATGTGTATTCCTAGCTACATGAGATGTTGAAGTGGTGACAAAGATCCGAATCTCTGAGTTGAAATTTGTGGAGCTTAGTTAGGGTAGGTAAAATGTTATGCTATAGCTCTCACTGTATGTCTGCTTCTGGTCTGATTAACTTTGTTCTGTAGGGGAGATCTCATGTAGCATGTGTAAGTTTTGCAGATGAGGAAGAGAAAGGATGAATATGTAAAGAATAAAGTTGGAGGCACTGACGTGAGGAAGTAGTCTATTTTCTGGAAGTTGGTAGGATGACGTGTTAGTGAGGCTTCACAGATTGCGCCTATTGATAGTGCTTCTTGCTTTTGGGGATTTCAGCGATGAGAATTTAAAAGTTTTAAAATAAGTCCCATGGAAGGAAAGCAATGTTTAAGCAGTTGTGGGATATCTTTCATTTTGAGAACAGTCTTTCTGTAAGCTCAGCTGACTGTGCTAATCCTGTCATGGGATGGTCTACACTTTGCCAGCGTAATAGAACATTTCAGTAGAATAAATAAATGTACTTTGGGAGATTAAGGTGCAGTATTGACCATTCGGGTTGTGGATAACATGAGCCTTCTGGAGGATGCTTTCGGAATGTGTTTTATGGGTCTGATTTGGCTGATGTGTCTTGAGGAGAAAGATTATCCTGAAAGATGTGATTTTGTGTTCAAGGGAGACCATGCCCTGACCTCGTCTTACTGAGTGGCTTGCAGAGTATTCATTCTCCATCATATTCAAAGGGTACATCCAGTAGGACGTACCCTTTGAATATGATGGAGAAAGGCTTCAGAGGTATAACATAGAGATTGAAAGATAATATTATCATTTAATAGTATGAACAAATGTTTCATATAATTAATTTATTTACATATTTCCGATAGCAGTATTATTTATCTTTATGTTTGTACTACATTTTTATGAAAGTTTGAAAAAAAATTACAAAATTTCAAAATTACCAAACCGCTAAAAAAAAAAGTATTGTCCTTGAACATTTTAGAATCTAAACCTTTTTTCACGTGTCTGTGGGCCACTTTCACTGGCATTGAAATGTTTTCCACAGGTGAGCCGGCTTCGGATATAGTTCTTGTGGCTGCTTGCTCTTCCCCAGAAATAGCATTAGGTGTAGTCTTATGTTCAAAAAGAGGATTACTGTCTAGCCTGATAAACCGTAGACTCGTTCGCATTTTTAGTAGTGTTCTTTCATGCGAATGAAGGAATGCAAATAAAGAGAATATTCCTTCGAGGTAAGTGGTTAATGCTTGGCTGATTTTAAAACAAAGCTAGGTATCAGAGAACTGGATGCCTAAGCTGTATATATCTATATCATTCAAAGTGCCATGCACTGTGGGTTCGAGCCGTTTATGCCCATTTTAAAAATATCATAAAATCGAAAACCTGTGCTCGCGAGCAAAATCTTCTGCTTGTCGAAGAGAATTGTAACTAGGGCACCTTACAGCGGAAAAAAACGTTAGAATTAGAATTGTTTTTCGGTTTGAATAGAACTGGCTGAAAGACAACAGATGTTGATGTTTTAAATTTTAAAGGAAAAACGGTAAGCTGTTTTTCCTTTAAAACGGACAATTACTAATAATGTGTATTGCTTTTATAACTTAATTTGATTACTAGAACTTAGTAACAACTTCTTACTGATTTTCAGTGAAAATAGATTGCCATGAATGCTGTGTTCAAAATTGTATTCTGCAAATGTGTTTGACATACCTTGACTATATATAGAACCCCTTGTGCAAATGTAAGGGGGGAAAAGCAAGAATTCCAGTACTTTCAAGTTTCTGCTTCGAGAAAGGAAAGCACTGACATCAATATGTAAATACCTTGAATTTGATATTTTACCATAAATGTTGCAAATTGCTACAAATATGAAGCAATTTGCAACATCTATTGAGTAACAGGTATGCACTACGTTTTAGCAATGTTAGCAGTGTCACATGTTAATATTTAACACACTATTCCGTTAATATTAAATATAATAACACCATTATGTATCAAGCAAAGCGCACGTCATAACTTGATACAGATGTAACCTTTAGCGTTGAAACCAAGAAAGAAAATCAGTCGCGGATATTCATGCTGCATGACATAAATGTCGCTGACAACAGTTGCGATGTAAAAGGAATAAAAAGCATCTATTAATCCGAAGATTAATAGATGCTAGATACTAGATCACACGGAATCTAGATGTGTGCGTTTCCCCAACAGGTGATTCTGATTTTAATACAGTTCTTTTAAAGTCCTGTATCAAAAGGTGAGGCACGCTTGACTATGGGTGGAAGAGCAGGTTTATAGTTAAGGAAATGAAGTTCACCCATCAAAGATGGCTTGTAAGAAATAATTTATGTGGTCAAAAGCAGGCAAAAGTTCTGTGATCATCTAGAATACTGTAAACAGTAGATGAAGTTATTCGCTGATATTAGGTGAATAATATAACTAATAAAAGAGGTCCTCCATGTCGAAGTAGGAACATGATAACATGAAAGAATAACGGGGGAAATGGGTAGGGACGAAAGACATATGCAGTACACTCTCTGACAACTTCATAAAATGATTTTTAGGGTTTGGACTGATAATTATTACTTCTGTTGCTTTTATGAAAATAAGGTTTGCGTGTAGCATAATGCTGCTCACACGTAATGTTTTTCGTAACTTCTTTTGCTCTTCAATGTTACAAACTAGCATAAAAGCATAATTAAAAATGGACATCTTTGACTGCAGGAGCAAAGAAGTGACCAATTGGAAGAAACTTAGAAAAACCCGCTTGTCAAGACAGAGACTGCTTAAGGAAAATTGTAATGATGCGTTAAATTCACTTTAAAAGCGCGTTATTTGTAAGCAGCACGAAGGTCAAATTAGACCAATCATTAACGACATTTATTAGTAAAATAAAAATGAACGATTTATGCAAAAATTGAAATTAATTTTGGAACTTGTGACATTCTTCTATCACCATAGAGCGTGCCTGAGGCTGTTCGTCTCGTCACCTCATATTTCAGAGGCCGGCGTCGAGCTAAATTCAATGAGGAACGAATCAATCAGATAAGAGAGTATGACTAAAATCGCCGTGCAGGCGTGTAAAAATACGGAAGACATTTTTACGATCAATGTTGTTGAGTGAGAAGTACGCTGAAAATAGCAAATGCGATATTGCTTTAATACAAACTACGATAAAATTTCAGTTTTCTCAAAAATTCAAATATACGTTCTTCTTCTCTTTTCAGCACTTACAGTATTTTTCCCGTCATATAAATGACGAGGGTTATGCGCTCGTTTTTTATGTCTCTCAAATATTGAAAACTTGAAACTGTACATGCCATTTTATTTATTGCCAGAGCGATCGCGTTAGTTAAATGTATGCATGCCACGCTCAGTTAACTGAAGTCGTTATTCTAAATAAGCGTCCACAGAACTCATGTGTAGAAGCATAAATTACAGAGATGAATGAGATGCTCTGTTAAATATCTGTTTCTGCTATACAAGTGATCAGCTGTACGAATCGAGCTTGTCGCTTCTAAGTTTTATTTAGACAAGAACTAATACTAAATGGAGTATGGAAGTTCAGGAGTGGACGTTAAGAATAATTGCTGTGAAGTTAACTGATTACGATAGTTTTGACTAAACCGTTGTCCTTAAATGGCGGCCACAGAATGAACCTAATATCGAAAGAATGATATTTTCAGTCTCTTAGTCGGCGATCACTAACGACAGTATCGCTCAATTCGTTCTGTTCGGAGAGCCGCTCGCCAAACTCAGAGAGTTCCATATTCACCTGTTAAGTAACGTAAAATTATTTAAATATCACTCGTGCGTATAAAAGAAGGCGTAAGATTACTTCTCTCATGTACTATCTGATGGGTGTGGGGAGGTATTAATATTCACTTTCTTCATCAGATTTTTCCTACGAGTAAGTGTGAGCTGTTGCATTAATTTACTTTTAGGTCTCTGATTAACACGTGTCCATGTATAAAATACTTGCAAAAGTAAGTATTTTAAAAGCTTCCTTTCGATTTATACAGCCCCATTTATATATTACTTTATACGCAATCGATTTTATTCAGAAATAAACGTAGGTTTTTCATTTACTTTTAAACAATGGAAAAATGTCGAATTTCAGAAGAAAAGAATAAAGAATTATTTAAGAAAAATAATAAAAGAAAGATATATTACTTATAATCTTATATATTACATTCATATGAATTCTCAATTACATCAATACTCAGTTAAAGGAACAAATTTGAGTCCGATATTTGACCTTTCAACTTTCTAAGGTGAAAATGTTTTTCCATAAAAAATAATTAAAAGACTTTTTTTGCAAAGTTTGTTTTAAAATTTGTCAAAATTCATAGACGACTTCAAGGTATGCAACCATATGATGATTTCTGAATAAATAAAAAAAGTATTTTAACCCCTTTTGTATTCAAAGAGTAGGCGATACTTCTTTAGCCACAGCTTTCTGAAGATCAATGGACAGCCGGACTCTGCAACTTCAATCATCACCGACCGCTGAGGATATCGATGAATATGGACTTGATCATTCCATTGTGGGCACGGATGATTGTAAAAGCCTACTCTGGACGAGTTTATAAGGCTTGGCTTAAAAAAAAGAAGTTTTTGGCAGGCCTGCCAACTTATGGTTATCATATATACCTTAACAGGTATATATGATATTTGAAACTGAGAATTTTACGTCAATTTTTTAAAATACAGGGTTAAAACATGAGTTCTCAGAAGGAAAGTGCCACTTGCCTGTGCCAAAGATTGACTATCCCGGAGAACTCAAGAAGAAAGACTTTAAAACTTCCTCCAGTCCGAGATTGGAATCGAATTTAAAACTATTTTGTTTTATTTTTGCAACAGCCAAATCTATTTTCAGATAGATAGAACAAAATATAACTATATATAAATCCGTTTTAATAGATTTTTATGTTAATCCCACCAAACAGAGACTTTTAGCCTGTAGTATGTAAGCATAATTTAGCACAGTAGGAAGAGAGGTTAAATTTTCTGGAAACAATGCTCTAGTTTCTCAACCATCTTTCATGTGTGTCCCATTTTTTAATATTAGTTTTTGTGGCGCCCCCCCCCCCCCCAACTTCCCCCTTGCAGTTCTTGTGTTGAGATACTGAAAACATCTCATAAAAGTTAGCAAAACAAAACAAAAAAAAAAACTAGAAATTAATTAAAATTTTTAAATATTCATATAAATTTAAATACGTCATCAAATCTTTTGAAAATTGTATCGCCTTCCGGAAACATTCACGATTTCATCACGGGCAGTCTCAAATGTTCTGGAAATGTTTCTGGGAGTATAAATAAAGCTTGAAATGGCAAGACGGCAGCAACATTGCAACAGTGAGAAGTCAATGGTCGCCGTTATTTTACTCCTATTCGAAACGACTGTGATACACGGTATAAAAACTCTCTTTTATAGTGTAGAAAAATGGATAAATTTTTAATTGGGCGTAAGCGGACATCTGACGACTGTGGCGCATCGATACGTCATCAACTTCAGGTTCACTGAATATTACTTCGAAAGTAAAATCAAGAAAGTATGCAGCGTTAAATTTAGATTTCGGTTTTACAAAGACTGAAGTAAATGATGCAGAAAGACCACTGTGTGTTATTTGTTCGAAAATTTTGGCGGCTGATAGCATGAAACCGAATAAACTTAAAAGACATTGGAAGCACTTCATGAGGAGTATATTAACAAACCTCGAGAGGTCTTTGCTGCCAAACTGAAATGTTTTGAAAAGAAAAAATCTAGCATTAAAAATGCTTTGTCTTTAAATGAAAAAGTTTTACTAGCTTCTTACAAAATTGCATACAAAATAGTTAGGTGCAAAAAGGTCCACATTATCGGAGAAGATCTAATTCTACCAGCTGCGATTGATATTGTACAAACCATTGGCGCACCCAGGGAGTAGGCCAAGGGGGCCCTGCCCCCACCCCCACAAAAGAAAAAGGAA
Organism: Typopeltis vanoorti; assembly: GCF_054136105.1. NCBI lineage: Eukaryota > Metazoa > Arthropoda > Arachnida > Uropygi > Thelyphonidae > Typopeltis > Typopeltis vanoorti. The sequence continues at coordinate 12,488,043 of NC_143552.1, forward strand.
AAAAACACTAGAAAAATTTCATAAATAATATTTTCTTAATTAAAATTATATATATATATTTCTATTTCTATGCTACTTATGAATTAGCGATCACATAAGATGGGAATACCCTGTAGCACTCGGGAATTCTGGCCGCTGTGAAGGCAAAGCGAATGGCTCGGTCACTACTTTGGTTGCTCGAGCAGGGCCAGAGGAGATCACGGGTATCATGTATTGGCGATCACTGCAGATACTCAGTCATAGCTCGTATGCAATACGTAGTGCGAACTCTCAAATCGTCTACTCAATTCTCCCCCCCCCCCCCCAGCTTAAATCTTGAGTGCGCCACTGGTACAAACTATGCTTGGAGAAAGTTTTACTAAACAACTATAGTGCATACCTCTATCAAATGATACAGTTGCTCGGCGATACTGTTGCCTGATAAGAAACAACAACTTTGGTCGAAGCTTTGTGACCAATTATTCTCAATTCAGCTTGACACGGAAACAGATAGCAACAAGGATTATCATTAATTTCTTATGTTCGATTTTGCGATGGATTATCAACAGTTGAAGAGTTATTGTTTTGTAAACCAACAGAAAAGTCACACACCTGAATTGTTCAAAATATTGGACGAATGCAAGACAAACATACAGTGGATATTTGTTGGAATTTGCACTGATGGTGCTCGAGTTATGTCTGGAAGGTTTAAAAGTTTACAAGCCCTTGTGAGGGAAACATCCCCACAATGCATGTGGACACATTACATGATTCATAGAGAAGCTCTTGCTGCAAAGGAAATGAGTTCTGGTCTAAACACTATGTTAACAATAGTTATAGCCGTGATGAATTATATAAAAATGAGACCCTTAAAATCAGGACTGCTTTCTGAACTTGACAAAGACATGGCTGGAGCGAAACATTCAGCGTTACTATTTTACTACGAGACAAGATGTTTATCACAGGGAAATGTTTACAACGTGTTTAAGAATTAAGAGACGAAATAGCAATCTTCTTGGAAAAGGAAAATTGCGAAGAAGCAGAGAAGTTTATAGACCACTTATTTGTAATGACATTGAGCTACTCGGTGGATATATTCGAGAAACTAAGTATATTAAAGCTGCAATTCCAAGGGGAAAATACACATATCTTAGAGATGAGTGAGAAAGTTAATGCTTTTTGTACAAAACTAGAGTTATGGAATAAAAATGTAAAGCAACAAAAATGAGAAATGTTTGCAGATGCGGATGAATTTATCAAAACCTGCAAGGTAGAAGAGCAACATATCAAAGTTATTCAAATTAAGTGGATATTGAATCCACTTATCCCCCAGACCACTCCCTATGAATGATCGAAGGACCATCCAACTGTGACAGGTTCACCTCGTCACCAAGAAGAACTTCTCAGCGTTGGCTCTATCCAGTGGCAGGCTCACCCCATCACCAGACAGAGCCATAATCTCAGCGGTGGCACCACGCAGAGACGGGCAAAAACCTATCCCAAGCAGAGCCTCTCATAAATTGGGGAAAGCAAACCCACATCAGTGAGTAGGCAGACCCAGATTGTAAATACCCAGGTTGTAGTGATGCAGAGGTTATATGTTAGAATACGAATTACCAAGAGGTGTCATATCACAAAAGGCACCAAGAATTACTGAAATAGAGAGCCAAAAGGCTTCACTTCGGCAATGCAAAATTATTCAGATTAAGTGGATATTGAATCCAACATTATTTCAAAGCCAAATAGAGAAACTACAACAGTTTTAGAGACACTACACGAGTTTCATGCGAATATAGAAACTATAAAATTTTGGGCGGATCCAAGCGTAAGCAAACTTTTCATGACAGGTTTTGAAATAATGTTGGATTCAATATCCACTTAATTTGAATAATTTTGCATCGCCAAAGTGAAGGCTTTTGGCTCTCTATTTCAATAACATATCAAAGATTTATTTACAACTATTTAAAATCATTTAATAATGTTGACGAAGAATTTTAGAAACTATTTTTAACCGACGACAACATAATGGCAATGTACGAGCTGGTTAGAAACCCATTTCAAATTACCCCTGAAGGTTTCGCACTTGAAGAGGAACAATTTATAGACTTCACGTCAAGCATCTAAATAGCGGTTTGAATTTTGGGGCGGTGTTGATAAATTTTCTGCACTAAAGTCAAGAGGAACACGGTCAACTGGGCGATGGCCAAGTGGGCGCTGGACATCTAGGCGATAAAATAATGATCAAATATGCAATGCTATTCTATTGATCTACTACTCGGTAAATTTAAATAATTTTTTTTCGAAAAACGAGTTAAAAGAACGATATAAACAAAATTTGAAAAAACTCGCATATAATAAAATTTATTTTTATTGTGTAGAATTACGAAATTGTATAGATGTTATATTGAATTTCCCATGGAAAAAATGAGTCAGCTAGTTAATAAATATTTTTGTTTATATCATAATGACAATATTAATTTTTGGTCGTGAAAGTCATGCAATGTGGAACCAAAGAATGAATGAATTATTTGTGGATGGCATATTTTTACTTTCTCCCCTCTTTTGCTCAAATTTTGTTATTTTGGCTAGAAAGAATGAAGGTCCTGTTTTCTGTATTTTATATTGTTTACTACCTAATAAGTCTCTTTAAACATACACAAAATTATTTATATGATACATGAATTGTGGCCATCACTAGATCCCAAAAATATAAATGTTGATTATGAAATTGCCATTCATAAAGCTTTACGTATAGTATTTCCGCAAGATAACATAAATAGTTACTTTTTTTTTTTTCATCTTGTACAAAATCTTCGTAAGCATTTAGCTTCATGCAGTCTTTTAACCTAATATAATTATGATGCGCAATTCGCTTTAAATTCAAAAATGGTCACTTCACTTGCTTTTGTTTCAGAACAAGATATTATTTATGCTATTTCTGAACTTGAGAATCATTTATCCAATGAATTTGAACCAATTTTAGAATGGGTTACGAACACATACATAGTTCGTCTAAGGAATAAGAGAACCAGGGCTCCATAATTTTGCGGAAGCCTGTCATCGAAAATTGCAATTGAGCATTGGCAGCAGCACAATCTACAATTTTTCTCCAAATCAGTCTGCTACCTGTTAGGACTCCAATATTATCAGATCTTATATGTCTACCTTCTAAGGCACTTTTTACCGTATCAATCCACCTATATCTTGATCTTCTTCTGGGTCTTTTTCCTGGCAAAGAATACTTGTTTTGCTAATCTTTCCTCGCCCATTCTGTTTAAGTGACCATACCACCTGAGATTAACTCTGCTAACACATTCCTGGATGCGGACAATGCCAAGTTCTTTCATAATATCCTCGTTTTTAATATGATATTGCCATTGATGCCATCTGTTCATGTCCCTAATCTTTCTCAGGACGCTCATATCTGCGGTCTCTAGTCTTTGGTTAAGTGCTTTACTTCTAACCCAGCTCACAGATCCATAAGTTAAAATTGGTTTGAATACTGTCTTGTATACAGCTATACAGCTAATTTAGTCTTCTGGCTAATTTCTCTCTTATTTCATATACATTTATTCAGTTGACTTTCTACCATACCAGCTTTGTTCATTCTGTTGTCTATTTCCAAATTTAATTTACCATCTTCACTAAAAATCGTGCCTAAGTAGCTGAAATATTTTACTTTTTCTATAGGTTTTCCATTCACAATGTAGTTGATATTTTCATTGTCTTTGTCTTTTTAATGCTGACCTCCCTACCATAACTATTACAACAGTTATTCAATTTAGCCAGGGAATCTTGCAGACTTGTAGCGGATTTGTTTAGAAGTATAACATCGTCCGCATAAAGCAAAGAGCTGACATTAACATCTCCAATTTTGATATAAGTTTTAAACTGCTTTCCTTCATAATGTGATCCGTATAGATAATGAATAACAAAGGGGATAATGTACATCCTTGTCTGACACTAGAATTAATATTAAACCACCTTCCTGTACTTCCTTCAGTTCTAACTGCTGACTTACAACTCAAATAAAGACTAAGTATTGCTTCATCTAATGTCTCATTGACGCCATATAACTGTAGTGTATTGAATAGCTTCTCTCTTGGCACCTTGTCGTATGCCTTTTCCAGATCTTCAAAACTCAAATACAGATATTTGTTATATTCCCATGATTTCTCAACTATCTGTCGTAAAGTGAAAATTTGATCCTCACAGTCTCTGTTTGGCCTGAATCCAGCTTGTTCTTCACCAAGCTTCTCTTCCACAATATTTCTCAAGTATACTTGCATATATCCTACCAGGATCACTCAGTAGGGAAAAATACCTCTGTAATTCTCACATTCAGTTTTATTTCCATTTTTATATGTGGGTACTATGAGAGCTCTACTCCAATCATCTGGAATTCGTCCCCTCTGTTCAGGTCTTCTGAACTATGCAGTCACCAAGACTTTTATACCTCAATTCTTGAGCATTTCGGGTCGAATATCATCTACTCCAGCTGCCTTTTCACATTTCAGGCTTTTGATGGCTTTTCTACTTCAAGTATGGATACGTATTCCTGACTGCATGTCTAGTCACGGCCGGCCCTACTATACAGTGAACCAAGCATCGCTTGGGGCAGCAAAATATTGGGGGGCGCAGATCGATTCGAAAATATTTGGAATATCAACAATTTTACCGGGCAGGGCTCCCCAAAAGCTCCGCGCTTGGGGCGTAAAAATACCTTCGACTGGGCCTGTGCCAAGTGCGTGTTTTACCACTATGGTGTTATCTGCTGTCATGTAACATGTATAAATGTGTTTATTCATTACAAAATAATATTAAGAGATGAATTAAAAAACTGTTTTTTTTCTTTATTTTAATATTGTGCGATTATACCTTTTCATTTCTAAATAATTTTCGGACCACTCTTTGTAACCATCTCTTCGAAAACGAATTATTCGAAAGTAAGTTTTTCGAATGATGAATTCTTAAAAAAAAAATTTTTTTTTTAATTTATAGAAAATGAGAATACCAAAGCTTAGGTCAGGTTAGATCGTTAGGTCTGGATTATTTTTAGTCTTTTTTTTTTAATTATGTGGAAATAACACATAACTCATAACTTATAACTCATACCTCATAAGTCTTAACCATATTTATATTTATATATGTTTTGCCAAATCGTATGCCTGCTAAGCGTGCAAAAATTTGTAAGTTTCTGTCGCTCAATTAACCGTCGCCCACCTGGCTATCGCCCAGTTGAGCGTCGCCCAATTGTCGTGTACCCAGTCAAGAGTTTTTCGTGCACTTTTGCCATTTCCAACATGTTATCTTTGCGAAATTTCTGCAGTGGCTGCATTAAAAACAAAATAATATAGATCTCAGTTAAATATAGAAAGGGAATTAAAAGTGTCAATTTCCAATGTTACCACCATCATATGAAAAGCTTTGCTGCGCTACACAGGCCAAAGGAAGCCATTGATTTTTAGATTCATTGTTATTGTTCAGTTTTAATTAATTGCTATATATTTTGCAATACTGATATGTCCCCGTAAGCGTAAGTAATTTATTAAATACAGTGGATTATATAAATTTTATTATTTTATTTTCAGAATGTATTTTATGTTTTTGGTTTTATATTGTTTTTGTGTCAATAAATTGTTGAATTAAATGCTTTTGTTTCAATAAAGTATTTTTTTCAATGTTTCCTTTGATTTCCACTTTCTTCGTGACCCCCAAAGGGCGCGCGACTCACAGGTTGAGAATCACTGCTCTAGAGCAAAATCGGCAAACAAACTTGTTCTGAGAGGGACCATATAATAAATATTTTATGCTTCGCTGGTCAAGAGGTAAAATCGAGAATATCATTTATTTATACATAAGATAATGATTTAAAAAATCTTCAAATTTTCTAGCAAAATACAGAAATAGTTCTGTATAAACAAATTTTGGGGGAAATTAGTGAGAAGTATGGAAATTCTTTTCTATGTGGCATAATTATGGCGACAAACGCCATGGAGAAATTCGGTGAATCCCAAGTAGTTGCACTTGGAATTCACCGCCTTGGACCGAGTCTGGCACAAAGGCTTACTAAACTAACTCCCATCATTTGGACTGCCCCAGGACTTCTGCAGATGGATCGTCAGCTTCCTGTCTGGACGCACACTATATGTGATGGTAGACGTCTCCCTATGCTCTCACCATCCAACTAATGCTGGGGTCCCACAGGTTCAGTTCTCTCACCGACCCTCTTCCTTCTATATATCAATGACCTACTTCAGTTGACCTCTAACCCAATATGCAGTTTTGCAGATGACAGCACATTACATTCCTCCCATTCATTTGACAAATCCTACTCTACACAACTCACCTCAACCCATAGAACATCAACATCACCACTGCCCTTAATTCCGACCTCCAAGCCATCCGCCAATGGGGCTCAGATAACTTTGTCAACTTCAACGCTAGTAAACCCCAATTCTGTCTTATTTCTCACAAAAAAGAACCATTTTCCCCCAGCATTGTTTTCGATAACACTCAAATTCTCAGATAAGATGAAATTTCTCTTTTCGGAATTACCTTGACATCAGGCCTCTTCTGGCATAAACACATCACAAACATTGCATCCTCAGCTTCCAAAAAACTGGGTTTTCTCTTTCACTCAAGACGCTACTTCACCTCTAAACAGCTGTTAACACTATACAAGACACAAATCCACCCAGCTCTCGAGTACTGCTCTCACATCTAGAGTGGGGCTCCAACAAGCTCCCTCAAAATGCTATGCTTGACTCAATATAGAGGAGAGCAATAAGACTAATAAATGACCCATCCCTCACCAACTCACTCCTTCCACTTTCACATACACGCTTGGTCTCTGCAATCTGTATATTCTATAAATATTTCCATTGGAAATGTTCATCTGAACAGCATCAATAATTTCCCCACTCTGTACTAAGCTCATTGAAACACGTACAGCTGCCGCTCAACATCCTTTCACAATACACCTCAAAACCCACAGAACAAGTTGCTTTTCCTCCTCATTCATCCCTGCTACTGCAGTACTGTGGAATAGTCTTCCCCAGACGTATTTCCCAAAGAATACAACATACAGGCGTTCAAATCAAATGTAAACAAGTTTCTCCTTTCGCAACCCACCACCCATATACTGTACTAACGTACTATAAGCTGACCAGTCATCCTCCTGTATATGGGCCCAACATTAAAAAAATTAAAAAATATATATATAAAAAAATACCCTTAACTGTGGTCAAAAGGTATTGTTTCTTATCATCAAAATTGATGATAAGAAATGCTCACTGCATAAGGCTGATCTAACTAGATTTTACATATTTATATATTTATTGTTAAAAATGTCTTTTCCTAGCTATTGAATTTAAATAGAAAGAAATATGCATCGACATTCACAGACGTGAATTTATGATACATGCGACTACGAAACGCTTAGCATTCAAAACAGTGAATTAGCACTGTTAATGTGAGCGGCAAGGTGGGAGCGCGCGGCGACGAGAGTGCAACATATGGTCGCTGTCGTAAATGTGATGCGAAAGGGAAAGCCATGGAAAATACGAAAATGAACGGGTAGGAGTGGGTCACATTAACACTACGCTATGGACACTGAAACAACAATTTCATGATTGCCATTCATTTAAAACTCGTCCTTAGCTCTCCGGTCGTATAGGCGGCGGGTCCACGGGAGAACGCCTTTTACTCCACTAACAAGTTTCTTTAAACATATTTGATTAGTCAAAGAAATTGGACACGATATTACCTGTTCCGTACAGAAGCTTGTGGTATTATCATATTCCCCAACACTCCTGTTGTTAATATTTGTTATAAATAAGGCTGACTCATCTTATGTATGCTGATTCAAATAATAAGCAACTATGGTAAAACATCTTGACAAGTAAAGCTTCTCATCGTACATGTAAGGCAGATTAAATAAAATCTAATCATATTTCTGCACTTATATACAATGCGAATGAAAATGTTGAGCGGATTTCCAAAATTTCTTTACAAAACCAAATGGCATGCGGAAATGAGACACCGTTGAAAGGAGACTCGAAAACGTTTGGTACAGTTCAATGACTTTCTCTGGACAATGATCCTCGTTGTCTGTCTGACTAAGTAAAACAAATTTGCCTCGTCTGTATGCACCCAAAAGGGTCCAGCGTATCATAGCAAAATTTATTACTTAAAACTAGTCTTTGGACGTAATGTTGTGTAACAGTTCGAGTTTACAGGGACGGAGGACAACATGCTGTCTTCAGGTCTTCCAAACTGTTGAGTGCAGCAGATGCAGATTACAGCTAACACGAGACGTTCATTTCGGAGAGTGCGCACAACTTACCGACAGAAACTATAAACCGTTTGTTGCACTGCTGTACGCACTCCTGAACGTCTCTTTTTTTTGAAGATGAAGCAGTTGTTAGTAAACGATGCATACGACTCTGGAGGAATTGAATTTACGCATATAAAAGGAACATCTCTATCTAAAATTTGTTTCACTTGACAAGGAATAAGAACAACAGAAACGGAAAGATAGCTGTACAGCAAGGAGAAAAGAAATTTTATATCTCTGCTCATCCCAGAAAACAATGAGCAATTTCCGTTACTGTCCTAGAAAATGTAAATAACAAGAACTGTTTGAAAAGTCCAATAGTGTACGAAGATGTTTTGCAGTTTTCATCGCCCAAGATGTAGTTTTAATATCCGATTGTTTCTCTGAATATATACACTCTCAATCAAAATTTATGGGGAAACTGCAATTTCATGAAAACGAATATTCTACTGCATGTTCATTATAAGCCGAATTCTATCACCTACAAAAGAGATCAGCGGTTTGCTCGGAACACATTTCAACCTTGACGATTAGTAGCGCTTTACGAAGTAGCCAAGATACCGGAGACATTTGCTATTCGGTGGGAAAGACCAAGGTTCGAGTCCTATCGAGGACGCGAAGAAATTATAAAGACTTTTCAAATGAAGGTGAATTAGCCGATATCACAGTGAAGTGGCAGAGTTTTACCTCCCCAATTTCTTCCCCATGTGAAAAGCCGACAAATCGGCCTGACAAGCCAAGTAGTTAAATGATATACATAAGCTGTCTTCATTATCTTAGTAATGTCGAATGCCAACCAATTCAACCAGAACAATTGCAACACAAACATGAATTAACAGTATTTCAGTGGGGGGGGGGGGGGTATTCTCTCATAAGAGTTGCAGCTCTTATTAGTTAGTTCAATAAAAAAAAATAGTAACACTTGGAGCCTATTCTTGGTTAATAATTAAGTGGAAGTCGTTTTCTGTTAAATTTTTACGGTGTTTCTGTATATGTGTGTTAAACTGCATTTAGCATATAACTGTATCTAATATATATATATATATATATATATATATATATATATATATATATATATATATATATATATATATATATATAAGATGTAGTGTTTACTTCTAACAGAAATACATGTTTCATGCCCGTGGGCAACAGATTTCGTTTCATTATAATACTTTTAAAGAAGGAACTCTGTAAACGACCCACTTACTACGCTTGTTAGTTAATTCAGCAAAAAAAGCTCACAGTAGTAATACATTTAATCTGACCGAGATGTGCAGCCTTGTTTCTAAAACAAAAAGTAAATAGCGAGATTGATATGATGGGTAATTTATGTGGCATTTAATTATTGAAAAGGCAAATAAATTCCACAAGAGTGGAGGGATTGAACGTTAAGTTATGAAAATAGTGTAAAAGGTTATGCTAATACTGCTTTAGTATTTGATCGAATTTGAAATCCAAAATTTTATTTAGTAAGTGCAGTATAATGGCCATATATTTCTCTCTCTCGATTGAAATATATTTAATTTCGAAATAGTTTCTTTATCTTTAATTAGAAGGACTCTTATTAAGAATTAATTCATTAGGAAAATAATGCGTAATATAAGAAACAAGGTCAAAAGGCATTTGCCTGAATAAAATGGAAATGCAGTCATTATTTTGAGTATCTGTTGATGATGATAATTTTTTGTTTTGTCAAAGTTTCGGTCAACGAATGAAAAAATCTTCCCATAATGAAACTTGGTAGCAGGAATAATGGTACAGATTTGCATAGTGGAGACAGGAAGAGAAAGATACCCTAAATATATCATGTATAGGAAAGCCGCCATAGGGAAGTTGGATATTTCCCTTAAATCGATTATTCTGTGCTTGATTGTTATCATGGACAGTACTAGCACAGTCAGCGAAAAATAAATATTTTGTGAATAAAGTATGTGGTAGTACTGTCCACAGTACTACCACATAGTTTTATTTTGGGGATTTTATTTTGAGCCATTTACCACATACTTTATATTTCATATAAAGTATGTGGTAAATGGCTCAAAATAAAATCCTCAGTTTTCCTGAATGTCGTCCCGATGCAGGCACAGTGAGACGCTGTAGAGCTGCAAAAACTGTCATCACTCAATCTAAATTAACTTTGATAAAAGAGATCAGTAAGAAGAAACCAAACAAATTAAATAACATTTTATGTATATTTTCTCCTGACCTCCTGTATTGCAGAACTCGTTTCCTGATATACCTACAAAGATAAAAATCCTGAAACCATAAAGACATTCTTCATCACTTACAACCGCCTTTATAAATCCCTTAAGAGCCATATTACACCAATCTTCTGTTTTGTATTTTGCAAAACATCCAAAAAGACCTTCAGCCTTCTCTTATTTGATCAACAATTTTCCTTCAGAAGCACGTTAATAACTTTGGCTGGAAATCAATGTGCACCTTCATAATACTATACAAGTAAGTTGCGGCTAAGTCAATATTTCATCCTCTAGCGCAGTGCTTTTCAAACTTCTGGATGTCAGGGCCCCCTTTGGAAAAATTAAAATATTTCAAGACCCCCCCCTCGAAATAAAAACCATAATATAGACATATGTTATTATAACATTTATTGTATTTAGATTCAATACAAAATATCATCATCAAATTACTGCCATGTACCCTCAAGGGGTGTACAGGATATGATAGTACTACATGAAAAATTTACATCATTACTAACTTCCTATCTACAATTTTACATCATTACTAACTTCCTATCTCCAAATCAGTCTGTCACTTGTCAAGACTCCAACATTATCAGATCTTATATTTCTATCGTCTAAGGCACTTTGTACCGTATCAATCCACCTATATCTTGGTCTTCCTCTGGGTCGTTTTCCTGCAAACCTGGCAGAGAACACTTGTTTTGCTAATCTTTCCTCTCCCATTCTATTTAAGTGACCATACCACCTGTGATTAGCTCTGCTAACGCATTCCTGGATGCTGATAATGTCAAGTTCTTTCCTAATATCCTCGTTTTTAATATGATATTGCCATTGATGCTATCTGTTCACGTCTCTAATCTTTCTCAGGACTCTCATATCTGCGGTCTCTAGTCTTTGGTCAAGTGTTTTACTTCTGACCCAGCTCTCAGATCCATAAGTTAAAACTGGTTTGAACACTGTCTTGTGATACAAAATATACACAGCGAATATTGCAAAAATCAAACGCAAATATTGCATTTTTAGCAACTTACATACACATTTGATATGACACATTATTTCATATTTTTATATAGATAGATATATTGTTATTGTACATTTGCAGTACAAGCACATGAAACGTAAACCAATTAGTAATCAAGAAGGAATTAAAAGCATAAAAGATGTTTAATAACAATTTAATATAATGGATGTGTTTCAATACTGCTACACAAAAAGTCAATATCAGATGAAATATTTGCAACTGCAATTCTTAGATTTCTGCTTTGAAATGAAACTTATATGAATAAGCATATATTTACTAATATTCATTAAGCGCCGAAATACGCAGGAAGCAAAATTGTGAACCCGCACCAATGTGTGATTTTTTTTCCATTAAAATATAAAAATGACAAAAAAGAAATAATAAAAATTAAATACGTTTCTTTTAAGATAAAAAAAAATCGACTTAGTCTTAAGACATTTTGAATTTGTTTTCATTATTTCACGGCCCCCCTCAACAAAACCTACCGCCTCCAAGGGGGCCGCGGCCCACAGTTTGGGAAGCGCTACTCTAGAGGATATTTTTATTCTTCCGAGCCCAATATCCCCCTTCGTGATGATCAGCTATGTTACTGCCCTCAAAAAATAAAATAAATAAATAAGATCATTAAAATTGGGCCTGTGAATGAAAATACTCCGAAGATATATCCAGCGGCTACCCCCCCCCCCCCTCCGGGTTGACCTGTTTTGATGGATGAAAAACCTGAGATCGCCAGAGGGGAAAACCTCTAGTAATCCCAAGCCAATGAACTCATCTTCTGTCGAAAAGCCTCTCCTTATAGAGGCTCATTGCGTCCTATACGGAAATTGAATCCAAGTGTTTCTGACCGAACAGTTGCGATTGTTACCGAATGAAGCAAAAACCGAAAGTCATAAAAAACGTCCACATATCCGAATCACCCTAAGTAAGGAACCCCCTAAGTAGAATTGCAACCTTTCTAAGAAAAATAGAATGGCCATAGCTGATAAAAGTCTCAGTTACCCACAGATGACCTGTACTAGGAGCCTTTAACTCTAATCACCATCGTTTACTCCTTTTCTAACAAGATCTAATTAACATAAAAACGGAAACTTTCATCTAAATATCACCAGTATTAAAACCATCTCCAAAAACCTTCTCATTCCTTTTCTATTCTTATGTTAGTCTTTATATATAATAATATCAAAGCCCAACCCATCGCTGCATTTAAAACTCAACATTTGAGTGTCTTTTTTTTTTTAAGATTTAGTTCTTTTTACTTCTGTATTTCTCCTATTTAATTATTACAACTAGTGTTAAGGCATTTGATCTCAAGCATAGCAACGATAAGTGTAACAAAAAAGCACTAAAAGTGGCCCGATTTAAACTAAAACTGCTCTATTGAAGAAATATTAGCGAACATCCGAAATGCAATTTTTAATAAAAACTGCCGCCCAGTCAGGGTAGGCAAGTAATTGGATAAGGGCAGACAGAGTAAGACCACGGCAGTACGCGAGTAACATCTACATCCGTTTGAAATTCAGCATCATTTTAATTTTCCAGCTGAGAGCACTCTCTTGTATTGCTATCTGGAATGGCACATTTTTGTCTCTCGCTGGAAATGGTCGCTTTAAAAAATGAACTTCTTCACCATAGTGATAATTTAGATTGTCGGTTATTGTGGAATGCCAACAAAATAAAAAAATACACCTCAATAGATATCCCAGGTGTCCCTGAGCTATTCATTTCAAATATTCCTCCACGGGAACTAAGTATACTTAGATGCTGTCTCTCTTCTCTTCTGTTCCTCCCGCCCTCGCCATTTTCTTTCCTGTCAGGAATTTGATAAGCAACCGTATAAAGTAAACAACTTCGGGACGAATGATCTCTCAAATTGCTCGCATGTCACAACGTTGTTAGACTTGGAAGGAAGCGAAGATGTAATTCTCTCGTTCCGATGATTTTCTCTCTCTGAAATGGATAAAAGTGCAAATAGAGAAGCAGAGCAATTTTCTCTGTTTAAGCCAAGCAGGCGATAGAGAAACAGGTGATGGTTTAAAATAAAAGCAATAAATACCCTGCGCAGTTAGGCTTCTTCTTCTTGGCCTTCAAACAAAGGACGTCTCTCAATTGGAGGAAATCGAGAGTTTGCCAATTTATTTCCTTTTCCTCGGTTACTTTTTATGCTTAATTCTTTTTTTTTTGACAAAATATCTTATGGCATTCCCAGTATTTTCTTTACAAAGAGATACACTTACGATATTTTTTATATATTGATTAATGCGTGTTCGACTTTCCAAGCAGGTTTTGGAAAGACCAGGGTTCGAATCACATCAGCACGGGAAAAACTTCACAAGGGCTTTTCAGCTGAAGGTTAGTTGAATCATTTCATAAGGAGATGGAGGATTCGGGGTTTTCATTTTTCTAAACAGGCAAATCGACTAGTTGCTTCGGCCTTAATTGCAAAACAAAAAAAAAAAAAAACATTTTCTCTGAAAATAAAGAGGATTAAACCCGCTCGAATCTAATATATTTCAGGACTATTCTGCAGTATTAATTCCTACTATTGCACGTTTTTCTGTGGGTGAACATGTGGCAGAGAGGAGAAAATTTTCTTTTCTTCTCTTCATTTAGAAAGGTCGCTCGCTCGCGAAGTGCCGCTGATAACGTCTGTTCCGTATGCTCTTGTAACTTCACATTTCATACATAGAATTCCCCGAAGACACAAAGTCAACGCAATACATGTTTACTAACAGATATTGGCGTTGACTTTGGAAATTAATTAAAAGTACCCGAAAAAAAATCATTGTGTAAAAATGAATGTCCTGCGGGTTGGGGGAAGCAAGTAAGACAGATGTGGATTGTTCTTCAGCATTAGAGATGTCCCAAGGCTCGAAAGAATACCACCAAAAATTTGTTTGCTGAGCCACAACAAACCCATCTGTTTAACCTTTGTAATGCGTTTTAGCGGTAACACGGCGACATCCTGATATTCAGAACTTGAATTCGAATATGGCATTTATATAACCTCCAAGGCAGAAGAGACAAGCGTAAGGGAGGCGAGATTATGTTAACAAACAGTAAAACATTCTATAGGGAAATTTCCACTTAATGATAATCCTGATTCAATTGATTTTTTTCTTTTCGGTGTGTAATATTAGACATAGTAATTCAGCCATTAAACCTCAGCGCAGTTGTTACACAACGAGCCACAGTTCCGATTAAGATGAACTTTTCTCATAGATAAAATTGTCAAACAAGAATAAATGTCTCAACATAGGAGACTTCGTTTATTCCAATGTTGATCAGGAGTATGAGATGATTATTCTTTTTGTAGTGGACCTCTCGGTATGAAGAGAACAAGCTGCTTTTTTTTTTTTTTTTTTTTTTTTTTTTTAAGCGTGGAATGGATAATACACTAGACTAGTCCTCACTAAGGAATCTGCTGTAATTAATGTTCAGGTTAGGGAACCATTCGTACATAGAAGGTTGCTATGTTCAACTTTGGAAGACGTTAAGAAACCACAAGGATAAAAAAAAAATTTTTTTTTTTAAATGTATATTACTAAGATTACCGGAAAGATTTAATTATTTATAATTGAATAAACATTCGTTGAATGCTAATGATAAAATGAATGTGTTCAAACAAGATTATGCTTTCATCCGAAAGCAGTGTTTATCCAAGTAAAAAAGTACCTTTCTGAAAAACTTGAATGGATTCGAACAGAAATGATGAATCAAAAAGGGAAAAGAGAGCGGATTAGAATAACTGTAGAGTAGGGACAAAATTATAAGTAGTGAGAACAGGGACGCGCCGGCCATATGTGCAATGCGTGCGACGCACACAGGCGCCAAAGAGGAGGAAATACTTAAAAAAAAAAAATGTTTTGTTAAAGTGATTTTTTTTATTGGAGGGGGGATAGGGGCGCCAACTAAAGTTTTGCACACAGGCGCAGAACACTACTGGCGTGGTACTGGGTATAGGGGCGCCAAATAAAGTTTTGCACACAGGCGCCGGACACTACTGGCGCGCCCCTGACTACAAAATGTATAATTATATTAAAAAAATACTTAGTGAGGTAATAATTATGCATATATTAACCATTAGGAAACGTACAAATTATCTTATAGAAGACAAACTAATGCTACGTATAATAAATTAAAACTTTTTTTTTTTCATTTATATTTTTAAGCACGAACAGATATTGGTTATTCATGGAGTTGTTTGGGAAAGCATGCCGAAGATTCGATTTCAATGACACAAGTAATAAACAACAACGTGAAGAAATAACAGAAAACACGAAACATGCATTTACCATAGCCTGTATAATAGCAGAAAGATATGCAATAACCAAAAGGACTTTAATATTCAATGTTTCAAGCCGATGATGTTTAACAACCGCGAACATGGAAAGTAATCTTGGATTGTTGAAAGGAAATATTCGACTGCAACAATATTCATAGAAAGGAATTTAAAGTGGAATTATTATTTAAAGAAAGCACCGAAAATAGCTAAAAGAATAATTTTAAAAGAAAATGAGGAACATATAGATTTCCATACGGAAAAAATTTAAAACAAGCCATATATAAAAGCATTTGGTAAAAAAAAAAAATCGGAAAATGCAAAAACTAAATGGAAGTACTAGTATGCTGAAGAAATCAAAACATTTCAGAAATAAAAAAAAAAATAGGCTTCAACAATTACAACATATGAAACACAAAGGTTGGGATATGATTTTCGTAGATCACAAAAAAGCAATAAGAATTGTCTGAGATAAAAGAAATAAGCAAAGTGAATACATAAATGCAAAACTGGTATACCTAACTGCATGAGAACAATGGGAAAATGATTTCACTAAATTATAGGAAGGTGAAAAAGAAATAAAAATATTAAAAATATTTGTTCAAATTGTTCAAATTGAAACATAGGACATCTGTTGGAATGGATTGAATTTATAACACATGCGAAAATATGAAAGTAAATAAATGACTAGACACCTGAAAAACCTAATAATTACACTTATTTTTAAGAATAGACAGATTCCAAATGAATGGAAAATGCAAGTCACAATAAAAATATTTAGAAGGAAATAAAATTGCAGTCTCAAACTGTCAAGGAACTAAGTTATATGTAATACCTTAAAATATGCACCAAATCATCAAAGAAAAATTAGAATCACGACTAGTTAGGAAGAACGACAAGAACTCCGCAAGAGGATATTGTATTGGTGCTGTGCACAGGTATTTGAGGCAATTTTATTGACAATTTTGTGAACATTTTGATAGAATTAGATTAGATTGAGACAGAAGGAGCTTTTGAATCACATCGAGAAAAACACCACTGAAATTATCGAAATGATTAAAATATATACACAAATAATTTTTTTTTTTTCAACTGAAGAGGTGAGTTATCCGATCTCTCGTACGGAGGTGGAAGGGTTCCCTACAGGAAACTTGGGTTTTTCATTTCACAAACAGGCCCCGTGAACACACATATCTAAAGGCATAAAATACTTATTATTGGGCAAGGAACGACACCGATCTTGTTCGATAATAATTATTCTTTGGTAAAGTGGCACATCAATCGAGGAAAGAAGAAGAAGAAGAAAAAGAAGAATGTTGTATCGAGATATGAGAGAATGAGAGTGAATGAGAGAGAGAGAGAGAGAGAAGCATTTAGTTTTAATATCTTTTCATTACATTTTGGGAAACTCATAATTGACTGAAAACATGCTAATCCAACTATAAAAGAATCGAAAAGGACGTAATTGCAAATCAGGAAATTTGATATCGAGCAGCGCTGTGTAGTGACAATGCAGTAAGAATTGCAAACGGAACTCTTTCATTCAATTGCGAGAAAACAGTTCTAGTCGAAATAAAAATGAAGTTATTGCTTTATATAAAAATGTTGAGATCTCAATTAGAGATTAAATTCAACTTTGCATTCCCTATTAAAAATATGGCAAAAACATTAAAAAAAAACATGGAAAGTGCAGGCAAAACATCAGACTGATATCTGGATAACTGAGTGTCTAATCTCATGAGGAAAAACAAACTGATTTTGTGGGTTGCAAACTTCACAGAATATTTAACTGAAATTTCTTAAGTGTTATGTAAATGAACAAGTTAAATTAGAGCAATAGTTTTCCATTTTCCCAGGAATCAAACTAAGAACACAGTTTGAAACTAATGAAGTAGTCGAACACTAGAAAAACTGAAATTGTGACGCAGACAGTAAAAAATTCCAAGAGAACCTGGGAAGTATTTGGAGGGAAGTAATTTCGTATATAACTGTATATAACTTCGTATATAACAAGTGGTTTAATCCACTCTTGTTAGAGAATGATTAATTCGGTGCTCTAGGGATAAAAGCAGGGGAATCACGAATACGTTTGCTTATTCAAAATCACACCTGGCTTATCTTCAACCTCTCACATCTTTTTTTTTTATAATATATGTTCTTATATGCATATTTATACAAAGACAAAACAATGCTGGCACATTCTTACACAAAATAATTAAATAATCGTTATACATGTAAATCTAAATGCTAATAGACATCATTGCATGCGACACCAGAACGAAAAAAAATTATCTCCAAAAGATACTTCTATTTTTAATATCTCGTGCGAAATTGGCAACTTTATGAGGAATGAAGCGAGAGTAAATGCTTATATTATGCAGGAGAAGGAGGCACTATCGAGATACAGTGAAGGAGAGTGAGTGTGGCTGTAACAGGTTGCAGGATTCCATACATAACGGTGGGGATTGGATTTTAATAGATGTCCCCCCTTCCCTCATTAGAAAGCAGTTTCAGTACGTGTCACTTGCTTAGGAACGAGATTTAGGTTTAAATCTCGCATATGGCTGGAGAAATGTTATGTCGGTGTTTTCAGCTGATATAGTTGTAGGCGGAGGAACACATTTTCTCTCCCGGAATTCCATTTTTCCACTGCAAAACAGAAACAAACAAATGGATCGTGTCAAGGCTTTCAGGTCATGTGATGGAAATCACCACACGAATTATATTGCCTATCAGGTGCTAATTCCTACAGTGACTGATGGCAATTAATTTCGTCCAGTAATTCGAACAACAGACATTGGTTCCTGTCGCCAGAGATTTAATGAAGGTTCAGATAAAAGTCGAAGAACTGCTGATGCAAATCATCTGCGTTGACGCTCTGATCTGAGAGTCTGTGTAGGATGATCTACTGTAGATCTTAATTCGTGTGGTGTGCATCGGGAAAATGGTAGCAACAAGGTACTGTGACAGTTGAAGCGTTAAAATTGAAGGAAGAGAGCAGCTAATCAGCGTGGTCGACCATATCGGTGGCGATGCTCAGACTCACCCATGTGTTGTTACGGAGGATAAACTCTCACCCTGCAACATTATTGATCTGCGGAGACATTTTAAGCACATTCTGCTGGTTGTGCGGCATAATAATGCAAACAACCCCACTGCGAAACCTGTTGAGTTGCTTCTGAAACCGAGTGTTTGCTGCAGTCTTTACATGCGTCACTCTAACTTCATCGTGTTCAATGAAAGGAAAGAAATATTCCGCGACGGACTGCTTTAGCTCAAATGATATCTTACATCGATACTAGCTCATTATGGATATTAAAAGAGAATTTCTCACGTTTTGGAGAAGGTTATCCAAATGGTCAGTTCGAAAGAACTCAAATTGTAAGCACATTAAAACGAAAAAGTTGTCACTTTTCTCCTCAATTGTTAATTTGATTTCATTTCTCTAATTGATAGGGGGGGGGGGGGTTGTACCATCCGTTTAAGTTGTCCTTAAAAAAACATTTCAGTGATCATCACGCTGTTGTTATTCGAATAAACTGTGCTTCCCAAGAGGGAAGAAAGGACGATTAGAATCATTAAAAGCAAAGAAAAGTTAGCAAATACGCACGCACGCGCGTGTGAATACAAACACGTTGCGAAATGAAGATATTACTTAGGGACTGTTATTTGATTTAAAAAAAAAAAATCGTTCGATGAGCAACATAAATATCCCGAGGCAACGACTAAAATCACCCAGAGGTAATTCAAATGCATGCGTCACTGGCTGAGTACAGTTAACGTTTTAAAGTGGTGAATAACGGATTTTATAAAAAAAAACTTAAATTTGCAGATAATTTCCCCTCGAACTTTTCAACGTTAATTATTTTTTCAAAATATGCCCATCCATTTTCCAGTAATTTCTCGAGTGGAGAGATCTGATTAAGCTAAAAAAGTTCTAAAAATGCTATGTTTTCGTAGAACGGATAAAAAAGTTTCACGAATCATTAAAGAAATATTTGTGAAAAAAGCATCTGTGAGGAATGCTGTAAAATCTGTTTTACAGAAATGATGCTAAATTCTAAGTACGTTGCAATGATACTGTGTACCGTTTCTCATTAATTTAGTCTTTTTTTTCTCCTGAAACTGTGTGGAGGGAGGACTGCACATAAAGATCATTTTGAACCTCGCACTTGCTAAATCCGTTGTTTGCAATGACCTTCTATTTACACAATTCTCGATTCAGTGAATATATTATGGTGTCATGTCCAATTTCAAGGTTCCTTTAAGATGTTTTTGATGCAACTTCATACAATTTGAAAGGAAGTATTGCTGGAAAAAAAAGTTAAGATGAATTGCTAGTGCGTTCCTGAACACTGGCTGGAGGAAGTTGCCAGAGAAGTGTGATGATATTTTGTGGGATACGAGCATCGCCACCGTAATAATGTTAGCTAGCCAACTAATTAGAAATAAAGTGCCGACAGCGTAGGAGTAGGGAACAACAGCAAGGATATTATTGCAGCAATGTGCATTTTGACTGAAAGCAAAGTTCGATCAGAGAAGCACTGGCGAAAATTTGTTTCTAAAAATAATCTGAATTCGAAAGATAAATAATATAGCATAGAAAATTGCACTCAAAAAATTCTTGATACATTTTTTTTTTGTGTGTGTAGGGGGGGGGGGGTTGGAATATGCCATCCTAGCTGTCGCAGGAATTTATCTTTGTTTTCTACAATTGTGAATTGTGATGTAATGAAGACATTTGATTTTATTTTGTTAAATCTCATTTACGCTTTCTGTTTTGCCATCTGATAATGTTCATGTTTTGATATGTTATTTAATCAATGTCATCTCATAGAATCTTATGACAAGATGTGCTGTTTGACACAAAAGGATCCCCTTTTTGATAATGTCAAGAAACGTTTATAAATTGGCAGTTCATCAGTACTGTAGGTTTATACAAAAATTAATTAATTATACAAAAAAGTGTTGAAAAACTCGAGTTGATATAAAAGGCTAAGTAAACTGTATCTAACGATAAAAGTGAAAATAATTTATTAATGCCGATTTAGTCTTTAATTCCTTGCGTACGATTTTATGATCTTATATAATTAAGTTGAACTGTAAGCGAGCTAACTTTTCACTTTGAATTGTTCCTAATGCGTTTCGACTTTAGAAGTGCACCATCGCAAGTTTAACAGAGATCGTCCTTTTATTGTGACAATTCGTAAATTTCAGCGGTGAGTTAATGCACTATCGTTTTTCCTTATACACTACTAGCGAAAAGTCTAGCGTTAACGGCATCGCTATATGATAGATAGTTTACTAATAAAAGAACGTTTGAAATAGTATCCCTGGACACTTCCCTTTAACTGCAACGTATTTTACTTGAAAGGGGTTACAGTCCTGCTTGAGATGTCGGTTTCCTTTTGGGAAGTATTAAGTACTCCAGGAGAACTTAAGTGTCATTAAGGGAACCGTTATAGTTGGGGGGAAATGCTCGTTTTGCCTTTCTGCCGTCGATAAGGACGGCGAGCACAATGCGGCGATTAAACAAGCACTTCTCAAATATTTCATCGAATCAAATGCAGTTTCTTTATGAAACTCCTCCAGTGCTCCTTTAAAATAGCTACTACTTTTAAAAAGCTGCTGCTGATGAGCTCCAAAATGGGCCAAACTGAAATTAAAAGCATCCGATTGTCACAGTAACGATGTTATAGTGCCTTAGCTTTGTAATGCCACTTTGCACGTGTTTGCCATATGTAAAGTACACATAGAAATATGCCTTTGAGTATATCACTGGTTATCTCTTTCGCCAATGATTTCAATCAAAATTCCTCGATAGATTAGCTAACCACGTTGCCGGCCTTGACGTGTTTACACATTAATAATTACATCAATGGGAAGTGCACAGTAAAACTGAAATACTATTCGGTTACTATTGAAATAATTTGGATAAAAAGAATAAGTTAATTGACATACATACTCTATTTGATTCCAGTGGCCGCAAATTTTAAGTGGGTGGTCTGAAATGTTCTCGGCCTCGACCATAGATGGCAAAACTATCGGCAAGATTTTATGTTCTTATACATCTGTGATAAGCATTGATGTGAAATTGCAAGTCATTCTATCAACTAGTTTTTTTTTATTCAGCTGTCGGAAGCCAAAGTATTGTCTATATCCCTTGAAATTGATAAAATTGAGTATCTTGCGGTTATAAAATACTTTGTAAAAGAAGGTTTAACGCCAAAAGAAATTCATTCAAAGTTCATAAAGGTTTATGGGCACTCTTTTCCTTCGTTTTGGACAAAAAAAAAAAAAAAAAGGCTGCCAAGTTTACTAAACACTTCATACGTGGCCGTACCAGCCTTGAAGATGATCCACGTGAAGGACATCCAAAAAGCGTAACACCACCAGAAATCATTGCACGATATGGTATTGGATGACCGGCGAATCGAAGTGCGTGAAATTGCTGAGACTATAGGCATTTCAAAAGAACGTGTAGGATATATTTTGCATGAAAAGAATTGCAAATGAAAAAGCTTTGCGCAAGATGGGTGCAGAGTTGATCATAAATGCACTCGCATGAAAATCTCTGAACAGTGCTTGCAGCGTTTTAACGAGAATAAAACTGATTTTGTGCGTTGATTTATTATTATGGAAGAGACTTGGATTCACTATTACACACTACTTTCCAAACAGCTGTCAAAACAGTGGACAGAAGCCGGTTGTTCAGCGCCAAAGAAGACAAGGTCATGGCATCGGTGTTTTGGGATGCTAAAAGCATATAATTCTGATCTTTTAACGAGACTGGATGAAAACATTCGTGAGAAAAGACTCCGTTTGCAGAAGAAAAAAAAAATCATCTTTCATCAGGACAATGCACCTGCCCACAAAGGTGTTTTGGCAATGGGAAAATTAAGGGATCTGCACTATGAATTGTTGGAACATCCATCCTATTCCTCAGATTTGGCTCCCTCTGACTTCTATCTCTTCCCAAAACTAAAACTCTTCTTCGCTGGTCAGCGTTTTTCTTTACATCAAGAGGTAATTGCAGCTATTGAGGGGTATTTTGCAGATCTTACTGAGAACCACTACAGGGACGGGATAATAGCGTTGGAATATCGCTGGAATAAATGTATTAGTCTTAAAGGAGATATGTTGAAAAATAAAATTAATTTTGAAATTGCAAATTCGTTTCTTCATTGTTAGGCCGAGAACTTTTCAGACCACCCTCGTATTAAATAAAGCTAACAAATACGAGTAGCTATCTTCTTTGATAAATTAAAATTGAGATGAAATCTATTAATTTTTTTTAAGATCTGTTTTTGTCATAATTAGTAAAGTTAGATTTGATTAGAAAGAATTTATCGAAAATTCATTTCTGTGGTAATTTATCTTCATTGCTCTGCATGAGATCACGCTGCTTATTAGCAGCATTAAATACACAATACTTGTGTATTGGTCTCGAGAGTATTTTGGGTAAAAGAACTTTCAATGTGTCTTTCGTTATCTTTCTACTGCTTAAAATCTCTCTAAAGAAAGAAGTTTTGACACATTTTAATTCATGAAATTTATAATTTCATTCTTATTTTAAAGAAAATGTGATTAAATTGATCAAATATATAATCTAATAAAAAGAAAAAAATATGAACGATATTAACTGAGAGAAAATAATACTTTCAGATTCCAGATTCTTTCAGGCTCAACTTTCAGATTCCAGCATCGATATCGCAATTATTTGCTTTCATGTTTCCGCTAAAAGTAGTAAAAGCGTGTTGAGTAGTCATTAGTTCGGTTATTATCAGATTAATATATTAAAGAATTAGCTTCCCTTTGAATTTTCAATTATACTATTCAAATGATTTTGTGTTTGCAGGAAGATCACATTCGTTCTGTCATTTATTTCCATTGATCAATACAAATTAATTAGAATTATGTTGCCTCAGAATTTCTTCGACAGAATGAAGAAGCAAAACGATTCATGCAGTACAGACTATAGATTTATCAGGGAATCAAATTGTAATAGTAAACATTTTTAGAAGAACACCACCGCAAAAAGGTTCAAATTGTTTTCCCTCTTGGGCTCATGTCACTCAATCAGCATAAACAAGATTCCAAGATTTTTATAAATAAACGCGTGAACTGCACGTATAGCATCTCGGCGGAAACTTAAAAGATTCTAGATAAATTTTGCAGCCATCTGATATTAGAGAGAGAGAGAGAGAGAGAGTGAGATCATTAACAGGAAGATACAAAACAAAACTACATCAGTCGACGAAGTTTATGTTAAAAGCAATATTTTCATCAGCAACATCCAGCATCACCTCTTTCGTTCACTCCTCGACGAAGTGCAATGATGAAATATTCATAGGAGAATGTTCAAAATACTTCAATAAATTGGAGAAATGTTAGAACGTATAATGAATCATGCATGTTGTTTTGTAACCTAATTTGTTACTTACAAATACACTACCGAAATCTGAAGCAAATGATTCCTCTATTTTATTCACAGGAACGAAGGTGGCGAACTAGATACGTCTATGCTCATTAGAGAAACAACAGAAATCCGAACGAACAAAGGAACAATAACAAATTACGAGAGTAACCGATATAGAACCATTTGGATTCCAAGTGGAACAGCGTTGCACAGAGTTATGAGACAAGTGTTCTATTAAGTGTTTACATTTTCCATATACCATATATTCTCTAACAGATATCTACCTAATGGAATGCTGGGCCACCGTGAGTCTTCGAGCGAACTCATTATCCGGAGGCATCTATCCACAAAAATCGAGAACATTTCATACGCGTTGCTTTACACAAACATACCAGAAATCTTGCAGTTCCATTAGATTTCATACTGGTAATGGTAGGAACTCATCACGAACACCACATGACCGTAGAGTGCTACGAAAGATAATATGGAAGATAAAAGCGCCATTCGTCGGCCGACACGTTGAATGTGGAGTGCCAAGCATCGACTGGAATACGAATCTCCTCATAAACATTCAGAATCGAGGCTCATCATAGTAGGACCGCAATATGCAAGCCCCAACATTACCTGAACCAACATATATGAAGATTGGCCTTCAGTGGTGCGAAGAGCGTGTCCTGTGTGTGGATGTGTGTGTACAGGATAGTTCTAAAATGTTTGGCCAAACTCTGGATACTTCTAAAGCCGACTCGGATGAGATGAGCATCATATAAACATACGGCCGGCAGTGATAATGTAGCACATTGTCGAGGTATGAAATGTGCAGCGTATCTCTCATCAGAAGCAGCTGTATTCATACCACGTGCAATGGGTAGAGAAGCTTCTGCCAATGGATTTTTTCACTCGAATTAGTTTTGCTCAATAGCTTCTGCACGAGTAACCAAACTCGGTTTTCTCTACAGTTTGCTTTTTTACGGATGAATCTCGGTTTGTCTTTAATGGCACAATGAATTCTGTAACATGCACAAGTAGAAACGGATCAATCGCAGAAAATCAGGGCAGCCCCATACCAGCGAAGATTCCATGAATGTTTCAGTCCGCATCACTGGCGGCTATCTCATCGGTTCATTGTTCTTGCCATCGATGCTATCAGCCAGCATCTCTTGAAGGAGGAAGTAACCTGCGTTATTGTAGGATGCGTTCATTAACAACATGCTCACGCATATGGTTCATGTATGATGGAGCGCTAGCGCGTTTTTCGTCGAACTTGACGAAAACATCTCGAGCATGTTTTCCAGGGAGTTGATAGGTAAAGATGAGCTAATTGAACGGTCAAGACGGTCTCCCGATAGCTGTCTCCATAAAAATGAATTCCGCTGATTTCTTAGTATGGAGATAGTCGAAGGCAGATGTTCATGCTGCACAGGTGCCTCATGAATAGGCTCTTCGTCAAAGGATAGTGGATACGAGGATGCGAAATACTCGGGGATTTCTCGAATCTCTCAGCTGCACTGTTCGTTGCTCACGGAGCATATTCAAAAACATCTGAATATGCTCCGTGATGCTCTTCTGTGCAATAGCCGTGGTTTTGAGCAACTTTGACGGTATTGAGATGTATGCTCGGAATCCGGTCACTGTTTGCAGGTAGAATGGCAGGTAATTAAATTTCTGACAGTTTCACCCAGAGCAAATAAATGTGTCTTCCTCTGGCATTTTAACTGGTACAGATTTTTATCTTCAGTGTTCCTTTAGGTTAGAAGCACGCACAGAACACACTAAGCAAAACTGTGGTCAGTTTCTTCAGTAGTGAAAACTCTAACGCTGTGAATAATGACGAAGTTAATAATGTGTCACTATTTATTTCTAGCTGTTTTATTTAATTTTAGTTGTTTATTAATTTATTTTTAGTATTTTATTGTTTTCATTATTTTAAAATTTCTCATTTTTATTTTGTTAATTGAATTATTGCAATGCTTTACGTTGGCATGTTGAGAAACGAAAGCTACGGGAATATGCTGCGATGTTATAAAATAAGAGAATTAAGGATCTAGGATACTAATAAAGCCGTTGGGATTGTTGAGTTCACTGCGGATTAGATTGTTCAGTATGAATTACTTTTTTTAAAAAATGAACTATATGGAATAGCTAGCAATTTTAAGTCGAAACATTTGGGGGAAGGGAGATCTAGATCTGAAAAAAAAAGTCAGAAACTGAGTAGTTTGTTAAGTTGTAGGATGATCTAATCAAGGACAGAATGACAGGAAATTTCGAGCATGTGATATCATAGACGTAACGCCAACATTCCGATTCGGTCAGCGTACATTTGAGTCAGTTAGAAGGAATTCATGTGGAAACGTGGAAGTATTTCTATGAAATTGTGATAAATGTTTTGAGATTATTTTATTTTTGCTTTGTTCACATGAGAGCGAAATGTGTTGGTTTTCTTACCGTAATTTTGTCTTCTAAAGCCGTACAGAGAAGGAAAACAACAATCTCTTCACAAGAGTTGCTTCGGAAACGTTCAACAAATCACCGCTCCGACTTCCGTCTAGTCACACTTCGCGGAGTAGTTGACAGCGAGGCCATTCGGAAGCTCTTGTGAAGGGCTGCTCATGCGTTAGCATTTGGTTCAGTGTGGTGCACTAACTAGTGGGTGGACCGAGGAGTCATTTTGCTGCAATATTCAAGAAAGCGAAAGAAATGGACTCTTCGCTCCCGCAGTCTCGTCATACCTTCGTGAACCACATTCACACGATAATTTACATCTTAACAGGATTAAAGAAAAGTTGGGAAAGAAAGAAAAAGAGAAAAGCAGAACTGGAAACTTTGCTATGGAGACTAAGCACGATGTCAACAATTTCAGGTGGTGATTTACTATTACCGAAGGAACTGTCTGGTTTTTATCGCTGATATTTTTCAGCACTATCTTCGAATGTAAAGTTCAGGTCTTAATTTCCAAGCACTCGACTCACTTCTCGGAACTGGGATTTCACATGCGGATAAGTTCTTAAAATTGTTTGACTGCTGGATCCTTCATCTTTAACATTCTACTTAAATCGCATCATGTACTTAAATACGTGATGCAATCTCCCAAATTTAAAATAAGATAAGAGTATGCTAAAAAGAAATAGTCATCTTATTTTAATGTAGTTTAATCTTAATTATTTTAGTGATCACCAAAAACATTTCAATTCAGAAATATAGCTAATTATTCATCATTTATCCTGGTTCCTCCACGCAAGGCTCGACAAATTATGCAAAATACTATTCGTCACGAAAAATGTATTCGTCCAAGACATCTTATTTTTAATAGTAGGTTAGGTCCACGTAATTCAAAAGGAGGTCCAAAAGTGCACTGAGTACTGTATCTTCGTATGGAGAGCATTTCCATTGTTCGAGAACCATTACAAGAAGGAGAAGCCCATAAGGGGAAGGAGAAGCCCGTAATACTAATGCCCACATTGAATTTTGGAAAATATTTGTTACATTAACTTTTGTTAGTAAAATGGCCCTTTATATTACGCACATTCTGTGTTTTCTGAAATTAAAAAAAAAAAAAAGGAAAGATTTTGTTTAGAATGTTTCATTCTGCGAGTAGCAGACTAGAACATAATTTTGTCCATTGTGCTGCTACACGCCAGTCGAGAAAAATCTACTCGGCACTAGTAAACGGATCAAGGCAAAAATGCTTTAAAATAGCTTTCCAGTAATTTGAATACCGAAAGTGTTATTATAATGGGATTACGGTCGAAGCATCTAAAGCTATGAAGATAATCTATTATGTTCTGTTAATTGTTTGCGCTCTTCTTGAGATTTGCCTCTTTTGCAGGATGAAAAACCCACGTTTCCGCGGAAAAAAATAAGCTAGCTCCGTATAAAACCGCTTCTCTATTAACAGATACAATATCTGGGAGGATTAGTTCATCTACGATTTCTTTCATTAATGCCAGAAGAGAAAGAGAGGTAGAGTAAGTTATTCCGACTGCGTCCCCATCAGAACTATGTAAACACTGAAAGAAATCAGTTACAAGCCAAAGAAAATGGCAAATAAAAACAAAAACTTAACGATATCCGGTAAACATATAATAAATGTTTAATAAATAAGACTTCGGCCCGTTTAAACATCAAGTGCGGAAACATGTTGTTTATGTCATCGTTTCTTCTACAGAGCGTTCGTGAGAAATACATTTAACTTATTTGAAGTCATCTCTTCCGAACCTGAAAATCCTGTAGTCTCGAGGTGAAATTCCTGAGGATTGTTTATGTAAGATTACTGTTTTACTGAAGGGATCTGAGAAGTGTTGCTAAATACCTGCAATATAAGTAAAAGGCTGACTGATAATAACAAGCAAACTGGGAGGAGAGGAATGCATTTATAAACGTACTTTATGGCTCACATAAATCCCAGAAATGGCAGGGTATTTTGATTTCAGTTTTATAATCATATATATATATATACCTGTACACGAATGCTAGGAGTATCAGAAACAAAGGGATAGAGTTCGTTTCCTCGGTGAATATGTTGGGACCTCAGATTGTAGGCATCAGAATCAGACATACTAACTACTATCGAGTGTAACGGTACAGTATTTTTAGGAAAGATACAGAGGATTATTGGGTTATACAACATTAGCTTGGATAAGAGGATGGCTGATTGACAGATATCAAAAAAGTGGTATGCGGGAGATCTGAGTCTGCAAGGTTTAAGGTAACCAGTGGTGTACCACAAGGATCAGTGCTCGGTCCATTGTTATTCAGTCTGTATATTAATGATATTAGGAAGGATTTGACAAGCGACATACAGCTATTTGCTGATGATGCAAAGATAGGTAGGGTAATCAGGAATGCTGCTGATATGCAGCATTCCTGCATATCAGCAGCATTTCAATTGATGGTATGCATTACTTGCAGATTGATTTGAATAGGCTGGAATTTTAGGCATGGGAAAACGAATGTCAGTAAATGTAAAGTTTTTCCACTTCGGCGTGATTAGATATCAGATGTCGTATTATATTGGTGGGATTATGCTTGAAGAAACTGAAGAGGATAAGGATTTTGAAGTGTTAGTAGATAGAAAGTTGAAGTTCAGGGGCATGTAGCGAAGATTCAAAATACAACTGAAATGATAACTGCAATGCTGAATCGAGCGTTCACATATAAATATATGGATGTTATTTTGCCTCTTTACAAGGCCTTCATAAGAACTCATTTGGTCTATTATGCGCAGGTCTGGTCTCCTGGTTTCTGTTGTGATTATATTTGCTGATAATGCAAAGATAGGTAGGATAATCAGGAATGTTGCTAATATGCAATACTTGCAGAATGATTTGAATAGGCTGGAATTTTGGGCATGGGAAAATGAATGTCAGTAAATGTAAAGTCTTTCACTTTGGTGATTAGATATCCGATGTAGTATTATCGATGTAGATAGAAAGTTGAAGTTCAGCTTCAACTTTCTATATATTTCTCTATATTTCTATAGGGAATGTAGCAAAGATTCGAAATACAACTCAAATGAAAACTGCAATGCTGAATCCAGCGTTTACATGTAAATATAAAGATGCTATTTAACCTCTTTACAAGGCCTTGATAAGAACTCATTTAGTCTATTGTGCGCAGGTCTGGTCTCTGTTGTGATTCTGATATATTGGAGAGAGTGCAAAGGAGAGTGTTAAAATGATATCAGCATTGTGGAATGCTGATTATGAAGACGGATTGAGAATTTGTAGACTGCCGACACTAGCAAACAGGAGAAAGAAGGGAGATAGATGAAGACTTACAAACTTCTGAAAGGGACATACAAGATTTCAATTGATGGAATTTTTTAATTTATGGAGGTGGGGAAAGGTCAAGAGGGTATCCTTGGAAGCTAAGAATGAATGCCTAAGAAAGAGGCGAGGGGTAGATTTTTCTCTCATACGGTGGTGCGTGATTGGAATGAATTGCCATTGGATGTTGTGAGTACAAACAGTGCGAATGAATTCAAGAATAATTATGATAGCTGGTGGGTGTAGTAGGTGGCCTCTCTCGATGAGTCCCTGGAGGTGTCTCCTATTATTATTATTATTATTATTATTTCTTTGAATGTGTTTTTCCCCTTCGACTTAATACTATTGGTTCGCTGCTATCCCAACCTCCTCTGACAACTTTTTATAGAAGAATGTGAAGCGTCTTAAGTGATTCATCATAATCAGAATGTAAAGCTGAACTTTTGATCGATTATTTGTACACCATTCTAATAACCAGAGAACACCGCAGACAAGCACTTTTTAAATGGACAATGTATACGATCGTTACCCGGTCAACCGATTTACAATGAAGCGTTAACGAGAAGATGCATTACTATTCTTGGAATTCTTGATAGCGAATTCATTATTCAGTAAGGAAACCAGTCCAGTGGAATATCTGAATGTCACTTCGAACTATCCTTGGAGGCTAAACTGGATCCTGGTACAATCATTCTGGCGGAATAAGAAACTTGCCAAAATCATACTCACGTTGACCAAACAAAGCGACAGTTTGCGGATAGAAAAACAGGAACGGATATCTGACGTAGCACACCGAAGATGAGATAATAACACCGATCCTATCCTTCAATTATTGAAACTTCGCAGATATCTTTTCAAGGATGTTGAAATAACATCATGACGAGTAATCGGAATGAAAATCTTACTCGCTGGGTTATGGAATATAAAGGTTTCCCAATGCGTAAACAAAATCAGCCTTCAACCTGAGAGCTCAAATGAATGAGAATCAGAATGCTCCTGACAAACTTAATCATATCTAAAGCGTTAAAATGAAAACAATCGAGCTTTTATTACATTGGTGATATGTTTGTTGGATGCAATTGAATTTGTGTATTTATGCTTGTTTTGCTCACATAGTTCCCTAAGAAAGACTTGGACTGTAGAAAAGTATAAACACTGGCTATTTAACTTGAGATCTAGCCTAACAGTTCAAGGAGGAGGAGAAGAGGAACTATGAAGATTACAAAGTTCATGCGAATAAACTAAAGTAACGGATTACGCAGATATTCGCGTGGCTTACTATTAAGAATTTAATTAAGCTCGCTTTGGATAAACGTATTTGATTCCTCCTATATTACTTCTATATTACAAAGCAGAATAAAGCTATTGCATTAGTGTCTAGACTGTGCAATGACCAAACAATTCATTAGTTGAGAATCTAGTTTCATCAAGAACTGGAGATAAAGAGACGAAAGATCAATTGATCCACAAATTATCTGTACAACATTTTATTCTGTTTGTAGACGAACTTGGTTGGCCTATAGAGATTTTCTAAGACAGGAATACTTTGGAGATAAACATTGCGATTGTAATGTAAATATGATGAACTGCAACAAAGTCAGTTCCAAATTACCAAGAAGAAAGTTTCTGAAGACGGTGGGAAGACCTTTGATGCAGGAACATACTACTCGTCGCAGGATAAACTAATTTCCTTGCGAAGCGAATCCACTTATGAAAACGAGCTTGAACAGCAGCTACAAAGCAGTTTAACTTCAAAGCGCCCTTGTCAGGTGTGTGGCCTCGAGAACGAGACTATAAAACTAAAAACATCAGTTGTGCCAGTGCAGAATCCTTAATCATTATAAACTCAACCGAATTCATTTTCGCTATACAACCCTCTTTTCAAAGTTTCAGACGTTTCCATATTAATGTTAATTTTTATTGGATTTTATACAAGTGGGTTCCAGAAACGAGTTTATGAAATACGGACAAATGTATTACTGCATCTTAGTTTTATACTATGCAAACTTTTGAAGAACAGAAAGGAAGAGAATATGTTTACAGATTATGTCCTCTCCTAGTGCTTCTCTACATTTTTTAACACACAAACATGGCTAAGAATTTGAATGGATAATTAATAGCAACATGTTTGAAACTAGATTTCAGGAAAGGGACTAAAATATTGTAATAAAATACTGTAATAATGTTACAAAATATTGTAATAAAATAAAATACCCCCCCCCCCGCCCTCCACACACACACACACACTCGGCACTCAGCACAGAAACTAAATACATCATGTCACACTTCATGCTATTTATACATATACATATCACTTATAGGATATTTTCTGTGTAGGTAGAAGAAGCGTAGTAGACTCTGAGATTATTATTGCCTTTAATTAGGAGCATTTTAATGTGATAAACATTAAAATGCTCCTAATTAAAGGGACATGCAATACGAAGTAAGTAACGGGCATTTGTACTGATCTAATTTTTGGTTTATCTCTCTCTTTTCTGGTTGGCATACACTTTCTTAATTAGTCTTCTGTCTATTCCAATTTCCTTCATTGTTTGAAAAAGCTCGTTCCATTGTGCATTATCGAAGGCATTTTCCAAATGTATAAAGGAAATATACGAAGATGAATTTACATTTCTTCGGTCTATTATTTTTCTTAAAGCTAGTATTGCTTCGCTAGTTCTGTTTCCATTCTGAAATCCAAACTGGTCTCCGATTAAATAACATTCGGTTTTGATTTCATTATGTTTCACTATATTTATTTTCGAAGCAGATTACATCAACTTTGTCTTCGATCATTTTTACTGTCTGTTGTATTCTTTGTTTTAGGTATTGTTACCATCAAACTTTCATAGAAATCATGTACTTCCTTTGGATTCTTGATTAATTAACCTAATTACTCTAAATAAAGCTTCCTCTGTTATATTTCCAGAGTTTTATTTAAACTTTCAGCGAGTATCTTATCTGTTCTTAAGTTTTCTTGATACGTGATTCATTAATTGCTCTTTTAACTTCATTTCTTCCTTTAGTTACTGCAATAATTTCTTCTTCAACTGCATATTCTGGATCGATAAATTCATTGAATAGTGTTGCATTCAATATATTCCTTCCATACTAATAAATAATGATGTCAGTGTCCTTTATATATCTTTCCCAATTATGAATATTGAAAACTAACACGATTTATATTCAGTTAAACTCTTTAATGAGGAAAAGATGAACAAACGGCTTACAAGAATGCATCCAACGTTGTAATAATGCTCATACATTGGGAGGGAGAAAAAAAAAAACACCTCGAAATTGTTAGACTTATTGGCTCCCCTCCACAAGATATCTGATATACTTAATATTTCACATATATATCTGCAACCAGTATTACTCTGAGCTGTCTAGAAAAATAATTTAAAATCTCTAACATTTTACATTTAGTGTGCTGGTAAATATAATACCACCTCAAATCAAACACTACGAAACACAATGTCAAATTAGTCTAAATTAGTTTTGCACTTAAATTTACTTCCGCTAAGCATTATACTAAAACAATAATATTATACGAATAATAATCTGTTTAATTATGAAGATTAGAGACTTTTATATTATTCTCACAAAATTCAGTAAA